>NC_132792.1:127572177-128957177 GCF_048418805.1 Vulpes vulpes | reverse complement strand
GGTACATGAATTTCTTTCTAAGCAAGCTTCTAGACTAAAATGAGCCCAAGAGGGATGCCTGGATGGCTCAGCAGTTGAGCATCTGCCTTTGGCTCAGGGCATGGTCCCGGAGTCCTGGGATCGAGTCCCACATCAGACTCCCTGCATGGAGTCTGCTTCTCCCTCTGCTTGTGTCTCTGCCTCTCTCTGTGTGTCTCTCATGAATAAATAAATAAAATCTTTAAAAATAAATAAATACAAATAAAATGAGCCTAAGATAAAAGAGAACAAAAAGCTTTAACTTTACGTATTGTTCATAGTTTGATCATTTTATAATGAGTCACTATTTTAATAATTTGGGGGGTTAAAAGCAAACTGAAGTCCATTTACCAGTCAAAAGTGACCAAAAACATTATGGATCCAGATTTTATTCAAGAAGCAAGGAAGAACTAGACCCATGGGATGGATCAAAATTAGACAGTTGCGGAGAAAAAATATTTTATGTTTGCACCTATTGATTCCCATTTGTTTAATGTAAAAATCATATTTTTATATTCATTCAATTTAAGAAATAAAGAACCAGGCTTAACTAGGTTTCAGAAAGGTTCTGAAAAATCTTGACGATACATCCTAATAATACTCATCACACCATTTAGGTGAAAGACTTTCTGCTGAATTTAGTTTTAAGCATTTCCTGAAAGCTTGTTAGGTGGTCTGAGATGACTCACCAAATATGGCAGGAGGCTTAGAGGTAGCCAGCAAGCCCAACTCTAGAGAAGGGCAGTGGGTTAGCCTGACACGCCATCTAGTGGCACACATCCAAGGAACTACCTCTGGTACTAACTTTCCAGGATTCAAGGTATTAGAGGTGTTCTTCACATTGTTCATGAGGTATAGACTTTTTGTTTCTTTTTCTTTTTTTTAAAGATTTTATTTATTTATTCATGAGAGACACACACAGAGAGGCAGAGACATAGGCAGAAGCAGCATCCATGTAGGGACTCAATGCAATTGAGCTCAATTGATTCTGGATCTCTGGGATCATGTCCTGAGCTGAAGGCAGACCTCAACTGCTGAGCCACCCAGGCGTCCCATGGGTGTAGTCTTAAAAAGTCATGTATGAATTCACTTTGGCAAATAAAATTCAAGTATATTAGGAGTTATTTATTTAGAAGTGATAAGTTTTTCTGTATGTTTTTCAAGTGTAGATCTTCCCATATTATCTTTTCAGGGCAGACTTTTGTGGATCCCATGTGGGGAATATCTCATGTTTCTTCCTTGGGACCAAGTGGGAATGAGGCACATGCCTTCTTTGATTTAAAGCTATTTTAAAGTGTGTTTTTAACACCATTGAGTTACAAGTCTTTTCTGAAGTCATATCAGACTTTGATACTACAGAGTTATAGTCAAGCCAGTTTCTCATTAACAAGCAAAAATTATGTCACTGAAATGTGCAACCAAATAGTCCATTGCCTGGCCTTTGGCCATAGAAAGATGAATCTCTCTTTCTCTCTCTCTCTCTCTGTCTCAAAAATAAGTAGAGAAGATTCTGTCATCTCTTATATTAAAACACTTTAAATACAACCCTTGCTCTCAGGAGATGTGTTCTTGTATTTTGTTTATATATCTTGTGCGACAGCCCAGCACCAATATA
The DNA here is from genome assembly GCF_048418805.1 of Vulpes vulpes. NCBI lineage: Eukaryota > Metazoa > Chordata > Mammalia > Carnivora > Canidae > Vulpes > Vulpes vulpes. Next base: position 128,955,544 of record NC_132792.1, on the reverse strand, counting down.
TTCTTACTGACTCACTTTGTTTTTTTCTGGAGATGTTCATTCTCCAGCAGAGCAAAGCCAAAGATATATATGCTGACTGCTGTTTACCACTGTTCTTATAAAAGATCTTTGTTTAACTGAATGGAATTCATTTATAATAGATATACTAGCATCCTTCCTCAATCACAGCCTCTTGGTGTTGCTGCTACCATCCTGGAACTGGCTTTTCTCATTCCTTCATGACAGGGAGACATAAAGTTCCAGCTGAGGTTTTTCCTTTAGCAGTGATATTAGTCAAAAATCTTTTGGTTGCAAATGACAGAAAGCCAACTCAGACTAGCTGAAAAAAAAAAAAAAAGGAGGGAATGGAGGTAGTTTATTAGAAAGATCCTGGGGTAGTTCATGAAATGGAAGAAGAGCAGTAGTAATGAGAGAAAATCTGGGTTTAATGTAGTCAGTTCTATGTCCACCACTCACATCTCCTTATCTTTTTATATCTATATTTTTTCCCAGTAAGAACAGACCTTCTCTACAAGGCAGGAATAAAGACACTAGCAGTCCAGGAGTCACACTTTTCCAGCTTATGTGACAAGACAGATGAAAGGCCTTACTCAAGAAAACAATGAGGAAAGGCTGTGATTGACCCATAGTAAGTCATGTGCCCATCTTTGACCTAATCTTTGCAGCCGGAAAGATAGCAAGTCCACTATGACTAGGAAGATGAGATTCTGTGAAGGACTGGAGAGTGGGATGAGAACATTTCTCCAAAGAAGAGAGGGGAGTATTGATAGAAGTGGGAAATGGGATGCTGTGTAAATCAAACACAATAACACGTATCCACTACTATATCCAAAAAGAGTCTTTCATTTCTTATTTAAATTAAATTTAGTTAACATAAAGTATATTATTAGTTTCAGGGATAGAATTTAGTGATTCCTCAGTTGTATATAATACCCAGTGCTTATTACATCAAGTACCCTTGCTATAATGGTCATCACCCAGTTACTCCATCCCCTACCCACCACCCCTCCAGCAACCCTCAGTGTGTTCCCTAAGAATTTCTTAGGGTTTGCCTCCCTCTCTGTTTTCATTTTACTTTACTTTTCCTTCTCTTCCCTATGTTCATCAGTTTGGTTTTTTAAATTCCACATATGAGTGAAATCATATGGTATTTGTCTTTCTCTAACTAATACATATTTCACCTGCATAATACCCTCTAGTTCCATCTACCTTGTTGCAAATGTCAAGATTTCATTCTTTTTGATGGCTGAGTAATATTCCATTGTATATATACCATATCTTCTTTATCCATTCATCTGTCGATGGACATCTGGGCTCTTTCCATAGTTTGGCTATTGTGGACATGGTTATAAATATTGGGGCGCAGGTGCCCCTTTGAATCATGATGTTTGTATCCTTTGGATAAATACTTAGGAATGCAATTGTTGGGCCATAGCAATTTTTAACTTTTTGAAGAACCTCCATACTATTTTCCAGAGGAGCTGCACCAGTTTGCATTCCCACCAACAGTATCAGAGGGGTCCCCTTTCTATGCATCCTTACTAATGCTGTTGTTTCTCGAGATATTAAATTTAGCTATTGTGTCCAGTGTGAGATGGTATCTCATTGTAGTTTAGATTTGTATTTCCCTGATGCTGAGTGATGTTAAGCATTTTTGTCATTTGTCTGTTAGCCATTAGCATTTATTTCATTTACATTCAGAGTATTATTTTTTAAAATCAGTTTCAGAGATAGAATTTAGTGATTCATCAGTTGCATATAACACCCAATGCTCATTACATTGTGTCCTCCTTAATGCCCATCACCCAATTATCCCTTCCCCCCATCCACCTCCCTTCCAGCAACCCTCAGTTTGTTTCCTGGAGTTCAGCATCTCTTATTATGGTTTGCCTCCCTCTCAATTTTTATCTTATTTCCTTTTTCAGAGTAATTATTGAAAAATATTAATTTAGTTCCATTGTATTACTTGTAAAGTTACTGTTCCTATAGACTCTGTTCCTTTCTGGTCTTTGCTTTTGGTCTTTCAGCTCAAAGGGTCTCCTTAATATTTCTCTCAGGGATGGTTTAGTGTTCACAAATTCTTTTTATTTTATTAATTTATTCATGAAAGACAGAGAGAGAGAGAGAGGCAGAGACACAGGCAGAGGGAGAAGCAGGCTCCATGCAAGGACCCCGATGCGGGACTCAGTCCCAGGACCCTAGGATCACACCCTGGGCCGAAGGCAGGCACTATACTGCTTAGCCACCCAGGGATCCCAGTGTTCACAAATTCTTTTAATTTTTGGTTGTCTTGGAAACTCTTTATCCCTCCTTCTATTCCAAATGACAGCCTTACTGGATAAAGTATTCTTGGCTGTGTATTTTTCCCACTTAGCATGTTGAATATATCATGCCAGTCCTTTCTACCCTGCCAGGTCTCTTTGGACAGGTCTGTACCAGCCTCATGTGTCAACCCTTGTAGGTTAAGGGTTAACCCTTTTGTCTGAGCTACTTTCAGGTTTTTCTCTTTATAGTTTGCAAATTTCACTATAATCATGTACTCTTGAGCTATTTTTGTTGATCTTGAGGGGGTTCTCTGTGCCTCTTGACTTGAATGCCTATTTTCTTCCCCAGATGAGGGAAGTTCTCAGCTATAATTTGTTCAAATAAACCTTCTGCCCTTTTTTTCCCCCACAACCCCCACTCTTCTTCTGAGCCTCTTACTCCTATAATATAGATAATATTTCACTTTATGGAAATGCTGAGTTCCCTATGTCTACCTTTATCATCTAACAGTTTTCTCTTTCTTCTTTTCAGCTTCCTAATTTTCCATAATTTTATCTTCTATATCACTGATTCACTCTTCTGCTTCATTCATCCTCAGTTTTATGGCCTCCACTTGGGACTACATCTTGGTCATAGCATTTTAATTTCAGCCCAACTAGATTTTAGTTCTTTTATCTCTATAGTAAGGGATTTTCTAGTGTCTTCTATGCTTTTTTAAAGCTCAGCTAGTATCTTTATAATCATCATTTTAAATTCTAGTTCAGACATCTTACTTAAATCTGTATTGATTAAATCCCTGGCTGTGAGTACTACCTCCTGTTCTTTCTTTTAGGGTGAATTCTGCATCTCATCATCTTGTCCAGAAAGGAAAGGAATAAAGGGAAAGAAAAAACTCCCAAAACAACAACAACAACAAATCCTGGGCATGTTTCAGTCTTCTTATTAAAAGAATTTAGTTCCCAAAATAAGAAAGAAAAAGATATATACATATAAAATAAAATAAAACCACAAATATATATATATATATATATATATATATATATATATATATATATATATATATATATAGGGATGCCTGGATGGCTCAGTGGTTGAGCATCTGCTTTTGGCTCAGGTCATGATCCTGGGGTCCTGGGATCAAGCCCCACATCAGGCTCCCCATAGGGAGCCTGCTGCTCCCTCTGCCTCTCTGTGTGTCTCTCATGAATAAATAGTCTTTTTAAAAATAAAGTATATATAAAAATTTAAAAGCATTAAAAAATGCTTTATATGTATATAGTGGCCCTAGTGGAAATGGGTCTCCAGGGCGCAGGGAGGTAGGGCTTGATGTAAGCGGCTCTGGACTCCACTAGGTTGTGCTCCCTGAAGGCTTTCAGCACTGTTGGGATGGGGGGATGCATATGGCTGAGCCCAGCTCTCTAGCCCCACACTCTTCAGTGAGCCCTCACAGAAGGGCAATCACTCTTGTCTCCCAGTTTCTGTCAAAACTCTGTGTTCACCCTGCCTGTATCCAGGCTTGGTTTCTTTCTTTCTTTCGTTCTTTTTCTTTCTTTCTTTCTTCTTCTTTCTCTTTCTTTCTTTTTCTTTCTTTCTTTCTTTCTTTCTTTCTTTCTTTCTTTCTTTCTTTTCTTTCTTTCTTTCTTTCTCTCTTTCTTTCTCTCTTTCTTTCTTTCTCTCTTTCTTTCTTTCTTTCTTTCTTTCTTTCTTTCTTTCTTTTCTTTCTTATCCCAGGTAGCTGAGTTTCAAAACTCCAAACTTTGGGGATTCCTGAGGCACATACCTGTACTTTTCTTCCCAGGGAGGGTCTCTCCATGCTTCTGCCTTTTGCTGGACCCATACCAAGAAAGCAGTTGAACAACTGTGCAGTGGTTCACAGTTAATGGCAACACAGAGCAAAAAGCCAGCACCTACACTCACTGTTCTCAGCCAGTTTCCACGCTCCTATGCCTGGGAACAGTGCAACACTTAGGTACCACGTGTTCTTGTGCCCAGGGAATCCTCATATCACAGTGTCACACCTGAGATTCCAGCCCACTTGGCCACCTGGGCACTCTACTTAGCAGAGTCTTGAACGTTCCAATTTTGCACTCCTTTGCTTATAATGCTTTGTGGTAGCCTCCTTAAGCAGGCTCCTTCCCTGCCACCATATACTCAGCTATTCAAGTCTCTGCAATCTCCTACCTTGCAAAAGGTGGCCACTTCCTACTTATAGACTAGCTGTATTTGTTTTCTCTGACCTCTGATTGATTTCTCAGGTGTTCAGAAAGATCTGATCACTATCTAGTTGTATTTGAGGGGCAAGATAAACTTAGGGTCCCCCTATACCCCTACCATCTTAACTCCTCCTCCCCAAAACATTCTTCACCTATAGTCATAAAGGCCTAAACCACCCTCAGAACATCAGAGAGGCTGTTTTCACTGCAACTCATAAAAGAATCCCACCAGCACCTTCCACATATTCTTAGGGTTATACTCAGCTCATTTCAAATTCAGAAATCCATCTCTGTGTTACCATGTTATTTAGGACTTTTCATCTCTTTCCAGGGTTATTTTCCTTTCTTCTATCCTACCTCCAATTCTATCCCATAATAATTCACCCTTTCTTTGTTGCCAGACGTTCTAGATCGTTTCAAGAAAAACACTTGATGTTGGGCAAGGGCTTTCCTCTTCCTCTCTTAATTCCATAGAACTGGGGACTTTTTGCTTCACGATCTACCTTTTCATTCTTTTCCGTTCAAGCAGGAAAGGGGAACTAACTAGGTTCTGGAGAATCGACAGTTCACCATGCCACATTTCACATTATAAAGCACTTTCTCTTTTCTGGTCCCAACTCCTGTTTCATTTCTTGTTCTCAGGGATGGCCAGCACCTCTTGTTCTTGGGGATGGCGCACTTGGGTAGAGTCATCTCTAGGCACCTTGGCTTCAGATAAAACAGCATTCTTTAATGTGGTTCCTGGAAACCCTGTTCCTTGGAACCCTCATTTGACTGTAATCTTTATGTATGTGTATGTGGCATTGGTCATGAAAAATTATAACTGTGCCACCTCAAACCCCTAAGCCTTGACAGGACATTTTTATGACCAGAAAATACTGGTACATGCTATGGAAAGTTTATTGGTATATATATATATATATATATATATATATATACACTATATATATAGTAATTTTTATGTTAAAATATGTGGTTTTTAAAATATATATTTAAAAAATACATTAAGTGCTTCTAAGCAACCAATATCTCACACTCCTCTGACTATAGATTACCCATGACATTACACTTTCTTTCCATTCCAGCATTTGATCCAGGAATTCAGACAAAATATTGAGCCCATTTTAACAAAAATTTTTAAAGATTTTATTTATTTATTAGAGACACACACACACAGAGAGAGAGAGAGAGAGAGAGAGAGAGAGAGGCAGAGACACAGGCAGAGGGAGAAGCAGACTCCATGCAGGGAGCCGGACGTAGGACTCGATCCCGGGTCTCCAGGATCATGCCCTGGGCTGAAGGCAGCACTAAACCACTAAGCCACTGGGGCTGCCCTCATTTTAACAAATTAAGAGTAATTTTTGATGTTACAATATTATTTTTTATTCAAGTATAATTAACACATAGTATTATATTAATTTCAGGTATACAATATAATGACTTAACAATTCTATACATTTCTCAGTGCTCATCACAATAGATGTACTCTTATTCCCCATCACCTATTTCACCCATCCTCCCTCCCACCTCCACTCTGGTAACCATCAGTTTGTTCTCTGTATTTAATAGCCTGTCTTTTTGTTTGTCTCTTTTTTACTTTGTTTTGTTTCTTAAATTCTTCATGTAACTGAAATTATATTGTATTTGTCTTTCTGACTGACTTAGCATTATATTCTCTAGTTCCACCCATGTTGTTGCAAATGTCAAGTTTTCATTCCTTTTTATGGCTGAGTAATATTCCATGGTACCTACATAACACATCTTTATCTATTCATCAATTAATGGATACTTAGGTTGCTTCCATACTTTGGCTATAGTAAATAATTATAGTAAAAACATATACAATATATAGTAAACAATTATAAAAAACAATTATAGTAAAAACAGTAAAAGTAAAAACATATAGAAATTCCATATGTGCTTCAATAAACACAATTCTTTTTGAATTAGTGCTTTTGTTTTCTTTGGGTAAATAACCTGTAGTGAAACTACTGGATCACAGGGTAGGTAATTCCATTTTTAATTTTTGTTTTATTTAAAATTCAAGTTAGTTAACATATAGTACATTATTAATTTTAGGGTAGAATTTAGTGATTCATCAGTTGCATATAAGACCCAATGCTCATTACATCAAGTGCCCTCCTTATAGTCCATCAACCAATTTCCCCATCCTCCCACCCACCACCCTTCCAGCAACCTTCAGTGTGTTCCCTAAAGTTAAGAATCACTTATAGTTTGCCTTCCTCTCTGTTTTCATCCTATTTTACTTTTCCTTCCCTTCCCATCATTCTTTTTGATGGCTGAATAATATTCATATATATTTTTCTCAATCTTTATCCATTCATCTGTTGAAGGACATCTGTGCTCTTTCCATAGCTTGACTTATTGTGAATATTGTTGCTATAAGCATTGGGGTGCATGTGCCCCCTTCAAATCCCTATGTTTGTATCCTTTGTATAAATGCCTAGTAATGCAATTGCTGGGTTGTAGGGTAGTTCTATTTTTAGCTTTTTTTTTTTTAAAGATTTTTATTTATTCATGAGAGACACACACACAGAGAGACAGAGACACAGGCATAGAGAGAAGCAGGCTCCATGCAGGGAGCCCGATGTGGGACTTGATCCCGGGTCTCCAGGATCACACCCTGAGCTGAAGGCAGATGCTCAACCACTGAGCCACCTAGGCGTCCCTATTTTTAGCTTTTTGAGGAATCTCCATACTGTTCCAGAGTGGCTGCACCAGTTTGCATTCCCACTGGCAGTGCACAAGGGGTCCTTTTTCTCTTCACCCTTACCAGCATTTGTTATTTTTTATGCTTTTGACACTAGCCATTCTGACAGGTGTAAAGTGATACCTCATTGTGGTTTTCATTTGAATTTACCCGATAATTAGTGATGTTGAGCATCTTTCCATGTGTCCAGAGCAGCAGAGTTTTGAAGGAAAAAAATCTGTTTATTAAGAGTTCTTCCTTCCAGGGGAGTGAGCATCATGTACAAGGTGTTCCTCATGAAAACTTGGTGAGTGCTCATTTTCCCAAGGAGATTTTTCAAATTTAAATAATTCTATTAAATGAAGGGGATTTTCATAAACATCTAAACTCCGACCTCTCAGAATAGGTCATGGGGAATTTTGTAAAGGAAACCTCTTCTCCAGGCATTTGAGGGCTTTTGTGTCCACTTTCAGTGCTTCAGAGGAAAAAGTCTTTAAGAATTGGCAAACAACTCTTTATCATGGCAAACGTATCTCTCATTACAAGAAACTTCACACATTTTTATCTCTCAAGGAAATTCAGGACTAAATAAAATGTTTTAATTTCTTGACTTGAGGAGACCAGCATTTTTTAGAAAGCTGCCAAATGCTCCTCACAGTTTGAGAAAGAAAAAAGATTTTTACCTAAAGACTCTCAGTGTAAGAAATGTAAGGTATAAAAGGGAGCTACCTAGTTCTGCCTTATAGTAGAGGATGCCTGGCCCACACAGAGGATGGGGCACTGCACTGTGTGCCATGAACTGATGGGTTCCTGTACCCCTGGATCCAGGCAAAAGAAAACAAAACAAAAAGAAAAAGAAAACTAGCAGCACACAGTTCACTCAAGAGGGCAAACCTGAATATTCTCACGCAAGCCCCATCGCATCTTGATAACGTCCCTCAAATATGAAATTCCATATGTGCAAATGTTTCCTAAGCAGAAAACTCAAATAACAAATACTTCATTAAAATCAAGATACATGGCAAGACTAAAGTCTGACTGTGTCGCTCCCTGTTTAAAACTTTTCTGGCTCGCCACAGTCTTTTGGACACAAAATCAAGTGCCTTAGAACACACACAAGGTTCTCTGTGATCTGACTCTTTCCTGCCATTGCAGCTTGATTGCCAGTTTCTACTTCTACTTCTCTATTTCTCTGCTATGCTCTCAGATGCGGAACCATTTGTAGCATTGGAATATACTGTGTTGTTTTGCACTTTTGTGCCTTTATTGCAGAATGCCTTCCCTCTTTGTGCATTTTCTTATGCACACTTTAGGGTTTAGTTTGGGTGTCACGTCCTCTAGGGAACCCTGCTCACACCAGGCTGAGCTAAGAGCCTCAGTTTCATGCTCCCCAGCACTGTTCATCCTGTGGCTGCATTCAACACACTATTTCAACCTGATCTCTTTTTGTGTCTGTCCACCCACTGCAATGCAAGTTCTTTGAACGTATTCTTTTTGAATCCTTCAAATCACTATGGTGTATGGCACACCATAAGTTCTCCAATGTTAGTTTCACTAAACCAAAGCAAAATCATTTATGACATTCTGAAAGCTCTGACCTCAGGAGGGCTCGAGACCAGTAACTGCCATGTGGTTGAATGTGCCCAAACACTTTTACATCCAGGTCACATCTCAGCTAGTACAAATTATCTCAGTCACTTTAGGGCTTTCCTCTTGGCTATATGCTAGAGCAGAGCTTGGAAATTTTTTGAGAGGGAATTGCCAAGAAACTGCTCCCTTTCACAATGACCTACAAGCCTGGAGGGGTTTGCAGGGCAGGAGATGGGGATTGTTTTCACTTATAAGCCATAGGTAAGAGGCCAAAAATTTTGGAGGTAGATACATCTGAGGTTAGCACTGGCCTCAAGTGCTCAGCTCAACTGAGGATTAATATCCACAGAGGTTACTGAAGAGGCTGTGGCTTAGACATGAAGGAGGCAACGAGTCCAAAGGCCAGCTATTTGTGTGTATTTTCACCAATGCCTAGACTAGGAATTACTACCCTCAAGCGCAAGAGAATCACACGAGAGTATAAGCTATGTATACAAGATAGAGACATTAGGATTAGACAACTGGGGAGCTTGGAAGACACCCTATCCAGGTCATGGGGAGGATGAAGCATGAACTACTAAGAAATATGCTCAGACTCTGTGTCTGCTATAGTCTCTGTGTCTGTTCCCTTCCTCTCCACCGTGTCTGAGCATCAATTTCTTTTAATCTGAAAGGCAACAAATCAGTATAATAGGTAGAAAATATAAAAGTTATGAGCACTCTTCAACTTTGTTCTCTTTCAGTGTACACCAATTTCTGAACAGCCAGCTCAGTGTCTGCAATTTCTAGTATCAAACAAGGTAATGTATAAAGAGGATCCAGGCCTGGTTTCACTGATTCACACGGAAGGATCAGAGTGTAGGAAAGAAGAACACAAAGGATAATGTTCAAGATGAGCTAGAGAATTTGGAGAGTCAAACACACACAGATTTGGGGATATAACCATCATTTATTTGAGCTCTTGAGGAACGTATGAAAAGAAGATTCTAAGGATTTGTTGTTATTGTTATGGGTGCAATTCTCTTTGGCAATTTTTGAGAAACTTCATGTGCAGTGATAAGGCTATGGGTTACACCGGTTATAACAGTATTTTAAAAGTCTCCCTTTTTATCAAGGCCACCTTCTAGCCATCTAGCACAAAGGGATGTTTTTGATGTCTTCTCTAAGGAGGTGTCTCCATGCCTGACATGAAAACTGGAGGGAAAAGGCCAAGACACCATACTTTGTACAGCAGATGGGGTGGGGAGCTAATGATTTTTGAGATACGTTCCCCAACAGTCTCCCACATTGCACAGACTCTCCCTGACTCCTGTCACCTGGCCCTGGCTGTCCTGGAATACTATCTTCCATTTCAATAGAATTTTGGATTGTTTCATGGCATGTTTATATACATTGTTATCTGATCTTTCTAACAACTCTATGAGGAAAGCAGAGCAGGCATTTTTTCCTCTCTATTTTACATATGGGAAAATCAAGACTACAAAGAAAGGGAATGCCTTTCACGAGGTCATTTAAAAAAACGACCACAGTGGCAATGGAGACCCCAAATCTGAATCCTTGTTCATTACTCCTCAAGACACACAATTCCTGCTTATAAACAAGTGTAAAGATTGTGGGAACTCATATTCAAAAGGGAGATGAAATGAAAAGGAAACATAACTAAAGACCCTGGGAATGGTGAGTGCCCATTAACACAGTGTGAAAGGCTGATGGCCAACTTGCATGGGATGCTGCGAGGATCTGCAGATCCTGATTCTGGGCCAGGTAGTGGGCAGGTCCAGAATCAAATCCCAAGAGAGATCTGTAGCTGTGGGCAATGGGCTAAATCTAACAAAATAAAATTAGAAGGTAAAAAGCAAAGTCGTAAATGCTGATCTGAAAGATAATCGCATAGAGGTGAGATGTGGAGATACTGCTTAGGATCTTTTCATTCAATTTACTTTTTTTAAAAAAAAGATCTTATTTATTTATTTGAGAGAGTAAGAAAGAGCTTGAGAGAGAAGACCAGCGGTTGGGGGGGGGGGGGGGGAGCTAAGGGAGGGGGAGAAGTAGTCTCTGCTGAGCAGGGAGCCCAATGTGGGGCTCAATGTGGGCTCAATCCCAGGACCCTGGAACCACAACCTGAGCCAAAGGCAGCTATTTAACTGACTAAGCCACCCAGGTGCCCCTCAATTTACTTTTAAAATGATTTTTTTGGCACCTTCCATGTTTATACAATGTTCTTGGCACTGAGGTTGTAACCCCAGTAAACAGGAACAAGACAAATAAAGCCCCTACCTTCATGGAACTCAGATTCCAGTGAGGGAGACAGCCAACCTACAAAAAAATTAATGAGTTCATGAAATATCAGCATTATGGAGAAAATGAAGCAGAGTTATAGCCATTGACAGCTAAGAGGTAGGACAGTTTGGGAAGGGAGATTAGAGAAGTCTTCTCAAAGGAAGAAACTGTTCACACTGCTACCTGGAGATTAAGAAGGAACCCAGATATGAGGATTACTGGGCAGTGTTCCAGGCAAAGGGAGAACAAGTACAAAGGGTCTAAGGTAGGAATGACTTCAGAATGTTTGAAGGGTAGAAAGGAAGCCACCACAGCTCATAATAAGTGAATTAGGAAAGATGTAGGAGATGATGCTGGAGGAGACCAGGCCTTGAAGGCCACATTAAATATGACACACTGCTAGTCATCTTCCCAAAATCTATTTTCCTTTTCTTCCTTGGTAAAAGATTTTTTTATCTGGGTACCTAGCCAGACAATATACTTCCCAGTCTTCTTTGCTGTGCGGTGTGCCCATACCACCAAAGTTATTACCAATGGAAAATGAACTAAGGAGATGTGTGTAACACCCACTTCACAAGGTGGCAGGGAAAATGCTTGTCTTTAACTTCCTCTTTTTCCCTTCCCTTGAGTGACCAACCTTGCAAATACAGACAATATGCTAGCCTATGGGACAGTGGAGTGAGAAGACAGAAGGAACCTGGGTCTCTGAATAGGCTCATGGAGCAGAACTGTCCTGCCAGCCTGGATCATTATGTGAAAGAGAAATAAACTTTTATTTGAGATCTTTATTATAGTGATGTAGTCTTTCCTATAATTATGAGATATTTGGATTTTTTCTAAGTGAGAAAGAATTAGAAAGTTTTAAATAAAAAAAAAGTTAGTTTTAAAGAGATGAATAACATGACCTATGCTTTAAGAAGATCGTTCTGAGTTCTTCATGGATAACAGATGATAGGAAGGCCAGCAAGTGAGAAGGGAAAACAGAAGGCTATTGCAGATTTTAGGTGAGAGACAACGGAATAAGATGATAGCATTGGAGATGGATGTATAGAATGGATTATGAAGATATTTTGGAGGTTAGAGTTAACAGGTTTTCTGATTAAGTTCTGGAGATGGGGCAGGAAAAGTAAAAACATCTGATTCCTAGGTCACTGACTTGAATAACTGGTGAGACAGAGATAGATTTCCTGAAGTGGACAAGACTGAAGTACAGGGTGCGGTGGGACATTTTGACAAGAAAAAACAAAAACAAAAACAAAACAATAGAACAACAGTAATAAAACCAGAAATCTTGACACACACTGGTAAAAACAATAAGCAAAATTATTAGCTAACAAAATGTAGAACAGGCCACAATGGTTGGTTGTTTCAATGGCTTCAATTTATGTTATCAATGATCTCTTTCTAACTCTGCTCTTTGTCATCCAGGTTGAAGCTTCATCCTAAAACTGATTCCTTTTGTAGTCAGCAACTGGGACAATGGATTTCTCTGCTCACACCCAACAGCATAGAAAGAGAAACCATTCCTTTTTAATATTTAATACTAGCCCTTTCTGCTAGCCTAAATTTGTTGTTTTAGGTCTGCCCTGTTCCGACTGGATTAAATGGATAAGTGCTAGAGGTGGAGTCACTGTCCTCTGAGTCAGGATTGCTGATTGGAGGGTAGAGGATGACACATTGAGGAGGGGCAGGGATCAAGTTCTCTTCAGAAGGACAGGAGGAAGGATTGCTTAAGAGCTTATAAAAACTTCCTTGCTTTATGAAATTCACTGCATTTTACATAGATTATCTGCGTTATTTTCTACTTATCTTTTATGATATACTTGACTTTTGACTTGTACCAAAGAGTATTTATGAAATATTGATCTCAGTTGAAAATGTTTGATGAAAAATGTAAGTCCCTTAACATTCTAGGATACATTAAATTTAAAGTTTTCTGAAAACAAAAAAAAAAAGAGTTTATGTTCATGCACTTAAGCTTTTTGTTCCTTTCTCCCCATCTGTGAAGTGGGGGAAAGATATATGCAGCCTTAACATACAGAGGAGAAGAGATTTTTGCATCCATCAGAAGAAAAAACTAGAGCTGAAGTCTCTCCAGCACCTGTAAGAAAAGCCCCTTTTAATATCAAAGGGACCCACAGAGCAAACCTGCTGCCTAAATGATGTCATGTGAATATCAGTGACTTTATTTTTTTTAAGATTGTATTTATTTATTCATGAGAGACACAGAGAAAGAGGCAGAGACATAGGCAGAGGGAGAAGCAGGCTCCCTGCGGGAGGAGCCTGATGCGGGACTTGACTCCAGGACCCCCAGGATCACGACCTGAGCGAAAGGCAGGCGCTCAACCACTGAGCCACCCAGGCACTCTATCAGTGACTTTATTACGGTGACACGAATATGCTGAGACTGATGCGTCCATGTTGCCCTGGAGGAGAGCCAGGCAAAAGGCAGCAAAATAAAACCCTTTGGCTCTGGTTTCCGGGTCTTAGAAACCCAGTCTTTTGGTCTGGAGAGTGATCACAAAGGATTCTAAAACTGTCTCGCTTTTGTAAGTCAGGCCTGTAACATTTTCAGAAACCAGGCCTTGAATATAAAAAACAAACTGGGACTGTGCCATAGAGGTCAAAAGGAGCCTCAGTCCAGAATGAGGGAGGTATGAGGAGGGAACTTCCAAGAATAGTGCAGTATTATAAGCCACACCTGCTCTCCAGGCAGGCCCAAACTGGGTGGGCTGCTTTCTTGGTTAAAGAGTCTTGTATGTATGTATGTATGTATGTATGTATCTATGTATGAATAAACAAATAAATAAATAGTCCTGTCAAAAGCTGTTCACAGTTGACTTTGGAGAGGAACCGTTAGGAGAAGGTTTTAGTTAACCTTTGTGATAACCCTGGAAGCACCAATGATTGTCATATTGATGTGGGTTGGGGTCATCTGTCCCCCCCCTCCCAGAGGAAGAGAGCAGGGTTTATTTCCTGTCACAGGTGTTGCTGCCAAAAACCTAAGAAACTTAGGGGATGTGAGGCATTTGCACATCACCCAATTAGTTTGCATCAGACACACAGATTCTGAACCCTTTTAAGACCCAGAGCATACCTCAAGCCATCAACCCCAATTGCTAAAGATACAAGTAGCCAAAGAAACGAGGAAAAGCTATGAAGCTATCAGTGCTTCAGTTCTGATTTTGAGTCTTCTTTGGGCATGCTCCATCTATCATTTTATATTTATTCAGGAAGATTTTGGCATATTGAATTCTAAAAATGAGTTAACAGTTACTACAAAGGTTGAACAAAGAAGGTAGGAAATCAGAGAACAAGCAACTTTTATATTTAACCTTAGGAATGAACTGGGAGGGATCCCTGGGTGGCGCAGTGGTTTAGCGCCTGCCTTTGGCCCAGGGCGCGATCCTGGAGGCCCGGGATCGAATCCCACATCGGGTTCCCGGTGCATGGAGCCTGCTTCTCCCTCTGCCTATGTCTCTGCCTCTCTCTCTCTGTGTGTGTGTGAGACTATCATAAAAAAAAAAAAAAAAAAAAAAAAGGAATGAACTGGGATTTGTAACGTGGAGTAACAGTAACTTAGCATTACCTAACACGGAAGGCCTGGCCTTTCACCTGTTTTTCCTGGCTGTGTTGACCTCACCAATCCCAGTTAGTTCACCTGAGCCCACAGTCAGACTTCTTCCGTTTAAATCCCATCTTTGCCACTTTACACATCCTTGAATTTAGACAACATACAGGACCTTTCTGAGCCTTGGTTTCCCCACTTTTGAATGAGAATAAGAACATTATCTACTTCATAGAGTAGAACAGGCCATGACACAAAGTAACAATAAAATAAATGTCAGAGAATATTATGATTAACCAATCAATTACTGAGTTCTGTCGATTTTAGCTTTTAAATATATCATGCATTTGCCCTCCACGGCCATCTTAAAGTATGTGCAGTGAGATGAAAGGCTCTGTACTGAGGAAGCTGCTTGTTGTGGGAGGACAAATCAGAGGGAAATATGCTCACCAGCGGGCAGTGGCGGAGGGGCAGACATGGACAGCTCAGGCGTTTTGAAGGGGGTTCTTGTGAGGCAGCACTGGGGTGGTAGGTATGAAAGGACAACAGAGAGAAGAGAAGCTGAGGCTGGCAGGTGTGTGGAACTTTGAGGCAAGAGATGAGCATTTTTAAGAATTTTTCTTTCTGGGGGAACCAGGGTGGCTCAGTGGTTGAGCATCTGCCTCTGGCTCAGGTTGTGATCCTGGAGTCCTGGGGACAAGTCCCACATCAGGCTCTCCTCGGGGGACCTGCTTCTCCCTCTGCCCATGTCTCTGCTTCTCTCTGTGTCTCTCATGAATAAATAAATAAAATCTTTAAAATAATAAAAAGAATTTTTCTGTTAATTTTTCATATAAACATCTCTATTGTGACTTCCAGTAAACCTAGAGTGAAGACCTACATTGTTTTTCTCTGATATTTCTTAATTTAATTTACATTCAATTAATTAATATATAGTGTATTGCTAGTTTCAGAGACAGAAATCAGTGATTCATCAATCATATATAATACCCAGTGCTCATACTTTTAAAGTAATTTGGGGCAATATTTGGATTTCTTTTACACATGGCACAGTCCAAGATTGTCTTTAATTGACCTATTTTATTTGGATCACATGCAGTGCCCAGAATGGAACACAGCACTCAGGGCATTCTCAGCATCATAGGACAGTGGAAGACCATCATCTTGCCTGAACCAGAGACCAGACTCTGCCAGCAGAGCCTAAGACCACACAGACTTCTGTGGCAGTCACATCACACTACTGACATACCGTCAACTAAAATCCTATAAGCAATATCACATATGCTGATACTTTTGTCTTTCATCATTCATTTTTCATATGGAAGCTTCAAAAAACCTATTCTAGTCGCACTGGCCTCCTTTTAGTTTCTTGAACAAAAATTATTATTCTTGATTCCTTCTAATTTTTAATGGCTCAATTTTAAATGTCCCTTCCTTGGAAAAGCCTTCCTGGTCAGCCTATCTGGTGCCTCTCTTCATCTCCCTATTTCCTTTATGGTGGAAGGTGCTATCTCATTAGCTCGAATATTTGTTACTTCTTTAAAAAATTTTTTTTAAGATTTTATTTATTTGAGAAAGAGAGAGAGAGCATGCACAAGCAGCGGAAGCAGCAGAGGGAGAGGGAGAAGCAGACTCCTCACTGAGCAGGGTGCCCTATGTGGGACTTGATGTGGGGCTCGACCCCAGGACCCTAGGATCATGACCTGAACCAAAGGCAGACACTTAACTGACTGAACCACCCAGGCACCCCTATTTTTTACTTCTTTATTGCCTCTCTTCTCCAGTAGTATAAAATGTGAGCTTACATGGAATATAAGCTTTATGAGGGCAAGAATCTTATTATTTTATCACTGTATTCCAACACTTCCTGGGAATTGTGTCCTGGTGAAGTATTTACTTAATTAATTAATTAATGTAAAACAGCAAACCATAAGGATTAAAAGATTTTAAAAGGCTATTTAAAAAAATAAGTACCTGAGAGTGTTTTATTTATATGTCCTACTCTGTGTAGAGATAGAGCTCTCAAGTAAAAGACTCTTAGAAGTCACAAAGTAATAGTGCTATAGTTGAAGAGATCTTATGGATGAGAGACCTAAGGCTTAGGGGTCTGTCCAGAGCCACACAGCTTGCTAGGGTCTATAGTGTGTTGACTGGTGGCTCCCCTCAAAATTTGTCTAAATCCTAACCACAAAAATCTGTAAATATAACTTTATTTTGGAAAAAAAAAATCTTTGAAGGTATAATGAAGTTAAGGATCTCAAGACAAGATCATTCTGGACTATGTGGGTGGACCTAAATCCAATGACAAATGTCTTTATAAGAGATTGAAGAGGAGACACAGAGAGATAGAGAAGGTCACCTGAAGACAGAATTATGTAGCCTACAGCCAGGGAACACTGAGAATCACCAGAAATGGAAGAGTCAAGGAAAAAAGGGTTCTTACCTAGAACTTTCAGAGTGAGCATGTCCTGCAGTCAGATTGATTTCCAACTTCTGTCCTCCAGAACTGTGCTCTCACAACAGAATAAATTTCTGTTGTTTGAGGTCTTCAAATTGTGGTGATGTATTAGCGTAGCCACAGGAAGTTAATACAGGGGCACAGCGAGGAACTACACCCATATTTCTTAGTGCACTTTCTAATCTCTCATTCGTTGGGAGCACTGGGTTGACTAACCTCTGGTACCTGAGGACCAGTGGAGGTTGCTGCGGGTCTGTTGGGTGGCAGAAGTTTCTTCCTGTTTGGTGTTCTTTGCTGGTCATGCTTCTTGCTGCTCCCTGACTACGCAGATTGGTTTTCAGTTTGAAGGCCCCAGCTGCTGCCCAGGCCTGTCTACTGCCACCTGCTCTCCCAAGATCTCTCTCTCTTTTTTTTTTTTTTTTTTTTAAGATTTATTTATTCATTAGAGAGACAGACTGAGAGAGAGGCAAAGACACAGACAGAGGGAGGAGTAGGTTCCTCACAGGGAGCCTGATGTGGGACCTGACTCCGGACCCTGGGATCATGACCTAAGCTGAAGGCAGGCGCCCAACCACTGAGCCACCCAGGCGTCCCTCTCCCAAGATCTCTTATCCCTCCCAGTGATGGCTGAGCTGGGGATGGTAGTGCCGAGGGCCCTCTGTCTGGTGAAGGACCTGCCGCTGCTTCTGTCTCTCTTTCCACCCCTCCTTGGCTGATGACCCAGAGCCCACTGATGATGGCATTCTCCTGGCAAGAGAAAAGCACTGTTGGTGGGAATGTGAACTGGTGCAGCCACTCTGGAAAACTGTGTGGAGGTTCCTCAAAGAGTTAAAAATAGAGCTACTCTAAGACCCAGCAATTGCACTGCTCGGGATTTACCCCAAAGATACAGATGCAGTGAAATGCCGGGACACCTGCACCCCGATGTTTATAGCAGTAATGTCCACAATAGCCAAACTATGGAAGGAGCCTCGGTGTCCATCGACAGTGAATGGATAAAGAAGATGTGGTCTATATATACAATGGAATATTACTCAGCCATTAGAAACGACAAATACCCACTATTTGCTTCGACGTGGATGGAGCTGGAGGATATTAAGCTGAGTGAAGTAAGTCAATCAGAGAAGGACAAACATTATATGGTCTCATTCATTTGGGGAATATAAAAAATAGTGAAAGGGAATAAAGGGGAAAGGAGAAAAAATGAGTAGGGAATATCAGAAAGGGAGACAGAATATGAGAGACTCCTAACTCTGGGAAACAAACAAGGGGTGGTGGAAAGGGAGGTGGGTGGGGGGTGGGGGTGACTGGGTGACGGGCACTGAGGGGGGCACCTGATGGGATGAGCACTGGGTGTTATGCTATATGTTGGCAAATTGAACTCCAATAAAAAATAATTATTAAAAAAATAAATGCTAGATGAGAAAAAAAAAGGACTTGACTAGCCTTTCTGAACTTGAACAGTTTCAGATTATATTTTATTTTATTTTTTGTACAGGTTCTGATTCTAATACATTTCAACATGCTTTTTTTAAAAAAAAAAAAAATCAGGAACCATGGGCTCCTGGTTCCTCAGAGTGACTGAATAATGATATAATCAAGTTCCAAGTGGCAAACCAAACCATTAGCACCCAAGTCTACAGGCATTTAACTCAAAACAAGTTACATATCAAAATCCCAGGCGAAACCTTTAAGAGCTAAAACTTGAAGAAAGAAAATCTGAATTCTGAATCCAGGGAAAGTTGCCTTCTTAAGCCACCAAAAGAGGAAATAAACTGGACTCTAAAACAGTCCTGACATTCAGGTAGGGATGGGTGGGTCTTGTGGCTCATGGGACCACATTTCTTCCCCAAACTCCATTCCAAGAAATTGAAGCATTAAGAAACTGAGTTCACTTTGCTCACGGGCAGCCTGAATACAAAGCCCATTTTTGTACAATTATTCTGAGCAAAGGTCTGTCTTTCAAGATTCTTCTCTATATCTAAGGTAGGAGAATATGTTTGAGCCAGAGGTAGACTCTTCTCTCTACCAGCTCATTAAAAATGCTCACCATGGGGCGCCTGGGTGGCTCAGTCAGTTAAGTGTCTGCCTTCAGGTCAGGTCATGATCTTGGGGTCCTGGGATCCAGCCCCATGTCTGGCTTCCTGGTCAGCGGGGAGTCTGCTTCTCCTTCTGCCCCAGACCCCGCTCGTGTTCTCTCTCTCTCTTTCTATAAAAAACAAACAAACAAACAAACAAACAAAAAAACTCATCATGACATCAAGAGTCTTTACCAAGCAGTCAGTGTTTACAAGGGATGAAACTTAATTTCCCTTGCATAATTATAGCATTTCACAGAATTCCACAGGAAATTCTCTGAGCAGTGCTTCTCAAACTTTATTATGCATTTGAATCACCTAGTGATCTTGTTAAAAATTCAGATCCTGGGGAATGCCTGGCTGGTTCAGTCAGTGGAGCCTGTGACTCTTGATCTCAGGGTTATGAGTTTGAGCTCCATGCTGGGTGTAGAGATTACTTCAAAATAAAAGTTTTCAAAATTTTTTCAGATTCTGATTCAATAGGTCTCTATAGGACCTGAGACCCCACATTATTAACAAAGCTCCCAGGTAATGTTGATGCTTTGAAAGGTCCAAAGCAGCAAAGGAATAGAGCTAATTCTTGCATCATCCTTTGACTTAAGTGGTGAACTTTGAAACTCCTATAGATCTGTTTGCATTATACTTTTATGGAGTTGTCCCAAAATAACTCTTTCTCTTTCCCTAGACCACTTGTCAATATTCATAGTAGTGCCAGAGCAAGGAGAAAGGGATATGAGTAGGGAAAAGCTAGTGTAAGTGTAGATAGATAGGATGTGAAAAATGCTAACAAACAAAAGAAATAAATGTTTGGCATCCATTGAAAAACCAAATGAAGAAATATTTAATTTTCTGAAATCCAGCTTCTTCTACGGACAAATGCTAACATAGTTAGTTGAACATACTAACTCCTGTCAGCTTATAAAATGAATTTAAATTAGATAACCTCCTCAGTTACAATTTGTACATAATCACATGATCAAAAGAATTTGGTTAGCATATAAGTGTCTGAATTCCCTCAGACTGTAAACTCTTTGAAGATAGCAACCATGTCTTTTCATCTTTATATCTTTAACACTAAGCACCTATTAGGTGCTCAAATATTTTTTTGGAAAAAAATAATGAACTATCTCATCATGTTATATAATGCACAAATGATGAGACAAGCTTAACCTTGCAAAGGTTCAGAGTTGTGCCCTCCCCATCCGCAGCAAGAATGAAAAGGGCAAGAGTCATGTAGGCAGATTATCAAATGAGAATCGGTGAGAGCAGAAGTGAACAGCACACATAGTGTGGAGGGTGTGTTTAGAGCCACCTGGTTATCTATCCTCTCTACATCTTTGTCTTAACATTTGGGCAGGAAGACAGTTTTACGATCACTTCAGGCCAAAGTGGGAAGAGGATGAAGAAGAAGGCATAACTTGGGCGGAGTTGTGATAGAAAAGGCAAAGCACAGGATGATCTCTCTAGCCAGAGGACAGCAGATGGAAGGAGCAAGGGCTTTAGAGGACATGAAGGCAGGAAAAAAATCCTATTTCAACATCCTGAATATGGGGCACTCCTAAATCTTCTTCTGTGGCCCAGATTCTCTTCTGAACTCCAACTGTGTAGCTTCCTAGACATTGCAACCCTAAAGATAATAGACTCCTTAAAGTTGACAGGAATAGTACCCAATCCATCCTCCCCTGCTCTGACTCAGACCTGCATCTCCTATTGAGTTCCCTTTATTTTTAACTTAGAAACTGTACAGTCATCCTCAACCTGTTCTCTTTCACCCTGCAATGCAACCCTGACACTAGCTAGACAGAATTAGGTTAAATATCGCAGGTTAAGGGCACATCCCCTTATATGTCTGCTCTCATTTCAGATGCCAACTACAACTGGCTAAAAATTGAAGGGTTTTCCAAAACCTTTTCAGGTTTGATAATTCACTAGAATGACTCACAGAACTCAGAAAATGTTATATTTCTGATTAGAGTTTATTATAATAGGATACAAATCAGGACAAGTCCCCCAAATAGACCATAGTACAAGGTCGGGGGGGCGTGTCTCACATGTAAAGTTTCTGTGTCCTTAGGACACAACACCCTTCCAGCCCACTAGTGTGAAGAAAACTCACTCAAGCCTCAGTGTCCAGAGTTTTTATTAGGGCTTTATTATATAGGCATGATTGCTTGAATCATTGGCCATGTGATCGATCTCTATCTCTAACCCTTCCATCCCTTCCCAAGGTTGGGAGGTCTGGCTGATAACACTTAGCTCAAAGTCCAACCCCCCAATCTTATGACTGGTCTTTCTGGCATGGCCAGCCCCATTCTGAAACTATCTAGGGGCTTACCATGAGTCACCTCCTTAGCATAACTCAGGTGTGGTCCAGGAGTCCACCATGAACAACAAAGACACTCCTATCACTTGGGAGATTTCCAGGATTTTGAGGTTACCTCCCAGGAACCAGGAACAAAAATTAAATTTTTTATTGTACAACACACTCCCAGAGCCATTACTAAGCCATGCCAACTTCCCTTCCTAAATATATTTTCAATATAGCCCCTCCACTCCATCCCTACTACTACTTCAATTAGGTCCTTTATTGGCTCTTAAGTGAACTATATCAATAGCCTTCTAGTTGATTAGTCACCTTCCTCCTGGGGGCACTCACCCATCAAGCCATCCTTCACTCTATTTGTAGTTATAAAGCCCCATTTGATCACTTTCTTTCCCTTGCACAAAAATTCTCAATGGCTCCCAACTGCCTATAGCAGCACTGTGCAAAATAAATATTACATGAGCTAAATACGTAATTTTAAAGGTTCTAACAGCCTCATTAAAAAAAAAAAAAGATTTATTTATTTGAGATGGGGTGGGGGTGGTGGTGTGGTGGACAAAAGGAGAGGGAGAAAAGGTCGTAAGCAGACACTGCACTGAGCATGGAGACTGGCTTGGGGCTCTGATCTCAGGGTACTGAGATCAAGATCTGAGCCAAAATCATGAGTTGGAGGCTTAATCAACTGAGCTACCCAGGGGCTCCAGCCTCATTTTTTAAAAGTAAAAAGAAATAGGTGAAATTAATTTTAATAATGTATTTTTTTAAAGATTTTATTTATTCATGAGAGACACACACAGAGAGAGAGAGAGAGATTGAGAGAGAGAGAGGCAGAGACACAGGTAGAGGGAGAAGCAGACTCCATGCAGGGAGCCTGATGTGAGACTTGATCCCGGGTCTCCAGGATCACACCTTGGGCTGCAGGCAGCACTAAACTGCTGAGCCACCCGGGCTGCCCCTTAATAATGTATTTTATTTAACCCAGCATACCTAAAATATTATCAACATGTTATCTACCTCTATTTCTTTTAGACTATTTTCATTTTTAAATCTAAAAAAATTCTGTCCCTCAGTTGTTCTAGCCACATTTCACATACTCAAGAGCCATGCTTCGTTAGTGGCTATCCTACTGGACAGCACAGGCCTACCGTACAAGGTCAATTTCCTGCCCATGATGTACAAGTTGTTGACATGCTGCCCCCTTTAATCCTTTCTCCTACCATCCCCATCCCTCTCCTGCCCGCCCCCAGCACAGACACCTCTTCTTCTGGCCACCCCAAACCACTTGTTCTTCCTCCAAACAAACCATACTCTTTCTCACTTCCACACTCATGCACACACTTGACCTGTCTGCCCTCAAAGCTCCCTGTGCCCCGAAAAGTCACATAATTGGTTGAGTACTTTGCCTCCTGTGTGAAAACTTCTCAGACCCTCCAGGCTGAGTCAGTCATGGTCACCACTGAACTTCGGTGGTGTTTTTATTCATCTGTTAATGCAAACCATATTTTCTGCATCCAAGATGGCAACACAGAATTTGTCAACTGACAACTAAGCAGACTATCTGAAAATCATCCACATTGTTTTTGCAATTAGAGTACTTATTGTGTTACATGGAAATTGTTTGTACATGCCTGGGTGGTGAGCTCAAGGACACAGACTGCTCCTCTTCACTGCTGTACACCCCCAGGTCCCTGCCTGGTGACTGCTAGCCCCTTCCCACCTTATTCAACAGGACAGATATCTCTCCCTGGGTACAGCAAACACTCCTAGGAGAGGAAGAAAATGGACCAGTTATATACACTGCTCTTCCCCTTAGCCATCACTCCATTTTGCTTCATCAAAACACTCTTGGAATGTTTATTCCTATTCAAGGTGTACCTAATTGATGACAATGGAAATTGTGACCAATCGTATAGGGGTTTGCATTTTGACAGAGTTCAAAGAGTCAAACTAAGCAGATGAAACATAAGAGCAGAGGGAGAGACATCTTCAGTGAGAGAGGAAGCATTGATCACTCAGGAAAGTTCTGGAGAGTGTCTGAAAACATACCTCATATAGGTACTGTTTGGGACAAGACTAAGTCATTTCAAAAATACAGTGTGCTGTACCACTTTTAAGTTTGGTGGTTTCTGACAAAACTAAACATAATCTTACCATAAAACTCAGCAATTTTACCACTTGGTATTTACTCGAAGGAGGTGAAAACTTATGTTCACACAAAAATCTACACACGCATGTTTGTAGCAGCTTTATTCATAATTGTCAAAACTTGGAAACAACCAAGATGTCCTTCAGTAGGGGAACAGATATATAAATGGAGGCACATCAGACAATGGAACATTATTCAGCGCTACAAAGAAATGAGCTATCAAGCCATGAAAGGAGATATTTAGGGAACTTAAATGCATATTTCTAAATGAAAGAAGCCAATCTAAAAAGGCTACATACTGTATATTCCAATTATATAATCTTCTGGAAAAGGCAAAACTAAGGAGACAATAAAAAGATCAATGATTGCCATGTATTAAGAGGCAGGGCACAGAGGATTTTTAAGGCAGTGAGACTATTCCGTATGGTACCACAATGATGGATATGTGTCATTATGCATTTGTCAAAACCCACAGAATGTACACCACTAAGAGTGAAAGCTAATGTAACCTATGGACTTTGGCTAATAAGGACAAGTACAATGATTGTTACAAAGTACCTCTCCAATGTAGGATGTTGCTGGGGAGTATAATATGTACATATAGGGGCAAGGGGTATTTGGAAACAATACATTCTGCTCAGTTTTGTTGTGAACCTAAAACTGCTATAAAAAGTAAAGTCTATTTAAATAAACAAACAAACACTGTAAAATGAAGCCAATTCTGTCCATGCACTTCTGTGGTACTTGAGAAAAAGACTCTACACTCTCCCAGGTTCAGAAGTCCCGGGAATACCATGGTGGACTCACTCCACTGACCACCCCGACCAGGTGGATTTACTCATTCATCTCCTCAGCTAGGCTGGAGCCTCTTGAGGGCAGGGACTGCATTTTTTTCAATGTTGCCTCCTCGTTTGCCTGGCACAAGGCTTGGCATCTGTTTGGTGCTCAATCAATGAATCAGAGCGTGGGCAGCTACTTAGCTATGAGATTTTATGCAGTACATCTTTACATGGAAATATGTGAATGACATATAAATTAGGAAAAGCGAATTGCAGAACTATCTAAATCCCATTTTTGTAACAAGAGAATACTGTAATTGTGCATATGCACAGATGCATATTTGTACCTTCCTTGTCTACATATAGAAAAAAACAATGAAAAAATTTCTCTGGGCATTGCAGTTGGAGTAGAGAAAAGGAAACTCCTGATGTCAGTTTTTTAAAATGACATATACAAAACATGTATAAGATGTAAAATTTACCAAGTAAAAGATATAAAATGAAAGTAAAAATTTCTGCCCTTGGGACGCCTGGGTGGCTCAGTGCCTGAGCATCTGCCTTTGGCTCAGGTCATGATCTTGGGGTCCTAGGATCAAGTCCCACATCAGGATCCCTGCAGGGAGCCTGCTTCTCCCTCTGCCTAGGTCTCTGCTTCTCTCTTTGTGTCTCTCATGAATAAATAAATCTTTTTAAAAAATTTTATTTCCTTTTCTTCACACCAGCTCACATCCACTAATAACTGTTTCCTGTAATTTACTGCCAAAAATATTTTAATGCATATATCCACATCATATGTAGATCTATTTGTCTATTCTTGTGAAAGTGTTACACATTGTCCTGCAACTTGGTCTTTTGAACCTTGAGCATATACAACTATTTTATCTTTTCTCAGGGTCATCCTATTCATCATATAGATTTACTGGAATTTAGTAAATTTGACCCCTATTTTTGAATACTGAATATTTCCAATTTTTTTGCTGCTTCACAATAATGTAGCAATAAATATTCTGGCACACACATTTTGCTAAACATCTGCAGCTATATATATTGCGCAAATTTAAGGCAGAGGGATTAGTAGTAAAAGGAGATGAGAATTTTGAGTGTTCTGATGGATATTGTCAAAGCATCCTCCAGAAAGAACACACCAACGTACATTTTCTCAACAATTTGAGAGTGCTCATTCTCTCCTCAGTCTTGCAGAAGCAGGCACCACTAAACATCAATATTTGCCAATTAGATCAGTGAACCAACAATCATATCTTTTTATTCACTGTAGCTTGTTTGCATTTATTTAATTATGAGTGAGGTTGTACATCTTGTCATTTGCTTTATGGACTATTGTTCCTTTTTTCTGCCAACAATTTCTTTTGGCCATTTTCCTCCTGGCTTGGTCATCTTTTTCATACTGATTCATATAAACTCTTTAATAATTAAAGAAGTTTAACCTTTTTTTAAGATTTTATTCATTTGACAGAGAGTGCTTGTGCACAAGCAAGGGGAGCATTAGAGAGAGAGGGAGAGGCAGACCCCCTGCTGAGCAGGGAGCCAGATGTGGCACTTGATCCCAGGACCTGAGATCATGATCTGAGCTGAAGGCAGATGCTTAACTGACTGAGCCACCCAGGTACCCCGGGAGGTTTAACTTTTTACCAGTTTTCTTTGTAAATACATTTCCCAGTTTTTCATTAGTCTTTTGGCTTTGTTTATGGCATTTTCCCCATGCAGCTTTAGAAATGTTTATATGGTCAAATACATTGTTTCTTGATGGCTTCTGGAATTTGTTCTTACTTAAAATGATCTTGCTTATCACAGATTATAAATTCTTCTAGGACTTTTATAGTTTTTTATGTTTAAATCATTGATCCAGGCAGAATTTATTTTGGTAAGGAATGTTTACCTTAACTTTGTAGGCATCTGTATTATTTGAGTTGTCTAAAATGAGGATGTATTTGCTTTAGCAATTTAAAAATTCCACTTAAGGTAAAAAGAATATAAAGCATAAAAACACACAGGACAAAGCCAGGAGATGGAAATATCAGGTAAGAGCTATTTTAATACATTGACCACCTATTATTTGTCAGGCCCAGTGCTAGGTACTGAAGACATAATAAGGGCCTGGACTGCAGAACTGACAATGGTTATGGGAAGGAGGGGAAGAATTGATGGAAGTGTTTAGCTCAAGAATGATCACCATGGCAACAGGAGCCTGAATCATCACTATGGAGACAAAGTGCTTGAAATTATGACTAGAGGGATAGTGTGACTCTGTTGGTGAGGATTTTGAAAAAGGTAAATAGGTACGTTACAGATGTTTCAAAATGACACTATTTCTCTCAGTAGAGGTTATTGGCTTTTCCCCCAGTGTTTTACTTCAGGGAGGCTAGAGACAAAATAGTTCAAAGATGACATGGATTAAGACAAGCACAAGCTTTATTTGGTCATTGCTAGTCATGAATGTACCAGCCAGGGAACAGCCTTTTATTCAAAGAATTTAGTATCTAATATAACATGTATTACATATAAAGTGTCCTGATGTCTTAGAGCACTGATCCCCAGGATACCTTCCTTGCTGGGAGAGAATGCTCATATATTTTCTTCCCTGCAGCAACCAGAAAGATGTCCATCTAACACTAAAGGCCAAATAGAAACTTACATATGGTTGGGAGTGGGGCTTTGTTTTCATGGGAAATTTGAGTAGTGCTTGAGGTATACTCCTGAGCTATCAGATTATACCAATATGTGGTAGGCTTCACCGGCTCACCAGTATAGGCTATTATCAACATCCAAATAATAATGCCTCTTTTCCCGTCTCTCCTACCCCTTCCTATAGAACCTCCAGTCTCACTTTCAGTGGTGATGGGGACTCGGGCAGTCTCCGGGGCAGAAGGATCTGTACAGTGCCAGTCAATCTCTGACACCACTACATTACTGTCACTATTAGCTGTGGACACTGCTCCTTGCCCTGCCTGGGATCTCTGTTCATGCTATTGCTGACTCTTCTCCTGCAGTGCCCAGCCACCATGTTATCCTAAACAAGATTATCGCTCCTCTTTCACCAGCCCACCCTTAGACTCTTCCCTAATCCCCAGAGCACAGCTCAAACTAGACTTTCACTTTGGGTGTGTATTTTCGTTAAGTTCAAGGATAACCAAAGGGCAGCTCAAAGTTAGTTGTCCAATGACACTACTTTTGGGGCCAAGGCTCAGTCTCAACTTCCACGATGTGACAAAGGCCAACTTACTTCCATCCTGGAATGCCCTCAACATGTCTATATTCCTTAGTATAAAATGATCCTATATAATTGATATCTGATTTGATCTGTAGCAAACATACTGGAACTTGCCTCTTTTAATTCAATCAGATCAGCATCCTCTCCCCAGGAACATTTGAGGTTCCAAGCCTACAGGCCTCTGCCCTAAAGGTGCTGTAGGTACCCTGCACTGTAAGTCATGTTTAGGAGGGAAAGTATGAGGAATGGATGCACACTGACATCACTTGGTTGGGGGATGGGGAGCTTTGAAAAATACTGGTACCTGGGTTTCATTTCCCAGACATTCTCATTTAATCAGTTTGGAGTGTGGCTTGTGTGTGGTTTTAACACCAAAGTTGAGAAACTATTTTTATCAAAGTTATATTGGGGGGCAAATTAAACAGAAATAATTCTCTGTTAGGGAAAGCAAATCTCAGTAATCTTTGGCCATATCAGGTCCCAGAAATGGAGGGTAGATACCCTTCCTGTCTTCCATAGGCCCCTTTGGGCTTCCCAAAGTAATCAACTGGAATTAACTCCATTGCCCTGGCCCAGTTGGCTCCTAGGTATCCCCTAATGACATGGAAAACACTGGACTACATTGGACATTAGAGTGATTTGTGTGGACATATTAAGTGCTTGATAAATGTTTATTAGCAGTATTATCTGATCAGAAGCTGGCTGTGCTGGACATTAGAACACAGTGCCCTTCTTCCAACTGGCACAGGGAAGAAAAGGCTAAGGCCCATTTTACTGGGATTCTACAAAACCCTGTCACCCCAGTGGCCCAGCAATGTAACAGGTACTTTGGGATGTGAGGCTGCTCAGCAGTCCCTCATAGCTAGTAAAGAAGTGACTTCCAGTTACTATCCATTTGGTATTAGACAGACATCCCTCAGTCACTTGTCACAGGAGCAGCCAAATTTCATTAATCTGGTTTTATTTATTTATTTATTTATTTATTTATTTATTTATTTATGATAGTCACACAGAGAGAGAGAGAGAGGCAGAGACACAGGCAGAGGGGGAAGCAGGCTCCATGCACCTGGAGCCCGACGTGGGACTCGATCCCGGGTCTCCAGGATCGCGCCCTGGGCCAAAGGCAGGCGCTAAACCACTGCGCCACCCAGGGATCCCCTCATTAATCTGGTTTACACTGTCTATAACCTTCTCCACACACCAATTTAATGTCATAGGGTCCCTACAGATCATAATGATGGAGAAGTAGCAAAAGGCAAACTTCTAACCTTTTTTATTTGCTTTTGTTTTTTTGTTTTGAAGTCCCAAGCCTCAAGAATCCTACTGGGGAACAGTAAGAGTAAAGCCAACTAGGTCATGCTCTACCATACAGATACAATACCAAAGTTTATTTCAAACAACACATAGAAATGGTGGTAGTCCTACCTCCACATGGGAGAAGCCTGGATGGGACCTGCCTCATGTTCCTGGACTGGAGTCAACCACTCAGATACTATTTTCTAGGTTTGGATTCTTCAGTACACTTGGTAATGGGGGCAGGGAGAGAGGCAATAAATCCAGGCCTCAGACATTTGTGCCAAAACAAAACAAAACAAAACAAAACAAAACAAAGAAAAACAGAAAGAAAAGACTATTTTGCCCAAATCTCCTAACCTAGCTGATGTGCACAAGACAAGGTGCAGTGTGTAGAGGGGTCTCTCATAACATGGATGCAGGACATGCATGAACTCTGTCCCCACAGTACACAGGAATCACGGGGTTGCAAGGAGTTGTAATATAATGTATAATGTAGATCATTGAAAGGATGGCATCAACTATAGTGGTTGGAAGGCATCAGGAATTTCACTCTTCCCTGGCTTGTCTCAGATGAAATTCTTGGTAAGAGGTGGCTGGAGGCACCTGTAATAGGGTGAGCTATGGTAGCTAGTGTATGCACTTTGATGTGGGACTGTCTGGGCTCAACTCCAGCTATACCAGTGATCAGCCATATAACTGTAGGCAAGTTTCTTATCTCTTTATGACAGTTTATCTCCCTGTAAAATAGTGATGATAATAGTACCTACCTTGCTAGTATCCAAAATCTATAAACTCAACACTCAAAAAACAAAAAATCCAGTCAAGAAATGGGAAGAAGACTTGAACAGACATTTCTCCAAAGAAGACATACAAATGGAGGGACCCTGGGTGGCTCAGCAGTTTGACACCTGTCTGCGGGCCAGGGCATGATCCTGGAGTCCTGGGATCGAGTCCCACATCCCACATCGGGCTCCCTGCATGGAGCCTGCTTCTCCCTCTGCCTGTGTCTCTGCCTCTCTCTCTCTATCTCTGTGTGTGTCTCATGAATAAATGAGTAAAATCTTTAAAAAAAAAGACATAAAAATGGACAACAGACACATGAAAAAATGCTCAATATCACTCAGCATCAGGAATATACAAATCAAAACCACAGTGAGATATCACCTCACACCAGTCCGAATGGCTAAAATTAACAAGTCAGCAAACAGGTGTTGGTGAGGATACTGAGAAAGGGGAACCCTCTAACACTGTTGTGGGAATGTAAACTGGTGCAGTTCATCTGGAAAACAGTATGGAGGTTTCCGAAAAAGTTAAAAATAGAGCTACCCTACAACCCAGGAATTGCACTACTAGCCATTTATCCAAAGGATAAAAACATAGTGATTCGAAGGGGCACCTGCACCCCAGTGTTTATAGTAGCAGTGTCCACAATAGCCCGGATAGAAACTATGTTAAGAGCCCAGATGTCCATGGATATGGATGAATGGATAAAGATGTGGTATATATATATACAATAGGATGTTACTCAGCCATCAAAAAGAATGAAATCTTGCCATTTGCAATGACATGGATAGAACTAGAGAGTATTACGCTAAGCAAAATAAGTCAATCAGAGAAAGACAAATACCATGACTTTACTCATGTGGAATTTAAGACACAAAACATGAACAAAGGGGAAGGGAAGAAAAAATCAGAAAAACAGAGAGAAAAGAGATTCCATAAGAGATGTTGAACTCTAGGAAACAAACTGAGGAGAGATGGGTGGGAGGAGATGGGGTAACTGGGTGATGAGCATTAAGGAGGGCACTTAATGTAATGAGCATTGAGTGTTGTATGCAACTGATGAATCACCTCGTTCTACCCGATACTAATACTACACTGTATGTTAACTAAATTTAATTTAAATAAAAATAATTTCTTTTAAAGATTTTATTTATTTATTCATAGAGACACAGCTAGAGAGAGAGAGGCAGAGACACAGGCAGAGGGAGAAGCAGGAACCATGCAGGGAGCCTGATGTGGGACTCCATCCCGGGTCTCCAGGATCACACCCTGGGCTGCAGGCGGCGCTAAACCGCTGCGCCACCGGGGCTGCCCTAAATAAAAATATTTTAAAATAACAGCACCTACTTTATAGGGTTGTGGTGACAATTAAAGAGAGTACTCTGGTAACAATAAGGTACTGTATGTGGGGTAACCCCCTTGGGTGGAGCTGGCAGTGTGGGTGGTGAAAGAATTCACCCAAGGCAAAGGACGAAGAGGATAGAAGTTTATTGAATACGCTGCAAGGGAACAGCAGGCAGGACAGCAAAGAAGAGGCAGTAGGAGGGGGCTGTGGCTAAAGGCCAAGTGAGGAGTTATGGGAATGTCTGGAACTATCCCTTTTTTGGTACTTTTTGGTACCTGTGCCTGGTTGCAAGTAGCCCATTGGCTAGTTAGGGCTTATGGCTACTTCCAAGTGGGTGGCTTAATGAGCCTATTTGCATTCAGCTCAGTGGGCCCTGTGGGCTGCTCTGCTTGCCCAGGAGTCCACGGCTCAGGTCTGTTGCTTAAAGGCAGCCATAATAGTACTTTCCTCATAGGATTATTGTGAGAATGAAATAAAGCATGGGAAGGGATGCCCAGGTGGCTCAGTCAGGTAAGCATCTGACTCTTGATTTCCACTCGGGTCTCAGGGAGGTGAGACCCAGCCCTCTCTGGCTCCGGGCTCAGTGGGGAGTCTACCTGAGATTCTCTTTCTCCCTCTGTGCCCGCCCAATTAAATACATCTTAAAAAAAAAAAAAAAAAAGCATTACAAAACATTCTGTTCCATGCTTGGCAGACATTAAATGCTCTGTGGAATTAACTTTTGTCATTATGGTTAGAACAGCAGAGGGGATAAGCACAAAAACTAGTACCAGACTTGGGTTCCAGACTTTACCACTTATTTTATATCGTGGGGCAACTTGACTTTCCTGGGCCTCATTTTCCTCACCTATGGCACGGGGAGAGCAGGAGTCAGGACCTCACCGAGTTATGTCAATAGCTCAGCCTGGCTCCTGGTAGGAGCTCGCTATCATTACTGATTAGGGTCTGATGAGAAAGGCATTCCACAATGGACTTTCTGCTCTCTCGCTCCTTCCGGACCCAAGCTCTCAGGGTTGGGTCAGCTCTGCAGGCCTTCACCACCCCCACCACCCCCGAGCTCTAAGCCTCCTTTGGTCTTCAGCTCCTAAATGTGGCAATTCCATTTCTTCCTCTAGGTGACTACCCTGCGTAGAACATGGCAGTGATTTGCCAGCCCATTGCTGGGGGGCTTTATGGTGGCCGACTGCACACCGTCAGCCAGTTAAACTTGAACGCTCCGTGGGGCAGTGTCCTGCAACATTCCTGGAGACCACCCCTGGACCACCAAGATGTGCGCCGGAGGGCTTCTAATCCGTAGGACGAGGGCGGCCACCTTTCAGATGGCCACCTGAGCCCCGCTAGTGGCCGATGGAAGCTGCCGGGGGCGGCCCGGGGGTGCGGCGCTCCGGGCTGGGCTGCCTAAGACGCGGCGTCCTCGCCAGCAGCCGCCCATCCCCGAGGCAGGGTTAGGGCACATCACCCCCGTGTGGCCGCCGGCGGAAACCGGCCGCGGCCGCGGTCTCTCCCGGAGCGGCAGCGGGTCGCCTCGGCCAGGCGGGCACTAGTCCGAATCTCCGCTTTGCTTCTCAGGGACAGGGGCCCGCACAGTCGGGTCTCCGCGGGCCGGGCCGCCCCGCCGCCGCAGCAGGTGCGCTCTTGAACTGGACACAGCCCTGCACCCACCTGTGTCGCTGCCGGCGACATCCAACCTCGGCCAAGGGGACCAGGATGGAGGCCAGCAGGTAGGCCGGCCTGGGCAAAAGGCTGTTCACTGCCCTGGGCTACCCAGACCTGCGCGATGTCACTGCCCGTCTGCGCGCCGCTGGTCACGGCTGGACCACCACCTCCTGGGGAGAGGCAGGACCAGCCCGGACCCAGGGGGCGAGGGTCTTTCTCGTGCAGGAATTACTTGTGGCTGCTCCGAGCGGCCTTGGAGGGGTACCCTTGGGTGGGGCTGAACACAGACTTGCCAGGCCGGCGATCGCTCCAATGGCCCAAAGGAGACGGGGATCCAAATTGGGTTTGCAAATCCAAGAGCCTCTTTATAAAAATGTTGTGGAAAAACTGGGACCCCAAATTAGAGAACCCACAACCCCGGCTTTCCTTCATCATGTGACCCTCCTGAGTTTTCTTTGGAATAAAGTTTCCATGAATGAGGCCAGAGGTGGGGGCGATTCTTTGAAGTGTCAGGAAAATAGTGTTATCTCGCATCCACCAACATGCAAAGAAGGGGGATATGTTAATGGGACACTCATCCACCTTCGGCAGCCCATCCTGACCCCAGCAAAATAAGTACCTATCAACACAGAGCCCCTTTGAAAAACTTAGAGGAAATGGAAAAGTAGACAGAAAAACGCATCAATTAACAGAAGTAACTCGAGAAAAAAACAGGACACCCCAAAAATCAGAGAATGGAATTGGAAATTTTTAAAAACCTGCCCTTTTCTCCACCAGAGCAGGGTTGGATGATTTCACAGGGAAATTTTCTCAAACTTTAAAAGAACAGAGAGGCCCCTCTCCCTTTTTATGTTTTATTTTTATTCCCCTCTCCCTTTTTAAACACTGTTTCAGAGACAGAAAAGCAGGAAAACTCCCCAACTCATTTAATGATGTAATGTTTATGCCCAAACAAGGACCATATTCAAAAGTTTTAGATTGATACTAATATTACTCAGAAGTATTATCAATAGATGCAAAAACTCCTAAACAAAATGTGATCAAATCAAATACGCTAGTGTATTTTAAAAATGTATCACAATCAAGGAGGATTTATTCCAGAAATATGAGTGGAGAAAAAAAATCAGTATAATTTACCACACCAAAAAAGTAAAGGAGAAAAAAACAGTACAATCCTTTGAATAGATGCAGAAACACATTTATGCGTTCAATGATAATGCATGATAAAACTTTCAGCAAAGTAGGAATAAAGGGTATTTTTTCTAAGTGTACAGCAAATATCATACCTACTGGTGAAATGTGAAAAGTGCCATGAAAACCAGGTGCAAGGCAAAGATACCCACTATGAACAGCCCTGTTCCACACGGTAATGGAGGGTCTGGCCTTGAGCTAGCTACTCAGTGACTGGAACTAGCCACAGGTGGGTTTTCAACTTTCAATGCAATAGATGAAAAAGATGTCTTTACAAAAGCAACAAAAATTTTTAAAGAAATCAGGCATAAATATAGAAAAGATATGTAAGACTAAGCTCCTTACTTTGGAGGAAGTGCTGACTCCCAGCGGGCTTACTGTTTCTGATAAGGATAGAGAGTGGACTCAGGGCTCCAGCAAGTGGATGGGATTGCAGCTGTAACTCCAGGCAACAAATCACCTCCTGGATTTCAAACACTAAGCACGGGCCAAATCTTCAAAAATTTACGAATCAAGTTCGTTCCCTAGGGTCAGGGCAACTGCAGGCAATTCACCTTTCTGGGTCAGCCCTGTGGCTTTCCCTCTGTCCAGAGGGTGAGGTATGTAGTCTGGTCTCCATCCAGCACAGTCTGGATGTCATGAGCAACTCCAGAGCCAGTGTATCAGTTGACATCTCCTGAAGTGGCCTCAAGTGCCAAAGATCTCTCTAATGCTTGACCTCCATCATCACTATACAAAAATATTTTTTAGCACCTGGAGAAACTCTTTAAAAATTTTTTTATTTATTTATGAGAGACACAGAGAGAAGCAGAGACATAGACAGAGGGAGGGAGAAGCAGGCTCTCTGCAGGGAGCCTGATGGGGGACTAGATCCCAATGCTGGGATCACACCCTGAGCCAAAGGCAACGGCTCAACCACTGAGCCACCCAGGTGTCCCAACACCCGGAGAAGCTCTTGTTCACATTCTGAGTAGTGGCCAAAGGCTTCAGCTAAGTTTTCCAAATTTCAGCTTGACAAGCTGCTTACAGAAGTTTGAAGGGGTTGTTTCCCAGTATATGCAGTTTAATAATTCATGTTTTCCAAAGTTTAAAGGATGGCTCCACAAATACCATTGGTATGCCCACTAACTTCCTCCCTAATGGGAGCTCTTTGAGCCATCTCTGTTTCCCTACAGTCCGTCTGTAGTGTTCTTACTACCATCACAGAAACAGAACCAAGAGGGTCTTTCTGTTAGGCTGTCAGAGTGAGAAAGGGCAAAAGAATGAAGAGCTGCTTCTGAGATTCCCTCCAAGGCACAGAAATATTCTAGCGAGACCTAAGAGGCTGTGCCCAAGGTTGGCTGTCTCTCTGTGTCCTCAGAAGCTGATCTGTGGTCCAGCTCTGTCCCCTATTCTGCCCTTTTAGCTGGGTGTCTATTCTCTGTTGATTGTCCTACCTCTAGCCATTGCATCTAAAGTCCTCTGCTCTACCAACTGAGCTATGGAAGGGCTCTCTGATTGTTCTAAGGTTTTTTTTTTTTTTTTTTTTTAACAATACTTATATTTTTACTTACCCTCCCCTGAGGGGAAGGAAAATTGTTACAAAATAATTTTAAAAACAGATTTTAAAAACTAGACTAGCTAATGTTTGTAGAGTTATTTACATTTTATAATGTATAACATATGTACAGTTGACTATTTTTTTTAACATTTTTTAGAAATTTATTTATTCATAAGAGACACAGAGAAAGAGAGAGAGAGAGAGAGACAGAGACAGAGAGAGGCAGAGACATAGGCAGAGAGAGAAGCAGGCTCCACGCAGGGAGCCCGATGTGGGACTCAATCCCGGGACTTCAGGATTACACCCAGAGCCAAAGGCAGACGCTTAACCGCTGAGTCACCCAGGCGTCCCTACAGTTGACTCTCTTAATTATTGTCCATCTATATCACAGATCATGGTTCTTCCTTTCTATCCCTTATATTCTGAGACTATTTTAAAACTAACTCCAGCAAAAATGCTTTGATCAAGTCAACCATGATAGTATCAAAACATATGTAAAAACAGTGTTCACTTTTCAGTATTCTTAGGGTTGCTTAGGTATCTTTCATTTACTAGAATCCCTAGATGTCTTCCATTTCTGAGAGTCCTAAAACTCTAATCTCCAAAAGATTAAGAATGGGAAACTCTTATTAACTTCCTGTAGTACTGTTTTGGACTGAATGTTTGCATCCCCCCCACCCCACCTCCAATTCATATTTTGAATCCCTAGCGCTCAGTGTGACCGTGTGTGGAGATGGGGCCTCTAAAAAAGTAATTAAGGTTAAATAAGGTCATAAGAGTAGGGCCCTGACCCAATAGGATTAGTGTCCTTACAAGCAGAGACCCCAGAGAGCTGCCATGCTTATGCTCTCTCCCTCTTACCCTCCCTACACACACACATACACACTGAGGAAAGGCCTTGTGAAGCCATAGAAAGAGGATGGCCCTCTACAAGCCAGGAACAGAGCTCTCACAAGAAACCAAACTTGATGGCATCTGAATCATGACTTCTAGCGTCCAGAACTAGGAGAAAATATATCTCGTTGTTTAAACCACTGTGGGGGATCCCTGAGTGACTCAGTGGCTTAGTGCCTGCCTTCAGCCCAGGGCATAATCCTGGAGTCTCCCGGGATCGAGTCCCGCATCGGGCTCCCTGCATGGAGTCTGCTTCTCCCTCTGTGTCTCTGCCCCTCTCTCTCTCTCTCCCTCTGTGTCTCTCATGAATAAAATATTTAAAAATAAATAAAATATTACAAAAATAAAAATAAAAATAAACCACTGTGATATTTTGTTATAGCAGCCTGAGGAATCTAAGTACTTATAAAGCTTCAGAGGGCTTTAAGCTGGGACTCAAGGCTAGAAGAGTTTCAATAAAATTGTTTAAAATGTAACCCTACATAGTTTATTTATTTAGAAAGATTATTCTGAGAAGAGAAGGGCTGCAGAGGCTTTTCCAGACTGGCGATGAAATTCGTGGCATAAAAAAAGATTTAGAGCCTCTTCACCTCCTTCTGGCAGTCATAAAATAAATATATGCGGTGTCAGGGTGACATGCCTCTCTAATTGTCTTCAGCCATAAATTTAACGTGGGCCTAATATATTCTAGTCTATAAACTTTAACTGTATTAAAATTTGTACCTCAATATAGAGATTTAAGAAGACCATTACATAGAATTTTCTAAAATATTTTATGCTGACAGACACATATGTTGAGTGTGAGCCACTGTGTACCACTGCGCATAACTATAAATATATACACACAAGTAGCCTAGTGTAGCATAATAAGTATTACAAATTACAGTAAGCGTTATAGCCGTTAATTCAACAGGGCAACTAAAAATATTATCAGTAATATTTTAAAGCTGAATAAGAGTCTTTCCAAGTGAAGCAGAGCTGCTGATGTCTGAAATAGAACAACAGCTCACACATTTGCTGGCAGTGCTCTGGGAAAAAGGCTAATGAGCCAATGTTAATGAGTGGAGTAAGAAAGCCAATCAACAAGTATTTGTAAAGAGGGAGCCAGTGGTTTATAAATAGGTCTAAAAATCCCAAATATGGTATCTGTGAAAAAGAATAACAATAATTTTAATTTCCAGAGCAGAGACCTCTCACAACTCCATCAACATCAAATCCTATTGCCAAAAATCCAATGTTATATAAAATATAGAATGGGGAAGAATTAAGCAAGCAGAGGCCAAGCTTTCATAGATACCTAAACAAGATTGCTATGAAAATAAACTTTTTGTGGGGCTTTCCTTTGTATTCTATTTGTACACAATTATATTTATATAATCATATATTTATGGTTTATGTAATTACATACTGAAAGAAGTTGCATAAAAATAGGCAATGTATAAATACTATCAACCTTTAACTTTGTTTTAATGAAATGCAAAAAAGATATAATGTAATAGAAACTCTTATTTTATATTGCCTGTTCCCAATATCCTATTGAGTTGACTTTACTAGTTACTCTAAAACTAGTCTGCAACTGGGGAAGAGAAAATTACTATGAGATCGTCCAAAAAACAGATTCTGAAAAACTAGATTAAAGTAACATTTGTAGAATTCTTTACACTTCACAAACTACTTTAACCTACATTCTCTGAAGCTATTTAATAGTTGATTGTATGTAGTATGTAGTGTGTAACTATTGCTATCCCCAAAGAAGATTTAGAATTAGTTTCCTTAAAGTAAATCACCAAATTTCAAATTTTTAAAATTTAAATTCAATTTAGTTAACACATAGTGTAGTATTAGTTTCAATGAAATTAGTGATTCACCAGTTGTATAACACATCCAGTGCTCATCACATCACGTGCCCTCCTTAATGCCCATCGCCCAGTTACCCCAACCCCCCACCCATCCTCCTCCTGTTTGTGTCCTAGAGTTAAGAGTGTCTTATGGTTTGCCTCCTTCTCTGTTTTTATTTTTCCTTCCCTTATGTTTATGTTCATCTGTTTGATTCCTTAAATTCCACATGAGTGAAATCATATGATAACTGTCTTTCTCTGACTGATTTATTTCGCTCAGCATCACATACTCTAGTTCCTTCCATGTCGTTGCAAATGGCAAAATTTCATTCTTTTTGATGGCTGAGTAATATTCCATTGTGTGGATATGTATGTGTGTGTGTGTGTATCTTCTTTATCCATTCATCTGTTGATGGACATCTGCCAAATTACAAATGTTTTTGATATTTATTTTTGTTAGGTACATTGGTCAGATTTCTGTGTATGTTATATTGTCTAACACTACAGTTTAGGTGGACATTTAACAATTACACTGAAATCAGTGCTAACAGGTGTACAAAGAGATGAGAGAAAAAAGGAATATAATTGAACTAGATGTATAGAGTTACGGGTGCTATGAAGCACAGATGTGATGAGCTAAGAGTCGTATTTCTCCTAGTGGATGGGAAGTGATGGAGATGAAAAACAAGAACTGTTCCTGGAAGATATACCTAAACACTTCCTGTGCCCTTTCCTAGTGCTGCTGAATTGCCCCTTAGCAGGTTCTTACACATGTTTGGACCTGTCTGCAAAAAATGTAGGTAGCTACCCATAGGTCTCAAACCTAGCAGAGGGGGAGAAAGGTGTAGAGGGACTGACTCATGTGGTTTGTTACAGAAAGTCAAGTAACTGGGATGCAAAATGCATCCTGAGGGGTGACAGGGACAGTCCAGGATGTGTGTGATCTGGACAGACAGGCAGAGTTCAGGTCCTAAGAAAGTGTAAATGCCAGATTGAGGAGTCTGATATTTGTTCAATACTCAATATGCACCCAGACCACAGTAGGTGACCAGTGTCAGCCTTCTGTGACCATCTCAAGTCATCTCAAGGAGAAATGGACAACAGGAAGAACTGGAAGACCAGTTAATCAGAGGCACTCAAGCACTATTTTTAAACAGTCAGATATGATAGAAACATAATGTATTCAGATGACTTAAGGGTCTTTCTCACATCTGTGTGGACATCAGTAAACCTTCATTTTCATGACTCTAACAGCTTATACCTTGTGATGCACAAGTATTTGGAGAACTGCTTGCAAACACATGAGCCCCCTTCCCCTTATGTATATACAATAATTTTATATACATAGTTTGTATACATAATATATAACAAGTTTTGGAGCAGTTCTTCAGAGCAATTTGAAAGACTGTTCCTGGGCTATAGTTCTCAGTAAGACAATGAATAAAGTATTTACTAGCTTACTTAGCTGGTGACTTTCTGTTTACAGTGGGGAGCCATGGAAAAGCAGAAGTGGATAACCACTTTTTAAAAAGTCAAAATTTTGGGGCACCTGGGGGGCTCAGTCAGTTAAAGGTCTGCCTTCAGCTTGGGTCATGATCCCAGGGACCTGGGATAGAGCCCTGCACAGAGCCCTTCATTGGGCTCCCTGCTCAGTGAGTCGTCTGCTTCTCCCTCTCCCTTTGCCCCTTCTCCCCTGCTCAGCTTCTCTCCTGTTCACTCTCTAAATAAATAAAATCTAAAAAAAAAAAAAAAAAAAAAAAGGTCAAAAATTCTCTGGAGTTTCATGAACACAGATAGAAATACTTTACCTGGCTGTTCATCTTTGTAAATCCAGCACATAAGAGTTCCCAGCACATAATAGGAGTGTATTTTGCTGAACAAATGGAGCAGCTTGAAGGGGCCTTCGTAGAGAAATTACACAAGATTTCAAAGCAATTAGGATTATTTTCCATCTTTGGAAGGCAATTTGACAATATACACCAAGATTCTTATAAATATTCCTATCATTTAAACCAGTAATTCTATTTGTGGGACTCTATCCTAAAGTAATAGTCCTAAATGCAGAAAAGGTTTATGCAAAAAAGTTCATTACTTTAAAAATTGCTTTTAATAGAGAAAAAAAAATGGAAACAATCAGGCTAACAATTAGGAAACAAGTCACTGTGTACATTTTATCTGTGGGGTATTTGATAAGCTGTCATTAAAATGATTATAAAGACACTAAAATACCAGAGGAAAATATTTGTATTAGTATATTAAGCTTTAAAACCCCCCACCAAGATGCACAATAGAAAACAGAGCATGATATTAAATTATGGGGACTGTGGTGTGGGTAGAGGAGAAATCTGTTAAAGTTTGTCCGGAGGTAGTAAAACACATTTTTTTCTTTTTTCTTTTCTTTCTTTCTTTCTTTCTTCTTTTTTTTTTTTTTTTTAATTTTTAGCCTTCTGTGTCTTTTCCTTATTTTTCACAATTACTTCATTCATTCCGCAAGTACTTCCTGAGAGCCCAGTATGTGGGCAAACGGCAGTGAATAAAACACAATCCTGTCCACATGGAACTTACAATTTAGCTGGAAGTCGCAGAGAATTAAGACGAATCGATTAAGTGGCATATTACACGATCGGTGCTTGGCGAAAAAATAAGTCGAAGGGAACCAAACAGATACTACACTTACTTTTTGACCTGCCGAGAAAGGTAACTCCTGCAGGTGAAAGGACAGCGGGGGCCGAACCGGGAACTCGCCGGCGCGTCGCAGCCTGCAGGAGCCCAGAAGCACCAGCCCGGCAGGCGCCGCTGCAGCCCACGGCGGCCGCGGCTGCGGGGGGCGGGGCCACACGCGATCACGTGACCCCAGGGGCGGGGGCAGGAGGACCGAGAAAACAGCGAGTTTGCCGCCTCACTTTCTCTTCAGGAAGGCCGGCGGAGCCGAAAACCAAACAAACGTCTTCTGAGCGATTGGGGGCGGGGCAGACGCCGGCGGACTGAGCCTCCAGCGCCGAGACTCTCGCCGCGTTGGCTTTTCGGTTGTTGGTCACCGTGGCAGAGCCGTCTGCGGTCGGGCTGAGACGTGGGGAGCAATGGCGACCTTTGTGAGCGAGCTGGAAGCGGCCAAGAAGAACTTGAGCGAGGCCCTGGGGGACAACGTGAAACAGTAAGAGCGGTTGTGGCGCAGCTTCCAGGTCTCCGCGCCTGTGCTCGCCTGGCTTCGGGCTGCCCCCCGCCCCCGGAGACGCCCCTCGCCGCCCCGAGGCCTGCGCTGCCTCGCGTCCCGGGCGGCGGGGCCTCCGGGTTTCTTGGGCCAGCGCGGGGCTGGAGGGCCGGGCCTCCCTGTCTCTGCGGGCCGCGGGCCGCGGGCCTCGGGGGGCGCCTTCGCCCGGACTCCCCGCCCTGCGCGGGCGGGAGAGGCACGTTCCGTGCCTAAACGGTTGCAGGCCTCCATGCAGAGTTCGAGACCGGTGAGGCCTGCCCCGGGCCGGGTGACCGCGAACGCGACGCTCCCCGGCGGGAGCGGGCACCGCGTGGGGCGGCGCGCCCCTGGAGGGCTTCCTGGAGGCGGAGGCTTACTGAGATCCGGGCCCTGCGTAGACCCTGCGTTTTAGAGCGTTGACAACAGTTTCGGAAGGCAGACAGACCCGCGGGTAGAATACCGAACATCACTGCAGTGATAGTGAGGATCTCAGTAGGGGACATTAATTGAACACTTTTTAAGTACTCTCCAATGTACTATCTCATCTAATCCTCACAGCAGGGATGTGAGGTAGGTACGGTTACCCTTCTCATTTGATGAGAAGACTGAGATCTAGAGAAGTTAAGTCTTCAAAAGTCACTGGGCTCCCCGTGCCCTAATACCTTACAAGGGGTTCTTCTTCTTCTTCTTCTTTTTTTTTTTTTTAAAGATTTATTTATTTATTCATGATAGAGAGCGAGAGAGAGGCAGAGACACAGGCAGAGGGAGAAGCAGGCTCCATGCAGGGAGCCCAGCGTGAGACTCGAACCCGGGTCTCCAGGACCACGCCCTGGGCCAGAGGCAGGCGCCAAACCGCTGAGCCACCCAGGGATTCCCCCTTATGGGGGGTTCTAAAGAAACCTGCGCCCAGCCAGGCGGACACAAGCAGGTCCGATGTGGAATGGCAGGA
Organism: Vulpes vulpes; assembly: GCF_048418805.1. Lineage (NCBI taxonomy): Eukaryota > Metazoa > Chordata > Mammalia > Carnivora > Canidae > Vulpes > Vulpes vulpes. The sequence continues at coordinate 128,913,223 of NC_132792.1, read as the reverse complement.
TGGAAGATCAATACTTCATCCAAGGCCGAAGCCAAATATATTTCTGAAATAACAAGGAGGTGTTTTAGAAGTTGTTGGAACATCAACTGTTATTACAATTTTACTTTTTAAATTTTTATTATTTTTTAAAGATCTCATTCATTTATTCATTCATGAGAGACACAGAGAGGCAGAGACACAGGCAGCCCTCCCCCCACCCCCCACCCCCCACGCAGCCGAATTGGGGACTTGATCCCAGGACTCCGGGTTCATGACCTGAGCAGAAGGCAGACGCTCAACCACTGAGCCACCCGGGTGCCCCCTCTATTTGGTTAGTAAAGACCAATGCTGGCTATCAAATGTTGGTCAAATATAGATGCTAAAGCTAAATTTGGTGCATCTGTAGGGTGAATCACTATATTGCACTAATATTGCAACCAAAATATGCTTTTGTGCCAGGAATAATTAGTGGCACAGGGTTGGTATTTGTTTTTCCATTCTCTCGCTTTTTCCCCTGCTCCTTAAAAAGTGCCTTTTGGTTAAACACTCTGTACTATTGCTATACAGTAATTTCGCACGTTTCCTTCGTGAGTAGTTTGCTTTGGTTTATATAACCTGGCAGTTTAAACATGGTCCTGGGTGGTAGGTAAACCACAGAGAGTGTATTAAGGAACCCAGATAAGAGTTGCTTTCTATTTATCTAGTCCACATGTCCTTTATGTCAGGTTGCATGCCCACATCAGCTTCTAGAAAGACGTGGCCTTTGCTAGCTAATTCACTTTGTGTAGTACCCAGGAAGGTGTCCTGTTTAAAGTGTTGAATTTTTTTGGTGGCTTGATCATATGTTATTTAGTTTTCTCTAAGTATCTCCAGTGCTTCCTAGTTTGACCCACTCCCATTTCTCTCCTATCATCCTCATTTTCATAGATGTTGACTCTGGTATTGAGGAAAACAGTCATTTGTCCATGGCTGTACAGCAAGGTAATATAGGGACCAGGTTTGGGGAGCAGGTCTCCCAGATCTTTTCGGCTAGGAAGTTTGCCATTGGAGAAGATAAGTAGTATCGTGTTGGCAGAGCTTCCTGTTAGAGCCTTGTTTTACATATAAGTTCACACTCAAAATTTTTGCATCGTTTTTGCCAAATAGTGACACAGGGCTTTTAAATAATGAAATTTGTCTCATGTTACTATCCTCTTTTGTTGGATAGAATGGGCCAGGAAGAAACTTGTTTTTTCTGTAGAGCTTTATTTCCTGTCCTAAAACAAAACAAAACAAAACAAAAAACACAAGCATTTAGGTGTCTGTTGTTAAGAAGTTATTATTGACTAATGAGCGTGTGTATCAGGTGAAATGTCCTGCCAAGCTCTGAAACTAAACATTTTGCTGTTGAAATGGGTCTTGGGCAACTTTGACCCCATTAAAACTATAGTTTTCTCCTGGGGGGAAAAAAGTGGATGTGAGCCCAAAGCTTTGCATGCAGTTACATGCACACATATCCAGTTACATACAGAGGTACATACTAAGATGACTTGAAGATAAGCTATGTGCAGGAGAAGCCCTGCCATGGGTATAATGCAGTGAGAGCATTAAGCCATCTAATTTAGAAATCTTTCTTTTTTCTTTTCTGTTAGGAACTTAAATGAGAATTAGAAAATAGCTAAGTGTAAGTTGAAAGTGATTGTAAGACATGCACTGAGTAGTCTTTAATTCTGTTTGATGAACAAGGGCTGTGGATGTGAAAAGTCATATTTTAGTGCTCTGATAATGTTGTTAAGGTCTAAGGGATCAAATCTTTTTTTTTTTTTTCCTCTCGGTTAACTGGTACCTTTTATGACTAGTGGTTGGTTTTCACTTTAAAAACCACTAAGTTTCTCATATCCACGGGTATTTTCTTTGTGGTGAGGTGTATTAGAAACTCATTACTCCAGCCAGTTAGATTAAAACTTGAGTTCATTTGAAAGGAAAAAGTTTATCAGGATCAATATTAATGACTACTCCCCAACCCATAAAACACATACACCTTTTAAAATACAAATCTTTTGGGATCCCTGGGTGGCGCAGCGGTTTGGCGCCTGCCTTTGGCCCAGGGCGCAATCCTGGAGACCCGGGATCGAATCCCACATTGGGCTCCTGGTGCATGGAGCCTGCTTCTCCCTCTGCCTGTGTCTCTGCCTCTCTCTCTCTCTCTGTGACTATCATAAAATTTAAAAAAAAAAAAATCTTTTTTTTTATTGAGGAATGATTGACATGTAACATTATATTAGTTTTGGGTGTGCAACAAGTATTCTATCTGTATACTGCAAAATTATCACGATGAGTCTAGTTCATATCTGTCGTGACACATAGGTAAAAAATTTTTAATGAACTTTTAAGATCTCTCAGCAAACTTTCAAATATACAATACAGTTTATTAACTATAGTTAATTATAAAAATTAATGTGTTTGAAATTAATATTTAAAAGTTAATACTTTTAATAATAATACTTTTAAAATATATATCTCAAATGTAGGATTCTGGAGGGGAGGTCTTTTACAAAGGCAACAGAGAAGAAGGAAAGCTATGGCTGTGAATTTTGGCTAATTGACTCGTGAGTCCAATTGTGTGACTACCTATCAGTTCCTTTTTGGAAGAACTTCCTTTTCCTTCTGTTGGTTTTCTGATTCCTAGGTGTATTCATTTTCAAGGCTGCCATAACAAAATACCACAGATGGGGTGGCTTAAACAACATAGATTTGTTTTCTCCTAGTTCTGGAGGCTGGAAGTCTGACATCAGAGTATCCTCAGGATTGTTTTTTTCTGAGGCCTCTCCCTTAGGCTTGTAGATGGCCACTGTCTGGGGTCACGGGTGTGTGTGAGTGTGTGAGTGTGTGTGTGTGTGTGTGTGTGTGTGTGTGTGTTCTTTCTGTCCTAATCTCTTTTTACAAGGATACTCATCAAATTGGCTTAGGGCCCACCCCCACCCTGAAGAAAATGCCATTTTAATTTAATTACCTCTTTAAAAAGGTTTTGTCTCCAAATACAGTCACACCCTGGGTACTGGGGTAATGATTAGGGCTTCAACGTATGAATTTGGGGAGAAGTGTATGAACTCAGCTCACAATACAGTAGGAAATGCAAAATTTCCTTTCCTCGGTTTTGGAGCAGGTAAGGTGAATTTGGGAAGCAAAGAAGCAGACCCGTTGGTTCTTAATACTGCTTCTGCCTTTGCAGATACTGGGCTAATTTAAAGTTGTGGTTCAAGCAGAAGATCAGCAAAGAAGAGTTTGACCTTGAAGCCCATAGACTTCTCACGCAGGATAATGGTAAAATAATTATCTGGAGAGTTACTTTACTGTTCTGAAGTTTACCCAGATTTGTAATAAATGACCAATAAATAATTGCAAAAATAAATGGCAGTACATTTTGCAGTAAGTCTTTTCACTTAAAAAATAAAATTGGGTTTAGTGGTGTGTAAGATTATTTTAATAATATGGATATTTGAAATAAAGTGTAAAGAATGGCAGGGTGGGGATAATCCAAAGTTAAATAATGGTTTCCTTACATTTTTAAATATTTCGTAAATTTACTTGTGACAATCTTCCCTTTTTCAGTCCATTCTCACAACGATTTCCTCCTGGCTATTCTTACGCGTTGTCAGATTTTGGTGTCTACACCAGGTAAGGGAGTGGAAATACTTCCGGGGATGTCATTCAGCAGAGCCATGGAGCAGTGGGCTTTAGTTTCCTTTAACAGACACATCTGTTGTTTACAAGTGAAATGTTCTTTGAACTGCTCAGAAGAAAACATTTATTATGTAGGTAAAGATGGTTTTATAGAACCTTTGTGAAGTAGATGATTTCCCTGTGCTTATATTGAATTTTGGTCTTTACTGTCCACTCATCTTGATTTTGTTTTATTATTATTATTTTTTAATAAAAAAAATAATAATAAATTTATTTTTTATTGGCGTTCAATTTGCCAACATACAGAATAACACCCAGTGCTCATCCCATCAGGTGCCCCCCTCAGTGCCCATCACCCATTCACCCCCACCCCCCGCCCTCCTCCCCTTCCACCACCCCTAGTTCGTTTCCCAGAGTTAGGAGTCTTTATGTTCTGTCTCCCTTTCTGATATTTCCCACACATTTCTTCTCCTTTCCCTTATATTCCCTTTCACTATTATTTATATTCCCCAAATGAATGAGAACATATAATGTTTGTCCTTCTCCGATTGACTTATATTTCACTCAGCTCAGCTTGATTTTAGATTGCATAAATGAGAGGCAAGAGGGTGAGCAATCAGGATGAAGAAGCCAAGGGCCGCTGGTATTAGGAGAGGGTTTCTGTGATCTAGGGAAGATGAGTTAGGGTTAGGCGGAGGAGAAACCACAACGTGGTGAGAATCTGGACTTTGACTTGTATTCTCAAGTAGGAGATTGGCACCTGGAAGATTACAGCCTTAGCTTGTTGGGGAGGTAGGTAGGGGCTGATTCTGTCACTTTACCTGAAATAGATACAGATAAGAAACAGTGACTATTTTGCCCTAATTTTTTGGAGCTTAAGTGGTATAAGTCAGTTTTTTCAACCATCTTATTTTAATCAAGTGATCAAAAATAAATGCATTAAAATTTGCCTCACAATAAAACCTATACTGAGCTCTTGTTAGAAATTTGGATTTCTAGGTATCTCGTGCTGTAGATTAAGTTGAATATTTTTGTTTTTAAAGGACTTGTGGTGATTGTGATAATAATCTTTATGGAGAAATGGCTAGTACTTTCTGTGTTTCTCTGCTAACCTTCTACTGTATAATAATGAACTCAGATGCAGTCTCCTAAAGTCCAAGTCCCCCACACTCAAAGAAGTTGTCATTGGTAAAGAGTAGTTAACAATGAGCATTTGTATATGGAGATTGGAGTTAATAGGGGCTGCTTCCCTTACCCCCACACTGCCCTTTTCTGCACATTGTCACGTGTATCTGATTTTGCATGTTCTGTTTTCTTTAAATAGAAGTGGACTTCAGCTAGTTAGATCATAGAGATGATCCACTCCTTAGTGTAAAATTTAATTTGATCAGGAAAGACAGCATTGTGAGAACTAGATCTTGCTCTGTATATTCTAAAGTGGCATATGTGCAAAAGGTGAGTGGTATGTTTGGGGATAGAAACCCTGGTTGATTAGTCAAGAGACTTAGGTTTAAGTTTAGGTTTTGCCACTAGCTTAGGTAGTATAGTTAATTATTGGATGTTCTTAGCTTTTACATTACAGTAATATCTGCTCTACAGATATATATATATAGATAGATAGATAATTATATTTATACATATATGGATGAAAGAACATATGAAAAAGTGCCCTTGAAAGTAAAAAAATGCCAAACAAAATGAAGTATTAGTATAAGTGGCTGATTTTAACTAAATAAAGCCTTTGATGTTCATGAACATTTGTTATTGATTATTTTAAAATAAATGATGAAATATTTGGAATTTGAGAGGTTATTTCTCTATCAAACACCAAAATATATTTCCTCAAAATGAAATTGATAGTTGCTAGCAACAAAGAGATGATTTCTATTAAAAGTGAAATAGAGGGCAACCCTGTTGGGACCTCTCTCACTTCTGAGAGCTTTCTCTGTATCTTTGCTTTATAAACTTCTATCCTTTTACTAAAAAAAAAAAAAAAAAAAGAAGAAGAAGAAAGAAAGAAATAGAGAAATAGTTCATTGTATGTATAATACTTAGGAGTGGGTTTTCTGTTTTTCTAAGTTAGGCAGGAAAGAGGATTTTAATTGAGTAACTGCAATGCAACACTTTCTGTGCATTCTTTTTAATTGTCACAACTCCTTAGGATAGGTCTTAACCTCCTCTTATGGATTAGGAAACAAACTTTAGAGAAAACAAAAAGAAAAGCAAAACTTACCTGACACTTTATCCAACTAGTAAGTGGAAGTGTTGGATCCACACTGAAATCTGCCTAGCGCTGGAAAGCTGTCCTCTTTGTCAGTGAGTCGATACTCACCATGCTGTGCTTCCTTGCTTGGAGTGTGCTCACACATCAGCAGTGTCATGGAACACTCAGGCCGACCAGCAGGAATAGGTTTCTCTGGGAGTCTTCTGGGATTGGCTGACCTCATCAGTGAGACCTGGGTATACCAAAGACATTTAAAGTGGTGGAGAGGAGGAACTTGATTTCCCAAACAGTTTTTTCCCCCTAACATGCAGCGTTATATTAGTTTCAGGTGTACAATATAGTTATTCAACGATTCTGTACAGTATCTAGTGCTCATCATCATAACTGTCCAAACAGCTACTTTTTAACTGGCAAACTTGGAGTATTTTTTTTTAAAGCTTTAAAAACTTCTTTAAAAAACATCAAAATGGAAATAGTATTTTTGCTTAGATGATGAGTGGGGTTTTTCTTCTGTCTTACAAAAATTTTGGGGAGTAATTTTTTTAAGTGTACTATAATGAGCTTAGATTACTTCAGTTTTTTTTTTTCTTTAAACTATATATGCATACACTCATGGTTAGAAATAATACAGAAGCTTTATAGTGAAATACTTCTTCCCCCTCCTGGACTTTTTCTCAAAGACACCTACTTTGTCTCTTGTTCCAGTAGGACTTCAGTAGCTCCTTACTGGAGCTTAAGTCGCTTTCTGCATTTACTGATTTTGGACATCTGTCTTCATGCTTTGTGTTTATGAGATTTCCTCAGCTGTTTCAACCTTCCTGCCCAATGCGTTCTTTAATTCAGCAATTTTTATAATATCTTCTTTTTGTTTTATGGCTCTATATCTTTCAAACTTCTGAAGGTACCAGTTAGAAATTACTTGAAGTCCTTTGTGTTGCCTGAATTCTTTAATCTGGGACCTTTATTTTCTGTTTATTTAGCTTGGTCTTCTGATCATGTTACAGACTATTGTCAGATGTCTGGTGATTCATATTTAAGAATGAGGCATACAATGCTTGGGGCTCCTTAAATGGCAGCATACAGAGAGCTGTGCTCTAGAATGCCAACATCTATACCAACTACGTGAATAGATCCCAGAAATTTTGTTCAGTTTAAGTAGAGGAGAGTCCTCCATTCACTTGTCCCCTTCCCCTCTCTCCCCTGCTGTTGTAGTTACTGTACTATGTATGGGCATGAGCCGGGCTGGCTTCAAGGCCTGTGAACTGCCCAGGAACTCAGACGGGCCCCATCCTTGGCTTAGTGCTCTACTGTGGTTGTCTTGAAATGGTTAATGTTTGCACAAGGGACCTGCATTTTTATTTTGTACTGTGCCCAGTACTGGTGGTGATGATTTTTGAATATAGACCTTCCATTAATCTTATTTTTAGCTTTATTGATCCCTCCGTGGTTTCTACTGCACTTACCTCCTCCAAATCCAGAATCTTTGTAGATTTCTGCTATGCAGGTAGACTGGTTTCTGTATTTCCCAACCTTGCCTCACCTAGGTTATAGCTTCCATATGTCTGCTTGTAAGTCAGACAGTTTTAGACCGTTGTTGAAATTTGTTGAGATATCATCTTGTTTCACTCATTTTCCTTTTTGTCGCTATTGTGCATATGTGCTGTTTACTTTCCACTGTTACCATTTTTAGTAGGGTCTTAGAGAAATTCATGTGCTCTGTTCACCATCTTGAACTAGAAAATTCTCTCTTACTTTTTTGATATTACTGCTACTTATAAGCAAACAAAACACCCAATAAACATTAGAGTTGAAAATATGAAAAACAAATTGTCTTCATAAAGGAATAATTTTGGCTACAGCTGGAAAAAACATGCTTTGAGATGATTCATAATTTTGTTTAGAGAAAAAAGAGAAGATCTGAATTTAAGCATTTATTATTTATTTTCATTACTTGAGCATTCCATAATTTTTTAGCCCAAAATGAAAACAAACTTAGCAGTTGACACCTATCATTATTTTCTCTATGGTTATTATTTTTCTGTCTCACAGAGGGTGCTGGATCTTTGCACTGGACCGGGGGTTCTGCAGCTAAACCTGGAAAACCAAAGGGAAAGAAAAAACTTTCTTCTGTTCGTCAGAAATTTGATGTAGGTTGTTATTCAATAGATCTTGGTAACAACTGATTTAAATGCTGATGTGATGAAACTGGCCTTAATTTTTAAATACATCTTAAAATACTAGTAGTAGAGTTGGAAAAAAGGGGGGCATGATTTGAGGAGGAATGTTACTGTATTTGAAGTTGATGAGAGTTTCAAAGATTGTGAGCCCCAGGTATCTGAATTTTTATAATTCTAGTTTGTTATCGCATAAATATTAATATATTTTTGTTAATACCTAATGATTTTTTAATGATTCAAAAAAATATACCTGTATTCTTTCTCCTCTTAAGTATTTTTCTGGAATGAATAATGTTTCTTATATTGAAGATTTGTGTTCCATGGCTCCAGGACACTTGCCTCTGGCAGGATCCTGATGTTGCCCAACTAGGCCCTGAGCCTTTGGGGATCAGCAGAGAAGTCATGAAGGCATTTGGCTATAAAATTTGTAAACATTGTAGAATAACTTGCTTTTTTGTTTGTATTTGGAGAAGAAAGTTTCTCAAAAATATTTCTTTTATAGATTTGACTGGGTGTTAATAGCTTTATTGATTAACCTCACAAATATTTATTGCTACCTTTGTTTTCTATTTATTCTATAAATAATACTCAATCTGGAAGGCATTAGTACCTCCAGAGAGGCATTCCTTGGTTTGAAAAGGGATATTTGATATAAAATACAGTTTTGTACTTGGAAAATGGAAAAACAACCAGTGTTTTCTTTTGCGATACAAACTTCAAACAGGGACAGGTCATAATCGCTACTGTGGGTGTATCTCGCACTGACGATGGAGTATACAGATGGGCTTTCAGAGTCCACCAGAGGAAGGCAGAGGTTTTATGAGTGGGAAAAGGTTAAGAAACACTATGTTATTTTTTAAAGATTTATTTATTTTAGAGAGATAGAGTGCATGTGTGCGCACCTATGAATGGGGAGAGGGGCAGAGGGCCAGATAATCTCAAGCAGACTCCCCACTGAGCATAGAGCCCTATTTGGGGCTTGATCTCATGACCTGGAGATCATGACCTGAGCTGAAATCAAGAGTTGGATGCTTAACCAACTGAGCCACCCAGGTGCCCAAGAAAAATTATTTTAAATAATTAGAATGACTATGTTAGCAAGATTCTGTGTTGAGGATTGTAAGTAAAAGACTATATAAAATAGTTCTACCGTCTGGTGTTCTTTTAGAATACCTGTTATTAAATCTGTTATGTTGGTTGGCTAGGCTTTTTACAGCATAATTGGAGTATTACTATATATTTCTACTTTCAGAACTTGCTTACTTACAAGTATATTTAAAATGCTTTGACTTGTTTGAAAATAATTTTATATCTTCTCCTTCCCCCTAATTGTTATTTTTAGCACAGAGCCATATATTCTGTGGTTACCAAGGTATTAATTGAATAGAATAAACTGCTGTGCATACTACCATTATTCCCCTTAATTCATGTCTTCATTATGTAATGGGTGTGAATCTGTGATTATTTGTACACAAGTTACTTTTTTTTTTTAAACCCCTCCGGTATGGTTTGGTGAAAATTTGTGAGATCTCAAGTCCAATAAATTGGTTACTTTTGTTGTGTCTCATTACTTGCCACTGTGATGAATAATTTTGAAAAGTTTTCTTACCCATAGCATAGATTCCAGCCTCAAAATCCCCTCTCGGGAGCCCAGCAGTTTGTGGCAAAGGATCCCCAAGATGATGATGACTTGAAACTTTGTTCCCACACAATGATGCTTCCCACTCGGGGTCAGCTGGAAGGGAGAATGATAGTGACTGCTTATGAGCACGGGTTGGACAACGTCACCGAGGAGGCAGTCTCAGCTGTTGTCTATGCGGTGGAGGTTGGTTTGCTGGTGGCAGAAAGAGTTTTACAGCTTGAATGTAACAAGCTTGTGTGTGTTGTTAATTTGATCCCGTAAGAAAAGAACCAAAATGTCATGATCTGAGAATCGTTGTCTTGAAATGGTTTTTCTTTTGAGGGGAGAAACACCTCATAGTCCAAACTGTTGCCTTTAGTTAACAGACTAAGCTTTTCAGAAAACTTACTTATGGCCTAACACTTCTGCTTAATTTGGTGTTTAATTTGTTAATAAGGGAGCTGTTTTTGCTTTTTTTTTTTTTTTTTTAAAGATTTTATTTATTGGGGATCCCTGGGTGGCACAGCGGTTTGGTGCCTGCCTTTGGCCCAGGGTGCGGTCCTGGAGACCTGGGATCAAATCCCACGTCGGGCTCCCGGTGTATGGAGCCTGCTTCTCCCTCTGCCTGTGTCTCTGCCTCTCTCTCTCTCTCTCTCTCTCTCTCTCTCTCTCTGTGTATGACTGTCATAAATAAATAAAAAAATTTAAAAAAAGATTTTATTTATTCATAAGAGACACAGAGAGAGAGAGAGAGAGAGGCAGAGACACAGGCAGAGGGAGAAGCAGGCTCCATGCAGGGAGCCCGATGTGGGACTGGATCCTGGGTCTCCAGGATCACACCCTGGGCTGAAGGCGGAACCAAACCACTCAGCCATCCGGGCTGCCCCGATAAGGGAGCAGGTTTTATTTTTTTTTTTAATTTTTATTTATTTATGATAGTCACACACAGAGAGAGAGAGAGGCAGAGACATAGGCAGAGGGAGAAGCAGGCTCCATGCACTGGGAGCCCGACGTGGGATTCGATCCCGGGTCTCCAGGATCGCACCCTGGGCCAAAGGCAGGCGCTAAACCACTGCGCCACCCAGGGATCCCCAAGGGAGCAGGTTTTAAGGAAAAATTGAGATGTAGAATCCTAAAGATTAAAATCACTGATTTTTGCTGTGGCACAGCATTTAAAGAGTCTAAACAGTGAGATTCTTGTCTTAGCACACTCTTTCACTGAACCATTCACTTTATTCATTTAATTATTTAACAAAATATATTGGGATCTATAGTGTGTAGGTATGCCAGATGATACTGGGTAATTCCTGATACTTGGGGCCTCCGTTTGCTCTCATGTACTCCAGAGATTATAATAGCTGTCTCATCAAGTTGTAAACATTAAATGAATTTGGTGTGTAGAAATGACAAATTGTATCATGAAAGCCTGGATATGAGATTATTTTACTAGTTGAAACACCAGGCCTAATACTGACTCTCCTGTTATTAATAGTAGACTGGGACCAGCTCTCTCTCTTTATTTTCACATTTTCCATTCCTCTCTAATGTACTTGGCTCTCCTTAAGAGATATTAAATACCTAATTTTTGTTTATTTTCTATATATCTGTTATGTATGTGGTTTTTGGGGAGAGCCAAGCTTCTTTAATGCAAGAATTTTAGTAGATTGGGCATTGTAACCAATAAATTTTAGATCTTGAAACTTTCTGTCCTATTTTAAAACAGGTTTCAAATTAATTTGCCTCCTTTTTAAAATTTTATGTATTTGTTTTGTACTTTAAGGCTATCTGAAAATCCTTTTCTGAGAGGAGCCAATTTGGAGATATAAATAACTTCTTTAATAAATTTCATGTAGAGTAAGCCCATGTTAAATTGAACTAAATAAAAGTAGCACATCTCCCTCTTTCCTTTACCCTCCTACTCTGGTGTGGCTTTGTGGCTTTTTGGTAAATAATATTCATTTGGTTCCAACATATGCTAGCTTGTCTCATATCTCCATCCACTAAATGCTAGTAAACATTTTTTGGTCAATGGAAGTTCTATGATTTGCTTTTAAACAAGAGTTCATGCTATTTTTCTTTTCTTTTTTGTTTTTACAGAATCACCTTAAAGATATATTGACATCAGTTGTGTCAAGAAGGAAAGCTTATCGGTTACGTGATGGTCACTTTAAGTATGCCTTTGGTAGTAATGTAACCCCACAGCCATACCTGAAGAATAGTGTAGTAGCTTACAACAACTTAATAGAAAGGTATATGAAGTTTCTTGTGATTTTTGCATCCATCCTTTCCTTTCTGGTTGGTATACTACTGTTACGCATTAGACCACTGTTAAATAATTGCTTATTATGTTTCTGTAAGTCTCAGGTACCTTTGAGGACAGTGCAGTTTTATTTTCTTTGGTGCATCCTTGGTGATAACTAATTAATTGTTTGGTACTGTGTATCAGAAGGGAAGTTGCAGAGTTTGGCTGCCACAAGTAGTTTACTGTGAGTGTGGATGGAGTGGTTCCCTGGGGTCCCTGATGGCTCCTAACCGGCCAGCATCTGCCTGGTGGTAGAAGTGGGCCTGCTCTGGGTCAGAAGTGAAGCCTGAGATTGTTGGCTCAGGGTTGGGTATCGATGGTGGGAGGAGGGCTGGGAGGCATTTCTCTATAGCTTCTGTAGCTATAGCTCAAGGGAGTGTCCTATGCTGGGTGTCATCAGATTGTTCTCGGCATGCCATTGTGCAGACCTGGTCTCTCGGCCCCACACCTGGGATTCCTCTGTCCGCCCTCCACAGAGGGGGCTCCCAAGACTTCTAAGGTCCTCCTGAGTCATCACTTTATGAGACAGCCTGGATCACCTTTCATCTCATCCGTGTGTTGTCTGATTTCACCTCTCCACCTTTCTTTCTTCCTTTCCCACAGATCATTTAGTCCACAGATTGTAAGCCTTTGGGAAAGAAAAAGGAATGATGTGATTTTTCTTGTGGTAACTGAAGTGACTGAATTTCCTTGGGCGCCAGTTATCTGGTTGTTTAGGGAGATGACAGGAGGTCCAAGGTCAGAGCAAAAAAAGTGTGACTGGGAAGACTGGCAGGAGTGATGATGGTGAAGAAGGAATAGGAAGGGAACGTAGGAGACGTGGTAGGAAAGCTGAGAAGAGAGTTGGACACAACAGGGAGGGGGTTGTACCTACTTCATGGCTGAAGACCTTTAGGCCCATTTTGAAGAGCCCCATCTTAAATTAGGTTCACTATTTTTATTTAGATTGCCAAATGTGAAGATTTACATTCTCAATCTCATTCAGGCCTATCCTGTGTGGGAGTATTCTCTTTGTAAGTCATTCTTTTCTGGAAAAAAAACAAACCAAAAACAGGGAGAGGGGGCTCCTTTTAGTGGCCGAATGCTGGGAGCAGCCTATCTGACCCTGCTAGGCCTCCCGAACTGCCTCTCTCCCCTGCCGGCGGGCCCACAGGGCGTCACCTCAGTGTCGGGGCATCACCTCACTGTCGGCGCTTGTTTCTCCAACAGGGCTGCCTTTGTCTCATGCCCATACCCACGCACATACCCGCTTGTGCTTTGGTCTGAGTTACCTCCTCGTTGTTTTACCTCCTAGATGTTCTTGAGAACTGTAAAGGTCATCTCCTACAGTATTATGATACAAAAATTATGCCTGACTTCCCTGCTGATACTATATCTGGATCCTGTTTTCAGAAATTGGCAAGATTTGGGTTTTCTCCGTCCCCCGTTTTTGCCTGCTGCTTATTCTGTGCCATATCTTCTTTTCTTGCATGTTAATTTTCAATCCTGTTGCCTCCAGTTACATTTTATCTTCCTTTCCCAAGTCAGTTTTTCAATTTCATTCTCCTTTAATTAAGGTCTGTTTTTCTTCCCCCTGACTAGAAGCACTTTAAGGGCAAGAAACAATTTTGGTTCAGTATCTTGAGCTCAGTAAATATTTTATGTGTTTATGTTTTGTTTCCAGCCTGACGGATGGGCTGCCTATGATAATTAAAATTAGAGGCTACTCATGTATATGCTAGCTAAAAAAATAATTAGATTTGTAATTGGGTTTTTTGTTCCTTTTAAGATATTTTTAATAAGCTGTATTAAAGCCCATTTCTACTCTAGTTGTTCAGTTGTCTCCTTCCTAGTTACTGGGAATGTTTTTAAAATACTTTGTCTTCAGCCCTCCAGCCTTCTCTGCTCCTTGTGCTGGTCAGAACCCAGCTTCCCACCCGCCCCCTGATGACGCGGAGCAGCAAGCTGCACTCCTCCTGGCGTGCTCTGGGGATACCCTCCCTGCGTCTTTGCCTCCGGTCAACATGTACGACCTTTTTGAAGCTTTGCAGGTAACTCTTGGCCCCTTGAGGTTTATCTAGATTTATGGTTCAAAGTTCACTTGAGTTTACAAAGATAATTTGGTAGCTTTTCCTCCTCCTGGTTTTGGTTTTCAGTTTCTATTGTTTGTTATTAAAGCCATTAATACTATCCTCATTTTTCAAATCCAGGGCCCAGTCCTCCTTCCTAAAACTTACCTCTTCCAGCCCCCATGTCCCCAGTGAAAGAAAGAAAAGAAAAAAAAATTTATTCCCTTACTCCTATTTCAGAAGCTTGTTATTTCTTTGTTTTCTTGCTATCTAGTTTGAGCTTTATCATTAGGCATTGGCTTATAGTTTATAGGTATGTGCGTCTTTTGTGTGTTTTGTTGACATAAACCTTTTTAATTTATAAAATGTTGGAAAAATATACTGAAACATAATTGGAGTCATGCTAATATTTTAATCACAGGTACACAGGGAAGTCATTCCTACACATACTGTATACGCTCTCAACATTGAAAGGATCATCATGAAACTCTGGCATCCAAATCATGAAGAACTGCAGCAAGACAAAGTCCACCGCCAGCGCCTGGCAGCCAAGGAAGGGCTTTTGCTCTGCTGAATTAAGGGGATTTGAGGGCATGGGACCCTCAGCAAATTCATTGGTTAGAGAATTGAATGTTTCTTGGGTCCACACTTCAAAACTGAAGTGTATAGTGTAAATATAAACTTTCCTATGGAAATGTGACACTGAGTACATTTTGCGTTGCTACTGTGAAGCCATTAATATAAATCTGACTTTGATAATGACCCATATCTCTGTATGTATATATGTATGTATGTGTGTGTGTGTTCCCAGTTATGGGAGTAAGCACTGATAAAATCCTGTGCCTAGAATGGAGATGTTTTTAGGCATCTGAGGCTTAGTATCCTGTGGTCTGTTTGTGAGGTAGATGACATTCTAGAACAAAGATGCTTTTATAACTTAGTTCCCATGATCAGCAGGACATCTGTGTGTTCAATGACAGCATATATTCTGTTATCTGGCAAGCCTAAAATTTCTGCCTTTTCCTAAAGAACTGTGCTCTTGGATTTGGGTTGAAATAATCCACAGTGTTAAAAATCATATACCTCCTTTAGTGAGCAGATATAGGTATCTCCCCCCAAATTCATTACAACTCTATAGAAAATAGGACTTAGAAATGCTATACTGTTAGACAAAATAAAGTCCTTTCTTTGCATTAAAAACCAAAATAAAAACTCTGGAATGTAACTAATAAAGTTTTTTCTCATAACTTACATTTCTTTTATACTTAATATGCCCAAAGACTTTGGCAAAATTCATCTCTTGATTATTCCTATAGAATAGGTTTTAAGAAGCCCATGTAGACATACTGGATTTATACTTAGAAATTCCCCACTTCCTGTGCAGTATCTGTTCTGTCCTTCCAAATGATAAAGTGCAAATAATTTACATTTTGCAGTGTTACTAATAATAAAGTTTGTTTTTTTAGAGGTGATGCTTTTTATTCAGAAGATAGTGTTGGTGACTAGATTAGAAGGTACAGATGGGTTGTGTAGGTCTAAGTAATATGTATAGATATGTATACATGGTTCAATATTTGTGTATTTGATTTTGTACTTCAAATGTGACAAATAAACCTTTTGGGAGAAAACTTTCCTCTTGTGTACTTATGAAACATATAAGGAATACTGCCGCCTTTAGAAGTTTGAAAAGCCCTGCTCTGTGAGATTTAGAAGACTGTTCAGAGAGGGATGTGGTGGATGAGAAAGATTAAAAAACAGGTTCTTTTCAGGTTCATTTCTTCCTTTTGTGATGTGTGGACTGAAAAGAAAAATTAAACACCTTAGTTTCAGTTCTTGGTGCAAGTCTGAAAAGTCCTTTAGAGTTTTAGATAATTTTTCAGGTTTAGAAGAATTTGGATGGATACTCAGCTGAATGTAATGATTTGGTTTGGGGCTATTCGTAGATCTGGGGCCTTACTGCTGAGTATGTGTTCAATCCATGCAGTCCTTCGATGGAAAGCAGCCAGGAGCCTCAGCCATGTCTGGCTGCCTGTTGCAATGGCAGCTCCCATGGAAGTCCTGCTGCTCCCTAGTGTGTGGTCCACATCCTCAGCCACCTACCCTGGTGGGACCACAGGACACCAGAGGACTCTGTTTGCCTCATGTCTCTTGTGCCTACATGAAAATCTACTTTCTGTGCCAGTTTTCCTCAGGAATCATTTTGTAAAGTGAAAGATGGGGTTGAAGGTAGAGGGATACTTAGGCTTTTTCAAGAGATGCCTTGAAAGATGTGAACACCTGTGTTGCACCGAAGGTTGGTTCCAACTCCCAACCGTTGCCAACTGTGGGATCCAGAGTGAAATCGTGACTGCTTATTACCAAGCATTTAGAAAAGTAACTCTCCCAGTGAGGAAAAAGCTGTTAGAAACTAGGTAATTTCAAAATTAGAATAAAGCTTATTTTTCCTGCAGGAGTGTAATGGCCTTTTAGCTATAGGTGTGTCACTATGTAAACCAGGTTGGATAAGGCCCGCCTTACTTTATACCAGGCATCCCGTGCTGGATTTGCACACATTCTCATTGCCTTGATCACCCCCTGCTGGGACCAAGTACAGGTTCCTCAAGTCACTACCCACCCTGCGCCCCCCACCATTGCCTGAAGCGATCTGGATGTTTCTGACTGCACCTCACAATTAACTTCTAAAGGATTACTGTTTGACCATTAGATAAATGCCCATGGGGCAGCTCCGGTGGCACAGCGGTTTAGCGCCTCCTGCAGCCCAAGGTGTGATCCTGAAGACTGGGAATCAAGTCCCACGTCGGGCTCCCTGCATGGAGCCTACTCCTCTCTCTGCCTGTGTCTCTGCCCCTTTCTCTCTCTGTGTGTCTCTCATGAATAAATAAAAATCTTTAAAAAAAAAAAAAGATAAATGCCTGTGTTCCATCATATTTTGGCTACTGCCAAAATGCCTCCAGGATGCAGAATAAGGGTAAGGAAGCTTGGTTTTAAGAGTCAGACTTAGGTGCTGTGGCCAACAGATTGGTTCAGCACTGGATTCTGATGGCTTAAAAAAAGGAAAAATGTCTGGATTGTTCTTAGTAGACTACTAATTTCATTGAATCTGTGGGTATGGTAGATCATCAGGACTAATTTGATTTAAAGCACACCATGAAAAGGGATATAGGTTCTTCTTGCTTTCATTTTTTCAAGAAATTTATGAAAACAGGATACTGAGTTTTCTTCTCTGTTCATCAACTTCCTAGCATGCCTTCACTAAGATTAATATCCCTTTATGGATTTCCATGTGATTTGGTAACGTACCATCCCTGAGAGCATCTGAGATGTGACTGAGGAAAAAACTATTCATGCCAGGCATCCCAACACCTCCTGCCCGACTTTTAATTCAGTTTGAAACCATATACACCATTTTCCTTTGTCTTCAGACACCAACATTTATGTTGCCATCCCAGGATATTACATACACAAACATACCCCAAACTGAATGGAGAATAAAGCATAAATGATAGTTTGAAGTGTGACCTTTCACAATGCTAGCAGGGAAATAAATAAAACCACCATAGCCTATTGTCTTTATTATCAAAGTTTATTGTTGGGGTCAATTTCTATCTACTGGGGAGTACAACTATGTCTCAATATGTGCTATAGTAATTCTAGGGTAATAGCCATTCTGCAAAATAGTTGTACTGGGACTCTGTTAAGCATAGATCATAATTAAGTCTGGAAGAATGAGCCCAGAAAAACCCTGACAGTAGAGCCATTACTCTAGGAAAGTTCCAGTGCTATGCAACCTGTAAGGCATCATCTATCAGCTGATGATGAGACTCAAGAAGGTGTTGGTGGAATGAAATAGGACTTGAGCCCATTTTCTACTCTTTTCCTTAAGAAAACTATGGCTCCAGTGCAGGAACCCAAAATTAGGTCTTATAAAATCATTTATGCTCCCAAAGCAAGTAAAACAGGACGTAAGAGGAAGGGCCAGGAACCAGGACAGTGGAGGAGAAATTAAGTGGAAGTGGAGGGGATGGAAACTTCTGGAATGCAAAGTAGCGGGATTTGGATGCCATTTGTGGTAACGCAAATGTGTTGGTGAAAAGCAAATGGGGAGACAATTCAAACACTGAAAGTTATTCAGATACCAGAAACTAAGTGAAATTATCTCCCCCATCCCCACAACTCCCCTGGAGGAAAACTGGTTTTAAAAAAATGAGAAAGGTGAATCACTAATAGGAAAATGAGTACCTGAGTAGAAATAGGTGTTTCAAGATGCCAAGAACAGTATGATCTATAAATGAGCTGAGTCTACAAGGAAAAGTGGTTACTGTTACTCAGATCTGACATTGGAATGACATTTCTAGCAGTGGCTTGGTCTATAAGGTCCTGGCATATTTTTTGTAGCACAGATAAGCTTAGAAGGAATGTTCTCATGACAACTTATGTGGGAATGCAAATTTCTATAATGTAAAAATTCAAAGACCTCCCATCTATTCCTGCAGGGTAGAGATTTAAAGTACTGAAACAGCTTGTGGCTAAAGGCCCATGTCCTCTCATACCCTTGTGATAAAAATATTAAAGAAATGAACAAGTATCAGATGAGTCAATGAGCCTTGTACCATGTAGACAGCAGATAATTTATGGTGACTTCTTCTGCAGGCAGCCTGAGAAACAGAAGAGCTTGTGTACTAAATGCTGCCCTATCATTACGTATAATGACAAACAGAGTCATTAAAGAAGACCCTAAAAAATTCTAGCTGCCGACCAGATTAGGAAGATAAATAAAACAGCACAGTTTATTTTAACCTGTATCTTCCACACTAACCTAATTTGTCTGTAGAAAAGCCATCTGCTGGCACCAGGCCAGTATGTCTGAATTTTGCTATCATTAGTATTTTCATTTTTCCAAAAGAGGAAATGTATAAGTAGCAGGTATACATAAAAGACTCATTTCCATAAAGCCTTTTCTGTAGTCTTAACCTGTGTGGGGACAGGTTCTACTCTTGGAAGCATTTTTAAAGGCAAAAGAAAACATTTACTTGAGGTTTGCTCCACAGAAAGGACACCAGTGGAGTTGGGCCCATATGAGTCTCTTGTTGGTGTTGAACAAATGGTCTCTTCTCCAGGAAATACCTTTGTTCATTCATATTTACAGGGTTTTTTAGTGGACACATGGATTAATCTCTAAACAAAAAATGGGGCAGAAGCAGTTTCTTCCCTAATCATGTCTCTGCTGAAATCGAGGGTCCCAGACACCTTTTCTGACACCTTGTGGATGTGGGGCGGGGTTAGGCTGTATCGCAGGATGGGGTACACAGGCTGCTGTCCAGACGGGCTTGTTCTGAGCCCTGTGGCCTTTTGCTGTTCCCTGTGCATCCACACTTCGAGGAATCTTCTTGAGGATTTTCCTCCTCACCTGTTTCAAATAGTTCCATTTGCTGGAAAACAGAGAGAACCGAAGTATGAATTAACCCTTGGATTTTGGATTTTAGAAATCGTATACATTTTAACAAACACAATTATTCCATTAGTCAGACTTCCAAAGACATGAGTAGAGGCAGTTTTATGGCCGTCTATCCCCTCCTAAAACTCCTGCTTCCTGAGAATCCCTACTTCTATCACTTCTTCAGCTCACAAAAGGACAGCTGTAGAGAGAAGTGGTGGTCATCATGGGCAAAAGGTCACATTTGGTATCGGACGTACATGCCTACCTTCGCAGCTGCAGCCTAGCCCTGTCTCTTCCCTCTCCTCTTTTGGTAGTAAAGAGCTTAGAAAAGAAAAAAATGTTATCTAACAAGGAAGGGGGTGCAGAAAAAAGTAAAATGAGAAAAGAATTAAAAATTCACTATAACTCAAAGTTTGATATCCAGCGGAGAATGGTTAGCAGAAAAGGAGGCTGAATTCATGAAGAGAGAGGGAAGGGACATGAGGGGGGAGAAAGCAGTTTCGGTGATGTGAATGGAACAGTAAGAACACCCTGCTGGAGGACTGACAGAACTCCCAGTGGAGACAGTATCTAGGGGTCTCAGAATCACAGCGGAGTTCAGTAGTATGCGTACGATTCGATCTGAGGGCAGGGACAGAGACGGAAGTCACTCTTGCACTTATACAGCAAGGAGTGGGATGAAAGATTTGAGTTAGCACTTCCCTTGAAGAAAACAGCAAGTAGGATGGAACCTTCGAGTTACGCCACAAAAGAAACGTCAAGGTAGTTTTGGGTCCTCTGTAGAAAAAGGAATGACCCTTCATATTAAATACTGTGTGTCTAGGGAAATAAATTGACCATCAGGGAGACAAGAGCAAGAGGGTAAAATGAATTGTATATTCTTTCCACATGTTCCCTCAGTGTACCTGGTTGGCCGTGCTCTCATCTCAAGGTGTGTGTGTGTGTGTGTGTGTGTGCGCGCGTGTGTGTATGTGGTGTAGACTTGCCTCCACCAGTGGTGTGTTCATCTGCACTCCCTGATTCCTCTTAAAGCTGCTCCCCTTCTATATTCAACTTTGAAAATTCCAGGCCTGGACTTTATTCACTGTAGTCCCAGATATGTGCCCTGTTTTCTTTTCTTTTTTTGGTGCAAAGATTCAATTTAGAAATATCTCCCTTCAGACATCAGTGGGCTATAAGAAATTATTGCAATTGCTCATTCCATCCATGTGAAGGTCATGATGAGACTAAGAAATGTTTTAAAAACACTTTTGAACTTCATGGGAAAAGCAAGTCTAAGCTACTGTTTTCACGCCCCCGTGGGCTTCTGCAGACCACTCAAGCATGGGGATGAAGCCCACAACACACAGTTCTCTCCCCTACACCAGGGTGTTCTCCCTACATCATGGTCCTACAGGCCAGTCGGCTTTTTGGCAAAACCTCTTGCTAACTATGCTCTTTCAGGCCCAAATCATTTCTTTGAGCACGATGGCTCTCAGATGAAATGTTCCGGTAACTCTCTCTTGGCTCATGTTATGTACTATACAAGTGCTCCCAGGTCCAGGCCTCAGAGCAAAACACCCACAGAGTAAGCCACGCAACACAAGACTGACATACAGGAAAGGCTGCTGGCCTGTTACGTAGGGTACTATACCACAGGCTTGAGAGTTCTCGGAAGCACAAGAAAGTAACGGCAAGAGGAAGGGTATCTGTGGACCACAAACCGGGCCGTCAGCGCGGGCGCCAGGTATGTGCCGATGGCTGCCTGGTTACCTTAGCTCTCCCCTCGGCTGTCAGTTGCCCTCCGGCGCACTCTCCGAATCGCATTCTTTGGGCGCCTCCCCTCCTCCTGGAAGCTCACTCTCAATCTCCCACAGGACGTCATCTTCATCTTCCAAATTGCTGGAGATGTGGCACTTCTTGAACCCCTGGACAATGGATTCACTGGAGATGCTATTCCACGCCACCATGACCCACTCGAGGAAGAGCCCCAGGGGCGGCTTCTTGGCGTTGCCAGTGGGGCTCAGTGCCAGGTTCCCTGCCAGAAGCCAGTTGGAGTACTGGGCCCGGACACTGTCATTTAGCGGCTTGTAGACCACTACATCCAACACCTGCAGCTGCGAGGTCAGGCCCCCAGGGATGATAACCATGTCGGTGTTCATGCTCTCCATGGAGCTCTTCACAGAATCAGTGGCGTGGCCACGGAAGCCGTTCAGGATCAGCATCCCACGCTGCTTGGGTGCCGCACCCGTCCTCCGCCGCCACACTACCTCCAACCAGTCCTGCATCAAGTCCTCTGTCATCCACCCGTATCGGTGGCAGCGGATTTCCATTCCACTGGGGAACTTCCCAGGGGGGATGTACGTGCCCCTCAAAATGATGTACGGAGGCAGCTTCCTCCCATCTGCCAAGACACCGAGCATCGCTGTGATTTTTAGTTTCTCCCTGCCGGGCGTCTTGACCAAGACAGGCTTTTCGCCCTGGTTGTCCACAGTCACCCGCGACGGCACCTCTAGACAAATGGGCGTCTCGTCGGCATTGCCCATCTGAGCCACCTGGTAGTCGTGCGCCCTGCGCAGTGCCAGGACACTCCGCTGGTATGTGACAAGCTTCTCAGTCAGGTCTTCGGGCAGCTGCTGGGGCACAGGCACTTTATGCCTCAGGGACAAGTCATACCTTCGCATCATTCTTCGACACCAGCCCAAGCTAGCCTTGAACCCCTTCTCCGGAATGTTCATTTCTTGGGCGATCTCAAGAGCTTTCAGCTGCATCGCCTCCCTGGTGATCGGGTCCCCTTTGGCCTGCATGTACCTGACATACTCGGCCACACGCTGGTCCACCAGGGCGAAGCGACCGTTTTTGGGACCGCGGAAGGCCCGCCGCATGGCATGGGCATTCTGGAGCTGCGGCTTCACTTTGCGCCAGTCTCGAACATTCTTTTCCAGCACTCCAAACTGCTTGGCCGCCTGGCAGTTGTTGGTGCTCTCGGCATACTCCACCACCATTAACTTGAATCCCGCATCGTAACTGCGCCGCATGCCCCTGCTGAACTGGAGCTTCCCGGCAATCTCGTCTGCTGAGAGGTCATACCCCGGGAAGCCCATGGCCATGTAGAAGGGGTACCCCTCACTCCACTCGGGCAGATCCGTGAGGTCTCGAGGCAGGCGGAGGCCAAACCCATCTAGGTGCTGGGGCTGAGCAAACTGTGGGGTGGCATGCATCTGGCCGGCCCAGTCTGGGGGCTTGACATCAGACTCTTCATTTTCTGGGAGACAAATGGGGAGGGGCAAAGATAATGACAGTACTTATAATAGTTTCTGGCCAGTTCCCTGATTTTTTGGGTTGAAATACTAAGAATATCTTAATCTGAAGTTTACCCAAAGCAGTAACTTTAATAACAGATAGCATTTCCTAAGTCCTTACTCACATGCCAATTCTTACGGACTGCTACATCCAATTCCATTAATACCTATATATCATCATTACTCCTGCTTTGCAGATGAAGCTACAGAAGTGAAGTGATAAATCCAGGTAGGTGAGCTAGAAAGTGCCAGAGTGGGGAACCGAACACAGGTAAAACCTGGATCACATGGTTGTTCTGTGGGCCATGTTTGGGTCAAAATATTTTTATGTGGGGGAGAAGTCAAATAAAACCCATACTACCGGGCAGCCCCGGTGGCGCAGTGGTTTGGCGCCGCCTGCAGCCTGGGGTGTGATCCTGGAGACCCGGGATCGAGTCCCACATCGGGCTCCCTGCATGGAGCCTGCTTCTCCCTCTCCCTGTGTCTCTGCCTCTCTGTCTATGAATAAATAAATAAAATCTTTAAAAAACAAACAAACAAAAAAAAAACCATACTACCATATAAGAGTCCAGAATTTAGATGCATCATGGCCTGCATCACATTCCTTAAACCAAAAAAATCTATGGCAAAACCATATTTAGCACAGCTAAGCTTTTAAGGCAGAAAACTAGTTCCTTCTACTAATGTCAGAACTGGGTTTCATTGTATACATGTATTTAGAAGGTGGTCACAGAAACTGAATAGGACTTGGAGAAATTATCCTATCTCACCAAAACTAAGATGCCATCAGTTGTAAGATATACCATTAAAAAAGGGAAAAAATGCCATTAATTCTAAGAGGCATTCTTAATTTAACAGATGCTAAATTTAAACATCAGAGATGTTAACAAGATGGGGTGGGGGGGAAAGCACGTCTTAGAATCAATGAAATGTGGCATTTTAAACTCTTAGCTATAGAGAAGGTGAATAAAACCAGTGGCTGCTTGAAAGCTGTATTTATCCAACTGTTGTCCTAACTATGATGCCTGATAAAGGACCATGTGCTTCTCAGATATATTTGCTCACATATGTACTACATTTGCTCTTGCTGGCCACATGCTTCGTCATGTGATTTTCCTTGGCTTTCAGAGGTACTTGGTGTACTACTGAGGTGGCCTCCTTCCCCTAGGATGTGCGCTGGACCAGATGCCATACAAGCTTCAGTATGCTGCATGCACATATAACACTGCACATTGAGACATATCACCCACAGCTAACAGAGGAAGAAATGGAGGCTCAGAGAGGTGAATGAAATGGCCTAAAGTCACACAGCACTGGAAAGATTTTGAAACTCCAAAGCCCATAATCTTTCTGCCTCATAACCCTGCCTTACTGTTAAATATGCCACACAACATATATGGAAAATCCAGCCTCACAATGCTCCCCTATTGGATGGATGCTGGAGTGGTTTAATTGTAGTACCTGCAAAGGTTCCTCCATGGAGCTGCCATTCATCAGAATTCTGAGACTCCTCATCCCCTTCCAATCGAGTGATCATGTCTGGCTTAGGGAATGGGAATTCTGTTTATAGGAAATAAAACAGGTAACAGCTGTGTGTTACTGTCTTGAAACACTGCCAAAAGTAGTAGTTTATAATACTTACGAAATACCCTCCCATGCACATGCTATTCTCAATGTGGAGATACACAAAAGACGGGGGAAAGGGCTCAGGGGTACTTGAAGAAAAAATATAATAGGAAGTTATTCTGTCCAAGGGAATTTATGGATCTTTGCTAAGGAGGGCTGGTACTAGCAACAACAAAAAAAGAGCTGCATTTAGCAGGGACTTGGTGGATCCAGTGACATTCTGGTACATGTATGAGCAACTCAGGAAATGCTTCCAACTGGTTACACTCTAACTATGTAGATTATCAATGCTGGGAGGGGAACCAGGATTCTCTGGTGGTATGTTCCCACGCAACTGAGGCTGGACAGGGCAAGAATAAGGCTTCCTAAGGAATATATGGAACACAGGCCCAGACTTGTGGTGACATTTCTTAGGTTATGTCTTTTTTTTTTTTTTTTAAGATTTATTTATTTATTTGAGAGAGAGAGAATGCGTGCACGAGCATGTGGTGGGTAGGGGGCAGAGGGAGAGGGAGAGAAAGTTTTAAGCAGACACCACACAGAGCCCAATGCAGGGCTCTGATCTCACGACCCTGATATCATGACCTGAGATGAAATCAAGAGGCGGACCCTTAACCGACTGAGCCACCCAGATGGCCCAGGTTATGACTCTATGTGAACACCTGGGTTGAATGAGGATGGTTCAGAGAGCTGGCACAAGTTGCTGAGTAGGAGGACACAATATTTATATCCTGCCTAAATCAAAAACAGGAAATTAAACAGGCACAGGCATCAAGGGGACAGAATCCAAGTTCAGGAGAAAGGGATGTTGGACACCAGAGAAGAGACATGGAAACAATTCTCTGGGCTCAGGGCTTCCAGGAGACAAAGGAAAACAAAGCTTTACCCAGGGACAGGACAGTTTCATAATTCATCCTCATGACTTCCCGGTAGAGGGCCTTTTGTTGCTCCGTCAAAACTTCCCACTCCTCGTCGGAAAAATATATGGCCACCTCATCGAATAGGGCGGGCACCTGAAATAGCGAACAGGCCTTTCTCAACGACTAACAGGCACACGCAGACACAGACTCACACCCTTTCATCCTAGAAGGGAGGGGCCTCGACATGCTCCATCACATTCATCACGGCTCCTAGAGGCACCCTAGGACACAGCACAGGCCCCGCCTGCCCTGCTGAGTACCCATCACTGCCTTGGCCGACAGACAGGCAGAGTAGCACCCCGAGGAGAAAAACTCCCCAGCACAGATCACCAGGTCACCAAGCGGGGACATCCACTGCGGGGACTGCTGGTCTTGGCTTAGCCCCCCACTCTGGAGCCAGGAGCACCCACACCCAAGCAGACACCCTGGGGCAGTTCCGCTACCAAGGCAACACGTCCCCTGCCTTCTCTCATCTGCAGATCCCTAGCCCAGTGGGGGCGGGGGGGCGGGTGGGGGTCCTGGGTACTGTTTCCTTTTCCAGGGGCACCAGCCTTAGCGTTTGACTCAGAACCCAAAGCCCGGGGAGGAACCAGTGAGAGAGGGGGCCTCATTTGGCCTTTTCCAACCTACGATCTGAGAGGAGAGCTAATTAGAGCTTAAATTTATGTAATGAGACACCAGAGCAAACTAGTTTGCTTTCATGCCTAGACCTTCTGCAGAAAGCCCTAAGGGCAGAGAAGGCAGCTCCAAAGCTCTCCCCACTGTCCCCCCTCCCCCAGCACTGTGGGAGGGGGCACTGTGGGAGGGGGCGCCGGCAGCTAGGCCACCCACACCAACCTCCTCTTGCTCATCCAACTACATGTCTTTTTTTTTAACCATGATGTTTCTTTCAGTCACTAAAAAGCCTCCAAAGTTCATCATATTCAGTGATCGGAGATCATTGGGCCAGGGTTTTGGGCTGGTTTCTTTGCATTACTGCTTTCAAAGCTATTCTCCAAGGCTGAATCCAGAGCCTGGGTGATGATGAACCCAGTTTTCATCAGCTTAGAAAATTCATGTCTGCACTGTCTGTAGCTTCTTCAGGTGTCCAGCCATCAGTCATGTGACTGGCATGACATACTGGCATTTCCCCTTATTCCCAAAGTCCACATCCTCCCTTCCCACTCTCAGCACCCTATATGCAGGGAGCACTTATTAGGGACAGGCCCCTGTAACTGCTTTATCTGTTTTTTCCAACAACCCCATTTAATCAAGAAGGAAATGGGCTCAGAGAGGCCTTGCTGCTGGTCAAAGTCACATGGCCAATAAATGGCAGGGTGGAGATTTGGACCTGGCACTCTCTGGGTTCAAGGCTCCAGCCCCTACAAAGTAAACTGTCCTCCCTGATGACCAGCCGCCCCCCTCTCCCCCACCTCCGTGCACAGCTATACTCCATGCCTACTCTTTGACCTTTCACATCCCTGCACATTGCTCTCCCACTGCCTCAGAGCTCCTCCTCATTCTTGATCCGGCTAACACCCATACACCCACCGTCCCACCCATCTTCCAAGACTTAGCCTAGATGTCCTGTTCCCTGGGAAGCCCACCCTGACCTGGGCTGTGTGCCCACCTACACGTTCCCATGATACCTGGGCTCAACACTACGGTGGCACTTAACACAACGCAGTATTCTTTTGGTTTCCTCGTCAGCTTCTTCTTCTGCAGTACAAGCTCACTGAGTGCAAAACCTATGGTTATTCCATTTCCCTCAGCCTAACACACTTCTCGTAGACAGTAATCACTTAAAAATGTCCTTTTGATTTAAGCAAACAATATCCGAATTTCCCTTCCCTTATTCCACTTAGAACGGCTTCAAATGATCATTAAATTTTATCTGTCACAGAAGTAAGCCTCCCCTTTGGAGTATGTGTGAGACACTAGGAGGTAAAAGTGGACGGATCTCTAGGCCTTCCACAGGCTTCATCAATCTGGAAAGCCAGGCAGCCAGGGATTCTCTACCCCACCCCTGCCCACTTCCCAGACTTTTGAACAACCCTCCCTCTGGCCTTTTCTCTCCCTAGGAAATTCCAGATCTAGGCCAGACCTATTTATAGTCCCTTTCCCTTTGCTGATAAAATGGGACACAGGACTAGCCATGCCTGTCATTTCAGAGGGGCTATCGATACTCAGAAAGGTAACACATCCTTGGCCTGGTAAAAACACCAGGAGCCCTGATGTTGTGAGAAGGTGGCTAGAGGCTGGCTGGGGCCAGATTCGTCTCCTCATACACTTATGACTGATCCACAGAGGATCTTCAAACAAGCCCACATTATGCTCTGGAGACACACAGTACAGTGGCTCAGAAATTCCCCTCACAGCAACCCTCTGTGAGAATTGAGCAAGCCTTCAGCCAGGCCCTGTGGTGCATGCCTCCCCTCTCTCCACAGAGGCTTTTCATCTGGCTAAGCACAGCAGAAGGTAAACAGGGCCAGCCCTGGGCCACACTCAGAAGTCAGGCAGCCTGTGTTCAATCCCCAGATACCCTTTCTTGGCCCCGTCCCCTTCCCTTTCCTCAGAAGATCCAGGACACATCAGATAGGTACTCCTGCCTCTAGCCGTGTACTGCCTTGCTCTGCTGGCAAGCTGGCGTTCTAATGCTCATCTCCAAGGGTAACACTGCACAGCCTCACTGATGAAGTGGCCTAACTACCCAATGAAGGTGGCAGGGATCTCAGGGCAAGGGGTTGTTACCAGTGCACCAAGATGGTGCCTGCTGGATGTCAGACACCGGGCAGGGCGCTCCTTCTTACACGCTTAAATAGATTACCTTGTTGAACCCTTTAAATTATCTTATTGAATCCTTTAAATAATATTAAGATATGAGCATCACTACCCACTATTTATTATGAGTGAGGAAACAGCTGCTAAGTAACTTGCCTGCAGTCAGAGTTAGAGAGTCTGATTTCCAAAGCCCATGCTTTTTCAGCAGGCCACTTAGCTACGGGGGCTGCTCCTAACCGCACACAGCTTTCCTCTCGGATGCTTTTGCGCATGCTTTCTGCGAGTCTGGAGTGCAGGCCCTGTCCCTCCCCCTGGCCACTGCCACTCGTAAGATTCAGTTCAAGGCGTGTTTTTCCTTTTCTCTACTTGAAACTCTATTTCTACTCCAACTCTCCTATGGAATATTATCCTAATACGTAGCAGGGTTCTTATGTTGGAAGGGCTTTTAAATTCTCTACAACCAAAATATCTATTTAAGGAACAGATTCATTTCTTTTCTTCCCCTAGCGTAATGTCCTAAAGAAGGGTTTTTCAACCTTGGCATGAATGACATTTTGAGCCAGATAATTCTTTGTGGTGGGGGCTGTCCTGGGTACTATAGATGGATTAGCAGTGTCCCTGGCCTCTCCCCAGGAGAGGCCTAGTAGGATCTTCCACTCCCCAACCCCTATCCAAATCATGAGAGCCAAAAATGTCTCCAGATATTGCCAAATGTCCCCAGGAAGGGATGGGCCTGGGAGTCAACCTGCCTACTGCTCAAGACTAGGTAGGTCCATGCTTCCCTTCTGCCAAGAGCCTCTTGAGTTCTCCAGTCTGAATGAGACCGCACCCCTGAGCCAACTTCCCCCACTGCACTCTGAATACCGTACTATGAATTGCATTCACTTCCCTACCTTCCTCACAAGAGTGGCAACTGCAGGAGACTAGAGATCTTGTCTTAAGAACATCACCACTGTGCTCAGTAACTACAGATGGCCTGGAGGCCCCAAAAGCCAGGCCCCCGCCTCCTTTCTCAGCCAAGCATGGTCTTCACCTTGATCTCTTCTCGCTGTCCTGCCATACCTCAATGTCCACCTTCCCTGTACTCATTTTCTAAGGTTTTCCATGCTATCAAGATGTTCTGGGATAGCCAATTTAGCCTTAAAGCCCGAGGTCTCTACTGCCTGGAAGTCTTGCTCCATGCTACATGGGACGGACTCCAAGGTCTTCCAAGGTCTCCCCAGCTGCAAGGGATCAGGCCAGGGAGAAGGATGGGATGGGCAGAGAACACAAAAAGACAAGGGCAGTGCAGCCTACAGAGCCAGGCTGCAAGCCCAGGGGCTGGTAGTGTATTATTATTTTTTCTTTTTTTAAATTGAGATATAACATACAACAAAATGCACTACTCTTAAGAGTCCAGCTCAACATGCATTTTTAAGAACAAATGTCAGTGTGCATGCGTATCCTTGGGGCAAAGTAGATAACTCCTCTGCTCCCCAATTCCCTTGTGTGGGAGGGGAGCTGGGCGGGACATTTGGGAGTACCAGGATTCTATGAATACACATCTCCTATTGGAAACAAAGAATATAACAGATACTGATAATGTTCACACACAGAACTAAGCAGAGAAAAGAAATGTCAATTTGTTGCATGTTTAAGATTTTCACCATTCATGCCCAAATGTCAGGGTGTCCAGTATGTACTATGAATAATCATACGCAATTATAACAATAATTCTCTATTACACCGCCCCCCCCCCCACCAGCCACCCACCCCGGTGTTTCCTGAAGCGCCCCTGGCACAAGCCCACTGCAGCCCTGCTCACTTCTTTGGGTGAGGCTTCCAGAGTGCTCGTGCTCACAGGTGCAACCTGGTGGGCCACAGCAGACAGGCAGAGACCGGGACGGACAATGTTGCGTCTACATGTTCATGAATTTACTCTGCTTCTATCAACTTTTCTGTTTGAGTATGTTCCAGATTCTCTGCTGCCCATCCCCTCAACCCTTCAATTCAGGCCTGCTCGATGTGCAGCTCTCCTGAGTGTGCTAACATAAGAGACGTTCGCAGAGAACCAATTGTCCTCACCTCCTGCAGCTCTCATGTCAGCTCAACGCCCCAAGTCTTATTTAAAATGGTTCCCTTCAAGCAGCAGCAGACTCTCTCCTTCCCCAACTTTAGTCTGAACCCTCTTCTCCACCAGGCTACCATGTGGGTGCCCCTCCTGCCCTCAGCTAGCCCAGCCCAATCTTAGTAAGAATCCTGCTAAGTCACTTTAGAAAGAGTCCCCCCCACCCCTGACATGTGATCAACCTAGCCTGCCTTTAGCAAGAATCTTGTTAAGTCAGTTTAGCAAGAATCCCCCCATTCTTGAAGTTTCCTCTTAGTAATTTTCTGTCCCCTGACCCCTCCACTCTGGAGGATTTTCTGGTTAGAAATCCCCGCTCGCCTCACTGTATTCAGTGTTGACCCCAGCTCCCCAGCTCCCTCCTCTACTGCAACAGTCCTGACACCTGTCTCAACAGTCCTGAACAGAATTTTTCTTACCATCTTCACAAACGTCAGAATATTTTTTTCTTTAACACAGGTCAGCAAACATTTAGTTGGTGTCTGCAGCATGCCTGGCACTGAGCAGGATGTAGGGGATTCAGGGGTAGGACAGCGAGATAAGCTCTCCCTGCCTCTCGGATTTCCACCCTGAAGGATGATAAGCTACATGGCTGGAGACTGTTCCCATAACCAGCTCCTCCATTCTTCACAGTGCCTTTTAAAGCCACAGGACTGTTTTCTCAGGAATGCAAACATACCGGGCTGGGCTGGGCTATTTTTACTTCCTATGTCTGCCTGAGGAGGAGACTTAACACAAGCCTGGCTCAGGCCTGCTTCTCTCCTCAGAGCTGTGTGGACCTCACACCTTCTTACTTACCCATCCACCCTCTGAGCAGATCCGGACTTTCTGCATATCTGTGGGGCCATCCTCCAGCTCCCGGCTCTGAATCTCTTCTTCCTCTTCTTCTTCTTTTAGGGTCAAGTTGAGAGTGTAGGCTGTGGACTCCATCTCTGCAAGCAAGATTCAGTTGAGAAAAATCAGGTACGAGTGTAAACTCTTCAAAGGCTAGGATGGGGGCAGCTTGCACAAACCTCTTAGCCTTGAGCACTCTTCAGGCTGGAGTAAGGGAAGGAAACAGAGTCAGGTCTGGGGAGGAATAGATTCAGGAAAGGCACTAGGAAGCTGGAAGGTGACGTATTTAATTACGAGAAGAGGGGCTGCAGGCAGACAGCATACCTGAGTGTCTTCAAATATTTAAAAAGCTACCTGGGGAAGAGACCAGACTGGTTCTGTAGAGACCCAGCAGCGGAACAGGCCTGGTGGGTAAACATTCCTGGAAGAGGTTTTAAAGAGCACTGCAAGCCAGAACTTTCTCACAGCCAGTGCCCCCCAAACACGAAATAAGCGGCAGGAAGGGGGTGTCGGCTTCCTATGGATGAAGGTGTTGGAACACAGATGGGACGGACACTTGCTCCACGGGGCTGTCTCCACAGCCGGGTTAGGCACCGGGAGGTTGGTAGGCCCGGAACACCCGTCACCCGGATTTTCCAAAGTCAAAGATTCTGTCCACGAGCGGGCTCAGGAAACAGCCACTCGGCCTTCGGGGATGTCGGAGCCCGAGCCGCAGGGACACCTGGTGAGGCGTGCCCGAGCGCCCGCTGGCCGCCCTCCGCCCTCCGCCCTCCGCCCAGCAGCGGGCAACAAAGGGCCGAGCTCCTGCCCCTGGGGCGCGGGCAACTCCTGGGTGCGGGCGAGCGCGCGTCTCGGGGGCCGCCGCGTCCTCCCGGGCCTCGGGAGCGAAGACCCCGCCGAGCGCAAAGTACGCTCCTGTCGAGATTCCACAAAGGGCGGGCGAAGGCGGCGGGTCCCGGGAAGAGCCGGACGGGCTTCGGGGCCCCGGAGCCCGGGCCCGAACTTGGCCGCGGCCTGCCCCGCCCGCTCCGGCGCCGAGGCGGGGGCGGCGGCGACAGCGACAGCGACAGCGCCCCGCAGCGACAGTGCCCCCGGCGCGGTGCCCGCTGCCGCCCCCGGCCCCGCGCCCCCCGCCCCGCCTGCGGCCGCCGCGCCCCCGGGCGCGCTCGGGTGTCTCCAGCCATCTTGTCCCATTTCCCTTTCTCCGCGGCCCCGCGCCCGCAGCGCTCCCGCCGCCCCCGGCCCCGGCCCCCGCCCGGCTCGGCCCTTCTCGCCGCCGGGCCCCCTCTCCGGCCCCGCGCACCTGCCGGGCGGCGGGAGCCGGCGCCGCCTGCCACCCGGGCGGGCCC
The DNA here is from genome assembly GCF_048418805.1 of Vulpes vulpes. Lineage (NCBI taxonomy): Eukaryota > Metazoa > Chordata > Mammalia > Carnivora > Canidae > Vulpes > Vulpes vulpes. Next base: position 128,880,898 of record NC_132792.1, on the reverse strand, counting down.
GCAACAAAGGCGGCGGCGCCCGCCGCGGCTCCGGCCCCGCGCCCCCGCCCCCGCCGGCGCCGGAACGCCCCGGAGCCGCGGGAAGGGCCGCGCCGCCCGCGCCCGCCGCCCGCCGCCCGCGCACTCACCGAGCGGCCGGGGCGCCGGCCGGGGCCGCGGGGGGAGACGCCGAGGGCTCCGGGCCGGCTGTCACGGCGCCATCCCTGCCGCCTCTCCGGCTTCCCGTGCGCGCGGCCCCTCGGGAGGGAGCGGGGAGGACACGTGGTGGGAGGAGGAGGGTCCGGCCGCGAGCTGAGGGTGTTGGGAGGCGAGGGGAGGAGCGCGGCTGATGTCAGCGGGCTCGGCGGCGCCGGCTCCGGACACTCCTCCCGCGCGGTTTCCGGCGGGCGCCGCCGCACGGTCCTCCGCGCCGAGCCCGGGACCGTCCTCGGGTCCCCCGGCCGGCCTGGCCGCCGCGCCCCGCGCCCCCGCGCCCCCGCGCCCCCGGCTCTGCCCGGCCCCCACCCCCACCCCCACCCCCACCCCGGGGACCGTCGGCTTCGGAGCGCTCAGGGCGCCCTCCGCGGGCAGCGGGCGGGAAGGGCCCGGCTCTCTGCTCTACCCGAGCGTGACGCGTGACCCGGGTTGCGCCGTCCCGACGCTTATTTGCATTCCGCGGGGGTTTGCATTTGCTGAGCTGAGCCCTCGAGGCGCTCCCCCCGCGCTTCAAGGAATGCCTTGCGAAGGGTAGACCAGCAGGGGACCGGCGGGGACTGAGGAGGGGCCCAGGGCCTTTGGGGAAGCAAGCTTGGATGCAGGCAAGCCCACGTGCAGAACTTCCATCGCGGCCTACGTGGGCAAGGAACTTCCTGGCGTGTGCAGTTGTTACCTGTTAAAGAAAGCAAGCCCTTCCCCCCCCGCCTCCCCTCCAACAACCCGCAGTTTGTTTCCTATAGTCAAGAGTTTCTCATGGTTTGTCTCCTCTGATCACAAGTGATCTCGTGGAAGTAGCTCTATGGAAGGATCTTCTCCGAAACGTTCAAAGGACAGCTCTGTGGACCATGAGCACGCGAGCCCCGCCCGTGCCGTTCTCATTCCAGAAAAAAAGATTCTGGGTTTGGGTTTTTGTTGGGAAGTCGTTAAAGAAAGAAAGAAAGAAAATTACTCTGGCACCTGTTAAAACGGAAAGGAAGACTATATTCAGAAATATGGAAGTAGGTGTCAAGACTGTCACACTAGGAGAGAGCTATAGACTGGACTCTCAATACAGCAAAGGCAAGTTGGGGAAGTATAGCCCACGGACCGAGTGAGGGACTCGGGTGGAGATTTATTCAGAGGTGACAGTAAAGGGAGAGGATTCTTGCTGAAGGCAGGCCAGGCCGATGAGATAGCCAGGGTGGGGCGAGTTCTCCCTAAACGGACTCAGGAGGGTTCTTGCTAAAAGTTGGCTAAGGCCAGGGGCTGGAGGGGATTGTGTCCGGGCTAGAGAGAGAGGCCTCGCAGAGGAGAGGGCTCAGAAGAGGCTAAAATTTGGTCGAGGAGAGACTTTTCTCAAACTCCTTAGAGTGTTCTGAGATCTCAGTAGCTGCTAGGAAAAATCTCTCCAGGTTTTTTGTGGCCATTTCTATTTATTTATATATCACCCAATTACCCTATCCCTCCCGCCTCCCCTCCAGCAATCCTCAGTTTGTTTCCTATAGTTAAGAGTTTCTCATGGTTTGTCTCCCTCTCTGATCACTTCCCATTCAGTTTCCCCTCCCTTCTCTTTGATCCTCTAGGCTGGTTCTTATATTCCATTTATGAGTGAAACCATATGATAATTCTTTCTCGGACTGACTTACTTACTCATTTCACTCAGCACAATACCCTCCAGTTCTACTCATGTCGATGTAAATGGTATTTGTCTTTTCTGATGGCTGAGTAATATTCCATCATATATATATACATATATCACATTTTCTTTATCCAGTTACCTGTAGATGGACATCTGGGATCTTTCCATAGATTGGCTGTTGTGGACATTGCTGCTATAAACATTGGGGTGCATGTACCCCTTCAGATCATTACATTTCTATCTTAGGGTTAAAAACCTAATAGTGTAATTGCTGGTAAGAGAGTAGTTCTATTTTTAACTTTTTGATGGACTTCCATACTGTTTTCCAGAGCAGCTGTACCAGCTTGCATTCCCAACATCAGTGTAAGAGGGTTCCCCTTTCTCAGTATCCTTGCCAACTTTTGTCATTTGCTGACTTGTTAAATTTAGCCATTCTGACTGGTGTAAGGTGGTATCTCATTGTGATTTTGATTTCTTTTTCCCTGATGCCTAGTGATGTTGAGCATTTTTTTTTCACATGTCTGCTGGCTATTTGTCTTTTTTAGAGAAATGTCTGTTCACGTTTTCTGCCCACTTCTTGACTGGATTATTTATTTTTGGAGTGTTCAGTTTTATAAGTTCATTATACATCTTGGATGTTAGCCCTTTATCTGATATGTCATTTGCAAATATATTTTCCCATTCCATGGATTGCCTTTAGTTTTGTTGACTGTTTCTTTGCTGTGCAGAAGCTTTTTACCCTGATGAAGTCCCAATAGTTCATTTTTGCTTTTGTTTCCCTTGCCTTTGGAGACTTAACTAGCAGTTGCTATGCCCAAGGTCAAAGAGGTTGCTGTCTGTGTTCTCCTCTGGGAGTTTTATGGATTCCTGTCTTACATTTAGGTCTTTCATCCATTTTGAGTTTATTTTTGTGTATGGTATAAGAGAATGGTCTAGCTTCATTCTTCTTCATGTTGCTGTCCAATTTTCCCAACACCATTTGTTGAAGAGACTGTCTTTTTTCATTGCATATTCTCCCCTGCTTTGTCAAAGATGGGTTGACCATAGAGTTGAGGGTCCATTTCTGGGTTTCCTATTCTGTTCCTTGGTCTGTGTGTCTGTTTTTGTGCAGGTTTCATGCTGTCTTGATGATCACAGCTTTGTAATATAGCTTGAAGTTAGGCATTTTGATGCCCCAGCTTTTCAATATTCCTCTATTTGTGGTCTTTTCTGGTTCTGAACAAATCTTAGGATTATTTGTTCCAGCTCTGAGAAGAATGTTGATGGTATTTTGTTGGGGATTGCATTGAATGTGTAGATTGCTCTGGGTAGCATAGACATTCTAGTAGTATTTGTTCTTCCAATCCATGAGTGTGGTATGTTTTTCCATTTATATGTGTCTTCCTCAATTTCTTAAGTATTCTATAGTTTTCAGTGTACAGATGCTTTACCTCTTTGGTGAGATTTATTCTTAGGTATCTTATGGGTTTTGGTGTAATTGTGAATGGGATCAATTCTTTAATTTCTTTTTCTTCCATCTCATTGTTTGAGTATAGAAATGCAACTGATTTCTGGGCATTGGTTTTATATCCTGCCATGTTGTTGAATTCCTGTATGAGTTCTAACAATTTGGCTAGAGTCTTTTGGCTTTTCCACTTACAGTATCATGTCATCTGCAAAGAGTGAGAGTTTGACTTCTTCTTTGCCAATTTGAATTCCTTTTTATTTCTTTTTGTTGTTTGATTACTGAGGCTAGTTCTAGTACTATGTTGAAAAGCAGAGGTGAGAATGGACATCCTTGTCATGCTCCTGACCTTAGGGGAAAAGCTCTCGGTTTTTCCCCATTGAGAATGATATTCGCTTTTAGATGGCTTTTATGATATTGAGGTATGTTCCCTCTATCCTTACACTATGAAGAGTTTTAATCAAGAAAGGATGCCATGAATGCAAAAATTCTCAACAAGATACTAGCCAATATGATCCAACAATACATTAAGAAGATTATTCACCATGACCAAGTGGGATTTATCCCCGGGATGCAAGCCTGGTCCAACACTCATAAAACAATCAATGTGATTCATCATATCAGCAAGAGAAAAAAACAAGAACCGTATGATCCTCTCAATAGATGCAGAGAAAGCATTTGACAAAATACAGCATCCATTCCTGATCAAAACTCTTCAGAGTGTAGGGATAGAGGGAACATTCCTCAACATCTTAAAAGCCATCTATGAAAAGCCCACAGCAAATATCATTCTCAATGGGGAAACACTGGGACCCTTTCCCCTAAGATCAGGAACAAGACAGGGATGTCCACTCTCCCTCTTCGCAGATGACATGATACTCTACCTAGAAAACTCAAAAGACTCCACCCCAAGATTGCTAGAACTCATACAGCAATTTGGCAGTGTGGCAGGATACAAAATCAATGCCCAGAAGTCAGTGGCATTTCTATACACTAACACTGAAGACTGAAGAAAGAGAAATTAAGGAGTCAATCCCATTTACAATTGCACCCAAAAGCATAAGATACCTAGGAATAAACCTAACCAAAGAGGTAAAGGATCTATAGCCTAAAAACTACAGAACACTTCTGAAAGAAATTGAGGAAGACACAAAGAGATGGAAAAATATTCCATGCTCATGGATTAGAAGAATTAATATTGTGAAAATGTCAGTTACCCAGGGCAATTTACACGTTTAATGCAATCCCTATCAAAATACCATGGACTTTCTTCAGAGAGTTGGAACAAATTATTTTAAGATTTGTGTGGAATCAGAAAAGACCCCAAATAGCCAGGGGAATATTAAAGAAGAAAACCATAGCTGGGGGCATCATAATGCCAGATTTCAGGTTGTACTACAAAGCTGTGGTCATGAAGACAGTGTGATACTGGCACAAAAACAGACACATAGATCAATGGAACAGAATAGAGAATCCAGAAGTGGACCCTCAACTTTATGGTCAACTAATATTCGACAAAGGAGGAAAGACTATCCACTGGAAAAAAGACAGTCTCTTCAATAAATGGTACTGAGAAAATTGGACAGCCACATGCAGAAGAATGAAACTAGACCACTCTCTTGCACCATACACAAAGATAAACTCAAAATGGATGAAATATCTTAATATGAGACAAGATTCCATCAAAATCCTAGAGGAGAACACAGGCAACACCCTTTTTGAACTTGGCCACAGTAACTTCTTGCAAGATACATCCATGAAGGCAAGAGAAACAAGAGCAAAAATGAACTATTGGGACTTCATCAAGATAAGAAGCTTTTGCACAGCAAAAGAAAACAGTCAACAAAACTAAAAGACAAGCTACAGAATGGGAGAAGATATTTGCAAATGACGTATCAGATGAAGGGCTAGTATCCAAGGTCTATAAAGGACTTTATAAACTCAACAGCAAAGAAACAAACAATCCAATCATGAAATGGGCAAAAGACATGAAGAGAAATCTCACAGAGGAAGACATAGACATGGCCAACAAGCACATGAGAAAATGCTCCACATCACTTGCCATCAGGGAAATACAAATCAAAACCACAATGAGATACCACCTCACACCAGTGAGAATGGGGAAAATTAACAAGGCAGGAAACAACAAATGTTGGAGAGGATGTGGAGAAACGGGAACCCTCTTACACTTGTTGGTGGGAATGTGAACTGGTGCAGCCACTCTGGAAAACTGTGTGGAGGTTCCTCAAAGAGTTAAAAATAGACCTGCCCTACGACCCAGCAATTGCACTGTTGGGGATTTACCGCAAAGATACAGATGCAGTGAAACGCTGGGACACCTGCACCCCGATGTTTCTAGCAGCAATGTCCACAACAGAAAAACTGTGGAAGGAGCCTCGGTGTCCATCAAAAGATGAATGGATAAAGAAGATGTGGTCAATGTATACAATGGAATATTCCTCAGCCATCAGAAACGACAAATACCCACCATTTGCTTCTACGTGGATGGAACTGGAGGGTATTATGCTGAGTGAAGTAAGTCAATCAGAGAAGGACAAACATTATATGGTCTCATTCATTTGGGGAATATAAAAAATAGTGAAAGGGCATAGAGGGGAAAGGAGAAAAAATGAGTGGGAAATATCAGAAAGGGAGACAGAACATGAGAGACTCCTAACTCTGGGAAATGAACTAGGGGTGGTGGAAGGGGAGGGTGGGGGTGAATGGGTGACAGGCACTGAGGGGGGCACTTGATGGGATGAGCACTGGGTGTTATTCTATATGTTGGCAAATTGAACACCAATAAAAAAATAAATTAAAAAAAAAAAGAAAGGATGCCATAGGATGCCTGGGTGGCTCAGCAGTTGAGCATCTGCCTTCAGCTCAAGGCATGATCCCGTGATCCCGGGATATGGGATCAAGTCTTACATCGGGCTCCTTGCATGAAGCCTGCTTCTCCCTCTGCCTGTGTCTCTGCCTCTCTCTCTCTCTCTCTCTCTGTCTCTCATGAATAAATAAATAAAATCTTAAAAAAAAGATGCTATATTTTGTCAAATGCTTTTTCTGGCTCTATTGGGAGAATCATATGGTTCTTGTTCTTTTGTTTATTAATGTCATGTATCACATTAATTGCTCTGCGAATGTTGTACCATCTTGAAGCCCAGGAATAAACCACACTTGGTTATGGTGAATAATCATTTTAATGCACTGTTACATCCTATTGGCTATTATTTTGGTGAGAATTTTGGCATCCATGTTCATCAGGGATATTGGTCTGTAATACTCCTTTTTGGTGGGGTCTTTATCTGGTTTGAGGATCAAGGTAATGCTGGCCTCAAAGAACGAGTTTGGAAGTTTTCTTTCCACTTCTATTTTTTTTTGAAACAGCTCAGAAGAATAGGTGTTATTTCTTCCTTAAATGTTTGGTAGAATTTCCCTGAGAAGCCATCTGGCCCTGAACTCTTGTTTCTTGGGAGATTTTTGATGACTGCTTCAATTTCCTTATTGGTTATTTGTCTATTCAAATTTTCTATTTCTCACTGTTTCAGATTTGGTAGTTTAATGGTTTCTAGGAATGCATCTATTTCTTCCAGATTGCCTGATACTTTGGCATATCGTTCCTCATAATATGCTTTTTAAATTGTTTGTATTTTCTTAGTGTTGGTTGTGATCTCTCTTCTTTCATCATGATTTTATTAATTTTTGTCTTTTTTCTTTTTGATAAGTCTGGCTACGGATTTCAATCTTATTAATTCTTTCTTGAACCAGCTTCTAGATCTATTGATCTGTCCTACTTGTCTTTCGGTTTCTATTTCATTGATTTCTGCTCTAATCTTTATTAATTTTTATCTCTGGTTGGCTTAGGCTTTATTTGCTATTTTTGCTCCAACTCCTTTAGGTGTGAGGTTAGGTTGTGTATTTGAGACGTTTCTTGTTTCTTGAGAAAGGCCTGTATTGCTATGTACTTGCCTTTTAGGACCACCTTTGCTGCATTCCAAAGGTTTTGAACTGTTATATTTTCATTTTAATTGTTTCTTTTTTTTTTTAAGATTTTATTTATTTATTCATGAGACACACACACACACACACACACACACACAGAGTGAGAGAGGCAGAGACACAGGCAGAGGGAGAAGCAGGCTCCTTACAGGGAGCCCGATGTGGGACTTGATCCTGGGTCTCCAAGAGCATGCCCTGGGGTGAAGCCAGCGCTAAACCACTGAGCCACGTGGGCTGCCCCAATTTTCATATGTTTCTTTGTTTTTCTCAAATTATTCTTTATTTTTCTCGTTGACCCATTCATTCTTGATGGGTAGGATGCTCATTAACCTCCATGTATTTAAGTTCCTTCCAAATCTTCTCTTATGATTGAGTTCAAGTTTTAAAGCATTGTGGTCTGAAAATATGCAGAGAATAATCTCAATCTTTTGGTATCAGCTGAGACCTGATTTGGGACCCAATATGTGATATATTCTGGAGAATGTTCCATGTGCACTCAAGAAGAATGTGTATTCTTTTGCTTTAGGATGATATGCTCTGAATATATCAGTGAAGTCCATCTGGTCCAATGTGTCATTCAAAGCCCTTGTTTCCTTGTTGATCCTCTGCTTTGATTATCTGTCTACAGCTGTGCATGGGGTATTAAAATGCTCTTCTATTACTTTATTATTATCAATGTGTTTCTTTAACTTTGTCATTAATTGATTTATATAATTGGCTGCTCCCAAGTTAGAGGCATGAGTATGTACAGTTGTTAGATCTTCTTGTTGGATGGACCCTTTCATTATGATAGTATCCTTCTTCATCTCTTATTTCAATCTTGGTTTAAAATCTAATTTATCTGATATAAGGATGGCCACTAAGCTTTCTTTTGATGTTCTTTAGCATGATAAATAGTTCTCCACCCCTGACTTTCATTGTAAAGATGGCTTTGTGTCCAAAATGAGTCTCTTGTAAGCAGCATCTCAATTTTTTTTAAATCAATTCTGATACCCTATGTCTTTTGATTGGAGCATTTAGTCCATTTACATTCAGAGTAATTACTGAAAGATATTAATTTAGTGCCATTGTATTACCTGTAATGTTGCTGTGCTGGTAGATTGTCTCTGTTCTTTTCTAGTTTTTGTTACTTTTGGTCTCTCTTTCCACTCAAAGCATCCCCTTTAATATTTCTTGCAGGGCTTAGTTTTCATGAATTCTTTTAGTTTTTGTTTTTCCTGGGAACTCTTTATCCCTCCTTCTATTCTGAACGATGCCTTGGTGGATAAAGTATTCTTGGCTGCATATTTTCCCCATGTATCACATTGAATTTATCACGCCAGTCTTTTGTGGCCTGCCAGGTGTCTGTGGACAGGTCTGCTGCCAGCCTTATGTTTCTATCCTTATAGGTTGAGGACCTCTTGTCCCAACCTGCTTTCAGGTTTTTCCTCTATATCTTTGGCATTTGCAAGTTTCACTATAATATATTGAGGTATTCACCTATATTTATTGATTTTGAGGGGTGTATTCTCTGCCTCCTGGACAGAGGCAGAGAATGCCTATTTCCTTCTCCAGATTAGGGAAATTCTCAGCTATATTTTGTTCAAATAAACCTTCTGCCCCTTTCTCCCATCATGTTCTAAGACCCCTAATATACAGTTATTATTTTGCTCTGTGGAATTTCTGAGTTCTCTGCCTCCTTTCATAATCTAATAGTTTTCTTTCTCCTTTTCAGCTTCCTTTTTTTCCATCATTTTATCTTCTGTATCACAGATTCTTTCTTTGTATCATTCACTCTCATTTTCATGGCCTCTATTTGGGACTGCATCTTGGAAGTAGCATTTTTTTTAAGGTTTTATTTATTTATTCATGAAAGACACAGAGAGGCAGAGACATAGGTAGAGGGAGAAGCAGGCTCCTTATGGGGAGCCTGATGTGGGACTCTATCCCAGGACCCCGGGGGTCACACCCTGAGCTGAAGGCAACCACTGAGCTGCTCAGGCATCCTGGAAGTAGCATTTCAAATTTTGTTTGACTAGATTTTCATTCTTTTATCTCTACACTAAGGGATTCTCTAGTGTTTCCTTTTTTTTTTTTTTTTTTTTGAGCCCAGCTAGTATCTTTATAATCATTATTTTAAATTCTAGTCCCGACATCTTACTTATATTGATTAAATCCCTGGCAATGAGTACTATGTGCTGTTCCTTCTTTTGCGGTGAATTTCTCTGTCTCATCATTATGTCTGGAAAAGAAAGAAGAAAAAGAAAAAAGACAACAATAACAACAACAGGAAAAAAAAAAAACTCAGAGGAAAACAAAACTGAATGAATTAAGAAAAAAAATCAAGCCAGAAACGAAATAGAGCAAGACAGAAAACTAGATCCTCGTTGTATTTTGGCTGTCTGTCATAGGAAACTAGATCCCAAAATAGGAAACAATGAAATATATATATATATATATATATATATATTTTTTTACACATAGTATGTGTATATTACAATGAAAGGAAACAAAAAATAAAATATACATATATTGTATATATAAAAATAAAAATTAAAAAAGAAGAAAGAATTGAACAAATAAGAAAATATCTGCAAAAGACCTGAAAAACTGAAGAATAAGAAAAAAAAAGAAAAGAAAATCACGAATGCTGCATACTGTTTTCCCAAAGAGCTGAAGTTTAGCAGTTTTCTGATTGGCAACCTTGGTGCTAGCCAGTTGTTCCTGCAGGTATCCTGGGGAAGGGACCTGCCGTACTAATTCTCAGGAGCCCTTGCATTTGTGGAAATGTACCTCCCTTGCCAGGAGGTCAGGCTCAGTGAGAGAGGCTCTGAAGTGCACTATGTGGCACTCTTTTGCTCCTTGAAGTCTTTCAGCATCAATGAGGGGGATGACAATGGTGGTGCCCCACTCTCTAGCCCCAGAGCTGAGAGTTCATGCCCCTCCCTCTTCAGTATGCCCTCAGAGGAAAAAAAAAGGCAATCACTTTTGTCTCCCCGGCTTCCATCTGAATTCTGTGTTCACCCAGCATGTCACTGAACATTTTTATCTCAGGTACTCAACTGAGTTTCAAGTTTCCAAATTTTATGGACTCCTGTGGTGTGGACCTGCACTGTTCCCCCTGGGGGAGGGAGGAGGTTCTCCCCATGCTTCTGCCTTCAAAACTCCACATTTAAAAGGACCTGGTCAGGTTCTCGTCCACTCCTGTCCCCCAAAAGGAACAGCACAGGTCTGTTCCACAGCAAGTGTTCTGTGCACAGCACAGAGGTTTAAGCCTATTGTGGTTCACAGCATAAAGTTGTTAAGAGGTTTTCTGCCCTCTGTGCACACCTCTGACCCTGCTACTGAGCACTGCTCAATGACCCCCAGCTGGCCTTTTGTCTTTGGAAAGGCAAAATATACTCTTCCAAATGTACTCTGGGAAGGGGAGTGAGTGATCTCTCCTTGTGTGACCCAGGGGATCTCCTCATCATGGCTTATTGTGCAGTCCCTACCTGCTGCTCTCGCTCCCACTTTGTCCCACTTCCTGACTTTGCTCCACAAAAAGGGTTCCCTCCCATTTGGGACCCCTTGGGACCTCTAATTCTCAGTTCTCCCCTAATTCTCAGCTCTGAACCTTGCATCTGCCATGTTCTCTCCTCAGATTATCTTCCTAGTTATTCAAAGTAGTTGAATGTTGATGTGGCTGTATTTGAAGGATGCAGCAAATTTATGGGCCCCCTCCTACTGTGCCATCTTCCCACTCTTCCATAATATTCATTTGTTACTCCTAGGCTCGGCCTGAGATGACACAAAACAAATCTAACATAACAACCTGGTCAATATTTAAACACTTCTGTTTTGTCTCTTCAAGTCTTCTCTATTTCTGTTTTGTAGTTCCTCATAGGGCATGGTTTCAAGTTTCTTGTCACGGAGATTACTTATGATATAATTCAGAGTTTTCCTCAGATTTTAGTAATACCATAATCTTCAAAGTAATTTTTCCACATCTATTTTCCCCTTATTCCTGTTTTCCTCAGCCATATTCTTTTTATTTCCTTACTTCCTAATTCAGATACTCTGTACTTGTAGATTCATTCAGTTATCGAGTGTCCCCCATATTGTTAAATACAATATCCCTTTCCCACATCTATTTTTGAAGTTTTTTTAATTTTTAAAATTTATTTTTAAAATTGAATTCAATTAGCCAACATATAGTGCATCATTAGTTTCAGATGTAGAGCTTAATAATTCATCAGTTGCATATAACACCCAGTGATCATCACATCATGTGCCCCCTTAATGCCCATCACCCACTTACCCCATCCCCCCCACTCACCCCCCCTTCAGTAACCCTCAGTTTGTTTCTCAGAGTTAAGAGTCTCTCATGATTTGTCTCCCTTTCTGACTTTTTCCCATTCAGTTTTCCCTCCCTTCCCTTATGGTCCTCTGCACTATTTTTTATTTTCCACATATGAGTGAAACCATATGATAACTTTCTTTCTTTGATTGACTTATTTCACTCTGCATAGTACCCTTCAGTTCCATCCACATTGATGCACATAGTAATTATTCATCCTTTCTGATTGCTGAACAATATTCTATTGTGTATGTGCATGTATACACACGTATATACCATATCTTCTTTATCCATTCATCTGTCAAAGGGCATCTCCGCTCCTGCCACAGTTTGGCTATTTTTGAATGTGCTTTTTCCTCTCTTCTTTTTACAGAGAAGCCTCTTTATTGAAAAGGAAAAAACAAACTAGTTATTCAGCAGAAAAAGTCTTCTCTAGCAGTGAATGCTAGATCAAATTTCTCATGTGTCTTATATAAGGAACACTGAATGATATAATACAGAATGTCCTCAACAACACTTTGAGAAAATATAGTCCCAAAATTAAAATAGTGTAGTAGTCCACTTTTGCTGCACAACAATGGGATGTTGGTGGACATACTGTGAGCAGAGAATTGACCTGTGCTTGCGCAGTGGGACTTGCCTTGGATGCTCTGGTGAGTGGCAATGAAGTTTCCCCTGGGTAGCTGCTTCTTGAACCTGGTCTCCAGACAACAGCATGTGCAGCAGACCTTAGGCCAACCCATAGTCTGGAACCCACTGTGCGAGGACATGTCAATCCTCTGCTCATATTATGTTCACTAACATCTTATAGGTCAAAACAAATCACATGGCCAAGCTCAACCTTAATACACTCTGTCCACCATGAGGTGATGGTAAAACTATTGTCTCAGTCTGCTCGGGTTGCCTTAACAAATACCATAGCTTGGGTGGCTTAAATAACAGATATTTATTTCTCACAGTTTGGAGGCTGGAAAATCCAAGATCAAGATACTGGCAAGATAGATTTCATTCCAAGGCCTTTTCTCTTGGCCTGTAGTAACTGTATCTTGTGTGCTTACATGTACTTCTGTTAGTGCTGCATGTAGAAAGAGTGTGAGATCTTTCTCTCATCCTCTTTTAAGGCCACTAGTCCTATTGGATTAGGGAGCCACCTTTATGACCTCATTTAACTTTAATTAACTCCCAAAGACCCTTTTCCAAATATAATCACATTGCAGGATAGAACTTCAACATATGAATTTTGAGAGGCCACAATTCAGCCCAGAGTGTCAATGTATACAACTATGACAAGGGAGTAAATAGTTAGAACCAATAATTTAGCCAACAAAATTATTCACAACCCTCCCTCATGCACAATACACTCACACCCATTCTAAGATCCTGCAAATTTTATGTGATCATGGCATCAGCTCAATGTCCAGACTTTTTTTTAAGATTTTATTTATTTATTCATGAGAGACCCAGAGAGAGAGGCAGAGACACAGACAGAGGGAAAAGCAGGCTCCATGCAGGGAGCCTGATGTGGGACTCCATCCTGGGACTCCAGGATCATGCCCTAGGCCAAAGGCAGGCCCTCAACCACTGGGCCACCCAGGTGTTTCAATGTCCAGACTTTTATGACTTCCATCAGATCTGCTTGGTCAGGAGACCTATGAACTAAGTAGGCAAGTTATCTCTTCTCTACCCAGCATCCTCCATATAGAGTAGTGGTGCAGAGATGGGATGACCACAATCAACATTTTGATGTGAAAAGGGGGAAGAATGAGAGGCTGAGAGGTCATATTCATAGCAATTCTGAAAGCCCACTGGGAAAATGTCAGGTCCTCCTGTACTAAGGGTAGGGGATATATAACCCTTGGTTAGGCCCTGGGCCTGTTTCTAGGAGTGGCTCCAAGGGTCGTGTTCTTCACCACTATGGCTCTATATTCTGGGAGGTCTTTCATTTTCCATCATTTTCCTTACCCTCTCCTGAAGAAACCATAGGAGAAGAGGCCTTTCTTGGGGGCAGAGTAGCTTTCTCAGTCTGCTCCTTGCTTTTATTTTATTATTATTTTATTTATTTTTATTTTTTAAAGGTATTATTTATTTATTCATGAGAGACAGAGAGAGAGGCAGAGACACAGGCAGAGGGAGAAGCAGGCTCCATGCAGGGAGCCCGACGTGGGACTTGATCTGGGGTCTCCAGGATCACGCCCTGGACCAAAGGCGGCACTAAACCGCTGAGCTACCCAGGCTGCCCTGTTCCTTGCTTTTAAAAAATAGAAACCCAGAGATCCTTTGTGTCTTGAACAGAATCAGGTATTTTTGTTTTGTTTTAATAGCCCAGGTCTGACCTGTGTGGGGCACTTTTTGCCAATATAGCTCTCTTAACAATGTTGTAAGTTTTCTAAGCATTTGATTACAGTTTATATCACATGCCCAGAAAGTCATGTTTACTAGTCTTTTGGGATATGGCTTTCTCACTAGGCACAGTTAAGGAAACTTTGGGGAACTCAGGCTTTGGGCAAAGCTTTTAACATTTTTTTTTAGCAGTCCTTTTGTGCAGCTGAAAAAATCTACTCTATTTTACCTTTACTTTATTTTACTTCACTTTATTTTATCCTAGTCCTTTTCAAGGTCTTAACAAAGAGTCATACATCTGATTTGGTCTTTTTCTTGAGACTGTATTTAAATGTGATCTCATGAGAAATACTTTCATTTTTACAACTCTGCAATTTTTGTGACCTCTATATTCCCTCTAAGTTCTGCTTGAGACTGGTCAGTTCTTTTCTCAGCTCATTTCTTAGCTCTTTTTAGTACTTTATCAAATGCACCTAGTGGTAACTAGTTTACAGCTAACATGTGCCTTTAAACTTAATTCCTCAACCATTTCATTAGGTACATTATTTGCTTTCAAGTAACTGCAGATCTGGTTTTACCAAATGTTTTACAACTACATAATATGCAAACACACTTTAAGTCTCTGGGCCACCTTCTTCCCAGTCTGTAAACACCTGGGTGGCCCAGTGGTTGATTTTCCTGTATAACAAACTACTTTAAAACTCAGTGTCTTGGGATGCCTGGGTGGCTCAGCAGTTGAGCTTCTGCCTTTGGCTCAGGGCATGGTCCCAGAGTCCCAGAATCAAGACCCACATTGGGCTTCCTGCACGGGGCCTTCGTCTCCCTCTGCCTGCTCTGTCTCTCTCTGTCTCTCATGAATAAATAAAAATAAAATCTTTTAAAAAAAACTCTGTGTCTAACAAAAATAATCATTTCTTTTTATGCTCACTGGCCTGCATGTCAACTATTGTTTAGCTGATCTTAGCTTGGTAGCTATGCTTCAGTCAGTGGGTTGACTGCACATGGCTCCAGCTTGTAGGCTGGGTTCAGTCGCGCTCATGTGTAATCCAGATTAACACAGTAGCAGCAACTAGATGGAAATTCTTCTCATGGTGGATTACTGGAACATGAGAGGGGAAGACTTTCTGTAAGAGCACTTTTCAAGTCTTCACTTACTTACCAATATTATTGTCCAAACAAGTCACAAGGCAAAGCCCAAAGTCAAGGGGTTTACCATGAGGCCGTAGCAGGGGACTCTTAACGTAAAACCCTGAGATCAAGAGTCACATGCTCCACTGACTTAGCCAGCCAGACACCTATAGGTGTCTAAAGCTTGATCTAAGGAGTGAATTTAGAAATTTTGGAGGAGTAGATGGATGCTCATTTGTTGGTCTCTTTTCTGAATATTATTGTTCCCAGCCTAGCTTTCGCTGGGAGCTAGAAAGGACACAATTTGCTAATGATAGATGGAAATGCTGGTGCCTTATATTGCTCACTGGAAATTTCTGTCTTTTTTCTTTCTTTTTTGGAAGTTTCTATATGCTTTTGAATTCACATCAGCAGAGGGAGAGTTGATATCCAATTATAAAATGCCAAAAAAAAAAAAAAAAGCTCTAAAGAGAAGAGCACCTGTAGACAAAGCCAAACTTTTCTTAAATTTTATTTTTAATTTAAATTTGATTAATTAACATATACTATTAGTTTCAGAGGTAGAGTTTAGTGATTCATCAGTGCTCATCACATCAAGTGCCCTCCTTAATGCCCATCACCCAGTTATCCCATCCTCCCACCCATTTCCCATCCAGCAACCCTCAGTTTGTCTCCGATAGTTAAGAATCTCTTATCATGGGCAGCCCGGGTGGCTCAGAGATTTAGCGCCACTTTTGGCCCAGGCTGTGATCCTGGGGACCCGATATCGAGTCCCAAGTCAGGCTCCTTGCATGGAGCCTGCTTCTCCCTCTGCCTGTGTCTCTGCGCCTCTCTCTCTCTCTCTGTCTCTCTCTCTGTGTCTTTCATGAATAAATAAATAAAATTTTAAAAAATACTGTTTTAAAAAAAGAATTTCTTATGATTTGTCTGTCTCTCTGACAGTGTCTTATTTTAATTTTCCCTCCATTTCCCTATGATCCTGTCTTGTTTCTTAAATTCACCATAAGAATGAGATCATATGATAATTGTCTTTCTCTGATTGACTTATTTTGCTCATCATAATACTCTCTAGTTCCATCTTTGTCTTTGCAAATGATAAGATATCATCTTTCTGATGGCTGAGTAACACTCCATTGTACATATATATCACATCTTCTTTATTCATTCATCTGTAGATGGACATCTTGGCTCTTTCCATAGTTTGGCTATTGTGGACATTGCTGCTATGGACATGGGGATGCATGTGCCCCTTCAAATCACTAGTTTGTATCTTTAGGATAAATGCCTAGTAGTGCAATTGTTGGGTGGGGTAGGTCTATTTTTAACTTCTTGAGGAACCTCCATACTGTTTTCCAGAGTGGCTGTACCAGTTTGTATTCCCACCAACAGTGCACGAGGGTCCCTTTTAAAATACTTTACCTCTTTGGTAAGATTTATTCCTGGGTATCTTATGGTTTTTGGTGCAATTGTGAATGGGATTGATTCCTTAATTTCTCTTTCTTCTGTCTCATTGTTAGTTATAGAAATGCAACTGATTTTTATGCATTGATTTTATACCCTGCCATGTTGCTGAATTCCTGTATGAATTCTAGCAATTTTGAGGTGGAGTCTTTGGCTTTTCCACATACAGTATCATGTCATCTGCAAAGAGTGAAAGTTTGACTTCTTTGCCGATTTGGATGCCTTTTATTTCTTTTTTTTTTTTTTCTTGTATGATTGCTGAGGCTAGGACTTCTAGTTGAACAACAGCGGTGAGAGTGGGCATCCCTGTTGTGTTCCTGACCTCAGTTTTTCCCTGTTGATGATGATACTTGCTGTGGGCTTTTTATATATGGCTTTTATGATATTGAAATATAGTTTCCTCTATCCCTACACTCTGGAGAGTTTTAATCAAAAAAGAATGCTGTATTTGTCAAATGCTTTTTCTGCATCTATTGAGAGGATCATATGGTTCTTGGACTTATCTTAAATTTTAGATGAGTTTCAGCACATGCTTGGTGGGATCCTTAAAAGTTCTAAACCTCAAGCATGGTGAAATAATTTTGGCCATGAACAACTTTAAAGAAGATGTTACAAAGGTTATAGAGAAATAATGGTCTCTATATTTGCCTTACAAAGGTTATAGAGAAATAATGGTAACATGAATCTCTATTGGATAATTTCTACCAGTATAGAAGTATGTTGCAAAATTTCTCATTAAATACAACCAAAACTTTCTACATCATGTCTCCCACCATGTACCTTTTCTTTGCTCTCTTGCCACAAAATCCCTTGAGCTGTCTTGTTCTATTTCCCATGTCTCTCTCCATCTTCCTCTTGGACACTCTCCAGACATGTTTTCTCCCCTATAACAGAACTTGTCAAGGTCATCAGTGAAGTCTACGTTGCTAACTTGAATGACCAGTTATCAATCTGCATCTTACATATCTATGATAGAATGTTACATTACTGCCCTCTCCCCACCAAATCATGGCTCTCCAGATTCATCCATGTGTCCCCTTCCACACCAGCTCTGGACTTGGACATGGAGCTTATTTTGACCCACAGGACATCAGCAAGTCTGAAGCAAGCAGAAGGAACACATAGACTCCAGCTGCCAAGGAACAAATCTGTGCTGCTTTGCTAGAGAGATGATGTGGAGGAGAATCAAGGTGTACAACCCAAATGGACAATCAGATCTGTGGATGAAGCCATCAGAAAAGTGCCAGCTCCTAGCCAAACTGTTGTCTGACTACAGCTGCTTAAGCGATCCCAAAGAAGTCTATCAGGTGTGCTGCCTAGGAGACAGACATCTATCCATGAACAAAAATACTTTTGTGGGTGTTGTGGGATTTAGCACCATATGCTAAGGGACCTGGAAGGAAACCTGTACACCTATGTATCTAGTAATAGAAGAACACACCTTAGTATGGGCTTAGTATGGGCTGCTAAACCAGGGAAGCCAGTCAATCTGCTCAGACCCTTCTCAGTCTAGTTGGGAAAAAGCCTGGAGAATACTGTACTGGCCTGGGTAGATACTCATGCATGGGAAAGAATTTGCAGAAGTCCAGCCTTCCCGAGATAGGATTTTAGCACACCAATCTAGAAAAAAAATAGGAGTTGTGTCACAGTGGAGGTGGTAGTATAAGAAATACTCAGTGTGCCCACTCAAGATCTCCAGGAAATACTTCACCCAGGCTGATATATCTAGCAGCTGTGACCTCTCTTAAGGGAACAAGATAGCAGTAAGTGAGTGCCTGTACTGTAGCTATCAAGTAGTGACTGGAGAAACTTGTCATTTTTTTCCCAGCAACACCCAGAGTACTGATGTGGGACACCTCCATGATTGGGGGAAGAGAGGATATTGGGACAAGAAACAGGTAAGAGACTCCATCTGCTAACTGCAGTCGTCAAGAAGTCCATTCACACAACTTTGGGAGTACCATGTCCAGGCATCTCTCTATTAGATCCACAGGCACGCACAATGCCCCAAGTGCTAAACCCAACCTCTTCCCACTTTGTGGCCAGCTCCTTGCACCCACTTCCACATGAAGCATCAAGGGAGAACTCCCCATAGATAGTGAGCAATCAGAAAGTCCACCACTGTCTGTAAACAAAGAGTTCAGACTTGAACTGTAGTGTCATCTTCTGCAAAACAAAAGAGGTTTCCAGTAGCCAGCCTGGTGACTTGTAAGAACCAGAGAAGATACAAAATCTTAAGAATCCTACCACAAAAGGAGCAAGAAGAGTGGAGTAGGTGTACCAATACAAAGAGATTAAACCCTAGATAATAACACCACTGAATAGAATACTCCATCTAAGAGCAATTTGCAGAGATTTAAGGAGGCATGTGCTACTTCAATGTAAAAACAGCAATGCAAAACTACAAGAAATATGAAAAATCAGGGAAATATATAATCACAAAGAGAAAATGATAATTCTCCAAAAACCAAGTTCAAAGGCACAGAATTTTGTGATCTAGCTGATAAAGACTCAAGATAGCTGTTTTGAAGAAACTCAACAAGCTATAAGAAAACACACAATTCAATAAATTCTCAAAAAAACCCACAAAATTAAATGTATTCCAAATTTAATTTAATTTCATTTAGAAATTTTAAATTTAATTAAAAAGAGCCAAACAGAGATCCTGGAGCTGAAGAACTCAATAAATGAGATGAAAAATGCAATAGAGATCATCTGCAGTGAGTAGAACAAATGGAAGACAGCGTGAGTTAGAGGATAGGAATTTTGGAATACCCCCCTTAGAAGTGAACAACAGCAAAAGAATGAGAAAGAGTGAATACAACCTAGTGTGATCTATGAGATCCATACAAAGCAAACATAATAGAATAATTAGGATTTCAGAAGAAGAGAAGGAGGAAAAAACTCAGAAAACTGATTTAAAGAATAATAGCTGAGAACCTCCCAAACCTGGGGAGAGAATTGAACATCCAAAAAGTGAAGCTAAAGGATCACTTTATTATTTCAGTGCCAAAAGACCTTCTCCAAGACACGCTATAATAAAACTGTTTAAAATCAAGGATAAGAAAAAATTCTAGGGCAGCCTAGGTGGCTCAGCGGTTTAAGTGCCTGCTTTCGGCCCAGAGCGTGATCATGGGGTCAAGGGATCGAGTCCTGCGTCGGGCTCCCTGCATGCTTCTCCCTCTGCCTGTGTCTCTGGCTCTCTCTCTCTCTTTCTCTCTCTCTCTGTCTATAATGAATAAAATAAATAAATCTTTAAAAAATTCTAAAAACATCTAGGGGAAAAAAAGATCATAACAAGAAATAAAGAATTTCTTAGACAATCAAAGCTGAGTTAGTTTACCACGCTAGACTTTCCTTGCAAGAAATGCCAAAAAAAGTTCCTAAAACTGAAAAGAAAAGGAAATAATCAGCAGCACAAACACAAAGAAAGTATACAACCCACTGGTAAAGCTAAACCTATAAAACTTTAAAGCTGCAATAGTATGATGTGTCGACCACTTAACTATAGCATAAAGGTCAAAGGATAAGATTATTAAAATAATTATAGATACTATATTGTGTTAATGAATACACAATATAAAAAGAAGATTATAAGGACATCAGAAATATTTAAGCGCAGGAGTAAAGGATGAAGCTTTTGTAGACAAAGTTAAGTTGTTATCAGCTTAAAATGGACTACTTTATCTATGAGATGTCTAATATAAGCCTCATGGTAATCAAAAATCAAAACTTAGAGCAGATGCACTAAAGATAAAAAAAAGGTGGGACATCTGGGTGGCTCAGTGGTTGAGTGTCTACCTTCAGCTCAGGGCGTGATCCCAGGTCCTGGGACCAGGTCCCATATTGGGCTCCTTGTATGGAGCCTGCTTCTCTTATCTCTGCCTCTCTCTGTGTCTCTCATGAATAAATAAAATCTTTTTTTAAAAAAAGGAAATTGGTTTAATAAATAAATAAATAAATAAATAAATAAATAAATAAAGGTAAAAAAAGGAGAAATAGAGCATATCACCATGGAAAATCACCAATTTGCAGAGACAGGCAGAAATATAGGGGAAAAGAAACAACAGAAATACAAATCAACTAGAAAACAACAGATTGGTGTTAGTAATCCTTCACATGTCAATAATGACTAAATGTAAATGGCATGAATTCATTAATCAAAAGACACAGAGTAGCTGGATGGATAAAAAAAGAACAAGGCTTAACTGTATACTGCCTATAAGAGGCTCAGTTCCACTTTAAAGACACACACAGTCTCAAAGTGAAGAGATAGAAAAAGACATTCCATGCTAGAAAAGTGGGAATAGTTATACTAATATGAGACAAAATAGGCTTTAAGCCAAAAACAATAACAGGAGACAAAGAAGGCCATCATGTAATGATAAATAGATCAATGTATTAAGATGATATAATAACTGTAAATATATATGTACCCAACATTGGAACACCTAAATATATTAAGCAAATACTAAGATCGAAAGGGGGGAATAGACAATAATACAATAATAGTAGGTGACTTCAATAGCCTATTTTCAGCAAAGGATAGATCATCCAGACATAAAATCAACAAGGTAACAATAGACTTAGACATTTATAGAACTTCCCTTTCAACAGGAGCAGAATACATGTTCTTCTCAAGTGCACATGAAACATTCTTCAGGATAGACCTTATGATAGGACACAAAATAAATCTTAGCAAATTTAAGAAGATCAAAATCTACCAAGTACATTTTTCAACCACTGTGTTATTAAACTAGAAATCAACAACAAAGGGAAACTGGAAAATCTATAAATATGTGGAAATAAACACATGCCTAAACAAACAAGGAATCAAAGAAGAAATAAAAAATGAAACAACATATATCATATGATTTTACTCATGTGGAATTTAAGAAAACAGATGAACATAGGGGAAGAGGGGGGAAAAATAAAATAAGATGAAATCAGAGAGGAGGCAATCCATAAGAGACTCTTAATTATAGGAAACAAACTGAGGGTTATTGGATAGGAGGTGGGTGTGGGGGATAGGGTAACTGCATGATGGGCATTAAGGAGGGTACTTGATGTAATGAGCACTGAGTGTTACATGCAACTAATGAATCACTATGCCTTTGAAACTAATAATACACTATAAGTTAACTAATTGATTTTAAATATATTAAAATCTGAAAAAAATGAAAATGGAAACACAGCATGCAAAATTTATGTGTGCTGCAAAAGCAATTTTGAAAGGAAAGTTTATAACAATAAATACATTAAGAAAAGAAAAAGATCTCAAATAAACCACTGAATTTCACATCTCAAGGAACATAGAGCAAGAAAAGAGAACAAATTTGAAGCCCAAAGTTAGCAGAAGGAGGGAAACAACAAAAGTGGGAATAAATGAAATAGAGACCAGAAAAATAATAGAAAAAATCAATAAGGCTATTTAAAAATTTTTAATTTTAGTACAATTAGCATAGTTTCAATTTATAATATAGTGATTCAATAATTCCATACATCACCCAGTGCTCATCACAAGTGCTCTTCCTAATCCCCATCATCTATTTCACTCATCTTCCCACTGACCTCCCTTCTGGTAACCATCAGTTTGTTCTCTGTAGTTGAGTCTGTTTCTTGGTTCATCTAAGCCTTAAAAAAAAAAAAAAAAAGATAAACAAAATTGACAAATTTTTAATTAGACTAAGGAAAAAGAGAAGACTTGTAAATAAAATCAGAGATGAAAGAGAAAACATTACAACCTATACTACAGAGATATAACACATCATAAGAGACTCCTATGAACAATTACATGCCAATAAATTGGATAACTAGAAAAAATGGATAAATTCCTACAAACATACAACCTACCAGGACTAAATCAAGAAGGAACAGAAAATCTGAATAGGTCAATAATGAGTAAGGAGTTGGAGTAAGTAAGTAAAAACCTCCCAACACAGAAAATTCTAGGACCAGATTAGTTTATTGGTGAATTCTACCAAATATTTAAAGAATTAATACCAATCCTTACCAGACTCTTCCAAAAAGTTGAAGAGGGAATGCTTCCAAACTCACTTTATGAAGCCAGAGTTACCCTGATACCAAAGCCAGAAAAGAACTCCAAAGAAAACTGTAGAGTAATATCTCTGATGAATGTAGGTGTGAAAACTAATCAACAAAGTATCAGCAAACTGAATTGAACAACACATTGAAAGGATCATACACCACAATTAAGTGGGATTTATTTCTGGGGTGCAAGAATGGTTCAACATACACAGGTCAACAAATGTGAAATATTAATAAAATTAAAAATAAGACTAAGATATACCATATTAATAAGAATGAAAGATAATAATCTTATGATTGTCTCAAATGCAGAAAAAGCAATAGGCAAAATACAATATCCTTTCATGATTAAAATGTTCAACAGGTAGGGGGCAGAGTTAAGATAACAGAGTTATCAGGGGGACCCTGAGCTTGCCTCATCCTTCAAATACAGCTAGATCAGCATCCAACTACTTTGAACAATTAGGAATATTATCTAAGGATTAAGAAAACAATTTGCACAGTTGGAGGGAGAGAATGCGGTGGATGTGAGGTTTGGAGGAAGAACCAGGGGAGAAGGAAGCTGAGGAGCCACGAGGGGCAGGTAACCTTTTTCTTGGAACAAATTCAGGAAGACAGAGAGAGCGCAGTGGGTACGGATCACACAATAAGCCGAGGTGAGGGTCTGGGTTGCACAGAGAGAGACCTCTTCTCAGAGTACAATTGGAAGAGCATATTTTGCCTTCTCAAGGACAAAAGGCCAGCTGGGAGCCATTGAGTGGCCCTCAACAGCAGGGTCAGAGGTGCGCACAGAGGTCAGAAAAACCTCTTAACAACTTTTCACTGTGAGCCACAATAGGCTTAAACCTCTGTGTGTGCACAGAGTGGCTGCTTTTCTGTGGCAGAAATGGACAGAGAGCAGACACAGGCCGACTGCCACCACTTGTCACTTTCTGCCACAATGGATTCAAGCTTCTGTGGCACTGCTTTTCTGGGACAGAATGAAATTATACGGTATTTATCTTTCTCTGACTATTTTGCTTATCACTATGCCATGCACATCATTGCAAAAGGCAAGATTTCATTCTTTTTGATGTGTAACATATATATATATATAAAATCTCTCATCTTCTTTATTCATTTACCTGACGATGTGGACATCTGGGCTCTTTCCATAGTTTGGTTATTGTGGACATTGCTGCTGTAAACCTCAAGGTGTATGTGCCCCTTTGAATCACTATGTGTGTATCTTTTGGACAAATACCTAGTCGTGCAATTGCTGGGTCGTGGGGTAGCTCTATTTTGAACTTTTTCAGGAAACTCCATATTGCTTTACAGAGTTGCTGCACCAGTTTGCATTCTCACCAGTAGTTTAAGAGGGTTCCCTTTCTCCATATCCTTGCCAACTTTGGTTGTTTCCTAAGTTTTTCATTTTAGGCATTCTAACCGGTGTGAGGTGATATCTCAGTGTGGTTTTGATTTTTATTTCCCTGATACGGAATCATGTTGAACATTTTTTCATATGACTGTTAGCCAAGACTGAATGTCTTCATTGGAGAAATGTTTTGTCTTCTGCCCATTTCTTGACTCGATTTGTTTCTTGGGTGTTGAGTTTGACATATTCTTTATAGATTTGGATACTAGCCCTAAATCTCTTATGTCATTTGTGAATATGTTCCATAGGTTACATTTTAGTTTTGTTGATTCTGATGTTAATGGACTCCTGAAAATAACTTACAAGTGACACTGTGGCCCAACCTATCCCACAGTCACAAAGACTTGTCCAGAAATCCCAGTTTACAGTAGAAAATATTTCTTTGAAACACTGAGTCGGAATGGCCCCCACAGTGAAACTAGTTTGAAAAAGTCAGAATGGCCCCCACAGTGAAACTAGTTTGAAAAAGGAGGAAAAAGATGGAAATGGATATACAAAGAGCCAAAGATCTTTTATTTTTATTTTTTAAAGATTTTATTTATTTATGCATGAGAGATACAGAGAGAGAGAGAGAGAGAGAGAGAGAGAGGCAGAGGGAGAAGCAGGCTCCATGCAGGGAGCCTGACGTGGGACTCGATCCCCAGGTCTCCAGGATCAGGCCCTGGACTGAAGGTGGCGCTAAACCGCTGAGCCACCCAGGCTGCCCCAAAGTTCTTCTTTAGACATGAAGATGGGATAATGTTGAGAAAGAAGTGTCTAGCAGTCTTCTAACAAGCAGTCTGCCTCAGGAATAACAAACATCTGTGGGTGTGGGCGATGGGAAATCTCCACTGCCTACACCTAGGAGCCCTGTCAGTAAGCGCTCTGGATTCATCCCTCAGAAAGACAGGGAAAGCTCCTGACTTTGTCCATTTATGTTTTTCACCCTGCTGAGCAGTGGATGGAGGGAGCAGTGATCCAGGCATAGCAGTTTGCTACTCCAGGCTGATGTTCAAGAATTTAGAACCAAGTGTAGGTATAGCATTCTTTGAAAAGGTGCTTTCTACAGTGACCAGGTCTTGGAGAATACTGTACCTGTGAGAACCATCTGCTCCTCAGAATGAAGGCATCTCTACCAGCCAGGGAATAATGGTGAGCTGGCTACTCATAACCACAACTAAATCAGCTAGTCATGCACTAAGCAGAGAGACATGATGGCCATTTTCGTTTTAATATATCAGAAAGTGACAGACTCAGCACAGTGCCAGAGTGTGAACTCACCAACAATTCCTGTGTACTGGCAGTATTAGTGACAGCCCACTTTCCTCTGACTATAAACCAAGACCTTGTTAGAAAATCAGCGTGAGGCTGGGAATGGCTACAAGGAGATCCAAAAATCTACTTTTATTTATTTTCGTTAAATATTTTATTTATTTATTTATTTATTTATTTATTTATTTATTTATTCATTCATTCATTCATTCATTCATTCATTCATGAGAGACACACACAGAGAGAGGCAGAAACACAGGCAGAGGGAGAAGCAGGCTCCATGCAGGAAGCCCGATGTAGGATTCATCGGATCCCAGGACTCCAGGATCATGCCTGGAACCAAAGGCAGACGCTCAACTGCTGAGCCACCCAGGTGTTCCACAAAAATCTACTTTTAGAAAGAGAATGGGACAAACCTGGGAATAAGCAAAGGTATGAAAATGGAAACATGGAAAACTAAAGTTTCTCTTTAGAGATGAGCAGGAACAAAGCTTTCTTTTTCTTCTCTTTTAAAAATTGTATTTATTTTTTAGAAAATTCGATTAGCCAACATGTACAACACCCAGTACTCATTACATTAAGTTCCCTTCTTGTTGCCCATCACCCAATTACCCCATCCCCCCACCCTCCAGCAACTCTCATTTTGTTTCCTAGAATTAAGAGTCACTTCTGCATTGACTCCCTCTCTGTTTCATCTTATTTTATTTTTCCTTCCCTTCCTTTATATTCATGTTTGTTTCTTAACTTGCACATGAGGGAAGTAATATGGTATTTCATTTAGCATAATACCCTCTAGTTCCATCCACATCATTGCAAAAGGCAAGATTTCATTTTTTTTGATGACTGAGGGATATTTTATTATATATACAGCTATTGTAGACATTACTGCCATAAATATTAGGGTGGAGGTGCCACTTCAGATCACTATGTTTGTATCCTTTGGGTAAATGCTTAGTAGTGCAATTACTGATTCATGGGGTAGCTCTATTTTTAACTTTTTCAGAAACCTCCATACTGTTTTCCAGAGTGCACCCAGTTTGCATTCCTACCAGCAGTGTAAGGGTGTTCCCCTTTCTCTGCATCCTCCCAGACATGTGTTGTTTCCTGACTTGTATATTTTAGCCATTGTGACTGATGTGAGGTGGTATCTCATTGTTGCTTTGATTTTTATTTTCCTGATGTCAAGTGATGTTGAACAGTTTTTAATAGTACTAGAGAAGAACATGGGCAGTAACCTCAGCCCCTTCAACCTCAGTCAGTGCAATTTCTTACTAGACACATCCCCAAAGGCAAGGGAAACAATAGCAGAAATCAACTATTGGGACTTCATCAAGATAAAAAGGTTTTGCACAGCAAAGGAGGACTCAACAAAACCAAAACACAACCTACAAGATGGGAGAGGATATTTGCAAATGTCTTATCAGATAAAGGGCTAGTATCCAAGATCTATAAAGAACATATCTAACTCACCACCACCCCCCCCAAAAAAAATAATGTTGTCAAGCAGTGGACAGAAGACATGAACAGGCATTTCTCCAAAGAAGACATACAAATGGCCAATAGAAAGCATTTTTCAGAAGGAGGGAGTGAAGATGCAGGAAGAGAAGGGGGCCCTGCTACACCTGGTCCCTTGAATTCCACTAGATAGCTATCAAATTATTATGAACACCTGTGAGTTCAGCCTAAGCTCCAAGAAAAGAATTGCTGAAATTCTACAACTAGAAAAGTGACCACTTTCTGCAAGATAAAAGGTGCAGACAAGTGAATCTGAAGGAATGTATTGGAAGATAAACTGCAAGGGGAGGGAGCCACTATAAGCCAGCTACTGGAGAGTGATATAGGTGCAGAGTGTGCAAAAATCAGAATTTTTAGAGGTTTTCTCCTAGGAGGGAAGTCGCTGCCTGAAAGGTGCTTACGTGGTGAAGAAGGGCAGAATCCTAGGTGGGAAAGTGTAGTCCCAGGGTCCCCAGGGCCACAGAAAGAACAGGCGTGCCTACGTGCAGCAGCATCCCCAAGCGTTGGAAAGAAGGCTGCAATCAGCAAGCCCAAGAGCGGGCTTTCATCTTAGTGGTACCATAAACCATGAACTGTGGCACAGTCAGGCAAGTGCTCTCCAAGCAGGGGCCCAGCTAGCCTCAGAATGCCAGGGACCCTCCTCCCTCCCCTGGGAAGATCAGTGCAGGTGTGCACCATAAGAGTCTGCAGAGTTTGGCACACACAAATGTGACTGAGTGCTCTTCGCTGTGGGTGCACTGAAGGGTGAGGGCCATGATCATTCAGCTGTGGAGCTAGAGATCAGGGCACCATGTTTTCCCATCCTCTAAAGAGGCTCAGAAAGCCTTCAGGGAACAAAAGTTACATAGAGCAACCCAAAGCAGCTTACACTGAGGGGTGGTGCAACTTCCCCCAGGCAAAGACACCTGAGAATCAGTGCAACAGGCCCCTCCCCCCAGAAGATCAGCAGGAACAACAGGCTAATACTAAGTTTGTGGATCACACAGAACTGAAAAACTCCTGCACTAGGAGAAAATAGTATATGTAATTAGAGGATTTTTCTCATGAGTATTTAGTCTTTCAGTTTGAAAATTGATTTTTCTTCTTTTTTTTTCTTTTCAATTAGTTTATTTTATCAACTCTCTGTGTTTGAGATTTTTTAATTTTTATTTTTACATTTACATTTTACATTTATATTTTATAGATATATTCTTCATTTTTGGCTTCCTTTCACTGTATCCAACTTTATTTTTGTATGTATATAGGATTTGCTTTCTTTACAATTTTGGGATTTAATGTCTTCTAACATACAGACCAGAATACACCCTGGAACAAGGTTATCACCCTGTTTTGTTCACCTGTGAGATTATATTCTCTCTTTCCCCCCTTTTTTATATTCCGGTTTTGGATCTCTTTGGATTTGTCTGGTGTATATTTCACTGGAGTCATGGTTGGTAGCCTTTATTTTGTACTCTCATTCATCTATTCTTCTCTGGAAAAAATGAATAGAAGGAGAAATTCACAACAAACAAAAGAACCAGAAGTAATACTCTCGGCTATAGATTTAATCAATATGGATATAAGTATAATGTCAGAGTAGAATTCAGAAAGACATTTCTAAAGATACTAGCCGGGCTTGAAAAAAGCATAGACACTAGAAACTCCCTTAGTACAGAAATAAAAGAACTAAAATCTAATCAGGCTGAAATTAAAAATGCTGTAATTGGGATGCAGTCTAAACAGGATGCTTTATTTTTTATTTATTTATTTATTTTAAATAGGATGCTCTAATGGCTAGGGTAAATGAGGCAGAAGAGAGTCAGTGACGTAGAAGACACAATGATGGAAAGTAAGGAAGCCAAAGAAAAGAGAGAAAAACAACTAATGGACCATGAGGGGAGCTTAAAAAAATCAGTGATACCATAAAACAAAACAATATGAGATTTATTGGGATTTCAGGGGAAGAAGAAAGAGAGAGAGGGATAGAAGGTATATTTGAGCAAATCATAGCAGAGAACTTCCCTAATCTGGGGAGGGAAATAAGCATTCAAGTCCAGGAGATAGACAGAACCCCACTAAAAATCAATAAAAATAGATCAACATCCCAACATATAATAATGAAGCTTACGAACATCAGAAATAAGGAGAAAATCCTGAAATCAGCTCAAGGCAAGAGCTTCTTAACCTACAAGGATAGAAATACTAGACTGGCAGCAGACCTATCTGCAGTGACCTGGTAGGCCAGAAAGGGTTGGGATGGTACATTAAGGGTACTAAATGAAAAAAAAAAAATGCAGCCAAGAATACTGTCCTTCAGAATGGGAGGAGAAACAAAGAGCTACCAGGACAAACAGAAACTAAAAGAAAATGAGACCACTAAACTAGTCCTGCAAGAAATATCAAAGGGGATCCTGTAGGCAAAGAGAGAGCCCAAAAGTAAGGTGGACCAGAAAAGGACAGAGAGGGGATACAAAAATGGCAACTTTACAGATAATACAATAGCACTAAATTCCTATCTTTCAATGGTTACTCTGAATGTAAATGGGCAAAATGCTCCAATCAAAAGACACAGGGTATCAGACTGGAGAATAAAGCAAAACCCATACATACGCTGACTACAAGAGACTCAACTCAGAGCCAAAGATACCTGCAGATTGAAAATGAGGGGTGGGGAACCATTTATCTATCATGCTGATGGACCTCAAAAGAAAACTGGGGTAGCAATTCTTATATCAGACAATGTATACTTTAAAACAAAGACTGTACTAAATATTTGCACAAGGACACTATATCATACTTAAAGGGTCTATTCAATAATAAGATCTAACAGTTCTGAATATTTATGCTCTTAACTTGAGAGCAGCCAATTATATAAATCAATTAATAACAAAATTAAAGAAACACATTGATAATAATATAATAGTAGGAAGGGACTTCAACACCCACTCACAGCAATGGACAGATAATCTGAGCAGAAGATCAACAAGGAAACAAGGACTTTGAATGACACATTGTAACAGAGGGACTTCACAGATATATACAAAGCATTCCATTCTAAAACAACAAAATACATATTCTTCTCAAATGCACATAGAATAATCTCCAGGATAGATCACATATTGGGTCACAAATTAGATCTCAACCAACACCAAAAGATTGGGATTTTTCCCTGCCTATTTTCAGATCACAATGGTTTGAAACTTTAACTCAAACACAAAAGGAAATTTGGAAGGAACCCAAATACTTGGAGGTTAAAGAGCATCCTACTAAAGAATGAATGCGTCAACCAGGAAACTAAAGAAGAATTTTTAAAATCCATGGAAACAAGTGAAATTGAAAACACAACTGTTCAAAACCTTTGGAATGCAGCAAAGGCTGTCCTAAGAGGGAAGTACATAGCAATACAAGTCTCTCTGAAAGAATTAGAAAAGTCTCAAATACAGAAGATAAACTTACACCTAAAGGAGCTGGAGAAAGAGTAGCAAAGAAAGCCTGAATCAAGCAGGAGATGACAAATAATAAAGAAAAGATCAGTGAAACTAGATGCTGGCCCTTTGAAAGATTTAATAAGATTGATAAACTCCTGGCCAGGCTTATCAAAAAGAAAAGAGAAAGGACCCAAATTAATAAAATCATGAACAAAGGAGGAGAGATCATGAACGACACCAAGGAAATACAAACAGTTTTAAGGACATGTTGTGAACAACTATATGCCAACAAATTAAGCAATCTGGAAGAAATGGATGCATTCCCTAGAAATTTACAAACTATTGAAACATAAATGTGAAGAACAGACCCATGACAAGCAAGAAAATTGAAACAGTAATAAAAAAATTCTCCCAATAAACAAGAGTCCAGGGCCAGATGGCTTCCCAGGGGAATGCCACCAAACATTCAGAGAACTAATACCTATTCTCCTGAAGCTGTTCCAAAAAATAGAAGTGGAAGGAAAACTTCCAAACTCGTTTTGTGAGGCTAGCATTACCTTGATACCAAAACCAAAGACCCCACCAAAAAGGAGAATTAAAGACCAATATCCCTCAAGAACATGGATACCAAAATTCTCACCAAGATACTAGCCAATAGGATCCAACAGTACGTTAAAAGGATTATTCATCAGGACACAGTGGGATTTATTCCTGGGCTGCAAGAGGGATTCAACATTCACAAGTCAATCAATATGATATATCACATTAATAAAAGAAAGGACAAGAAACATACAATCATCTCAATTGATGCAGAAAAAGCATTTGACAAAATGCAGCATCTATTCTTGATTAAAACTCTTCACAGTGAAGGGATAGAGGGAACATTCCTCAGCATCATAAAAGCCATCTATGAAAAGTTCAAAATGAATATCATTCTCAATGAGGAAAAACTGAGAGCTTTTCCACTAAGGTCAGGAACATGACAAGGATGCCCATTCTTACCACTGCTTTTCAACATAGTACTAGAAGTCCTAGCCTCAGTAATCAAACAACAAAAAGAAATAAAAGGCATTGTTCGATGCAAAAAAAAAAAAAAAAAAAAAGCAAATAAAGCTTCAATGCAAAAAAAATAGCAAATAAAGCTTCAATGCAAAAAAAATAGCAAATAAAGCTTCGATGCAAATAAAATAAAGTAAAAGGCATTGAAATCGGCAAAGAAGAAGTCAAACACTCACTCTTTGCCGATGCCATGATACTGTATGTGGAAAACCCAAAAGATTCCACCCCAAAGTTGCTGGAACTCATACTGCAATTCAGCAATGTGGCAGGATACAAAATCAATACGCAGAAATCAGTTGCATTTCTACACACTACCAATGAAACTGAAGAAAGAGAAATTAAGGAATTGATCCCCTTTACAATTATGCAAAAATCATAGGATACCTAGGAACAAATGTAACCAAAGAGGTAAAGGATCTGTGCTATTTTTTGGACCAAGATCACAGAAGATTGGGATTGAGATTTCACAAGACTTGGAGGAGATCTTAAGATTTTTGAACAGAGATCAAATGAAATTGGGACTGAGATCCCATTAAAATCAGAAGAGATCTTGTGAGATTTGGACTGAGATCACAGGAGATTTGGAGATCTCATGAGATTTGGACCAAGATCACTTAAGACTCAGAGGTGATGTCACGAGATTTGTTCCAAGATCATGTGAGATTGGGACTGAGATCTCGTGAGAAATGGAACAAGAACACTAGAGAATCAGAGGTGATCTTGTGAGCTATGTATTGAGATCAAGTGAGACTGAGAAGAGATCTCAAAAGATTTGGACTGAGATCATGTGAGGAGATTGGGTGGAGATTTCATGAGATTTGCACTAAACTTATAGAAGAATGCTGGCAACCTCCCAAGATTTGGATGAAGATCACATGAGATTGACTCCCGATATCACGTAAGATCTGGTCCAGGATCTGGCTTGTTCATGCAAGTGGTGACTCTCACACACTCTGGCCTAAATCATTCCAAGCCTAGAAAAACCCCCAGGGGGCTTCCCTGGGTGTTCTGAGGACCCAGCTCCTAGGCTTCTTGCCTATTCCTCTACTGAATGCCCTCCTGGGTGGATCACCTCTTGTATCAGGATCATAAGGGAAGTGGGGGCCCCTCCTTCCCCATTTCAGGGCTCCAATGGGATCCAACACCACAATGGGGTCTGTGGGCTTAAGTGGCATGCCAAGTATTCCCAGGCTTCCCCACACAGGAATCCCCAGGGCATTAAGGCATTAAACCCATCCCTGCCAAGGGCCCATGAGATTTCTCTCCAGCTCTCAAGAGCTTGGCCTCTAGATATGAGAAGATTGGCCCCACCTCTCAGGGGACTTGGACCCAGTTCTTGCAAGTGAGTTATGATCTCTGAGATGTATCCAGATCCTCCTGAGATGTGTTCTGAGGACATGAGGTAGCCAGAGAATTGGCAAGATTGGCCCATGGATGACAGGAATTGCCCCTGAGGACATCACAGTACTTGATTTCAAGCTGTATTACACAGCTGTGATCATCGAGACAGTATGGTACTGGCACAAAAACAGACATATAGATCAATGGAACAAAATAGAGAACCCAGAAATGGGCCCTCAACTCTGGTCAACTAATCTTTGACAAAACAGGAGAGAATATCCACTGGAAAAAAGACAGTGTCTTCAATAAATACTGATGGGATAATTGGAAAGCCCCATGTAGAACAATGAAACAGGGCCATTTCTTACACCATACACAAAGATAAACTCAAAATAGATGAAAGAAATGTGAGATAGAAATCCATCAAAATCCTGGAGGAGAACACATGCAGTAACCTTTTCGACCTCATCTGCAGAACTTCCTAGACAGATCTCCAAAGGCACAGGAAACAAAAGGAAAAAGGAACCATTGGGACTTCATCAAGATTAAAAGCTTTTGCATAGCAAACACAACAAAACTAGAAGGTGACCTACAGAATGGGAGAAGATATTTGCAAATGGACTATCAGATAAAGGGCTAGTATCCAAGATCTACAAACAACTTATCAAACTCAACACCCAAAACACAAAGAATCCAGTCATGAAATGGACAGGAGATATGAACAGACATTTCTCCAAAGAAGACATACACATGGCCAACAAACACATGAAAAATATCCCACATCAAGTGACACCAGGGAAATACAAATTAAAACTACGGTGATATATCAGAATGGCTAAAATTAACAAGACAGTAAACACCAAAGTTAGCGAGGATGCATAGAAAAGGGGACCCTCTGACACTGTTGGTGGGCATGCAAGCTGGTACAGCCACTCTGGAAAACAATGTGGAGGTTCCTCAAGAAGTTAATTTTAGAGTTAACCTATGACCCAGCAATAGCACTACTGAGTATTTACCCCAAAGATGCAGTTGTAGTGAAACAAAGGGGCACCTGCACCCCAATATTCATAGTAGCAATGTTCACAATAGCCAACTGTAGAAGGAGCCAAGATGTCTATATGTCTATTGACAGATGAATGAATAAAGATGTGAGACTATATATATAATATATATATTGGATGGAACTGGAGGGTGTTATGCTGAGTGAAATAAGTCAATCAGAGAAAGACAATTATCATATAGTTTCACCCATATGTGGAATATAAGAAACAGTGCTGAGGATCATAGGAAAAGGGATGGAATGCTGAATGGGAAGTCATGAGAGAGGGAGACAAACCATGAGAGACTCTTAGGAAACAAAGTGAGGATTGCTGGAGGGGAGGTAGGTGGGAGGATAAGGCAATTGGGTAATGGCATTGAGGAGGGCAGGTGACGAAATGAGCACTAGTTGTTATATGTAACTGATGAATTACTGAACTCTATATCTGAAACTAATTATGCACTATATGTTGAGTAATTGAATTTAAATAAAAACATAAAATAAAAGAATTATTTTAAAAAAACAGAAGGGGGATCCCTGGGTGGCGCAGCGGTTTGGCGCCTGCCTTTGGCCCAGGGCGCGATCCTGGAGACCCGGGATCGAATCCCACATCAGGCTCCCGGTGCGTGGAGCCTGCTTCTCCCTCCGCCTGTGTCTCTGCCTCTCTCTCTCTCTCTGTGACTATCATAAATAAATAAAAATTAAAAAAAAAAACAAAAAACAGAAGGGATAAAATAAGATATTCCCAGTAAACAAAAATGGGGAAATTTATTACCACTAGACCTGCCCTACAAGAAATTCTAAAGGAAATCCTCCAGATTGAAATGAAAGGATGTTAAAAAGTATTATTTAGTAACTAGACACTAGCAACTAGACACCATATGTACAAGTAAAAATCTCAGGTAAAGGAAAATATATGGGTAATTATAATAGCAAGTATTATTGTTATTTTGATTAGTAATTTTACAGTTTTCTATATGATTTAAGAGACTAATGCATAGAAAACATTTATTAGTCTATGTTTTGGGTTACATAATACATAAAGATATAATTTTGTGACATTTTTAACTGAAAGAGAACAGAGATGGACCTGAATGGGAACAGGGATTTTGTATGTTATTGAAGTTAAGCCTTAAGCTATAGACTCAATGTTGCATCTCTCCAAAATTCACATGTTGAGACTTAAGCCTCACTGTGATGATATTGGAGGTGATTCCTTTAGGAGTTATTTAGGTCATGAGGGTGGAGTCCTCAAAAATGGAATCAGTGCCTTTATAAAAGAGTCCCTAGAGATCTCCCTTCCCACTACTGCCATGTGAAGACACAGTGAAGACAGCCATCTGTGAACCAGGAAGGGCTTCCTCACCAGACACCAATTTTGCTAGACACCTTGGAACTCTCAGCCTCCACAATTGTGAGAAACAAATTTCTATTGTTTACAAGATACCCATTTTATGGGTTTTTTTTTTTTTGGTATTTTTTAAATAAAAGCCTGAACAGACTGAAGTGTAATCCCTATTGTTTTTTTTTCCAAATAAAACTTTATTTCAAAGCTTAAAAATTACATAATAATTTTAATTTACCCATATTTTTACTTCTGTTATATAAGAGGATATTATTAAAATAATATATCTAATAGATACTCTTAAAGGAGTATATATTATTTAGACAATAAAAAATTTGTAAATAATATTTGTGGGAGTTAAATAATACACTCGTAAACAACCATTGGGCCAAAGGAATAAATGATAAGAGAAATGAGAAAATATTTAGAGATGAATGAAAATGAAAGCACAACATACCATGCTGATGGGATGCAGTGAAAACAGTGTAAAGAGGGAAATTTAGAACTTTAAATACTTACATTAAATAAGATTTCAAATCAACAGCTAAATGTACAATTTAATGATCTAAAAGAAGACATTAAACCCAATGCTAGCAGAAAAAAGGAAATAATGAAGATTAGAGCAAGATAAATAAAATAGACAATAGACATTAAAGAAAATCGGACATGCCTTTAGTTGGATTGATTGAGAAAAAAAGAATATCCAAGTTATTAAAATCATAAATAAAAGAGTGAACATCACTATTAATCATACAGAAATAGAAAAGATTATGAGAGTACTATGAACAATCATATGCCAACAAATTGCATAACCTAGGTAAAATAGACAAATCCTAGAAGTAGAGACCCAACCAAGACTGAATGACAAAGGAAATCTGAATAGATCTCTAACTAGTAAGGAGATTGAACAAGTAATCAAAAACCTCCCAACAAAGAAAATCTCTGAATCTGATGACTTCACAATATGAATTTAGAGGGACGCCTGGGTGGCTCAGCAGTTGGGCGCCTGCCTTCGGCTCAGGTCATGATCCCAGGATCTGGGATGAAGACCTGCATTGGCCTCTCTGCAAGGAGTCTGCTTCTCCCTCTGCCTAGGTCTCTGCCTCTCTCTCTCTCAGTCTGTGTCTCTCAGGAATAATAAATAAGTCTTTTATAAATTGTGAATTTAGAGGAACTGATACCATTTGTTTTCAAATTTTCCCAAAAAATCAAAGAGAAGGAAATACTTCCTAACTCATTCTATCAGTCCAGCATTAGTCCTAATACCAAAACCAGACAAAGGTACTACAAGAAAATAAACTACAGACCAATATCCCCTAAAAGTGATGCAAAAATCCTCAATATATATTGGATCCTTGGCCTATGGGGTGAAACTCACCATAGAAAGGAAAACCAAGTGGAGGCTCAAAAGTATACCCCTGCTCCAGAGTGAATGTTGCATCAAGGAAAAGGGCAGATATTAGCGCCATCCTCAGGGGTCTAAAGAATGCAGGGATAGCATCTCCATCACGTCTGACTCATCAGTCTGGTCCCTTCAGGACACAGATGGACCCCGGTGAATGGCTAGACTAGGGATCTGCAAAATACAGATTTCAGGCCCAAACAGGCCATCATCTATTTTTGTATGTGTGGAAAAAAGAAAAAAAAACACAAATAGGAATAATATTTTGTAATGTGTGAAAATAACATGAAATCCAAATTTAAACATTTATGAATAAAGATACATCAGAACACAGAGGGGCACTTGCTCATTTATGTATCATCTGGCTGCTTTGGCACATTACAAATCACAGTGACCACAGTGTTTCAAGAGCTGCTTACCACGGAAACCACTACCATGGTACTGAAAGAATAGTTACATGTCTATTACCAGACTAGGCAGTTATCCCAATATTCTCAATTCACAAGAAAGCAATGATTAATAAAATTAATTAATATTTAAGCAGGAATATCTCAACAGAACTAATTTTCTTCTTAAAAATAAAAAGTGGAGAGAGAGAGGCAAGATGATGAAGAGTAGGGGTCCTTGTTTTATCTGATCCCCTAAATTTAGCTAGATAATTATCAAACCATCCTGCATACCTATGAATTCAATTTGAGGTATAAAGAAAGAATGGCAGGAACTCTACAAATAGAAAACCTACCACTTTTTGCAAGAGGTGCAGAAAACCTTCAGGGAACAACAAAAAAAACCTCACACAACAAACAGCTTACAGTGAACCTGGCCATCTGGCAAGCGGCAGTACAACTCCACGCAGGCATAGACACCTGAGAATCAACACAGCAGGCTCCTACCCCAGAAAATCAGCTGGAAGAACAGTGTGTATTTGGCTTAGGTTGTGGTTGATATTTTTGACTCTGCTCACTCATATAGCCCTTCTGCACTGGACAAAATGATGGAGTAATTTACCACAAAAGAAAGAACCAGAGGTTATACTCTGCTACAGATCTAATGGTTATGGATTTAAGTAAAATATCAGAGATGGAGTTTAGGATTACAAGTATAAAGTTACTAGTTGGGCTTGAATAAAGCATAAAAGATTCTAGAGATTTTCTTTCTGCACAATTGAGATCTAATCAGGCTGAAATTAAAAAATACTTTAACTGAGATGCAGTCTAAATTGGATGTTCTAACAGGTAGGGTTAAAGAGGCAGACAAGGGAGTGAGTGATATAGAACACAAGTTGATGGAAAGAAAGGAAACTGATGAAATGAAAGAAAAACAACTAAGAGCCCATGAGGAGAGACTCTGGGAATTAAGTGATGGCTTGAGAAAGAATAATATTTGTCTTATTGGTATTCCAGAGGATGTGAAGAGAGAAAGAGGACCAGAAAGTATGATTGAACAAATCATAACTGAGAACTTCCCTAATCTGGGGAAGGTGATGGGCATACATATCCAAGAGACAGAGAGGAGCCCTCCCCACAAATAAAAACTGATCAACACCCCAACATATAATAGTGAAACTTGCAAATTTCAGAGATAAAGAGAAAATCCTAAAAGCAGCTTGAAACAAGAGATTGCAAACTATATAGGGAGAAACATCAAATTAACAGCAGACCTATCGACAGAGACCTGGCAGGCCAGAAAGGGCTGTTATGATATATTCAGGGTACTAAATGAGAAAAATGTGCAGCCAAGAATATTTTATTGAGCAAGGGTGACATTCACCTTTGAAGATAAGATAAAGATAAAGAGCTCCCAAGATAGACAGAAACTGAAAGAATATGTGACCACCAAACCAGCTCTGCAAGAAATATTAAGGGGGACCTTATAAGCGAGGTGGGGACCCAAAGAAACAATCTGCAGAAATGAAGACTGTATAAGTAACACTATGACATTAAATTCATATCTTTCAATAGTTACTCTGAATGTGAATGGGCTAAATGATCCAGTCAAAAGACACAGGGATCAGACTGGATAAAAAAGCAAGGGCTCCCCTCCCTCACAAAAAAGCAAGACCCATCTAATGCTATCTACAAGAGACTCATTTTAGAACTAAGGACACCTTCAGACTGAAAATGAGTGGAGAACCATTTACCATGCAAGTGGACCTCAGAAGAAAGCTGGGGTAGCAATCCTCATATCAGATAAATTAGATTTTAAACCAAACACTAATAAGAGATGAAGAGGGACACCATGTCATACTTAAAAGGTCTACCCAGCAAGAAGACTTAACAATTATTAATATTTATGCCCCTAATGTGATAGCAGCCAATTATTTCAACCAATTAATAACAAAAGTAAACAGATACATAGATAATAATACACTAATAGTTAGGAGACTTCAACACTCCACTTTCAGCAAGGGACAGATGTTCTAAGCAGAAGATCACCAAAGGAACAAGGACTTTGAATAACACACTGAACCAAATGGATTTCACAGATATACACAGAACTTTCCATCCTTAATGCAATAGAATATTCATTCTTCTCAAGTGCACATGGAACTTTCTCCAGAATAGACCACATACTGGGTCACAAATCAGGTCTCAACCAATACCAAAACATTGGGATTATTCCCTGCATATTTTCAGACCACAATACTTTGAAACTAGGACTCAATCACAAGAAGAAATTTGGTAGGAATTCAAACACTTGGAAGTTAAAGAGCATCCTACTAAATGACCAATGGGTCAACCAGGAAATTAGAGAAGAATTAAAAGGACTCATATAAATGAAAATGAAAGCGCAATTGTTCAAAACCTTTGGGATACAGCAAAGATGGTTCTAAGAAGGAAGTATATTTCAATACAAGCCTCTCTCAAAATATTGGAAAAATATCAAATACACAAGCTAACCTTACACCTAAAGGAGCTGGAGGAAGAACATCAAATAAAGCCTAAACCAAGCAATAGAAGAGAAATAATAAAGAGTAGAGCAGAGTTCAATGAGATAGAGACCAGAAGAGCAGTAGAACAGATCAATGAAACCAGGAGCTGGTTCTTTGAAAGAATTAATGAGATAGATAAGCCCCTAACCAGCCTTATTGAAAAGAAAAAAGACTCAAATTAATAAAATCATGAATGAAAGAGGAGAGATCCCAACTAACTTCAAGGAAATATAAACAATTTTAAAACTATATTATGAGCAACTATATGTCAACTAATTAGGCAATCTAGATGGATTTCTGGAAACTTATAAACTACCAAAACTGAAACAGGAAGAAATAGAAAATCTGAACAGACCCATAACCAGCAAGAAAATTGAAGCAGTAATCAACACCCCCCCACCCCCACCCCAATAAACAAGAGTCCAGGGCCAGGTGGCTTCCCAGGGAAATTCTACCAAGAATTTGAAGAAGAACTAATACCTATTTTACTGAAGTTGTTTCAAATAATAGAAATGGAAGGAAATTTTCCTAACTCATTCTCTGAGACCAGTATTTCCTTCATCCCCAAACCAGGCACACACCTCATCAAAAAGGAGAATTACAGTCCAATATCCCTGATAAACATGGATGACAAAATACTCACCAAGATGCTAGCCAATAGGATCCAACATTAAAAGGATTATTCACCATGACCAAGTGGGATTTATTCCTAAGATGTAAGGGTGGTTCATCATTCATAAATCAAACAATGTGATAAATCAATTAATAAAAGAAAGGACAAGAACCATATGATCCTCTCAATTGATGCAGAAAAAGCATTTGACAAAATACAGCATCCTTTCTTGCTTAAAATTCAAAAAACAAAGAATCCAGTCAAGAAATGGGCAGAGGACATGAACAGATATTTCTCCAAAGAAGACCTGCACATGACCAACAGGCACATGAAAAAATGCTCCACATCACTTGTTATCAGGGAAATATAAATCAAAACCACAATGAGATATCACTTTACACCAGTGAGAATGGCCAAAATTAACAAGACAGGAAACAACAAATCTTGATGAGAATGTGAGAAAGGGAAACCCTCATATACTCTTGGTGGCAATACAAGTTGGTACACCATTTCTGGGAAACAGTATGGAGTATTTTAACCTCAAGAAGTTAAAAATAGAGGTATGCTATGACCTAGCAATTGCAGTACTGGATATTTACCTCAAAGATACAAATGTAGTGAAACAAAGGGGCACCTGCACCCCAGTGTTCACAGAAGCAATGTCTATAATAACCAAACTGTGGAAGTAGCCAAGATGTCCATTGACTGATGAATGGATAAAGAAGATGATGTATATATACAATGGAATATTACTCAGTCATCAGAAAGGATGAATACATACCATTTACATTGATGTGGATGGAACTGGAGGGTATGATGCTAAGTAAAAATAAGTCAGTTGGTGAATGACAATCATCATATGGTTTCACTCATACACCGAATATAAGAAATAGTGAAAGGAACATAAGAGAAGGAGGGGAAACTGAATGAGGAAAAATTAGAGAAGAAGACAAACCAGAAGAGACTCTTAATTCAGAAACAAAGGGTTGCTGAAGGGGAGGTGGGTGTGGGTATGGGGTAACTGGGTGATGGGCATTAAGGAGGGCACGTGATGTGATGAGTACTGAGTGTTATATTATATGTTGGCAAATTGAACTTAAAAATAAAATAAAAAAGAGTGGAAATGAGGCTGCAACCAAAGTAAGTTGACAAGAGGCTCATATGTTTTCCAAGTGAGGAAAGCCATTTACTGAGGGTAAGTTAATTCAGTCATGTTTGATCACAGCAGACAAAGAAATGTATTCAGAGAACATAAACTTGTTGAAGACTATTAGCTTTTTGAGGACATTGGGAGAAACAATAGTTAATTTTACAAATGCATAATTTCCCAGCAGAGGGCAGCATTACTCCATGGAGCCAAAACCTTCACCATCAGGGAAAGGATTTACAGGGTCTGAAGCATGGATCTGTGCTCATTTGCCAAGATTTAATAACCAATGTATTAGCTCATTTAATCTTCATGAAACCACTACAAGATAGGGTTTGGTTTTATCTTTATTTTATAAATAAAAAAGCTGAAACTCAGAGTGGTTAAGTAACTTTCACAAGGTCACATACCTACCAAGTCCAAGCCATTTGTTTGATTCCAGAATTTGTCTTTTTAAGTAAGTAATTATAAAATGCTTGTTATGTGCCAAGCATGATCTAAGGTCTTAATATGTCTTAACTCCTTTAATCCTTATAGCAATCCCAGTATTTAGGTACTATTAGCAGCATCCCCATTTTACATCTAGAAAAACTAAGGTACAGAAATGTCAGAAATTTTCCTAATGTAATTCCACTAGTAAGTGGCAGAACTAGAATCTGCAAACTGTTGGTTCAAGTTCCTGAAGCTCTTCACAGCCCTGAACCCTGCTTTCTGCTGATGGGCTCAGCATCAAGATAGGCCAGATCTTTTCAAAGTAGGGGTTAGCATCACTTGGGAACTTTCTAGCATTGCAGTTTTGAGACCACAGCCCAGACCTTCTGAATCTGAAACTCTGTGGGTAGAACTCAGCAATCTGAGTTGAACAAGCCCTTGAGGGGCATGTTAAAGTTAGACACCAGAGGTATTGATTCTCATTGTGGTTCTCTCCACTCCAGCACCCTCAATACAAACGAGTAAATATGTAACACACACTTGACAGTTATGGGTTGAGGCAAATGTGTTTGTATTGAATCCAGTTCTTGGCTTCCTTTTAATTACCAGGAGCAAGTTTTCTGGGCTGGGGCTTTGGCTATCTATTTACAAATTATTACAACAATAATAACCTTTCTTGGTCCTGCTTCATATCTGTGTAGCTATTCTCATTATGAAACTCTTCCCCTTTCTCCTTATCATTTATTATATCATATCATACATAAACATGATGGTTTTCAAGCATGTGTAAGACCTTGTAGTCCTCTCTAGGGAACTCTGTGACTTACTCTGATCTAGCACTTTCAAGAGAGAGAGAGAGACAGACAGACAGACAGAGACAGAGACAGAGAGACAGAGAGACAGAGAGACAGAGAGACTGGCTAGACGTCTATAGAAAAGCTAGGGTAAGGTGCTACTCTGTGTGGCCAGGATTAGGTGAGACAGGTGAGGCTCCCACTACTCAGGCTTGGTTGGGTAAAATGTGAAACAGTGGCTGGTGTAGGAGGGGACACTCCTTCAGTGAATCCCTAGCTGGGCTTCTGAATGACTTGGCTACTTTGGATGAGGGGATAAGGAAGTGGAACACCAGTGCAGGGGGATGTGGGAGCTGCTGGATGAAGAACCTGAATAAACATGAAATAGGAGCCTGCCATTTCCTCCCCCAAACACCCTTGTTTCATTTACAGTGCTTCCTTTCTTTATTTTCTTCTTGCTGTTTACTGTCTCTTGTTTTTCTACCTTCTTTTCCTTCTCTCTCTCCTTTCCATCTTTTCCCTCTCCTTTTTATTCTCTTCTTTTCTTTTTCACAAAACAGAAGTTATTTGTATCCTATCAGTAGAAATCCAGTCAGGAGAGAGGAGCCACATACTATTTGCCCAAGAAGGGTTTCATATAAAGAATTACAGTAGCCACCCTCCCCACTGCCAAAATTTCACTTTTCACAGTTTCAGTTACCTAAAGTCAACTGAGGTCCAAATATGGATGGTCCTCCTGACCTACTGGCAGAAGGCCAATAGTAGTCTAACACAATGTCTATGTCACAATGCCTATGTCACTTCATCTCATCACATGGGCATTTTGTCATCTCACATCATCATCATCAGAAAAAGATGAATGAGTACAGTTCAACAAAATATTGAGAAAGATCACATTCACATAACTTTTATTACAGTATAGTGTTATAGTTGTTCTATTATATTATTAGTTTTCATTATTCATCTCTTACTGTGCCTGTGCCACTGTTTTAGTATTTTTTAATTGTGAAAATGCAAATTAAAAAATATGACAACCAAGAGAAAAGGGTAGACAGAAAAAGGCCATTTAAACTTCCCATTTTCAACTTTAGCAGTGATTACTCCCAATGGACACCAGAAAACTGAGGGTTTATCTCCCCATGACTTGACATTTGTTTCCATTTTTCAAAAGAAT
The DNA here is from genome assembly GCF_048418805.1 of Vulpes vulpes. Classification (NCBI taxonomy): domain Eukaryota; kingdom Metazoa; phylum Chordata; class Mammalia; order Carnivora; family Canidae; genus Vulpes; species Vulpes vulpes. The sequence goes on along the minus strand of NC_132792.1, from coordinate 128,837,482 downwards.
ATACATTATGTGCAGCACCAGGGTGGCTTAGGAGGTTGGGCATCCAACTGTCAGTTTTGGCTCAGGTCATGATCTCATGAGTCTTGGGATCAAGCCCCATATCAGGCTCTGCACTCAGCAGGGTCTCTGCTTGTGATTCTCTCCTTCTGCCTCTCCCCCAACTTGTGCTCTCCCTCTCTAGGATAAATAAATAAATAAATAAATCTTTTTTTTTTAACAAAAAGAATATGCATTTTTTTACTAAATATAAATTTATTTAATAAAAAATTAATTCTGCCCTTATAAATTCTTTTCAATGAATGTATACCAAAGGTAAAAACTACTATCATATGGGAGTCAGTCACATAACTAAACGCTCATGTATACACACACATACATTAAAAGAAGTACTTAAATGGTTGAAAAGGACTGCATTCACATAGTCACATTAAATGTTCTAGAAAATAGAGTGAGATTCTAGGGCCTTCATCTCAATATAATGATTTTTCACATTAAGGGAAAAACTTTAGCAGCACAAATTTAACTTTGTAACAGTTTTATGACTTAAACTTTATAAATTTTATAAACTTAAATTATAACAAATTTTAAGCCAGGATTGAACTTGGGTCAGCTCTAGCTAAGTCAAAAGCTATCAATAAGGACATGAAAACAAGATGTACTCCCTGAAGGAAGATGATGCACATACCTTGGTTTACAATGCAACAGTGGGAAAAAAAATAAATGAATTTAAACCACTGGATATGTGACATTCACAAATCATCTGTGGTATCACCTCAGGAGGTCAGAGTTTTTACCTTGTAGTATTACCTAAATTTTCATTCCCATACTTATCCAAGCCTTTTTTGGTGGTCTGACCTTTACTGCGTTACCACAGTTTCCTGCCGACCAGTACCACAGACTAGGGAGTACTAAGAAACACAGTGAGTGGACTGGTTTCCCATCATACTACTTTTTTTAGTGGGTAGCAGTAACCTAGCTTCATGTGGCATCCCAGTAAAGACATAGACTATCTTTTAATTTTGTTGATTGTTTCCTTGACTGTGCAGAAGCTTTTTTTTTTTTTAAAGATTTATTTATTTATTTATTTATTGGAGAGAGAGAGAGGGGGCGGGTGGAGAAGCAGACTCCATGCAGGGATGGGACTCGATCCCGGGTCTCTAGGATCACGCCCTGGGCTGAAGGCAGTGCTAAACCGCTAAACCACCGGGGCTGCCCTGTACAGAAGCTTTTTATCTTGATGGAGTCCCAATAGTTTATTTTGTTTTCATTTCCCTTGCATATTTCTGTATGACTAGTAAGAAGCTGCTGCAGCTGAGGTCAAAGAGGTTCCTGCCTGTGTTCTCCTTTAGGATTTTGATGGATTCCTGTCTCACATTTAGGTCTTTCATCTATTTTGAATTTATTTTTGTGTATGGTATAAGAAAGTGGTCCAAAAAAAAAAAAGGTCCAGTTTCATTCTTCTGCATGTGGCTGTCCAATTTCCCAACAACACTTGCTGAAAAAACTGTTTTTTCCCCTTTGGATATTCTTTCCTGTTTTGTCAAAGAGTAATTGACCACATAGTTTTGGGTCTATTTCTGGGTTCACTATTTTGTTTCGTTGGTCTACGTGTTTGTTTTTATGTCACTATGATACTACAGCTACATACAGATACTACAGCTTTGTAATATAGCTTGAAACCGAATTGTGATGTCTCTAGCTTTGCTTTGCTTTTCAAGATTGCTTTGGCTATTCAGGGTCTTCTCTGGTTCTATACAAATTTTAGGATTGCTTGGTCTAGCTCTGTGAAAAATACTGGCAGTGTTTTGAATGGGATTGCATGAAAAGTGTAGTTTGCTTTTGGTACTATAGAAATTTTAACAAGGTTTGTTCTTCCAATCCATAAACATGGATGTTTTTCCATTTCTTTGTGTTATCTTCAATTTCCTTCATCAGTATCTTTTTGTTCTCAGAGTACAGATCTATCAGCCCTTTTGTTAGGTTTATTCCTGGGTATCTTATGGGTTCTGGTGAAATTTTAAATGGTTTTGATTCCTTAATTTATCTTTCTGATGGGGTGCCTAGGTGGTTTAGCAGTTTAGCCCCTGCCTTTGGCCCGGGGCGCAACCCTGGAATCTCAGGATCGAGTCCCATGTCCGGCTCCCCGCATGAAGTCTGCTTCTCCCTCTGTCTGTGTCTCTGCCTCTCTCTGTCTCTGTGTCTCTCATGCATAAATAAATAAAATCTTAAAAAATAATCTATCTTTCTGATGCTTCACTATTGGGATATAGAAATGCAACAGATTTTTGTGCATTGATTTTATATTTTGTGACTAGTGAATCCATGTATCAGTTCTAGGAATTTTTTGGTGTAGTCTTACAGGTTTTCTAAATATGAAATATCATCTGCAAATTAGTGAAAGTTTGACTTCCTTGTCGACTTGGATGCCTTTTATTTTTTTGTTGTTGTCTTATTGTTGTTGCTAGGACTTCCAGGACTATATTAAATAACAGTGGTGAGAGTGGACATCCCTGTCTTGTTCTTGACCATAGAGAAAAAACTCAGTTTATCCCCACTAGGGATGATATTAGTTGTGGGGTTTTCATATATGGCCTTTATAATGTTGATGTACATTCCCTCTAAATTTACTTTGGTGAGGGTTTTTATCTGTTGAATGCTTTTTCTGCATACATTTAAATGATCCTATCATTCTTACCTGTTCTTTTATTAACGTAGTGTAACACATCAATTGATTTGTGAATATTGAACAAGACTTGCAATCCAGGAATAAATTCCACTTGATCATGGTCAAGGATTTTTTTTAATGTATTGTTGAATTCAGTTTGCTAATATTTTATTAGGAATTTTTGCCTCCAAGTTCATCAGAGATATTGGCCTGTATTCGCTTTTTTACTGGAGTATTTATCTGATTTTCATATCAGGGTAATTCAGGCCTCATAAAATGAATTTGGAAGTTTTCCTTACTTTTCTATTTTTGGAATTGTTTGAGAAGAATGGGTATTAACTCTTCTTTAAATGTTTAGTAGAATTTGCCTGTGAAGCCATCTGGCCCTGAACTTTTGTTTACTAGGAAATTTTTGATTACTGATTCAATTTTTTTGCTGGTTATTGGTCTGCTCAAGGTTTCTATTTCTTCGTATTTCAGTTTTGGTGAATTATGTTTCTAGGAATTTATCCATTTCTTCCAAGTTGTCCAGTTTGTTGGTATGTAGTTTTTTATAATGTTCTCTTACAATTGTGTTTCCGTGGTGTTGTTTCTTTTCTCTTGTTTGTGATTTTATTTATTTGGGTCCTTTCTCTTTTCTTTTTGATAAGTCTGACTAGGGGTTTGTCAATTTTTTTTTTCAAAGAACCAGGTCTTGCTTTCATTGACCAGTTCTATTGTTTTCTTTTAGTTTGTACATCATTTGATTCTGCTTTACTCTTTATTACTTCCCTTCTTCTCCTGGATTTAGGTTTTTTAAAAGATTTTTTTATTTATTTGAAAGAGAGAGTGAGCAAAAGAGAGAGAGAGAGAGCATGAGCAAGGGGGAGGGCAGAAGGAGAGGGAGAAGCAGGCTCCTCACTGAGCAGGGAAGCTTAACATGAAGCTCCATCCCAGGACCCGAGATCATGACTTGAGCCAAAGGCAGACATTCAACCAACTGACCCACCCAAGTGCCCCCGGATTTAGGCTTTGTTTGTTGTTGTTGTTCTTTTTTTTTTAAATCTCCTTTAGGTATAAGTTAAGTTAGATTATTTATTTGAGGGTTTTTTTTTTTTTTTTTTTTTTTTTTTTGCTTCTTGAAGTAGGCCTATATTGCTATATACTTAATTCTTTGGAGCACTTTTGCTGCATCTCAAAGGTTTTGGACTGTTATGTTTTCAGTTTCATTTGCTTCCATGTACTTTTTTATTATCTTCTTTGATTTCTTGGTTGACCTATTGATTGTTTAGTAGCATGTTGTTTAGTCTCCATGTGTTTGTGGTCATTCCAAATTTTTTCTTGTGGTTTACTTCAAGTTTCATAGTGTTGTGGTCAGAAAATATGCATGGTATGATTTGAATTTTTATATACTTGTTGAGGCATAGTTTGTCACTTAGTATATGATCTACACTGGAGAATGTTCCATGTGCACTCAAAAAGAATGTGTATTCTGCTGCTTTAGGACAAAATGTTCTGAAAATATCTGTTAAGTCCAACTGGTCCAATGTGTCTTCAAATCCATTGTTCCTTGTTGATTTTCTGCTTGGATGATCTGTCCATTGATGTAAGTAGGTTGTTAAAGTCTCCTATTATTTTTATATTATCATCAATTAGGTACCTTATTTATTATTAATTGATTAATATATTTGTGCTTTCCTGTGCTGGGGACATAAATATTTATAATTGTCAGATCTTCATGTTGGATAGAATCCTTAACTATGGTATAATGCCCTTCTTCATCTCTTGTTACAGTGGTTTAAAACCTGGTTTGTCCAGTGTAAATACTGCTACTCCAGCTTTCTTTTGATGTCCATTTGTATGATAAATACTTCTCCTCTCCCTCATTTTCAATCTGCTGGTATCTTAAGTCTAATCTGAGTCTCTTATGGGCAGAATACTGTGTTTTATCCATTCTGACATCTAATGTCTTTTGATTGGAGTGTTTAGTCCACTTGCATTTAGAGTAATTATTGATAGACATGAATTAGCGCCATTTTTTTACTTGTCTTATCATTGTTTCTTGAGATTTCTCTTTTCATTTCTTGTCTTTGTCACTTTTGGTGTTTCTACTCGAAGAGTCCCTTTTAGTATTTCTTGTAGGACTGGTCTGTTGGTCACAAATTCCTTTAGGTTTTGTTTGTCAAGGAAACTCTATCTCTCCTTCTATTCTGAATTTTAGCCTTGCTGAGTAAAGTATTCTTGGCTGCATGTTTTTCCCATTCAGCACATTGAATATATCATGTGCTGGGTTGCCAAGTGTCTGTGAAGAGATCACCTGCTATACTTACTCATCTTCCCTTTTAGGTTAGGGATTTCCTTTCTCGCTGCTTTAAGGATTCTTTCCTGATCTCTGTATATGGCAAATTTTACTACAGTATGTCTTTACTATGTCTTTACTATGATACTTTTGTTGATTTTGATGGGAGTTCTCTGTGCTTTCTGGATTTTAATGGCTGTTTCCCTTTCCAGATGTGTGAAGGTTTCAGCTGTATTTTGTTCAAATAAACCTTCTGCCTCTTTTTGCCTCTCTTTTTCTAGGACTCCTATGATATGAATGTTATTACACTTTATGGAGTCACTGAGTTCCCTGTCTACATTTATGATCAAATGCCATTTTTCCCCTCTTCTTTTCAGCTTCATCATTTTCCATAAATTTATCTTCTCTATCACTCATTCATTCTGCTTCTTCCATCCTTGTGGTCATTACTTCTAGTTGGTTTTGCATCTCAATTATGGCATTTTTAAATTTTGGCTTGACTAGTTTTTAGGTCTTTTATCTCTGTGATAAGGAACTCCCTGGTGTCTTCTATGCTTTTCTCAAGCCCAGCTGGTGTTCTTATGATTTTTGTTTTAAATTCTGGTTCTTCAGACATATTACTTATATTGTTTTGATTAGAACACTGGTCATGACCTCTTGTTCTTTCTTTTGGGATGAATTCTTCCATGTGGCATTTTGTCTAGGTCTCTGTCTTGTGTGTTAGGATTATTTACCATGACCAAGTGGGATTTATTCCTGGATTGCAGAGGTGGTTCAACATCTGCAAATGAATCAATATGATATACCACATTAATGGAAGAAAAGACAAGAACCATATGATCCTCTCAATAGATGCAGAAAAAGTATTTGACAAAATACAGTATTGTTTCTTGGTTGAAACTCTTTGCAGTGTAGGGATAGAGGAAACATACATCACTATCATAAAAGCCATCAATGAAAAACCCACAGCAAATATCATCCTCAATGGGGGAAAACAGAATTTTACCCCGAAGGTCAGGAACACAGCAGGGATGTCCATTCTCACTGATTTTGTTCAGCATAGTACTGGAAGTCCTAGCCTCAGCAATCGAACAACAAGAAGAATTTAATAGCATCCAAACTGGCAAAGAAGTAGTCAAACTTTCAGTCTTTGCAGATGACATGATACTCTATGAAGAAAACTCAAAAGCCTCAAAATTGCTAGAACTCATACAGGAATTCAGCAACATAGCAGGATATAAAATCAATGCACAGAAATCAGATGCATTTCTACACATCATTTCTAAATGCTAACAATGAGGCAGAAGAAAGAGAAATCAAGGAATTGATTCCATTTACAATTATACCAAAAACCATAAGATACCTAGGAATAAACCTAATCAAAGAGGTAAAGGATCTGTACTCTGAAAACTATAGAACACTTATGAAAGAAATTGAGGAAGGCATAAAGAAATAGGGAAACATTCCATTCTCATGGATTGGAAGAATAAATATTGTGAAAATGTCTATGCTACTCAGAGCAATCTACACCTTCAATACAATCCCTATCAAAATACCATCAATATTTTTCACAGAGCTGGAACAAATAATCCTAAAATTTGTATAGAACCAGAAAAGACCTTGAATAGTCAAAGGAATGTTGAAAGAGAAAACCAAAGCAGGAGTCATCACACTCCTGGACTTCAAGCTGTATTACAAAGGTGTAATCATCAAGATAGTATGGTACTGGCACAAAAACAGGTCAGTGGCATAGAATAGAGAACCCAGAAATGGATCCTCAACTCCATGGTGAACTAGTCTTTGACAAAGCAATACATAATATCTAATGGAAAAAAGACAATCTTTTCAATAAATGTTGGGGAAATTGGACAGCCACATGCAGAAGAATGAAACTAGACCTCTTTCTTACACCAGACACATAAATAAATTCAAAATGAGTGAAAGACCTAAATGTGAGATAGGAATCCATCAAAATACTAGAGGAGAACACAGTCAGCAACTTATTTGACCTCGGCCACAGCAATTTCTTCCTAGACATATCTCCAAAGGCAAGGGAAACAAAAGCAAAAATGAACTCTTGGGACTTCATCAAGATAAAAAAAAAAACAAAACTTTTTCACAGTGAAGGATATAGTCAACAAAACTAAAAAGCAACCTACACAATGGGAGAAGATACTTGCAAATGACATATCAGATAAAGGGCTAATATTCAAGATCTATAAAGAACTTATTAAACTCAATACCTCAAAAACAAACAAAGAAAAATACAGTCAAGAAATGGGCAGAAGACATGAACAGATATTTCTCCAAAGAAGAGATAAAATGTCCAACAGAGACATGAAAAAAAGCTCCACATCATTTGGCATCAGGGCAATACACATAAAAATCACAATTAGGGACACCTGGGGGGCTCAGTGGTTAAGTGTCTGCCTTTGGCTCAGGTTGTGATCCCAGGGTCCTGGGATAGGGTTCTGTATCAGGCTCTTTATGGGGAGCCTGCTTCTCCCCCTGCCTATGTCTCTTCCTCTCTCTGTGTCTCTCATGAATAAATAAAATCTTTAAAAAAAAACCCACACATAATGAGACACCACCTTACACCAGTCAGAATGGCTAAATTTGACAACTCAGGAAACAACATATGTTGGTGTGGATGTGGAAAAAGAGGAGTCATCTTATACTTTTGTGGGAATGCAAACTGGTGTTGCCACTCTGGAGACCAGTATGGAGGTTCTTCAAAGAGGTAAAGATGGATCTACCCTAGAACTCAGCAATTGCACTTCTAGGTATTTGTCCAAAGCATACATAGTGATTCAAAAGGGCACATGTTTATATTGGCAATATCCACGATAGCCAAAACCTGGAAAAAACCCAGATGTCCATTGACAGATGAATGGCTAAAGAAGAGATGGGGTACATACGTATACAATGGAATATTACTCAGCCATCAAAAATGAAATCTTTCCATTTGCAATGAAGTGAGTAGAACTAGAGGACGTTATGCTAAGTGAAATAAGTCAGTCACACAAAGACAAATACCATATGATTTCACTCACATGTGGAATTCAAGAAACAAAACAGATGAATACAGGGGAAGAGAAGAAAAAAAAATAAGAGGAAAGCAGAGAGGGAGGCAAATCATAAGAGACACTTAACCCTACCAAACAAACTGAGGGTTGCTGGAGGGAAGATGGGTAGGGACATGAGGTGACTGGGTGATGGGCATTAAGGAGGGCACTTGATGTACTGAGCACTGGGTGTTATATGTCAGTGATGAATCACTAAATTCTACCCCTGAAACTAGTAAGACACTTTATGTTAACTAAATTGAATTTAAATTTTTAAAAAAGGTAAAAAAAATCTTCAAAGAAGGGTAGAAAGGAAACTTCTAAGAAAATCTACGTAACTTTTTATTTTGATTGATGTAATCTTAAGGCTGATGAAATCACTATATAGTTAACAATCACAAAATTGGCAAGCATTCATTCTTCTTGTGACAAATATGTCTTTAAACTCTGAAGTGAATAAACACAGTTCTGCTGCACATGGTTTCCTGTAACAAACATTTATAATTTCAACATTATAAATCAATAATCCTTGGAATTGCTAGATTAAATATCCAAATATTTTCAAAAAGTATCAAAAGTCTATGATTCAAATTTATGATGACAAAATATAGAACAATTATAAATTTAAATTAAAATATGGAGTATGCAAATGTATTCATATGCCAACCCTTCGTTTGGGACTGATAAGTGAAGCCTATTTCCCTGGTTTGGGAGAGAGATAAAACAGTGAGTCAGAGTCTCTAGAGTCAGATTGTTGATGCCCAACACTTACTAGCCATGTGATCCATGATATTACTTATTCTTGCTAAGCCTCAGTTTCATTCTATCTAAAATGCGTAAGATCCCAAACCTGCCTTACAGAGCTATTGACTAAATGATATAAAGCCTACACTCAGCTATGTTCACCCAAAATGTGAGTTGTAATGGTTATTAATTAATACTAGTATTGTCATTACCATTACTCGGTGGTATGATGAGTTGACAGAAGCAAAATGCCTGACTTTCTTAAATAGAGAATATGTAGAGTAGGAAGCAAGAGCACTATGGATGGGACTACATTGAACAATATTTAAAGCCAAACAAAGAAGAAGAGCCATAAAGAGAAATTAAGGTAAATGATGCAGAAGAAAAACCAGGAGGCAAACCTGAGAAAGCAAAGTAAAAAAGAGGGTTAGAAAAAGAAGGGGATAGTTGACATTTTAAAAACACTATATAATTCCAATGGGATGAAGACTGAAGAAAGGTAATTGGATTTTGATGTAACAAAATTACTGGTGATTGAAGCAAATGTAACAGAAATGAAATGTATTTAGTAACTACTAAGTACACTTATAGATGACTTCGTGAAGAAGAACATAAGAACAACTTCAGTGGGGTTCCTGGGTAGTAGAGTTGGTTAAGCATCTGACTCTTGGTTTCCGCTAAGATCATTATGGCAAGCTTGTGAGATCAAACCTGCATAGTGCTCTGTACTCAGCAGAGTCTGCTTGAGATTCTCTCTCTCTCCCTGCTCCTCCTGCTTGTGCTTTATTTAAAATAAATAAATCTTTAAAAAATAAAAAACAAAAACAAACAAAAAACGACTTCAGTAGATTAGGGAGGGAGAGCTCATACCAGAATACCACTAATTAAGAAGTAAATGGAAAGTTAGAAAATGAGAGTGTATTAGTTTGCTAGAGCTACCATAAAAAATTACCACAGATTGGATAGCTTAAACAACAAGAATTTATCTCCTCACTGATTTGGAGGCTAGAAATCCAAATTCAAGGTACCAGCAAGGTTGGATTCTTCTGAGGGTCTCTCTTCGGCTTGTAGATGGTCATCTTAGCCCCAGATTTTCACAAGGCCTTGCCTTTATGTCTATGTCCTAATCTACTTTTCTTGTAAGGACACCAATCATGTTAGATTAGAGCATACCCATTGTACCCTAATTACTTCTTTAAAGGCTCTGTCTTCAAATACAGTTACATTCTGAGCATTGGCGGGGGGGGGGGGGGGGTTAGGACCTCAGTATATGAACGGGGGGCAAAATGTAGTTCATATGGGAAGTATTACATGTCCTTTGTTTAAGACATTCAAGTATAAAGCTAAAGTCAGACACAAAGTTTGAAAGCAAGCAGATTTATAGAAGGTAGACTAAAGGTTTAAAGAGAAACTTGGTAGGCAGAGGACAGGTATCCTGAAAGGAATTAGATGAATAATCACAGTAGGGGGAAAAAAACTTGCTTCATCAGAGGCTGTTAGAGTTGGAATATTATGGCTCTTGATAAGTGATCTTTTAAAAAAGATTTTGCTTATTTGTTCATGAGAGACACACAGAGAGAGGCAGAGACACAGGCAGAGGGAGAAGCAGGCTCCCTCAGGGGAGCCCGATGCAAAACTCCACCCTGGTACTCTGGAACCATCCCCCAAGCTGAACTAAGGCAGATGCCCAACCGGTGAGCCACCCAGGCACTCCTTGATAATGATTCTTGAGAGAAGAAATGGTAGACATGAGATGAAGCATAAATAAACCAACATTCAACATTCAATGGCTTTGATTTTCTGTACCATATTGGCAGTTATTTGCTGTGAATGAGGAAAATACATGTAGGGAAGACCTTGAGGAGGGATGAGGGATGTAAAGAATTGAAATGCCTCTTGAAAGGAATGAAAAAAAGAAGGTAGGGACACCTGGGTGGCTCAGCGGTTGAGTGTCTGCCTTTGGCTCAGGGTGTGATCCTGGAGTGCTGGGATCGAGTCCCACATAGGGTTCTTTGTGTGGAGCTTGCTTCTCCCTCTGCCTGTGACTCTGCCTCTCTCTCTCTTTTTCTGTCATGAATAAATAAATAAAATCTTAAAAAAAAGAAGAAGAAGAAGCTAACAGTTGAATGCCAGAAGGACTGAGGGGTAGCATGCAAAGGCCTGGATGAGTTTGGAAATAATATATTAGAATCAGTATGGTTACAATGCTTCCTCAGGAATAACCAGGTAAACTGACAGCAGATGGTTGAATTAATCCAGAGTTTGAGGTACACAGAACCACTTAATTGCAAATTATGTAAAATTGGTGGAATATTCTTGTATATTAGTCATCTATTCCTGTGTAACAAATTGCCCCTAAATTTAGGGGCTTGAAGTAACAGACATATATTATTTCATTATTGCATATGGGTTGGAAATCTGGGTGCAGTTTAGGTAATTCTGACACACAATCTCTCATCTAAAGCTTGACTGAGAAAGTTTATTAGTCTATTTAACCTGCTATAACAGAATACCATAGACATGATCTTACATAAAAAAGAGAAATTTATTTCTCACAGTTCTGCAAGCTAGAAAGTCCATGATCAAGGTACTACTAGATTTGATGTGTGGTCAGGCTTGCTTCCTAGCCAGCCATCTCCTGTAACTTCATGTGGCATGAGCAATGAGGCAGCTTTCTCAGGTCTCTTTCATAAAGACATTAATTTCATTCATTCATGAGGGATCCACCCTAATGCCCTAATCATCTCCCAATGGCTTTACTTCTTAATACATCAAAATGATCATTAGGTTTCAACACATGAATAGGCAGTGGGGGCTGGGTTGTGGGGGACACAAGCATTCAATCTGTAGCAGGAAGGATCTGAAATTCATTTATGTGTTCATTGGCAAGATTATATTTATTCATTGGGTATTAGATTGAGGACCTCAGATCTTCCATAGCTGTTGGCTGAAGGCCTCACCACTTGGGGGAGCTCACAACAGAGCCTATAAGTAGAGGGACAGGCAGGCAAAGAGCAACAAGAGAGATGAAGTATTAAAGTATTTAGATCTGAATATTTACCATTTACATCAATGTGAATGGAACTGGAGGGTATTATGCTGAGCAAAATAAACGAATCAGAGAAAGACAATTATCATATGACTTCACTCATATGTGAAATATAAGAAATAGGACAGAGGATCATAAGGGAAGGGAGGGAAAACTGAATGAGAAGTCAGTCATCAGAGAGGGAGAAAAACCATGAGAGACTTTTAGCTATAGGAAACAAACTGAGGGTTGCTGGAGGGGAGGTGGGGGTGGGGATGGGGTAATTGGGTGATGGGCATTAAGGAGGGCACCTGATGTGATGAGGACTGGGTGTTACATGCAACTGATGGATTATTTGAACACTACATCTGAAACTAAGTATGTACTATATTATATGTTGGCTAATTGAATTTAAATTAAAAAAAGTATTTAGATCTAGTAAGGCTTTAGGGGACATGGAATCAGTGGTGGAGATGAAAGTAGAGTGACCAGAAGCAGCCAAATTGTAAAGAGACATGGGTGTTCTGCTAAGATGTTTATATTTCACTTTATGATAAATTTATCACTTTATGATAACATCTAAGGATTTTCCTTTCTTTTTTTTTTTTTAAGATTTTATTTATTGGGATCCCTGGGTGGCGCAGCGGTTTGGCGCCTGCCTTTGGTCCAGGGCGCGATCCTGGAGACCCGGGATCGAATCCCACGTCGGGCTCCCGGTGCATGGAGCCTGCTTCTCCCTCTGCCTGTGTCTCTGCCTCTCTCTCTCTCTCTCTCTGTGTGACTATCGTAAATAAATAATAAAATAAGAAAAAAAAATTAAAAAAAAAAAAAAAGATTTTATTTATTTATTTATTCATGAGAGACAGAGAGACAGAGAGAGAGAGGCAGAGACACAGGCAGAGGGAGAAGCAGGCTCCATGCAGGGAGTCTGATGTGGGACTCGATCCCAGGACTCCAGGATCATGCTCTGGGCCAAAGGCAGGCGCTAAACCACTGAGCCACCCAGGTTTCCCCTTTTCTTTCTTTTTTTAAAATTTAAATTCAATTATCCAATATATAGTACATCATTTATATATATGTAAATGTGTATCACATATATATAAATCACATCTTTTTTTAAAATTTTTTATTTATTTATGATAGTCACAGAGAGAGAGAGAGAGAGAGAGAGAGAGAGAGAGAGAGGCAGAGACACAGGCAGAGGGAGAAGCAGGCTCCATGCACCGGGAGCCCGATGTGGGATTCGATCCGGGGTCTCCAGGATCGCGCCCTGGGCCAAAGGCAGGCGCTAAACCGCTGCGCCACCCAGGGATCCCTAAATCACATCTTCTTTACCCATTCATCTGCCAATGGACATCTCAGCTCTTTCCACAGTTTGACTATTGTGGACATTCCTGCTATGAACATGGGGGGCAGGTGTCCCTTTAGATCACTACATTTATATCTTTGTGGGTAAATACCTAGTAGTGCCATTGCTAGGTCATAGGGTAGCTCTGTTTTTAACTTCTTGAGGAACCTCCATACTGTTTTTCAGAGCAGCTGTACCAGTTTGCATTCCCACCAACAGTTCAAGAGGGTTCCCCTTTCTCCACATCCTCACCAACATTTGTTGTTTCCTGTCTTGTTAATTTGGGCCATTCTCACTGATGTGAGGTGGTATCTCATTGTGGTTTTGATTTGGATTTCCCTAATGCCATGTGATGTGGAGCATTTTTCATGTGTCTGTTGGCCATGTGTATGTCTTCTTTGGAGAAATGTATGTTCAAGTCTTCTGCCCATTTCTTGATTGGATTGTGTGTTTTGGGCTGTTGAATTTTACAAGTTCTTTATACATCTTGGATACTAGCCCTTTATCGGACAGGTCATTTGCAAATATCTTCTCCCATTCTGTAGATTGCCTTTTAGTTTTGTTGACTGTTTTCTTTCTTTCTTTCTTTTTTTTTTAAAGATTTATTTATTTATTTATTTATTTATTTATTTATTTATTTATTTATTTATTTATGATAGACACACACACACACACAGAGGCAGAGACACAGGCAGAGGGAGAAGCAGGCTCCATGCCGGAGCCCGATGCGGGACTCGATCCAGGGACTCCAGGATCACGCCCTGGGCCAAAGGCAGGCGCCAAACTGCTGAGCCACCCAGGGATCCCCTGTTGACTGTTTTCTTTGCTGTGCAGAAGCTTTTCATCTTGATGAAGTCCCAATAGTTCATTTTTGCTTTTATTTCCCTTGCTTTGGAAATGTGTCTAGCAAGAAGATGCTGCAGCTAAGGTGGCAGAGGTTACTGCCTCTGTTCTCTAGGATTTTGACGGATTCCTGTCTCACATTTAGGTCTTTCATCCATTTTGAGTTTATCTTTGTGTATGGTGTAAGAAAATGATCCAGTTTCATTTTTCTACATGTGGCTGTTCAATTTTCCCAGCATTTGTTACAGAGACTTTTTTCCATTGGATATTCCTTCCTGCTTTGCTGCAGATTAGTTGACCATAGAATAGAAGGTCCACTTCTGGATTCTCTATTCTGTTCCATTGATCTATGTGTTTATTTTTGTGTCAGTGCCATGCTATATTGATGATTACGGCTTTGTAATACAGCTTGAAGTCCAGCATTGTGATGTCACCAGCTTTGGTTTTCTTTTTCAACATTCCTCTATTTGGGGAATTTCTGGTTCCATACATATTTTAGGATTATTTGTTCCAGCTCTGTGAAAAATGTCAATGGTATTTTGATAGGGATCGCATTGAATGTGTAGATTGCTCTGGGTAGCATAGACATTTTCACAATATTTATTTTTCCAATTCATGAGCATGGAACATTTTCCATTTCTTTGTGCCTTCCCCAATTTCTTTCATAAGTGTTCTATAGTTTTCAGAGTACAGATCTTTTGCCTCTCTGGTTAGGTTTATTCCTAGGTATCTTATGGGTTTTGGTACAATTGTAAAGGGGATTAATTCCTTAATTTCTCTTTCTTCTGTCTCATAGTTAGCACTTAGAAATGCAAATGATTTCTGTGCATTGAGTTTGTATCCTGCTATGTTGCTGAATTCCTATATGAATTCTAGCAATTTTGTGATGGAACCTTTGGGTTTTCCACATAAAGTATCATGTCATCTGCGATGAGTGAGAGTTGACTTCTTTACCAATTTGAATGCTTTTTATTTCTTTTTTTTTGTCTGATTGCTGAGGCTAGGACTTCCAGTATTATGTTGTACATTGGCATCCCTGTCGTGTTCCTGACCTTAGGGGAAGCCCTCAGTTTTTTCCCATTGAGAATTATATTCCTGTGGGCTTTTCATAGGTGGCTTTTAAGATATTGAGGTATGTTTTCTTTATCCCTACACTGCAGAGAGTTTTAATCAAGAAAAGATACTGTATTTTGTCAAATGCTTTTTCTGCATCTATTGAGAGGATCATATGATTCTTGTCTTTTCTTTTATTGATGTGACCTATCACGTTGATTATTTTACAAATGTTGAACCACTCTTGAATCCCAGGAATAAATCCTGCTTGGTTGTGGTGAATAATCCTTTTAAGGAACTATTGGATCCTGTTGGCTAACATCTTGTTGAGAGTTTTGTCATCCATGTTCATCAGGGATATTGGTCTATAATTCTCCTTTTTGGTGGAGTCTTTGTCTGGTTTTGGGATCAAGGTAATGCTGGTATCATAGAAAAAGTTTTGAAGTTTTCCTTCCATTTCTATATTTGAAGCAGCTTCAGAAGAATAGGTATTAATTCTTCTTTAAATGTTTGGCAGCATTCTCCTGGAAAGCCATTTGGCCCTGCACTCTTGTTTAGTGGGAGATTTTTGATTACTGTTTTCATTTTCTTGTGGGGTTATGGGTCTGTTCAGATTTTCTATTTCCTCTTGCTTCAGTTTTGATAGATTATAAGTTATTTAAAGAGCTTTAATTTCCTAATTTTCATAATAACTCTGACTGGCATTTTTCCTTAACACTAATTTTCATTTTGTGGCCACCTCTTTGTTTTTCTTTGACTAATTTTTTCCATTTCACTTATTTTTCATTTAAATATCTTTTTTATATCTCATACATCATTTTTAATTTATAAAATTTTAAAGGAGTTTCTTGGGAAGATAAAGTGAAATATCCCTAGCAATAACATGTTCACTTCATATACTGAAGATAGTAGCATCTTTTAGAGAGAAAGATAGAATCTTTTCCCTGGAATTAGGTTACCCTAATGTTCACATACAAAAAACTAGATTGAAACTTTCATTTACAGAAGGAAAAATGCTTTACAGACATTTATTCAAGTGATATTTTCCCTGTTCTGTCATAGACTG
Organism: Vulpes vulpes; assembly: GCF_048418805.1. Taxonomy (NCBI): domain Eukaryota; kingdom Metazoa; phylum Chordata; class Mammalia; order Carnivora; family Canidae; genus Vulpes; species Vulpes vulpes. The sequence goes on along the minus strand of NC_132792.1, from coordinate 128,821,392 downwards.
AAAACTCCAAATGTACAGAGCTTGTTGATATGCCACAAACTAAGCACTTAATGGATTACATTTCAGTGATAATGCTGTAAAGCCATAATGTAGTCCAGTAATTAAGGGTTAATTTGTAGGAATTTTTTAAATCCTGGGAACCACATCAGTAAGGACCAAAGATCTATGGGGCAATTGTATGCAATTTTACTCAAGACAGACAATGTCTATCCTACTAATTCAAGTGGTATGCAAACCTTGATTTGAATCTTGAGGAATAGAAATGCCTCTAAAATACCAGAGTTCTGGAAAATTCTCAGTAATTTTTGTCACTTTCCAGTAATTGGCTAGTTGGCAATGTGGTTTATAAGGCTGCAAGCATACTATTGGAAACCAGTGGATAACTTTTTTAAAAAGCTCACAAAAGATCTTTAAAAAAAAAAAAAAGCTTTATTGAGGTAGCCCCAGTGGCTCAGTAGTTTAGTGCCACCTTCGGCCTGGGGTGTAATCCTGGAGCCTCGGCATCGAGTCCCACGTTGGGTTCCCTGCATGGAACCTGCTTCTCCCTCTGCCTGTGTCTCTGCCTCTCTCTATCTCTCTCTGTCATGAATAAATAAATAAAATCTTTTAGAAAAATAAAAAATAAAAATAAAAAAAGCTTTATTGAGATATAATTCACAGATTACACAATCCACCCATTTAAAATGTAGAATTCAGTGGGTTTTAATATATTCACAGAGTTGTGAAACCATCTTCACAATCAATTTTCTCCTTCCCAAATCCATACCCATTAGGAGTCACTCTCCACTTCCCCCCAACCTTTTCCAGCCCCTGGCAACCATTAATCTACTTTTTGTCCTTATGGATTTGCCTGTTCTGTGAATTTTACATAAATGAGATCATGTAATATGTGGGATCTTTTGGTTTTAAGAGAAAGGGTAGGGAAAGAGCACTGCTCTGTTTTTCTATTATTGTGAGTTTCTTGTCTTAGGATATTTAGAATCCTTCTGTTCTTAACTATTATTTTTCTAATTCCCAACACAGCTGATGTCCTGGTTAATTATGATGTTTCCCAAAAGCAAGAACTGATACCTTGCTGTACAAAGTACATGCTACAATAGGAATGGGAGGGCATGTCAAACTCATACTCTTTTCAGAAAACAAATGCTGATTCTGGGTTCCCTAGAAACATAAATCACCCAATAAGGTAATTCAGAGTAGGAAGAAGTCAGATGTATACGTATAAGCTGGAATTCAGAGAAAGTTGAGAATCCAACACTTGAGAAATGAGCTAAAACATTGAATGGTGTAGACAAAAGTAAGATTAAAGTTATGATATGGCAGCTAGTGTTTAAAGTTAGAAAACAGATCAGAATAACAGTAGGTAAGAAGCAAGCAATTAATATTCACCATGTTAGCCAAACTTTTTGATAGCCTTAATCTAGAACATAGATCTTTTTAAAAAATATTTTATTTATTTATTCATGAGAGAGAGAGAGAGAGAGAGAGAGAGATATTAGAGAGGCAGAGGGACAAGCAGGCTCCATGCAGGGAGCCTGATGTGGGACTTGATCCCAGGACACCAGGATCACGCCCTGGGCCGAAGGCAGGTGTTAAACCGTTGAGTCACCCAGAAATCCCCTAGAACATAGATCTCCTGTTGGAAGGCACTGAAGGGTCAATTATTCTGTGCCATTCATTTAAGTCTTTGTGTTCTTGGAGAATGGTTAGACATTTTTGGTTGCCTTCAAAGTATTTATCTCTCCCTCTCCCTGCTCCACCACAAATCCCTTCCTCCACTCTGGCTAAGTATATGTCTGAAAATGCTAGATATTATATTTCCATTTCTTCTTACAGGTAGATCTAAGAATAAGATCCAATCATAGCCAATGTGACCTGGTGGAAGATTGCTGGTAGACTTCCTGGAATGGATTTATTCCACCTACACCACCCCCCCCAAAAGATTCACAAAAAATTAATATTCCGGTAAGATATTGTCTTCATCGGATCCCCAAAAGTGTAATAACCATCTTAATACCATGAAGGGACAAGTCAAAGGATGCCAAAAAGGAAATATAGAATACATCCAAGTCCTTTTTTTTTTTTAATTTAATTTTATTTATTTATGATAGGCACACAGTGAGAGAGAGAGAAAGGCAGAGACACAGGCAGAGGGAGAAGCAGGCTCCATGCACCGGGAGCCTGACGTGGGATTCGATTTCGAGTCTCCAGGATCGCGCCCTGGGCCAAAGGCAGGCGCCAAACCGCTGCACCACCCAGGGATCCCTACATCCAAGTCCTTGATGTCAATGTTGTACTTCCAATATAACCGATCATGGAATGCCTCTTCTCAGTTTTTGTTTGTTTGTTTGTTTTTGTTTTTGCTTATTGCTTTCACTTTTAAGTAGGCTTCATGCCCAGTGTGAGGCTCAAACTTGCAGTCCCCAAGATCAAGAGTCCATGCTTACTGACTGAGCCAGCTAGGTGCCCCACTTTTTTTCATCTTTTTCTTATATAAGTTTAAACTACATTTAATTGGGTATTCTGACACTTTTTATAGAAAGTATCCTAGAATGGTATCCTGGAAGAAATATACTACTTTCAGAGGATCATCGGTTATGAATTTTGGTTACCATATCACATCTATATTTGTACTTCCTGTGTGATTTTAATCTCTTTGATTTCTCCTTGAAAAAACCCTCCCAGTTGGTGCCATACTTGGTCAATATTCCAAGATCTGGGGATGATGTTGTGGAATAGAAGATCCTAAGAACCAAAGATAGCATTTTCAACTTTCCTTGGCAATGAATACTTTCTCAGAAGCAGTGAGACCATAAAAACACCAAGGTACAATGCCAGAAATTGGCTGATGGAGCAAATCAGCAACTTGAGGTGGGAAGGTATGGGGGGAGGTGCAGTGAGGGAGGCTGATTTTCCCTTTGTTATGTGTTATGGATTCTAAATAATAGGCTTTCACAGGTAGTGCTTTGGGTTGAATTATAGCTGGGCCCACTGACTGGGACTTGTCTATACAACAGCTCATATTTCTATAATTCTCTTCAACAAAGACGTTAAGACTGGCCTTAGCTAGAAACCAGAATACATCATTTTGATTATGGTTTTAGGTTTAGCAAAAGCTAAAAGCAGGGCCCAAACTCACTATGATCAACACATTATGACATTGCTCAGAAGAAGTTTTGATAGCTCTTGAACAAGAAATAAATTTCTACTTTTTAAAAAGATTTTATTTATTTACTCATGAATGACAGAGAGAGACAGAGAGAGAGACAGAGACAGAGAGAGAGAGAGAGAGAGAGGCAGAGACATAGGCAGAGGGAGAAGCAGGCTCTCTGCAAGGAGTCTGACGTGGGACTTGATCCCAGGCCCCAGGATCACACCATGAGCAGAAGGCAGATGCTCAACCATTGAGCCACCCAGGTGTCCCTAAATTTCTATTTTTAAGTTAAGATGATACAATCATACTGCCTAGTGGTACTACCCCTTCTAGAAAGTAGTAGGGTCTTATGCCAAGCAACTGGGCTGTACACCTGTCTTAATTCCCTACCCTTACATTAGAGAAAGTCAAGAACCAAAAGATGTATGTGAACACTCTCTTCAATAAAGTACTTCCATATTCAAGCAAAAGCCTGTTATGCAAAAGGCTCTTTGGACTCTCCCAGCTAAACACAGAGTTCCTCTACCTATGCCCAGAATGAACCACATTATCAGTCTTCCTCACAGTTTTACCTCTATAAACCGGTGAGATAGTGGAAACACCATGCTTTCAGGCTTCCACACAAATGATGGGTTCTGTATGTTTATTTAAAAAACACAAACACAAAACAAAGCAAAAAAAAAAAAAACTAGGCATGGTGGTTTGCTGGATTTCATGTAAATTTTTGGTTGTGGGGAATAGGAATGAAATTGGGATCTTACACATCTGTGAACACTAGTCAAGTGGCTTCACTCAATTATCTCATAAGTTGAATAACACATTGGATACCAGATATTAAGAATCTTTATTTCATGCTTAGGAAAATGACCTTAAAGCTATTGCAGTTTCTAATCTGAGGACATGATTAGACACTTCCACAGCAAGTTTCTCTAATTCTCATGTCTACATGGCCAGGCCCTAAGTGTGGATGAAGAAGCCATGTGGAGATGGTGATGAACTATGCACATCTAAAGGGGACTATGCTATCCAGCTTCATTGAGGTTTTTATCATCTGATGATATAGGCTGGTGTCCTCAGATCTTTAAAATTTTTCTTGAAACGTATTTGACAGATAGCATTGTGTAAATGTAAAGTATAAAATGTGTTACTTTGATACATTTATATATTGTAATATGATTGCCAGTGTAGCAATAATTAGCACTGAATCATGTTACATAATTATTATTTCTTTTTAGTGGTTGGAATGATTAAGTTCTAGTCTCTTAGCAAGTTTGATGATTGTAATACAGTATAATCATTCATATTCATTATATAGGCATTAGATCAAATCTTTAAAATGTTTTTTTAATCTTTAAAATTTTAAAAAGAAGCCAGAACACCAGCTACATGAAACTCCTAATTTTTTAACATTTGGCAATTAATTTAAAACCAAAGTTCTCAGCAATTTTTTTGGCCAAGCAAAGCACTTTTACAAGCTGGATGTGTTGGGTCTGAAGGTGTCTAGATGCTTACTCAGCACTACAATGCTGCAAAGTAGATACATTGCATGTGTATATCCATTTTCATGGTTTTATCATAATGAACTTTTAAACCAGATTTGAAAACCTGAAGTACTGAAAGGGTTAATTAGTGCCAATGCAGCTCAAGAGACAGGCTGTACATATGAACTCTAAGGTTAGAAGTCTGGCCTTAAGATTGAAACTGATTTATTCAGTGATCTTGAATAAGGTTGTTTTCCAGGAGTTAGTCTCCGTATCTGGGTCTATGTAACACAAAGATAGGAACTGCTAAGCTATTGTGAGAAAAGCTAATCAACAGGATTTGAAACATTTAGCTCCTTCCAAAAAAAAAATGCTTTAAGCATTCAAAATAGGGGTGCCTGGGTGGCTCAGAGGTTGAGCCTCTCCCTTCTGCTCAGGGCTTGATATGGAGTCTCAGCAATAAGGATCTAGTCCCGAATTGGGCTCCGTGCAAGGACCCCACTTCTCCCTCTGCCTTTGTCTCTGCCTTTCTCTCGTGTCTCTCATGAATAAATAAATAAAATCTTAAAAAGAAGAATTCATAATACTCTCTGATAAATGCAGTGATCAAAAGGGGCACCTGTACCCCAATGTTTATAGCAGCAATGTCCACAATAGCTAAACTATAGAAAGAGCCCAGATGTCCATTGAAAGATGAAGGAATGAAGAAGATATGGTATAGATATACAACAGAATACTACTCATCCATCAAAATAATGATATCTTGCCATTTGCAGTGATGTGGATAGAATTAGAGGATATTATGCTAAGCAAAATAACCCAATCAGAGAAATACAATTATCATTTGATCTCACTCATATGTGGAATTTAAGAAACAAAGCAGAGTATCATAGGGGAAGAGGGGAAAAAATAAAAATAAAATGAAATCAGAGAGGGAGACACATTATAAGAGACTTTTTAAAAAAAGATTTTATTTATTTATTCATGAGAGACACAGAGACACAAGCATAGGGAGAAGCAGGCTCCATGCAGGGAGCCTGATGCAGGACTCAATCCTGGGACTTGATCTGGGGATTCCAGGATCATGCCCTGGGCAGAAAGGAGGCACTCAACCACTGAGCCACCCAGGCGTCCCAAGAGACTTAAAAAAAATTTTTTTTTTCCCCAAGAGACTTTTAATCATAGGAAACAAACTGAGGATTACTGGAGGGGAGATGAGTGGGGGGCATGGGGTAACTGAGTGACAGGCATTAAGGACCGCATGTGATATAATGAGCACTGGGTGTGATATACAACTGATGAGTCACTGAGCTCTACCTCTAAAACCAATTATACATTATGTGTTAAGTAATTGAATTTAAATAAAATCTTAAAATTAAAAAAATCATAAAAAGTTAGGTACTCCTTTTATAAATTATAACATATATTTTCCAGGAAAGAATATTTCCAGTTAAGTCAATATTTTCTTTACAATTCCTTAGGCTCTGAAACTACCTTGTAAGGCATACTAGAAAAATGAAAACATATTCAATATTTTAAGCCTCATAAATAAATTGGTGGAAGGTAGTATTTAACTTCTTTGCTAATCCACTCATATCTGTACATGAGCCTTGAGTTGAGCTATGAAGAGTGTTTATTTACACTATTCCTTATTAGGATATTGTAGTCCATTAACTATAAAGGGCTCTTTTTTATTTTGTTGCTAATGCTAAAGTGTATTTAATATCCCCATGCTGTATTTTATAAATCTAGATGTGAACCGCACTGGTATGCAAAATAACTATAATTTTGAAAGTTCCAGCTCAATTTAGTAAATTGTATGCACTTCAAAATTATTTCATGGTATGTAATACCATATTTTACCTATTCGTCAGTACAGAAAGTTTTACTTTTGGATATGGGCATTTTAGTAACTGATCTTTAGTAACTCCCTCAACATCCTCCAACCCATCAATGGCATTAAAAATGAATCCTTATGTTTCTAATTTGCAAACTTTTGTAATTTTCTTCAGCATTATAAATTAGTTGATTGCTGTTCTCAAACACCTATACCTCCTTTCTCTAAAAAATTTACAACATTGATCTCACAAAATCAACATGAACATTTCATTTTTGTGCATCCTTAGTATCCTGACATGTTCCCCACCTCATCCCCACTGTTCATTTCTCCTCCCCCACCTCTTTAGCCACAGATCACCAGCTCCAATAATTCTGCCTTTCTTTGCTACTTTTTTATCTGAGCCTCTTTTTCAGCATCCTCTTGCTTCACACAGACCTGATTCATTTGGCATCTGTGCGCATTTCTGACCCTCCAGCCTCCTACATGCAGCTTGCTTGCACTACTCTGCCCAAGCCCATCTTCTGACTGCATGCTTTGTCTCCATCACCCACTCCCAAACTCCATCCCTTGTTTTTTGTTGACCTTTATCCTCAGAGCTGCCTCCCACAAACATTCATAAACCTCCTCACTGTGCTCCCTCAGATCATTTCCCCAGAAGAGCTTTGTGGTCTGCAAGCATCCTGCTTTTGTGTCTGTATGTCACACTCCTAGCTGTTTCTGGTTCATTTATAGCAATTCACTTTTCCTCCCTGAAAGACTTTATATGGAGACTTAATTTGTTCTGGATACTTTCTTTACAGAAATAATCCGGGGCGGGGGGGGATGCCTGGGTGGCTCATTGGTTGAGCGTCTGCCTTTGGTTCAGCTCGTGATCCTTGATCCAGGGTCCTGGGATCAAGTCCCGCATTGGGCTCCCTACATGGAGCCTGCCTCTCCCTCTGCCTCTCTGTGTGTCTATAATGAATAAATAAATAAAATCTTAAAAAAAAAGAAATAATCAGGGAAAGTACAGCAATGTAAGTTAAATAAAACTGTATAACATTTATTTTTAAGTGAATTATGTAAACACACAGGCAGGAGTAATACTGCCTGATGATCAGATGGAACAATGATGGGAGGATCTAAATAGTTTCTCACACATCTGGGAAATTTACATCTTTGCTATAGTATTTAATAACCACTACTATTAGGAATTTTGAACTTTTTAAATAATAGTGCCAGGTTGATCTAAAAGGCTTTTTAAAACTGACTTTATTATAGACATAAGAACACCTTATTAGAATCCCCAAGCAGTTTCATTCTGTATAGTATATGTCTTGAACTGAATGAATTTGTATGCATTTTAAATCTCTTTGAAAGCAAACACTATTATTACATCTTTTTCAACTAGAGCAATTACCAAACAATCTTTAGGAAAAAAATATTTGTCCTGTGTGTTAGTCTCAGACTCAGCATTACATTGATCCTATGCACTTAATTTAAAAGTAGAAATAAAAGGTATGATGTGTGCTTTCTTGGTGAAAAAAAAAAGGAGAAAATATTTGTCATCTACTTGCTTCAATAAAACTTGAGGCAGTTTTTAAAGATTCTGTGTTTGAAAATCCCCTGTGATCACTTATAAACTAATACAATAATAATAATGATAATAAAAATTACAAGCTTTGGACTCATTGCAAACTAAGGCCAGAGGGCAGGCTGCCAAACCTCTCTTTAGAACGATAGCTCCCAGTCTAGGAAAAGATTGATGCTAAATAAATAGTTCACTGCTTTGCCCAAAGGCTCAAAAAGTGCCCTTTGTCCTAGATAGTAAAAGTAGTGAAAAAGAAGTGGAGGTCCAAAGTCTTCATTTGGTCTTCTCCAGACATTCCATCAAGCACAATCTCCCCTTCTATTGAGCTATTGGCATGTTAATTATTTTGACAATTACACATGCAGTTTTTTCTTTCTCCAGGTGTTTGTCTTCCTTATGTAGTATTGCTAGCGGTGGGGACCATAGAGTATATTATTTGTGCTTGTCACTTCAGCATTGGTACAATGCAAAGTGAGGTACCTGAATTCATTCAGTAAATATTTGCTGCATATTATCAAGTATGCACTAGGCCCTGTAAAGGGTCCTAGAGATACAATGATAAAAAAGACAAATTCTTCCACTTAGAGAACTAAAATCTAGTGGGAGTAAAATAGGCAAGTATCATAAAAGGTACTGATTGTCACTGAAGCCAGGATTAAGGGTTATGAGACCACATTTGGAGGGATTTGAACTGCTTGTAAAGAGTCCAATACGAGCTCTCAGAAGAAGTGGTTTCTATCTTGCAATCTGGAGATAAGTGGAAATTAGCACAGTAAAAAAGAGCTGGGGGAAGCCGACAGTTTAAACCCATCCTAAGAAGTGAGAGAGAGCATATTTTAAGAAACAATAAATATTTCAATATATTTGAAATTTATAGTGGTAGAAGAGATTCAAAATGGGGGAAAGAAGGTTTAAGGATGAGCAAAGCCAAAGAGATAGAATTTTGGTCTTGGATCTTGAGGGTCATGAAGGGCAGGTTTTGAGCCGATGTGTGGCATAATTACAGCTGGCCTTGGAAAGGTCTTTCTGATTGAACCATGATGAGATGGTTTGAGGAAGGTTCAGTGGCTGTGGCAGTGATCCAAGTGAGGGAAGGAGGGCCTGTCCTGGGTAATGATGAAGAATGGAGAGAAGTGATTGCACTCACTTCTTATTTGGCACAGAGAGTAAATAAACAAGACCTGGTGGATGACTTTGTGTGAAGGATGTAAGAGAAGGAAAATCAAGAGGGCACTATGTTTCCAGGTTAGTCAACTGAAAGTAGGCTAATAATTCTAGAGTAGCAGTTCTCAAGGTGTGGAACAGCAAACTCTCATCACCTGGGAGTCTATGAAAAATAGAAATTCTGAGCCCCACTCTTGACCAAGTGAATGAGAAACTTTGGGGATAGAGACTAGTGACCTGTGTTTTAACAAGACTCACAGGTGATTCTGATGCCTGCTTAAGTTGGAAAAACAATGTTCTAGCTTGCAGATGTTCAAATTATTTTGCTCCGTAACCGAAGAAATCTTTAAAAACATTGTATCGTTCACACATTTTATTTTTTTTTTTAATTTTTATTTATTTATGATAGTCACAGAGAGAGAGAGAGGCAGAGACACAGGCAGAGGGAGAAGCAGGCTCCATGCACCGGGAGCCCGATGTGGGATTTGATCCTGGGTCTCCAGGATCGCGCCCTGGGCTAAAGGCAGGCGCCAAACCGCTGCGCCACCCAGGGATCCCTCGTTCACACATTTTAAATTTGACATCTAAAAATGTTCTTTACAAGTATAAATAGTTGCAAAGGATATAATTTCCAGCATATTAAAAAATGTTATGTATTTTAAATAAATTCAAAGGAATCAAAATACTCTAGCAATTTAGTACCCACCATCACACATTAAGAAAATGAACAAGTTATTTTTTATTTTTTCAACAGCTATAAATTTTATAGTGTACTTTTTATGTATTTATTTTATTTCTTATTTATGTTTTTAAATTTTTAAAAATCTGTTTTTAACCATGGAAACCCCTGGCATGGAGCCCAGTGTGGGGCTTGAACTCACAACTCTGAGATCAAGACCAGCTCAAATTAAGAGTCAGATGCTCAACCAACTGAGCCATCCAGGCACCCCTATAGCGCACTTTTTTTCCTGAAACTTTTATATCCTTTTAATTTCCTTAACTGAATTTTAGACTATATTCTATTAATCAGCCTACCATATTTATCTGCAAAAAAATATGAACGCAATAAAATATTTTCCTCACTTTAGTTATAATGATTTTAGTGCACAATTGATAAAAATAACGTGTTTTTATAATTTTGATAATAACTACAAAACATGAAAAAGTAAGATATTTTTGAAATACATCTTCTAATGAGATAAACAGGGCTTTTGAAATTTGATTTTTACTTTCATATTTTTATTTATATTCTAGTTAGTTAATATATAGTGTAGTACTGGTTTCAGGAGTAGAATTTAGTGCTCATCACTTACATATAACACTTACTGCTTGTCATAACAAGTGCCCTCCTCAATAACAACCATCACCCATTTAGCCCATCCCAAACCACCTCCCTCCACCAACCCTGTTTGTTCTCTATCCTTAAGAGTCTCTTATGGTTTTCTCCACCGCCCCCCCCCCCCACCTTTTTTTGTCTTCCCCAGGTGGTGGATCATGTGGTTCTCAACCTTTCTTTTACTAATGTGGTGTATCGTATAAATTGGTTTGCTAATATTGAACCACTCCTGCAGCTCAAGAAGAAATCCCACTTGTTCATGGTGAATAATTCTTTTAATGTACTGTTTGATTCCTTTTGCTAGTATTTTATTGAGAATTTTTGTATCCGGGTTCATCAGGGATACCTGCTTGTAATTCTCCTTTTCTAGCTGGCTCTTTGTTTCAGCATCAAGGTAATGCTAGCTTCATAGAAGGAGTTCGGAATTTTTCTTTCCATTTCTATTTTTTTGGAGTAGTTTGAGAAGAATAAGTATTAACTTTTCTTTAAATGTCTGGTAGAATTTCCCTGGGACCCATGCTGTCTGGCCCTGGACTTTTGCTTTTTGGGAAGTTTTTGGTTACTGATTCAATTTCCTTGCTGCTTATGGTCTGTTCAAATTTTCTTTTCCTCCTGTTTCAGTTTTGGTAGTTTGTAGGTTTCTAGGGATTTGTCCATTTCTTACAGATTGCCCAGTTTGTTGACATATAATTTTTTATAATATTCTCTTAGAATTTTTTGTTTTTCTGTGGTGTTGGTTGTGATCTCTCCTCTTTCATTTGTCATTTTATTTGTTTGGGTTCTTTCTCTTTTCTTTTTGATTAGTCTGGCTAGGAGTTTATTGATCTTATTAATTCACTCAAAGAACCAGTGCTTAATTTCATTGATCTGTTCTATGGTTTTTAAAATTTCTATAACATTTATTTATTCTCTAATCTTTATTTCCCCTTCTGCTGGATTTAGGCTTTATTTGGTATTCCTTTTCTAGCTTCTCTAAGTGTAAAATTAGATTGTGTATTTGAGATTTTTCTTGCTTCTTGAGATAGGCTGGTATTGCAATATACTTTCCTCTTAGGGCCACCACCTTTGCCGCAAAGGTTTTTGCATTTTCATGTTTTTATTTTCATTTGCTTCCATATAATTTTTTATTTCTTTCTTAATTTCCTGGTTAACCCATTCATTTCTTAGTAGGATATGTTTTAGCCTCCATGTATTTGTGGTCTTTTCAAATTTTTTCATATGATTGATTTCTAGTTTCATAGTGTTGTGGTCAGAAAATATGCAACATATGCTCTTCATCTTTTTTGATTATTGAAGACTGATTTGTGTCATGGTATGTGATCTATTCTGGAGAATATTTCATAGACACTGGGAAGGAATGTGTATTTTGCCACTTTAGGATGAAATGCTCTGAATATATCTGTTAAGTCCATCTGGTCCAGTGTGTCATTCAAAGCCATTGTTCCCTTGTTGATCTTCTGCTTAGGAGATCTGCCCATTGCTGTAAGTGGGGTGTTAAAATACCCTACTATTATTGTATTGTTATCAATGAGTTTCTTTATGTTTGTTTTTAATTGATTTATGTATCTGGGTGCTCCCAAGTTAGGGACATAAATATTTATAATTGTTAGATGTTCTTGATGAATAGACCCCTTAATCATGATATCATACCTTTCTTCATCTCTTGCTATAGTCTTTGGTTTAAAATTTAGTTTGTCTGATAGTATGACTACTTTAGCTTTATTTAGCATGATAGATGGTTCTTCACCCCTTCACTTTCAATCAGGTTGCCTTGAGCCTGAACTGTGTCTCTTGTAGGCAGCATATCAATGGATCTTGTTTATTTATCCATTCTGAAATCTCTTTTCTTTTAATTGGAGCATTTAGTCAGTTTACATTTAAAGTGATTATTGATAGATATGAACTTAATGCCATTGTGTTATCTGTAAAACTAGCATTTCTGGTGATGTTTTCTGTTCCTTTCTAGTCTTTCTTGCCTCTGGTCTTTCTTTCCCACTCATTGATTCCCCTTTAATATTTCTTGTAGGGCTGGTTTAGTGGTCATAAAAATCCTTTGGTTTTTGTTTGTCTGGGAAATGCTTTGTCTCTTCTTCTATTCTGAATGACAGCCTGCTGGATAAAGTATCCTTGGCTGCATTTTTTTCCCATTCAGCATGTTGAATATATCCTGCTACTCTCTTTTGGCCTGCTAAATTTCTGTGGACAGATCTTCTGTGAACCTGATTTGTCTTCTGCTGTAGATTAAGGACTTTTTCCCCTTTGTGCTTTCAGGATACTTTCCTTGTCTGTGTATTTTGTGAATTTTGTGTGTTTAGTTATGACATGTCTTGGTTTTGGTCAGCTCTTGTTGAATTTGATGGGAGTTCTCTATGCCTGTTGGATTTCAGTATCTATTTCCTTCCCCAGATAAGGAAAGTTTTCAGTTGTAATTTGCTCAAATAAACTTTCTGCTCTCAGGCAGCCCGGGTGGCTCAGAGGTTTAGCACGCCTTCAGCCCAGGGTGAGATCCTGGAGACCCGGGATCCAGTCCCACGCTGGGCTCTCTGTGGGGAGCCTGCTTCTCCCTCTGCCTTTCTCTCTCTCTCTTTGTCTCTCATGAATAAATAAATAAAATCTTAAAAAAAACAAACAAACCCAAAAACCTTTCTGCTCCCTTTTCCCTTACATCTACAGGAACTCTTATGATAACAAATGTTATGCATTAAGGAGTCACTGAGTTGCCCTAGTGTACATTCACAATCCAATACTTTTCTTTCTCTCTTCTCTTCAGCTTCATTATTTTCTTTAATTTCATCTTGTATATCACTGATTTGTTCCTCTTCTTTGTCCATTCTCATTGCATCCAATCAGTTTTGCAACTTAGTTATAGCATTTTTTATTTTTGGCCTGACTTGTTTTTAATTCTTTTATCTTTTCAGGAAAGGATTCTCTAGTGTCTTCTATGCTTTTCCCCAAGCCCAGCTAGTATCCTTAGGATTGTTGCTTTCGGGACGCCTGGGTGGCTCAGTGATTAGGGGTCTGCCTCTGGCTCAGGATGTGATCCCATGGTCCTGGGATCAAGTCCCACATCAATCTCCCTGAATGGAGCCTGCTTCTCCCTCTGCCTCTGCCTCTGCCTCTGTCTCTGCTTAATAAAATCTTTTAAAAAAATAAAATGAAATTTGTTTATTTGTTTTTAGTTAGGTTTTTGTTTTTAAAGAGAGAGACAGAGTATGAACAGGGAGGGGGTAGAAGAAGAGGAAGAGAGAGAATCTTAAGCAGACTCTATGCCCAGCACAAGCCCAATATGGGGCTTGATCTTATGACACTGAGATCATGACCTGAGCCTAAATCAAGAGTCAGATGATTAACTGACTGAGACACTCAGGTGCCCTTCATTGAGGTTTTTAAAAAATAAATATTCAATTTATTAAAAATCACAGATTCAAAACCCTAGTTCTTCCCCAAGTTTTTAAGTCCATGTTACAATATTCTTTTTCTATTTTCAGCAATAATTAATTGTCATTTCTGGGGAGGTAGGGGGTGATGCTAAGTCTTATCCTTTTTGATACATCCCATTTCCCCTACAAGTATTTTGACCTAATAAACAAAACCTAAGTACTAAATAATTCTTATAGATGTAATAAATTGAATTTATAAATACAGTGAGGGTTAAAGTCACAAAAAGGCTCCAACTCAGGAAGATTTTAACTAAAATCATGAGTATAAATCAATTTCTCAATCTCACATTTTAGAATTATAAAGCTGAAGTTCTGGTAGGACAAATTATTTTATAAATTAATAGAATACTTAACAGAATATCATTAATACTATTAATACTATGGTTTTACTTTCCTAAACATTCAGAATTTTCCTAAAACTGAAAAGATGCTATCCATTAAGGAAAACAGCTATACATGTCAAAACACAATTTCATCAATTGTAACAGATGTACCACTGGGGAGCAAGACAACCATAGCAGGAAGGTTATATGTATGGGGGGATAGAGAGTATATGGGAACACTGTACTTTCTACTCAATTTTGTTGTGAACCTAAATGGCTCTAAAAAATACAGTCTATTAATTCATTAAAAGGAAAAAAAGACATTCACCATCTCTATTAATAGGAAATTTTAGTTGGAAGGCTACATTTTTTGTCCACAATCCTCAAACCTATTTGTAGTTGCCATGTCAATGACTCCGTAATTTCAAGAGGTAAGGCATTCCCCAGATTCAAGTTATACTCACTATTACATAACTCTTGAGTCTTTTACAGAACTCTGTAGTCCATGCAAGTTAATCACTTAATTGAGTATTGCATGGTTTTGGCTTTTAAGATATGGCAATATTTCTTCTTTACATGAAAAAATCTTTAACATTACTAAATACCTGCATTTTATATATTTATCTTATATATGTGTCATAGGCACACAAAACAGATATTAAAAGTATATTTCTGAATCTTGTGTATTTTCACAACGTCTTCTCTGATGTTGCAATTTACAAGGTCATTTTAATAACAATGCTCCCAAAACCCTAAGAGCTTATAGAAGAGATGTAACTAAATAAGTGTACCATATGTTGAAATATTCAATTATATAAGCAACTCACATAAGACAACGATATTAGAAGATAAACTAATTCTTGGTGGGGAGAGGTATCATGTATGTGTTTTCAGAAGACTTGATGACTAGAAGAGTTTATTTTTTATTTTTTTCTAGTAAGCATTTAAAATGTTAAACTAGGGATCCCTGGATGGCGCAGCGGTTTGGCGCCTGCCTTTGGCCCAGGGCGCGATCCTGGAGACCTGGGATCGAATCCCACATCGGGCTCCCGGTGCATGGAGCCTGCTTCTCCCTCTGCCTATGTCTCTGCCTCTCTCTCTCTCTGTGACTATCATAAAAATTAAAATAAAAAAAAAATAAAATGTTAAACTAAACTTACTAGTGTCATGTTAAAGGCAAATGCTAGGCAACTAATACAGAAAGAAATTCCAACAAGCAATGAAATATGTCCAGATCCATACAGAATAGTTGACCTAGGACAGTGCCTGACAATTGTATAATGCTTAATAACCATTTCTTAAGTAAGTGAGTGAATACATGAATTGTGAATAAATACAGCATAAAGTGCTTATAGAAAAAATAGAGCATAAAGTGCTTAGTTTGTTATTGCTAGAGTATAAAGTAAAAGGGTTATGGATTTTGAGTTATAGTAAAATAAAATCCATTGCACCCTAAAACCCCATTGTGCTGCCCCTATTCATCTGCCCCCTTCTCCCAGAACCTATGGCAACCACTGATCATTTTGCTATCCATGTAGTTTTGTATTTTCCAGATGTTGTATACTTGAACTAAGTAATATGTACCTTTTTCATACTCGCTTCTTTCATCTAGCAACATACATTTAAGATTCCTCCATGTCTTTTCATGGCTTCTTTTCATCACTGAATTATGCCCCATTGTATTGGTGTACCACAGTTCTGTTCACCCATTCAGCTAATGAAGGACATTTTTGTTGCTTTCAGTTTTAGGTGACTATGAATAAAGTTAGCAGAGACATTTTTTGGAAGGATTTTGTGTGAATATAGATTTTCTTTTTTTTTTCTTTAATATTTATTTATTTATTCAGAGAGAGAGAGAGAGAGAGAGAGAGAGAGAGAGAGAGGCAGAGACACAGGCCGACGGAGAAGCAGGCTCCATGCAGGGAGCCCGAGGTGGGACTCGATCCCGGGTCTCCAGTATCACACCCCGGGCTTCAGGTGGTGCCAAACCTCTGCGCCACAGGGGCTGCCCTGAATATAGATTTTCAAATCCGTTGTGTAAATGAGATTTCTGAGTCATATGGTAAGATTGCTTGGTTTTGTAAGAAACCACCAAACTCATAAAAAAAAAAAAAAAAAAAAAAAAAAAAAGGGATCCCTGGGTGGCGCACCGGTTTGGCGCCTGCCTTTGGTCCAGGGCGCGATCCTGGACACCCGGGTTCGAGTCCCACATCGGGCTCCTGGTGCATGGAGCCTGCTTCTCCCTCTGCCTATGTCTCTGCCTCTCTCTCTCTCTCTCTGTGACTATCATAAATAAATAAATAAATAAATAAATAAATAAATAAATAAATAAGAAAGAAACCACCAAACTGTCTTCCAAAGGGCTATGCCATTTGCATTTCCACCAGCAATGAATGAGAGTGCCTACTGCTTTACCTGCTTGCTAACATTTGGTTTTGCCAGTGTTTGGGTTAGCCATTCTAAGAGATGTGTAGTGGTGTCTCACTATTGTTTTAATTTGCAATTCCTATATGACAAATGATGACAGCCATCTTTTCATTTCATATGCTTATTAGCATCTTCCTTGGTGACTGTTCAGTTCAGATCTTTTGCCTATTTTTAAATTGGACTCTTTTCTTACTGTTGACTTTAAAGTGTTCTTTGTATGATTTTAATGAAACTCTTTTCTCAGTTCTTTTCTTTCTTTCTCTCTTTCTCTCTTTATTTCTCTCTTTTTCTTTCTTTCTTGAAGTAGGCTCCATGCTCAATATGGGGCTTGAACTCACAACCTTGAGATTAAGAACCACATGCTCTACTAACTGAGCCAGCCAAGCACCCCATGAAAATCTTTTCTCAGATGTGTGTCTTTGCAGGGATCCCTGGGTGGAGCAGCGGTTTGGCGCCTGCGTTTGGCCGAGGGCGCAATCCTGGAAACCGGGGATCCAATCCTATGTTGGGCTCCCGGTGCATGGAGCCTGCCTCTCCCTCTGCCTGTGTCTCTGCCTGTCTCTCTCTCTGTGTTACTATCATAAATAAATAAAAATTTTAAAAAAGATGTGTGTCTTTACAAACATTTTCTTACTGTCTGTGACACATCCTTTCATTATCTTAATAGTCTTTCACAAAAACTTTTTTAATATTAATAACGTCTAATTTATCATTTTTTCTTTGATTAAATGTACCTTTGGAATTGTACCTAAAAACTCATAGCCAAACCCAAAGTCACACAAATTTTCTCCTGTTTTTTTTTTTTTTTTTAAGATTTTATTTATTTATTCATGAGAGACAAAGAGAGAGAGAGAGGCAGAGACACAGAGGGAGAAGCAAGCTCTGTGCCGGAAGCCTGATGTGGGGCTCGATCCCAGGATCCTGGGATCACACCCTGAGTCAAAGGCAAATTCTCAACCTCTGAGTCACCCAGGTGTCCCATTTCTCCTGTTTTCTTATAGATGTTTTACAGTATTGTGTTTAATATCTAGTTCCATAATTGTGAAATAATAGGAAAAGTATTGATTTCTGTCCGTAGGCTGTGGCATAGAGCTCCTAAGATGGTTGTAATTTCCTACATGATAAGAATATCTGACATAGAGATGCCTGGGTGCCTCAGTGGTTGAGCATCTGCCTTTGGCTCCGGCATGATCCTGGGGTTGGGATCGAGTCTGGCATTGGGCTACTTGCTGGGAGCCTGCTTCTCCCTCTGTCTGTCTCTGCCTCTCTCTCTCTCTGTGTCTCTCATGAATAAATAAATAAAATCTAAAAAAAAAAAAAAAAAAAGATATCTAACATAGAACTTCCAAATCCCTTGGAATTTCATGAGTGATAAAAATGTGTTTTTTTTTTTTTTCCAATGAGAGAACTATTGTTGGACTCCTGGATGAGATCTGGTCACCAGAAAGATCAAGCCATAATTAGAAGTTTGAAACTTTCAGCCCCACTTCCCATCCCTAGAGAGGAAGAGGGGCTGGAATTGGAGTTAATACTGGATCATGCCCATGTGATAGAGTCTCCGTTAGAATCCCAAAAGCATGAGGTTCAGAGAGCTTTCAGGTTGATGAGTATATCCACATGGCAGGAGGATGGTACACCTCAACTATTTGAGGGCAGAAGCTCCTGCACTCAGGACCCTCCTGGACCTTGCTATATGCATCTCTTCATCTGGCTATTTGCCTGTATCCTTTATTATATAAAGAACTTGTAATGTAAGAACGTATTTCCCTAAGTTCTCTGAAGTGTTCTAACAAATGACTGACCTGATAAGGAGATTGTAGAAACCTCTGATTTATAACCAGTAGGTCAGAAGCACATATATTACTCAGTGCTTATCATAATAAGTGTACTCTTAATTTCCTCCACCTATTTCATTCATAACCTCACCCACCTCCCCTCTGGCAAGTATCAGTCTGTTCTCTAAAGTTAAGAATCTAGGATTTTCGTTTGTCTCCTTTTTCTCTGTTTTGTTTTTAAAATTCCACATGAGTGAAATCATATGATATTTGTCTTTTTTCATGTCATCTGCAAATAGTGAAAGTCTGACTTCTTCCTTACCAATTAGGATTCCTTTTATTTCTTTTCTCCCCTCCATTCCCCTTTCCTTTTATTTATTTTTGTTATCTGATTCCTGGAGCTAGAATTTCCAGTACTATGTTGAATAAAAGTGGTGAGAGTGGACATCCTTGCCTTGTTCCTGAACTTAGAGAGAAAGCTCTCAGTTTTTCACTACTGAGGATGATGTTAGCTGTGTGTTTTTCATATATGTAGTCTTTATTATGTTGAGGCGTGTTCCCTCTAAACCCACTTTGTGAAGGTTTTTATCATCAATGGATGACATACTTTGTCAAATGCTTCTTCTTTTTTTTTTAATTTTTATTTTTTTTATTTATGATAGTCACACACACACAGAGAGAGAGAGGCAGAGACACAGGCAGAGGGAGAAGCAGGCTCCATGCACCAGGAGCCCGATGTGGGATTCGATCCCGGGTCTCCAGGATCGCGCCCTGGGCCAAAGACAGGCGCTAAACCGCTGTGCCACCCAGGGATCCCTCAAATGCTTCTTCTGACTCTGTTGACATGATCATACGGTTGTTATACTTTCTTTTATTCATGTGATGTATCACATTTCTGAATGTGATTAATTTACGAATACTGAACCATCCTTTAAACCCAGGATTAAATCTCACATGATCCTGGTAAATGATTTTTTAAATATATTATTGGATTCACTTTCCTACTATTTTATTGAGGATATTTGCACCTATGTTCATTAGAGATATTGACTTGTAGTTCTTTCAGTGGTGTCCTTATCCAGTTTGGGTATCAAGATAAGGCTGGCCTTATAGAAGGAATTGGAAGTTATCTTTCCTTTGTTGTTGTTGTTGTTGTTGTTTGGAATACTTTGAGAATAGGTATTAACTCTTCTTAAATGTTTGGTGGAATTCATCTATGAAGCCCTTTGGACCTGGACATCAGCTTGCTGGGAGTTTTTAAAATTATTATTGACTCAACTTCTTTGCAGTTTGTTCAAGTTTTCTAGTTTTTCCTCTTTTAGTTTTGGTAGTTTAAATGCTTCTATGAATTTATACATTTCTTCTAGATGTCCAATTTGTTAGCATATATTCCTAATTCTCTTAAAATTGTATTTCTGTGGTGTTGGTTGTTATTTCGCCTATCTCATTTGTGATTTTATTTGAGTCATTTTTCTTTTTTTCTTTATAAGTCGGCTAGGAGTTTATCAATTTTGTTGATTTTTAGAGAAGAACCACCTTCTGGTTTCATTGATTTTTTTTTTATCAATTTATTTCTGCTCTAATGTTTATTCCCTCCTTGTACTGTTTTAGGTTTTATTTGTTGTTATTTTTCTAACTCCTTCAGGTATAAGATTAGGTTGTTCATTTGAGATTTTTCTTTCTTTTTGAGGTAGGTTTATACTGCTATAAACTTCCCTCTTAGAATCACTTGCCACATCCCAAAGGTTTTAGACCATGTGTTTTTATTTTCATTTGTTTTCACGTACTTTTAAAATTTCTTGTTTTATTTCCTGGTTGTTCCATTCATTGTTTATAGCATGTTGTTTAACCTCCATATATTTGTGATCTTTCCAGATTTTGTCTTGTGGTTGACTTCTAGTGTCATAGCATCATGGTCAGAAAAGATGCATGGTATGACTTCAACATTCTTGAATTACTTGAGGCTAGTTGTGTGGGCTGATATGTGATCTATTCTGGAGAATGCTCCATGTGCACTTGAAATGAATGAGTATTTTGCTGTTTTAGGATGGAATGTTCTGAAAATGCCTGTTTAATCAATCTATTCCAGTGTGTCATTTAAAGCCACTGTTTTCTTGTTGAGTTTCAGTTTGGATGATCTTCAATGTATGTGAGTGTTAAATCTCTCTACTATTATCGTATAGTATTAGTATCTATTAGTTCCTACATGCTTATTAATTGTGTTATGTATTTGGATGCTTCCATGTTGGGGGCATAAATATTTACAATCGTTATATATTCCTGTTGGATAGTCCCCTTTATTATTATATAGGGTCCTTCTTTGTCTCTTGTTATAGTGTTTGTTTTAAAGTCTATTTTTTCCAAAATAAGTATACCCTTTCTTTTGACATCCATATGCATGACAGATGTCTCTCCATTCCCTGACTTTCAGTCTGTAGATGTCTTAAGGTCTAAAATGAGTCTCTCATAGGCAGCATATACCTTATTTTTTTAATCTGTTCTGTCACCTATAGATTTTATTTGAGTGTTTAGTCCATTTACATTCAAACTAATTATTGATAGATATGTATTTATTGCCATTTTATTACTTGTTTTGTTATTGTTCCTGAAGCTTTTCTCAGATTCTTCCTTGTCTTTCTCTTTTTCATGTTTTGCTGATTTTCCTTAGTAACATATTTAGCTGACTTTCTCTTTATTCTTTGCATGTTAATTAGTGCTTAGTAACATATTTAGCTTACTTTCTCTTTATTCTTTGCATGTTATACCATTAGGTTTGTATATACCCTCTTCTACATATAGCAGTATTTTATTAAGTTGATAATCTTTTGAGTTTGATTCCATTCTTTTCTCCTCTTCTCTCCATGTTTTAGGTATATGTATGTATCCTTTTGTGTGTGTGTGAATTCCTTCACCGATGTTTAGAGAAATACTCTCCCCCCACCCCCTGTTTTTGTGTTTTTTGCGTGTCCTATCTTTATACTTTCACATTTGGTCTCTCTTTTCCACTCAAAAAAGTCCCCTTTAATATTTCTTGCAGGGTAGGTTTAGTGATCATGAACTCCTTTAGTTTTTGTTGGAATGGAAAACTCTTAATGTCTCCTTCTATTCTGAATGATAGCCTTGCTGGATAGAGTTCTTGGCTTCAAATGTTTCCCATTCAGCAGTTTGAATATATCATGCCACTCCCTTCTGATCTGCCAAGTTTCTTTTAAAAAGTATCCTACTAGCCTGATAGGTTTTCCCTTCTAAGTTAAGGGCTTCTTTTGTCTTGGAGATTTTAACAAGATCTTTAAAAAAACTAGTCAACAACCTGACATATAATAGTGAAACTATAAAATTTCAGGGATAAAGAGAAAATCCTAAACAGCTTGAGACAAGAGATTCCTAACTTATATGTGGAGACATATCAGATTAACAGCAGACCTATCGACAGAGAACTGGCAGGCCAGAAAAGGCTGGCATGATATATTCAGAGTACTAAACAAGAAAACATGCAGCCAAGAATACTTTATCCAGAAAGGCTGTTATTCAGAATAAAAGTGGAGATAAAGAGTTTTCAGGATAGAAAGAAAGTGAAAGAATATGTGACCACCAAACCAACTCTGCAGGAAATATTTGGGGGAACCCTATAAGTGAAGAGGAGGCCCAAAAAAAATCTGCAGAAATGGAGACTGTATAGGTAACACTATGAGACTAAATTCATATCTTTCAATAGTTACTCTGAATGTGAATGGGCTAAATGATCCAGTCAAAAGACACAGGGTATCAGACTGGATAAAAAAGCAAGACCCATCTATATGCAGTCTACAAGAGACTCATTTTAGAAATAAGGACATCTTCAGACTGAAAATGAGGGGTATGGAGAACCATTTACCATGCAAATAGGCCTCAAAAGAAAGCTGGGGGTAGCAATCCTCATATCAGATAAATTAGATTTTATTATTATTATTTAAAGATTTTATTTATTTATTCATTTGAGACACACACACACACACACACACACACAGAGAGAGAGAGAGAGAGAGAGAGAGAGAGAGAGAGACATAGACAGAGGGAGAAGCAGGGTCCATGCAGGGAGTCTGATGTAGGACTCGATCCCAGGACTCCAGGATCATGCCCTGAACCAAAGGCAGACACTTAATGGCTGAGCCACCCAGGCATCCCTAAATTAGGTTTTAAACCAAACACTGTGATAAGAGATGAAGAGGGATGCTATATCATACTTAAAGGGTCTTTCCAACAAAAAGGAATAACAATTGTGAATATTTATACCCCTAATGTGGGATCAGGCAATTATCTCAACCAATTAATAACCAAAGTAAACAGCTACATAGATAATACTACATTAGAAGTGGGAGACTTCAACACTCCACTCTCAACAAGAGACATATATTCTAAGCAGAAGATCACCAAAGAAGCAAGGGCTTTGTGGGATGTCTGGGTGGCTCAGTGGTTGAGCATCTGCCTTTGTTTCAGGGCATAATCCTAGGTCTGGGATCAAGTCCCACGACAGACTCCTGCATTGAGCCTGCTTCTCTCTCTGCCTATATCTCTGCCTCTCTCTCTCTCTCTCTCTCTCTCTCTCGCTCTCTCTCTCATGAATAAATAAGTGAAATCTTAAAAAAAAAGAAACAAGGGCTTCGAATGACACACTGAACCAAATGGATTTCACAGATATATACAGAACATTCCATACTAATGCAACAGAATATACATTCTTCTCAAGTGCATATGCAACTTTCTCCAGAATAGACCACATACTGGGTCACAAATCAGGTCTCAACCAATACCAAAAGACTGGGATTATTCCCTGCATATTTTCAGACTACAGTGCTTTGAAACTAGAATTCAATCACAAGAAGAAATTTGGATGGAACTCAAATGCTTGGAGGTTAAAGAGCATCCTACTAAAGATCAATGGGTCAACCAGGAAATTAGAGAAGGATTAAAAAGATTCATGGAAACTAAAGAAAATGAACACACAACTGTTCAAAATCTTTGGGATACAGCAAAGGTGGACCTAAGAGGGAAACACATCTCAATACAAGCCTCTCTTGAAAAATTGCAAAAAATCTCAAATATACAAGCTAACTTTACACATAAAGGAGCTGGAGAAAAAACAGTAAATAAAGCCTAAACCAAGCAGGAGAAGAGAAATAATGAAGATTAGAGCAGGGGTGCCTGGGTGGCTAGGTGGTTGAGCATCTGCCTTCCACTCAGGGCGTGATCTTGGAGTTCTGGGATTGAGTACCACATTGGGCTCCCACAGGGAGCCTTCTTCTCCTCTGCCTGTGTCTCTGCCTCTCTCTGTGTGTCTCTCATGAATAAGTAAATAAATAAATAAATATTAAAAAAAAAGATTAGAGCAGAACTCAATGAAATAGAGACCAGAAGTACTGTAGAACAGATCAGTGAAATCAGAAGCTACTTCTATGAAAGAATTAATGAGATAGATAAACCACTAGCCAAACTTGTTAAAGAAAGAGACAAGATTCAAATTAATAAAATCATGAATGAAAGAGGAGAGATCACAACCAGTACCAAGGAAATACCAACAATTTTAAGAATGTATTATGAGCAACCATATGGCAACAAATTAGGCAATCTGGAAGAAATGGATGCATTCCTTGAAGCCTACAAACTACCAAAACTGAAACAGGAATACATAGAAAATCTGAACAGACCATAACCAGTGAGGAAATTGAAGTAGTCATAAAAACCTCCCAAGAAACAATAGTCCAGGGCCAGATGGCTTCCCAGTGGAATTCTACCAAACATTTAAAGAAGAAACAATACCATTTATACTAAAGATATTTCAAAGAATAGAAATGGAAGGAATACTTCCAAACTCATTCTATGAGGTCAGCATTGCAGTGGTTCCAAAACCAGACAAAGACTCCACTAAAAAGGAAAATTACAGACCAATATCTCTGATGAACACAGATGCAAAAATTTAAAAAATTAGATCCTAGCCAATAAAATCCAACAATACATTAAGAGGATTATTCATCACAACCAAGTGGGATTTATCCCTGGGATGCAAGGGTGGTTCAACATTTGTAAAACAATCAATATGATAGATCACATCAATAAAAGAAGAGACAGGAACCATATGATCTCAATAGATGCAGAGAAAGCATTGACAAAATACAGCATCCATTCTTGATTAAAAATCTTCTAAGTGTGGGGATAGAAGGAACATTCTACATATCTTAAAAGCCATTTATGAAAAGCCCACAGTGAATATGATTCTCAATGGGGGAAAAATGGAGAGTCTTTCCCCTAAGATCAGGAACATGACAGGTGTCTACTCTCACCACTGTTATTCAACATAGTACTAGAATAGGCCTAGCCTCAGCAATCAGGCAACAAAAGAAATAAAAGGCATTCGAATTGGCAAAGAAGAAGTCAAACTGTCTCTCTTCTCAGATGACATGATACTGTATATACAAGACCCAGAAGAGGGGGACCTGGGTGGTTCACTGGTTGAGAGTTTGCCTTTGGCTCACATCATGATCCTGGGTTCCAGGGATTGAATCCTGCATCGGGCTCCCCACAGGGAGCCTGCTTCTCCCTCTGCCTATGTTTCTTCCTCTCTCTGTATGTCTCTCATGAATGAATAAACAAAATCTTGAAAAACAAAAAAAAAAGGAAGAAGAAGAAGACCCAAAAGACTCCACTCCCAAATTGCTAGAACTCACACAGGAATTTAACAACATGGCAGGATACAGAATCAATGCAAAGAAATTTGTATTTCTATGCACTAACAATGAGATTGAAGAAAGAGAAATTAAGGAATCAATGCCATTTACAATTATGCCCAAAACCATAAGATACCTAGGAATAATCTTAACCAAGGAGGTAAAGGATCTATACTCTAAAAACTACAGAACACTTATGAAAGACATTGTGGAAGACATAAAGAGATGGAAAAAACATTCCACGCACATGGATTGGAAGAATAAATATTGTGAAAATGTCTATGCTACCCAGGGCAATCTACACATTCAATACAATGCCTATCAAAATACCATCAACGTTTTTCACAGAACTGGAACAAATAATCCTAAGATTTGTAAGGAACCAGAAAAGATCCCAAATAGCCAGAAGAATGTGGAAAAGGAAAACCAAAGCTGGGGGGATCACAATGCCTGACTTCAAGCTATACTATAAAGCTGTGATTATCAAGACAGTCTGTTACTGTCACAAAAACAGACACATAGATCATTGGCACAGAATAGAGAATCCAGAAATCGACCCTCAACTCTATGGTCAACCCATCTTTGACAAAGCAGGAAAGAATCTCCAGTGAAAACTGACAGTCTCTTCAATAAATGGTGTCAGGAAAATTGAACAGCCACACACAGATAACTGAAATTGGACCATTTTCTTACCATACACAAAGATAAATTCAAAACGGTTGAAAGTTCTAAATGTGAGACAAGAATCCATCAAAATCCTAGAGGAGAACACAGGCAACAACCTTTTTGATCCTGGCCACAGCTAGGATCTTGCAAGACACATCTATTAAGGTAAAGGAAACAAAAGCAAAAATGAACTATTGGGACTTCATCAAGATAAAAAGCTTCTGCACACCAAAGGAAACAGTCAACAAAACTAAAAGACAACTGACAGAATGGGAAAAGATATTTGCAAATGACATACCATCACATAAAGGGCT
Organism: Vulpes vulpes; assembly: GCF_048418805.1. Lineage (NCBI taxonomy): Eukaryota > Metazoa > Chordata > Mammalia > Carnivora > Canidae > Vulpes > Vulpes vulpes. The sequence goes on along the minus strand of NC_132792.1, from coordinate 128,795,201 downwards.
AGTATCCAAGATGTATAAAGAACTTATCAAACTCAACACCCAAGAAACAAACAATCCAGTCATATAGGCAGAAGACATGAATGGACATTTCTCCAAAGAAAAGATACACATGGCCTACAGGCACATGGAAAAATGCTCCTTGTCACTTGCCATCAGGAAAATACAAATCAAAACCACCATGAGATACCACCTTACACCAGTGAGAATGGCTAAAATTAACAACACAGGAAACATCAAATGTGGGAGAGGATGTGGAGAAAGGGGAACCCTTTGGCACTGTTGGTGGGAATGCAAGCTGGTACAGCCACTCTGGAAAACAGTGTGGAGGTTCCTCAAGACTTTAAAAATAGAGCTACCTATGATCCAGCAATTGCACTCCCGGGTATTTACCCCAAAGATACAGATGTAGTGAAATGATGGGACACTTGCACCCCAATGTTCATAGCAGCAATGTCCACAATAGCCCAACTGTGGAAGGAGCCGTAATGTCTTTCAATAGATGAATGGATAAAGAAGATGTGGTATATATACACAATGGAATAGTACTCAGCCATCAGAAAGGATTTATATTTACCATTTCCATCGATGTGGATGGAACTAGAGGTTATTATGGTGAGTGAAATAAGAGAGTTATCATACAGTTTCAGGCATATGTGGAGTATAAGAAATATTGAAAGTGTCCATCAGAGAAAGGAGGGAAACTAAGTGGGGAACAATTAAAGAGGAAGACAAACCATGAGAGACTCCTAACTCTGAGAAACAAAGGGTTGTAGAAGGGGAGGTGGGTGGAGTAATGTGGTAACTGGGTGATAGGATTAAGGAGGGCACATGATGTAATGAGCACTGTGTGTTGTACCATATGTTGGAAAATTGAATTTAAATAAATTATAAAAAAGATTTTGTGTTTATCACTAAAATTCGCAAGTTTCATTATAGTCTGTCTTGGTGTGGCTCTCCTCTTGTTGATTTTGATGGGAGTTCTTTGTGTCTCCGGGATTTGGAGATCTATTTCCTTCCCTAGATCTGGGATTTTTTTTTTTAAAGATTTTATTTACTTATTCATGAGAGACACAGAGAGAGAGGCAGAGATATAGGCAGAGGAAGAAGCAGGCTCCCTGCAGGGAGCAGGATTCAGGACTCAAACCTAGGACCTGGGGATAATGACCTGAGCCAAAGGCAGATGCTTAACCACTGAGCCACCCAGGTGCCCCCTTTCCTATCATTTTTTTGTGTAGCTTCCTCTGGATATTTAACTGTGGACAGTTTGTTCTGTTAGGCTTTGGGTCATTTTCTGGGTTAGTTGCACTGATGTCAGTGTTATCTAGGTGTATATGGGATGAGATGAACCTATGATCCTCCTAGTCCACTATCTTCTCCAGAAGTCTCTCTTTATAGGTTTAAGTTCTATGCATACATTTTTTTGTCTTTTGTTTTGTTTTGCATCCAGAAATCCAATTGTTCCAGCAGCGTTTGTTGAAAAGATTCTCTTTTCTCCATTGAATTACCTTTGTTTGTTGTCAAAGATCAATTGCCTGTATTTATGTGGATCTATTTCTGGGGTCTCTTTTCTTTCTTTCTTTTTTTTTTTTTTAAAGATTTTATTTATTTATTCATTAGAGACAGAGAGAGGCACAGAAACAGGCAGAGGGAGAAAGCAGGCTCCATGCGGGGAGCCTGACGTGGGACTCAATCCCGGGTCTCCAGGATCACACCCCAGGCCCAAGGCAGTGCTAAACTGCTGAGCCACCCGGGCCGTCCTGGGCTCTCTTTTCTGTTGTATTTTTCTATCTGTCTATTTTTTTTCCTTAAGTTTTTATTTATTTATTCATGAGAGACACAGAAAGAGACACAGAGACACAGGCAGAGGAGCAGGCTCCATGCAAGGAGCTTGATGTGGGACTTGATCTGAATCCCGGGAATCGGGGATCACTTCCCTGAGCCAAAGGCAGACGTCCAATCACTGAGCCACCCAGGCTTCCCTATCTGTCTATTCTTTTAACAATACCACATTGTCTTTTTTTTTTTTTTTTAAGATGTATTCATTTATTTATTCATGAGAGACATAGAGAGAGAGAAGCAGAGATACAGGTAGAGGGAAACATAGGCTCCCTGCAGAAGCCTGATGCCGGACTCCATCCTGGAACTCCAGGATCAGATCCTGAGCCAAAGGCATCTGCAGGTAAGGAGCACCTGGGTGGCTGAATGGTTAAGCGTCTGCCTTTGGCTGAGCCACCCAGGCGTCCCAATACCACACTGTCTTAATTACTGTGATTTATTTTTTATTTTTTAAAAGATTTTATTTATTTATTCATGATAGACATAGGGAGAGAGAGAGGCAGAGACACAGGCAGAGGAAGAAGTAGGCTCCATGCAGAAGCCCCACGCAGGACTCAATCCCGGGACTCCAGGATCGCGCCCTGGGCCAAAGGCAGGCGCTAAACCGCTGAGCCACCCAGGGATTCCCAATTACTGTGATTTATAATAAATTTTTTGCCTTTCTACAATCTTTAGAGTTAATTTGTCAATGTCCACAAAATACATTGCTGGGATTTTGATTAGGACTGCTGAATCTATAGATCTGATTAGGAAGAATTGACACCTTAATAATATTGGGTCTTTCAATCAATGAAAAGAGTACCTACTTATATAAATCTCAATTTAAATATATTAAATAATGAAATGAGTTTATTTACTCACATAACTGAAAATTTCCAAAATAATATAGCCTTCAGGAATAATTTCATGCAATGCTCATGTTATTACCCTAGGACACACGCTTGCCCTGCAGAGGCTAGATTGCCTTTAGTGGGCTTTCCTCATGGTGCTAAATTGACCTCTAGTATTCCAGGCCGTTTATCCATCTACCACCCTACCCAGAGACTTTGTGCATGAAATTCTATATCCACGATTTGAACTACCAGAGGTTATATGCACATTATTTTTTAATATTTTATTTATTCATTCATGAGAGACACAGAGAGAGGGGTAGAGGAGGAAGCAGGTTCCTGCGAGGAACCTGATGCAGGAATTGATCCTAGGACTCCAGGATCACGACTTGAGCCAAAAGCAGATGCTCAACCATTCAGCCACCCAGGTGCTCCTTCTATGCACATTTTTTTTTTTTAAAGATTTCACTTACTTATTGAGACACACACACACACAGAGAGAGAGAGAGAGAGAGAGAGAGAGAGAGAGAGAGGCAGAGGGAGAAGCAGGCTCCATGCAGGGAACCCGACGTGGGAATTGATCTCAAGTCTCCAGGATCACACCCCAGGCTGCAGACGGCACTAAACCGCTGCGCCATCGGGGCTGCCCTATACGCACAGTCTTGAAATAGTATTTCTGTATTAAGTCACACATACTAGCTATGGGGTAAGGGTGGGTGGCATCAGCTTCCCTGTAAGCCCATGGATTTCTAAATGGAAACTGGGTACTCTTCTTAGAGAAGCAATCATATATACAGCTATAGAATGAAACTGAAGTGGTAGTGATCAGATCGTTTTGTGTAACCTAAAGTAATGGATGGATTTTACACAAGAATGTGAAATGGTTAGATTTATATGTTAGAATTTTTTCTGTGGTCCACTTGGAATGAATTGAAGTTTATATGCCTTGAGGTAGATTACTTAGGAAGCTGTGACAGTGGTCCTGAGAAGCTGAAGTTTTTGAGATTGACTGTGGTGGCTGTGGCAAGGAGGAGAGCAGATTTGAGGAATACATACGATTTTAAGAACATTCCAAAAAAAGCACTTAGAATCACTTTCTGATTTCTCTGACAACCTCACTGATGAGGGAAAAAGTAATATTAGGGCATGTGGGTCAGGGTGGGGTAAGTTGGTGAACTATTGGGAATGTTGGATGTGGAATATCTTTGAGTAAACCCAAGGAAATATGAAGTAGGGAGTTGGGGATGTATTATAGTTAGACTGAGGGCAGAGAAAAACTGGTTATCACCATATATGGGGAGATTAAAACCAAAGACAGCAGGATTCAAGCAGACTACATTTTTAATAAAGAATTGGAAGCAAGCAAGGGAAACAAGCAAAAATGAACTATTGAGACTTCCTCAAAATAGAAAGCTTGTGCACAGTGAAGGAAATAATCAATGAAACTAAAAAGCAACCGACAGAATGAGAGAAGATATTTGCAAATGACATATCCAATAAGGGTTAGTATACAAAATCTAAAAAGAATTTACCAATATTAACACCCCCAAAACAAATAATCCAGTTAAGAAATGACAGAAGTGAAATAAGTCAATCAAGAGAAAGACAAATATCATATGATTTCATTCATATGGGGAATTTAATAAACAAAACAGACATAGAGGAAAAGAAGGAAAAAAGAAATAAGATAAAAACAGATAGGGAGGCAGGGATGCGTGGGTGGCTCAGCGGTTAAGCATCTGGCTTCGGCTCAGGGCATGATCCTGGAGTCCCGGGATCAAGTCCCACATCAGGCTCCCAGCATGGAGCCTGCTTCTCCCTCTGCCTATGGCTCTGCCTCTCTCTCTCTGTGTCTCTCATGAATAAATAAATAAAATCTTAAAAAAAAAAGATAGGGAGGCAAACTATAACAGACTCAACTATAGGACAAATCTGAGGGTTGCTGGAAGGGGGAAGGCTGAGAGGATGGGATAATTGGGTGACAGGCATTAAGAAGGGCACTTGATGTAATGAACACTGGGTGTTATATGCAACTGATAATCACTAAACCCCACCCCTGAAATGAATAATACATTATATGTTAAATAAGTTTAATATAAATAAATAAATAAATAAATAAATAATGAGCAGAAGACATGAATAGACACTTTTCCAGAAAAGACATCCAGATGGCTAAGATACATGAAAATATGCTCAACATCATGCATTATCAGGGAAATACAAATCAAAACCACAATGAGATACCACCTCGCATCTGTCACAATGGCTAAAGTTAACAACTCAGGAAACAGCAGATGTTGGCAATGATGTGGAGAAAGGGGAACCATTTTACACTGTTTATGGGAATGCAAACTGGTGCTGTCACTCTGGAGACCAGTATGGAGGTTCCTCAAAAAGCTAAAAATAGAACTACCCTAGAACTCAGCAATTGCACTTCTAGGTATTTACCCAAAGGATACAAACATAGTGATTCAAAAGGGTGCATGCATCCCAATGTTTATAGCAGCAATATCCACAATAGCCAAAACCTGGAAAGATCCCAGATGTCCATTGACAGATGAATGGATGAAGAAGAGATGGGATATATACACAATGGAATATTAGTCATCAAAAATGGAAATGGAAATCTTTCCATTTGCAATGATGTGGGTGAAACTAGAGGACATTATGCTAAGTGAAATAAGTCAGTCAAAGACAAATACCATATGATTTCACTCACATGTGGAATTTAAGAAGCAAAACAGATGAACATAGGGGAGGGGAAAGAAAAATAACGTAAGATAACAGATAACAGAGAGAAGCAAACCGTAAGAGATCTTAAATATAGAGGACAAACTGAGGCTGGCTGGAGGGTAGGTAGGTGGTGGGATGGGCTAAATGGTGATGGGCATTAAGAAGGCTCATTTGGGATGAGCACTGGATGTTACATGTGATGAATCATCAAATTCTACTCCTGAAATCACTACTATATGTTAACTAACATATTTATTTATTTATTTATTTATTTATTTATTTATTTATTTATTTATTTATTTTTAAGATTTAAAAATAATTTATTTATTCATGAGAGACACAGAAGGAGAAGCAGGCGCCCCAGAAGGAGCCCGATTTGGGACTCAATCCCAGATCCCGGGATCACGCCCCGAGTTGAAGGCAGATGCTTATCCGCTGAGCCACCCAGGTGTCCCAACTAACATATTTAAATTAAAAAATAGAAAGCAACAAGGACAAAATTGGAAGCTAACTTTAAAGCCTATGTATTATTTATTCTTTAAGTTAATTGTTAAATAAACTAGTTATGACTCTTATTTAGTGTGGTTAATGTAGTATCAATCAATCCTTATAATAATTTTAACGTTCTAAATTGAAGAACCATTTTATGTGTGATTCTATACAGATGTCTGAAGCAGCTGTGCTCCAAATTAATAGTTGCAATCCAGATTCTGATACCCAGCACAGGAAGACTAGATGAGTAACACCTTTTCCTAATAGTCTATTAATAAGGCTTGCCCCTGTATTTATAAAAGTAAAATGTTCTAATGAGTAAGGCCTGAAGGCTTACTTTTAAATTCTCCTGAGAGTAATCCATGAAACAAGGAGATTCACTTTTTTAGACACCGCATTAGTTTTCTAATGCTGCTATAACAACTTACCACAAATCTTAGTGGCCTAAAATAATGGCAATGTATTAACATATAGTACTGGAAGTCGGCAATTCTAAAATCAATGTGTCAGCAGGAATGTTCCTTCTGGAGGCTCTAGGAAAGAATTCGTGTCCTTGCCTTTGCCAGCTTCTAGAGGCCATTTGCATTCCTTGGCTTGGGCCCCTTCCTCATATGACTTTGGCTGATGCTTCTGTCTTCATATCTCTTCCCCTGATGCTGACTCTCCTGTTCCCCTCTTTCACTTATATAAACACTTGTGATTGCGTTGGGCCCTCCTGGATAATCCAGGATAATCTGCTCATCTCAAGGACATCTATCAGTTTAATTCCTTTTACAGCCATAATTCCTCCTCTCCATGCAACATATTTACACATTCTGGAAATTATAATGTACATCTTTGGGGGCCATCATGCTACCTACCATAGTGAGTCTATGTAACCATGACAGACCTTGTGACTCTTCTTTCCTGGCCTGAGCAGGTTGGATCAGGATAGATGCTCCTCATTGGTGGAACAGACTTTAGTTGTGATGAGTCAAACATTGCTTAGTACTTGAACTGTAGGATTATATGGATCCTGGCCTTGCTCAGTCATTTTAGGTCACATACATGCTGTATAGTAAACAGAAAAGACAGGAAATTGTAGATACATGGAGAACAATAGAGGCAAGAAAGTCCAGGGAGACAGATAAAGTAGCTGTGTGATGACTTTTAAGTCTCTGTGTATGGTTCAGTGTTCTTCGTTTCAAGTTCTTTGAAGTCCATGCAAATGCCTATCATGTCCTTGAAAGAAAATCTTCTTACCTGGACTTTGAGTGAATATTGTTTCCTTGCAGCTAAGCTACAAGTTCCCTAATTGAAGTTGTTTATACCTATATGAAGCAATAATAATTAATCATTATTGAATATTAATTTGAGGATTGGAAAAAAAAACTTGGGCTTGAATTTAGTTTTTCATACTCCTATTCTTTCCCTTCTATGATTAACATCTCAAATCAATGAAGAAAGGAGTTAAAAGATTGATTCAAAAGAGTTTCCTTGCTGGAGATCCAAATATTTGATGGTCTCTGTCACTCCCACTGGTGACTAATAGATTTTCAGCCCATCTTTCAGTATAGCACTTTAAAATATGTTTTATTCTCTTTTGCTCTTTTATCACTAAAAGGAAACATTACAGTATTTGGGGATTGGCAATATCAAATTCATAATGTGTATGCCAGCTGACCTGTTACTATCAATAATACATGACAAACCAAACTAGAGTTCCCCTCTTTACTAAGCTTATCTAGTGAGAGCCATTCCTCAGCAGCCCCACCCCTTATGATTTGGAACAGTCATCTCTGGAACTCATTTGTAATTCCTTTTGGATCTGAGACGTGAGTCAAATTTGGGCACCCAGGCCAACACTGCAGAGCGATAGAACCTAGGCCATTTCTTGTCAGGAAATCATTGCTGCTAAGCTGAGGCCCAAAGTGAAAACCATTCACTTTTTATTTTTTAATTTATTCTTACTTTTTAAAAGATTTTATTTATTTATTCATGAGAGACACAAAGTGAAAGGCAGAAACACAGGCAGAGAGAGAAGCAGGCTCCTTATGGGGAACCTGATGCGGGCCTTGATCTTAAGGCCTCTGAGCCAAAGGCAGATGCTCAACCATTGAGCCACCCAGATGCTCCCCATTACTTTTTTTTTCATCATTCGCTTTTTAAATTAGTTTTTTATTAATGGTTTTGTGGAGGTATAATTTACATATGATAAATTCACCTGTTTTAATTCCGTGACTTCTTAGTATATTTACAGAAATGTATAACTATCACCATGATATATTTTGAGTGTTTCTACCCCTATCCTCAAATGAAACCCATGCCCATTTATAGTCAGTACCCATTCCTGCATCAGCTCCAGGCAACCACTTGTGTACTATCTTTCTCTATAGAATTGCCTTTTCTGGACATTTCTTATAAAAGATGTGGCCATTTTTCTCTCTGGCTTTTTCACTTAGTGTAACATATTCACCCCTTGTGTAATGCTTTTGAGGTTCATCCATATGCTAATATGATCAGTACTTCCTAACTTATTATTGCTAAGCAGTATTCCATTGTTATGAATATACCACATTTTGTTTATCTGTTTTCTAAAATATTAATTTTTACTCTTAGATCATGAAAATGTATTCTAGCTCAGAAAATGTACTCACAAATCTGCCAGATGTAGTCAGATCTAGGGTACCAGGGCAGATTCATATCTTTCATTATAGTTGGGAATTCTTGAGTCAATGTTCTTTCCCTTGAAGAGGACTCAAAGTTCAGCTCAGTCTGAATCTTCTGGTTGGGAGGCCTGAATAACTGGCTCCAAGTTCATTTTCTATGGACTCACATCTCCACAGCCGTGGTAGATAAAATCTAGCATTTAGGGGCAGCAAAGCTCTAGACCAACAGAAAAATACTCACCCCTTGGCACACATCTGAGAGTAGCATAAGTATAGGATCTTGGTTGGCAGGAAAGCAATAGTTCAGAACACCTAACAGAATTTGAGAACATCGAGCTCCTCATGCCTGGCAGGCTTTCTCATCCTTGGTGAATTAAAAATTTTGCCTTTTTGTATTTCTAGGATTTCTCAGCTGTAAGAGGTCTGGAAATTTGGGGATTACATAACTGGCTCTTATTTCCTTTGTTCAACATTTATTGAGCACCTATTATGTGCTTGGCCATTTGTATACATGGTCAATTAAATCCTTGTAATAATCTTATAAAGTAGCTACTCTTATATTTATTTTACTGTTAGAGAAATCAAACCTCAGAGAGATTTTTTGCCCCAAATACCCAGGCCAAATGGTAATCAAGATTTGAACCCACTTGATCTAAGGCCAATTCTTCCTACACAATAACAAGCTGCTTTAACCAGGGAGCTTTAAAAAAAGGAGGTGGAATTTAATTTATTGTGGTCAAATGGCGATAGAGAAAGTAGGAGATAGTTAAAACAGGTCTTTCCCAGTGATTTTAGGGAGAGAAAAATGACATAGGCTTGATAACTATCAGAATCATGGAGGGAGGGTGGGATCAGGGGAGGAGATGCTCACCTGTTCAGTTTGAAAGTGCTCCTAAGGTGATTCTATTAATCACGGTTCCCCCAGTCCATACCATTGCTTGGTTCATACTCTAGTTACATAAATAATTGTAAGGATCAGATAGTTGTTAAAAGATAGATAATTAATACTTCATTCTGTTGTGATGAAAATAGGTGATAAGCAGAAATACAAAATATTAAGAGACTTCCCAGGAACTTAGATGCTGTGAAAGTAGGGTCATAGATTCTGAGGCATAGAACTAAACTACTTGTTTGTTTGTTTTTTAAAAGATTTTAATTTATTCATGAAAGACACACAGAGAGAGGCAGAGATATAGGCAGGGGGAGAAGCAGGCTCCCTGTGGGGACCCCGATGTGGGATTTGATCCCTGGACTCTGGGGTCATGACCTGAACCAAAGGCAGATGCTCAACTGCTGAGCCACCCAGGTGTCCCAACTACTTGGTTTTTATTTTATTTTTTTATTATTTTTTAAAGATTTTATTTATTTATTTATGATAGTCACAGAGAGAGAGAGGCAGAGACACAGGCAGAGGGAGAAGCAGGCTCCATGCAGGGAGCCCGACATGGGATTCGATCCCAGGTCTCCAGGATCACGCCCTGGGCCAAAGGCAGGTGCCAAACCGCTGCACCACCCAGGGATCCCACTACTTGGTTTTTAAACCTTGATTCACACTTTTTCCTCTGCCCAAATACTTTTCTCACACATTTTGCTTGTTTGAAACCTTCTCAACCTCTATTTCTCATCATGAATGCCAGCCCTTGCAGAAGACTTCCCTAAGGTGAAGTATAAATAAACCCACTTTAAAGTATGTTAGTCTCATTCTTAAAGCACCTGTTTTTAATGTCTTTGTAATGATCACAGTTTGTAATTACATAGTATGTTGACTTGTTTAAGGTTTGTCTTACTTCATTCTTTACGCTGTAAATTCCTGGAGGGTAGGGAACAAGACTGTTTTAATCACCACTACAGAACCATCTGCTAGTGTAGTGCTTGAAGGATCTCAGTGAAAAAAGTTTGTGACTATATGAGGCTGGATGTTACCTAAACTTATTGTGGTAATCAATTTGCAATATATGTTGTATACAAACTTTTATGTATTATATGTCAATTGTACCTCAAGAAAACTGGGATTAATTTAATATAAGTTAATAAAAATAAATTAACAATATAATCAATATATATGTAATATAATTAATATATTTACATATATAACATTTTAACATAATTTTAATAGTAAAATTAGTAATGTAAATTAATATAAAAATTAATTTATATTAATTAAAACAAAACACTATCAGTAATAAACAGGTCAGTCTTCAAAAATGCTTTTGAAGCCTACTTTCAAGCTCCATAAATATGTTTTTAAAAAATATTTTACTTGGGTAGCTCCAGTGGCTCAGCGGTTTAGTGCTGCCTTCAGCCCAGTGTGTGATCCTGGAGACCCGGGATTGAGTCCCATGTCAGGCTCCCTGCATGGAGCCCGCTTCTCCCTCTGCCTGTGTTTCTGCCTTTCTCTCTCTCTCTCTGCATCTCTCATGAATAAATAAATAAAAATCTTTTTAAAAACTTATTTATTTATTTATTTATTTATTTATTTATTTATTTATTTATTTGAGAGAGAATGTGAGTAGGTGGGGAGAGGGAGAGAGAATCTGAAGCAGACTCCACACTGATTGTGGAACCGGACATGGGGCTCTATCCCATGACCAAGCTGAAACCAAGAGTCCAGAGCTCAATTGACTGAGCCACTCAGGTGCCCCAAGCTCCTTCAATATTAAAAGGAATTGACACTGTGGGAGTTAACATATCTTGTAGACCAGAAGGCTGCTGGGTACACATACTTCCAGTTGCACTCAGCCCACTTCAATCTGGCAGCTGAAATTGATCCACCTGGAAGCTTTCTAAAGTCGTCATTGCCTGAGGCCCATAAAACTATTGTCTTGATGGAGACAAGTTAGCAAGCTTGGCACCTTTCTCTCTAGGCACCATAGATCTGACAACTCAAGAAAATCCAGAGAGGACCTTCTAAATTTTAAAATAGGGATGCCTGGGTAGCTCAGCAGTTGAGCGTCTGCCTTCAGCTCAGGGCATGATCCCAGAATCCAGGATCGAGCCCCACACTGGGCTCCCTGTGAGGAGCCTGCTTCTCCCTCTGCCTATGTCTCTGCCTCTCTCTGTATCTCTCATGAAGAAATAAATAAATAAATAAAAATTTAAAAATAAACTTATCAACTGCTTAACAGCTGTTTTAATTTTTGTTGTCATTTTTTAGATTTTGCATGTGCATATATCTTAAATGAAGTCCCAGTAGCTTTAGTAAGGGCAGAGGAAGAAATGCCTAGAAAATATTTTCCTTGGGTAGAAAGCATCTGGAAGACTAGATGAGCACTAAAGTGCCAAATAGCTCTAGCAGTCTTAAATACAATGCCACAAGCAAAGAAAGGCAGACTTCAAAACAGTTTTCTTTTCTTGCCAATCTCTGAGGAAGTATTTATTTATTTTTAAAAGATTTTATTTATTTATTCATGAGAGACACAGAGAGAGAGAGGCAGGCTCCATGCAGGGAACCTGATGCAGGACTTGATCCCAGGACTCCAGGATCACATCCTGGGCCAAAGGCAGGCACTCAACTGCTGAGCCACCCAGGTGTCCCTCTGAGGGAGTATTTAAAGTGTAGTAGCAGAGAGGTGCCTGGGTGGCTCAGCTGATTGAGTGTCAGACTCTTGACTTCAGCTCAGGTCACGACCTCAAGGCCTGGGATTAAGCCCCCTCTTGGGGTCTGCACTAGGTGGGGGGTCTGAGGATTCTCTCTCCCAGTGCCCCTCTCCCTACCCCTGCTCCTCCGCACACTCTCTCGTTAAAATAAATAAATCTTAAAAAAGTGTAGTAGTAGACACTGTTAAATTAATTCCCAGTAAGTATTACAATCATTTTGTCCTGAAATTCTGATGATAGCCATTTCTAATCTGTTACCAGAACCTAGTTATATTTTTGATAGTAAAATTTTCCCATTTCCCAGCGAATGCCTTGAAATCACATTTGTACAGCTGAAGCACCAACACAGGTGAGTGAAATAAAATCTCCCACCAGCCTTTTCCTGCTTTTCTGAGGAAAATTAATCTGAAGCAAAGCTCCACACTGAAACCACTGTGTTGTGTGGCAAAACAAAACAAAAACCAGCAACCAGCTGTTTTCTAGTGAGATATAAATTATTTGTGGGTAATTCTCAGGAAAGATCTTCAGTGAGAGATGTGAGTTTCAAACTTCTTTTGGATTATTTGTGATCAGAACAAGTTTCTCTTAATTTCTGTGTGAAAATGCAAAGGTTTAAGGTATTTGTTTCATAAAGAGCAGGCAAGCCATGCCCCTAAACTGAAACATTTATTTTCTTAAAAAAAAATTATTTATTTGAGAGAGAGAGAGCTATCAAGAGAGAGCACATAGTTGGAGGGAGGGGCAGAGGAAGAGGGAGAAGCAGACCCCCTGCTGAGCAGGGAGGAGTGTGGGACTCTATCTTGGGATCATGACCTGAGCTGAAGGTAGTAGTTTAACCAACTGAGCCACCCAGGTACCCCTGAAACATTTATTTTCTCCTCTTCACCTTTTTTGTCTTTTTCCATTGTTAAAAAGAAAACCACAGGCTCAAAATGGAATCATTTATGTTAAGGCTCCATGTTAGCGAAACAAGACTTAATACTGAACTTAATTGAGGCTTCAGCTTCCTCCAAAATGTGACCTTTAACCAGGTAAGCTGAAATTTGCTGATTAGCACGTGGAGATAATTCATTGATAGACCAATTTCTTTTTCTTTAGGAGGGTGACCTTGACTAAAACAACACATTCTTTGCTAAAAATCTTTTTTTTTTCTGTTCCTTCTCTTCCATTACCAAGTTTTCCTTTTCTGCAGCTTGATGGAGTTCCTTTCTATTTGCTACATGAGTTGCTATCCAATTCATGAATTGCTGAATAAAGCCAATTTAATCTTTAAATTTAATTCAAAGAATTTCAATTAATATCATATTGTGGTGATTAGGTTGGCTCTTAAATTTGAAGGGAAAATGCTGACACTTAGAATTCAATGTAAAAGCACCTTTAAAAAATATAAATTGTGAATATCTTAGGGAGCAGTATTGTTTAAACCAATGTTAAGATCATCTTCTGGGATATGCATAGACAAACTAATGTCTCTTAGGACAAACACATATGTATGCATGCTTTTTGTGGTGTTTTGGTTTAATGAAAATCCATGTTTAGCCTAATTTTTGTGGACAGCCCTTATTTTAGTAGTAAAGGCAGAGAAAAGATTAGCAAAACCAGAGTGCTCTGTGGAATATAGTTTTCTCTCTTCTGTGTATATACCAGAATCTCTCTTTTAAATTTTTTTAAAGTAAGGCTCGAGGCTCAGTGTGGTGCTTGAACTCACAACCCTGAGATCAAAAGTCATATATGCTCTACTGATTGAGTCAGCTAGAATCTCTTCCCATGCCTGTTTCATGGATTTTTTTATTGTAATGGTAGCAAGCTCTGTCAAGAGCGAGGACTTAGCCCAATTACATTTCTATTAAAATGAATGGTTAATAAAAGGTTTATAATTTTTTCCCAAAATATGTTAAATAAGAAATGTTATGCTTACATATGAGAACATACAGTGTTCTACTACCTATATGTCATTTTAAGTCTATCAAAATACATAATACTATTTTAAAAATAGCACAGTTTGGATTAGTGTTTGCAGATTCTAAAAGTTGCTCAAAAAGCTCTGAAAAATCTAAGGCTAAGGCTGCACTGTCCAAAAAGAATGACCTTTTGCCATAGATGGCTATTAATCAATTAAAATGTGACTAGTCTGAATTGAGATGTTGCCATTAATAAAATTCACACTGGATCTCAAAGACTTAGTGTGGAAAAAAGAATGTAATGTATCTCCCTAATAATTTTCATTGATTTCTTATAGAAATATTTGGGATATTCTGGGTAAATAAAATGTATTCTTCAAATTATTTTATTTCGTTTAGGCTTTTTAATATGGCTACTAGAATATTTATGTTACCAATGAGGCTTACATTACATTTTTATTGGAGAGCAGTGTTCTCCAGGCCAAGGATTAGCTGTTTCAATCTTAATTTCGTATTGGATCTGTCTTTAGAATGCTTTTTGTTGCTTCTTGCTACTGAACATGGTACATTATGGCATTACAGTAGGCTTTCTATAGGTAATTCTGAATAGTTGCTGATTACTCACTTGAGAGTCCCCCCGATGGTCCCTTTCAGGTAGAAAGGCCAACTTCACTTACAAAGGATACATCTGGAGAATCAATACCAGGACTCTTTAGTTTTGTAGGAGATTCCTTGTGACATAAGAACAAAATAATGTTTTTCTTCCTTCCTTTGTTTCTGAGTTACAAATAATCCAAAATCTTTTTGGCTAATCTATGTTGAAAGCTAAAGTGTATTCACCTATCTAGGAGGGAAGTTTATGTTTCGCTTGTAGCAGTGAGAAAGACATGTGATTTATAATTCATTACCTTTAACTCTTTTCTAAAATAGAAATTTGTAGTGTATTCTGTATTGCTTAAGGATAGTAACGTTTTGACTTTTTCTCAGTTTTGTAAGCACTTAATTTCCACCCACTGCATGGGTGATAACATGAAAGAGGATGGTAAAAATGGAAAGCTACCTAATTCTTATGTGTAATCCACATAGTAATTTCTGTAAAAGAGCTCTCAGGATTCTGTACTGAAATTTTCTGGTAAGATTAAGGGCTTTTTATAATGTTAGCAGGTACATGAACAATTGAAATATTTATACAGATATATCATTTCATAGAATATGAATGTTTCAGAGAAGAATTAATTCTCCATTTAAGATATAGGTACTATAGACACAGTGGTTAAAATCTTATTTGTCCTGTTAGGTTCTGCTTTCAAGTTTCTGATTTGGCTTGATTAGCTGAGAAATAATTTTCAAAATAATAATTTTCATTCCTTTTCTCATTCATTAAACATTTATTGACTCAGCTCTGGTAAGGGGCTTCATGATAAAGCAGGTGCTTAACCACAGCATTATTGACATTTTGGGCTGGATCATTCTTGGTTGAAGGGAGGGGGCTGTCCTGTGCATTGTGTTTAGCAGCATGATTTCTGCCAGCAGCATCCATTATGACAACCCAGAATATCTCCAGAGAAGTCCAAATATTCCCTGGGGGAGCAAAACATCTCCCCAGTTGAGAATCATTGATGAAAGCAAGAAAGAACAGATGGGATTTGGAGTGAGGTAGGAGAAAGATGAGGGAAATGACATTTGGGATTGAAGAGATGAGTGGATTTAAGAGATAGAAGGAAGAAGAATAGAGATGTCTCTGTGATTGGTAAATTGTGTGGAATTAAGGAAAGGCAGGAGTTAGCAACAAGTTGGATTTGTGCAACTGGAAAAATTGTGGTGCATTTCCCGAACAAAAAAATAAAGGAGGATGAAATATGCAAGAAAGAGGAGTCCCATTTCAGATATGGTGGGTTTGAGTGGGGGCATGGCAGTGGAACTATTGTCTAGGAAGTGGGTCCAGGAGTCTGTAGTATAAGAGTAAAGTCAGGACTGAGAGATGGATTGAGGAGGCCAAGTCTCAGTAGGTAATACCTGGACAGAGTTATCTTTCAAGATAAGGTCATTCACCTGCTGGAGAGAAGGGCAAGTTGGATATTATCATCCAATCTGATTGTTTTGATAGAGATTCTCAAACATTCCACCAAGATGAAGTGGAGAGAAAACTAAAAACACATGTATGAAAACATTTTAGTATTGAGAGATACTGAATTGAGAGAGTGATGGAGGAGTGGGAGAGCTGAAAGAAGAGAGAAAAATGACGTATAATTCAGACAGATAGGTAAAAGTGAAGAAAGGAGAGTTTGCTTATTCATTTGTTGTTTATTGAGTGCTATTAACCATTATATGATTTTATGGGACACCTAGGTGGCTCAGCGGTTGAGCATCTGCCTTAGGCTCAAGGCTTGATCCTGCCATCCCAGGATCAATTCCCATATCAGGCTCCCTGCAGGAAGCCTGCTTCTTCCTCTGCCTCTGTCTCTGCCTCTCTGTCTCCCATGAATAAATAAAATATTTTTAAAAACCATTATATGATTTTAATTTAAGAGAAGCTGGGAAATTCACACATTCTTACAACCCACTTTCTTATACCACATTTTAGTGTAAAAAATTTCAAACATACAGGGGATCCCTGGGAGGCTCAGCAGTTTAGTGCCCTTTGACCCAGGAGACCTGGGATCGAGTCCCCTGTCGGGCTCCCTGCATGGAGCCTGCTTCTCCCTCTGCCTGTGTCTCTGCCTCTCTCCCTCTCTCTGTGTCTCTCATGAATGAATAAATTCTTTTTAAAAAAATTTCAAACATACCAAGAGTGGAAAGAATTTTACAGCAACAGCATATATCCATCACCTAAATTATACAATTAAAATTTAAACATACTTTATTATGTTGTCTATCCATATATCCATCCATTAAAGTATCTTGATTTTTTAAAAAAAGATTTTATTTATTTATTCATGAGAGACACAGAAAGAGAGAGTTCAATCACCGAGCTGCCCAGGTGCCCAGCATCTTAATTTTTCAATACATTTTTTACTAAGTTGGAGAGTTTAGTACATTTATCCCAACTATATTCACATATGCATATTATGAACTGGAGTTCAACATTTGTTAAAAATTTTCCAATCTACTTATATTATTTTTAAAGTCCATATCCAATTCCCTCTATTGGAAAATATTGGGTAGCAACTCATCTTATATACTTTTTTTGTGACCTGTTTGGGATGCTAATGCTAAAGACTTTTACCAACAATTATGCTAGATTGGATTCTTGAATATAGAGACTGGCCACATCTATTTCTTTTCTGTACCTTGGTACATGGCATAGTATTTGGTCAAGCATAAGGTAGGGATCTCTATTTGTTAAATATGGTTTTTTGCAGCTAGAGATATGACATCCCGTCTTGATCAAATGGCTTAGGCCATATCCCAGACATCTTTGGGATTACTAAATACTATCTGCCTTCATGATGCTCTTACCAGTCTGTGAAAGAATAAACTATGCAGTGTTGTTTGTTATAAAGAATTTGGAACCGGCCAGCCTGGGTGGCTCAGCGGTTTAGCGCCGCCTTCAGCCCAGGACCTGATCCTAGAGACCCGGGATGGAGTCCCACATCAGACTCCCTGCATGGAGCCTGCTTCTCTCTCTGCCTGTGTCTCTGCCTCTCTCTCTGTCTCTCATGGATAGATAAATAAAATCTTTAAAAAACAAACAAACAAACAAAAAAAGAATTTGGAACCTAAATCTATAGGTCCAAGTATTGTCTTTGCTGCTATGTGACCTTTGACAAATCTTTTAGCTTGATCTTTTTTTTTTTTTTTTTAAGATTTTATTTATTCATGACAGACACACACACAGAGAGAGAGAGAGAGAGAGAGAGAGAGGCAGAGACACAGGCAGAGGAAGAAGCAGGTTCCATGCAGGGAGCCCAACGTGGGTCTCCATCCCCAGTCTCCAGGATCACACCCCAGGCCAAAGGAGGCACTAAACCGCTGAGCCACTGGGGCTGCCCTTTTAGCCTGATCTTAATCATTTATTAAATTGGATTGAGAGAACCCACTTACATTTGATGCCCACACTTGTGAGTTTCCAACAAACCTTTGCATGTAGTAGAACTCTGTAGCCTGTGACCTCCTACATAATTGTCATCTGGTATTTTGCATTTAAAGGATGTGGAAGCATCAGCAGTCTTCACTCTCCTTTTCTTCTCTCCTGTCCTCCCTCCTTGCCTTCTCCTCTCCCCCCCCACTTTTTTTTTTTTTAAATCTCTGGAACTTAAATATATCACAGAAGTAAACAGTAAACACACAAAAAAAACCCCCCAAAGACCTCCAAATAGTTCAGAGTCAAAGATATATTATTAAAGAAAAAGCAAAAATAAAAATCCATACTACCTCAGTGTTCAAAGAGGCAGAAAATTGTAATGGTCTTAGGCAAATTGTTCCCTCTGAGGAGCCTACATTCTAGAAGAGAGCAGTCTTGTGAAAGAGGGGAAACAAAGGCTTTTCAAACACTCCAGAACTGTTGAGAGACAGGGTTGTTACTCTGCTAGAGTTATTAAAGTTGACTTCTCCAAACCGTTTACTCAAAAAAGACACCTAAAATGACTGGCTGGCTGACTTTAAATTATCTATATTTAAGAACATAATTTGAAAAAGGCTAGTAATTATTGTTGCATAATACTTTTACACTGGAAGATTTGTAGGACTTTTTTTTTTAAAGATAAAAATGCTCTAGGAGAGAGGTTTAAAATGCAGTGCACAACATGCAAAAGAACATTTGCTTGCTGCATTTAAATTGCATCATATAATATGTAGTGCCTTTTCCTCCTTTGGGCTTATTTAAAAATACTAGCATGTTGGATAGCTACTCCAATATATTTTCAAAGTGTTTAGCAATGAATTTGCAACTCAAATACTTGTAACATCATTGATTAATGCTGCTTTAATCTCTTGGAACTTCCTTATTTACCAGTGATGTTTAAACTTTTTTTTTTTTTAATATGGGTAACTAAATTTACTAAGTAACAGTGACAAGATTTACAATGAAGGATATTTTCCTATTAATACAGGAGCCAGAATGTTAAGAGACTCTGTTATAGTAAACTGTTATACACTTTTATAATAAGGCAAGGACAAAATTTGCCTTGAAGGGTTTGCTTGGGAAGCAGTGGTTTACACCATAACATCTGATTTCATGTGTTTGTGCCAAGGGTGTTTCCTTTTTTGTCTTTTTCCTTTTTATATGCAACAACAATAGAAGCATGTTTAATATTGATGAGCTTGACCTCCTGGGAATTATAGTATATGTACCCTTTTGGAATACAAATGCTATTTGATTTATATGGTAAATACGTAGAATTTTGGAGATTAGCATTTTAATCAACTCTAATCTCTTAGGATTTTTTTTTTTTTATTCCCCCACCTTGCCACTTTGTCAGGAAAAGTTTGAAAAATGAACTTTTGCTATGGCTAATGTTGTCTCACGTAGATGGATGCTAGGTCTGCCTCAAACATAAAAGTAGCCCTGTATGTAGTAATCTTTCCTAAACCATATGCACAAGCAGATTGAGCGTTGAAGATCAGTTATTAAAGAAAAGAATAATCCATTCACTCAACAAATATTTCTTGAAGGGCCACGCTTCTGCACGTGCGTTGAGGGGAGGGTGGGTAGTGCATGTGGCCTCGGTATCACAGCACCTCTAAAACTGGAATGTAGCTTGTTTTCCCCCCATTTAAAATTCTCTTTTTGTGTGTGTGTAACTTTCTTCCCTGCAGCTCCCAGAGCTTTGAAGTTCCTTGTGCATCTTCCAGCTGACGAACCTTTTCCACGGGGACAATGCATTCGATTAGCACGGTAGAGATGAAAGTCCCCGAGATAGAGCAAACATTTTTCGCGCCCCGCTTGGGCGAGGAGCCCAGCGAGGGCGCAGGGGCTGGCGGCGGCCATCGGGGGGCCAGGCCCGGGCTGTGTTCTGCGCAGCCATTGGCTGGCTCCGAGCACCGCACTGAGCATGTTCGAGCCCCACTAGCTCCCGGCGGCAGCGGCAGCCACGGCAGCCGCGGGGGCAGGCGCGCATTGTGCGAAGAGGCGGCAGATGCGAGCAGGGCCGGCCCCGCGCGCGTTGGCCTCCTCGCGCCGCGGCTCGCCTGGCCGCCTCGCTGGCCCCGGTGCCTCCACCTCTGCGGGCTGGGGGCCAAGCAGCGCTGGCATGGCCTGAGTGCTGGAGGCGCCTCGGCTCAGCGGCGGGATTACAACATGGGGAACCAGGATGGCAAGCTGAAGAGGAGCGCAGGTGATGCCTTGCACGAAGGCGGAAGCAGCGCAGAGGATGCTGTTGGGCCCAGAGACCTGGAAGCCACAAAGAAGGGGAGCGGGGGCAAGAAGGCGCTGGGCAAGCACGGCAAGGGGGGAGGGGGCGGCGGCGGCGGGGAGTCGGGCAAGAAGAAGGGCAAGTCGGAATCCAGAGCCTCCGTGTTTTCCAACCTGCGGATCAGGAAGAACCTATCCAAGGGGAAAGGCGCTGGAGGCTCCCGCGAGGATGTGCTGGACTCCCAGGCCCTGCAGACTGGGGAGCTGGACAGCGCTCATTCCCTGGCCACCAAGACCCCAGACCTCAGCCTCTCCGCGGACGAGACGGGCCTGTCGGACACCGAGTGTGCTGATCCTTTCGAGGTAACCCGCCCAAGTGGCCATGGACCCACTGATGCTGGGGTTGGGGGCAGGGTGGTCTTGGAGGATTTGGAAACAGCCGTGGGGGTGCAGGATGGACAAAGGACCAGTTCAGGCTCGGACACAGACATCTATAGCTTTCATTCGGCCACGGAGCAAGAGGATTTGCTCTCAGACATCCAGCAGGCGATCCGCCAGCAGCAGCAGCAGCAGCAGCAGCAGCAGCAGCAGCAGCAGCTGCAGCTGCTGCTCCAGGGCCCCGAGGAGCCTGCAGCACCTCCCACAACCGCCTCCCCCCAGCCCGGGGCCTTCTTGGGCCTGGACCAGTACCTGCTGGGGTCCAGCCGCACAGCCGGGGAGGCCCCTTGCAGTCCTGACACGCAGCAGGCTCCGTCTGCGCTCTCTGACCTGCCTGGTAGCCTAGTCACGGAGCCCCAGGTGCCCGAGCAGCCGCCGCCCCCCGGCAGTCCCGGAGCCGTGGCGGTGCCTGGCCTGCCGGTGGGCCAGCCCGGAGCCGCAGACTCGCCCTCCTCCACCGCCTTCCAGTTCCCGGAGTCCTCAGCAGGGGAGCAATCGGCCGGAGCCCCGGGCCCAGGGGCCGGGGACACCGACGAGGAAGGCGAGGAGGATGCATTTGAGGATGCCCCTCGAGGCTCGCCAGGGGAGGCCTGGGGCCTGGCGGTGGGAGAGGATCCCCCGAGGCTGGGGGCAGAGCCCGAGGGGGAGCGCAGCGGGCCTAGCGCCCTGGCGGCTGCCTCCCTCCCCAGCAGCCCCGCGCCCAGCGCCCGCTGCTTCAAGCCCTACCCGCTCATCACTCCCTGCTACATCAAGACCACCACCCGGCAGCTCAGCTCGCCCAATCACTCCCCCTCGCAGTCCCCCAGTCAGAGCCCCAGGATCAAGAGGCGGCTGGAGTCCTCCCTGAGCCGCGGGCCCAGAGCTGCCCTGGTGTCCGCCGCCGCTCCAGCCAAGAAGCACCGGGCTGACGGCGGCCTCGCCTGTGGCCTCAGCCGCTCGGCGGACTGGACCGAGGAGCTGGGCAGCCGCGCGCCCCCGGCGGGGGGCTCCGCACACCTGCTGGAAAGCGGGGCGGCCTCGGAGGGAGGCGGTGCGGCGCCGCCCGTGCAGGCAGCCAAGGTGTCTGGGGCACAGGCGGCAGCGGATGGTTTCCAGAACGTGTTCACAGGTGAGTGTGCCCGCTGGGTCGCCTGCCAATCAGAGCCTTCCCCTGTCACCTGCTGTCCTCACTCTGAGAAGCCTGGGCCAGCTGGTTGCATGTCCTGCCTTCTTAGGGCAATCCTAAAGTCCTGCACGCCAGTTCAGTAAAATTCATTTCTTTTTCTTTTCTCTACTTTTTCCCCCCTATCTTTTCTTTTACAGAATCTTCAAGAGAACAACTTTGTTGTGTCTCTTAAGTGATCTCAAGAAAGGGCTCCTCTGTCCGTTTCTCCAAAACATGTGGTGTTCTCTATGTCCAGGGTGTCACCAAGCAGATTAACTTTTTTTTTGGCGGGGGGGGGGGGGGCATAGTTAGCTAAACCATCATCCTCTCTGTCCGTCCTTATCCTCACAGCACTAAAAAGCACAAAATTGTTAATGATTCTTTGACAAGAGTCAGTATTGGAGAAATAAATAATTTATTCCAGTACTATCCTCAGCAATGAGGCGATCTCTCATTGCTCTAATATATATGTGTATGTGTATGTATGTAATATGCAGTTTCTATTTTGCAGCAATCTGGGTAGACTACTCAGCGAAGTGAAGGGGGCACTCCTGTTTGCTGATGCAACCAAATCTGATACATGCTATTAGAAAGTTAATACATAATGAAATATAATATTAGGGATAATTTTCATTTGGTTTTATGTCCAATCAAAACAAGATATAGGTTGGAGATAGTAAAGGTGAGAAAACCAAAAGAACATGTAATCCAACTAGTACCTCTCTTTAGCTTTTGTTATAGATTCTGATGGGCACCATAAAAGCCTAGCTAAGGAATCCCTACTTACTGTGGTAAATAGCAAGTAGTATAATGAGTTTCTACATTTTTATAGGCTTAAATGTCCCAAGGCCTTACCTGAAGTACCCACTGGTAGAGTGACAGTTTGTTTCATGTTCTCTTCTACTCTTAATTATTATTATTATTATTATTATTATTATTATTAAAGATTTTATTTATTTATTTATGAGAGACACAGAAAGAGAGAGACAGAGGCAGAGACAGAGGCAGAGGGATAAGCAGGCTCCCTACAGGGAGCCGGAAGCCGGGACTCGGATCCCCAATCCTGGGATCAGGACCTGAGCCATCCAGGCATCCCTCTACTCTTAATTATTAAAGGAAATATTCACTATAAGAATTTAAGGAGTAGGAAACAGTGGAAATTTATGCAATTACTGGTAGGTTTGTGATAAGTATTTGAATGATTAAAAATGTCAAATGTAATTTGAAAAGCTTAACAGCTTCTATTACTTTAATAAATGGGTTATCTATAAAACATTCTTCTTTTTTTAAAGATTTTATTTATTTATTCATGAGAGACACACAGGGAGAGAGAGAAGCAGGTTCTCCACAGAGAGCTGGATGCAGGACTCTATCCCAGGACCCTGGGATCACAACCTGAGCTGAAGGCAGGCACTCAACCAGTGAGCCAGCCAGGCGTCCCCACATTTTAATTTTCACCTATGGGTTACCTTTTACTTTACATTTATAGATTCTTATACTTAAGAGTAACCTTTTTTCATTCATTTATTTATTGCTCCTTTTCTCTCTCTCTCTTTTTTTTTTTACTTCTCTCTTCCCTTTATTGTATAGGTTAAATGAAAAGTAATGTTTATTGTCTAATACTTTTTACATAAATTGTAAAAAAAATAAAAAAACCCTCCAAATCCCTGGAAGACCATTTTTGAAGGATGAAGATAGGAAAGTTCTTGAGTTAATTTTGTGAATTTAATGTTGGTGAGAAATCATGTGTTTCCTCTTTAGTTAAGTAATCATTCATTTACAAATATATATATGTATATATATATTTTAAAGATTTATTCATTTGACGGAGAGAGAGTGCAGGAGGGGTTTCAGGTAGGGGCAGAGGGGGAGAACCTCATGTAGACTCCCTGCTGAGTGCAGAGCTGGACTTGGAGCTGGATCCTAGGACTCTGAGATCATGACCTGACTGAAACCAAGAGTCAGACACTCAACCCATTGAGACACCTGGGCGCTGCTATAAATATATATATATTTTAAAGATTTTATTTATTCATTTATGAGAGACAGAAAGAGAGAGAGAGAGAGAGAGAGAGAGAGGCAGAGACACAGGAAGAGGGAGAAGCAGGCTCCATGCAGAGAGCCCGATGTGGGACTCGATCCAGGTCTCCAGGATCATGCCCTAGGCCAAAGGCAGTGCTAAACCACTGAACCACCCGGGCTGCCCTAAATACATGTTTTTAAATGAAAATATCACCATGATTTAGATGATTATTTCTTAATATTAATGGTTGCTCTTCCTAATAGCATTAGAGTTTGGATATATATTCATTTATTTAATTTAACAAATATATATATGTATATACATAGATATACCCGCATACATTCTGGGTAATATGTTAGTGGTAGGACATATAAAGTTCATTAAATCATGGTTCTGCCTCTCCAGGGCTTCCTAAGTACACTAGAGCAATAGAGACATGCCGCGCAGTCTTCTGGGACATCAATTTTGTAAAAGTCCCCTTTACAGGGACTGATTTCCTTTGCAGGGGTCAGGGAAGAGGACTTCATAAGAAGATTGATCAGAGTCCTGAAGATCATAGGCCGTATTTAGGTTGAACATTTGTTTTCCTTTAGAGAAAAAACAAAACTCTCGCTACTTGGATTGTATTTTAATTTGCTGAGTATTTCCTAATTTGAAATTTTAGACTCTTAAAGGAGTCCTGTTCAGTAAGTATCTGTGTTCTGTTGCCCTCTCCAGGGAGATTTTTACTGTGCTGGGCAAAAGTGCAGAGTGAGTTCTTTTAATATGGACCTCACCGATTTTGTTTTCGATGGTTGAATATAGCTGCTCAGTGATCCATAGATATTTGTGTGGCTATTTCCATATATTTATCTCAGCCACTTACTTTCTTAAAAAAAAAAAAAATTGATAAGTTTAACCCAGTCTTGAAACTGGTGGGGAAATGCAGGTAGGTAAACAGATGAAATAACTTTCTCAAGGTCACACTGTGATTCATTCTGAGGCAGAGCCAGAAATAGAAGCTGAGTCTACTGATTTAAGTCTGAATGTCCTTGCTTATTACTCATTTTTGAATGTTGGGTATTGTAAGACAACATAAAGTAAAAACTGTTTACAAAAAATATAGAATTTAAATCTTGACTACAAGATTTTCTAGTTTGTCTTTTTTTAATAAGGTCAATCCCTTTAATTGCTGAACATCTGGGCTTCCTTGGGCTGAAAGTAGAGTGATTGTTGGTCAGACTGAACCAGATTCTCTCGAAGCAGCTCTCAGGGAAACTGTTCTTGTGGTGGTAGAGTGAATCCAGATTGACACATGCTGCTTGTTTTCTTGTCATCTGGCGTCACATTTGCTTCTTTACCATCCTCTACAATTTAATGGTCTTGGATATTACTGGGGAACAGTAATAGGATAGGCCTGGGGAACAGTGGCATTCTCCTTAGGGAAATTGGGGTTTTTTGGCCTTTTTTTTTTTGCACGTCTTTGGATCTATTATTAATTGCCAGCTGCCTTTGAAGCAGGTGATCATTATATGTATAAGATTCCATAAACATCTTTTATTTTTAAACCATAGAATGAAGGTTGTCAACTCTACAGAAAGGAACAGATGTTTTTCTCTTTTTACTGTTTTCCAAACATAGGGAGAAAATTCAGGCAGATAGAGATCTTCGTGGCACATGTTTTTGTTTGGTAGATATAACAACATTTAATGATGACAGAGACCAAAACTTTATCTTGTTTTGTTGATGATGTTTTAGGGCATTGCACTGAAATATTTCCACAGTTAATTTGTTTGACATACATCTTTTTCAGTGTTGAGTAGAAAAAAGGCTTCTGAAATTTGAGAGGTTCCTTTGCACAGTAAATCTAGCAGAAGCTTGTTAATAGATTTTTGCAGTTAAAGCTTAGACATGTAAAATGTTAAATTTGTGATGCTAAATCACTTTTGATGGGAATCTTTCCAAAATCAGTTATGTGCTTATCTGTCTTTTTAAACACATGGAATCAAAGTTTAATCTGTTTTAAATGGCTTAATGTCCTCTTCAGACAGGTCATTGCTACATGCTGTGAAAACATTGGGGATGCCCTCCACCGCTGTTGAGGTATGCAGGGTGCTGGTTCCAGTCTGCTGTTTCCTGACTTTGTTTCTTGACTCTTTGCACTTTTGTTTGCACCTTTGTTTCTTGACTCTTTCCTTTCTGTCAGCTCTTCATTCATAGAGCTGTCTTTGTCTCTTCTCCACCCCCCATAATTCTAATTTGATTTTTCTGATCAATTTGTTATTGGTTGGCAAATCCTTTCATTATGATATAAGGTTATATTTATTGCACTTCTACTAAATGCCACTGTGTGGTGCATTGTATAATTATCTGTAATCCTTAGAACAGTCTTGAAGTATAGCTATTTATTTCCATTTTCCCAGTGAGCTAAACAAGGTTCTGACAAGTGAAATAACTTGCCTAAGGACTTTAAGCCAGTAAAAGCCTCATCTAGGATATGTACTTAGATAAGCAAATCTGTTGTTCATGTGTATAAAATAAAATCGAGGTTATCATTGAGCTTTTAAATGACTAGCTAATTAGTAAATGGGTTGCACATTAGCATTTGGATCGTATGACTCTCATTTTGGCTTTTCTAAAGGTTATCTTGATTTTTATATCCATAGAGAGGGACCCACTATAGGAGTACAGTACAGGTTTTCTTATATAGCTTGTTAAATTATTAAACTTCTGAATTTGTTAAGGCCAGTTGCTGTCTTATTTCTAGCATCTGATAGAGTATCGATGTCCTTCATGTCCAATACATGAAGTCAGAATCATGTCTGATGTGTATATATAATGCATCTGTCTTACTATATAACAGGAGAGGGGATTGATTATATGAATACTGTCCTTTTTCCTTTATCTTGATTTACTGGGTTCCATATATCAGAATAGATTTTGGTAACAAAAGCTGGGACTGGAAGCACTGTTCTTAAATCATTTTAGTTTGGTCTGAAATATCCTTTCCTCATGATGTTTTTTTAAGACTGTGGTTTGGATTGAAGTCAAGCACCCCAGTGGTGAATTTTCATGACTACTTTATGAGCTGAGGACTGGCCTACTTTTAAGTGCATTTAAGTATGTGGATGTAAGCCATGTGTATTTGAAATTCGACAGGTGCTTTTAGAGCTGTGTTTCCTTCTGATTCTATTAAAAACGTTCTGAACGTATATACAGTCAGGTGATGGTACAGCAATTATTCAACTATTATTCTAGATTAGTTTGTATCCTAGCTTTTTTAAGTGACTCTCAAGTAATTTTTTCTTACATATATGAAGGTAGAGGAGTCATTTCAAATTGATAATGTTAAGATTAAATGAAATAGTATATATGAAGCCACCACAACTCTTCCTGGTATGTAGGAGGTCCACAATTGATGCTATTTGCTTTCCTCTCCTAGTTTATTGTATTAATAAACTTCATTGCTCAAAATGGTCCAAAACCAAATTGGTTAAAACAAAACAAAACAACCCTGGAATTGTATACAGAAGTTTGATTAATATACCTAATCACTATTTTCCCCCCAATCATTTATGCATCATTTTTTTTTCTTTTAGCATTTTCTATGATTGTTGGTTTCCTTCAGGGTTTGGATAAGGAAAGCATATGATGGAGGTGTGGCTGTGTGATTAGGTGCAGGTGCTAATTTTTAAAGGAGGGGTGGGGAAGAGGAGGTAGCAGGCAGACATCCTCAGTATTTATGTTCTGCATAGCATCTGGCTGCAATGCCTGACTTTGCAGCCTTAACCTCCCACAGTTTCCTTCGTAAGCACTCAGCTTTAGACAAGTTAATCTGCTTACCCTCCTATGAATGTGCATTACATTTTCCTGACTTGTGCCTTTATCTAGAAGTTTTTACCCTCTTGGACCATACTATTTTCTCTCTTGATTTAGCATCTGAAAGGGCTAATTAAATTTCCATTTTCATTTTTTAATGTCTTTACCGATGACCTCTAACTGGTGTCATTTACTTCAGTATCTCTACACTTACTGTCTGCATCATATTATGTATACGTCTTGGGTTTAGATTCCTTGTCTTTTTTCTCACCTGTTTCTGCTCTTCCTTCCTCCTCGTATGCTCATCTGATTCTGTCCATCATTTAATCTTCTATCAGTACATCCACCAATATCTTTTTTGTGCTGCTGTGTGCCAGTGAATGTGATGGACACTTAGCATAAATGGACTCCATTTATACTGTGGGATAAAGAGGTCTTCATGTGGGGCAGCCCCGGTGGCTCAGCGGTTTAATGCCACCTTCGACCCAG
This sequence comes from Vulpes vulpes, assembly GCF_048418805.1. NCBI lineage: Eukaryota > Metazoa > Chordata > Mammalia > Carnivora > Canidae > Vulpes > Vulpes vulpes. Next base: position 128,766,980 of record NC_132792.1, on the reverse strand, counting down.
GACCGAGTCCCACGTCAGGCTCTCGGTATGGAGCCTGCTTCTCCCTCCGCCTGTGTCTCTGCCTCTCTCTCTGCGTATTTCATGAATTAATAAAAATCTTTTTTTTAAAGATTTATTTATTTATGATAGACATATAGAGAGAGAGGCAGAGACACAGGCGGAGGGAGAAGCAGGCTCCACGCCGGGAGCCCGACGTGGGACTCGATCCCGAGACTCCAGGATCGCGCCCTGGGCCGAAGGCAGGTGCCAAACCGCTGAGCCACCCAGGGATCCCCTGAATTAATAAAAATCTTAAAGAAAAAGAGGTCTTCATGAATAATACTTTGCCACTTTAATGAAAAATTTTACTTGTTTTTTAAACTATTTATTTATAGTGAGCGTGAGTAGGGGGAGGAACAGAGGGAGAGGGAGAGAGAGAATCTCAAATGTATTCTCCACTGAACGTGAAGCCAGATGCAGGACTTCATTTCATGACCTGAGCCGAAATCAAGAGTCTGATGCTCAGCCAACTGAGCCACCCAGGCAGTCCTGCCATTTTTTAAAAAACAGGCAAGTTGGGTATCTAGGCTTCTTATTGGTAACTTCCTATTGAATTCAGGCTGGAAAATTATTAACATTTTTGATTAGTTGAAAATAATTATTTTCATTGAGTTGTGATTGAATCTGATGAAAGTAGAATGATATTTTGATAGAACTTGTTTTGAGAGAACATCTATTCCTATATTTGTTGGTTGATTTTAAAATAGCAATGGTAATGCAGTAACTGAGCTTCCAATTATAAATTTTATTGGTAATGAAAGAAGTAAGGAAATAGAGAAACTTTTATTACTGTGTTTATTCGTGCTTATGCATTATAAGTAATAACCTGATGTTAATGAAATTTAGCATTAAGGGACCATTAAGAAGAAACAAATAAGTACTGCCTGTAACTTGATAGTTATTGGATATAATTTAGTTACTGGAAACTTTCCCAGGCTTTTTTTATATTAGAAATATAAATATATGACAAATATGACTTCTAATCAATTTGAAATGCTATTTAATAAAGCAAGGTGTTATCACATCAGTGTTATATGAACAAATAATGACAGTTATTGGATGCTGTAAGAGGACTCTAACCATGCTGGAGAATTGTTACTCTTTGACACCTGTTCCTCTATGGATGAGAGAGAGGGAGACATGTATGTCATCCTCTTTTCCAAGAATGTCTTGGGAGATGTTGATTGGATAGGAAAATAGCTATGACTCTTCTGTGATCTGGTCAGTTTCTGCATATCCTGGACCCACTTGAAGCTGTATTTTCTGTTATACCAGAGCCATCATGGCCTGAATATTGTCCTTTTATTTTCAGGGGGAAGGAGATGATTTTTTGAAAAAATTAACCCTGTATTGATGTTTTTTAAATATTTAATTTATTTATTCATGAAAGGCACAGAGAGAAAAAGGCAAAGACAGAGAGGGAGAAGCAGGCTCCCCTTGGGGAGCCCTATGGGGGACTTGATCCCTGGACACCGAAGGTAGATGCTTCGAGCCACCCAGGCTCGAAGCCACTGAGCCACCCAGTGTCCCCTGTATTGGTGTTTTAAAATGATGCTTAAACACTACTCAGTTGCATCTCTTTTTTATACTTCAAGCAGAAGAGTTCTTTGTTGTAATATAGTGTAATATATGTATGGAAATCAATTTTGTGTCATTTAATTTGTTGCTTTGCATACACAGGAAGGGAAAGTGATGTTTATCAGTAAGTTCCTAGCACTGCTAATGGCAGTAGTGCAGGCTGAGAAGTCTTTCAATCTGCCTCCCTTTTAAAGTATCTCAATGATTTCCTGGAAGACCCGAGGCAATAATTTCTTACCTCTTCTTGGTACCCTGGTTTCCTAGATACAAAAATGAAAGATTCTTCGTCCAGTTCTCCAACTTTGAGTTCTATAGATGTGACAGTTCAGCAATTACCTTTTCTCTTAATGGCGATACTCTGCATGTTTAGTTTTTCTTTATTGTTAGAGCTGAAGAAAATCCCTGTGCTAGGGGATCCATTTATACTGTGGGATAAAGATACTTTGGATATTGGTAGTAAGTGATGGTGAGAGCAATGATGTTTTGATCTTGCTAGTTATGACCAATTGTTGATTGATACTACAGGAGATTTGGATTGGTTGGACTGCCATTACCTAATGCATATTGAGGATCTGGTGTTTTTGGACACTAAGTTAGTGACTATGTGTGGTGAGTGGTTGACATGTTTTATGAAAAGGAAAATTGTGTTGTACAATGTATGATGCCAGGAGTATAATGAGTAGAAGTATATGGAATCTTTCTAATATTGACACCAAACATATTGAGAAAGTCCTTTTTGTACTTATTGTCTACAATATAAGTCATCTCCTATTTTTGGATGGACAATTGGCTTTGCATTTTTCTTTTAGTTTAAACTGCTCAAGAAAAATAGTACTATTAATTTTCTTATTTCATTGTACTTTCACATTCATTTGACCCTTGAACAACACGGGGATTAGGGGTGCCAACCCCCACCCCTGCAGTCAAAAATCCTTGTATAATTTTTGACTCCCCCAGAACCTAAATACTAATAGCCTACTGTTGACCATAAGACTTACCAATAATAGTCTACTAAAACATATTTTGTATGTTATATGTATTATTTACTACATTTCTTATAATATGGTAAGCTAGGAAAAAGAAAATGTTATTAAAAAAAATGATAAGGAAGTTGAGGCACCTGAGTGGCTCAGTGGGTTGAGCATCGGCCTTAAGCTCAGGTCATGATCTTGGTGTCCTGGGATTGAGCCCCATATTGGCTCCCTGCTTCTCCTTCCCTCCTTCTCTCCTTCTGCCCCTCCCCACCCTGCTCCTGTGTGCATGCTCTCTCAAATAAATAAATAAAATCTTAAAAAAAATAAGGAAATTAAAATACATTTACAGTACTGTATTCTATTTATATATAAAAAAATCCACCCATGCAGTTCAAACGATTGCTGCTCAAGATTCAACTACATTGGTTTTTGTATGTTTTCAAGTTTCCCTTCTGTCCTATATGCTTACTCAAAATTTTTGTTAATCCCTGATGTTCCATGTAGAATTTTTCATTGATTTAAACTTTCTTAGAGACTGAGGCTAAAAGATATTGAGAACTCCTAGGATTTTTACTTTTGTTTTGTTTGTTTGGTTTTATTGTCCTTAAAAAAGTGCAGCTTGTTTAAGCCCATTAAGAAGCAAATAGACTAGAAGAGAACTATTTCAGCATCACAAATGAATTCATTTGAATACTCTGTGGAAAGTTATATAAACAATGATTCTCTTCATTATTAACATACAAGTCTTATCTTTCAAAAGATGAATGAAAACAATGGGATAACTATAGAGATAATCTTTTGGAACTCATTTTTTAACTTGTAGATCATTGGCCCTTCCTCTTTCACTCCACCCTCTTTTATTTTATTTATTTATTTTTTCCCCACCCTCTTTTAAATCTGTAGACTAATACTTTCCCTTTGGAGACATAAGGTATGTAAATTCTTTATGGGAGGTGTTATGTTTTGCAGCTACCCAAGATGTTCTGCAAGACAATTATATCTTACTGTCCTTATAGTGCTATTTTGGTTAAATGGCTTTAAGACTGTTAAATGTTTGGATAGTATCCTGGTAGTTTATTTCGGGATATAGGGTTTGATCTGTCTCTTCTAATTTTAGAAAATTCCAACATTGTGTTGACGCTGTTGGATCTAGCATATAAGGTTGTATAAGAACTGCAGTGATTTCTGTAGCGAGACAGTTGTCTGGGCCAAACATGTGATATAAGTGAAAAAGTCGTCCTTTAACAGATGACTTTTATCTCTGATTTGGATTATTTCTGTAAGGAGGCTTATTTGATTCTAAATTCACAGATCATTTTCAGTACCATCTGCCTTGTAAAAGCTGGGCATGTAGATTTAGGTAGCTTTAGCCCAACCCCAAGGTTGAGCTACCAGTTTCCTTTGTATGTACCTTCTTGGTTTTATTACCAACCAAAGTTACCAATCTGTAGCTCCTATCTCTTCTCCTGGGTATCAGGCAGATCCCACTTAGTATCATGGCTCTGGCTCTTTGATTATTCTCTATAAGGTGGGATGCCTGGGTGGCTCAGTGGTGAGCATCTGCCTTTGGCTCAGGGTGTGATCCTGGGGTCCTGGGATGAGTCCCGCATCAGACTTCTTTTAGGGAGCCTGCTTCTCCCTCTGCCTCTTTCTTATGTCTCTCATGAATAAATAAATAAAAATCTTTAGGAAAAAAATCTCTACAAGGCAAGAGAGTAAACTAATAACAATATAAAGATGAGCTAAGATGAACTGGTGATTGCAGTTTAGAAACATTTCAGTGATTCCCTACTGCCCTGAGGCTAAAGTTTAAAATCTTTACTGTATATGTCTTAATATTCTAATGCTCGGTGGTTTTCTCCCCTTCTTGTTGCGCAGTGTCTGTCTCATCCTGTCTTGAATACTTCAGTTCTTCAGATATCTCATGTTCTCTCTAGTAGTGTTAAGTATTAATGACACTGTTTCTGATCTGCAGGATAAAATACATTTATTCCATCATATCCCTCAGTATATGGTATACCCCATCATTAGTCCATGCAAGACTCTTCATTTTGTCTGTTATTTATTCCCTGTATGGAGTTTCCTTCATCATCCAAAAGTACAGCATTCCTACGAAAACTTTTGTAAGCTGAAATGGTATAAAACAAAGAAATAATTACCATTAACTTATATGGGAAAAATTTTGAAGGTTCCCAGACTCAAAAAAACCAAAAAAAAAAAAAAAAAAAAAACCCAAAAAACCCCTCTCTGAGACTTTTTCTGATATCTTAGGATGCATCTTGCTATTGGCTGCACAAAATAAATCAAGGTACAGAACAGATGCCCACAGACACTGGTCAAAGCTCTGGTGGCATGATGCTGACATGCTAAGTCATTCCTGGGGAAGACGCTGGGGTGGGGGGTACCACTCTTGTGTGGGGTGTAAAGATGGCTTGAAAACAAATGCTGAATGCTATTTTTGCCTTTTGCCTTTTTTCAAGAAAGCGAAAGTCCTTTTTGGATTTCTTTTGGTTACTGTAAACAAAGTACTAACATGGATCTTTTGCAAAAACAAACTGGTGTTTTGCTACTTTTCAAAAAGCAGGGAATAGCTGTATGTTCATTTCCTATTCTGCTCTTTCAATGGGCATAGGGAACTGCTTTTGATGTTTGATTGATATCCTTGGAATTGTATGTATTTTTGTAAAGTATGTAATATTTCTGTATATGTTTAATTTAGTTTATACAAACACTCTGATTTGGACTTCTTTCTCTTCTTATTTTTTATTTTTAAAGATTTACTTATTTACTTGAGAGAGAGATTAGGAAGGGGCAGAGGGAGAGAGAGTGTTAACTAGACTCCTGGGTGAGCAAGGAGACCCACACCAGGCTTGACCTCAACTTGAGTCAAAACTAAGAGTCATTTAACCCACTGCATCACCCAGGTGCCCTTTGTGTGCTGGGGGAGCCCAGTTATGGGGCTGACAGCAGATGTAACACCCAGCCATGAGACTTCATAATTCTAGCAGTCAGTGGGAGTGTGCTGTGGAACCCAGGACTTTAGATCAGAGAAGAGATAGCCACTTCCTTGGTGGCCTGGTTTTAAATTGTGTCTTGGTGAGTGACGGAGGAACAGGGCTAGCTGAGGACAAAGCACAGCTGATATCTCACAAACAACCCCACTTAGAGTGGGATACGTGTGGTATTCCTCAGGAAGCTTCTAGTCCTCTTAATTTTTTTTTTAATATTTTATTTATTCATGAGAGAGAGAGAGGCAGGCAGAGACACAGGCAGAGGGAGAAGCAGGCTCCATGCAGGGAGCCTGATATGGAACTGGATCCCTGGTCTCCAGGATCAGGCCCTGGGCTGAAGGTGGCCTGAACCACTGAGCCCCTGGGGCTGCCCTAGTCCTCTTAATGTTAATGCTTTGCTAGAGGGAAAAACAATCTTTAGCTTGACAATGGCAATGCCTCCAATATCTTGTAGGTTCTCCTTAGCATTTGAAAATCCTTTTGAAATCTTCCTTTTCCTTACTTCCCCCAATTCCCAAGTATATAATCAGCTACTTCTCACAAACCCTAGGCAGCAGCACTTCCTGCCCACATGTCCTGTCTTTGTGCTTTATTTATTTATTTTTAAAAGATTTTATTTATTTATTCATGAGAGATGGAGAGAGAGGCAGAGACACAGGCAGAGGGAGAAGCAGGCTCCACGCAGGGAGCCTGGTGTGGAAATCGATCCTGGGTCTCCAGGATCACGGCCTGAGCCGAAGGCAGACACTCAGCTGCTGAGCCACCCAAGTGTCCCCTGTCTCTGTGCTTTAATAAAATCGCCATTTTGCATCAAAGACGTCTCAAGAATTCTTTCTTGGTCAATGGCTCTGGACCTTATCTATATTCCAAAACTGCATCAGTGAGTAGTAGTTCTAAAAAGATTGTAGAATCTTTTCCTTCAACCCTTCCAAGATTCTGTACAATAAATTCTTCTTACTATTTAAACTATTTGGAGTGGATTCAGTTGTATGTAATCATTGGAATCTTAGCATATACAATCAGTTTTACGTATTATATATATTTATTATATATATTTATATATTTAGATATTATATATTTCACCCTTTACATTTAAGCTTTCAATGTATCTAGTATCCAGTGTATGATGTGATTAATGTAGGGATTCAGTTTTATTCTTCTCAACATCATCCCCTGTATAGTTTTTACTCAGTGATTTTTCATACTACCTTCATGTGATTCCCATATATAGGTAAGTTTGTTTCTGAGGTCTATTCCTTTTATGCTTGATTTTCTATCTTCATTCAGTACTATACAGTTCTTTTATTTTTTTTTTTTTAGATTTTATTTGTTTATTCATGCAAAGCACAGAAAGAGAGAGAGAGAGAGTGTGAGAGAGAGAGAGAGCCAGAAACATAGGCAGAAGGAGAAGGAGGCTCCATGCAGGGAGCCTGATGTGGGACTGTATCTTAGGACTCCAGGATCACACCCTGAGCTGAAGGCAGATGCTCAACTGCTGAGCCACCCAGGCATCCTTGGTACTATATAGTTCTTAAAGTGTGGCTTTGCAATGTGTATAATTCCTGGAAGTGTCCTCCTTTTTCAAAATTGATGGACCTGTTGTCTTCCATAAGTGTGGAGTTTCTTAAAAAGTCCTAATGGTGTTTGATTGATATTTTATTAAGTTTATAGATTAAATTAAGGATTATTGTTGCTTCTGTAATATCACCCATGACTGAAAGGCATCTTCATTTATTTAGATTATTTATGTTCTTTTACTAGAGTTTGGACTTTCCTCTACAGAGGATTTGTGTTTTCTTTGATGAGCTAGTTTCTGAATGCTTCATATGTTTTATTGTTAAGGGTCGTGGTATCTTACTTTTGTATTATTTCTAGTTTCTATTGGGGATAAAGACATCTTTTCACTGTCTTTCAGTTGTATGGTATGATTTCCCTTATACATATTTTTTAAAACTAAAGGTTAGTAATATCTAAGCTTTAGAGTTAAGATTCTTTTTTTTTTTTTTAAAGATCTTATTCATTTATTTGTGAGAGACACAAGAGAGGCAGAGACATGGGAAAAGGGAGAAGCAGGCTCTATGTAGGGAGCCCCATGTGGGACTGGATCCCGGGACTCTGGGATCACGCCCTGAGCCAAAGGCAGATGCTCAACCACTGAGCCACCCAGGAGTCCCAATAGTTAAGATTCTTTTTTTTTTTTTTTAAGATTTTATTTATTTATTCATGAGAGAGAGAGGAGAGAGAGAGAGAGAAAGAGAGAAAGAGAGGCAGAGACACAGGCAGAAGGAGAAGCAGGCTCCATGCAGGGAGCCTGATGCGGGACTCAATCCTGGGCCTCCAGGATCAGGCCCTGGGCTGAAGGTGGCGCTAAACCACTGAGCCACCCGGGCTGCCCTATAGTTAAGATTCTTATCCAACTCTGATGTGTGGGTTTTTCCCTCCACAGCACTAAGCAGTTCTTTATGACTCCAGCTAGATGTTTTATAATTCAACTTAATTTTGACATTATCTACCTGGAGATAGTGTACTATCAGATTGCCCCCTCATCACTTGCCAACCAAAATTCCAGACCTGGGCTTCTGACTGACCAGTTATACGTTCCAACAGCTCTCTCCTTGGGTTCAATTAGTTTGCTAGAGCATCTTACAGAACTCAGAGAAACATTTTACTTACTAGATTACCATAAAAGGATATAACTTTAATATAAAAGTTTATTTTAAAAGAATATGACTCAGGAACAGCCAGATGAAAGAGATACATAGGGCAAGGTATGGGGAAGCTGTGGAACTCTCATTTTCTCTTAGCATGCCATTCTCCCCAAATCTCCATGTGTTCACCAACCAGGAAGTGCTTCTAAGGCAGTCCTTAAGTTTTTAGGAGGTTTTTAAGGAGGCTTCATTAATCAAATTCATTTGATTAATGAATCAAATTCATTTGATTGATTAAATCATTGCCTTTGGTGATTGAACTTGGTCTCCAGCTAATTTTCCCTCCTGGAGGTCAAGAGTAGAACTAAAAGTTCCAGCCCTCTAATCACAAGGTTTTCCCCCTGGCTAACTGTCCTCATCCTTAGGTGCTTTCCAAATGTCATGTCATTAACATAAATGCAGCTGTGGTTGAAAGGGGTTTGTTGTGAATACCATTTGCCTTTAGTGCTCTATCACTTAGGAAATTCCAAGAGACTTAGGGGCCAGAAACTGTGTGAAAAACAAATATATATTTCTGTTTATAAATCATAATATCATGAGGCACCTGGGGTGACTGGCTCTTGGTTTTAGCTCAGGTCATGATCTTGATCAAGTTTTGGAATACAAGTGAGGTCCAGAGCCGATGACCAAGAAAGATTCTTGAGATGTCTTTGGTGCAAAATGATGGTTTTATTAAAGCATGGGGACAGGACCCGGGGGCAGGAAGAGCTGCTGCCCCTGGCCCGTGAGGGGTGGCTGATTATATACCTGGGCGTTGGGAGGGGTTTGAGGATAGCTGTACTCTAAGGAATTTTGGAAGAAAGGTTTCCAGGACCTTGAGGGGGCTAGCCATTGGTGGGAAAAGGTGCACTTATTACTGTCTAATAAAAACTGAGTCATGAGACCCTTCAGATGTGTATCGGTGGGCCATGTCCTTTGGCAGATGATTGCCATCATGCATCTTGGGGGTTTAGAGATAAAGGAAAATTTTTTAAAAAGAATTTTATTTATTTATTCATGAGAGATACAGAGAGAGAGAGAGAGGCAGAGACACAGGCAGAGGGAAAAGCAGGCTCCAAGCAGGGAGCCCGATGTGGGACCCGATCCTGGGTCTCCAGGATCACGCCCTGAGCTGAAGACAGGCATCAAACTGCTGAGCCACTCAGGCATCCCAAAGGAAATTTCTAAAGGAATTTTTATATGTTAAAGTAGGCTTACAGGCTCTTGGGGGTTGGGCTAAGATTGCCTTCTGCCCTTAGCAAAGCATTAACATCCAGGCAGTTGAGTCCGTAGAAGGTCGCACTCCCTATTTCAAGGACTTGTCAATGTGCTTTGTCCTCAGCTAGTCCTCTGTACCCTCATCAATCTCAGGGTTATAAGATCTATCCCCACATCAGTCTCCGTACTGGGTGTGGAGCCTGTTTGGGATTCTCTCTCTCCTTTCCCCTCTGCCACTCCCTCACTCCAATTCACACTGGGTCTCTCTCTCAAAAAACAAAAAATCATAGTATCATAATAGTCATATGGGTTTTAAAAAGCAATATTTTTTTACAGCAAAATGATTGAAATATAATCTTATGTCATGATATGAATTATATATATTCTTTTGAAAATACTGTTGTTATGGCTTTCTTTTTGTCATTGTATGTGATCAGTTTTTGTGTCTGTGCCTCTCTTTGGGGAGTCATAATCCTAAAATCCAGAAACATTACTAACATTTTAATTTAGAAGGTTGTGTTTTACACTCAACATTAATAAAAATCTCTAGTATTTAAAGTGCTTCAAAGGCACCATTTAAACAATTATATAATATTTTACCAATCAGAAAAACATCCACCCGTCAGTATTCATTACATACTCTTCCTTGGTTTGCCCACTATATATTGGGCTAACTTTTCACACATTCATTTGGTCTTTGTCCACCTTAATTTAACATCCGCCCTTGCATATCCTTTCCATGCATATCTCAAATTTCTGTTTCAGTTCAATAATGAATTCCAGGCATAAATTTCCTATTGCCTTAAAAGTATGATTGTAAGGATATGGGAGTAGATCCAAACTCAACTTCTCTTTCCTCTAAACCCCAAATGCTCCCTTATTTATTGCCTGTCCTGGTGCATGGTTAACAGTTCTGGCACGGCTCTTTACCCAGTTTCTTAAGCCAAAATCTGGGAGTTATGCAAGTTAGCCAAGTTCCTCACACTTACTCTTTCTTAAATCCAGTCAGTCACTAAATCCTGTTAAAATACATTTCAGAATATCTTTCTTAAAATACTCATCCTTTTCTTTGCAGGAGAATGATTAATGCTCTTCTGACAATTATTCAATGGCTCTGCATTGGCTTCAGGGACAAATTTTAAACTTTAGGTATATATTCAAGCAGAAAGTTGAATGCGTTAAAGGACAGCGAACTAGATTTGCTAGCAGTTGTCTGATTTAACTCAACATAAAGAAGGCTGTCTCTTATAGAATGTCCAGCCTTGGAATGGATGATCTTGAAAGGAGTGATTTCACTGGTCAAGTGAACACTGGAGATGTTCAAGTAGAGACTAAATGGGGATCTATTGGGCTACTCATAACTCTGGAGAGTCTGAACTTGGTAACCACTGATATTCCTTCCAGAAAAGAGAATGCTGTTTGACTTCTAAAGTAAGAGCAGCCTCTGTGGTCTGTCTTATTCCTTTGATTTGACACTGCTTTAAAGAGATAAAAAACTCTTCAACTAGAGGTAATTTAGAAGTTGCCATTTATTAGGTTCACTTTTATGGATTTAACTTAATAGATTAAAATTAAGTTTTTTTCTTTTAAAGCATTTCTCTCTCACATGTTTAAATTTTCCCTTTGAGCTTTGATTTGCTTCAGGTACTTTATTTATTTTAAAGGTTTTATTTATTTATGAGAGACCCACAGAGAGAGGCAGAGACAAAGGCAGAGGGAGAAGCTGGCTTCCCACAGGGAACCTGATGTGGGAATGGATCCTGGGACTCTGGGATCACACCCTGAGCCAAAGGCAGACAGACACTCAACCACCAAGCCACCCAGGCATCCCTGCTTCAGGTACTTTAAAAATGTTCCCAGATAAATCCATACTCTAAATAGGTCCTAAAAATGTTTGGTAGTCATTGTTATTTATGTTCTATGATATTCTTTGGCCAATTTTTTATTAAATTTATGAGATTAAATTTCTTGATTTGTTTTTGTCCAATTTCATCTCTTGATTAATCAAAGTTGCATAACTCCTTTTTTTTTCTTTCTCAGAGAAAAGCCTTGATGGAAGCCAAATATGAACTTTATATACATTTTTAATAGGCTGTTTTGTGACTCTAGTCAGAGGTCTGTAAAAAATTACCAAAGTAATTTTTTTACCTTATTTATTTACTTATTTATATGTGGTTGACACATAATGTTGCATTAGTTTGAGGTGTAGAACTTAGTCATTTGACAAGTTTATATAAATATTATGCTGTGTTTACAAGTGTAACTAACATCTGTCAATGTACAATGCTGTTATATCATTGATTGCATTTTTTATGCTGTGCCTTTTAGTTCTGTGACTCATTCATTCCATAACTGGAAGCCTGTACCTCCCTCTCCATTCACCCATGTTGGTCAATGTCCTCAGTCCCTCTCTTCTCGCAAACATCACTTTGTGTTCTGAATTTATAGGTCTGATTCCACTTTTTAAGGTTTTATTCCTTTTTTTTCTTTTGAGATTTCACTTATCAGTAGAATCATATATTTGTCTTTCTTAATCTGACTTACTTCACTTAGCATAATACCCTTTATGTCCATCGGTATTGTCACAAAATGGCACGATGCCAACCTTTTTATGGCTGTGTAATATTCCTCTGTGTGTGTATGTGTGTGTGTGTGTGTGTGTATGGTGTGTACACCATATTTTCCTATTTCATTTATTAATGGATACTTAGGTTGCTTCCATATCTTAGCTAATGTAAATAATATTGCAATAAACATAGAAGTGCATATATCTTTTCACATTAGTGTTTTCAGTTTGAGTAAATACTTAATAGTGGAATTATTGGATCCTATGGTATTTCTACTTTAACTTTTTGAGGAACCTCCATACTGTTTTTCACAGTGGCTGCCCCAATTTACTTTCCACTGACCGTGCAGGAAGACTCCTTTTTCTCCACATCCTTGCCAGCATTTGTTATTTCTTGTCGTGTTGATTTTAGCCATTCTTACTGGTGTGAAGTGATATCTCATTGTAGTTTTGAGTTGTATTTCCCTGATGATGAGTGATGTTGAGCATATTTCATGTGTCTGTTGGCCATCTGTATGTCTTTAGAAAAATATCTATTCAAGTCCTCCTCTCATTTTTAAATCAGATTGTATCTTTTGGGGTTGAGTTGTATAACTTCTTTATATATTTTGGATATTAACCCCTTATTGCATATGTCATTTGCAATATCTTCTCCCATTCTGTAGGTTGTCTTTTACTTTTTTTGGTGGTTTCCTTCACTATCAAAAAGTTTTTTTTTTTTTTAATTTTGAGGTAATCCCAATAATTTATTTTTGCTTTTGTTTCCCTTGCCCTAGGAAATGTATCTAGAAAAATGTTGCTATGGCTAATGTTTTCTTCTAGGATTTTTATGGATTCAGGTCTCACATTCAGGTCTTTAATCCATCTTGAGTTTATTTTTGAGTATGCTGTTAGAAAGTAGTCTGGTTTCTGGTTTCATTCTTTTAAGTGTAGCTGTCCAGTGTTTGTAGCACCATTTATTGAAAAGACTTTGTCTTCTCTGTTCTGTATTCTTACGTCCTTTATCATAGATTAATTGACCATATAATCATGGGTTTATTTCTGGGGTGTCTATTCTGTTCCATTGATTTCTGTGTCTGTTTTTGTGCAGTCCCATACTGTTTTGATTACTACAGCTTTGTTTGTGGTATATCTTGAAATCTGGGACTGTGATACCCCCAACTTTGTTTTTCTTTCCAGGATTGCCTTGGCAGTTTGGGGTCTTTTGTGGTTCCATACAAATTTTAGGATTATTTGTTCCTAGTTTTGTGAAAAGTGCTGCTAGTATTTTGTTAAGGATTGCATTAAATCTGTAGATTTCAGGGATGCCTGGGTGGCTCCGTGGTTAAGCATCTGCCTTTGGCTCAGGGTTGATCCTGGAGTCCCACATTGGGCTCCCTGCATGGGGCTTGCTTCTCTCTCTCTCTGTGTCTCTCATGAATCAATAAATAAAATATTTAAACAAAAATAAATCTGTAGATTGCTTTGTTTAGTAGGAACTCTTTAACAATAATTTTTCCAGCCCACGAGCGTGGGATATCTTTCCATTTGTTTGTGTCATCTTCAAGTTGTTTCATTAGTGTTTTATAGTTTTCAGAGAAAAAGTTGTTCACTTTTTTAGTTAAGTTGATTCTTAGTTATTTCATTCTTTTTGGTACAATTGTAAATGGGATTGTTTACTTAATTTCTTTTTCTGCTACCTTGCTATTAGTGTATAGAAATAGTATCAATTTCTGGGTATTAATTTTGTATCTTGCCACTTTACTGAATTAATTTATTATTTCTAGTAGCTTTTTGATGGAGTCTTTATTTTTTAAGCTTTTAAAAAAGATTTTATTTATTTGAGAAAAAGAGAGAGAGAGAGAGAGAGAGAGAGAATGAGTGGTGGGAGGGGTTGAAGGAGAGGGAGAAAGAGTATCTCCAACAGACTCCATGATAAGCACTGAGCACAATGCAGGGCTTGATCTCATGATTTGAGATCATGACTTGAGCTGAAATCAGGAGCTGGATGCTTAACCAATGAGCCACCGAGGTGCTCCTTAATGGAATCTTTAGAAATTTCTGTGTATAGTATCATATCATCTGCAAATAGTGACAGTTTAAGTTTATCTCTTATTTCTTTTCGTTGTTTGTTGTGGTTAGGACTTCCAGTACTATGTTGACAAAAAGTGATGAGAGGGGATATCCTTGTCTTGTCCCTGCCTTAGAGGGAAAGCTCTCAGTTTTTCACCCTTGAGTATAATGTTAGTTACGGGTTTTTCATAAATGGCCTTTATTATTTTGAGGTATGTTCCTTCCTCTTTTTGTTGAGTTTTTTTTTTTAATCATGAATGGATGTTGTACTTTGTCAGATGCTTTTTCTGCATCAACTGAGGTGATCATATGATTTTTATTTTTTGTTGATGTGGTGTATGACATTGATTCCAAAGTCACTTTTTCTTTTTTAAAAGTAGGCACCATGCCTAGTGTGGAGCCTAATGCGGGACTTGAGCTCATGATCCTGAGATCTTAGACACTTAACCAACTGAACCACCCAGGCACTACCTAAATCTTTTTTTTCCCCCAGATATTTATTTATTTATTCATGAGAGACAGAGAGAGATGCAGATATAGGCAGCAGGAGAAGCAGGCTTCTCACAGGGAGCCCGATGTGGGACTCGATCCTGGATCACACCCTGAGCTAAAAGGCAGATGCTCAACTGCTGAGCCACCCAGGCATCCCTAAATCCTTTTTAATGCTCTGTTGTAGTGTGGCATTTTATTGTAATGATGTCAAATACATTTATTACTACTCTTTTCCACATTGTCAGTGTTAGGTAACAAAATGCAGCAAATGTGAGTCCCCTTTCACCATGCAGAGCAGTCAACTTCTTAAAAAAAAAATGATAAAGGTACATAGAATTGAGGACTCAGAAAACCAGCACATCTGCAGGCCAGTCTGCAAGTGTTTTATAAAGTTTAAATATCAAAATATTTCTTCCTTATCTGGAATTTTGAGCTTGATGATGTGCTCAGAGGAGGGAGTTTCCTGCAAGAGTGGCTAGTCTGTGCTGTCCACAGTTGCAGGGGGTTCTGTTCAGAGGGAGCAGAGAGCTTCATCCTCATCTCTTCACATCCCTTCATGAGCTGAGGTCATCTTCTCTGCGGGTAGGGACTGAAGGTTAGTTATCTTCATGTGTCCTATGATTTATTTTTCCTATGACATGTCTAGCAGTTTGACTACACATATGTCTTCTTGCCTCAAGACAACCCTAGATATTTATACCGAGGAGGGTCTTCTTCTTATTGTAAAAGTTGAAGCATTGGTGTCTGAAACTAGACATGGTAGTTTCTATTTGATCATAATTGGCCTCTCATACCTGTTTTTTTCTTATTTCTCCAGCACAGATCATCAGTACATGGTAATATACAATATGTGATATCTCTGTATTCACCAACATCCTAAGCTCAGTTATGTCTAACTAGATTTGCTGTCAACAACACATTTTCTTTGTCATTTCTATTGATGGTTACTATGGGCTTTCAGGGGAAGTTTATCAGATAAGTCTCAGCTAGAAGATCAGGAAAAAGCTTAGCATAATAAGACTTCTGTTTAATTCTCATTTTGCATAAGATATAGAACCTGGAAGAAACAGAAACTTATACTGACCCCTTTCAAAATATAGCAGTTATATTTTGTTCATAATTATAAATGAATGATGTTATGGGCCATAAAACAGCATCAGACTCACACTTGGCCCTTCCCCATGTATGGCCCGGGATATATTAGTCAAAGATTTGAGTACACTGTCATAACGTATTATTATTATTGTAAGGGACAGGGAGCATGTTTTCTTTTCTTTTTTTTTTTTTTTTAATTTTTTATTTATTTATGAGAGTCACAGAGAGAGAGAGAGAGGCAGAGACACAGGCGGAGGGAGAAGCAGGCTCCATGCACCGGGAGCCTGATGTGGGATTCGATCCCGGGTCTCCAGGATCGCGCCCTGGGCCAAAGGCAGGCGCCAAACCGCTGCGCCACCCAGGGATCCCCAGGGAGCATGTTTTCATCATGATTATATCCTCTGGTGGACCTAGGACATTCTTTGCAAATGATAGACTCTTCAGTGTTTGGTTATATCTTGTCTTTGCTACTTTCTCTTTTTACTATTTCTGCAAAGGATGTTTAATTAAGATACTGTATTCTAAATAGACTGCATTTAAAGCATTCCTTCATGGGCTTTGGTCATTATAACTGTCTTGTCAGCCCCAGCAGGGTGCAGATCATGTGGTCTGTTTCTTTTATATTGTAATAGAGAATGTTGGTCAGAAGCTTTTCCCAGAGTTGCTGGCTTACTCAGAAGTAGAAGATCCCTGGAATAAAAATTAGGAGAGCAGAGTATGCATCCAGTTTTGGCACCGTTACCCTCCAGTCTGTAGCCTGATTCTACAACCTTTTCATCCTTTGGTTAGTTGCTTTGAAATCGTGATGGTAAATCCTTGCTTTGCTTCACAAGCTGACAATAGATGTGGAAGTGCCCTTTATATTATATCATTCTGTCTGAAATACAGGTTTTCTACTTTTTATAGCATCACTGCTCACTGCCCAAAAGAACTCCAGTGCCAGGGACTCATGATTTTACTTTTTCCTTGTGTTGGAGGATGACTGCATTTGGCCTTGTTTCCATGTTTGTCCAGCTCTGTGAGTTTTGCTTAGCAATGCAAGAAGAGTATTTGAGGATAGTGTGTTATTACAAAGCTGATACCACATGCTAAAGTGAGTATTTTTACTAACTAGTGGGTAAGTGTATGCAAGAGGAAGTAGAGGGGATTAGTGTAGAAATAATTGGAGAACATTAGTGATTAATAGGTTCTCTCTCACTGGGTGAATATTTTTTAACATGAATTTAACAAATACAGTGAAACATAATGCAAGTTAAAAAAACATAAGTTAGGAATTCTAGAAAGCAGAGTCTTAAATATTACCTTAATATCTTAATGGTGTCATTAAGAGCTACTGAATGTAAGAGAAAAAACAAAAATGGAAAGGAAAACTTGGTGGACAAAGATTTTAATCTGTGATCATCCTGCTTATTATCATACGTTCTAATGCCTTTAGGTTAGAGGTATATTCTTAGGATTACATTGATTAGTTATGATTTCCTTTCTCTAGGTTAACCAAATTTTTATTTATCCTATTTAAGAGTACAGAACCTTTGAAATGAATCTTGATAAAAATAATGATAGGGTCATATTATTGGACACTGTTAAACTTGTTACAAAAATTATTTCAACTTAGTTCTTTTTTTAATAAAGATTTTATTTATTTATTCATGAAAGACACACAGAGGCAGAGATATAGGCAGAGGGAGAAGCACGCTCCCTGCAGGGAGCATGATTCAGGACCTGATCCCAGGATCCTGGGATCACTACCTGAGCCAAAGGCAGACGCTCAACCACTGAGCCCGCCCAGGCGTCCCTCAACTTAGTTCTTATAACAATCCTAAGTGGTAATGAAGATGATTATTTCTGATTATAGATAAGGAAGCTGAGGCTTCAGAGAAATTAAGTAGCTTGTCTGAGGCCATAGCTTGAATAATGATACCATCACGAAGGGCACCAAGGCAGTTGGTTTCTATATCTTAAGGTCATGGCTGCTGAACCATACTTCTTTCTCTGGGTCATTTTATGAAGTCTAGAGATAGATTCCATGTATTTGAAGTGGAAAAGAATGGGCAGAAAATAAGAAATGTTCTCTATTCTATATAAAATAAAAGAATTAACCATGGGTGTACTCTTCTAGACTTCTTCGGGTTATATGTTAGATGTGTAATTTGTGTGATGAGTGAGATAAGCTTTTCTTGGATCAAAATAGTGTGACCTTGGGCAAAATATCTAATATCCCTGGTCATGCATTTCTTAATTGATGAAATGACAGGTAAGGCTGGATTTGAAAGATAGAAAGATTGCTCTTCCATTGGGTCTTTTATTTGGGTCCAGGGAAGTAGGGGAGAGGAAGAGAGAGCCTGAGAAAATTTGCCTGTCTCCTGCCCATGCACTTAGAGTCATAAATCCACCAGAAATGACTTTTTATGTACCAATGGAATTTATAGCAATCTGTACTGTAGAGAATGATTTTATTGGCTTTTAAGAATTTTCTCAAGTTGTAGTGTTACTGCAGCTACAAGGGGGATATTGCCTTGGCTGTGGTCAAACCTAGCTCTTCCTTTACCTGTGGTACCTTTTCGCATTTCCTTGGTATAAGTAGCCCAGGACTGCATGCACTTCTGAGGGGCCGTCCTGGCTGACCCTGTGGCCTTAGCCATGGGGCTGACCTCCTAGCAGGCAGCACCCCACCAGCCCCTGTCATGCTCACCGCAGTTTTTCATGACTTGTTGATTCAGCAAATAGGTTTTTGGCTAATTGACTTAGAGCTACTCTGCACCTAGAAAGAGCTTGGGAGATATTGTTGATTAAATAATGAATGAAAATCTGAAGTGAAATGAACACTTAGGAAAGTTATGCTTATGCATATTCTAGGACCAATTATTTTCAGTTTTTGGTGTAGCCAACATGTCTCAGTCTAGTATAGGTGCTTTGACCAAGGAATGATGTAAGGTGACTAGGAGTGATGGGACACCCTGTTTGTAGGTAGGGTGTAGAAGAGGGTAACAGAGCGAACCTGGGGCCTCCGAGTCCAGGTCCTAGCCAGCCAGTTTGTACAGTTAAGAAGTAAGGTTAAATTCATAAGGTTTTATGTTGGCTCAGTCTCTCCCTAGTTTGGATTCAAGGCATTCCTGTAGTAGGTGAGTGTGTCCCAGTTAAATCCCCATTTATCAGCTGTGAGAAGAAAAACAGAAGTTCATGTCTCTCTGTTCCTTCCACCCTAGTCAAATTATATTCATAGCCAGAAAGGGAGCTCAGTACAGTCCAGCTAGAGTGCAGGTCCTAGAAGTAAAAACTTATGATGTTCCTACCACAATCATTTGACCCTTTAATAAATTGAATTCATGTCTCTTGTTTTTGTAGAATAAGGAGGACACCTTGTTTAGCTTTGCAATCTTAAGAGTCTCATATTCTGACTGAGCCAGTCAGGTGCTATCTATCTATCTATCTATCTATCTATCTATCTATCTATCTATTTATCTATCTAGCCTTGCAATCATTAATGTTTTTAATGGCATGATTTAAGGTATTTATTGTGAAAATTTGATTGTACATACACGTAGAGGTATGATGAGCCCCATGTACTCATCACCCAGCTTCAATAATTATCAATGCTGTAATAGTTTTATCTGCCTCTCCCAAATACACACTTTCTTATGGAATTATGAGAGGATCATGAGGATCATGTTAACTTCAAGTACTTTAATATGCATCTCAAAAAAGGACTTTTTAATATGCTGCAATGCCATTATTATATTGAATGCAAATCAAATTTATTGTTTAATATTATCTGGTAACTAGTCCATTTTCAGAGACCTCTGATACCTTAGATTAGAAGTTAGGTCCAATCTGACGTACAATTCAATCTTCTTCTCTTTTTCTCCCAGGGATTAGGGATAGCACATGTGCTAGATGGACAGTGCTATATACTTTCTAAACCCATATCCAGGAGTCCTTACCGTATCTGCCTATGTCAGTTGTATTGAAGCTGTGAATGATTTGTGGGTTTGTTGGTGGCAGCCTGATTCCTTCTTTGCAAATTTTTCAGTTGGCTTCTTCTCTAATGGGTTTCCTATCCATTGGCTATTCATTAAGTGAATCATTAAGGATTGCAAAAGGGCAATTTTCTAATTTTGTCACTTTTTTTGTTCCTTTTGGCTAGAACTTTTCTGTGTTGAAACTTTTCTTTATTCACTAGGTGTATTACCCTGCAATCAGTTCATACTGGAAATGTTTCTGGTATTTCCCATTAATTCTCTATTATCAGTGATGTTTGTGCCCTAGTATTCTCCAGTGATATCTATGTTTTATTTTTCTTCTTCCTTTTCAATATGTTTAAATTAATTGAGTTACTATTTTTTCTATAATAGCATGGTTTTTAAAAAATATTTTATTTATTTGTTTGATAGAGAGTGAGAAAGAATGAGCAGGGAAAGTGAGAGAAAAAGGGAGATGCAGACTCCCCACTGAGCAGGGAGCCAGATGTGGGGCTCTGTCCCAGGTTGCTGGGATCATGACCAAAGGCACTTAACTGGCTGAGCTATCCAGGTACCCCTAATTGTGTGATTTCAATGGCTACATGTATAGCCATTTATATAAAGCCATCTTTTTTACCCGATATTTTGTTGTTACACATTCTAATTCCTTTCAATTCTTTACTATTAATAATTTATTATTGCAGCAGGAACTGTGCTGAGCACTTGATTTGTAGTATGTCATTTAATCTTTGCAGTAACCCTGTGACACATCACTCTTTGGATATATCTGAATATTTATGTAGGATTGATTTTACAAAGTTGAATTTGTGGGTCAAGGGTTGAGATTTTTCAGATCATGGACACATCACAAAATTGCCCCTTAAAGTTCTTCCTGTTAATTCTATTGGTCCCTTCTGGATTTCAGCTTACCTTGAATCCAGGTTGGAGAAAAAATAAATGACAAACTCATTGCCCATTTGGTGGTCCTTAGAATTCTAATTTTTTTCTCCCAGTCTCCTACTATTATCATATAGTTCAGGATCTCACTTAGCTTCCCTGTGCATACTGTCCATGTATGATGTCACTCCGCCACACTCAGTTGATGCAGTGAGAAATCTTCCTGGTTTCATGTGGAAGATAGATTGGGCGAGATTATATGAAATAATAAACGAAGACTAGAGAATAAGCATAGAATGATCTAGGAAGCACTCACTCATACATTGACATGTTGAGTTGAGAAAGCAGTAAAGGGGACTTGAGAAGACAGTGACCAATGAGTTAGAGAAAATACAGTGTGATATCATAGAGGTGATAGGAGAGTATTCTAAGGAGTACGAGTGAATCAACAATGGAAATTTTTGAGAGATTAAGAAATTGAGTAAGATGAAGACAGATGTCATTGGTACAGTGTTGATTATCAGTTTCTATTGCATTGCAAATTAGACTGACAAATTAGACTGCTCAATGTGAGAAGCTAGAAGTAATAAGCATAGGTAATTCTGGTCAGTAGTTTTTTTTTTCTTTAAAGATTTTATTTATTCATGAGAGACACACAGAGAGAGAGAGAGAGAGAGAGACAGACAGACAGACAGAGACAGAGACACAGGCAGAGGGAGAAGCAGGCTCCATGCAGGAAGCCCGATGTGGGATCCCCTGGGCTGAAGGCAGGTGCTAAATCGCTGAGCCACCCAGAGATCCCTGGTCAGTAGTTTTGATGCAAAAGAAAATCAAGAAATGGGACAGTAGTTGGGAGTAAAGAGTGATGTGGACTAAGGGAGAGTTTCTTTTTTTTCAAATTAAGCATGTTTGTGTGATTCTAGAAATGCCTAGTAAAGAAGGAAATGTTCCTGATTCAGGAAAGAGAAAGAGTATAGGAGTGAAGTCCTGACCATGCCACAAGGAATTCAACTAGGACAACGAGGGGAAGATCTTGCTTTTGTTTGGAGCAGGGTCTGCTTCCTCTTTAAGGAAAAAGGGAGAGAAGGCATATTTGCAGTTTGTCTTGCTTTTTTCCATTTTCTCCATACATTATTTGAGAAGATCATATATCTCATCATTGGAAAGACTGGATTAAGGGGGAGGAAAATGTATAAAATTGTTTTGGAGACTATATGCTTAGATGAGAATACGGAGCAGTGTTGGGCCTAATTCAGGCTTATAGTCACATGATTTTAAAGTGAAAATAGGCTATGGGTGAGTGTCTTTCCTTCACAGTGTTCAGTTGCTTTGGTGTAGGCAAAGAAAAGGTGGATGTCTAGACTGGAATGAATTGGAGTTTTGGGGTTTTCCCATGCTACAATGGCGGGAGGGAGGGGCAGAGGAGCTGGAGTGTTTGAAGGATGTGATTGCAGTGATCAACATGGAATTTAGGCAGGTGAGGAGGGAGTGATGGATTGTGTGATGGTGCCAAGGATGACTGACTCAGGATCGCTGTGGATAATGGAACTTCAGAGGGGGTTCTAGAATATAAGCTGAAATGATAGAAGGCAGTGGTCAGGGATTAGATGTTTCTTCCAAATATTTGTTTAGAGGTTGATTCATTTATGATCAAAACATTAATTGATCAATTACACTGTGTCAGGTCTTTCTTGAGGTACTGGGTAAAAGATGGTGACCAAACAATGAAGTCTGCTAACATGGAGTTTACCTTCCATGAGGAGGAGACAGACCACAGTCTCACATAAATTTAAAGGCTGAGATCTCTGAAGAATAAAGAGGAATAACGGAAAAAAGAGTGACTAGCACGCTATTGAGTGACTAGTCAGGAAGTTCTCTCAGTGTTGAGACAATTAGGCAAAGGTCTGAATGAGATGAAAAGGTGGGTCATTTAACTATCTTGGGAAGAGTGTTCTAGTACAAAAGACTGAGGTTAGAGTGAGCCCTGTGTGTTGAGGAGGAGAAGGCCAGTAAGTAATCACCTTCAGGGAGAGCAGGAAGAGGTGACAGGTACGGGGTGGGGGGGTGCTCTTTAGTTGTGGTGAGGAGTTGGGTTTTGCTTTAAGGGTGATGTGAAACCATGGAGGGCTGGAGTAAAGTTTGAAATTGGTCTTCTGAATGGATTGCTTGTGTGGGGTTGAAACACTTGACTGGAGGTGAGGATTCAGGGTCTCAGCTGAGTTATTTCTCCAGGTGTTGGTTTGATCTCCATGGGGATGTCAGAATCACTGATAGAAATAGGGGTGGAAAATATAGTGATTGGTCAGGAAGTAAGGTATTTAGTGAATGGTGGAGAGGCAGTAGGGAATGACAAGAAGTTACTGTATGGCAAAAAGGAGAAGGATGGCAGGTGGTTTAGTCAATGGCAGGAGTTAAAAAGATGCTGATGGTTTCAAAGGAGAATAAATCATTTGACAGTGCTCAGGGGATCAAGAAAGTCACTCACTCACTTCCTAACCCTACTATATGTGGGATTTGACACAAAATGTCTCCATGTGATAGGACTGCTGGAGGAGAACTGACTGAATGACAGCAGGTTACTGTCTGTGTGAGCAGGTGCAGTTTCCTTCAGAGAGGCTGAGGCAGGGATTCTCAAGCTAGGGGACATTTGGCAATGTCTGGAGACACTTTGGTTTTTAAAACTGGAAGTGCAGTGGTTATGCTGTTCGCATCTAGTAACTAATGGCTAGTGATGCTGATAACATTCTATAGTACACAAGACACATGGGATTTTCTGTCCCAAGGTGTCAGTGGAGTTATGGTTGGGAAACCCTGGTTGAACGATTGAGGGGTATTTGTTCATCATGGAGCTGAAGTTCCAGGGAGCTATATGTCCCTCTCTTCCACATTATTCCATAACCCTTTCTGATAATTTTTGGTTTGATATACACATACACATTTACTTGCACACACTCAAATATTCTTATATAGGGGAGCTCCTATCTATCTTTCTGTTATACACAATTTCTGTCATACACAGTTTCTAAGCAAGCTACTTAGTTTCCTGGCTGTTTTCAGTCATAAGATGTGTAAGATGGGTATACTGCAACAATAATTAATCATTTGAGAACTGAGGGATGTGGTTTCCTTGTTTTTGGTGCCAGCTAGATACAGGGAAACAAGTTCTATAGAAGAAAAATCCTTTATTTCCTTTCAGAAAATATCATGGGAGACCAAAGAATGTTCTCTAGTGACCAAAAGGAAAGAAGAAAAGAAAAAGGCCTCTTTTGCCTTGCTTTGTTATTCTACATATCAGAGGAAGATTTTTAAATGAGTTTTGGTAGATAGACTTTTACAAAATGGTGAAGGAGTAGGAGACCATAATTTTGTCTGGTCTCAGGAATTCTGCTAGATAGTTATCAAATCATTTTGAACACCCATTAACTCAACCGGAGATCTAAGAAAAGAATTGCTTCAATTCTGCAGATAGAAAGCAACCACTTTCTGCAAGAAAGACAAGATGGAAAAATTCACTTCAAAAAAGAGAATAAGAGGCAGTATTGACTGCCAGGGACCAAATGAGGTGGATATAAGTAAGATGTTGGAACTAGAGTTCAGAATAATGATTGTAAAGATGCTATAGGCTTGAAAAAAACATAGAAGACACTAGAGAATCCCTTTTTAGGTGAAATAAAAGAACTAAAATCTAATCAAGTCAAAATAAAAAAGGCTATTAATGAGATGCAGTAAAAAAATGGAGTCTCTAACTGCTAGGGCAGAAGAATTCATGATCTAGAAGACAAAATGATGGAGAATAAAGAAGCTGAGAAAAAGAGATAAACAACTACAGGATCACAAAGAGAGAATTTGAGATAAGTGATACCATAAAGTGAAACAATATTAAAATAATTCAGATAGAAGGAGAAGGAAGAATAGAGACTGAAGATATATTAGAGAAAATTACAGCTGAGAACTTCCCTAATTGGGGGAAGGAAACAGGGATTCAAGTCCAAGAAGAACAGAGAACCCCCCTCAAAATCAATAAAAATAGGTCAACACCTCGACATACAATACTGAAGCTTGCAAATCTCAGAGACAAAGAGAACATCCTGAAAGCAGCTCTGGGACAAGAGGTCTGTAACCTACAAAGGTAGAAACATTAGGCTGGCAGCAGACCTATCCACAGAAACTTGGCAGGCTAGAAAGGACTGGCATGATATATTCAGAATGCTAAATGAGAAAAATATGCAGTGGAGAATACTTTATCCAGAAAGGCTGTCATTCAAAATAGAAGGGGAGGGATCCCTGGGTGGCGCAGCGGTTTGGCGCCTGCCTTTGGCCCAGGGCGCGATCCTGGAGACCCAGGATCGAATCCCACGTCAGGCTCCTGGTGCATGGAGCCTGCTTCTCCCTCTGCCTATGTCTCTCCCCCCCCCCCCCCCCGCCCGTGTGTGTGTGACTATCATAAAAAAAAAACCACAAAACAGAACAAAATAGAAGGAGAGATAAAAAGCTTATAGGACAAACAAAGTAAAACAATTAGTGAGGGACACCTGGGTGGCCTTTGGCCCAGGGTGTGATCCCAGGATACTGGATCGAGTCCCACATCAGGCTCCTTGTGGGGAGCCTGCTTCTCCATCTGCCTGTGTCTCTGCCTCTCTCTCATGAATAAATAAATAAAATCTTAAAAAAAAAATAAAACAATTTGTGATCACTAAAACTGCCCCTATAAGATATATCAAAATGGATCCTTTAAACAAAGAGAAATCCTAAAAATAATATAGACCAGAAATGATCAGAGGCAATATACACAAACAGTGACTTTAGAGGTAATACAATGGCACTAAATTCATATCTTTCAGTAGTTACTCTGAATGTAAATGGGTTAAATGCCCATTCAAAAGACACAGGGTATTAGATTGGATTAAAAAGCAAGACTGTTGATATGCTCTCTGCAAGAGACTCACTTTAGACCCAAAGACACTTCCAGATAGAAAGTGAGGGGGTGTAAAACCATTTATCATGCTAAATGACATCAAAAGAAAGCTGTGGTTGCACTCCTTATATCAGACAAATTAGATTTAAAACCAAAGACTGTAATAAGAGACAAGGAAGGTCACTATATCATAATTAAAGGATCTATCCAACAAGAAGATCCAACAATTGTAAATATTTACGCCCCTAACATGGGAACAGCCAATTATATAAACCAATTAATAAAAAAATTAAAGTACCACTTTGATAACAATACAATAATAACAGGGGACTTTAACACCCCACCCACTGCAATGGACAGCTAATCTAAGCAGAAGATCAACAGGGAAATAAGGGCTTTGAATGACACACTGGACTGGATAGACATCATAGATATATTCAGAACATTCCATCCTAAAGCAACAGAATACACATTCTTCTCGAGTGCACAAGGAACATTCTCCTGAATAGACCACATACTGTGTCACAAAGCAGGTCTCAACTGGTACCAAATGATTGGGATCATTCCTTGCATATTTTCAGACCACAGTGATTTGAAGCTTGAACTCATTACAAGAGGAAATTTGGAAAGAACTCAAATACATGGAGGTCAAAAAGTATCCTACTAAAGAATGAATGGGTCAGCCAGAAAATCAAAGAAAAATTTAAAAAATTCATGGAAGCAAATGAAAATGAGAACACAACTGTTCAAAATCATTGGGATGAAGCAAAGGCAGTCCTAAGAGGGAAGTATATTGAGCAATATTCAAATGCACAATCTAACCTGACACTTAAAGGAGCTAGAGAAAGAAAGAATGGCAAATAAAGCCTAAACATGGCAAGAAAGAGAATGAATAAAGATTAGAGCAGAAATCAATGAAATAGAAATCAAAAGAACAGAACATATCAATGAAAATAGGAGCTTGTTCTTTTTTTTTTTTTTAAAGATTTTATTTTTTATTTATTCATGAGAGACACAGAGCGAGAGAGAGAGAGAGGCAGAGACACAGGCAGAGGGAGAAGCAGGCCCCATGCAGGGAGCCCGATGTGGGACTCGATCCAGGGTCTCCAGGATCACACCCCGGCCTGCAGGTGGCACTAAACCGCTGCGCCACCAGGGCTGCCCTTCTCTTTTTTTTTTTTTTTAAAGATTTTATTTTTTATTTATTCATGAGAGACACAGAGCGAGAGAGAGAGAGGCAGAGACACAGGCAGAGGGAGAAGCAAAAATAGGAGCTTGTTCTTGAAAGAATAAGATTGATAAGCCCCTAACCAGACTTACCAAAAAGAAAAGAGAAAGGACCCAAATAAATAAAATCATGAATGAAAGAGCACCCAATATGAAGGAAAATACAAAATGAGATCACACCCAATATGAAGGAAATACAAAAAATTAATATAATATTAATTTTTAAATTAATATTAAATTAAATTTAAATATAAAATTAAATATAAAATTAAATATAAACAAGTATATGACAACAAATTAGGCAATCTGGAAGAAATGGATGCATTGCTAGAAACATATAAGCTACCAAAACTGAAACAGAAAGGAATAGAAAACCTGAACAGACCCATAACCAGCAAGAATATTGAAACAGTAATCAAGAATCTCTCAACAAGAGTCCAGAGCCAGATGGCTTCCCAGGGGAATTCCACCAAACATTTAAAGAAGAATTAATGCATATTCTTCTGAAGCTTTTTTTCAAAAAATAGAAATGGAAGGGAAACTTCAAACTTGTTCTGTGAGACCAACATTACCTTGATCCTAAAACCAGACAAAGACTCCAGCAAACAGGAGAATTACAGACCAATATCCCTGATGAACATGGATGCAGACATTCTCAATAAGATACTAGCCAATAGTATCCAACAGTACATTAAAAGGATTATTTACCACAACCAAGTGGGATTTATTCCTGGGCTACAAGAGTGGTTCAGCATTCACAGATCAATCAATGTGATACACTACCTTAATAAAAGAAGGGACAAGAACCATATGATCCTCTCAATAGATGCAGAGAATGCATTTGACAAAGTACCGCATTTGTTCTTGGTTAAAAGTCTTCACAATGTAAGAATAGAGGAAACATACCTCAGCATCATAAAAACCATCTATGAAAAGCCTGCAGTGATATATTCTCAATGGGGAAAAACTGAGAGAGGAGGGTCAGGAACATGACAGAGATGTCCACTCTCACCGTTCAACATAGTATTAGAAGTCCTAGCCTCAGCAGTCAGACAACAAAATGAAATAAAAGGCATCTGAATTGGCAAAGAAAAATCAAACTCTCAGTCTTTGCAGATGACATGATATTCCATATGAAAACCCAAAAGACTACCTCCAAATTGGTAAAACTCATACAGGTATTCAGCAATGGCAGGATATAAAAGTCAAGGCAGGGACGCCTAGGTGGTTCAGTGGTTGAGCGTCGTCTGCCTCTGGCCCCAGGCATGATCCTGGGATCCCGGATCGAGTCCTGCATTGGGCTCCTTTCAGGGAGCCTACTTCTCCTTCGGCCTGTGTCTCTGCCTTTCTCTCTTCTCTGTGTTTCTCATGAATAAATAAAATAAAAAAAAAAGTCAATGTACAGAAATCAGTTGCATTTCTACACACTAACAATGAGACTGAAGAAAGGGAAATTAAGAAATCGATTCCATTTACAATTGCATCAAAATCTATATGATACCTAGGAATAAATCTAAGCAGAGAGGCAAAAGATCTGTAATTAGAAATCTATAAGACACTCATGAAAAAAATTGAGGAAGTCCTAAAGAAATGGGAAAACATTCCCACACTCACAGATTGGAAGAAAAAATATTTTAAAAATATCTATGCTACCTAGAGCAATTTTGCATTCAGTGCGATCCCTATCAAAATGCCATCGACATTTTTCACACAGCTGGAACAAATAATCCTAAAATATGTATGGAACCAGGAAAGACCTCAAATAGTCAAAGGAATGTTGAAAGAGAAAACCAAACCTGGTGGCATCACAATGCTGGACTTCAAGCTCTATTACAAAGCTAATCATCAAGACAGTATGGTACTGGCACAAAAAACAGGCATATAGATCATTGGAACAGAATAGAGAACCCAGAAATGGACCCTCAACTCTATGGTCTACTAATCTTGGACAAAGCAGGAAAGAATGTCTAAGGGGGAAAAAAGTCTCTTCAACAAATGTTGGGAAAATTGGACAGCCATATGTGGAAGAATGATACTGGACCATTCTTTACCCCATACACAATGATAAACTCAAAATGGTTGAAAGACCTAAATGTGAGACAGAAATCCATCAAAATCCTAGAGGAAAACGTAGGTAGCAACCTCTTTGACCTCGACTATAGCAACTTCTTGCTAGACATGTCTCCAAAGGCAAGGGAAACAAAAGCAAAAATGAACTATTGGGACTTTATCAAGATAAAAAGTACAGCAAAGGAAACAGTTTTCAAAGCCAAAAGACAACTGACAGAATGGTAGAAGATATTTGCAAATGTCTTCTCAGATAAAGGGCTAATATCCAAAATCTATAAAGAATTTATCAAACCCATCATCTAAATAACAAATAATACAATCAAGAATCAGGCTGAAGACATAAACAGACATTTCTCCAAAGAAGACATACCAATGGCCAGTACACATATGAAAAAGTGCTCAACATCACTTGGCATCAGGGAAATACAAATCAAAACCACAATGAGATACAACCTCACACCAGTGAGAATGGCTAAAATTAACAAGTCAGGAATCAACATGTTGGCAAGGTTTGGGAGAAAGGGCAACCTCTTAAGACTGCTGGTGGGAGTGCAAGATGTTGCGGCCACTCTGGAAAACAGTAGGGAAATTACTCAAAAAGTTGAAAATAGAGTTACCCTATAATCCAGCAATTGCACTACTAGGTGTTTATCCCAGAAATGCAAATGTAGTGATCCAAAATGGCACCTGCAATCCATGTTTACAGCAGCAGTGTCCACAATAGCCAAACTATGGAAAGAGCCCAGATATCCATCAACACATGAATAGATAAAGAAGATGTATACATGCACACACACGTACACACACACACACACACACACACACAAAATGTAATACTGCTCAGCATAAAAAAAGAAATACTATTTGCAATGATTTGGATGGAACTAGCGGGTATTTGCTAGCAAAATAAGTCAGAGAAAGACAATGGTATGTTCTCACTCATGTGGAATTTAAGAAACAAAACAGAGAATCATAGAGGAAGGGAGGGAAAAATAAAACAAGACAAAATCAGAGAGGGAGTCAAACCATATAATAGACTCTTAGTCATAGGAAATAAACTGAGGGTCATTGGATGAAAGGGGGGTTGGGGGAGATGGGGTCCCTGGGTGATGAACATTAAGGAGGGCATGTGATACAGTGAGCACTGGGTGTTAATATGAGACTGATGACTCACTGAATTCCTCCTCTGAAACTAATAATATACTATATGTTAATTAATTAATTTAAAGAATAAAATGAAGTGCCAGGAAAATTGTATGACTAGTATCCTGATAGATATTTATACATTTGAAATTTAGTTGTTCTAACTGAAGTACAGACCTGGACCTCATTTTGCACAATCACAAGCTTAACATGCTTTTTACATTTTGAAACCTATTCAGAACAAAAATCAAGAAGAATGTGCAACATAGACCTTCCATTACCTTCCAATCCTAAAATATTTACTGTTTGACCCTTTATGGAAAGAAAAAGTTTGTTGATCTCTGGTATAGATGTATTTTCTATCTAGTTTTGACCATGATAAAAGAGTATTTGTCACAGAGTCATAGCACTGCATTTATTCAGAAATCCTAAAACTATTTATTGATACTCCTTATGTGCAAGTGGCTACATTTGCAGGATATATGCTGGTTGTCAGAGAGTTTATTTTAGTACGAGGTGTAGGTTTTTATTTTTTTTAAGGATTTATTTGAGAGAAAGAGAGAGAGCCAGGAGTGAGGGAGGGGCAGAGGACAAGGGAGAAGCAGGCTCCCTGCTGAGCAGAGAGCCTGAGGTGGGGCTGGATCCCAGGATCCTGGGATCATGACCTGAGCTGAAGGCAGATGCTTAACTGACTAAGCCACCCAGCACCTGCGTCCTTACAGAAAGTACTAAGAAGGGTTTCAAAAAAGTATGGGAGGGGGGTCATTGAAGGCTTTTTTGGATAAGTGATTTTAATCTAACTTTGAAGAGTGAATCCACCAATTGGAAGGATGGGCAGGAACTGGGCAAGAACTGAGAGGCACTTGTGGCCCTGAAATGGATCCTTTCTTATACCAATGACTAATGGAGAATCAGCTAAATCAATTTCTAAAGGATAATAAATTAGAGAGAGAGTAGTATCATAAATGGATTAGGAACTTGCAGTTATTGTGTTGTCCCAGATGAATCTAAGGTATAGCTAGGTTTGAGAACCGTGGCACTAGGTTGATGCAGGCCCTTTGGGGTCCTCTGCCAGTGGCCTCTTCTCATCTCTTTTGTCTCTTTGATGGAAATAAAAACTAAAGTTTGCACCTAGTGTAGAGCTATGGTTCTGAGGAGCATGTGATAAAATTTTGAGTCTGTACATCTTTCTTCAGGGTGATGTGTTGGCTGGCCAACTCTTTCCTCAGGGGTAAGGGCCTTTGTCTGCCTACTGTCCCCTCATTCCCTGTCCCTCCCCATGGCCATGCCAGAGACTGTGAATGTCAGTTACTGATATTTTTTAGCTCACTTGGTGGTTGCTAACTGCTCCCTCAGAGAGCCATCAGCAGGGTAAACAAAGAGGAAGGAGGGTTACCAATGAAATCCAAAAAGTTGGGCACTCTTCAGGTGGAAAATGTGCAGCCAATCATGTGGCCTCTTTTGGGGCAGGAGATGTTTTGGGAGATGGGAGAGCAAACCAGATGTGACTTTTTCCAAGTGGAATCCCAGGCCTCAGACTGCAGTTCTCTGTGATTGGGAAGCTGCTGTCGGTGCATGTGAGTAGCCTTGGCAACAGTGATGCTCACTTGTGTTTTCTAGGCCTCACTCCTCTGGGATGGTTCTGAGCTAGGTGACCTGCCAGTGTTCCTTCCTAATGACTGTTTCATCTGCAGGGCGAACTCTGTTGGAGAAGTTGTTCAGCCAGCAGGAGAACGGGCCTCCAGAAGAAGCAGAGAAGTTTTGCTCCCGGATTATTGCTATGGGCCTTCTACTTCCTTTCAGTGACTGCTTCAGGGAACCCTGTGATCGAAATGCCCAATCAAGTTCAGCTCCGTTTGATGTAAGTAGGAACATTTACTTCTCTGTCTGTGAGGCAGATTGCAGTAAAAAAAAGCAACTGTGAAGTGTTTGCCCAATCACTCTATAATTTATAAGCCAACATGTGATGCAAGCCATTCTCTCCTCCACCACTCAGCAGCTAAGCATGTCGGTGTCTACGCTTTCCTTGAATAATCTTAAGTATATTGGCCAAACCTCCTTTTCTTAACAGATGGCCACACTCTTGACAGTTTTCCAGCCTGTTTTAATCAGTGATGATTTTAAAGTGGCTATAATTCAGGACTGCTGACTTTGCTGGTTGTGGACATTACTTCAGAAGCAGTACCATAGGGCTAGAGCTTTGTTCCCTGTAGGCCTTTGGTTTCCATGGGCACCTAGAACACTATTTCAGTGCGATCATAGCTCATCTGTTATTAACTATTGGTATGAAGCAGCGCTGTCTGCTTCTTCCCTAGCTCCCATTCACCAAGAGAATAGTGATTATTGCAGAGCAGTAATCCAAAAGGCATATAATTCCTAATGAATATCAGCACAGCTGGATTATCATTTTCAAGCCAGGTTATTGCTAATCTTTCTCAGGTATGTGGTACATGTGTGATATTGGTAGTTGTGTTGAGCCTGCATCTAAAACCCAGATGAGGGGATCTCTGGGTGGTTCAGTTTAGTGCCTGCCTTCAGCCCAGGGTCTGATCCTGGAGTCCTGGGATTGAGTCCCACGTCGAGCTCCCTGCATGGAGCCTGCTTCTCCCTCTGCCTGTGTCTCTGCCATTCTCTCTCTCTCTCTCTCTCTCTCTCTGTCTGTATATGTCTCTCACAAATAAGTAAATAAAATCTTAAAAAAAAATAAAACCCAGATATATAAGAATTCTTCTGTATGATTTTCTCAATAAAAATTGAAGGTCTAGTTGGCTACTTGTGTGGAGCCCAGTATTTATAAGGCAGAGTAATGGGTTCTCAACCATATGGGTTAGTTGCAGTTGTTCTTTGCTTCTGACTATACCCTTCTTCTGTGCCTTCAGTATATGTACTATTGACCAATGAATGAGACACTGGTGAATTTTGAAAGACGATGAGTCCCAACTGAGATCGAGGTATAATAGTAAATAATAATATGTCTATGTGTCCTGTATTTCTTCCACCTCTTCTTCATACATTATGACCTATGTTCTTCCTTGATCTCCCTTCAGTATTAGAATTAATCACAGAAAATATTGTGAGATCTTCTTGATACTTCTTCCTATGTGAAAGAAGTTTCCGCAGTGACTTGTGAAAGTTGCTTAAGATCTTTTTATTTATTTAAATATTTTAAAATGACATAGATAATTACTGCTAGGTAGATCTTTCTCTTCTGTAGGAAGAACTGGACAATTTAAAATTTTTCCTTTTTTGTTTTTCCTTTGTGTGTGTGTGTGTGTGTGTGTGAGAGAGAGAGAGAGAGAGAGAGAGAGATGTATGTGTTATTATAGACACAGGACCTGGGGACTGTGTTGCGCTAAAAGTGTTGTAGAGCTATATTCTAGAAAATATATCAATTTGCAATTTGGAATTAAAATCAATGTGGTATAGACAAAGGAAGACCCTAGGCATGTCTAAAGCTTGCCTTTTGATTGAAACTATTCCCAAGTTGATTGCATTTTCTTCTCTTAAAGTTTAGATGTAAACAGTTTTATCATTCAAAAAATGTGAAATTGAAATAAATGAAAAGAATAGAGTAATTTTATACCTTCTTTTTTTAAAAAAAATCACTGAACTGGCTGCTTCTTATCTCCCACCTCTTGTGTTAGAGTAGTAACTCCTTCCATCGTTTACTATTTGGAAGACAGTTGGGTGTGGCATGAAGAGGGAAAAGCAAACAACAAATAAAATTCCTTAATATGGTAGGAAATAATTTCATCAGATTGAGGAATTTGTTTCCTCCAACTTTATAGGTTTGCATTTTCTCCTTTCTTTGTTGGCTCTGTAGTATATCTCTACTCCCTCTGCCAAACTAAACACAAAACAAATATGAAATTAAAGGCCCTGTAGTAAGAAATGTTACTCCATATACCTAAGCAGCAGTTCAGTCACAGAACTGTGCATTTGCTGTACGTGTAGTTAAGGATTTTCTTCAAAACTCAGAAGAAGTAGCATTACAAGGAGTTATGTAGACTGAAGTATTGGTGGAATGGGGAGGAATGCATTTATTTGTATGGAGATAAGTTTCTGATAATTAGTGTCTCTGCTGATTTCCAGAAAATTGCTGTTGGGAGGATTTCTAACCAGAAATTCTCTTGAGGACAGTTGCCTTCGAGACAGAGCACCATATGGGACTAAACTCATAACTGGCATTCTTCCCACCCCCAACTTTGTTCCCTTCTCTGAGAGCATTTAATCCACTCCCCCTTCTCCTCTCTCCATTTATACACATAACTAAAGTAGCAAAGGGTTTTGATTTAGGGGTCTTACTGATCCAGTTTATGGCTTAGCCTTCTTCATTCAACCCTTTTGATTTTAGTTCCATGTTAGGTCATTCATTTTTGGGGCCTAACATTTTGCTTTAGAAATGCTATAGAAAATATGAAAGGACTTGACATTTTCTCTTCATCTTTTAACTTGGTTAAAGTTTCAAGAACCCTAAAAGGCAAAGAGCTGTGAGTGATAATGTTAATTCATTCACAAATACTGACTACATTCTGTAGGCAGTGTTGCATTATGAGGAAGAGAAATGAGATTTTTTTTTTTGAGAAATAGTTTTCTGTTCTCCTGAAATTTGTATCCTTATCACAGTGGGGAGAGACACATAAAAACCAAAAACCAAAACATCAATAATAAATAAGAGCATAGATCATGAATTTCCATCAGATTGTAATAAATGCTATAAAGGAAATAAACCCTAGTAATATGATAGGGTGAATGTAGAGGAGGCCTCACTAAGGATCCATGATGGGAGGTCTGAAGGAAGGTCATTCTATGAAGTTACTTGGCAAATACAAAGGGCCTGGGAAGAGCATAGGCATGACCTAATCAAGGCACAGCTTGAGTGCCTATGTAGCTGAAGTTTCACGGGAGGAGGGCAGAAAGGACCTGGGGCTGGAATATGTAGTCTTGAAAGCTATGGAAGGAAATTTTTTTTTTTTTTTAAGTAGGAGATTTTGGAAGGTTTTGTGCAGGGAAAGAACATACTTTACATGGATGACTCAGTCTGGTCTTTGGGTAATGGAATAGAAGGGTGGAAGTAGAAACAGGAACACCAGGTGGGTGACTGTAGTAGTGGAGTGAGGGACAGTGGCAGTAGCTTGAGGTGGGATGCTGATGAGAGTTAGAGAAGAGTTCTTAGGTGTGGGACAGATTCTGGAGGCAGAACTGATGGGACTTCCAGTGAGTTGGGAAGTCAACTACAACTTCTTGGTTTTTGATTTTAAATAGCTGTGTGGATGGTTGTGACATTTATTGAAACGGAAAGGACAAGTCCATTTTAGGAGGAAAATATTGTAAGGATATACTTTTCTTGAGTAAAATTCTGTTAATTTAGAAAACTAATACTGAGCATATAAGCTGACAAACATAAACTTTTGATTTTTGCTTGTGGAATGATGTTGACTTTATTAGCCAATCAAAATTAGGGCCATGATACTCAAAGACATTTCAGCCATCAGAAGGGTTGGTCGCCCTTTCTTTGCATTGCCATGTCTTCATAACAGAAAGAAAGATTGGGCTCCTTTAAGGGCATAATAACATTGTCCATTATCTTTTTCCATTTCCATTACTAATCTGGGGACCCAAAAGCTATCACCTTACTTCGTATTCTCTGGTAGTATGCTCACATTCGCCTCTTGCTTTGTTTGTTTCTTTTCGTTTTATATCTCAGAATTCTAAGCTAGAGCTAGATCATTTCTTTTTCTTTTTTTTTAAGCTAGATCATTTCTAATAAGAGAAAACACACACATAATAAAACTGCTTAGTAGATTGTATTGTTTAGTTGTAAGTCAAGTTATTTCTTGTGATGAGGAAAGACTTTTTTCTTTTTGAAGTCTGTTCTAGTCATTTCTCAAGTGTGAGGAAAAATATCTCTCCTGAAAAGGTTTACTGTAA
The DNA here is from genome assembly GCF_048418805.1 of Vulpes vulpes. Classification (NCBI taxonomy): domain Eukaryota; kingdom Metazoa; phylum Chordata; class Mammalia; order Carnivora; family Canidae; genus Vulpes; species Vulpes vulpes. The sequence continues at coordinate 128,731,126 of NC_132792.1, read as the reverse complement.
ATCCTTAGAAATAGCAAAACCTTTGTTATTATGACACACAGTTGACCCTTGAACAACATGAAGTTTAGGGTCGCCAACCCCCTACACAGTAAAAAATCCACATATAACTTTTGACTTCTCCCAAATTTAACTACTAATGACCTACTGTTGATTGGAAGCCTTACCAATAGCACCAACAGTCGATTAACACATTTTATATATGTATTGCATGTTGTATTCTTACAACAAAGTAAGGTAGAGAAAATGTTAAGAAAATCATAAGGAAGGAAAATACATTTACTATACTATAAAAAAATCCACATATAAGTGAACCCACATAGTCCAAACCTGAGTTATTCAAGACTCAACTTTAATTTGCATTTTTGGGTCACTGCCCTGCTACCTGTGAATAAGATATTGCTAATCCTCACCCTGTGGCTGACCACAGGCCCATGCTCATTGTCTGTTAGGTGTGAGATGGAGATTATTTTGCAAGAGTAGGTCCAGTATATAGTCCCTTAAGATTCATTTTCTCTTGAATACTTTTTTTTTTTTTAAAAAAGACTTTTATTTACTTATTTGAGAGAGAGGTAGAGCATGGGTGGGAGGAGGGGCAGAGAGAGAGGGACAAGCAGACTCTCCAATGATCCAGGATCCCAATCTGTGCTCAATCCCAGGACCCTGAGATCATGATCTGAACCGAAGTTGGACACTTAACTGACTGAGCTACACAAGCACCCCTTCTTTTGAATACTTTTATTCATATTGGTTTTTCTGGGTCATATTCATCAGTGGCTGTTGTCCAGCAAATTACAGTTATTTCACATAATTTTTGATTATCCATTAACAAGCTCTTCTAGGGTTTCTTCAGTCATCACTGTGTTAGATATCACAATATCTCTTTATAATATGAAAAATCAAGCCCAAAGATTTTGGCTGGAGTAGATGATTATACTTACTTAATCCTTTAGAACTGATTCTATCTATCTATCTATCTATCTATGTATCTATCTATCTATCTATCTATCTATCATCTATCTATCTATCTATCTAGAAAGATTTATTTCTTGAGAGAGTGAGAAAGGGAGAGCATGGGGGAGGGGAAAGGGTAGAGACAGTCTCAAGCAGACTCTGTGCTGAGTGTAGAGCCACTCGGGGCACTATTATAACCCCGAGATCACAACCTGAGCAGAGACTCAGGGTGGCCTGCTCAACTGACTGAGCCACCCAGGCACCCCTAGAACTGATTTTAAATGTCTTTCTAGTAGAACATTTTTGGATGCTGGGCTTTTTTGGGGTTGGCAGATTTGCTAATTTTACTAAATATGCAGTGGTCCCTATGCTTACCAGATGGATGGGAGTTTCTTGCTATGTATATAAATAGACATAAGTTTAGATGAGTGCATTAGCAGGGCCAGAATTAGCGAGAAGAAGACATAAAAGTCTAGGCTAAAAGGAATAAAGGAAACCTGATCCTGAACTTGTTGGAAAAATAATTCATTAATCAAAATCAATAGTGGTCTCGACCAGAAAACTAATGGAATGTACTCTGCTCACTGTCACCAATAGCCAGAATGAAGACTTAAGTGAATAGAAATGATCATTTGTATTGGAATCCAACTTTTTTCCAGAGTAGGAAGAACACTTGGATGCTATGTAGTGAAGCCCACACACATCTTTTACTGAGAAGCAAAAAGAGCCATGACACAGCTTTCAGCTCTAAGAGCACGTACACACACACACTCACACGATCATATGATCATACAACACACATATATATATTACTGCTCTACTTTTATTCTTGAAACATTGTTTTTTTTTTTTTAATTTTATTTATTTATTCATGAGAGACAGGGAAAGAGGCAGAGGCACAGGCAGAGGAAGAAGTAGGCTCCATGCAGGGAGCCCGATATAGGACTCGATCCCGGATCTCCAGGATCAGGCCCCGGGGTGAAGGTGGTGCTAAACTGCTGAGCTACTCCGGCTATCCCTACTCTTGAAACATTGTGTAGAGTATTAACTCTCAGGAAGTTTTTACCTGTGATATTAAAATTGTACTTAATTTTCAAACCAGCTTTTTAAATTATTTTAGCTGAACATTTCTTTTCCTTGCAGACTTATCTAATCTTAACATAGGAGTCAGTAGTAAATAGATTTCATTTACTGATTCATTTTGTAGGCACATTTTACATCTATTCCATACTCAGGTAATCATTGCCTAAACTCATGAGAAGTGGGGTGACAACAATAGGTTGGAAACTATAATCCTTTCTCTCAGTTTTATTCTAGTTTTTGTTTGTTTAATTTTAAGGACTTAAGGGATGTCTAAGATACTACATTTGCCTCTTAAAAAGCAGTTCTGCTCCTCACCTGGCCCCTCCACTCCAGTCCTACCCCAGCCTGGTTCTCCTTATTCTTGTTTTTCTGGTTTTGACTTTGATATTTTTAAGTTTGCTGATTCAGTTTGGTTAGCAACATTGCTATTGTCTTTGGGCTGTCACAGATTAGGATTTAGGTATTTCTCTACACTTCCCCTCCCCATTCCTTCAGTATAGTTAATAAATCTTCTAACTTCCCTTTAATAATTCTCCCTTTAACTTTAACTAATATGCTTCAGGTTATTTTGCTGTTGTCTCATCAATTCAGATAATGTCTGCTGCAGTCCCACCCACCTCATACAATTAGGCTGTCGCCTTCCCCTCTACCTAGTTTAAACCTCAACTGTTCTAGCTTAAACCAAGAGTACATTGATCCTAAAGTATATTTTTAAGGTTAAGTTTTAATTTAATTTATTTTTATTTTTAAAAAAGATTTTATTTATTCATGAGAGAGAGGCAGAGACATAGGCAGAGGGAGAAGCAGGCTCTTCACAGGGAGCCCAGAGTGGGACTCGATCCCCAGACCCGGGATCACACCCTGAACCAAAGGCAGATGCTCAACCATTGAGCCACCCAGGAGTCCCTTAATTTTTAATTTTAGTTTAAGAGTTGAAAACCTATGGACACATTACGACTATTGCCCTGCGGAGCCAATAGTGTGCTCTAATTTTATTTCTTTCTTAATACCCCAATATCACAGCCCCCAGATCCCTCAAACAGGGATGTTCCTGGGGTTAAGTTCCAATGGATTCTGTTATTTTAAGAAACAATCACTTGCTTAAAAGTGATATTTAGTTCAGTGTAGTTCAGTTTACATTGGATTTATCCCTTTTTTATACAGGGAGCCCTCATCTAGTACAACAAAGTTTTTGATTGCCTTTTATTTTATTTTGGGAGAAGAAACCTATACCTTTCTTTCTTTTTTCCTCTATATTCTCAATATCTTTGAGTTTGTACCTCATTCTTACCATTTAGTGGAGTTCTGTCAATTTTTCTTGAAGACTACTACTGTTGTCTGAATATTTGTGTCCAAAATTCATAGATTGGAATCCTTAGGTCCAAAGTGATGTTGTTTGAAGGTGAGGCCTTTGGAAGGTTGACTGGATCATGAGGATGGAGTCCTCATGAATGGGGGATTCCATACAGCTGTCTCTCCTACCATGTCAGGGTATGGTGAGAAGGTACCAGCAATGAACTGAGAAGAAGGCTCTCACCAGATAAAGAGATCATGTTGGTTCCTTGATCTTGTACTTCCAAGCTCCAGAACTGTGAGAAATAAATTCTGCTAATAAATTCTGTTTATAAGCCACCCAAACTGTGATATTTTGTTATAGCAGCCTGAATGGACTAAGATACCTACTAGCTTCCTCTTCTAATTTAGATCAGGTTCTTGATATGTAATTATGATTTCTACTTGTTTTTTTTTTTTCAGCTCCCCTCTTTTCTCTTGCCCTGCCCCTACTGGGGACAGATAAATTTAAAAAAAAAAAAGAAAGAAAAAAAGAAAGAAAAGCTTTTATTCTCAACTGATTTATAGCCACTTTAGAAAAATAAGATATGCAAAGAAATTATTAGACTATGGTGGTTGAAGAGGGTTCTGTAGTCAGACTGTCCTGGATTTGAGTGCTGGATTTCCCACTTACTGTGTTAACTTAGGTAAATGGCTTAGTGTCTCAAAGTTTGTTTCTTCTGTAAAATGAGCAGTGATGTAGTAAGTTTCTAAATAAGAAGAAGGTATGAATACAAGTAAAGCATTTTGCACCTTATGGGGCATGCAGTTAGTGTTCAATGGATGTTAACTGTTACCACAAATCATAATCAAATTTGGAGTTTAGTGGAGAAATGTATAGCAGGGGGAGCAAAGGAGAGGATTAATGTGTCTCTTTGGTACCTCAGGAGATAACTTTTGGGGTTAGACTCAAGAGTGTACTTGGAATTGGTTGCGGGGATCAGCCAGATACAGAGAAGTCTATGTGTGAGGTATACAGATGTAGGTGACTACAGTTTGTAATTATTCTGGAGTATAAATTGGGAGAATGATAAGTGGGAGGAGGACAAACATAAAAACAAGGATATTTATGTCACTTTGGAGATATTTTTAGTATATGTGCTGCTGAAGCAAGCGCTCCTTGGGGATATTTGTAAATAATTTTTTAGGAGTTAAGCTATAACCAGATTGGCATTTATAAAAAAATCATTCTGGTGGCAGAGTGGAGAATGAAGAAATGTAAAATTTAGTGTCTGGGTGATCAGTAAAAATGCCTAAACTCAAACAGGCAGTGCAGATGGAAGGATATAGCTATGGGGAATATATAGAATTTAGAATTGACAGGACTTGTCATTTGATTAGGTATTGGGAAGTAAAGGAGTAGATGATTTCTTTGGTTTCTGATTGGCACCTCTGGGTGGATGATGATACTCCACAAAGAGGCGGAATATTAATAAAGGAATAAGTTTTAGGGAAGATAATAATTCGTGGACATCTAGAATGTGTGGTTATTTGGGACATGATGGTTGGCAATTCCCAGAGGGTGAAGGAGCTGATGTTACTAGCATCACCATTGTTGCTTAAAAGATAAACAGATGTAGTAAATTTAAGACAGAGAGTAATTAAGATTAAAATTCTTAAGGACAGTGAAGAATAGGTGTGTGCTGGGAGGGGATTCATGAGAGGCCAGAAGATACTGGGATTTAAGAATTCAGAGGTGAAGCTGTTCTATTGATTGCAAAGTCCAGTCTGTGGAATGCAATGTGCATTGTCATTGGAATTGAGGCTTTGATGGTATTGGTTTGGATTCAGTGTCTCACCAAATTGTGGAGGAGTAGGTATTGAGGTGCAGACACAGGAACAGGCCATATAGTCCTCCAGGAGTAGAAGTCCCTGTGGAGTTTAGTCAGTTTTTGCATTAAGAGTGGATGATGACACTACTGCTTGATACGGATTTCAAAGATGCAGAGGATTTTGCACAGAATGAACAAGGAATATTCTCTAGATGATTATGGAGGGCTATATTACAAGGCCGTGTTACACTGAACTTTTAGTTCAGTTCTTACTTGCTTGATTTATCACATCAACCTTTTTAATTACCTTCTTGGATCTGCCCATTACTGGTCTCCAGTCTGGTCTCCTTATGCTTTCCTAGGAATTCATTGTTGGAGCCATGTTCCTTTCCAGATATATATGGCAATGTCTGAAGACATTTTTGGTTGCCACAGTGGGGGAGGGCTGCAGCTGGCATCTTCCCTCCTCAACGAGGGATTTCCCAGTACAAAATGCCAATAGTTGAGAAACACTGCAATGTATATCCTGCATAAAGCCTTTAGTGGTTTCTCTATCAGAGTGAAGTGCCAGTTCCTTGGACTTCCGTGATTTGCCTCTTGCCTTCACCTCTTCCATGTTTTTCTAGCTCACGATGCACTTCCTTTCTGTTCCTCCAAATTTTGTCTTTTATGATGCTGAAGTGCTATCAGTTTCACAATTGTCTATACGTTCTCTCATCTCTGAGCTCTGTGAGTACTACTGCTTCTGTTCCCCAACTATTATTATCCAGTTAAGTTCTACTTTTTATTTTTTTAAATAGAATGATGTTCAGAGATCCCTCTGAGATACCTTCTTTAACCAGGTCTCTGTCGAAAGGTCTGCTGTTAATCTGATATCTCTCCCCATATAAGTTAGCAATCTCTTGTTTTGGGCTGCTTTTAGGATTTTCTCTTTATCTCTGAAATTTGCAAGATTCACTATTATATTTCGAGGTGTTGATTGTTTTTTTTTTCTTTATTTTAGGGAGGTCTTCTCTGTCTCTTGGATATGTATGCCTATTGCCTTTCCAGATTAGGGAAATTCTCAGCTATGATTAGTTTAATCATACTTTCTGGTCCTTCCTCTGTCCGCATGTCCTCTGGAATCCCAATAAGATGAATATTATTCTTTTTCAAACTATCCCTTAATGTCCAAAGTCTCTCTTCATGGGCTCTTAGTTGTTTTTCTCTTCCTCAGTTTTCTTCCTTTCCATCAACTTGTCTTCTATGTCACTCACTCCTTATTCTGCCTCATTAACCCTAGCTGTTAGAACATCCAGTTTAGACTGTATCTTAATTAAAGTATTTGTATTTTGCTCTGATTAGATCTGCATTCTGCAGAAAGAGACTCTTCAGAGTCTTCTATGCTTTTTTCAAAAGCCACCAGTAATTTTTAAATTTTAATCCTGAATTGTATCTCTGACATCTTACTTAAAGCCATATCCATTAGATCTGTGGCAGAGAGTATTACTTCTGGATATTTCTTTTGTCAAGATTCTTCCTTCTAGTCATTTTGTCCAGTGCAGAATAGCTGTATGAGTCAGCAGGGTCAAAAATATCAAGCACAATCGAAGTAAAATACATTCTAGACAATACCAAAGAGTTCAGGGGCCAGAAATAAAAGGGGGGAAAACAGACAATGAAAGTGAAAAAGAAAAAATGGAGGGGAGGCAGAGGTGGTGGAGAGAGAATATAGTCTCAGAGATTGGACCAAGATGGTGATCATCTGGTTCTCAGTGTATTTTGGTGTGTACGTTAGAAGGTGGTAAATTCTAAATTTATGTTAAGAACCAAAACTTACATAGAGAGATGACAACAACAACAACAAAAAGAAAAACATGAAGAAAAAAGAGGGGGGCAGAGTGGATAGGAAGATAGAATATAATCTCACAGAGTGGACCAGCATGGTGCACCACTTGGTTCTGAATCTATTTTGGTATATAGTTTAGAAGGTACTAAATTCCAGAAATGTGAAACAAATCAAAACAGAAAATCCAAAATACCCCCAAACTTAAATGTATCTACAAAAATTAAATTCAATACATTGAAAGGAAGCCAAAAATGAAGAATTTATCTATGACATGTAATTATAAAAAATATGAAAGTCAAAAAGGAAAAAACTTAAAAATGAAGTTTTGATAGAATATTGCAGTTAAGACATGAAAACGATAGAATATGGGAATTTTTTACCCTGAAAAATAAACAAATCTTAAGGAAAAAAGTCTCGATTTCTATATACTATTTCCCCTCAGTCCTGGAGGTTTCCAGTACTATTTGATCAGTAGACTTGCTGTTTGCTTGTTCTTCCAGCTGGTCTTCTGGGGGATGGGCCTGTTGCACTGATTTTCAGTTGTCTCGGCCAGGGTGGAGATGCCCTGTCCCTTGCCTGGTGGTCAGGCTCCATGTTAGCTGTTTGCCCTGTAAGGTCTTTGTTCCTTGGAGGCTGAGCTTCTGCAGGTTGAAAGGAGAAAAAAAAATGGTGGCAGCAAGATCTCCAGCCTCTAAGCCAAAACCTCCCAGCCTGTAGCTACCTGTGGTTTCTTTGTCTGCACTGCCTCAGATCCCTCTGGGGTCAGTCATGGGGGCAATGACTCATACAATTTGAAAGGTAACAGGTGGTGTGAGAGGTTTCCCAGTCTTTTTTTTTTTTTTTTTTAAAGATTTTATTTATTTGTTCATGAGAGACACACACACACACAGAGGCAGAGACACAGGCAGAGGGAAAAGCAGGCTCCACGCAGGGAGCCCGATGCGGGACTCGATCCCGGGACTCCAGGATCACACCCTGGGCCAAAGGCAGGCGCTAAACTGCTGAGCCACCCAAGCGTCCCAGGTTTCCCAGTCTTACGTAGTCACGAGCTCTACCTCTCCTGGAGGAAGTGCAGCATAGCTTGCTTCTATCTGCTGCTGGGTGGTGGGTTGGAGAATGTTTACCTGCTCTAGTGCTACCCAGTCTGCCTCTCTTGGAAGATTGCTGCATTCCAGTCCTTTATTGGGACCAGGAGGGATGGTGTTTTGTGGTTTATGGCACAGGTTGAGCTTTCTCCGGGGTGCCCCTGTTCTTTCTGTGCCTCTGGGAATACTGAGACCTCACTGCCCCTCCTGTGATTCTGCCCTGTTTCTCCACTAAGCATTTTTCAGACAGGGAATACTGCCTCAGGAGCAGATTTCTAAAGGACCTGATAGTGCACCCGAAAGCTGTATTAGTTTCCGGCAGCAGGCTTGCAAAGGCTCCCTCCCCCAGCCATATATCTTCTGATATATCCCCTCCCTTTCTCTTCTCTGGACTCCTACTTTGCAAAAAGCATTGACTTTTCTCCCTGTAGCACCCAGTGATTCTTTCTTTATATCTCAGGTTGAATTCATAGATTTTTCACAATGGTTTGAAATTTATCTGGCTAAATTTGGGAGACCAGATGAAAGGAGGACCCCTGCTCTTCCTCCATCTTGCCTAAAATCTGTATTTAATAATTTTTTTTAGATTCTACTTATTTATTTGAGAGAGAGAGAGAGAGAAGCAGAGGGGGAGAAAGAGAGAGAGAGAGATATCATGAACTGGGGGGAGTAGCCCCCAACTGAGCAGGGAGGCCAATGGTGGGATCAATCCCAGCTCCTTGAGATTATAACCTGAGCTGAAGGCAGACACCCAACCCACTGGACCACACTGGTGCTCCCCTGTTTAATAATCTTTAAACACCTGGAGGGAGAGCAGATAGAGAATGGGATGGAATATGGATTGCTTAGAAATTAGTTGGCTTGAGAATTGACTCTGTTGGATATCTGCTTCTGGGCTTATTGCCATTCTTCTTTCTTAATTCATTTGCTACTCATGATTTTACTGCTCTAATTGCCATATTTTCCCCCCAACCTGCCCTCTCCACTCTTTCTGGATGGAGTCAAATGGAGGTGGAGAGAGTAGGAGAACCTATGGAGAGGTAACTACAAACTGTGAAGGGAAGCCAGCATGCCCACTTGGTCCTGTGTTCATGACCACTTCATATTGACTACATGCTGTCTTTCGTTCTGAGAAGTATTACTCATATCTTGGCAGATAACTTACATATTTGCTGCTTTAGCTCTCAGTGTTTGTGAGTGTGAATGTCTGGCATACTTTACAGATAATGTGGCATGAATGAATGGCTTTCTGTAACACCTCCCCAAAGAATAAGGACCTCTGTTTCACTCCGCATTCCTAAGATAGAGAAGCCAAAAAGGCAGAGATTTGTTTGCTAAACAACATTTCTCCTCTTTCAAAGAACTCTACCACATGGAATAAGTTTGATTTTGATTGGATAATTCAATAAAAAATTGAAGGGACCAGTCAATAAATATAAACAAGGAAAAAATGTGCTTATTATTATTTGTTTTCTCCAAAAGACATTTTTTTAATTTAAATTTATTTTTAGTTATAAAATAGATTTATTTCACAAAGAATATAATAAGCAGGTATGTATCAAGAAGTTCCTACTTGATTTCTTTCTTTGCAAGCTGTACATTTGTAATGGTTTTAAAAAAAATTGCCATACTAACCTTTCTTTACCACGAGATTGATTATGTGTTGTGTTAAATTATGTCTGCCATGTTTGTAGTCATACGATTCAGTGTGAATTAGAGGACTTTGATATATATTTTAAACACTGTTATTTCTCTGGACTCCATTATTTTAAAATGTGTTCTGTTACATTCTTTTTATCCTAACAATTTATAGTGACCGGTCCCTGGTTACTATTCAGTGAATGGTTCTATGACTGGATCCTGTGGTAATCAGTGTCCAAGTTTTACACAGTTGAGTTTAAGCATGTATATTTTAAGATTATTTGAATTTTTTGATCTGATATGTGATTTTAGTAAATTTCTAACACATGTGCTTTTGTTTATTTTGTTTAAGAAGGTAAAACAAGGTTATTTAAGAATAAAAGGGGGTCATGAGTTCAAGCCCCACAGTGGGAGTAGAGGTTACTTAAAAAAGTAAAGAAAAATTAAAACAACAACAACAACAAATACCACAGATTTGGTGGCCTAAACAACAAAAATTGGGGTTCCTGGCTGGTTCAGGCAGTAAAGGGTGGGGCTCTTGATCTCAGGTTTGTGAGTTACAGCTCCACATTGGGTATAAAGAGTACTTTTAAGAAAAAGAAGATAAAACAGGTGAATCCCCCACCCCACCTCCAATTAGGCTGAATTCAAGAGTGTTGTTATAAAAGTGGTAAGGGTAACTAATTGTTTATTCCTTCTCCATAGAATTTTCTGAGTTTAGAGGAAGTACCACCAGTACATTGTGGATTTTAGAGTAGTCTCCAACCATAAAGTTAATTGAAGTTTAGAAAAATCAGTTTCTAAAAATACATTATTGGCAGTCATACTTTCTAAGGCAGTGACATACTTTCTTCATGATTTGTTTTTTTCTCAGTTGAGAGTATTAAGCTATTAGAGATATCTATTTCAGCTTTTACAACTGGTACTTTTTATCATCTACCTGGCAAACTGTGCTGAGTGACTCAGAATTCATTTTGAATTTGTATGATGGACTTTTATTAAAATGGGCGACTTAGCCCAACTTTTCTGTCATGATTTCTTTTTGTATTCTTTTCCTGGATATGCACTGAATATTAATAAGTTCTGTTGGTTATTAAGTTTGTTTCATGTGATCCTTCTTTTTTTTTAAGATTTTATTTATTTTTTCATGAGACACACACACAGAGAGAGAGAGAGAGAGGCAGAGACACAGGCAGAGGGAGAAGCAGGCTCCCTGTAGGGAGCTCAATATGGGACTCTATCCTGGGACTCCAGGACCACGCCCTAGGCAGAAGGCAGGTGCTAAACTACTGAGCCACCCAGGGATCCTGTGGTGGCTCCTGTGACCTTTCTTATATCAAGAGCCAGGAGAAGTAGAGAATTATGAATCTGTGGCACAATGAAGGTGACGTGTATTGAGAAAACATCACCCACACAGATAGTTAGAGGGTTATTTTTTTGTTTTTGGGGTACCTGAAAGAAGAGTTATTCCAAGGCGACCAGATAGAACATATTTTAGGCTTCAGAAAATATTTACAGTCTTTGTCACAACTGCTGTTATATGAAAGCAGCCACAGACAGTGTGTAATGAATAAGCATGGCTGTGTTTCCTAATGAAACTATTTTCAAAAATGGGCAATTGGCCAGATTTGGCCTGTAGACTGTGGTTTGCTGACCCCTGGTCTATACTCAGGTAAGATTTTAAAAGTGAATCTGTTGTGTGAATTGATTTTTCTGTCTTTATGTGTGGTTACTGGCCAATTACACAATATTTATTGAATTTTTTCCATGAAAAATGCAGATAGTCTCTTGTATTTATTTGCTTACTGTCAAAAGAATGGAAAGACGTAGCAGCATACTGTTTAATAGGGGGGTGATGGTAGAAGAGTTTTGAGCTTTGAGTGGTCAGTATGACCAGAGCAGAGTCACACCAGGAGACAGGGACAGAGGAGACAACATTAGATGTTGGATGGTATCCAGAGCCATTTATGAAGGCTTCTGAAGGAATGTTTAGAAATTGGAACTCAGGGCAGCCCAGGTGGCTCAGCGGTTTAGTACTGCCTTCAGCCCAGGGTGTGGTCCTGGAGACCTGGAATCGAGTCCCACATCAGGCTCCCTGCATGGAATGGAGCCTGCTTCTCCCTCTACCTCTGCCTGTGTCTATGCCTCTCTCTGTCTCTCTCTCTGACTCTTATGAATAAAAAAAAAAAAGAAAAAAAAAGAAAAAAAAAGAAAAAAAAGAAATTGGAACTCAATCCTGAAAGCATGAGGGTTTTAGGTGGAGGAATGTGATGTAATCAGATCCATGTTTTAGAAAGAACATTCTGGGTGTTTGTGGAGTATCAACTGAGAGGTGTTAGATGGGTATGGTTTGTAGGCTGGAAGATTCTGAGAAGATGTTGCAATAATCCAGGAGAGGGGAGATAATTGCCTTTGACTATATAAGTAGTAGTGAGGATGAACAAAGGGGAATTCTTTTTTCTTTTAAAGTTTTATTCATTTATCTGAGAGAGAGCATGCACAGGAAGGAGGAAGGTCAGAGGGAGAGGGACAAGCAGACTCCCCACTAAGCTGGGAGCCTGACATGGGGCTCCATCACTGGACCTTGACATCATGATCTAAGCTGAAGTCAGATGCTTAACCAATTGAGCCACCCAGGCACCCCAACAAAAGTCAGTTCTGATGGTTCTTAGTTTTGAAACTCTAGTAGGCATTTGGAATCACGGAGGATTTGTTGAAACACTGATTGCTGGGCTCCACCTCTAGAGTTTCTGATTCCATGAGTCTGAGGATGGGGTTGGAGAATCTGCATTTCTAACAAGTTCCCAGTTGATGCTGATATTGCTGGTCTGGGGACCGCACTTTGAGAAGCAAGGGTTGAAATGCTTTAGAAGGTTGAGTAGACAAGCCTTGAGAATTAGGTTGATTGTGTAAAGGGGAGGGAGAGGCAGAAACAAGAAGGATGTGCCCAGATTTCTGGCTTGAGTGAGAGGGAAGAGGGTGATGCTATTTACTAACTATAAAACACAGAGGAAGTGGTTTGGGAGGACAATTTAGGTCTTACTGAATTTGAGGATATCTACTAAAACATGTGCAAAAATAATTAGTTGTTTGTATTTAGGGGTCAGGAGAGTGAGCCTATGGGGAGAGAGATTGAGGAATCTTTAGTGTGTAGATGATACTCAAAACCATTATTCATTGAAAACTGCCTGCAGGTTGAAAAGGGATAGGGGCCTGCTATATATGGATGAACATTTATGCAATGGGCAGTGTTAAAAAGGATGCTGCAGGAAGATAGAGAAGGATCAGTCATAGAGGTAGGACAGAAAAAAAGATTTTGGAATATTAAGTGGTACCAAATGTTGCCAAGAGGTCAAAGTAAGATTAAGACTGAAAAGTAGTTACTGAAGGTACCAAAAGTTAATAACCTTGTAGAGAGGAATTTGAGTTGGATGCTGTGCGTACAATTCAGATTTCAGGAAGCTTAGGTTTGAATGGATCTTGTGTGTAGATCAGAAATGTGTTAGATTTTCCTGAGATCTTTGAAGTTGGGAGAGAGCTCTCCTTGAGGATGAATCGGCATCCTCCTTTTTTTCTAGGGCTAAGATTCTCAAGGTTCCAGTTAGACTCTATGGAAGATCCTATTGACCATATCAGAAGCATGAAAATAGGGTATCCTTGGAAAGAAAAAGCATCTGGTACAAAGCCAAAATATAAATTAGAGACTAGCATTAATAGAACTTTATTGAATCTGAAATTGGCTGTGAAATTGGATGTGGTTTATGTATACAATGGAATATTACTCAGCCATTAGAAACGACAAATACCCACCATTTGCTTCAACGTGGATGGAACTGGAGGGTATTATGCTGAGTGAAATAAGTCAACCGGAGAAGGACAAACAGTGTATGTTCTCATTCATTTGGGGAATATGAATAATAGTGAAAGGGAATATAAAGGAAGGGAGAAGAAATGTTGGGAAATATCAGGAAGGGAGACAGAACATAAAGACTCCTAACTCGGGGAAACGAACTAGGGGTGGTGGAGGGGGAGGAGGGTGGGTGTTGGAGGGGAATGGGTGACGGGCACTGAGGTGGACACTTGACGGGATGAGCACTGGGTGTTTTTTTGTATGTTGGTAAATTGAACACCAATAAAAATTAATAAAAAAAAATGTAGTAATAATTTGACTGTATATCATATCTATATTTACTGTAAGTGGATGAGGAAAAGGACTTCTGAGCAAGCAGAGAATAACAATGCCCCTACGATCACAAGACATAGTGGAGAAAAGTATTTATTTTTAATATTATATTTAGAATACAGCCAATATATACTACAATATGAGGTGACTTTCAAATTCAAGATAAATGGCAGCAGTAGCTAAGGCAAGGTCTGAGACAAATCTTGTTATTTACCATAGAATGCTATAGCTCTTGACCAAGTACCCTGCAAAAAGGGGGTGCTTATTAGATAGATAATGAGATCAAGCAAGAACTATTAAAGGTCTTTGAGGTGCCATCTCTTGGTGCTTATAATCACTCTTCTTACTATGTGTGAATTATGAAGTTGAAAGACAATGGTCTAAGTATGGTGTTTTCAAAGTAATTTGAAAAAAATGTATATATTAAGGAATTTAATGTCTAGTTTGCTATCCAATAAGAAAAAAAATTTACTCTTAACGTAAATTATAGTGATAGATATTTAAGAGCTTGCCCCTGAATTAGCAGACATCAATCTTGATATTAGTATTGTGCCATTACTGTTGACAACTGCTATAGAGTGTATCCTTTAAGATGATATCTTGACAAAGTGGTAATTCAGACTCATTTTGGATATAGGCAATGAAGACCTAATGGTGGGTGATGTTTTCTTCTATGTAAGTAAGAAAATGGGAAAGGGAGTGATTATATCCTATGGTGAATGCAAATTAGTGAATCCACATGTCTGTTTGGTTTCCCTAGGCCAAGTGGGGAATACAGAAGACAGTCAGAAACTGGTGCTAGCCACCTTTGTCTTGTGTCCGGACCACAAAAGTAGTGTCCTAATTAGTCTACCTGGTTCCATTCTTGGTCCCTCCAGTTCCTTCTCTGCAAAAGAATGATCCTGGTACACTTGCTAGAGATGCTTTACCTTTAGAATAACACCAGAGCTCTTATTCATGGCCTCTAAGGCCCTCCCTTACTTACGTCCTGGCTAGGTGTGCAGCTTCATCTCCACATGTCTGTGCTTCCCAGGAAGCTTCCTAAAACGGTAACTTTGTGGTTCCACTTAGGGAATGTCCAGTCGACTAGGTATGAGGATGGACTCTGGATATAAGGGATTTTGATCAGCCAGCTTTGGGAGAGCTTTGCTCTAGAAAATGTGTTCTTTCAATATAGCTTAGATGTGGAAGCTGCTCTTGGCTTTTTGTAAACTCCAAGAAGGGCCTACCTTGAAATCTCCAGGGTTTTAGCTCAGCTAAAGCTGAGAGCTGCTGTGCTAGAACTAAGCTTAATGAGGGAACATTTTCCCCAACTGCTTGTTAAGGCTTTTCTTCCCTTTCTGTAATTGAGAAGCTGCTTAGATGTGAGAAAGAGAGAGAGAGAGAGACAGAGAGAGAGAGAGAGAGACCAAGTTGGTGTCTAAGTGGTTTATAGGATCTTCAGTAGAACTAATGCCACTTTTAATTTCTTACAGGAATGTCCTCTGTTTAACTTTCATTCCTCTTATTAAAAAAAACAAAAACAAAAAAACACCTTGAGATGTAAAATGCAGATATTCAGACCAGGAAATATAACTTTGAATAAATCCTTATCTTTAACGAATAATATATCAAATTTAATCTTATTCAATATTTACGTGGCCCCAGGCCTAACCCTGGGATTTTTCTTCCTTTTGATTCTTCCTTTATAGATTTATAAGTATGTTCTTTTGGTTTTTACCTTTGAAGTATTAGACGTTGTGTAACATTGAGGTTACAGAACATTAAGAATAAACTAATTGCTTATAAATTTATCGAAGTTTCAAATCTGAAAGAAAAATTTTAAAACCTCTTCAACAATTTTGTCTATAGAGTGTGTATTTTAGATTAAGGAACTGTTATGGAATGCATATACAGATACAAATTACATTTGTAGATTAATTTATATACATATTTTTATCTCTACCCTTAGCACATATACCATGTATTTCTGATTTGATTTGTAAGCTATTTAATTGTACCACATGTATGGCATAAAATGAAAAAGGTATATTAATGTTACATTATTTCATTTGTTTATTCTGTTAATTTCAAGCATTTCTACTATGGTTATTTATTCTGTTGCAGTGTTGATTTTATTTCCCCATTTGTACTAAAGAGAATTTTATTAGGTTGACATTTCTTCTTGACATGTCTCCAAATTCAGCAAATATAGCAACTGAGGTGTTAAATTTCAGTGAAAAATAGAACTTGTCAGCCTCTTTTTGGAAATTTTTTCTCATTCATGCTCAGGATTCCAGGTATCAAATGTTTAGTTTTGCCCTCTGCTGGTCATTTCAAATTATGGAGAGGGAATTGGAATTCTCAGAATGGTCTTAATTTCCTTCCAAGTTTAGAGTAGCCAGAAGACATTTTAAAATGTCAGCACTGCAAGGTCTATTCACTAGAAAATTAATTGTAATAGTCTTGATTTTTAAAATTTAAAAATTTGTTCATTTAGTAACTTTAAAACTGGAGAGAAGTTTCTACTTTTTATATTGCTCAAGAAAATAGCATTTGTGGTTTTCTTCAAGTAAGATGAAAACAAAAATACATGTAGTTAAGGTTACAGTAACATTAGAGAATGTCCAATATTTTAAATGCTGTGAGGCCGCCTCCTGCCCAGCCTTCAGCCGCCCCCCCCCCCCCGTTTTGTTTTTTTTTGACCCTTCAAGAAATTTACTTCTTAAAAATAGCCACCTGAGTGGTGATGGTGCAGGGAAACAGTGGTGATGAAGACTATGGTCTCAGGGCCCATGCAGAGGGAGCTCTGTGGGAGCCCATTCCCTGCCGGAGGGATACCTAATGTTACAGCAGCCACACAGGGTCAATAGGAGGCTCAGATGGAGGCTCAGGGAAGGAAGAAGTGGAAAGGAAGCTGACTTGCCCTCTGAAGGGTTGCTGTCACCAGGACCAGAGCCCCCAAGGGAGCTGGGTCACCTAAGGCAAGCAGTGGCTCATCCTCCGCTTCGACCACCCAGACGCCCGGCTCAGCCAGTGGCAACAGAAGCACATCATCCTCATCCTCTGGGGACAGGACCATTGTGTGGAGTTCGGGTGGCGTCCGAGTTGGTCCTTGCAATATTTTAAATGCTGATGTTGATAAAGTTAAAGGATTTTTTTTTTTGTACTCTACTGACACAGCACTTACTCATTTAAAGCTCTTGATAAGTCTCTTAAGTTGTTTTAGGTTAAAACAGTATACCTTCTTTTTTAGATAGAACAGATTTTTCATTAAGTTCAATTTGCTAAGTGATTATCTCCTTTAGCTAAAGGATTAATTTATTGAAATATTCCTTCATTTTTAGGATTTGCACAGAACTTTGTAAAGGAGCTTATATCAAGATTTAAAGGTAATGGGAGTTTATATGTAGGATGAGCTGGAATTCCAAATTTGAGGAATTAAATTGATTAAACAGGACTTCATTCGATCCTATGTTCTCTTTAGCAATGACAGAGAAGCTGTATCTGTAAGCATGAAGAAAGTTTCCACGGGGTAAGATTAAGCACTACACAATTAAGGCATATATGGCTCAGAACCTTGTTGGATCATGCCTTTAATTAAGGTCACACTGACTTTGAATGATTTGAGACTAAAATCCTGCTAAAGAGTACTGAGCTGGTGATGAGAATTGCTTTTGTTTTTAAGTTACTACCAATTCTGTGACCTCACTGGTAAAATGCAGCATAGTTCAGTGACCCCTAATGGCCTTTTAAATAATAATAGTTACTATTTTTTTGTGTGTGTGTGTGACCTTACTTTGCTAAGGATTTTCCACAGATCATTTGATCCTTATAACACCCCTGGGAGCTATTATTATGTCCATTTTAGAGAGAAGGAGACTGGACATAGTAATTAGCAGAGATATGGTTCCCATCTACTAGATGATGTTCTGTTGAACTTTAACTGCCTGCTCTTAACTCTCATGCCTATTATCCAGGTCTGTGAGTCTATTTTAGAATAATCATTATAGGCTGTGAATACAAATGTGTTAGCATTTCACAAGTCTGTTTAGAAGCAAAGGAGCAAGTTCTAACAGGAGCCTCTCTTTCATCAGTAGTTTCAGAAAATAAGTAATAGGTGGTAGAGTAAGGTAATAAGCTCTCTTCCCAATGGAACTGTACATGGATATATTGATAAATTTGCTGCTTCCTAAGAGTCAAGTGTTATATCAGTTTAAGGACTTGTTTTTTAAGAAATGGTTGCTCAAAGCCTATTTTGTGTAGTCCTATTTAAGCTCTATAGATCAAGGCATTGCATTTGAAGATAGCCCTTGTTTTTAAATGGTGATGATCATTGCTCTAACCATAATGGCCATGCATTCTACCAATTATTGAATCATTTTCCCTTTTAAGCATCCTGTAGGTGTTCTTGTCTGTAAGTAGCAGAGCTTATTACAGATCTTTATCTCACTTCGAGGTTGTTTTCTCTGCTATACATGGTTGGTGACAACTTTTAAGGCTGAGACTTTATTTTAGCTTTTCTTTCTGTGAATAGAAGCTCAACATGCCGCTTTAATATATGTGCTAATTCAGCTTGATATGTGTTTTCCTGGAGCAAATTATCAAAACTCACCTTCAGTTAACACCTTTTGTTTTTTTTAAGATTTTATTTATTTATTCATGAAAGACAAAGAGAGAGGCGTAAACATAGGCCAAGGGAGGAGAAGCAGGCTCCAAGGAGCCTGATGTGGGACTTGATCCTGGGACTCAGGGATCGCACCCTGAACTGAAGGCAGATGCTCAACCACTGAACCACCCAGGCATCCCTTCAGCTAACACCTTTTGGAAAGTGTTAGCTCTGCTGTGTGAAGCCTGGATTCTGAGGGAGGGGAGTCCTACAAAATCAGGAATGTTAGTTTTCTACAGTACTTCCTTATGGTTAAGAAAGTTCCAGTATTGGCATCCAGATATTCTCCCTCTCAATTTGAGATTTGTTGATATTTAATTATAAGACTGGATTGCTACTGAGTGTGAATCTACCTCTCACTGAGCAGAGCTGCATAGTACAAGCAGAGGGACTGATGGGGCTTGTGAATAAATGGTTAGCCCCTGCCCTCAGGAGTCTTCCTTTTCCCTCATTGGTGGTTACTACCATGAGCTGTGATATTTACAGTTTACACATCATCTAATTGAGCTCTGACGCTGTGTCTCCTCCAGGCCCAATCTGAATCTAAGTGTCCTTCTCTGGGCCCTTTTGACACTCTGAGCTCATTTAAAAAAATAAGCTTTTTTCCCCCCCTCAACAAATTCCTTTTACTTCTTTAACTCAACATTGGTTTTCATTTATCAAACCATAGTTTTTTGAAATCCACTTCTTTTTGGAACTTCTAATCTCATAGTGTCAGGAGGTAGGGTGCACATTTGTGTTTGGTCTAGCTATAGCTTCCTACCATGCTGTCCTCTTTTGGGGCCTGTTTTCATGTCATTGGGAACCTCAGCACACTGCCTGTGCCTACTTCTGGTGTGAGCTGGAGGGTGAGGCACACATAGAAACTAAAGTTATGCTGGAATACCAATTGAGGAAATTCTGCTTTTGGAACCCTTGCTGCTCTACTAAACAGATCTGTGCAGAGATAAGCTTGCTACTGAGAATTTCACAGATTTTTGATCTGGAGTTTTTACCTTGCTACCCACCACCTGCTCTCTTGTGCAGAGCTGATAGCCAATTACTGGAAAAAGCCACAAAACGGTGGCCATAAAGTCCACCATGTCTTCCAGAAGCCCAGTCTGAGCTGCCTGAGGACTCTTGACTGCTCGGCTGACATTTCATTCCCATTTGAAACATGCCTTCTCTTCTCAACAACCATATAGCCCACTGACTCTGAACTGGGACCCTCTAATTTTCCTGGGAAGTTTGCACTTTTATGTGATCTTTCTCTTCCTCTTATAGGCATTGGCATCTTAGATTCAACATATCTGCTTCCTGAGAGTGGCATTATTTTCACTTTTTCTCCTAGGTGCAAAGCCTTGACTGCCTGTCTGCACTGATGGCAGTGTGGCCTCTTGCCTGTGTCCAGTCAAGCTGCGGAGGGTCTGCCTCTTGAGCCTCAGGGTACTACCACTGCTCTGCTCCAGGCTTCTTGCCAGGATCAGTCCCCCTAACTCTGGTGCCTCTACTTATTCCAACTCATTTTTACAGTGACTGAGTCTGATTTATTTTACTTTAATTTGCAAACATCACTTTGAGCTCCCCAGTCCTACCTAATGTAGACATACCCTGACTACATTCAAGGCCCTCTTCATGCCTTCTCTTGTACTTTCCTTCTCCCTTTGTTGAGTTGGACTTGCTGCCCCTGGCATGTCTCATAATTCTGATTTGCTAACAGCCCCCTTTTCCTGAATGCTCTTCAGCTATTATTTTTGGTTTTTAATTTTATTTTTAAAATGCTTTTTTAAACCTTTTGGAAAGGTTTTCCTGGTAGCCTCACTGAGAAGAAATCTTATATTATTTTGATTACCATAACACAGGTGTTTTTCCTATGGTACATATTGTTTTTTCTCTGTTTTATAGTTTTTTTGTACTTTTTATAATCTAGCATTTTGGCTGAAGCACTTTGAGTTTAGACACAGTTGGGTTTGAATCCTAGCTTGTTTGCTCTGTAGCTGTATCATTTGGGGGCAAGTTATTTACTTGAGCCTCAGTTTCTTCATCTGTAAAATGGGGAAAGTAGAAGGGATTTTGGGGAGCATCAAATTAAATATTGGTCACTTAGGGAAAGTGAAATAGCTTTATAGAACTTACGATTGAATCCCCAGTTGTTTGATTCTTGGCTTTGCCTCATACTTGCCATGTGGCATTGGTCAGCTCACTTGTCCTCTCTGGGCCTCTGTTCCTAGATAATAAATGGGGAGGCTAGTGGCCACATCAGTTGTAATGGTGATAATGCAATGCACGGCACAGAATGGGTGCTCAGTAGGTACCAGAGCCATTTTATATATTGTTGTGTTCATGCCAAGACTTTTTCAGGCAATGTTCATATATCGTTTCATTTTATTTTCGTTTTCAAAAAGATCCCTCTCTCCCTGTGAGCTGGTTGTACTACCAATTTATACACAAGGTAGAAGCCAGGATTCCATGGCTGTTTCTAGAAAAAGATGGGACTATGATCTATGATTTAAATCCGGAAGTTGCCTGGCTTAAACTTCATGGACTTTTTGTTAGATCATGATAAGCTAATATGTAGTCGGTGATTCAGTAAATGCTAATATCCATATCCACTTAAGAACAATACATAGTCCACGTCTTAGGAAATCTTATCGTCTAATTGGGGGTAGGGAGTGGACAGACAACATGAGAGAGAAAGAGAAGTCAACTTAGAGAAAACGCTGCTACGAAATCTACAAAGAGTTGTGGGAATATGGAAGATGATGCCATTAACTCATACCTGGGAAAGGACAGAGGAAGAAGATCCCTACTTTAGAGAGATGACATTTGAATGTCACTTGAAGGTTAAGCAGAAGTTTGCTAGGTAGAAAAGCTGAGTTGTCTTTTGGGAGAAGAACTGAATTCTCTTTGAGGGGCATGGGGCTCTGAAAGATCCTGGCACATTCAGGAAATGGTGAGCATTCTCCAGTGGCAGAAACAAAGGGTGATGGAAAAGGATGGGAGCAGAGAGGAATGGGTCATTGGCCATTCATAGGATGGCTTCACATGCCAGAGCAGCAACCTGAATTCTATCTCAGAATCATTGGAGATCTGAATGGTTTTAGCAGCAAGAAATGAACATGTTCATCTTTGCTTTTGATGAAGACTTACTGCATAGTGGGAGGTGAGGTGCGGGGGTGTGGTGGCTGCATATGAGAATTTTGAAATCTTTTAAACTGGGTCTGAGTGGCTGGGATATGGAGAGGCTAATTCTAGAGACACATGTGAGATGGAGTTAATTGGTTTTGCTAACTTACTGGATTTCGGAGGTGCAGGGTTGTCAAAGATCAAGGTTTTTAATTTAGGAGACTAGATAGGGATGTGTAGTGATTTTAAATAATTCATACTCTGAAAATTTTTGATGAAGAATTCACAATTTGTCCACATGTGGACTCTTTAGCTATATCATTAAAAAAATAAAGACGGACCATCTGTATACTGGCACAGCAAACCTAATTAAATGCCGTCGTCGTCGTCGTCTTCTTCTTTCTTCTTTCTTCTTCTTTCTTCTTTCTTCTTCTTTCTCCTTCCTTTCTTCCTTCCTTCCTTCCTTCCTTCCTTCCTTCCTTCCTTCCTTCCTTCCTTCCTCTCCTCCTCCTCCTCCTCCTCCTCCTCCTTGTGGCTAACACTTGGGATTTTTAAAAAATGTGTATCACTGAAAAGAGTCCCAAGCAGAGGATAACATTCAGCTGGGTTTGAAGCAGATCAAAACCATTTGTCTGAATTCCAAACCAGTGGCTGCTTGTGAAATTTTATTTTAGTATACTTAAATTTTATTGATTACCTGCTCAAAAGCTTTAAATCTCTGCAGAGGGCTTTCTTTTTAATTCATCCATGTTGCTCATGCTGCATTTTCAAAGGAAATGCTAGGGAGAGAATGCTGAGTCAGGAAACTGGTTCCAGTAATGGTGTGGGAAGTAGTAAGAGCAGGTTTGAGTCTGAAACAGAGACACTGAACTTGCTTCAAAGGAGGGATACTTTTTCTCTTTAAAAACACTTCCAACAGCTAGAGTAGAGCACACTAGAGTTGGCAGTCTAGAGATCCTGGCTGGCCCTGGGATCCTAAGAGAAATAATCCACTTTTGTTGTGAGAAGGCCTCATGCAAAATAGAAAACATGTGTCATGACCCATGTCCCAAAAAGATAAAGCAAAATGTTCTGACCAAAATGATGGAATTTAAACATCTTATGAAATAGTATATGTGTCAGATTAATAGATATAATTGTTCTTCATTTGAGTCATAATATATAGGAAAGACACGCAGAAAGAAGAAAAATATAGTCTAGAAACATACAAAAGATTTATTTTGCCACTTGAGAAGGCTTTTTAAAAGTTTTAGGAAGAGTGGCACAGCAGAATTACACAATTTTAAGTCCATTTACTCTTTATCATACTTGCTGAAATCTATAAAATGAAATTAAAAAAAATTCTTTTTGATGATAGCAGGTGTGTAACTACCAACTTTATAAAATGTAGATTTGCCTAACAGCTTACATTGTTTACTGTGACAAATTATTGTTTCCCCTACAGTGCTTTGCTATTAGCAGATGCTTTATAGGATGACCATCTTCTGAAGCTGTAGAAATGTAATTGACATTATAGTATTTTCCGGTGTATCTGGAATAAAGTAGTTGCTCACCATTGATTACTCCTGAGAACTGAAGTATGTGTGTCATAGTGAGAAATGTGTGGGAGTGTGTGGCTTCATTAAAAATGGTACTTTTTCAGTCATCGTTATATTAGTTCAATGCTTTCTTTGAAATCTCAGTTACTTAGAGAACTAATTGCTTTTGTGATGGCTGTGCTCTGCTATGTACTATATGATTTATTTCTACTTTTTCCAGAAGTATTGTAATAAAGCAATCTCCTTCATGGCTGCGTTATATGAAGGTAAAAGTAGTAAATGATTATAATATTAACTATTATTAATAATTATATTTGGTACTATTTATTGAATATTTACCAGAGATTGAAGCACTGTGATTTGCAAAAATTATAATTTTCTCATTCTAAAGAGGGAATATTGAGGTTCAGGGGGATTAAGTAATTTATTCAAAATTAAGAGTAGAATCCAAGGTTTAAATTAATTTTTTAAAACTCTAAAACTATCCTCCTAATTGCCTACCTCTTCCACTTGTTTTTTATTTCTGTCAGCTGGATAATGCTAGAAGCTGTGTTAAATATTGAATCCAACCAGATGCCAAGTTATATTCAGCTTGGATTAAAAAAAATATATATATACATTCTTCTTCAAGGTCTCAGAATAATAAGCTCTGTGTATTCTAGGAAAATTTATATATTTAGCTGGATGTAGGAAAATCTTACTTTCTTTTTCTGGATTGGCTATGACCTTGGGTAAGTTGACTGACCTTCTTGGGTGATATTCAGAGCATTATTGATGTTAAATAATATATTCTTATCTATGCTACAAGCAAGATTGATTTGACATGTTTCCTTCCTAATGTTTGATGAGGAAAGAGAATTTTAGACTAAGGTGATTTTTTTTTTTCCACCCTCATGGTCAACCAACATTTTAGATATGACAAGTTGAACAGAAATTATTTAAATATAGGTACAATACTTTTTAATAAAAATCACATAACTGTGTCTCCTTTCCCATGCCCAAATTTGATCCACCTACTAAAAAGATCTCCGCAGGTCCTGCCCAGCTCCTCCTGTCAGTACATTACTGAGCAGGGCACCCGTCCCATATCTGTGCCTGATTACTTATTAAGGAAATTTCTTCTGAGCCCCTAATGTATCCTCTGTTGTGACCACATTCTGTTAAAGTCTCTAGTGGAGAAAATGATAGGCCGAATATTGTGAATTTCAATATTTTAATTCAGATCTAATAACTCTTAAGAATTGAGCTAATTAATAACATGTTTATATGCTTAATATTATATTATTCATTCTTACTCTTGTCCTAATGTGAATACTCCTTCTTTCCCACTGTTTTAGTGGTGTCTGGTAAAGAAAACTCGTGTGATACTTCCTTTCAATTGATATCTTAAGTATTTGGATTAACAGTAGTTATAGTATGACCAATCACATCCTCTATAAAGATAATCAGAAACAGGAGTTACACTATTTCCAGTTCCTATCTTTAGTTGCTGTGGGAGTAGTTCAAGTGCTGCATAATATTTATACACACTCTTTTATCTGGAGCTAACAAAAAGATTTGAGAAAAGTCATTAAAAAACTGTTTCCCTCTAACTTGACAGCTTTGTTCTGTTTCCTTTAATTCTGTGCTTATATATTATTTGCTTTATGTTGCAGATGGTAGAATAATCTTGCATTACAAATTAAGAGACTCATAAGAAACTGAGTTGGCCTATTCAACCAATACAGAGTTATAAAGATTACCTTTTTATGTGGTTTTCTTAATATACCTTATGAAAAATTTTTAAATATTTGTCTTCCATCTGATACCCCGGAGCTTAAAGTAAGTTGCAGTAGCTTTATTAGAAATGAAAGATATTGTATTAGTGTCTTGTAAATGGCCTCTAGTCTTTTGGAAGATATTCTCCTTTATTCCAGGCTCAGTATTATTTTTCTCTGATCTTGTTTTAACACCTTTGTCTTCTTTATTGGACAATAACAGCTTCATTTTCAAACCTCAACCAACAATCTCTACTTTTGGTATAGAGTTCAAAGTACTACTCCTCACTCTTCTAAGAGGCAGATGTTACTTTGTTCTGACTGTGGGAAGTGGAAAACTAGTGAAATAAATTAATAGTATCTTCAAGGTGAAACACACTTTATTCCAAACTCATAGCAAGTCAGAAAGCCTCTGTGCAACATCATTGTGGGGTCAGAACAGAGAGTGGGAAGAGAGCCCAGTCCACTGATAGACAACTCTGACTGCCATTTATTTTGGTTCTAGTTAGAAATAATGCATGTTCACTGACAAGTTTTGAAAAATTTATGAAAGCTCAAGAGAAAGTAAAAACGTCCATACTTCCAAGATCTTG
The DNA here is from genome assembly GCF_048418805.1 of Vulpes vulpes. NCBI lineage: Eukaryota > Metazoa > Chordata > Mammalia > Carnivora > Canidae > Vulpes > Vulpes vulpes. The sequence goes on along the minus strand of NC_132792.1, from coordinate 128,705,610 downwards.
GGCTTTTACAAATTTTCAAACTTTTATTGAACAATAATTATTTGTATTATGTGTATGTACACCTATGCACCGTTCACATTTAGTATTAAGTTTGCACACACCCCTACCTTTTAAAATATTTTTGTCATTAATAAAACAAGCTTGTTAACAGAACAAAGAACACCTGGGGTTGAGGTGGCTTCATTGGTGAGTTTCACCAAACCTTAAAAGAAGAAATAATATCAGTCCTACATAAGCTCTGTCCAAAAATAGAGACAGGGACACTGTCCTTTTTATTTATGAGGCTAAACTTTCCCCAATACTGGAACTACACAGAGTCATTAGAAAAATGCAGAGAAGTATCCCTGATCAAAACATAACTAGGGCATTCTCTAACAAAATATTTGCACATTTAATCCAATATATATATATATATATATATATATATATATATATATATATATATATATATATATATAAAGGAATGTGAGGTTGACTTAACATTTGAAACTCAACTAAGTATAAAGGAGAAAAATTTTTTTTTTGTATTCATTTTATTTTATTATTTTTTAAATTAATTTTTATTGGTGTTCAATTTACCAACATACAGAAAAACACCCAGTGCTCATCCCGTCAAGTGTCCACCTCAGTGCCCGTCACCCATTCCCCTCCAACACCCGCCCTCCTCCCCTTCCACCACCCCTAGTTCGTTTCCCCGAGTTAGGAGTCTTTATGTTCTGTCTCCCTTCCCGATATTTCCCAACATTTCTTTTCCCTTCCTTTATATTCCCTTTCACTATTATTCATATTCCCCAAATGAATGAGAACATACACTGTTTGTCCTTCTCTGATTGACTTATTTCACTCAGCATAATACCCTCCAGTTCCATCCACGTAGAAGCAAATGGTGGGTATTTGTCGTTTCTAATTGCTGAGTAATATTCCATTGTATACATAAACCACATCTTCTTTATCCATTCATCTTTCGATGGACACCGAGGCTATTCCACAGTTTGGCTATTGTGGCCATTGCTGCTAGAAACATCGGGGTGCAGGTGTCCCGACGTTTCATTGCATCTGAATCTTTGGGGTAAATCCCCAACAGTGCAATTGCTGGGTCGTAGGGCAGGTCTATTTTTAACTCTTTGAGGAACCTGCACACAGTTTTCCAGAGTGGCTGCACCAGTTCACATTCCCACCAACAGTGTAAGAGGGTTCCCTTTTCTCCGCATCCTCTCCAACATTTGTTGTTTCCTGCCATAAAGGAGAAAATTACATAATCTCAGTAGATGCAGAGAAAGCATTTTAACAGAATTCAAGCCCATTCATAATAAAAAATCTGGGCAAACTAGGAAGAGAAAGGAAGGGCCTCACCCTGGTAAATAGTATCCTATGAAAAACCTAGAGCTGACAACGAGTTTAATGGTGAAAGACAATATTTTCTCCCAAACAATGGGAACAAGTCAAGGATGCCCACTTTTACCATATCTGTTCAACATTATACTGCAGATTCTAGCCATTGAACTAAGGCAAAAAAGGGAATAGAAGACATAAAGATTAGAGAGGAATAAAACTTTCTTGAAGTGCAGATTACATGATTGTTTATGTAGAAAGTTCTGGTGACAGTACTTTTTCCTTTTTTTTTGTTTCAAGTTTTTATTTAAATTCCATTTGGTTAATATATAATGTAATATTAATTTCAGGAGTAGAATTTAGTGATTCATCACTTACATATAACACTAAATGTTTATCACAAGTGCCCTTCTTTTTTTTAAATTTTATTTATTCATTCATGAAAGACATAGAGAGGCAGAGACATAGGCAGAGGGAGAAGCAGGCTCCCTGCAGAAGCCCGATGTGGGACTCGATCCTGGTATTCTGGGATCACACCCTGAGCCAAAGGCAGACGCTCAACCTCTGAGCCATGCAGGCGTCCCACAAGTGCCCTTCTTAATACCCATCACCCATCTAGCCCACCCGCCTGCCCATATTCCCTCCAGCAACCCTCAGTTTGTTCTCTATAGTTCAGAGTCTGTTTTACGGCTTCTCTCTCTCCTTTCCCCCCATGTTCATCTGTTTCATTTTTTAAATTCCACATATGCATGAAGTCCTATGGTATTACCTTTCTCTGACTGACTTATTTCATTTAGCATAATACACTCTAGCTCCATCTATGTTGTTGCAAATGGCAAAATGTTATTTTTTATGGCTGACTAGTATTCCATTGTATATACCATATCTTTTTATCCCTTCATCAGTTCTGATGGCAATACTAAACAACCATTACAACTAATATATGAATTTAAGAAGTTTATTAAGCAAAGAAAAACATATGAAAATCATAGTTCCACATCTAGCAAAGAACATTTGGACTATAAAATTGAAGAAATAATACCATTTAAAATTGCATGATAACTGGAACTTAGATAAAAACTAGGAGGAAGAAAAAAATACCATGAAAAACATAAAATATTTAGAGATAAATTTGATAAAATCTAGGCCAGATCTATATTCTGAAAACTACCTAACATTGCTAAGGTTACTTAAAGAACTAAGTTAAATGGGAGATTTCTCACCATGAATTGGAAGATGCAATATTAAAATCTCACTTTACCCCCAGATTGATCCAGAGATTCAGTATAATCCCAATAAACATTCCAGCAGGCATTTTGTAGACATTGACAATGGATTTTAAAAGATATGGTGAGGTGCAAAGGAATTAGAAAAATAAAAATAGTTTCAGAAAAGATAAAGTTGGCAGACTAACAAATACTTTCCACATATATGCCAAGGCACTCAATCTTTTTTTTTCCTTTTGAGAGAGAGAGTGCACGTCCATACACACACACGTGCATGGGTGTGCACACATATGCACGCACGTCCATGGTCAAGGATGGACAAACAGAGAAGGAGAGAGAGAATCTTAAGTCGGCTCCACACCCAGTGCAGAGCTGCACACAGGGCTTGATCTTACAACCCTGAGATCATGACCTGAGCTGAAATCAACAGTTGGATGCTTATTTGACAGAAACATCCAGGCACCCCAAGGCAGTTCATTTTTTAAAAAAGCTTTAATATCGGGAAATACAGCTTACATATAGAAAAGTACACGAGTGTAGCTCAGTGATTTATCACAAATATATCACCCATCTTACTGTTGCCCAGGTCAAGAAATAAAACATTGATAGCATCTCAGAAAATTCCTCTCGTTCCTGTTCCTTGCTGCCAAAAGTGATTAATGCTCTGACTTAAATGGTAATCACAACCTACTTTTCCTTATGATTTTACTACACTAGTTTCTTTCTTTTTCTTTTTTTTAAGATTTTATTTATTCCTAAGAGAGACAGAGAGTCAGAGACATAAGCAGAGGGAGAAGCAGGCTCCCTGTGGGGAGCTTGATACAGGAATTGATCCCAGGACCCTGGGATCACACTCTGAGCAAAAGGCAGATGGTCAACCACTGATCCACCCAGGTGCCCCACTATACTAGTTTCAGTCCTAAAATACTGTAGTTTAATTTTATATGCTTCTAGGACTTTGAATAAATAGCCAAAAGTATATATTTTTCTGTGTCTACTTATTTTGCTCACATTACGTTTGCAGTTTGTGCAGAGTTGTAGTTTATTTTCTTTTGCTCCATTGTATGAAGATTTCATATTTTACCTAGCTGTCCTGCTGTTTATGAGCATATCTGTTTTCTGTTTTGAGTGATGACAATACTGTTATGGATATTCTTGTACATTTCTGTGGATGAACAGGTACACATTTCTGTTGGGTTATAGGATATGCATATGTATTCAGTTTTATGAGATGTGGCTAAATACTTTTCCAAAGTCGTTTTACCAATTTACAATCTCAGCAGCAACATATGAGAATTCCCATACTTTACATTCATGGTAATTTTGGTATTGTCACCCTTTTATTATTGTTTTTGCTACTATTTTGATGACTTTAACCACTTTGATGGATGTGTAATGTTATGACACTCTGATTTTAATTTACCTTTCTCTGATCATTAATGTGGGTGATAATTTTTTCATACATTTATATATATATATACTTTGAAGTTTCTTATTCATTTTTTTCTATGGGTTGATTATAATTTCTTGGTGACTGTAGCAACTCTTTTCTTATGGATTCAAATCCTTTGTTTTACTTTATGGTGTCCTTCAGTGATTACTTTAAATGTAGTCCAAATTATTAGCCTTTTCTTTGACAGCTAGTATATCAGATATCCTGTTTAATTAAAAGTCTTTGCTTACCATACAAGCTATAAGATATCCTCCGATATTATCTTTGCAAAATTTTGTTGGTTTTGGCTATTTGGATCTACAATCACCTTAGAATGACATTTTAGGTGTGTAAGGTAAAGACCCTATTTTATTATCCGTCTGTATGGGTGAGAGACTGGTATGTGAATCTCTATTCTGTTCCATTGTGTGTTAAGTCTTGATGTCTAGAATAGCAAATCTTTCCACTTTGAGTTTTTTAAAGACTGTTTTAGGTCCCGTTAATATACAATTCAGAAACAGTTTGTCATATCCACCGAAATACACATGCATACTTGACGTGTTGATTAGAATTGCATTTAACTATCAGTTTAGAGAAAAGTGAGATAACCGAGACCTAAATACACAAATGTTATAAATCCATTCATATATATTTAAGTCATTTTTATTTCCTCTCATTGCAATTTGATAAGTTTCTTCCTAAAGGCCAGGCACATTTATATTCAGTGGCTCCTTAGAGATTTGAGTTTTTAAATGCTACTTTAAAGTACTTTTTTTGATGGAATCTTGTCTCACATTTAGATCTTTCATCCATTTTGAATTTATCTTTGTGTATGGTGCAAGAGAGTGGTCTAGTTTCATTCTTCTGCATGTGGATGTCCAATTTTCCCAGCACCATTTATTGAAGAGACTGTCTTTCTTCCAATGGATAGTCTTTCCTCCTTTATCGAATATTAGTTGACCATAAAGTTCAGGGTCCACTTCTGGGTTCTCTATTCTGTTCCATTGATCTATGTGTCTGTTTTTGTGCCAGTACCACACTGTCTTGATGACCACAGCTTTGTAGTACAACCTGAAATCTGGCATTGTGATGCCCCCAGATATGGTTTTCCTTTTTTAAAATTCCCCTGGCTATTTTCCATCAAAATCCTAGAGGAGAACACAGGCAACACCGTTTTTGAACTTGGCCACAGTAACTTGCAAGATACATCCACGAAGGCAAAAGAAACAAAAGCAAAAATGAACTATTGGGACTTCATCAAGATAAGAAGCTTTTGCACAGCAAAGGATATATTCAACAAAACTAAAAGACAACCTACAGAATGGGAGAAGATATTTGCAAATGACGTATCAGATAAAGGGCTAGTTTTCAAGATCTATAAAGAACTTCTTAAACTCAACACCAAAGAAACAAACAATCCAATCATGAAATGGGCAAAAGACATGAAGAGAAATCTCACAGAGGAAGACATAGACATGGCCAACATGCATATGAGAAAATGCTCTGCATCACTTGCTATCAGGGAAATACAAATCAAAACCACAATGAGATACCACCTCACACCAGTGAGAATGGGGAAAATTAACAAGGCAGGAAACAACAAATATTGGAGAGGATGCGGAGAAAAGGGAACCCTCTTACACTGTTGGTGGGAATGTGAACTGGTGCAGCCACTCTGGAAAACTGTGTGCAGGTTCCTCAAAGAGTTAAAAATAGACCTGCCCTACGACCCAGCAATTGCACTGTTGGGGATTTACCGCAAAGATACAGATGCAGTGAAACGCCGGGACACCTGCACCCCGATGTTTCTAGCAGCAATGTCCACAATAGCCAAACTGTGGAAGGAGCCTCTGTGTTCATCGAAAGATGAATGGATAAAGAAGTGGTTTATGTATACAATGGAATATTACTCAGCAATTAGAAACGACAAATACCCACCATTTGCTTCGACGTGGATGGAGCTGGAGGGTATTATGCTGAGTGAAGTAAGTCAATCGGAGAAGGACAAACAGTGTATGTTTTAATTCATTTGGGGAATATAAATAACAGTGAAAGGGAATATAAGGGAAGTGAGAAGAAAAAGACTCCTAACTCGGGGAAACAGACTAGGGGTGGTGGAAGGGGAGGAGGGCGGGGGGTGGGGGTGAATGGGTGACGGGCACTGAGGGGGGCTTGACGGGATGAGCACTGGGTGTTATTCTGTATGTTGGTAAATTGAACACCAATAAAAAATTAATAAAAAATTAATAAAAAATTAATTTATTTTAAAAAATAAAGTACTTTTTTGGTTAGTTTGTATTTGATGTACAACACTGTGTAAATTTAATGTGTACGGGTTGATTTGATACTTTTGTATTGCAATAAGGTTGCCATGGTAGCATTAGTACCTCTGTTTTGTGACATAGTTATCATTTCGTCTAGTATTGGGGACAATTAAAGTCTAGCCTCTTAGCAATATTTACAATATGGTTTTGTTGTCTGTAATCACTGTACTGTATTAAGTCTCCAGGACTTAATTTTCTGTTTGGAAGTATGTGCCCTTAAACAACATCTTTCTCATTCCCCCCACCCCAACCACTGGTAACCTCCATTTTACTCTCTGCTTTTAAAATTACAATTTTGGGGATCCCTGGGTGGCGCAGCGGTTTGGTGCCTGCCTTTGGCCCAGGGCGCGATCCTGGAGACCCGGGATTGAATCCCACATAGGGCTCCTGGTGCATGGAGCCTGCTTCTCCCTCTGCCTGTGTCTCTGCCTCTCTCTCTCTCTCTCTGTGTGACTGTCATAAATTAAAAAAAAAATAAAATTACAATTTTGATCAAATAATTTCCATATATAAGAGATACCATTTCTCTGTCTGACCTATCTCAGCATAATGATCTCAAGGCCCATCTGTGTTATCGCAAATGGAGAGTGTCCTTTTTTTTCTCATGGCCAAATAGTATTTCATTGTATATTTATACCACATCATCTTTGTCCATTCATTTGTTGGTGGACACTTAGGTTGTTTCCATATCTTGGTTATTGTGAAAAATGCTGCAGTAAACATGGGAGTGGAGATAATCTCCTCAATACTATATTTTTATTTCCTTTGGACATATATCTAGAAGTGGAATTGGTGGATCATATGGCAGTTTTAATTTTCTTTTTTAATTTAAATTTTAGTTAACATACAGTGCAGTATTTGTTTCTGTAGTAGGATTCAGTGACTCATCACTTATATACAACACCTAGTGCTCCTCACAAGTGTCCTCTTCAGTACCCATCACCCATCTAGCCCATCCCCTACCCACCTCCCCCATCAGTCCTCAGTTTGTCTCTATCCTTAAGAGTCTCTTATGGCTTGTTTCACTCCTTCCTTTTTTTCTTTACCTGCTTTCTATATGTTCATCTCTTTCTTAAATTCTACGTGAGTGAGATCATATAGTGTTGCCTTTCTCTGACTGACTTATTTCAATTACCATAATGTGCTCTAGCTCCATCCATGTCATTACAAATGGCAAGATTTCTTTCTTTTTCATGGTTGAGTAACATTTATCCATTCATCAGTTGATGTATATTTGGGCTCTTTCTATACTTTGGATATTATTGATAATGCTGCTATAAACATTGAGGTGTATGTATCTCCTTGAATTAAATTTTTGTATTCTTTGGGTAGATACCTAGTAGTGTGGTCACTGGGTCATTGGGTAGTTCTATTTTTAACTTTCTGAGGAACCTCCAAACTGTTCTCCAGAGTGGCTACACCAGTTTGCATTCCCACCAACAGTGAGAGAGTTCCCTTTTCTCCACATACTTACCAACACCTGTTGGCTCTTGTGTTATTAATTTTAGCCATTCTGACGTGTGTGAGGTGGTGTCTCATCATGATTTTGATTTATATTTCCTTAATGATGAGTCATGTTGAGCATCTTTTCATGTGTCTATTAGCCATCTGGATGTCTTTGGAAAAATGTCTATTCATGTCTTTTGCCCATTTCTTAACTGTATTATTTATTTTTGGGGGTTGAGTTTGGTAAGTTCTTTATAGATTTTGCATACTAGCCCTTTATCAAATACGTCATTGACAAATCTTCTACCATTTTGTAGGCTGCCTTTTAGTTTTGTTTAGTTCACTGTGAAGAAGCTCCTATCTTGATGAAGTCCCAGTAGTTCATTTTTGCTTTTGTTTCCCTTGCCTCCAGGGATGTGTCTAATAAGAAGTTGCTCTGGCCAAAGTCAAAGAGGTTGCTGCCTGTGTTCTCCTCTTAGGATTTTGATGGTTTCCTTTCTCATATTTAGGTCTTTCATCAATTTTGAATTTGCTTTTGTCTGTGGTATAAGAAAGTGGTCAAGTTTCATTCTTCTGCATGTTGTTGTCCAGTTTTCTCAACACCATTTGTTGAAGAGACTTTTTTCCATTGGATATTCTTTCCTACTTCGTTGCAGATTAGTTGACCATATAGTTGTGGGTCCATTTCTGGGTTCTCTGTTCTGTTTCATTGATCTATATGTCTGTTTTGGGTGCCAGAACCATACTGTCTTGATGATCACAGGTTTGTAATACAGCTTGAAATCCGGAATCATGATGTCTCCATTTTTGTTTTTCTTTTTCAGAATTGCTTTGACTACTTGGGATCTTTTCTGGTTCCATACAAATTTTAGGATGTTTTAGCTCTGTGAAAAAAGATGGCATTATTTTGATAGGGATTGCATTAAATGTGTAGATTGCTTTGGGTAGGATAGACATTTTTAAAATGTTTGTTCATCTAGTCCATGAGATTGGAATGTTTTTCCATTTCTTTGTGTCCTCTTCAATTTCTTTCATAAGCATTCTATAGTTTTCAGAGTACAGATCTTCAACCTTATTAGTTAGGTTTATTCCTAGATATCTTACTGTTTTTGATGCAATTGCAAATGGGATTGATTACTTGATTTCTCTTTCTGCTACTTTGTTTTTGGATATAGACATGCAACCAAATTCTACAAGTTGATTTTATATCCTGCAACTGTGATGAATTCCTGTATTGTCCTAGCAGTTTGTTGGTGAGTCTTTAGGTTTTCTAGATAGAGTATCATATTGTCTTCAAATAGTGAAAGTTTGGTGTCTTCCTTACTGATTTGGATGACTTTTACTTATTTTTGTTGTCTGATTGCTGAGGCTAAGACTTTCAGTACCATGTTAAATAGTAATGGTAAGAGTGGCCATCCTGTCTTTATTCCTGACCATAAAGGGAAAAGCTTTCAATTTTTCCTCATTGAAGATGAGATTAGCTGTGGGTCTTTGTATATGGCCTTTATGATGTTGAAATGTGTTCCATCTATCCCTATTTTGTTGAAGATTTTTATCAAAGTAGCCTGCTATATTTTGTCAAATATCTTTTCTGCATCTATTGACAGGATCATATCATTCTTATCCTTTCTTTTGTTAATGTGGTATCACACCGATTGATTTGCTAATATTGAACAAACCCTGCTGACTAGGAGTAAATCCCACTTGAATGTAGTGATAATTCTTTTAATGTACTGTTGAATTTGATATTTTATTGATAAATTTTGCATCCATCTTCATCGGAGATATTGACCTATAATTCTCCTTTTTAGTGGGGTCTTTGTCTTATTTTGGAATCAAGGTAATGCTGGTTTCATAGAATGGATTTGGGAGTTTCCTTCCATTTCTATTTTTTGGAACAGTTTGATAAGAATATGTATTAATTCTTTAAATGTTTGGTGAATTCTCATGGTAAGCCACCTGGCACAGGACTTTTGTTTGTTGGGAGAGTTTTGATTACTTATTCAACTTCTTTGCTGATTATGAGTCTGTTCAAATTTTCTATTTCTTTCAGTTTCAGTTTTGGTAGCTTGTAGGTTTCTAGGAATTCATGCATTTATTTCTTCAAGATTGCCCTGTTCATTGGCATATAATTTTTCTTAGTATTCTCTTATAATTGCTCATATTTTTGTGGTATTGATTGTGATCTCTCCTCTCATTCATGATTTTACTTATTTATATTTTTTCTGTTTTCTTTTTGTTAAGTCTGGCTAGGGGTTTATCAGTTTTATTAATTTTTTTGAAGAGCTACCACTTAATTTCATTAATCCATTCTATTGTTTTTGTTTGGTTTCTATATCATTTCTTTCTGTCCTAAGCTTTATTTTTTCCCTTCTTTTGGTGGCTTTAAGCTTTACTTACCGTTCCTTTTCTAGCTCCTTTAGTTGTAAGTTTAGGTTGTGTACTTGAGACTTTTCTTACTTCTTGAGGTAGGCCTATATTGTAATATACTTCCCTTTTAGGACTGCCTTTGCTGCATCCCAAAGCTTTTCGACTGTCATGTTTTCAATTTCTTTTTATTTTTTAAGATTTTTTAAAACAATTATTTATTCATGGAAGAGAGAGAGAGAGAGAGGCAGAGGGAGAAGCAGAGAGAGAGAGAGAGAGAGAGAGAGAGAGAGACATACACAGAGGGAGAAGCAGGCTCCCTGCAAAGAGCTCGACATGGGACTCGATCCTGGCTCCCCAGGATCATATTCTGGGCTGAAGGCAGTGCTAAACTGCTGAGCCACCCAGGCTGCCCATGTTTTCATTTTCATTTCATTTTCATTTACTTCCATTAAAAGAAAAATTTAAGTTTCTTCTTTAATTTCCTGGTTAATCCATTCTTTTCTTAGTAGGATGTTCTTTAACCTCCATATATTTGTGGTTATTCCATGTTTTTTCTTATGATTGACTTCAAGTTTCATAGCGTTGTGGTCTGAAAATATGCCTGATATGATCTTGATCTTTTTGTACTTGTTGAGGGCTGATTTGTGACCCAGTATACTATCTGTTCTGTAAAGTGTTCTATCTGCACTCAAAAAGAATGTGTATTCTGCTGCTTTAGGATGAAATGTTCTGAATATATCTGTTAACTCCATCTGGTCCAGTGTGTCATTCAAAGCCCTCATTTCCTTGTTGTTTTTCTGCTTAGATGATCTATCCATTGCTGTAAGGAGGGGGTTAATGGCCCTTACTATTATTGTATTAATATTAATGAGTTTCTTATGCTTGTTATTAATTGATTTATGTATCTGGGTGCTCCCAAGTTGGGGGTATAAATATTTACAATTGTTAGATCTTCTTGATGGATAGACCCCTTAATTAGGATATAATGCCCTTCTTCTTCTTTTTTTTTATGCCCTTCTTCATCTATCATTACAGTCTTTGGTTTGAAACTTAGTTTGTCTGATACAAGTATGGCTACTCTGGCTTTCTTTTTTTAAATTTAATTTTATTTATTTATTCATTAAAGACACACACACATACAGAGAGGCAGAGACATAGGCAGAGGGAGAAGCAGGCTCCATGCAGGAAGCCCAATGTGGGACTCGATCCCAGGACCCCGGAATCACGCCCCTAGCCAAAGGCAGATGCTCAACTGCTGAGCCACCCAGGTGTCCCTACTCTGCCTTTCTTTTGACATCCATTAGGATTGATGGTTCTCTATCCCCTCACTTTCAATCTGCAGGTATTTTCTGTCTGAAATGAGTCTCTTATAGGTAGTATATAGTTGGATTTTGTTTTTAAATCCATTCTGATATCATGTATTTTTTAGAAAAGATTTTATTCATTCATTCATGAGAGACACGCAGAGAGAGGCAGAGACATAGGCAGAGGGAGAAGCAGGCTCCCTTCCTGAGGGGAGCCTGATGCAGGGCTCGATTCCAGGGCCTCAGAGTCGACCTGAAGCCACCCAGATACCCATACCCTATGTATTCTGATTGGAGCATTTAGTCCATTTATATTCAGATTATTTAAATATATGAGTTTAGTGTCATTGTGATACCTGTAGAGTTGGTGTTTCTGGTGATGTTCTTTGGTCATTTCTATTCTTTCTTGCTTTTGGTCTTTCTTTTTCCCCACTCAAAGAGTCCCCCTTAAAATTTCTTGCAAGACTGCTTTAGTGGTCATGTACTCCTTTAATTTTTGTTTGGGAACCTCTTTATCTCTTCTATTCTGAGGAACAACCTTGTTGATAAAGTATTCTTGACTACATATTTTTCCCTTTCAGTACTTGAATATTTCTTGCCATTCCTTTCTGGCCTGCCAATATCCTGTGGGAATCCTTTTCTGTCTTCCCTTGTTGGTTAAGGAATTTATTTTTTCCATGCTGCTTTCAGCATTATTGCCTTGCCTGTGTATTTCCTGAAGTTGACTATGATATACTTTGGTTTTTATTGAATTTATTGGGTGTTTTCTCTTCTTGGATTTGAATGTCAGTGCCCTTGTCTACATTAGGACAGTTTTCATCTATAATTGTTTGAATAAACCTTTTGTCCCTTTTTCTCTCTCTTCATCTTAAGGGCTCCTATGATATGAATGTTACTACATTTTAATAAGTCGTTGAGTTCCTTATATGTAATTTTGTGACCTGTTACCATTTTTTTCCCTCTTCTTTTCAGCTTCATTATTTTCCATAATTTAATCTTATATGTCACTTATTCATTCCTCTACTTTGTCCATCCTTGTTTTGATGTCCTCCCTTTGGTCTGCATCTTGGTTACGGCATTTTTAATTTCAGCCTGACTAGATTTTAGTTCTTTTATCTCTTTAGTAAGGGTTTCTCTAACTTCTTTTTTGCTTTTTTCAAGCCCAGGTAGTAGCCATATAGTTGTTATTTTTAATTTTAGTTCCAACATCTTACTTATATCTGCATTGATTAAATACCTGGCTCTGAGTTCTATCTCCTGTTCTTTCTTTGATGAATTTTTCCATCTCGTTATTTTTTTCAGAAAAGAAAAGAAGATAGAAAGAAAAAACCCAAACACATAGCAAAGGAAAAACAAACAAACAAACAAACAAACAAAAAACTAGATCCTGAGTGTGTTCTGGTCTGCTTGTTAAAAGAATCTCCATCCCAATATAAATAAAAAATAAGTGAAGGTTAACTATATAGAGGTAAACTATATGTATTCTACATATATAAAGATAAAAGTCTAAAAAAATTAATAATGAAAAATAAATTGAAAAAAATTAGAAACTAAATGAAAATAAAATAAAATAAAAGATTATAAAGGAAGCTAGATCCTACTTCCGTAGATCTGAAGCTTTGCAGCACTCTGATTAGTAGACTTGGTGTGAAGGAGTTATTTGGGCTGGTTTTCTGGCACCCGGGCCTCTTGTGCTGATTCTCAGGTGGACCTGCCCAGGTGGAAATTGGCCTCTAGGATGGAGGGGGGGGGGGGGGGGCTTAGCGTGGGGTGCTCTGACCTCCGCTAGGCGGTGCTCCCTTGCTCCCAGGAGGCTTTCAGCGCTGATGGGTGGGACGAATATGGCTGCACCTGCTCCCTAACCCTGGCGCTGAAAGCTCATGCCCCTGCCCCTACAGTGAGCCCTCACAGATGAGCAATCACTTTTTGCTGCCGGATTTCTGTCAGAACCCTGCGTTCACCCTGCCTGTGCCCAAGATTTTTATCTCAGATGCGACTGAGTTTCAAAACTCCAAATTTTAGGGACTCCCGCAGCATGGAGTTGCACTGTCCCCCCGGGGTGGGGGAGGGTCTCCCCACACTTTTGCCATTTGCTGGCGCGTTCCAGGAAAACGATCTTATTACTGCAGAGCAGTTCACAGTTTCTTTCAACATGAAGCAGAAACATGGCACTAAGACCCCAGCTTTCAGCGGGCTTCCTTGCTAGTGTGCCTGGGAACAGTGCAGTTTGGCGTCCCCATTCTTGCGGCCCAGGGGATCCTCAAGCCACGCTGTTACACCTGGGATTCCACCTGGCCTCACCATCCGAGCACCTTTAAGCTATGCACATTTCCCACGGTAGCAGACTTCTAAAAGTTCAGATTTTGTGGCAGCCTCTGGAAGCAGGCCCCCTCTCCTCCACCATATTCGGTCATATCTCTCCTGTGTGTGCTCTCTGCACCTCCTACCTTCCAAAAGCTGATTGCTTTTCTCCTTGTAGACTTGCAGTTTTTGTCCTCTCAGACCTCTGGTTGATTTCTTGGTTGTTTGGAATGATTTGGTAACTATCTAGCTGTGTTTGAGGGAGGAGACAAACCTAGGGTCCCCCTACTCCTCCACCATCTTACTCCTCTGGCAGTTGTATTTTCAATATTTAGGGAACCTCTGTAGTGAACTCCATAGTGGCTGAACTGGTTTACCAGCAGTGCACCGTGTTTCTCTATATCCTCACCAGCACTTGAGCTTGTCTTCTTGATGGTTACTACTCTTATAGGTGTGAAGTGATACCCCATTGTGGTTTTGATTTGTATGTCCCTGAAGGTTAGTGATATTTAGCACCTTGGGATGTGCCTATTGGCAATATAGATGTCTTCTTTGGAAAAATGTCTGTTTAGTTCTTCTGCCCATTTTTCAAAATCAGTTTTTTTTTCTTTTTTGTTACTGGGTTGTATGCATTCTCTATAAACTTTGAGTATTAATGCCTTATCTGATACATAGTTTGCAGATTTTTTCCTCTCATTCTGTAGGTTGCATTTTCATTTTGTTTCTTTTGCTGTGCAGAAGCTTTCTTTCTTTCTTTTTTTTTAAGATTTTATTTATTTATTCATGAGAGACACACAGAGAGAAGCAGAGACACAGGCAAAGGGAGAAGCAAGCTCCATGCAGGGAGCCCGATATGGGACTTGATCCCTGGTCTCCAGGATCAAGCCCTGGGCTGAAGGCGACACTAGACTGCTGAGCCACCAGGCTGCCCTGTGCAGAAGCTTTTAAGTTTGATATAGTCCCATTTGCTGATTTTTTTCTTCTGGTGCTTGTGCTTTTAGTGCCATATCCACAAAATCATTGTCAAGACAGATGTTGAGAAGCATCTTCCCCATGTTTTATTCCAAGAGTTTTATGGTTTCAGTTCTTATGTTTACATCTTTGATCCATTTTGAGTTAATTAGTGTTACAGGTGTAAAATAGGAGTCTAGTTTCATTTTTCTGCATGTGGTTATCCTGTTTCCTCAACACCATTTGTTGAACACTGCCCTTTTCACACTGGGTGTTTCTGCTCCTTTGTCAAATATTAGTTGACTATATATGCAGGGGCTTAATTCTTGGCTCTGTATTCTGTTTCCTTGGTTTGGGTGTCCCTTTTTTTTTTTTTTTTAAGATTTATTTCTTTATTTGAGAGAGAGTGTGTGTGTGTGGAAGGAGGAAGGAGGGACCAAGGAAGAGAATCTTCAGGCAGACTCCCCACTGAGTCTAGAGCTTGACTCAGGGCTCAATCCCATGACCCATGGCAGCATGACCTGAGTTGAAACCAAGAGCTGGGTGCTCAACTGAGCTACCCAGGTGCTCTGGGTATCTATTTTTTATATCAGATTATAAAAGTATGATGTTTAAGCATTTTTAAAAGTTTATTTTATGTTTGTTCATGGAGAAATACAATTGATTTTTTATATTGAGCTTGTATTCAGAACCATGTGATATTTATTTATAATAGTTTTTCTGTAATTTATTTGAAATTTTTATGTATACAATCATGTCCTCATAAATAATGGCATTTTTAATTTCTTCTCCAATCTCTTGTCTGTCTTGTTTAACAACTTCTAGACTGAATATGGATAATTTTGAAATACAATACAGAGTGATGATAATGGCATTGTTTTTTCTTTCCCAGATTTAGAAGGAGAAACCTACAAAATTTCAGCATTTAATTACATAACCAAGTTTCTTCTATTCCAGAGAGTTTCTATCATGGATGGGTTTTATCAAATGCTTTTCTGATACTTCTATTGGGAATACCTTTTTCTCCTTTGTTCTGTTCATATGGAATATTACATGAATTTAATTATAAAATACAAGCTTACTTTATTTTCCTGGAATCAACCAACTTACTTGTGATATATCATTCTTTTAATGTTCTGCTGAATTTCGATTGCTAATATTGCATTTTAGATTTTTTTTTCATCCATGTTCAGGAACGTATTTGGCCTGTAATTATCCTTTCTTTTAATGTCCTTTTTATATTTTGGTAACTCTGTTATGTTGGTCTAATAAAATAAGTGTATTTTATTAGTGTTCTCTCTTTTTCTAATCTTTGGTGGAATTTGTGTAAGATTAGTGTTGCTTTTTCCCTAAGAGTTTGGGTAGAATTTGTTCATCTAGCAACATGAATGTGCCTAATGAGACATTTTAAAAATTTTAGTTTAGTTTGAGTTACGGGGGACACCCAAGTGGCTCAGTTAGTTAAGCATCTGCCTTTGGCTCAGGTCATGATCCCGGGGTCCTGGGATCGAGCCCCATGTTGGGCTCCCTGCTCAGTAGGGAGCTTGCTTCTCTCTCACCCTCTGCTGCTCCCCCTGCTTGTGTTCTCTTGCTCTCTCTTTGTCAAATAAATAAGTAAAAAATCTTTTAAAAAATTTGAGTTCTGGGAATACTCACATTTTTCCATTTCATTTGTCAGTTTGGATAAATTCCTTTTTAAAAGGAGAGATAATTTAATAATTTTATCTGATGTTAAAAATGTTTAAAGTTATTTTAAATTCTATTTTTTAAATGTCTGTAGGATCCGTATAATGTTTCCATTTTTATTTCTGACATTGCTTAATTGTATCTTTACTTGATTATATTTGTCAGAGGTTTTGAATTTTATTCACTCTTTTAGGAGACTTCCTTTTTTTTTTCTTGTGAGTTTTTATTTAAATTCCAGTTAGTTAACATACAGTATAATAAATTGGTTTCAGGTGTACAATTTAGTGATTCAACACTTCCATGCAGTGCTAGTACTCATCACAAGTTCCCTCCTTAATTCTTATCACCTATGTAACCTAATCACTGCATTTCCTCCCCTCTGGTAACCATCAGTTTGTTCTCTATAGTTCCTTGGTTTGCATCTCTCTCTCTCTCACTCTCTCTCCCTCTCCCTCTCCCTTTCCCCCCTCCCTCTCCCCCTCCCCTCCATCCTCTCATTTTCTCTACCCCATCACTATATTCATTTATTTTGTTTCTTAAATTCACATATGAGTGAAATCCTGTGGATTTGTCATTCTCTGACAGATGTATTTCACTTAGCATAACATTCTCTAACTCCATGCATGTCATTGCAAATGGCAAGATTTTGTTCTTTTTTATGGCTGAGTAATATTCCATTGTGTGTGTGTGTGTGTGTGTGTGTGTGTGTGTATGTGTATTCTTTATCCATTCATCAGTTGCTGGACACTTGGGCTGTTCCATAGTTTGGCTATTGTAGATAATGCTATTATAAACATTGAGGTGCATGTATCTCTTTGAATTAGTATTTTTGCATTTTTTGGGTAATTATCTATAGTGCCATTGCTGGATCTGTAAGGTATTTCTATTTTTAACTTTTTGAGAAACCTCTGTACTGTTTTCTGCAGTGGCTGTACCAGTTTGCATTTCTACCAACAGTGAAAAGGTGTCTTTTTTCTCCACATCCTTGCCAACACCTGTTGTTTCTTGTGTTGTTGATTTTAGCCACTCAGACAGGTGTGATATAATATCTCACCTGTGGTTTTGATTTGTATTTCTCCTGAGGATCAGTAATGTTGAATATCTTTCCATATGGCCATCAGTATGGCTTTTTTTGAAAAATGTTTATTCATGTCTTTTGCCCATTTTTTTCATTGGATTGTTTATTTTCTGGGTATTGACTTTTATAAGGTTTTTCTATATTTTGGATACTAACCCTTTATTAGTATATGTCATTTGCAGATATCTTCTCCTATTCTGTAGGTTGCCCTTTTTTTGGGCTGTTTTCTTCAATGTGCAGAAGCTTTTTATTTTGATGATGTCCCAATAGTTTTTATTTTTGCATTTGTTTTCCTTGTCTCAGGACACATATATAAAAGGAAATTGCTACAGTGGATGTCAAAGAGGTACTGGCTGTGTTCTCTGGGATTTTTATGCTTTCTGCTGTCACATCCACTTTGAATTTATTTTTGTGTTTGTGGTAAGAAACTGGTCCAGTGGGGATCCCTGGGTGGCTCAGCGGTTTGGCGCCTGCCTTTGGTCCAGGGCGTGATCCTGGAGTCCCGGGATGAGTCCTGCATTGGGCTCCCGGCATGGAGCCTGCTTCTCCCTCTGCCCCCCCACCTCTCTCTCATAAATAAATAAATAAATCTTAAAAAAAAAGAAAGTGGTCAGTTTCATTCTTTTGCATGTTGCTGTACAATATTCCCAAGAAGAGACTGTCTTTTTTCCTGTGGGATATTCTTTCCTGTTTTGTTAAAGATTAATTGAACATATAATTAGGGATTCACTTCTGGATTTTCTGTTCCATTTTTCTAGGTATCTATTTTTGTGCCAGTGCTATACTGTTTTGATCACTACTGCTGTGTCATATATCTTGATGTCTGAATTTGTGACACCTCTAGCCTTGCTTTTCTTTTTCAAGATTGCTTTGGTTATTCAGGGTCTTTTGTGGTTCCATAGAAATTTTAGGATTCTAGCTCTGTGAAAAATGCTGGCAGTATTTTGGTTGGGATCACATTGTGTAGATTGCTTTGGATATAGTACAGTCATTTTGACAGTATTTGTTCTTCCAGTTGATCACCATGAAATATTTTTCCATAGCTAAGAAAATACCCCTTTTTTTATATTACACTGAAACATTTTCAAAGACCTCTGCTCTCCTATAGATTTAGTCTTTATGATGTCACTCTTATTATTCTTTTGTATATATCATTTTTTTATACCCTTCCAGGTTTATAACTTCTTTTTTATTTTTATTTTTTTAAAGATTTTATTTCTTTATTCATGAGAGGCAGACATAGGCAGAGGGAGAAGCAGGTTCACCACAGGGAGCCTGATGTGGGACTCACTTCTAGAACCTCAGGATCACACCCTGAGCCAAAGACAGACGCTCAACTGCTGAGCCACCTACGCATCCCTATAACTTCTTTTTTAAATGCAGACCAGGGAATAACTTCTTTTTAAAATGCCGACCAGGGATGCTTTGAGCAGTCACATTCACATGTTCTCTTTAGAGTTGATTGAGTATATTGTAATGCTAATTGTGTCAAGACTGTTGCAGAAATATAATTTGTAAGCATGACTATGATGCAGTGATTTAAAAAAATCTGTAGTATGTTATTTATTAGAAAGCATGTACACCATGATTACAGCTACATAAATAATTCAGTATAGACAATAGACAATAATATATTCAGTGCATGCTGTCACATGTGGTACTGGTTAGATATTGTTTTTCTTATTCCCCTTACCCCAAAGCAATTCTATAGAGTTGTGCTATTGTTTTTTTTTTTTTTTTTACAATTAAATTGTCAATACAAACCAAAATATTGTGAGTACAATTTTGTCTACTATCATGGATCTACTTTTTATCCAGTCAGATATCTTACAAAAAGTTCAAATGAGCTAAAATAGGCATGTGAATGGATCTTTCTTCATTTCTCTAATACAAATTATGTGTTTATTGCTAGCTTATTTCAAAAACTACTTAGAAGATTAGTAAGAAAAGTAAGACATCATAAAATAAAAAAATTAGCTTTCAGTATAAAGGAAAAAAAAAACAACAAAGAATAAAATGGAGCCAGAAATGGGGTTGATAAAAAACATGTGTTCTGTTAACTCCAAAACATGAGGCAAATGGAACATATGCTTATTTTAAGTTTTTCAGCAGCCAAAACAATAAACAAATTTGGTTAACACAGTGGTCCATAAGATGAAAAAAGTACAAAAAAAATACAAATAAACTCAAGATACCATCCGACTATTGAATATTTAGGTTAGGCTATGAAATTCTAGTTTAGAAATAGTTATCTTCATAACTCTCTCATAGAAAATATTGTGTGATGGGATGAATATTTTCAGCTGTCTTCTTTTAGTGAACCTAGCAGTCTTTTTTTCTTAGAGGTCACACCAAAGCGCAGTTTAGCTGAAGTAATTCTTGAGGAAAAAGAGTCCTTGGGTGGCTTGAGATAGGTTTTATCTATGCACTCTGTGGGTGAATGGAATATATGTAAAGAAATGGATGAACTGTATACTTTTTTGAATTTTTTTTTAGTTTTCTCCCGCAAACATAAACATATTATTTATGCATAATTAGACATCCAATGTTACATTAGTTTTGGGTGCACAGCATAGTGGGGTTAACTAGTAGGCAACTCATGATTTCAACCATGATTTCAGGGTCCTTGAATTGAGCCCCACATCAGGCTCTATGCTCAGTGGAGAGTCTGCTTGTGGATTATTTCTCTTTTGCTCTTCCTTTGCCCCTCCCCCCATTTTCTTTCTCTTTTTCTCCCCCTTTGAAATAAATAAATAATCTTTAAAACAATTCTATACATTTTACACAATAACTATAATTACCATCTGTCACTATATGCTATTATAATATTTTTGAATATAATTCCCTTTCCTGTACTTTTTATCTTCCTTTATCTATTTTATAACTGGAAATTTGTACCTCTTGAATCCTCTTCACCTATTTCTCCTATATCTTCTGGTAACTACCAGTTCTCTGTATTTATGAGTCTGTGTCTTTTTTGTTTTTTCATTTGTTTTTCTTGTTAGATTCCACATATAACTGAAATCATTTAGAATTTGTTTTTCTCTGTTTTATTTCACTTAGGATAATGCCTTTTAATTTGGTCTAGGTCACAAATGACAATATCTTGTTCTTTTTCATGCCTGAGTAATAATCCATTGTGTGTGTGTGTGTGTGTGTGTGCGCGCGTGTGTGTACCCCACACACCAATAGACCACATCAATCACGTCTATTGATGGACACTTCAGTTGCTTCGGTATTTTGGCTATTATAAATAATGCTGCAATGAACATGGGGACAGAGGACCTGAATACACATTTTCCCAGAGACATGCAGATGGCCATCAGATATAAGAAATGATTCTCAACATCACTCATCATCCAGGAAATGCAAATCAAAACCACAATGAGATAATACCTTACACCAGTCAGAATGGCTAGTATCAAAAAGACAAGAAATAACAAGTGTTGGTGAGCGTGTGTTGATAAGATTATCCCTGTACACTGTGGTAGGAATGTAAATTGGTGCAACCACTGTTGAAAACAGTATGGAGTTTCCTTAAAAAAGTAAAAATAGTATTACCATATGACCTGGGAATTCCATCATGGGTATTTACCCATTTAAAGTACTGCCATGGGAACATATTCTTGTTTTAATCCAGATAGAAAATTATGATTTGATTTGTCACAAAACAATTTTTATTGCTCTTGACCCTTGTAGTTCATGTGTACAGAATAATATCCTGGGGAAAAAGCGGGATATAGAAAAAAAACCTCAAACACTAATTTTACTTTATTTTATTATTTTTTTCAAACACTAATTTTAAAATATGTATTCACCCTCAGTCAGACTTCTGATTTTTGATAGGGGATTGTACTTCTTAGAATATCTGAGATACAGTTCTATAACTTGCCACTCAAATATAGATCTATCAGCCTTGATAGACACTTGAGTAGGGGCAGCACTGAGGAGTTTCTGAGGAAGTGAGGAACTCCAGACTAAGACTTATTCCCATATGTGTGGACATCCCATCCCCACTCACTGATGAGTCATAGGAATACCAATGGGAGGGCAGTACTTCTCAGAGAGTAGTTTATTTTGTTTTATTATTTTATTTTATTTATTTTTAAAGATTTTACTTTATGAGAGAGAGAGACAGAGAAAGGGGGGGTGGGGCGAGACACAGAGGGAGAAACAGGCTCCATGCAGGCAGCCCAATGTGAGACACAATCTTGGGACTTCAGGATCATGCCCTGAGCTTAAGGCAGACGCTTAACTGCTGAGCCACCCTGGCATCCCTCAGAGAGTAGTTTAGATTGTGCTTTAACATACAGACTAATGGACCATGAAATTTTCTTGCATAAAGCACTATCAGAAAAACGTTAACATGAGATATTTTAAACTGATAAACAAACCTTACTTTGGGTTGAAAAATCTCAATGAAATACTCTTTAGAATGCTTAACTTTGAGTATTATATTTTCCAGTGGGTTCTCTAAAATAAATTATTTATGCATTATAGCTCTGAGTTATTTTGGGGTTATTATTAACTATCTGCTATAAGTAGCTATTCTTTCTTTTTTGAAGTAGTAGGCTTATGGTCTATTTATGTTATTTTTGGTATGTGATTTTAAATCTTCTGATCTGCCTATGGTAGAAAGCTTATATTTGTTTTCTTTAACAAGAAGAAATGATCCAACTCAACAAAAGTTAAAACAGACTTCAAGAATTTAAAGTACTGCCATGGGAACGTATTCTTGTTTTAACCCAGATAGAAAATTATGATTTGATTTGTCAAAAAACAATTTTTATTGCTCTTGACCCTTGTAGTTCATGTGTATAGAATAATATCCTGGGGGAAAAGTGGGATATAGAATATGGTAGTTGGAGCAAGGGGCTTATAACCCTCCTTGGAAAAATAACAAATATATTTCTGGAATATTAGAAAGAAATACAACAAAGAAAAAGAAATTCATGGATGGTTGAGGAAAGATCACAGGGCAATCATTACTTGAATTAAGAAGTTAGGAACAATCAGTGCAATTGCCAAGAGAGCTCTGGAGACCAAAGTGTGCTGAACTAGCTTCCTACCATAAAGCAAAGATTTAGTGTTGGTTTTATATCTTGATGTGTACATATGATGACAATTTTGAATTCCTCTGAAAAGGATTTTTTATTTTATTTTATTTTTTTTTGAAAAGGATTTTTTAAATACAAGAAATGATCTAATCAAAATAGATTAAAAAATCAAAACAAGTAGTACTCATGATGTATTATTATTATTTTTAAAGATTTTATTTATTTATTCATGAGAGACACAGAGAGAGAGAGAGAGAGAGAGGCAGAGAGAGAGGCAGAGGGACAAGCAGGCTCCATGCAGGGAGCCCGACGTGGGACTTGATCCTGGGTCTCCAGGATCACACCCTGGGCTGAAGACGGTGCTAAATGGCTGAGCCACCTAGGCTCCTCATGATGTGTTATTTTTGAATAACAGCATGTCATTATCATAGCTCTTTCCACATAGTATTTGCTCCTACTTCATGCTAGCCATATAAAAAAAGCCGTATAAAAAAACGGGCAGTCGTTTTTCCTGATTTACTGATAAGAACATCAAGACCTTGTAAAGGTAAGAGATTTGTCTATGATGCAGCACTGATAATGTCCTAGGAGTTTTGTCTACTCCGTATTTTTCTTTATATTGTATATTTGCCAATAGAATTAGGTAGAACAGATTATTTAATAGCTTTGCTTTACATGTGATGTCCACAAAGTACCTTTTCAGTACCTTGTTAAGTAAATGAAGAAAAATGGGATTACCAGCTACTGTCACTGCTCATATTGATAAGCCATCTCTTCTATTTCTTTTGTATCTGATAATTCTGTTAATTCAGTAGTCAGTTAAATGACTTTTATGGAGTCATCATCACATTATCAAGTGCTAGGGGAGATTTATAGGACCTGTGTACATACTTCACATGCTGAAGGAGTTTTCGGTCAATTTGAGGAAAGATCAGATGTACTCAGAAAAGTGTTAAGCCACCATCCTGGATGGCATACCATTACTTCTCAAAATGAAGGATGGCAGGGTGCTGTATTGGTGTTCTGATGGAGGAGTGGTCCAGGTGAGGTGGGACTTCAGCTAGACTTTTACTGATAGATTAGATTCTATGAGTGGAGAGAACTGGAGAGGCATTGTAGTAGAGTGAAGCTTGATTTAGGGAACATGGAGAGATAAATTGGGGTGGGGGTGGATGGAATTTAGAAAAATTTAAATGATAGGTTGAAGAGTTGACATCTGTATGTTTTAAAAAGCCACAAAAGAAATTTGTGTTTTGCTTCTTTTCTGCTAGTGGAGCCATGCTATGAAGGAGCAATTTTGAGATTACCATCATAGCATTGTGATATATTACAATCCTGGGGTGTGGCTTCAAAAACTGGAGGACTGACCAAAATTTATTGTTGTTGTTTGTTTATATGAGGCTTATAAAGTGCTTTTAGCATACTTTGTATTTTGGTGAATTGTGAAATCCTAAGTGAAACTGTTTATCTTTTTTTTTTCTTTTTCTGTTTATCCTCTTGACTGTTGTTGCCTTTTTTTATATGGCGCCAAGTCTGAGGTGGAGTGGGTCTGTTATTAAGATGATGAAGCTCTTTAGGCAAGAGTTCCTTTGTCAGGGAATGTACAGCTTGCCACCCGGCTAGGTGCTTGACTACACTTTCCATGAAAGGTTCACGTGTTGCAGACACGAAGGAAGCAGAATTCTGTGTTTAATGGTTGGCAGCAGAAAAGGAGACATTTTTCTAAAGCAGTGACTGGATGCTGCACTGCATCAGGCCTTGACATTGTCTCTCACCCAAGTCTTACTCTGTTCTCATAGGGATGAGGATATTCTCTGATTATGGTATATGTTTTGTTTGTTTTTAATTTGCTCTTCACCTCTATCATACTGTTATTCTCTTTACTTTACTTATGTTGATCAAAAGGTATGGGGAAATATACCTATAAGTAAGGAAAATGTCACAAAGAAACCTAGGGCATACGTATATTGAGCGCATGCATCCTAAAATGGTTAAACATGTTATTCTGAAATCCTAATGAGCAATTTTCCAAGGTGTTTATAGGCCTCAAAGTGACTTCCTTTGTGAGATTTCCACTTTGCTCTCTGGCACTAGGTATAGTTATGAGCATTCTCATTCTGTCCAGATTCTGTTGGTCGGCAGCTGGGAAGCACTTTCTTTGCCAGAAGATCCTTGTCCAATTCTTTTATTCTTGGCAGGTTCATTTACTTTTTCATGGTTTCAGTTCCAAACAGTTCCCAGCCTGGACCCAAGATAAGTCGGTTTCCTAGGCTTTTTGTTGTTGAAGGCAAGGAAGCTATTATTGTCCAGTGGTACCCAAGTACAGCCTGTCCTTTGACTTTGCTACGAGTGTTTAAACAGATTTTAAAGGGACATCACATTCAAATGTCTTAAAGATGCTAGTTCAGGGAGTTCTCGGATTGAATGTCTGGATTTTCTGGTAATTCTTTGCAGACCCCTATGGCATCTGTACCACTGAAGAAAGACTGAGTTTTGCTATAGAAAAGCAGTTGAGACAAGTATAGTCATGAAAATGAAATGACTATGTGAAAGGATGTTTATGTTATGAGTCTACATATAGTATGAAGTGTTGTTTTATATGTGTATATACAACCCCAAAATGAATGTATATATGTGTGTGTGTGTGTGTGTGTGTGTGTGTATGATAGAAATGAAGTTGTAGTGATCAAAGACTTCATTTTTTTCATGATTGATTAAAATAGCTTTACATTGTATTTATTTATTTTTATTTTTTATTTTTAAATATAGCAAGATCAACTTTATACCTGGGCTGCAGTCAGCCAACCCACTCACTCACTGGATTACACAGAAGGACAGTTTCCCAGGCGAGTCCCATCTGTTTGGCCACCATCTAAACCTCGTGATGAAGAACACAGGCCCAAGGATGCTGAAACAGGTGGGACCCCAGGAACAGTGCATGTTCTGAAAGTGCATAACATAAAGTACCTGTGCAGTGCTTACTGGCTAGTGAGTCTGCATTTCTTTTCTAAGTATTTCTTCGATTACAGTCTGCAGCTAACTCAAGTAAAATCACTGGGAGTCTTGTTAAATTGAAAATTCTTATGCTCCACCTTCAAGACTGCTGAGTCAGAATTTTAGGAAATGGGATACTGGAATTACACAGTTATTATTGTGTATACAAAAGTTTGCGAACTACTGCTTCAAGTGACCATCTATAGCCACTACCTGAGCTTGAAGCTCTGTATCATGTGTGGACTGAGAACTCCAAAGGGAAATTTCTGTCTCTTGCCTTCAAGGATGGTGACTATCTTACTTCTCTACTCTGACTGTCTTCCTTTACTGCTTTCCTTATGCTTTTCTTGATCTTTTTCTTTACCTTCAGAGTGATAGAGATAAAAATTTCATTAAACCTAAATTTTAAATGATCTTTTCAAAACTACAATGTTCAGATGTATTTATTCTTCTTTAAAAATTTTCTTTTTGGTTGTTTTTGTATCTTTTGTTATCTTAAAGTCTTTTGTGTTATTGGCTGGGAAGATAGCATGAGATTAATATCAGCTTTATATGGGGTCTGAAAGTGGGAAAACACTTTGTGTTTGTTTTAGGAATTAAGAATCATATTTGTGTAAGAATATTTTATGAAATTTGGTTGTTTAATTCCTTTTCTTACATTCTTCAATTTGGAATAATAAATTCCGGATTTCTCAGTGGACTGACTCATAAGTGGAAACTACATGGGAGGGCACCATTACTCTTTAGAAATCTACCCTCACCAAATTTTCCTAAATAGTAGCATGAATGTTAGAGTTAAGAATTTTGATTTTTTTTTAAAGGTTCCTGGGTGGCTCGTTTAAGCATCTGACTTGTGATTTTGGCTTAGGTCATGATCTCAGGGTCATGAGATTGAGCCCCAGGTTGAGCTCTGAGCTCAGCAGGGAGTGTGCTTGAGATTCTCTCTCTCCCTCTGATCCTGCCCCTGCTCATAGAAAGAAAGTCATTAATCTGTACTTGTAATAAAAGAGTATAACATAAGAGCATGGAGGTTTGTTACCTTGGGCAAATTTCTTAATCCTTGTACTCAATTCCCTTACCTGTAAAATGTCAGTAAGAATAGCATCTACTACGTAGCACTGTTTTGAGGATTATATGAGTTAATGCATGTTAAAGCACAGTTAGCATTTAGGGTGCAATGCCAGGCTTGGTTTAAGTGTTTGCTACTGTTATCATTATTAGCACTATTTGATATCTTTATTAGTTTTCCATGAGTTCCCTTTAAAACCAACAATGGCCCACAGTGTCAAGGATTTTATTCTAGGCCCCTTTCCAAAGTGAATATGGTGTTTACAATCCAGTCTCGGGAGAGATGCATTTATTTACCTTTCTTTCTATTAAAGATCACATGTCCAGCTAAGTCAGAGTTCTTTCTATGGGAGCCCACACTCAACCGTGCATGTCCCCTTTTTAATGTCTAACTAAATGCTTTTGAAACCCTGCTTAATGCTCACTCTGTGGACTGTACTCCCTGAAATGAACAACAAATGAAAAAGAGAAAGTAGGAAACATTATTAGTGTTGGGCTCTGAGTTTCTTTTAACACAGAACAGTTGATCAAGGGCCAAGGTGTAGAGTTCCTTAATGCCTATGCTTTCCAAGATGAAGGGGTTCTAACATGATAGCACCTGAAAATAAAGCAGTCACATAAAAGCATATTTAGTTTTAAAAAGTTTTAAAATATTGTTCCCGTTAAGTACACTATGTTATTCATGTTAAAAATTACTTCAGCTTCTTGACAGGAAAAAGCCAGGTGTAGGTATAGTAGAATTGATTAGTTTCATTGAGAGCTTTCTTTCCTGCTTTCCATGTCTTGTGTTTTACATCATGATTAGTGTGGTATTTTCATTTTTTTCTTCCCTGGTATATTTTTACCCACTTTTTGGAAACATTTATATTCTCCTCTAAAATTTTAAGACACTTTAAAAAAGTTTGAAATATTTTATATTACTGATTTTGTATGCTGGAAGAGGAATAAATTGAAAGCTAGTGATAATCTAAATTTTAGTTTGGTAAAAAGTGATAACTGGAATTGATACCAGGAACTTCATAATGTAGTTTTCTTTGTTATTTGATGTAGCTTGCAAAATGCCAGATCAAGTAATTTTTAATATAGTAACTTGTATCCTTTTAAAATATGCATTCTTGAAGAGGATGATGGAGGTAAGTAGAAAATAATATTGTGTAGTAATTTTTTTTCTCCAGTTGATCTGTTATAAACCTCAACAACTGTATAGCATTCTTTTGTCCAAATGATCTAATGGCACTTTTTAAATCTTTCCTGCTGTGACTTCATAGGGCATTCTCATTCTGAGGACCATACTACCTTCTCCCTCCTAGTCAGTCAATTGTAAGAGTGAGAATATCAGTAGTATAGCAAAAATCTTGCATAGAATCTACTGCTTTAAAAAATATATATATATGGAGCAAACTTGATAACATAAATATTAGTAGTAATAAACTCTTTGTAATACACTTAATGACTGATTGCTATACATTGTTGTGTAATGGCACCATGGTTAAAACCAGTATAAAATCAACATGTGGCCCCTTTCAATTTTAGATCAAAGTAAAACAGTTCAGTGACTTTTTTCTTTTTGAAGAAAAAGACTTTCAGTTACATCTTAGAAAACTGAAAACTTGTTAATTTTGGTCTTGCGGCTCTTTTTCATATTGATTACTAATTCACATGTCCAGCTAAGTCAGATTTCTCATGCATCTGACTTAAATATTTTTATAATTCCTTCTGTAAGAGAGGTTTTTCTCCACCTTTCATATAATGATAAAAAAAAAAAAAACAAACCAAACGTCCTTTATATGGATTTGAAGTGCAGAGGTCAAGGTGAAGCCTTGGTGTCTCTCCCTACCAGTAAGCTGGACAAAAGCTTCAAATTCTTGGGAATCTTTTGCAGTTGGCATTGTCACCACAGAAGAGCCCAAGGTGTGAAAATTGACCTTTTGAAGTCTATAGAATGTCTCCTGGAAGGATAAGTCTAGCTGGACAGGAAATTAGGAAACAACGTTTTGCAAAGTTTGGTGGTAGAAGCATTGATAAGAAGAAAACCTTTCCATTTAGGTTGTTTTCTCTTTATCTTCTCTCCCTTCATTTTCCTTTACTTATACTATGCAACACCCTCCTCACCCTCTCTGGTTGTTCTTTTTTCTGGAGTCCCATGGCATTTTATTCATATCTGTATCATTCAAATTACATATGTATTATAATTTATCTGTACATATCTGTCTTCCTTGGAGACTCCCAACATTTCAAGACTTTTGGGCACATAGTATATGTTTATATATTTAAGCCAATAAATTAAGATCTTTTTTTGGAAGAAGATAAAAAATAAATATCTACTTAGCACATTAATACAAGTATTTGAGAGAGTTTTGTGTGTGTGCTGGAATAGCCCATGGATCATTTTCCAGACTGAATACCAAGTTTCAAAAATTATTCACTAGATTCACAGAGATGAAAGAGATAATAACTTCAGTTTATGGAGAATAGGGGCAGGATGTCTAGATGTGTGTAGGGACTTGATCATTCTTTGTTGTCTCTTTGAAACATCAAGCCTTTTATCTTTCTCTGAAAATGTGAATGGCTGGAGAAGTAATATTTAGGAAGACAATTTTGGGGCAGAAAATCCTGGAGGAAAATACGTGGAAGGAGAGGTGGTAGAAACCTGGCAGAGACTATTTATACTGAAATTCTAAAACTCATGTTTAAATGTTGGCTGAAAGCAGTGTAACCCACCTTTGCTCTAGAAGAGAATTGAGCAGCATATAAATATCTAAGATATACAAAAGGATTACAAAGGAAAATAAATCAAGCTGAAAGGAATTTAGGATAAACAGTAAAATGAAACTGAGGTAAGGTAGCACACAGATGTATTTCAGAAGCACTTGGAATTTTCAAAGGTAGTTGGAAATTTTTCCTCAGATTTTTAAAAAAAATTTTCCTCAGATTTAAAGCAGAAAGGGAAATGGGGACAATTCTCTCATCATCCCCTATGTCTATGAGATTAAAAGCAACAGTGTCTCAGAGAAGCACTTTTCTGGACTTCTATATAAAAAAGAAGTGTTCCTAATAAGAGAGATTCTGTGTGATGTAAGGCAAACAGTATCATCAACTCATTTCCAGGTGTAGTCTGAATGCTTTAACATATATACATTCCATTGAGGTAATACAGAAATTCTATAAGGAACCCAGGAAGAATCTGATAGTGTTCTATTTCTCAGCTTGCCACTTGATTAAGGGATAAAATGTGCTAGAAAATATTGAAAGATTGACCATGTCTCCTATAGGTAATTCTTTCTTTTCTTTTTCTTTCTTTTGTAATTTTGGCCTGCATTTCTTTCTTATATATGCAAGCTAAAGCTTGTGTATCACAATGACAATGAGGGGTATATCCATACTGTGAGATAATCAAATAAGCAGAACATAGAGTTGAACTCTTTTAGGAAAATTGCATGTTTAATTCTATCTTCATTTATGGAAGGACATGGTATACCAGAATTAAAAACATCTCCCATTTATTAGGTAGCTAACCATAAGTCATATTATTTAAATAACATTTAATAAGTTCTCCCTCAGTTAAATTGACTAGACTTGAATCAAATTGATGTATGTATCATTAAATAAACTGTATTTTAATAATTTTATGTAAGTGCATTTTTACTTAAAATGTAAAACTGGAGACTGCTTAATTCATTTTTAGAAGGCATACTTTATAAGCTTTAAAAAGGGGATTTAGTTTATTTTCCATTCATTGCACAGAGGAATATCCTCATTTTCTTTCTTTCTACAAATATAAAACTCATCCAAATTTGTTTTGTTTTACAAGTCATAGGCTTATTTTGTGATGATTAAGAGCTCATTTCTGAAACATATTTGGAATTGTGGGGAGCCCAGAATTTTAGATTATCGATTTATTTAGAATACTTAAAGTTTTGTCAGGAACGTTCTTTCTCCTACTGTGCTTCAGAGTGATTTTTGTTTTTGTTTTTGTTTTCAAAAACAGTCTAGTTTCTGAATTCTTAAGAAGGGTCAGTGAAGGAGTTGGCAGTTTAAATGTACCCTTGAGAGAGCTCTCACTGGGTTACTCTTTAATAACAACTATCCTGGGTGATGAGTATGTAATGGGGACTGGACTGTCAGTTCCAGAGCTGAATGGAAAGCAATTCTCGAATGCCTCTGGATGCTGGGAGAGGAAAGGGTTGGTAATAAGTGTCATGGGCGTTTGTACCAGAGGTAATTATTCTAAGAATGTTAGAACTAAGTGGATTTCTCAAATTCACTGGCCCATTGACCCTAGCTTTTAGCAGCTACTCAGAAACCAGCTTACTTATCATTTGCTTCAAACATGCCATTTTCTCTCTACTCACACTACTTTGTGCTATATCTCATGCTTCTTTTTATTTTCTCCTTCCTATGCCTTGTTTGTTTTTTCTTTACTTGTCTTCTCCTTAACTTTTTTCTTTTCTCTTAGTTCTCTTTCATTTTACCTTTGTTTTGCAGTGCAGTTACTCTGTACATCTTTTTTCATCTTAAAATCTTGACACTTTCGATAGAACTCCTATGCTTCAGTTTATGATTTTGAAGAAAGGATTTTCCATAAATTTCTCTTAGATGTTGTAATACACTCATTCAAAGAAATAAGAAGTATAATGGAAGAGAGGGAGTGGGGGAATGAATTAAATTCTGGCACCACTGAATTTTTTGACAGAGGGAAACTGAAAGTTTGGGAGGAGGAGGATTCAGAAAAATGACTGTCTTTCTAGTTCATTATTCTAATAAACTGTATGCATTCTTCTTTAACATCAGAGCCCAGAAGTTTGCTTTTTTGGGGTGGGTCACCAAGTCTATGGCTATAGGGAAAAAAAGCTAAGAAACACTGTATGTATTTCTAATACAAAGAACTGTTGGTGTTCCACCAGGAGATCCTTTGGGTTCTCCCTGAACTATCAAAATAGAAAACAAAAGAAGAAAAGTGTTTTCCATCAATACAAAGCCCCAGGACCTTATCTAGAATCTATTGTGTTTGGGGATTTGGAGGTAACTAGAAACAAAAGTGTTCAAGAGTTCAGATTTGCTCTAATATGAATTGCTGCTTGGCTTTGATGTTAGGATCCTTATTCAAAATGAGCTAACTCTGGTGTTAAGTTCAGAGCAGACGTAAAAAAGGAGACTCCCTTTTTAATTACCTCAACGAAATCGAATACTTGTCTGGGAAAATGCTTATGTTTTAATGTAAGGCCACTTGTTAATATTCTATGGCCACAGTGACCTCTGTTGGTAAGTGACTACTTCATGCTCTTTTCAAGGATTTTTCTTTTGAAAGATGAACTCTTAGCTGAGGTGCAGGAAGTAGCTAAAGGCAAAGTGGTATCTATATTGTCCCCTTTAAAATCCTTACTCCCATTCTCCCTCCCCCAGAATACCCCTTTCATGATTTGATTATTCTCTTGATCACCCCTTCCATTCACTCCTACAATTACTCAGCAAGTATTTTAAGCACCTACTTTGTGCCAGGCACTATTCTAGATGTCAGAGATATCATGGGGAAAAAAGGACAAAAATCCCTGCCTTACATTATAGTAGAGTAAGAGAGAAAAATTGGAGGCGATCACATGTAAAATAGGCATCACATATAACATGTGAGGCTCCATGTTACAAAGAAAGTAAGAGACGGGATGAGGAGTGATAGCAGTGCGTGGGATTGCCACTTTATTCAAAAGAGTGCCAGGAAGTCTGAAACAAAGCCCTAGGGAAGGGGCAAGGCAAGGGGACATGCCAAAAGATATTCCACCTCAGCAGAGACCTTGTGGAGGGAATATGATTGCACGTTTAAGGGTAGTGAGAAGGCCAGGGTGGGGGGAAAGGCAGAGATGGTCAGAGAGGTCAGGGACTGTGGACAGATGGAAGAAGGTCAGTGGGCCTGTCCAGAGACTGTGCTTTATTTAATCTCTGTGAAATGCAAACTTTCAATGTAGTTTAACAATGTTACAAAGTTTAAATAGTAGGCATATTTTATTTTTCTATGGCATTGTAACATGTATCAACTAAAATCCTGCTAAATTAGGAATGTCTAAATTATCCTCCAGAGTGACTGCTATTTTTTGTCAGGTGTCTGGTCTGCATGCTAGTTGTGGGTGGGGAGCCATGTGACTGGAGACAAACTCTCATCTCAACTTCCCACCAATTGCTTATAGTATAGCCTCTGATTTCTCAGCTATAAATATGGACTGAGGACACAATGAGTTGGTTTCAGATTATGCTCCGTGGAGCACTGGGGATTTCTGAAGGCGCTTTTGTTTTTATTTTTTGTTTTTAAATTTTCATGCAAGTTTCACTTAGAAGAAATTGCTCCTTCACCTAAAAAGTAATCCTGGAATTGGTTATCCCTTAGGTTTTCCAGCATGAATTTGCCGACTCATAGAGTCTCAAAGGCAAATAAAGGAACAAAATCCCTTCAGAACCCCTTATTACTCAATGCCTCTTGATGGCAGTGAAATTAGAAGGTAATTTGTCAATAGATAAGACAATTAAATTCTGTCTTTAAGATTGATGAGTTGGCTTCTGTCATTGTACAGATTTTGGCTAAGTGAATAATATAGTAAGTAAATGTTTCAGTAGAAACACTCAGTTGAAACTGGCAACTGAGAACAGTAATTATGATTGATGTGTCAAGAGCCTGAGGCTATTCTAATTTTAAAAATAATGACGTGTTAGTCATTAAATGTGTTCTATATACTGAAGAGTAGTTATGTCCTCATAATACAGAAATATAATTGGAAGATAAATTGGATGTTTTTGGTAGTTCGGGGTAAAGATATATTTTAGTTCATTTTGTTTTCTGTTGAGGAAATGGGAAAATTTCTTCTCTAAGATACTGACTACCTTCTTCTTTTCCAAACCAGAATCTCAGTCTGCTGTTTTGGAAACTCCAAAAAAATGTTCAGATGCTGTTCAGCGGGTAAGAAGATCTTATTAGGATGTTGAATCCTACTCTTTCTTTCTTACTTTCTCTCTTGCTTGTCTTAAAATTGTGACAGATTCTGATTTATTTTTTCATCTGCCAGCTAGCTTAGGCCACCCTTATTTCTCTTAAGCCTTTAGGGGAATCTAGTCATGTGGAAGGGAATGTTTTCTTCCATTTAGGCTTTGCAAAGAAAATCAACCTTGAAGTGGAACTGACTACAGGCTTTTTAGAAGCTGCATCATTCTATATCTGGCCAAAGAGTTGGGCCTGACAGCAGCTGACTCCAGGAAATGGTGGCCATTCCAGATGTCACATGGAGATGTGCCTGGCTGAAATAATAGTCACATGGATACGAGTTTTAAAAAAAATTCCAGAGCTTTCCTAAAATCAAATCATTTTCCTAAGTTGCTTTAGTGGATGAAACATTAGTTAGTGTCTGTTTAATTTCCACAGAAATATTTTTTTTCTGTTACTAAAAACGCCAAATTTTATGTGTTTTTTTTTCTTATATCAAAATACTATTAAAGGAAAAAAGACTTGAAGAAAGGAAATGCTTATATGGAATAGTAATTGTGGATAGCAGTTTTTCTTTTGGATACAAAACCATTTTTTAAGAATGTATTTATACTTTCCCCCAACTAATCTTTTGAAAATAACTTAGTATTACAAATTATCAGTAAGAAGAGTCTGTCCTCCAGAGTGGTCTAGTAGGTGACAAGACTTTCTTGTTAGTGTATAACAACATACGAGGCAATTTGGGACATAGTGTTTTTCTCAGTATAATTAATGAATTTGATGGTTTTTTGAGAGCTTTTCCAAGTTAAAAAATGACTTCCCTTTTGAAAAGGAGCAGTCCTGCACCAGACATGAAAAGTTGTGCTCCTCCTGAGGAGAAGTGAGGATGTAACACTGGTCAAGAATTTTATCTTAAAACTTACTCGTGCTTTAAAACAAAGATAGCTATAAAGTTATTACAATATTACAAACACCCATGCTATACTTTTCATCCTTATGACTGGTTTCTTTTATTACTGGAAGTTTGTACCTCTTAAATCCCCTTCACTTATTTTACCCATCTGAAACTAATATGTCAACTGTACTTCAGTTAAAAAAATAATAATTGGAGTGTCTGGGTGACCCAGTCAGTTAAGCATTTGACTCTTGATTTTAGCTCAGGTCATGATCTCAGGGTTGTAAAATTGAGCCCCACCTCAGGCTCTGTACTGGGTATGGAGCCTGCTTAAGATTCTCTCTCTCCTTCTGTGCCTTCCCACCCCCATGTGTACTCTCTCTCTCTAAATTAAAATAATAATAATAATAGTAATAGCAATTCAAAAAAATGTAGCCACATTTGCCCATTATTGTAAGGTTAAGGACACTCTTAAGGATAGTGTCATAAAACATGTTCTTTTAGCTTTTTGTCAGAGCAGAGAACTATATGAGGCCAGGGCACTTGGAGAGGGATGGTGTTCTCAGTTAATTAACTGTGTAATGATTAGCCAGTAGTGATGAAGAAAGATAAAAAGAGGTAAAGAGAAATAAGTTCAGGAATAATTAAGAAAAATAGTGCCCTCAAAATATCCTCTCATTTTTATAGCCTTTTTTTTTGAGGCACGACTAAGTACATCTAATGTAATATACTAGATTTACATGTTCCTAAATTTACATGTTACTTAATTTTGTGATACATGATAATGCCAAAGAAAGCCTCAACAAAATATAATCTATACTATCAAAAATGATAAACGTGCAACTTTGCTCTATGTACCAAGATTCAAGGTATCTTATTCATGTATATAAAATTAGAGTGATTTTTCAGGGAGGCTGGGTGGCTCAGTTGGTTGAGCCTCCGGTCATGATCCCGGGATCCTGGATTGACCCTGCATTGGGCTCCCTGCTCAGTGGAGAGCCTGCTTCTTCCTCTCCCTCTGCTACTCCCTCTGCTTGTGCTCTCTCTCTGTCAAATAAATAAATAAAATCTTTAAAAAATTATAGTGATTTTTCTATTTTTCTTGAGCTGTGAACCGTGGTAAAATATATCGTAATAAGCAGAAAACCTGATGGCACTGGGTGATTTACAAATGCTTGATGTTCTAGTTTTGGAACCTCAGTGGTAAAATAGATGGATTTAAATTTCATATCTTTCCTTGTTGCCCGTGAACTCTCTAGAAGCCGAAAGTAATTGAGAGGAAAAAATAATTTGGAAGCAATTAAGGTTAAATCCTCAACAATGACATTGCTTACTTTCTTTGTCATCAGTTTACTTATAGATTGGTTCCTTCCTTTGATATGTGTATGTTTCATAAGTGCTGAATCTAAGTGGCCATCAAAGGGATACAGGAAAATTGAATTAATTACCAATCTACTGTGCACATACTCTTTCACTGTATTATTTTATGCAATTCTTATAATAGTTCTTTAAAATAGCTATTATAATTAATGTTTAACTAATACAGAAAAAGATGTTTATAGTAGTTAACTTATTTACAATCAGAGAATTAAGAAAGGGTTAAGAGCCAGGACTCAAATATAGGTCTGTTTGATTTTATACATGTTTGCTATAGTATGATACAAATTATACTTAAACATGAGCAATTGCCTTATGAACAGTTGCCAAAATCATTAGATTGATAGATGAGAAGTTTATTTTAAAAGTTGTCCTATTATATTTAAACTATATAAGTTGTAAGAGGCAGAGGTCAAGATATGTTTCAGAGGCACAGAGACTCATTAGTTTACCTATACATTTTTAAGCTTTAGCATGACTTTGGTGTGCTACATCATGCCAATTTTGCTAACCTCAGTGTTTCATGACTCAAAAAACTTAAAATTTAGTTTTCATGTGAAGTACCCTGCTTTTTTCTTCTTAGTCACTAGATGGCAGTTCAGTATCTCTCTAAATTACCACTGCTGAAGGATATGCGAGATTTTAAGCCAGTTTACTCTGTACAAATGATGAATAGAAGAGTTTTTCTGGTCCATCCCAGGCTGCCTGCATTATTCTGTGGTTGTAATGCGAGATCTCTAGGACTGCTTAGTCAGAGGCATGGAGCAGGGTTGGAAAGCACCCTCTTAAGTTTTTCTTCAGATGTGAGTTCAGGCACCTGTTCTCTCAATCTGAGCACACTGGAATTTATTTGAATGAGTTTTGACTTTTACTCTTTCCGTGTAGTTAATAATTCTGAGAGCTCCATATCCCTAGAAAAAACACATGACTCATAAAATCTTTTCTCAACTAAAAGAAGGTAAAGGCTGTGGTGTTGTCAGAGAGTCTGATGCTTAAAGCAAATAGAGCTGGCACTTATGCGAGGAGAAAGAACTATAGCTTTCTCACTGAGGCTTTTATTGATGGCTTTATAGAATTAGAAAGTTTTCAGATAAAACTACATTATTTAGGACCTCATTAATTGATTATTTTCAAGTGCTACACTCTGAAAATCTGCTATGCCTAAAGGATTATTTCAAAAACAAATAGGACTGTCTTTCAATTCTGTTTTAAAATTTTTCATAATTTGAAATACTACTTAAACTGTAAACTCTTTTATATTCTACAACATATAATTATAATTTCTAAAAATGTTTGCCTCTATATTAAAGATTAA
The DNA here is from genome assembly GCF_048418805.1 of Vulpes vulpes. Classification (NCBI taxonomy): domain Eukaryota; kingdom Metazoa; phylum Chordata; class Mammalia; order Carnivora; family Canidae; genus Vulpes; species Vulpes vulpes. Next base: position 128,668,490 of record NC_132792.1, on the reverse strand, counting down.
TATACGATAGCAAAACTGGTTACTACCCAATTTTTAACTTTTTTTTTTTTTTGCATTTGAAATTATAGTTGGTCCCTGAACAACCTGGGTTTGAACTGTGCAGGTTCATTTTTATGTGGATTTTGTTCCCATAAATACAGTACTATAAATGTATTTTCCTTAAGATTTTCCTAATCCTATTTTCTTTTTTCTAGCTTACTTTATTGTAAGAATGCAGTACATAATGCATATAACATACGAAATATGTGTCAATCAACTGTTTATGTTATCACTAAGTCTTTTAGTCTACAGGTAGTTAAGTTTTAGGGCAGTCAAAAGTAATACAGAGATTTTTGGATGTGTGGGTGGTTGGTGCCTCTAACTGTGCTATTCAAGAGTCAACTATACCTATATAATGAAGCATTTTCCTAAAACTCCTTATACCTTTCTAATGCAAATGGACCAGTTGAAAGGTAAATAGAATAAAATTTGATGTTTAAAAATTCAAGCTTTGGGTAAGAATTGATAATATCAGGCAGTTGAAAGTTAAGGCTCTCTACACATTATGGTTTTTATGAATTGTGTATAGCCATGTCTATTACAAGTCTTGGATAATGAAAAGAAATTAAACAATATCAGCTCTCTCTTACCCCATATGTTGTATAGTTCATCTGCAAATAAATTCTCAAAGTTCAGCAAAATGCTTATGACTTGAGATAACTGGCAAAATCCTATATCAGTCCAATTTTAACTTTCTTTGAAATTGGCTTAAAAACTCTTCTCAGGGAACACCTGGTTGGCTCAGTGGTTGAGCATCTGCCTTTGGCTCAGGTTGTGATCCCAGGATCCTGGGATGGAGTCCCACATTGGGCTCCCCACAAGGAACCTGCTTCTCCCTCTGCCTATGTCTTTGCCTCTCTCTCTGTATCTCTTATGAATAAATTAAAAAAATCTTCAAAACAAAACTCTCTCTTAGGATCCTGCTCTGATCAGTGCTCCTGGATCTCCTCAATGCCTAATTTATCACAAACTCATTTGAGGAATTAAATATTTTTTCCATTGGTTCTCCGTAAAAGTGTTTATTATAGTGCTCTTCATACAATAACCACCCAGTACAATTTATTATTAGTTTCAGAAACATCTTTATTTGGGAACAAATCAAGGAAATAGATGTGAGTAATATGAGGTAGCCTAGTTGATGGTGCTTGAGAGTTACTCACATGTGTCTTAGGATAGAAAAATTTAGAGAGTAAAAGAAGTATGGGTCAGATCAAAAGAAATGTGTGGGGTGAATATAATTCTGAAAGGATAATGATGACTTATAAAAATAAGAAGCCACTTGAATTTTGTTGGAATGTATTACACATATCAAAGGGTTGGAAAAAATTGTTTAAGTTCCTTCAAAACTCTAATGATGAATTTCCATGGTTATTATAAACCTACAAAGTGATGATTTACAAGACAAGCAAACAACCAAAATATAAACCATGGTAAGGAAAATAGAGGTTAAAGGAGAGAGGCAGAGAGATGGTTGAAGGGAGAAAACATGAGTCAGTCTAGCCATCCTTGAAGTTACCTCAGGCTGAACATTCTTAGGCGTTTGACAAACACATTGACCCAGTGAGTCTGGAGAGGGGCAGGGTGAGAGGTGGTTGGGAAGGGTAGAGATGCAGGACACAGTGGTGGAGGCACTCACATTGAAAATGGGTAATATTTGGGCAAGGTATTTACCATAATATGTTAAGAGGAAGAAAGGATTTTTCTGGAAAATATATTTTCATTTTGTGGAAACCCTCTACTAGCTCAGAGAAAAATTAAGACATTTTAACTACAGAAATAAAGAGAAAAGAGAAAGTGTTCTTAATTTTAAGAATGAAAACCCATTAGCATCTGAAAAACAGTTAAAATTTGAGATGAGAATGTGAAGAAAGAATTAGATCTTACACTGTTTTCTCTTTACTCTAGGGCAGTAGGGCTGGAAGGCGAAATGACGTTATATCTTTGTTCTGTTGAATGTTAGATGGTATAAACCTCATTTGTGCCAGACAACATTGTTGATGTCCTACAGAGAATGACAAATAGTTCAAGCAACTGACCTGAAAGAATAGCCGAGCCAATAGAAGTTCTTAGCTTGGTTGCTTAACCTTTATTGGACATCTGTTGAAATACTATGCACAAGGTATTTGTGGTAGGTATTGAAGGAAATTCACACAATTGTAAGGTCCCAGGCTCTTCCACATACAGGAAATGATTTGCAAGATATAATGTGATCCTGCTGAGATGTTTAGTATAATAATGTATTGCAGAACTTAAAAAAAAAAAGGGAAATATTATTGAGAAAATGTAATTAAGGACAACTTAGGGAGGCTGAAATTTAGATCAAGTCTTCAAAGTGATCAGTTTTGGACAGATGGAGGGAAGGAGAGAGAATTTCAGGTGAGAAAAGAGAATAAAGGCACAAAGGTGAACGTGAATGTAGCATTTTGGCAAGGGGGCTTGAGGGAGGACACAATAGACAGAATAGTTCAGGTGACCTGGTGACATTAAGAGATGGCTCAATTTATTCCTCTAGCAACCCAGCTTTGCTTTCCACCTCCTGGGCCTCTGCCTGGGGCCCAGTCTTATCTGGATTGCAGGGATAGTCCCCAACAGGACTCTATACTTCCTCTCTTAATCCCCTCTAATCTTTCCTCCACAATGCCTTGAGTCATCTTTCTAAACTCCAGATTTACTTATGTCTGATATCTGCTAGGACTCATTCAATGACTGTTCCTAGCATTTGAGGGGGAAAAAAAAATCAGGCCCCTGAGCTTGACATACAGGCTTTTCCTTGCCTCCTCCATCTGCAGCCTTACCACCCACTATTTCCTATGTTTGGTTTGTTCTAGCATTAAAAAATACCCTAGTTTTCTGAAAAATAGCCTAGTTTTGGGATCCTTCATATCTGTCTTTTTATATGTTTTTGTGCTAATTCCTGTTTCTTAATCTAAACTCATGTTAAACTTTACTTCCACTTAGAGAATTTCCCTGAGACTTCAGTCTGGAGAGTTCTTTTGGCATCCCTACTCTGGGAAAAATATTTTATTTTCTCTGTGCCTCCCGTATCTAACATAGCACTTGACATTTTTTTAGGAGCTCAGAAAATATTGATGAATGGCTAATTAGTAGGAGACCACACTGACTAGAGCAGAGGGTGCTTATTGGGAGTGATAGAAAATTCGCCTCTATTCATACATGGTAGTTGAGGATGTGGGCTTTGGACCAGTTTCCCTGGGCATAAATACCACTATTCTTTTAGCTGGCAAACCTAAGCATACTATTTTACTCCCTGTGCCTTAGTTTCCTCATCTATAAACTTTTATCTCATACGGGTTTTGTGAGATTTAAATGAATTAATTTAAGTGTATTCATTTAAATGCATTAATTTAAGTGCTCCTGACAGATAGTAGGCACTCTATGTTAGCTGTTATTTTTGTTATTATTGTTGTTATATCTGATTTTGAAAGTTGTTTTCATAATTTAGTTGATCCTCATTATTCATAGATTCTGTATATGCAGAATACGTTCTGCGATGTTTGTATCCCTAAAATCAATACTCACAGGCTTTCATGTTCATTTGTAGACATGCACAAAGCGGTGAACAATTTGAGTTGCCCTACATGCACTTTCCCAGCTGAGGTGGACCAAGGTGATACTCTACCTTCTTGTTTCAGCTTATACTGTAAACAAGTATCCTTTTTGCAATATATTTAGTGCCATATTTTTTGCCTCTGTGCTTTTTGTTGTTCTCACTGTTTATAATGACCCCCTGGGCATAGTGCTTCAGTGATGTCTAGTGTTCCCATGTTTGGGAAGATGTGACATGCCTCACGGAGACAATGCATATATTAGATCCGCTTCATTCACACAGGAGTTAATAGTGCTATTGTGTGAGTAAAATGGCTATAAATCCACAATATTTATTACACAAGGTGACTTTAAACAGAAACGAAGAGAAAACAAGGTTATGTATTGATCAGTTGATGAAAATGTGGCCAAAGGCTTGTGGGAACCTAACTCTGTATTTTCCCTAGGATCTATGGTTGAGTATTCAGTAATTAATTATCCACTTTATAGAGTATAACAACTGTGAATAATGATAACTGACTGTATCTGTGTAATCCTCACAATACCCCATTGCAGTAGGCAGGGTATGTAATAGGGTATCTACTTTTTACAAGCTATGAAAGACCTTGTGAGCCAAGTAGAGAATTTAAAATGTCTTATGCATAACATATGAGCATAAGAGCCATAAGTTTTTGAGCAAGAAAGTACATGAGTTAATGCTTAAGATACAATTATCTGGCAAGAGAATGGAGAATTAATAGGGAAATAGGAGGGAAAATAGAGCAGAAAAGAGGACCACTTATTAAACTCTCCATATGTCCCCATAGTCAGGTAAGGAGAATCTGAACTAAGGTGCTGATCTGATAAAGGGGAAGGTAGTAGCCAAAGGTTGAAATAATGGATTTGGCAACCACGTCTAGGGTATACTTTGGCTGTAGTTCTTAAAGTGTGGTCCCTGGACCAGTAGCATTAGCATTTGGGACCTGGTTAGAAATGCAAATTCCCAGGCCCTTCTCCAGAACTACCAAATTGGAAACTCTGAGGGTGGGAACTAGGAATTTGTGTTTTAACTAGTCCTCCATGTGATTCTGGTACACAGCATGGGCTAGTGAATTAGAAAAAATGATTGAAAGATATTACTATTCCTAGATAAACTATAAGGCATGGAGTTGATATTTCTTTGGAAATAAATGCATTTTAAATTTAAGGAAAACACAGAGTAATCAAAATGCAATGATAGCTAAACGATCACAATATGGAAGAGAAGGTGAAGAAAACAAAGAAATAATCATATAGAGATGAAGACTAAAGACGTAAAAATTGATGCTCTTGCAGCATACATGGAAAAGATAGTGGGCTAAAGGACAAAGTCTTGGGAGTTACTGTAGGTTTGGTACCTTGCTCCCCCCCAAAAAAACAAAAGAGGGAACAGAGAAAAAGAAATGGGAAGGAGAGAGCATAAAATTACAGACAAAAGAGGAACAGGAGGGATTATGGGGACAGTAATGTAAGAGGATAGCAAGGTGCAAAGCAGCTCTACCACTCTGGCTAACATATCTAATCCATTGATTTCCTCCAAACTTTGCTTTTTATGAAGTCTTTGATGTTGGGGATTAGTTGGATGTTAAGGAAGGTGGTAAGGAGGTGGAAAACTGAGGTGTACCTTATATCCATAGATCGTTAATGAAAATAAAACTATAATAAAATAGTATTTTTTTTTCCCTTGCACTATTTGGGACTATATTGCTTTAGAACATGGTTCAGAATGTTGCCACAACTCTAGCTCAAATAACCAGAGAGAAAATTCAGAAGATGTAGGGATACCAAAAAGGCAGGTTCTCTTTGCCATTTCTTTCTCTTTTTTCCTGACCCCCTTTCCTTATTATGTTTATTACTTCTACTTTGGTTATGCACTAGGGATGTTGACTTTCCATTGATCAAATTGTTATCAACTATTGCAATAAGGAGATGTTAAAAGGAATACGGCCAATTATGAGTTCTAACTAATCCCTCCCCCTCACATTTCTCATCTATGCAATGAAGGGATTGGAAGAGATTTGTCATATCCATTCCAGTTTGATGATATTATAATTTCACTAGTTCATCTGTTTCATTGTAAGGATTCCAGAAGTACCATTTTAGCTCTCTGTGTGAATCTCTTTTTTTCCCGTAATATGTTCTGTTTTAAGAAGACCTAGGTAAGTTATTTTCTACTTATCATGTATTCTGATATTCTCTCCTTTCCTGAGATTTCCTTTTCAAACTTGAAATTGACAGTACTTTATTTTTGTCCATAATCTTATCTATTTAAAATCTGGATTTTTCCTGCCTATAATCATGTATAGCATCTGTTGGCTTATTGTAAATGTGGAATGCCATTGGTTTGTTCAAAAACCTTAGAATGTTGTTTATAATTTAGATCATGACAGAGAATTTATATGCTTCTCTGAAGAGTAGGATTTATATTTTACAGATGTCTAGAGGTATCTTAACTTGCCAGTAACATGGCCTTAGAATTTAGCAGAACTTGAAAATCTGAATATGATAGAAAATAAATTACATATCTCATATTAACATTTACAAAATAAATTATCACAGTCTTAACTTACCAATAGCTGTTTTTGTATTCCAGGCTCTGAAAGTATCTTGCTTACATTATAAACATCATAAAGTTTCAAAGACGAGCAAATTAACTTTTCACCAAAAGCTTTACTTGAGTGTATCTTGGCTTCCTTTTTGACAGTTTTAGCCTTAATGTTACATTAATGTTTCTTTTTCTGGGAATCAGATAATCTTGTAATTGGAAAAAAATTTTGGTGAACATTTTATTTTTTAATGGAAACTTGTATTTTGTGATATGCAAGTGTTCAAACAATTTATAAGAACTAACCATCACCACCCACATATAAGATTATACAGGAATAGAAGAATTTTGGCTGATGTATTGTATATAATTGTTCAGCCAAAGTGGATGGCAGACTTTACTACTTATAGTGATTTAGGGGATTGAAGTAATATTTTAAAATACAAACAATCTCAACATTAGTAATATATAAGGTATATTACATACTGTTTTTTTTTTTTACATACTGTTTTGAATAACTAAAGTCGACTTGTTATCTTTTCCCCATTTATAGGATGTACCCATTGTTTGGATTCTGTGCAAAATTATAAAGATTACTTATTTTCTATTCTCCTTTTTAAAAATTTGTTTATTTTAATTTTTAATAGTGAGAACCATTAGTGTTGGGTAAACCGTCACATAATTATTGGAAATGTGGAAATGCTGTCTTTTTGAAAAGTTTAGAAGTCTAAAGGTAATAGAAAGTAGTGTTTTACCATAGTTAAGTCCTTTGAGGATCTGATAGGCCTCTATCTAGGTATATATCCTAAAGAGATGGAAGATTAAGTACCAGGCACAGGACACAAGGAACAGGCTTTCCACTTGAGGGCCCTCCATGGACCACTGAGTGCCTGGCAGGCTCTTAGGAGATTAAATCTGAGCTTTGTGGGTGGGCCCTAAGAGGACTTTTGTTTAAATGGCCAGAGAATAGGCAGTCTTTTTTTCTTGATAGGAGTTATTATTTACCATGTAAATTTCTTTATAAATCTTTGAAAAAAAATGAAAAATATAACCCAAATAGAAACCAACTCTTACTGATGATAGGCAACACAGCCTTCACTAAATAGCTGTATAGGAATGTCCTCAGCTGATGAAATTGGTACTCTCTGAGAGCCAGCCAGCCCTCCATTGATAACTCTGGATAAGGAAGGTCAGATAAGATTCTTTGAAGACTCCCCGCTGAATTCAAAACCAAAAATCTTACATACATTTGGCTACTCTGTAAGAATAGATGGCTGGCCTTATTTTATGGGTTAATCAGTTAAAGTTTGAGATGAGCTTAATTGTTTTTTCCTGGAATGGAAAAGGAGGATTGCAACATTGATTAGGGCTGGGATGTTGAAGGTAAAGATAGGGTCATAGAGGGGAATCCAAATTTTAGCAAATTGGTTTTTTGTTCTCTCTACACTGGAATTAATGTAAGAAGCAGATAGTCTCTCACTCCAACTTTTTTCCATGTCCTCTGTCTGTAATAATTATCTCTACAAAACAATCCTCTATGCAAATATCAGCCTTTTGTCTTTGTGGTCTGTTTCTTCTCTATGAATTCTTTGACTTCACCACCTTCCTGGCACCACAAGTTTAGCATCACTATATTTACTGCAAAGTCAGTTTTTGAGTTTCATTGTCTATTTCCTCTGCCATTTCCTCCTCATTCTAGTTCTTATTGTATCTTACATTTGAAAACCTATAAAGTTTATGGAATGTGTCATTCCCTTATTTTCTCATCTTTTTCTTATCTGAGTGCCCTCAATTATCACTTTTTAAAGAACGTAAGTAAAATAAGTAACAGAACAATATACTCTAATAAATTGACCACTTATAAAATTAGGTCCAACCCCAAATCTATCCCTACTTAACTTAGACCATCTGTTATTATCTACCATGCTTTAGTTTGGGCAGTGTCATTTTATCAATGTTTTTCGATGTTTTAAGCCACATGATACAAATACAATGTAAGGTTAAATTGTTAGTCTTGCAGTAGGTGTAGAATTTCCTGAAGTCAGGGGATGGTGATGGAGAACCTGAATCACATGCAAAGTGATTGATTAATGAGTACCTGACAGAATTAGTTAATTTGGTAAGGATAGTAATTGACATATATGTATGAAAAGATTATTTTGCTTATCAGAGGATTGTCAGAGGCCACTGGGAAAAAAGGATGAATTTCTCTAATGTTATAATTGATATTATAAAAAAATGACTGTCTTTTCATAAAAGTTGTTATATATCATGGCATTATATACTTTTGCTGGAAAGTTTGTGCTGTAGAAAATTAAACTTGGGTCATTTTAATTCTAACAATTTGTTCATGCTTACCATTAGGAGAAAAAATTGTTTAAGAAATAAGAATATAGTTGTTTTATTTTTTTCATTTTTTAAGGAAGAATTTTTTTCCACAATTAAAATATATTTAAAAAAAACCCACTTTTATATGCATTTATTTTATGCTGAATGGATTTTTAGGCTTTAAGTTTTCGTTTCTTAATTTTCTTCTGGAATCTCTCTCTCTCTCTCTCTCTCCTTTTTCCTATGTAATCTCCTCTTCTAGTTTAGAAACTACATTTTCAGTAAGGATCATCTCATTGTGGCAATGGGAGATCATGTATGGGTTAATCTGACTGTGAGCTATATAAATCTGGCAGTATGTGTTTGGGAGCTTTTGTTTACGTGGATATGCTCCATGACCAGATAATCATCATCTAAACCCTTAAGTTCAGCATTATTTTCTGCATTTTAATAACATAAATAAAAATTCAGCAGTCTTTTTGGGCCACTGACCCTGTGTCCAGCCTTAGTGTTTGGCCTGGATATGCTTACCAATAGCACCATTGTGTCTATGGAATGGCGCTTTTTGCTTCTGTAAAGTGACATCTTTCAGATACTTAGTGGCTTTTCCCATGTGCGTGCCCTGGGTGATGTTCTTAAAGTGAACATGAAGATTTGAACCTCTTGATTTGCATAATGTTTTTGGATTTTCTGAGTCAAATGAAAGTGAATCATTTTTAGAGATCACCTTGGGCTGCTTACAGGAAGATCCTTTTTTCCCTTCATATTTTAATCTGAAGTATTAGTAACTAGTTATTATCAATCAGGCTTTATTGACGAACAAGAAACCATACTAAATACATTAAACAGAAGGGTTTACTATATAAAGTTAACTTTTTCATGAAAAGGTTAAAAAATTTGAAAGATCTGTGTCTAGCCTGAAACCTTTCAAAGGGATCATATACAACTGGTATACCAGGGAAGCTAAAATCTTTGAGGCTACTGTTGGAAACTGGAGAGTGGACAGTAGAACACTGTTCTAGAGCAGCTTCCAGTTAGCAGATCTTGATTGCTAAGAACAGTTAAGGACACTGGAGTATGGTTCCTGTCTTATTCCACTTGCTAAATCTCTGGGCAACTGCATCTAATTGGATGAACCTAATTGCAAGGGAGCTATAAATGTACTTTTTCTTCCCACTTCTGCATATAGAAGGAGAAGGAGCTGGAGGTTGGGAGAGTCAATCCACAATAACTGCAAAATTGTCTTGATTCCATTTAAGAAGTCTTTTTCTGGTATAGCATATGTAATAGAATACTCTTCTACCTTTTTCTTGCTGGCTGTATAAGTAATCAGAAAAGCTTAAAAATCTCAGGAATCTTTCTAGTCGCTTGTACTATGACCTTCTATGCTCATGGTCTTTGAGTGCTGTGTTGGACTAGTTGGCTTGTAAATGTGGGAGCATAAATTCATGTAGAAAGAAGTGTAATAGTTGCTATTACAATAGTTGCTAAGCTGTCATGATTTAGGATTAATTCCTCCTCTTATTTGTTGTCCTCCTTCCTGTCTTTTATTTTTATATGCTTTCATTATATTCTTTCCCTAGATGCAGAAAGTTTTCAGCTATGATTTCCTCAAATAAATTTTCTGCCCCCTTTTCTCTCTCTTCCTCTAAGACTCCTATAATGTGAATGTTATTATGTTTAATGGAGTCACTGAGTTCCCGAAGTCTATTTTTGTGTTCCATAATTATTCTTTCTCTCTTTTGTTCAGCTTCATTATTTTCCATCATTTTATCTTCTATATCACTTATTTATTCCTTTGCCTCTTCTATCCTTGTTTTCATTACATCTAGTGTGTTTGTAATCTTGGTCATTTCACTTTTCATTTCTGACTGTTTTTTAACTCTTCTATCTCTGTGGTAAGGGCCTCCTTGAAGTCTTCCATGCTTTTCTCAAGTCCAGTGAATGAGTATCCTTATGATTGTTGTTTAAAGTCTCCATCAGGCATATTACTTATATGTGTTTCAATTAGATCTCTGGCCATGACCTTATCTTGTTGTTTCATTTGGGATGAATTCCTTCATCTTGGTATTTTGTTTAAGTCTCTGTCTTCTTCTCTGTGTTAGGAAAGCCTGTTATGTTTCCTGCTCCTGAGACTAATGGCTTTATGAAGAAGAGGTCATATAATGCTTTCATTATATTCAAATCTACAATGAAAAAGAGCTGGCCTTGGTAATAACATTTAAGAAATGAGTGCTCAAAAAGGGTATTATTTATTATAGTTTTTTTTTTTTTTTACCATGGACTATTTAGAAAATGGCATGATTTCTCAAACTATGCATTGTAATACTTTTGTCTTTTGTAGACACCAATGTAGACATCGGTGAAAAGTAGCAACAAAGTACCTATATATATATATGTATGTATATATATATAAAATCTATATTTACAAATAAATAGCCCCTTAAATTTTGCCTGTTTAAAGTAAATTACATTCCTTTATTAGTTGAAAAGTAAATTAGTTTCCTTTTTAGTTTTCTTCCATAGTAAGGACTATGTGGCATTACATGACAAAGCACTTTGTGGAAAGGCCATGCCTTTGAGGTTACAAGTTCTCTTTAGTTCTCAACAGGCATCATAACTGATCTGAAGGAAGTTAAATGTTGTAATAAAAGATAGAGTTTCCAGGGAAGAAGTTACAGGGATTAGTATTAAGACTACTAAATTCAGGGACTCCTGGGTGGCTCGGTGGTTGAGCGTCTGCATTCAGCTCAGGGCATGATCCTGCTCTGGAGCTCGAGTCCCGTATTAGGCTTCTTGTAAGGAGCCTGCTTCTCCCTCTGTCTATCTCTCTGCCTCTCTCTCTGTGCCTCTCATGAATGAATGAATGAATGGATGAATGAATGAATAAATAAATAAATAAACAAAATCTTAAAAAAAACCAAAAGACTACCAAGTTTATATCTTCTTTACTTCCCATGGGAGGGATAGGGAACTAGCTCTGAGGACTTTTTTTTTATTTTTTTTTATTTTTAAGAATTATACACATAGCACCAAAATTCTTCATTTATAGTAAATATTGTACATACATTTATAGAAAGAACATTTCTGTCTTGTCCATCTACAAATTTTCCATTGCAGATGGGTTAGGTGTTTGTTTTGGATTTAATAAAAGGGAAATAAAAAGCTTATTTTTTATTTTGTGGAGAGTTTCCTTGTATCCAGAGTTTAACCTTGGGCAAGCAGAATATGAGTTTAGTTTTATACTTAACATAATCTTGATATTACCTCTTAATTATTCTTGCATTATTTGTAAAGAGCAGGTCTGAAGTGGCAGGTTCAGGCTCCCATATGGGGAAGGTAATAGATGTGTATGTCTGTGGACTATGGCTCTTTATGGAGACCCCTGTTGGGATCATCTGCGGAAAGCCCTGGGACACTCTGGAGAAACAGCTTTTACTATGAGAACTCTCCCACATTCTCTTTGCCTTGTATGCGAGCCTTGAATGAGCAAATCCATGTCTGCCTGAGCAGTTGTCCAATGTTGCAGCTTCACATAGCTGGGGTTTGTCTCTCATCTCTTCTACCTTCTCCTATTCCTTTTTTCCTCCTTTTTCTTTACCCCTACCTTATTCTTCTAAACGCATTTTGCTCATCTGTTATTTTTATTTAATTTACCCATAAGGCTTTCCCCCTCCTTTGACCCCCAAAGCATTTTCTTTTTCTTAAAGTATTTCTGGTTGATTCTATGCCTTGGGAATGAAAGACACTGTTTAGAGGTGAGGGTGATCCATACATTGGCACAGTTGTTATCAGGAGTCTTCATAAATTGTGCAGAGTCATAGACATCACTTTCTGAAATGTCTTCGGTAAAAGATTAAAGTTTCAGTAAACATGATGTAAGTGAAATAGTAACATGTGCATATGGATGTCAGAGCTGTTTCAAATAATCTTATTGGAGACTCTTTCAATGACTACCTTTAAAAGGTAGTGATAATTTTTAAAACAGGATTTAAAATGTCTTTAGGGAACATAGTAGTAGCAAGTGTTACTGGGCAGGTAAGAGAGGAGGCTGTCTTGTAAATAAACTCGTTTATTACTCAGAATTTTTTCCCCCTGTTGTCAGTGATCCACTTGTCTTTAGTAATATCATTTAAAGATTGAACAAACAAGAGCCTTTGGACTTTATGGTAATGTGTGTAAACCACTTTGAAGTCTAAGGGTGGGAAAGAAGGGATACATAGAAACACTAATAGTATCTTTCTGTGGAGGGATATTTCTGGAAGTATTACAACAAACAAATATAATTTGCAAGTTTTAAAATTATTATTTTAATATTTTTGATCATATTTTATATTTTAATATATTTAACTTTGTTACTCCTCAGGAAGTTTTTGAGATGAAGTCTGAAGGACAGGCAACTGTAATTCAGCAGCTGGAACAGACCATTGAGGATCTGAGGACCAAAATAGCTGAGCTGGAAAAGCAATATCCTGCCTTGGACATGGAGGTGGCCAGCGGCCGTCATGGGGCTCAGAATGGAATGGCACCCTTAGAAGGTGTCTGTCTTGAAGCTCTCAGGTTAGGAGAAAAGGATGTACGTCATCAAAGGATTTTAGAGGCAAAGTCAATCCAGACGTCCCCGACAGAAGAGGGTGGGATACCAACATTGCCTTCTGTTAATGCACTGCCAGAGTGTCCTCCCCACCCACCTGGGGCCGAAAGTGGAGACTCAGCTGTGCCCTCCTCACCTTCTGGACCTCAGACAAAATTCTGTTCAGAGATTTCTTTGATTGTGTCTCCAAGGCGAATATCAGTACAGCTCGACACACATCAGCCCAGTTTGCCTCCACCACCTCCATCCCTTCCGTGGTCTGACGGTCAAAGACAGGCCGGGTTACAACCTTCCCATCCTTCTCTTCATACTGAATTTGAAACCAGCCATGAACAGTCTGTTTTCTCTTCCTTTGAAAACAGCCATAGCATCCAACCCTCACCACCTCTGCCTTGCACAGAGTCTTCCAGCTCCATGCCTGGAGTGGACATAGTGGCTCCCTCACCTCCCCCTTTCCCTGCTCTGCCCAGTACAGCCATCCCCCCACCTCCTCCTCTGCCTGGTAGAGAAATGCTACCACCCCCTCCTCCACCTTTGCCTGGTGAGGGAATACCTCCTCCCCCTCCTCTTCCTGTAGTGGGGATACCTCCTCCCCCTCCTCTGCCAGGTGAAGGAATACCTCCTCCCCCTCCTCTGCCAGGTAAAGGAATACCTCCTCCCCCTCCTTTGCCAGGTGAAGGAATACCTCCTCCCCCTCCTCTGCCAGGTGAAGGAATACCTCCTCCCCCTCCGCTTCCCAGTATGGGAATACCTCCTCCCCCTCCTCTTCCTGTAGTGGGGATACCTCCTCCTCCTCCTCTGCCAGGTGAAGGAATACCTCCTCCCCCTCCGCTTCCCAGTATGGGTATACCTCCTCCTCCACCTCTTCCTGGAGTGGGGATACCTCCTCCCCCCCCTCTTCCTGGAGTGGGGATACCTCCGCCTCCTCCTCTTCCCGGTATGGGAATACCTCCTCCCCCTCCTCTTCCCCATGTGGGAATACCTCCTCCCCCTCCACTTCCCAGTATGGGAATACCTCCTCCCCCACCTCTTCCTGGAGTGGGGATACCTCCTCCCCCTCCCCTTCCTGGAGTGGGAATACCTCCTCCTCCTCCTCTTCCCCATGTGGGAATACCTCCCCCCCCTCCTTTGCCAGGTATGGGGATTCCACCCCTTCCAGCTCCCCCTCCCACTTCTGGAGCAGGCATTCCCCCACCCCCTCTGCTTCCTGGATCAGGCCCTCCACTCCCCCCTCAAGTTGGAAGTAGCACTTTATCAGCACCACAAGTATGTGGCTTTCTTCCTCCTCCATTGCCAGCTGGCTTGTTTGGATTAGGGCTGAACCAAGACAGAGGGAGTAGGAAGCAGCCAGTAGAGCCTTGTCGGCCCATGAAGCCTCTGTATTGGACGAGAATTCAACTGCATAGTAAAAGGTAACATGAATTGGAGCTCATCTTTGCACAGTTTGTCAATATGAGGGAACATTTGTCTTTACAACTCTTGGGGAAATTATATTTTAATGAATTTTTTAGTACTGTTCTGAAACTTTTCTGTAGATTTTTACATTAATGTTTAGTGAAGCATCTGTTATTTAGATTTTTAGACTTTTCTCCAGAAGTATCAGAGATATAAAACAAATGACATACATGTATCAATGTATAAGGTGTACAGCTATCCATCTGTATATCCATCTGATCAACCCTGTATAAAGATGGAGGGATATATTTTTCTTAGCATACATGCTCTATTGACTAGTTCTAGAACCTCACTCTGACAAATAGCTTATAAATCATAAATCAAATTCTTAAGACAGACTGAGCCTTGAGAATATTTTTTGCAACCTTTTGAAGGCACAGCCTTGTCTTACTATTCCAGTTTTATCTGCAATAATCTTTCTCTTCAAAGATGTACTATACAAAAATACACAAATCCATATGCCATGTGTGAAATAATTTAGTTTTGAGAATTTCCTGGCATTTCTATAGATAATTGGTGACACAGTGTGAAGTTATAAAATCATACTTGGGAATGATATTTATAAAAGAATATTTCCCAGAAGGTAAGCTTAAGTATGGTATACTTATCCATGCCTAGTCTATAGTTGGTTTCCCCGATTCCTAGGACAGTGCTCTGATGCTTGGCTGAGGAATGTGCCAGTGGGAGACAAAACATACTCTTTAAACTTCACTGGACTTCCTTGTTATACCTTTTCATGATTCCTTGAATTTTTTTTTTTTTGTATGATATGGCATGCATTTAGAATAGGATATTTACCAAGCCTCCTCATATGTTACACTAATATTCTCTTCACTGAATCAGAGTAGGGGAGAAGAATCTATATAGTTTGACTACTTCTAACTTCACAGCTTATTTTCTGTATAATTGCCATGTCACTTATATACACTGATGCTTCATTTCAAATCATGCTCCAAACTCGTTTTATCCAGATACATTATATGAAGTTATTTTATTTTGTTGTTCCTTTGCTCTAAAAAATAGACCTACCCTTTTTAGGTGGTATGACATGAATCTGCAGTCACTGTAGAGTAAAGGGAAGTGGTAGGGAGATGGAGGATGCTACCTTGGATCATAAAATTTCTTTTTTTTTTAATAATTTTTTAAAACATATGCATAGTCCACAAAGCTGATGAGTAAAGTTGGAATTGTGAGATAGTAAGCATTCCTGTGTTTATAGCTTATACTGAGAGGGGTTTTTCTTCTACATTTTTATACAGGACTTGATAACTAAGAATTCTTAGAAATTATTTTTCTTTTTAGGCAAAGGTTTCATTCTGTATTGATGGTATTTTAACTTTATCATCAAGTTGATAAAACAAATGGCAGTGTTAAAAAGAGTATTCTTTTCCTCCTTATTGCTTTCCTCTTGCCCTCCCTTCTCCCTGCCTCCCCCTATTCCCTTCCTTCCATACTTCTTTTCTTCCTACCTCTCATCTTTTTTTTCCTCTCTTGCCCTTCTTTCCTTCTGTTCTTCATTTTTGTTTATTATACTCACAATGATATCTTATAGTTCAATTTGATAGCTATTTCATTGGTTTTTTGCTTAACTTTAGAGACTCCAGTGCTTCACTTATTTGGGAGAAAATTGAAGAGCCATCCATAGATTGTCATGAATTTGAAGAATTATTTTCTAAAACTGCTGTGAAGGAGAGGAAGAAACCTATTTCTGACACCATTACAAAGACCAAGGCTAAACAAGTGAGTACTTTTGTGCACTTCCTGATATTGGAAACTATTTTGGGCATAAATGTGAACTTTGATTAGAAAAAAAAATGAAATTGTTTTCTGAGCTGTGTAACCTCCATAAACCTTATAGATAGTAGAAGTTAGAATTTTGGGACATGTGGACAAATAAGACTATCCCAAATAGAACAATAAATCATTGTCTCTACCAAGTGATAATGTCCTGATGATTTTATTTGTAACCTCGTGATACATATTCCCAAAATTTCAGCTATTGCTTGTTTCTAGAATTAGTTGTCTAGAAAGAAACTGTCAGTTGATTGAAATTCATCTGAGAACTAGTATGGATAGAAAGGTTAAAAGTGGGCAAAGAAATACAAGTAAGTAAGAAGTCTTAGTAATCTATAATGTGTTTGGTATTTTGTGGAATTGGACATTCTTTAGAGTCCAGCTAAACAATCACACTGTACTTGACATATGAAAGTCTTATATCTAGTACCAACATCTCTATTCTGTGATAGATCCTTTGATCTAGCTTGTGACACCTGAGTTAGAAAAAGAAAGAATATGCATTTGGAGTAAAACATTTCCAAGCAACATTTCCCAGCTGATCCACCCAGTGGACTTAATCATGAAATGATATTGTAAATTTCTCAAGGGTGTTATTTTCAGGAAAGTATAGCAACACTCCACAATAATGAGCCCCAGATAGGAGTTATTGCTATTGGTATCCATCGTTTACCCTAAAATGGGGTGTGGCTACATTTCTTAACTTTATTGGGTGAGTGAAAAAGTGTATGGAAGTAAGAGAATGGTGCATGGTCTTAGGGGGCAGTAAGAGAGAGAGAAATGAGACCCAAAGTTCCCAGTGTTCTCCTGGACTGTTATCTCCAGATGAGTGGTAGCCAATGGAATTTCTGCCTCTGACCTGAAAGCTGTAGCTAGTAGTGTGACCCAGTTGTTTCCGTTGATACTTATTTCAGAGCACACAACTCCCAGCATATGGATACTGCCAAATCTAGCCAGGGAAGGATAGATTTGAATGGCACAACTAGACCCCTTGAATGTCTAGTTAAGTGGATTGACAGGCTCACCCCAGGCATTTCTATTAATCTGAAAATGACGCAAACCTAAAAATTACGCAGTTGAATTTTGAGAATCATTTATTGTAGTAAAGCTAGCCTCTGGTGACCATAGGTCAGGAACTATGATGAAGTATACAGCACCTGGTATATTGTAGGCACTGAATAAAATTTTGTTAAAAATAAACCAACTAACTGAGGGAGGAGGACCTTATAAATGTCAATGACTATGCCCAGTAATTATTAAAAAAACAGAAAATCACTCATCTCATAATAATTAGTATGGTCAAGGTGGCAGTGCTAAGGGGAATAAAGGTAAATGGAAGTTACATTTTCTCTGGCAGAGATAAATATTAAAAAAAAATTTTTACAGTACATTTGCATATAGCACACTTAGTCTGAATCATACTTCTTCTCAGGGACTGTCAGAGATGGGAAAATTAGGCAAGGAATCTTGTCAGAGTGACTATATCAAGGCCAGTGAGGCAGCTAGGATTGTCATTTAATGAGGTGCCTGTGCTGGGCAGATGTGACACAGAATGTCTCTTGTCTAGGGATAAAATGCTCAGAAAGGCAAATGATGCCTCCCTCACCTTCCATCATCACTTTTTTCTATTGAGTGAACACAGATAAGGAAGATGCTTCATATGTTGCCAGCAACTATCGGATTTCATGACTTATTTGATATAATATTCAGTTTTAGCTTACTGAAATACAATGTTAAAATCATCAAAACTTGAAATTCAACTAGTTGGTATGAGATGGCCTCTTTGCACATGAACAGTTCATCTGTAATGAACATCATCTGGACACAATCACCTTACTCTGTTATTAGGACATTTCATAAACTGTGGGTAAGAGACTTCGCCAATGTCATAGTTAGCACTTATTGATGGTGATGCTACTGTTGACCTTCAACTTCAAACAGGGTTAATGGAATAGTCTCTCTCCTGACTCCTGATAAGCTTGCTCTGCATCTCTTTGGCCTGGCTCTTGGTACTGAGCCCTCCACTTCAGATCTGGTTTTGGAGGGATAAGATTTGTTTTCTTTCTTTCTTTCTTTCTTTCTTTCTTTCTTTCTTTCTTTCGTATGTTGGAGAGAGAAAAATCTGTGAAGTGATATATTGCTGAAGAAACCTAGTTTTATTTAACTTTGTTGTATTTGGAAGAAAAATCTATTCATTCCATCTACTTGAGACATTTAAAATTTTGTTTAAGGAAAATATATTTTCAGGATGCATGCAAATAGTTCCCCTTTTTATGGGAAATGTATACTGATTGTATGTGCAGACATTTTGGTACCTCATGATTCATGTCCAGTGAAATGAATAGCCTTTAATGCTCTGGCATATGTTTATGGAGGTATTTCAAGCAATTCTTCTTATATACAATGGAAGCTAGAAGTTCTGTTTTTCTTTAAATATTTAAAAATAGCCAAATAATTTTTCTGTGATCTGTCTTCTTGAAAGTAAGACTGTGGTCAAATGCACTGGTATTTAATGAGGTGCCTGTGCTGTTTTTACTCTTTCAGAAGAGACATTTTCAGCTTGATAATAGAAGATTCTTTAGCTGGGCACATTGCCGTTTGGCATGAGGAGAAAGAAGGTTACTCTTTGGGTATCTAGTCTAGTAGTAATGATGGATATCTTGTATTTCCAGACCCCTTTTCCTCAAGGAACCTAAAACAAAGCATTTCTTATTTTTTTCACATAACATATATATTTCTGTGATGACATCTTAGTTTATTCTTTATTTTAAAGTATTTAAACATTAGAGGATTAGCTGAGAAGGTATATGTGAGTTTATCAGACTTTGATTTGACATAGTTCTTAACCAAATGAGTGTGATACTCATACATCACAATTAAATATCAATCTACTAGCTTAATAACAATAACAATAACTCCATTTCATAAGGAATCAGGAGGAAAATAGGAAAAATAGTTTTTTATGAGGCCTGTTTTAAATGCTGATAGGCATACATACTTGACCATTATTAAGCAATGGTCTAGAACTAATAAACACTTAGCCCAATCTCCTCTCTATTGCTGGGGTAATCCAGAAATATTAATGACGATAATGATCTTAAGTCACTTCAGGATCTTCTGTGTTTCACTAAAGGTTAAGTTTAACCTGAGCAGAAAAGTAAAGTAAGAGCTGCCTCACAAAGAAGTTTCTAGTTAATCCTGTGTCAAACGAGGTCATAAACAAGTATATTTTGGTAAACATGGCAGCAGTTGTAGTAGTAGCAACAGCAATACTAATAATAGCGCGAATTCTGACAAGAAACCACAAGGCATACTATACTTTACCATGTACCAGTCATTGCTGTTAGCATTCTGCTTATATTGATTGACTCATTTAATCCTCCTTGTCATATGAGGTAGACAGCATTATCACCAGTATAGAGTACAGAAAACTAAGGTGTAAAGGGATTAATGCTTCCAGGCTAGTTTAAACTCTAACCATCTGGCTTCAGAGACTGTGCTCTTGATCATTAAGTAATATGTATGAATGTGAAGTTTTTTATGTAACTATGAATATACTATTTAATTTATCTGGAAACCAGAATAGATACTTTTAGAAAATAATTTGAATTTGTATTGGTTTTTATATATGCTCCATATTCAAATGACTAGTTACACTAACAAAATTGTATATGAAGATACTTTTAAAGCATTTTCCATATTCTAACAGTTTTGACAAATACATAAACTATGATGCCACCAAACATGACATTTGCCCAGTTAAGTAAAAGTTTATCTGAGAGATGTGAACTTGAGACACATAAACTTCTGCAAACAGTAAGAATGAGGGTCATTTGCTTGTTTGGCATGTAAGTACTGGTTGGAGGTCTACAGCCACTTTGGTTAAACCTCCTCACCAAATGCCAAATGATGATACTTTTGATTCATTCCATGACACAGAAAGGAGCCATCTCTATAAATATGTCTTAAGTAAATAAAATCTAATCATACTTTAAAAGTCTGTAAAAGAACATGCTATGCACAATGGAAATTTACACACAGAAGTTAACAAGAGTGAATAAGAAGAATCTGTGTTATTTTTAAAGTAAACTGACATTTGTATAGTCATTTAATGTAACACAAATGAATCTCTTTCTGGACTTCTTCTATTTATCAGATTAAAATGCTCTGCCCAGAGAATGGCAGAGCAAAACAAGTCATGATAGTTAAGTATTTGTTGGGATTTAGCCTCTGGAAATATGATTAGAAAAATAGTTAAATCTGCTACTTATTTTAAGGAGAGGTAATAACAGAATTTGTTAGAATTCCCATTTAATACAAATATAAATGTTAAGGAATTAGACATTTGGTATCTTGTTCTATTTTCCATTGTGTTTGCTAACCTAACCTCTAAAAAGGCTGTTTTTGTGTGTATTATAAAAACCCATTATCACAATGGAAAAAGAAGTGTTCATTATTCAGATGTTCCTATATAGGGGTGTATAATGTAATGCTTTCAAATGTTCTTACCTGAAATAGTAATTGCCATTATAAGGCTGCTTTCTACCATGTGGAGGCATTGGGAAATTGTATGTACTATACTTCAAATATTGTCTGCTGCTGTAATATTGACCTTCATGAAAAGGAAAAAGGGGTATGTATTTTACTCATGAATCTCTATTTATTGCAAATGTTTTACCATCCTCACGGGATATTTTAGTGTAGGCTGGGTGATAATCTGAGTAGTAGAAATCTAGTTTTTTTTAAACTGATGTTAATTTTTCCTATTGTAGCTGACAAGGGTGTGTTTTGGTTGATTTGGATAGTTATATTGGTGATCTAGACTGAAGACCTAAAATAATGTCTGAAACAAAAAATATCTTACAATAAGACAATTTAGATTTGTTTTGGGGATACATAATAAACATTTGGTACTTTGTAACTTTTAGCATAACATCTGTTTTTAATAGAATACATTCCTATTGCAAGCCTTAAAATGTATTTACATAGAAAACCACATCAAAATACAAAGCTATAATTAGACAAACATAGGTTTTGTGGAATCTGGATTTGTTTTAGATGTTGAAAGATTTATTATTTTTTGAAGATGCTATTCCCATAACTATTTGTAGAGCATACCCAATCAATTCAAAGAATGCAAAAATAATAATGTCTATTTTTAAATTTTCTTTCAGCCAAAAAATTGTTTTTATACTTCTAAGTAAATGGCAAAAAAACACCCCAAAACTACTGGCATAATGAAAAGGAAAAATAATTAGGCTAAAGTTCCTTGACCTTGCTATATTACATATTAGGAAAATTATGTTTGATTAATTATGCATTGAAATCGCACAAAACCTAATCATGATCCTGAAAGTTAATTGTTTTGGACCTTATATTCATATATTATAATGATACTAAGATTTTTTTTTTTTGGATACTAAGATTCTTTTGTACTAGATGTGTAGGAAAGAGTTGTTGGTATTTAATGACTGAGATGTTCTGTCTATCACAATCCATAGGTATTGAAGAAATGGTTGTTTGGAAAATTCATGTACAATTCATTACCTTATTATGATTATTTATGAACACTGAATGTCATCCTTGCAAAAGTAAGGAAAGATTTTTCATCATTCACAGAGTCTAAATTGTATAATTTGGAGCAGGTGATGGGAGGGTATTTTCTCAGTACTACTAATATTGTGTGGGACACATACTACAGACAGCCCTGAAAAACCAAAGAAAGGGAGCACCCTGAGGAGAGTAGGATTTATTCATTTCAGCAAGGAATACAGTAAAGAAGAGAAGGCTGCCAGGCCAGAGAAGTTTTCTGGAGGGTTGATTTACTACTGTCTCCATGAGACATGGTATGAAGTAATTCAGGTTTAGTCACTTGAATTACTCTTCAACTTTCACACTATATTCTAAAATAATAAGTGTTGTGGGTGGTCAGGAGGAGTTTAACAGAGCACACTGGCTGGACTTAGTGTGAGGCTGTGTAGAAGAGATGAGGCTTGAAGTAGGCCTTGAATTTATTGTTTAGATATGTAGAGAGGATTAAGGATGAATTTTGAAAATAGCACCATGTGCAAAAATTTCCTTGAACCTTATTTAAAACCATAGTAAATCCGTCAGTTTTTTTTCTCTTTTTCTTTTTCTTTTTCTTTTTCTTTTTCTTTTTCTTTTTCTTTCTCTTTCTCTTTCTCTTTCTCTTTTTTCTTTTTCTTTCTTTTTTTTAGTACTCCTGTGTGTGTGGAAAGCTCCTGTTTGATGGTTTCAGGACTGCGGATAATTTGTTTCCTTAGCTGAGTATGTTTCCTTCTCATCCCAAAGACTGGAAAAAGTCTTTAGGCTTGTCTTAGACATAAGAGTGAAATGGAATTTCATAAATTAGACCTGAAGTTGGTTTCTGATGTCTTGATATTACATAGTGGAAGGTATGTTTCTTTACCATGGACAGCAACTGTGTGTTAAATTATCCTAGAGTGGAGAATTTATCTCATTTGATTCACATAGTTACAATTATTATAGCTCCTACCTTTTCCCTGTGGAAAGTGATGCAGATGACAATAGTTGGATAGTTCACACTATACTTTAGTGTAAGGTAAGCTGAAAAATGATTCCAATTATTTGAGGATACAAGTTTCAGACTTAGAAGAAAATGATGAAGTTTTATCATGTCTCTATATTTTTATTTAAAACTTTTTTGTGGTTTCAACTAAAATGTAGATTTGTTTCTTTTTCCAAAACCCTGTTTATAATGAATATTTCCATCATTTATGCTTTTATTTTGTTAAATGTTAATATAAGAATTTTTAAAATTACTTAATTATAATTAGAAACTATCTGAAGTATTTTAAAAAAATATTTTATTTATTTATTTGAGAGAGAGAGCATGCACAAGCAGGGACAGGAGCAAAGGGAGAGTCAGAAGCAGGCTCCCTGCTGAACAGGAAGCCCATTTTGGGGTTCGATCCCAGGACCCTGAGATTGTGACTTGGGCTGAAGGCAGATGCTTCATCAACTGAGTCACCTAGGCACTCAAAACTATCTGAAGTATTATTTTACAAAAGAGGTGGGCCTTCTAGATCAGCAGAACAAGGAATTTGGTGGGTTCTTTTACCAGCAAAACTGCAATTAACTGTGAAAAATAGGGATCCCTGGGTGGCGCAGCGGTTTGGCGCCTGCCTTTGGCCCAGGGCGCGATCCTGGAGACCCGGGATCGAATCCCACGTCGGGCTCCCGGTGCATGGAGCCTGCTTCTCCCTCTGCCTGTGTCTCTGCCTCTCTCTCTCTCTCTGTGACTATCATAAATAAATAAAAATTAAAAAAAAAAAACTGTGAAAAATATAACAAAAATATTCATTTAAAGTCTCTGACAGTTGGCCTAAGGGTATAAAGGAAATAGAGAAATAGTCATTCAAGAAAATCTACCAAGGCGCAGTGAGAATAATGAATGTCTGAGGTATTTGAGTTCTGACCCACTCTAATACCAGCTACCTTAACTCTGTGTGAGGAGATTTCTATCCCTGGTGTGTATAGCTGAGAACACATAACCTCAGGTTATGGTTACTTTAGAAGAGGAAGGCATTCTTAATTCCCCAGTCCTCTGTTGCAGAAACTCTATTCCAGGCAACCAGGCAACCATGGAAACTAAGGAAAGGGCCCTCCAGGGATCAAAGTCATCTCTGGAATCAGGAAGATTGTGCACTTGTGCTAGGCGGTATACTCTCAGGAGCAGTCAGAGTAAGATATGAGATACCATGAAAGCATTCCTCAAACCTCATACAGATTCATCAGAACTGAGTGCAAGAAGCTTCACCAGCACAAGTTTTAATCACACCTTTGTTGAAACATTGAACATAAGCTACTTTGACCCAAACACAACTGCTAAGCCAGACTTAAAAATAAAATTGGTCATTCCTGAAAGTCTGGAAGCTATGTATATGCCCAGGGCTATACTTTGCCTGAAGCAATTAGAGAAAATCCAAGTTGCTATCTTCTTCATGGCTGAATGTGGGGAAAAATTTCATAAACTTGAAACTGTGATAGTCGCCTCCAAGGCACGCGTCCTACCCCACCCCCCAACATACACACAATAGTTAAGGGTAAAACTCTAAGGAGTGAGAGGAACTTTAGTATAATATTTGGCTCAATAAATGGTACCTAGGTAGTCAGGCTAAAAGATAAAATGATAGAGGAAGAATGTGTGTAGGAACATCAGATCATACACTGTAGTAGATAGATTTCACAGAACTAGTCAGGCCAAAATAAACAAGTAAAAAATAAGCAAACGGACAACAAAAACAACTCCTGGGGCAAGGAAGGAGAAATCAGTATCCAGAGTTGCTAGAGTATATTATCTGAATGTCCAGTTTTCAACAATATGAGAACTACAAAAAAATAATAAAGTGTCACCCATATACTGGAGAAAAAAATAGACAAACAGGCACTAGAAACATTATACAAAGAGGCCCAGATAGGATATTTAACAGACATAGACTTTAAAGCACTCATGCTAAGTATCTCCAAAGAATTAAAGGAATCTATTTCTAAGAAGTAAAGGAAGGTATGATGACAATATTTCATGAAATTGAGAATATCATAAAGAGACATTATTTAAAAAATTTTGGAGTTGAGAAGTATAACCAAAATGAAAAAAAAACCCCACAACTATGTAATTTAACAAGTGATTTGTGGTAGCAGAAAAAAAGCTAGCCACATTTAAGATAAATCAATAGAGGCTATGAAATCAGAAGTACAGAGTAAAACAAGTGAAAAAAAAAAGACAGAACCTTAGAAAAATGTGAAACACCATCAAGTGACAAATATCAATGAAATGTGAGTATCAGGAAGAGAGGAGAGAGAAAGGTGCAGAAAAGAATTGAAGATGTGTCCAGAAATTTGATGAAAAACATTAATAAATATACTCAAGTTCAGTGAACATCAAGTAGTAAACTCCAAGAGATCAACACCTTGATATCCCTTAGTCAAAATGTTGAAAGCCAAAGACATAGAAAAAAATTCCTGAAAGCAGTAAGAGAAAAACAACTCATCACATACAAGGAAACCTCAAAAATAACAGCAGACATATCAGAATGAATGGCATCCCGAAGGATGACTTACAGTGTTGAAAGTGAAAGTGATCAACCCAAGATCTCATGTCTAGCAAGACAATTTTTCCTAAATGAAGGTGAAATAAAGACATTCTCACATAAGCAAATGCAGAGAATTTTTTACTAACAGATTTGCCTTTCAATAAATGCTCAAGGGAGTTCTTCTGATTGAAAGTAAATGACATCAGACAGTAATTTGCAATCATATATACACACACACAAAAGCACTAGATACATAATTTTTATCTACACAAATGATATAATTGTATATTTCTTCTCCTATATTCCCTTGTCTGACTTTAAAAACATCTTCTTAAAACAGTATGTATATTGTTGAACCTATGACATACAGAAATGTAATATAACAGAATAATAACACAAAAGACCAGTGGAAACAAAGCTGTATTGGAGTAAGGAGATGATACAAGGTAAAGTCAAAGCTATAGAAAGAAATGAACAATGAAGGGTAAATGAAATGGTTAATATAACAACTGTATGAATATATATTCCTCTCCTCTCAACTTCTTTAAAAATTGTAAGATTATATAAACTAGTGATTATAACAACTTGTATCATATATTAAACAAATGCACAGAGAGTATATCTAACAGCAATAGTATAAAAGGGTGAGAAGTGAATGGAGCTATAGAGGAATAAAGTTTCATGTTTTTGGAATTAGATCAGTAAAAATTTGAGGTAGATTCTGATAAATTAAAGATATATTGCAAGCCCTAGAGCAACCACTAAGAAAACTGAAGTATAAGAAAAATCACTAATCTTTTTAATAAAAAAGAAGGTAATGAAGAATGGGGAATAAAAAAGATGAGGTATATTAAAAACTTAAAAATATACAGATGTAAATCCAACCATATTGATAACATTAAATGTAAATGGGTTCCATAATCCATTCAAAAGGTAGATGTCAGATTGCATAAAAAATCGAGTATATTTGTATTTGTATTACTAGAGGCACATTTCAGATTCAAAGATATAAATAAGTTGAAAGTAAAAAGATAGAACAATTATAAGCAACCGTAAAAAAAGGTGGAGTAGCTATACTGATAGCAGATAAAATAGACTTTAAAAAAATTACTAGAAAAAAAATTACTAGAGATAAAGAAGGGTGTTCCCTGGTAATAAAAGCTAAATCTATGAGGAAGATACAGCAGTTATAAACAAATATGCATCTCACAGTACTGTCTCAAAATACATAAAGAACAAACTGACAGAATTAATGGGAGAAATTAGTAACATTTGGAGACTTCAATAGTCTGCTTTTAATGATGAATAGATGGTAAGCAGATCAGCATGCAAGGAGGACAAGACTTGAACAATAGTATACACAAACTAGATCTGACATCTCTAGAAGATACCACCCAGTAGCAGCAGAAAAATGTATTTCTCAAACGTACATAGAACAGTCTCTGGGACAAACCATATGCAAAGTCCACAGAACAAGCCTTAATAAATTTGAGGAGATTAAAGACTTAATAAATTTTAAACTATAGAAAATGTATTTTTCTGATCACAGTGGAATTAGATTAGAAATCAGTAACAAAGAAACTTGAGGGTATTTGCAGATATGTGTAGGTTAAACCTCATGCTCCCAAATAATGTTTCAAAGAAGTCAAGGAAAAATTAGAGAATACTTTGAAATGAACATAAATGAAATCATAACATACTAAAATTTATGGTTTGCAAGTAAAGCAGTGCTCAGAGAAATTTATAGCTGAAAATACCCATCTTAAAAAATCTGATATCAATAATCTAAACTTACATCTTAAGAAACTGAAAAAAGAATAAACCAAATCCAGCAGATAGAAAGAAGGTAGTGATAAACACTAGAGTGGAAATAATGAAATAGAGAATATAAAAACAATAGAGAAAATCAACAAAGTCAGAAGTTGGTTCTGTCAGATTAAGAGTACTGAAAAACCGTTAGCTAGATTGACCAAAAAAGAAGACAAGATGTGCCTTCTCATCACTTCTGTTTAGCAGTATCAGCACTTCTTTAGTTACGAAAAAGAAGCAAATGGCATTCAGATTGTGATGAAAGAAATAAAAACTACAGGTGACATCTCTAATATAAAGTATCCAAAGGAATCCACTAAAACCAATGATAGGACAGGAATTCAGTGTGATTACATAAGATACAGAATTAATGAATAAAAACCAATTATGTTTCTAGACATTAGCAATTAACATCATGAAATGTAGTTAGGAAAACAATTCCCTTTATTTAATCAAAAAAGTAAAATATTTAGTATAAATTTAACAAAAAATATGTAAGACGTATGAAATGAAAACTAGAAAACACTGTTGAAGGAAGATAAGGAAGATCATAATAAATGCACAGCATGCCATGTCCATAGATCTGAAGACTCAACATTGACCTATAGATTCAACAGAATGTCTAGCAATATCCCAAGTTTTCTGTTTTTGTTGTTGTGTCTTTTTTTGCAGGAATTAACAAGCTGATCTTGAAAATTTATATGCAAACACAAGGGGCCCAGGGTAATCAAAATAATCTGGAAAAATGACAAAGTTGAAAATGACACACACTTTCTGATGTGGAAGTTATTACAAGGATAGCAATTAAAGTGTGGTACTCTCACATGGATAGACATACTGGTCAATGGAATAGAATTAAGAGTCCAGAAATAAATCTTTAGAATTTGATTTTTGACAGTGCTACAAACATTTCAAGGGCAAAGGAAGTCTTTTCAACAAATGGTGCTGAGACAACTGAATACTCATACAAAAAAAATGAAGTTGAACCTTTATTTCATACCATGAACAAAAATTAATCAAAAAGTATCATAGACTAATTGTAAGAGCTAAAACAAAGAAAAATCAGAAGAAAACATAGGAGTAAGTCCCATAACATTGGGTTACATAATGGTTTTTTTTAGATATGACTCCCAAAGCACATGACAAAAGAAAAAAATAAATTATACAATAGGATGATGAACAATATTTGTGCTACAAACAGTACTATCAAAATGAACAAGGTGACTCACAAATTAGAAAATATTTGAAAACTATATACTTGATGAGTTAATATTCTGGATGTATAATGAACTCTTCCAACTCAACAACAAGAAAACAGACTGGTTAAAAAATGGTCAAAGGATGTGAATAGACATTTCTGCAATTGTACCAGTGGCCAATACATGTATGAAAGGCTACTCAATGTCAATGACATTAGGGAAATGAAAAAATCACAATGTAACACTACTTCATATGTATTAGGATGGCTAAAAGCAAAGAGAAAGACAATAATTGGAATGATAAGGATGTGGGGAAATTGGAACTCTTATACACTGATGGCAGAAAAATAAAAATAGTGCAACCATTTGGATTTCAATAAAAATTCAAGTCTTAATCCACTAATTCATATATTTACCATAAAATTCTATTTTTCATAAGAGAAATATTTTTTCTGACAGCTCTAATTACCCATCAAATAGTCATAATATCAGATTATAATTTGGGGAGATAAATTTTCAAGCTCAGAAAACTTTTAAGATGAAACTTTTCCCCCTAAAATATATTGTCAAAAGTGTAAGCTATTTTTAACTTGAAGCACATATAATTTTATTAGGCAAAAAGTCCATTAACATCTGACAGAGAAATCGATATATTTTCTCTTTGCTTTTGATGAAGAGGCTAGACACATATGGACTATGATTTTCTCCTTAAGTGTGTAAGTCCTGGGAATATAATTAAACCCCTTTAGAAACCCACTGGCCTTCAGTGAATGCTTTGGGACAGAGTCACCAGACTCCCCCAGAGGATAGATTTGCTGTGTTATGAAAGTGACATCTGCTGTTAGCTTAGTATGGACTATAAACTGGCTTATTGCTTATTTTCATCAGAGCTTTGAATAATTTTTCTTCCTTCAAGTCTTCATATCTGAAATAGAACTAAAAACAGAATTTCAAGACTTCTGTGCTTTTTAACCTATATATCCTGCAGAGGAGATTTCCATTATTGAAGATGAATTTATGTGAGTAAATTAAAATTAGCCCATACTGGCACTCTTCAGCTCATTCTCTATCTTACTCTCTCAGTCTCCCTCTCTCTCTCTCATATGCGGTGGTATGTGATGTTTGATGCTGTCCTGTGATCTGGCATCTCTTACCCTTTACACAAATGTAGAGAGCAAAAACCAAAAACTGTTGATTTCCTGATGACATAGTTAATGATGCCTCCACAGAACATGTAGCACTTATTTTGCTGCTGATTATGGTACCATTGTAATTGTTTATGTTTAGGCACAAAGCAAAAAATGACTATTTTGGTATTTGTATTGAATTGTTTTATATGAAGTTGTGCCAGGATTAAAAGTGAATGAAATGCCTATCCTTTCATAATTGGCAAATTATAATGAGGGTAGGGAATGTGACTTAGAAATATCAGGTTATAGAAAACAAACTCTAGACTAAATCATGCTATCTAAAACTAATTGGAAGATAAAATGGAAGTAGTATAAAGAAACTTGAGAGCAAGGAAAAAAAAATGAGAGTAAGAAAGAAAAACAAGAAAGACCCGAAGTCAGCTAAGGCTTTGCAGAGCATTTAGATATTTTTTTCCTCATTTTTTTGTTATAGTCATAAAAATTATTGTTTTGAGATGAATGTTAAGCAGGAATGTAGGCAAGGTTTTTCTTTAATTGCTCCATATGGCAACCTTTATGTATGGTTTTGTGTATTTCTCCATATGGATTTTAATGTCATTAAAACATTTTCACAAAACATAAACAGGTCATTCTTTATAGTTCTTAGCTCTAAGTATAGTACAAAATCGTTTTTTTTTTCCTTAAATTTTAGAACTTTTCTATGTAATGTTGATGTTTTTACTAGTGGTCCCTTTACTAAGTTTTGTATACTTTAATCAATTACTGTTACAAGTAAAGCTTTTCGTAATTAGGATGGAATTTCTCCCGCTTTTTTCTAGTGCCAAAAAAATAAAACTAGCATGTTCTTCAAGCATCACTGGAAGCTAGAATTTGAGTTGATATCCACTTGAAATTGCGGGCTTTTAAAATTATCAGCCTTTCTTTTATGGCCTATGTTGGCACAGGGCCTCATAAAAGTTGGCTTTGAGCATGTCCCCATCCTTTGAACTGGCAAGGAAAGACAAAATCACATTTTTAAATGTTGTTTTTATTTTAATTTCATAGTAGTCAACATACAGTGTTATATTGGTTTCAGGTATACAATATAGTGAATCAGCAATTCCATACATCATTCAGTGCTCATCACAAGTGTATCCCTTAACCTCATCATTTATTTCTCCTCCCCCCACCTCTGGTAACCATCAGTTTGTTCTCTATAGGTAAGAGTCTATTTCTTGGTTTTGTCTCTCTCTCTCTCTCTCTCTTTCCTTTGCTCATTTGTTTTGTTTCTTGAATCCTACATATGAGTGAAATGATATGGTATTTGTCTTTCTCTGACTTATTTCACTTAGCATTATACTGTCTAGCTCCACCCATGTTGTTGCAAATGGCAAGGATTCATTCTTTTTTTTTTGGATTCATTCTTTTTTATGCCCAACTAATACTTTATTGTATCTTCTATATCCATTTATTCATTGATGGACACTGGGGCTGCTTTCATACTTTGGCTATTGTAAATAAAGCTACAACAAACATAGATATGGATGTATCCCTTTGAATTAGCATTCTTATAATTTTTTGGGTAAATAGTAGTACAATTACAGGATCCTATTGTAGTTCTATTTTTAATTTTTTGAGGAACTTCCATAATTTTGGGGGGAACTTTTCCCCACAGTGGCTATACCAGCTTGCATTCCCACCAACAGTGCAGGAAGGTTCCTTTTCTCCACATCCTCAGCAACACCTGTTGTTTCTTGTGTTTTTTATTTTAACCATTCTGAGAAGTGTGAGGTGATACCTCATTGTACTTTTGATATACATTTCCCTGATCAAAAGTGATATTGAACATCTTTTCATGTATCTGTCAGCCAAGTGGATATTGTCTTTGGAGAAATGTCTGTTCGTGTCTTCAGCCCATTTTTTATAAAAAGATTTTATCTATTTATGAGAGGGAGAGGGAGAGAGAGAGAGAAAGAGAAAAAACACTAGCAGGGGGAGAGGGACAAGCAGACTCCCTGCTGAGCAGGGAGCCCCATGCAGGGCTAGATCCCAGGACCTCAGGATCATGACCTGAGCTGAAGGTAGATATTTAACTGACTGAGGTGCCCCTCTTCTGCCCATTTTTAAATTGGATTATTTGCTTTTGGGGGGTTGAGTTGTATAAGTTCTTTATATATTTTGGATACTAGCCCTTTATCAAATATGTCATTTACAAATATCTTTTCCCATTCAGTAGATTGCCTTTTCATTTTGTTGATTGTTTACTTCACTCTGCAGAATCCTTTTATTTTGATAGAGTCAGAGTTTTGTTTTTGTTTCCTTTGCCTCAGGAGACATATCTAGAAAAATGTTGCTATAGCAAATGTCAGAAAAATTACTGCTTGTGCTCTCTTCTAGGATTTTTTAATTTTTTTTATTATTTATTATTTATGATGGTCACAGAGAGAGAGAGAGAGAGAGGGGCAGAGACATAGGCAGAGGGAGAAGCAGGCTCCATGCACCGGGAGCCCGATGTGGGATTCGATCCCGGGCCTCCAGGATCGTGCCCTGGGCCAAAGGCAAGCGCCAAACTGCTGCGCCACCCAGGGATCCCTCTTCTAGGATTTTTATAGTTCCAGGTCTTTCACCCATTTTGAATTTATTTGTGTATGGTGTAAGAAAGTGGTCCAATTTCATTCTGTTTATGTCTGTCCAGTTTTCCTAACACCATTTCTTGAAGAGACCATCTTTTTCCCATTGGATATTCTTTTCTGCTTTGTCAAAGATTAGTTGACTATTGAGTTGAGGGTCCATTTCCGTGTTCTCTATTCTGTTCCATTGATCTATGTGTCTGTTTTTGTGCTAGTACCATACTGTCTTGATAGATTTAATGTCTTGAATTCTGATACTTCCAGTTTTGTTTTTCTTTTTCAAGATTGCTCTATTTTGGGTCTTTCATGGTTCCATATAAATTTCAGGATGGTTTGTTCTAGTTCTGTGAAAAATGCTATTGGTATTATGATGGGATTTACAAGAACTCTGTAGATTGCTTTGGGTGTCTAGATATTGTAGCTTTTTTTTTTTTTTTTTTTGGAATCCACAAGCAAGGAATGTCTTTCCATTTCTTTGCATCCTTTTCAATTCTTTCTTCAGTGTTTTATAGTTTTCAGAGTACAGGTCTTTCACCTATTTGGTTAAGTTTATTCCTAGGTATCTTATTACTTTGGATGCAATTATAAACGGGACTGTTTTCTTGTTTTCTCTTTCTGCTACTGCATTATTACTGTATAGGAATGCAATCAATATTTACTTATTGATTTTGTATTCTGCAACTTAACTGAATTCATTTTATCGGTTCTGGTAGTTTTTTGCTGAGGTCTTTCGAGTTTTCTATATGTAGTGTAATGTTACCTGCAATCAGTGAAAATTTTACTTCTTCCTTATTAATTGGGATACCTTTTATTTCTTCTTGTTGCCTGATTGCTGTGGCTAGGACTTTTAGTACTATATTGAATAAAAGTGATGAATGGACATCCTTGTCTTGTTCCTGTCCTTAGAGGAAAAGCTCTCAGTTTCTCTGATCAGGTATGATGTTTGCTATATGCTTGTCATTGATGATCTTTATTATTTTGTGCTATGCTCCCACTGAACCAATTTTGTTGAGGATTTTTATCATGAATGGATATTGTATTTTGCCAAATATTTTTCCTGTATGTATTGAAATGATCATATGGTTTTAATTCTTTCTCTTATTGATGTGATGTATCACATTGATGTGCAAATATTCAACCACTTGTATATCTGGGAAATAAATCTCACTATTTGTGGTGATTCATTTGTTTAATGTATTGTTGGATTTGGTTTGCTTGTATTTTGTTGAGGATTTTTTGTGCTTATGTTCATTAGTGATATTGGCCTGTAGTTCTCTGTTTTTGTGGTCTCTTTATCTGGTTTTGTGATCAGGGTGGTACTGATATCATAGAATGGATTTGGAAGTTTTCTTTCCTCTTCTAATTTTTGGAATAGTTTGAGAAGAATAGATATTAATTCTTCTTTAGATATTTCATAAAATCATCTTTGAATTTGTCTAGTCCTGGACTTTGGTTTGTTGGGAGTGTTTTGATTGGTTATTCAATCTCCTTGCTGGTAATCTGTCCAATTTTTTTTTTTCTTCCTGCTTCAGTTTTATGTTTCTAGGAATTTATCCATTTCTTCCAGGTTGTCCAGTTTGTTGGCATATAGTTTTTCCTAATATTCTCTTATAATTGTGTTTCTTTCTTTTTTTTAAAGATTTTATTTATTTATTCATGAGAGACAGGGAGGGAGGGAGGGAGAGAGAGAGAGAGAGAGAGAGAGTGTGAGCGAGAGAAAGGCAGAGACATAGAGGAAGAAGCAGGCTTCATGCAGGGAGCCCTATGTGGGACTGGATCCTGTGACTCTGGGATCACGCCCTGAGCCAAAGGCAGATGCTCAACTGCTGAGCCACCCAGTGTCTCTATAATTGTGTTTCTTTAGTGTTGGTTGTTATTTATCCTCTCTCATTTGTGATTTCCTTATTTAGATCCTTTCTCTTTTCTTTTTGATAAGCCTGCTAGGAGTTTATCAGTTTAATTTTATATTTTTCAAAGATCCAGGTCCTGGTTTCATTAACCAGTTCTATTATTATTATTAATTTTTAGTTTATATATCATTTACTTTTTCTCTAATCTTTACCATCTTCTTCCTTCTTTTGGTTTTGGGTTTTATTCGTTCTTTTTCTAACTCCTTTAAGTATAAGGTTAGGTTGTTTATTTGAGATTTTTCTTCTTGAGGTAAGCCTGTATTACTATAAACTTCACTCCTAGATCTGCTTTTACTGCATCCCAGAAGTTTTTGGTCTGTTGTGTTTTCATTTCTTTCCATGTACTTTTTGATTTATTCTTTGATTTCTTGGTTCACCCATTCATTGTTTCATTGTAGCATGTTATATAACCCCCATGTATTCGTGGTTTTTCTAGATTTTGTGTTATGGTTGATTTTTAGTTTCATAGTGTTGTAGTCAGAAAATATGCATGATATGCCTTCAGTCTTTTTGAATTTGTTGAGACTTGTTTTGTGACATAATATGTGATCTATTCTGGATAATGTTCTGAAAATATCTGATAGTTTCATCTGCCAAGTGTGTCATTCAAAGCCACTGTTTCCTTGTTGATTTTCTGTTTGGATCATCTGTCCATTGATATATGTGAGATATTAAAGTCCTCCGCTATAATTGTATTAGTACCTTTTTAAAAGATTGTATTTATTTATTCATGAGAGAGAGAGAGAGAGAGAGAGAGAGAGAGAGGCAGAGACATAGGCAGAGGGAGAAGCAGGCTCCCTGCAGGGAGCTCAGTAGGACTTCATCCCAGGATCCCAGGATCACACCCTGAACTGAAGGCAGATGCTTACCCGCTGAGCCACTCATGTGCCCTTAATTGTATACTATTGATCAGTTCCTTTACATTTCTTATTAACTGTGTTTTATGTATTTCAGTGCTCCTATGTTGGATGCATCAGTATTTACAATTGTTATATCTTCTTGTTGGATTGTTCCCTTTGTTATTTTAATGTGTCTTTCTTTGTTTCTTTTTACAGTCTTTGTTTTAAAGTCAATTTTTCCCCAATATAAGTATTGCTACTCTAGCTTTCTTTTAACAACTAGTTCCAGGATAAATATTTCTCCATCCCCTCATTTTCAATCTGCAGGTGGCTTTAGGTTTGAAATGAGTCTCTTGTAGGCAGCCTAAGAATGAGTCCTGGTTTTTTTTTTAATCATTCTTATACCCCATATCTTTTGATTGGTGTATTTAGTCCATTTCAATTTAAAGTAATTATTGATAGGGATGCCTGGGTGGCTCAGCGGCTGAGCATCTGCCTTTGGCTCAGGATGTGATCCTGGAGTCCCAGGATTGAGTCCCACATCGGGCTCCCTGCATAGAGCCTGCTTCTCCCTCTGTCTGTGTCTCTGCCTCTCTCTCTCTCTCTGTGTCTCTTAGGAATAAATAAATAAAATCTTTAAAAAAAACAAAGTAATTATTGATATATATATATTTATTGCTATTTTGTTACTTGTTTTTTGGTTGTTTAGGTAGTTTCTCTCTGATCCTTTCTTCTCTTGCTGTCTTTCGTGGTTTGCTGATTTTCTTTTGTGATACACTTGGGTTCTTACTCTACATTTTTTGCATATCTGTTAGTGGTTTTTGATTGGTGGTTACTATTAGATTTGTATATATAACCTCTTCTGCATTTAGCATTCTATATGAAGGTGATGGTTGCTTAATATCAATCCCATTATTTACTCTTCTCCCACTTAGGTTTTAGGTTTATGGTATCATGTTTAATATCCTTTTATTTTGTGAATCTCTTGATGATTTTTTAATAGAAATAGTTATTTTTATTGTTTTTGTGTTTCTTCTTTTTACACTTTCATATATGATTTTTTTCCACTCAGAGAGTCCCAGTCCCTTTTAATATTTCTTGTGGGACTGGTTTAGTGGTCATGAACTCCTTTGATTTTTATTTGTCTGAGAAACTCTCTTTTTCTATTCTATATGACAACCTTTCTGGGTAAAGTATTCTTGTTTGTGGATTTTTTCCTTTTCAGCAGCAAAGTAACATTTTTTTAAAAGTTAGATTGCAATATTCTGCTGCCAATATCAGATAGACTGCTGGTTTTTTGTAAGCAGAAACTTTCATATTACTAAAATGCTTAGCCTCCTTTTGAATATTGCCACACAAGAAGCAGTTAGAGAGGACTCATATTCTGATGACAACAATAAAACTCTCATTAGACTCTCTTTTTGCATTCTGTATTGTTTCCCAAAAACCAAACAATGCAAAGCAGCCAAGTATAAGACCAAAACAAATTTCCCATTCTATAAAGATTAGAAATATTTCCTCCTTTTTATGCTGAGTATGGGTAAAGCTTGGTGTTATTTCAAAATCTGACCATTACACAGTACACAGGAAGAAAATAACCAAATGACAAAGTGGATTCAGTTTATTCTGTATGTTTTGGTGATATAAAAAATTAAACAGGAAGATAATTAATTTAATTTAAGATATATAGATGGTAGTTACACTAGGGAGCAGAGCATAACATATAAAGGTGTCAAATCACTATTGTACACCTGAGGCTAATGTAACCTTGTCAACTGTACCTCAATTAAAAATGCAAATTATGCAATTGGCTAAATTAGAATAGTACCTATAACTTGGAGGAAAAACACAGCTTCTGAAGGCATAGACATTTGAGACCTTGAGCTGTTGAATCCAAAGTGGTATCCCAGGGGCTTGGAGTAGTTACAGGTAGGACTTGAAATGATTTGATGGTTTGCATTTTTAAACTCACAAAATAGCTAATTGAGAGATTTTTCTACTTAAACACTATAAAGTCCCTTATGAGGTGATCCTCGTTGGTGTCATGTTATTCAACAAATGTCTTCAGGAACCAGAAATAATGGTTAGGAATAAGTTTTCTTGTCAAATTTATCAGGTCTTTAGTATCCTTCTGAGTTTCTCCCTTTTAAAATGTCCCCCTGTTCTCCAAAGCATTTCTAGGCACTTCTTACACTCATTTATCTTCATTGTGTGGTTTTCTTCCGGGTAACATGTTTCATGTGTTTCCTCCACTTTTCCAGGAAGTATTACTTATATTCTGTATTAACCGTGAGTATCCTAACATTTATATTACCGAATCTCTTTCATTTGATCATTCTTTTACCTAATTTGAATTCATGCAACATGATGGAATTCAAAACCTACTTTAAGAATCTTTTTAAAAATATATTTATAACCTTATTTTTAGCCAGGCCACATCAGCTCCTAATGTTTCCAAGAATGAGAATGGATATCTTAATTATACTTAAAATTTCACATGATTCAAGAATCTGTCCTCTTGTATATTTCCTGTTGTGGTAGTATTACTGTTTCATTTATTGCAATCAGTAGTGCATGCAAAATTGTAGAAAGGAATTTTTTTTTTTTTTGTAGAAAGGAATTTAACACATGATTCATACCTAATTTGTTGTTTGCTCTCTCTCTCTTTTTTTAAATCCCACTTAGTAAGTTATGCTTGCCATTCTTGATGTTACTAATATGATTTCATGGATTTCATTGCTCTGTGTTAATACCTATACCATTCCTCCTTCATAATAGTCTCCTATACCTTTTTCCCCCCACTAGGCCACCCAGGACTACATTGAGTCTCTCATTGTCATCACTGTCTTTCTTACTCATCTTACTGTGGTCTTGCCGTTTGTTCACATATTTATTTAATCTTATATGTGTTTTCATTTACACCAATATTGTATTTTTAAAATGTAATCTGGTGTAAATTTTTAGTAGTTTATGTATTGTCTATCCGTTTTTTTTTCATTGATTAAACTTTCACAGGCATTTCATAATCTCAAGTTTTTAGAAAAGTACAGTTTTTGTTTGTTTGTTTTTGTTTTGTTTTGTTTTGTTTTTGCTTTTGTTGCACTTGCCTGGGGAGACAGATCCAAGAAAATATTGCTCAGACCGATGTCCA
Source organism: Vulpes vulpes (assembly GCF_048418805.1). Taxonomy (NCBI): domain Eukaryota; kingdom Metazoa; phylum Chordata; class Mammalia; order Carnivora; family Canidae; genus Vulpes; species Vulpes vulpes. Next base: position 128,630,405 of record NC_132792.1, on the reverse strand, counting down.
AGAGTTTACTGCCAATGTTTTCTTCTAGGAGTTTTTTGGTTTTAGGTTTTACATTTAGGTCTTTAAAACCTTTTGAATTTATTTTTGAATTTGATATAAGAAAGTCATTCAGTTTCATTATTTTGTGTACAATTGTCCAGTTTTCCCAACACCATTTATTGAAGAGACTATTTTTCCCCATTGTATATTCTTGCCTTTTGTATCATAGATTAATTGATCAAATAAATGTGGTTTTATTTCTGGAGTCTTCATTCTATTCCATTGATCTGTGTGTTTTTGTGTCAATACTGCACCATTCTTAACTAGATTTGTAGTGTAGTTTAAAATTAGGGAGTGTTATAACTCTAGTTTTCTTTTTCATTCTTAAGATTGTTTTGGCTATTTGGGGTCTCTGTGGTTCCATACAAATTTTAGGATTATTTGTTCTAGTTCCGTGAAAAATGACATTGGTATTTTGACAGAGATTGCATTGAATTTGTAGATTGCTTTGGGTAGTATGGACGTTTTAACAATATTATTTTTTTTCTGTCCATGAGTACAGTATATTTTTCCATTTATTTGTGTTGTCTTTAATTTCTTTCACCAGTTCTTACAGTTTTCAGAGTATAGGTCTTTCTTTCTTTTGATTAAATTTATTCCTAGATATTTATTCTTTTGGATGCAATTATAAATGGGAGTGTTTTCTTAATTTCTTTTTATGAAAATTTATTGTTAGTATATGAAAGTGCAACAGATTTATATATATATATATATATATATATATATATATATATATATATTAATTTTGCACCAGTAAAGTTTCAGTAAAGGTTCTCTAAAGATTCAGTAAAGATTCATTTTTTAGTTTAGATTTTTTTTGGAGTCCCTAGAGTTTTCTATATTTAGTATCATGTCATCTGTAAATAGCAACAGTTTTACTTTTTCAATTTGAATACTTTTATTTTTCTTTTTTCTCAGTTGGCTGTGGCTTGGACTTCAAATACTATACTGAAAAATAGTGATAAGAGTTCGTCTGTGTTCTAAGCATGTGAAACTCTTTTGCTAAGATTACTTTATTGATTTTTTTTTAACTACACAGGTCATTTTTAGAGATTAACATAATATCTTTATGAAGACTCATGCTAAGGTTCAGAGAAGTTGACATTTGAAAAGATATTACTTATTCTGAAAAACTCAATACAATTATCTTAGAGGGAATAGGACCTAGTTTCCCTTACTAATTCGGGATAAAATGAAAATATTAAATTCCTCCCTTTTCTATGTTTTTAAACAAAGAATCAGAAGCAAGAGAATGATCTCAAACATTACACATTGATCTCCCTACCTTGACAAGTAAAGTGGGCCATTCCAATTATTTGGGAACTTTGGAAATGGGTTCCTGAGAACTATTGCGATACCTACTGGTAACAATGTGTGTATTTCATAGTTTCTTTAAAGAGTGGGGTATATGTGAGTCAACCTTTCAGATGGATGAAAGAGATGTGGGTACAATAGAATTGTTACAGTGCATGAATTCACTTTTTCCCTGGATCCTTTTAATTGAAAAGATATTTTTTAATTGCTTGATGGCTGTGATAATTGGTTCCTTTTCATCCATTCCAGTTAGCCTGTCCTTTAGCCCACAGTGTCAGCTGGTTTTCTGTGGGGACAAAGCAAAAAAAAAAATAAAATAAAATAAAAAGAGAGAGAGAGAGAGAGAGAGAGAGAGAGAGAGAGAGAGAGAAAGAAAGAAAGAAAGAAAGAAAGAAAGAAAGAAAGGAAGGCAGAAAAAATTCGAAGAAATTATTGAATTTTTTTTGCATTAACAACCTCCTCAGGTGACACTCATCCCCCCTACCCTCGCCATGATTCTTACCCTGAAAAGAGGAGGAAAAGGTGAGGAGGGCCAAAGAAATTTTACACACTGGGCAGAACTTCTGTCGGAGAAGATATCAAGGGTATAGAGAACTTCCAGAAAAGGGAAAACCCATTGTAGAAGAAAGGGAAAGAGGCCTTGGAAGGGTGAGTGCACTTGAGCATTATATGTGAAGATGCCAATTTGTGTCTCTTTAAGCCCAAATCTAGTCTGGGTTTGCATGTCTGTTTCTTTTCTATCACAGAGACATATGTCACACTTGTCATAATTGTATGTTGCAGAATAATTATATAACTTCTGCCTTAGGAGATGTATAAGAACTTCTGTTGTTACCAAAAAGGTACATATGTACCAGTCTCTCCACAGATTAGATGTAATTAGAAAATCATGTTGAATTGGATGAGAATAATTCCTGTATTTCCTGTGATCCTGAGAAAACACAAGACGTTATTTTGCTCTTTACTGGCTAGCTTTCTGACCTTATGTTTTATCATATCAGGCATGTTTTATCAGACCAACTGTAGAAACTTGAATCCTTCTCTTTCCTGCCTTTACTTTAGTTACTAGGTTTTTTACTTCAGTTCAAAAATTGGAATGGGAGAAAAAGAAGCCTGAGATATTGTAGTAAATCAAGAATGATTCTTTAATGTCCTAGGGTGTCTCCATAGTAGTTGGGAAAAAGTGCCTGAGCCTGGGTATCATTCTTGCATAATTAAATAGAGGGACTTCTAGGTCAAGTTATCAATCTGAGATGAAGTTAAAGAATATTTGTAAAATTGTTGTGATACTTTTTTTTGTGATACTTCTTTTCTTTTCTTTCTTTTTTTTTTTTTTTAAAGATTTTATTTGTTTATTTGAGAGAGAAAAGAGAGACAAAGAGAGAGAAAGCACAAGCAAGGGAGAGGGGGCAGAGGAAAAGGGAGAATTGGGGAGTTTGATGCTCCCAGGACCCTGGGATCATGAGCCGAGCGGAAGGCGGATGCTTAACTAAGCTATCCACACATCCCTTTATTTGCTTTTCTTTTAAGAGATCTTTTTATTTCAATCAGTTACTGATTTGTTGAATATGTAATCTTGCATCAGTGAACCTGAAGATTTTCTTGTCTTCAGGTGGTAGAAGTCACCTGATAACCTCTGAGAATAAGGGTCCGCCTCTGTTCTCATCCCTCTCCTCCAATATCCAATTTGGAATGGCAGATAGAATTCCACTCAGAAAGTTTAGTAACTTACTCATTAGTTACTCATATATCCTTAAAAAAAAAGTGTGATGATATTTTAATACTCTAGGATATTTGTGTCTATTATGTTATATGTGAGGGCTCCCTGTTTCCCTCTTAAGAAACTGTTTTTGGTATAGAATTAGCTTGTGTTTATAGTGGGATGGACATAAAAGTGTGGGTTGATGATTCTGTTCAAGCAAATTTAGTTAATGAGTGACCTGTGAAAGTTAGGTGAGATTCTCTTGAGAGTCACAGCTTCTTTTGCATGGCTTCTGTTCTTTGCATTCACTTAGTTCTGTTGGTAGAAGAACAGTTTCCTTTTAGAGGATTACCTACAAATGGATTTTTCTTCCTCCTCTCTAGCAACATCTATTCTTTTTACAACGGAAGGTTTTAGTTTTGGGGAATTTAGCCTGGCCCTTAACTGTATACTTCAGGCCCCTAACACCGTAAGATAGCTCGTGGAATGGGTCCATTACCAGTCTTATAGATGATGTGTTTCCTAATCATTAGACTTTTTGACAAAAGGCCATATGTAAATTACATTGTTCTTGGAGTTTCAGGAGTTTCATTTTCCTCTTGTTTGCCATTTTGGGCTTAGCCTTTTATGGAAGTGCCTTAGGAAATTCAAAGACATGAAAGAAAGTCTTTACCATGTCTTCTGCAAATTTGGTATTGCCTTCACTAAGAATAGCTATGTATAGGATGCAGGTGATCTTTTAGACAAATTGGACCAATTATGGAAGAGGCTTGCATTTGGAACTTGGGTCCTCAGGTTATATTTCTACCTCTTGCCGTATAAAACAAAACAAAACAAAACAAAACAAAACAAAACAAAACAGTAATCTGAAGACTGGGGTAACAATTTTGTTTTCATAAGAGATAATCCATTTATTTGACTACAGAATTCTATTCCATGTATATACTTGAGTCTTTTTGCCTTCTTGCTGCCCTAGACTCAAGAAAACAATGCTGAACTGAGAGAAACAAACTTGTAATCCCAAATAATATCTGATTCTGATATTGCTTTTATTTGACTTTTGAATGAATCCTTTTAAGAAAAATAATTTGTTTCCTTATTATTATGATTTGACTTAGTTTCTTAGTTTTGATTAATTTGATCTGACTTGTCTTTTCTGAACATATTACACACAGATTCTAGGAGGGAATGATTAGACTGTTGTTCTATGAGAGGGCGACAATTATTTAGTACAGTAAAATTTTCTTTAAGTGGAATTGTTGAGGGGTACCTTTGTGGCTTGGCAGTTAAGATTCAACTCTTGGTTTCTGTTCAGGTCATGATTTCAGGGTCCTGAGATCTAAGGCCTGCATTGGGCTCTGTGGGGAGTGTGCTTAAGTTTTTCTCTCCTTCTGCCCCTCCCGCCTCCACTCCTTCCCTCTCTCTCCAAAATAAATCAATAAATCTTTTTAAATAAATAAATAAATAAATAAATAAATAAATAAATAAATAAATAAATGGAATTGTTGAAGAAAGGGAATATGTTAACACACAATCCCTCAAAATGGTGCCATCAGAAAGACGACTATTGGTCTGTAAAGGCTTAAAATCACATATTGAAACTTTTATTCTCTAAAAATGAACATCATAAATTAGCTCACTGACAAGTCCATGTTTATCACTCTTTTACTTCCAAACTCTAGGAGGTCTTTGGAAAATCAGCCAGTTGCTTAGTCAGTATGTCATTTCCAAAAATAAAGATTGTACAATTGCAAGAAAGCTGGACATGTGTTCTTCAACAGGGTAGGATCAAATGCAATTTCACTCTTATATATCTTCACACTGCTAAAAGCACCATAATGTTCATAGATAGAGCCAGAAATCAAGTTTTGTCTCTCTCTCAATGTCATTGCCAATGGCAGAAGAATAGGAAGAAAAGCAGCCTGAGTAGGCCACAAACTGAAAAACATTCACTGAAAAATTAAAAGTTTGTTATGTGATTCTACTCAATAAGCTTAAGTTAGGTGGTCATTCATATCCTGAATATTTAACTTCTTCAATATAATACTTTTAATCTAGGGACCCCTGAGTGGCTTAGTTGGCTAAGTGTCTGCCTTTGGCTCAGGCCATGAACCCAGTGGGACTGAGGCCTGCATACAGCTCCCTGCTCAGCCGGGAGTCTGCTTCTTCCTCTGTCCCTCTTCTTGCTTGTGTTCTTTCAAATCTCTGTTTCTCTCAAATAAATAAATAAAATCTTAAAAAAAAATAACACTTTTAATTTGAATTTATCTCTGACATGTTGTTGTTACACTACAAAGGAAGGGAACTATTTCAGCTTTTGTTTTTAATATTTTGCCTGAAATTGAGTAATACAGAAAACAGAATATCCAGACAGGGGGTTTTGGTTTAAGGTTTGCATTTTAGCTAACAATTTGAAAAATAAATTTATTCCCATGTGTTTTATCTGTCCTTCATTTTATATAATAACACAGGATACTGAGGAAGTTGTGGGAAAAGTGAGGCATGGTGTGTGAAGTGCTTTGTCAGAAAGTGTGCTCTTCGTATAGAAGGTTCCAGGTGGTGCAGAGAGTGGCTCAGAGGGCAGGACCTGAGCCTGACTGCGTGGGTGCACATCCTGCTCTGTCGCTACCTGGGTGTGTGATGAGCTGTAAAACATAGACAGTAGTAGTCACTGCTTCATTGGGTTTTTTCAGCAATTCCAAGAATCAACAGCATAAAGTACTTTATTATTATATGCCAAGTAGTATTGTCTCAATGTAGTTGCCGTAAGATAATAATAAATGTGAAAATGGTTTCAATAAGAATTGTTTATTCATTTGGGTTTGTCATTATTTTACCTACATCATATCTTTTATTTGTGATGATTAGCATCACTCATTGATAATAATAAAATATGAAGTGAGATGTTGATGTCCATATTCTGTAGAACCATTTGATCCAAATATTTTTAGTAATATTATGCAATATTTAGATGTACTGACGATTTTTTTGATGCTTTAATTCTAATCCTAACCTGTAAGAGTTCCCAGTGAATTTTAAATGCTAAAAACATAAAGTTAACATTTAAATATCTAAAACCAGATTTTTAGAAGGAATTTTGAAGAGAAAAATGCAATTTAATAGACTTGCATGTTATCAGATAGATGCAACATTGTTTTCTGATCACCAAGATATTTGAAATGAAGGACCAAGTTATATCTTTCATGTATCTATATGACAAAACTGGCTACACTGGCAAAAGGCTATGTCCAAATAACACAAGAGAAGTTTATGTATGTGTGGTTTGTTTATTTGTTTGTTTTTAATTCAAGGAGCTTAAACATCTCTGTATGTTTTCTCTGTGTTTAAGAAGTAGAGAGAGATGGGGATTTATGGTAGTTGGTTTTAATTAGAAAAATACTGTAAGATCATAGTGTTATTTATTTCAATGTTTTATTCCCTGTTACTATATTTATTAAATGAAATATGAAATTTGGAAATGTAACAAGCATTTTATTAAAATCTAACTTAATATACTTTTTTCTCATTAATTTAAGTATCATTTTAGATTCTTTTTTTAAAATTATTTTTTATTGGTTTTGTTCTGTTAGCCAAGATCATTCTAAAGACTTCACTATAATATAAGAAAGGGGAAGTTGAGATAATAAAAATGGAATTCTTTCTTTGTTCTCTCTCTCTCTCTTTTTTTTTTTAAAGAGATAGTGAAAGGAGTGGAGGGGGGGGAAGGGGCAGAGGGAAAGGAAGTGAATGAGAGAGATTGAGAGAGAGAGAGAGATTGTTAAGGAGGCTCCATGCCCAGCAAGTAGCTGGACACTGACATCATGATTTGAGCTGAAACCAAGAGTCAGATGCTTAACTGACTGAGCCACCCAGGGGACCCAGGAACTGAATTTCTAATTCTTTTAAATTTTTCCCTTTAACAAAAAATCTCATAAAGCCCAAGATTTCCCCTTGTTTTATTGTTAGTGGATTCTCATACAATGTTTGGTACTCTATGTCAAGGGTACTGCAAGGGATGTGTGTGTGTGTGTGTGTGTGTGTGCGCGTGTGCGTGTGCACACGTGTGCATGTGAGTGGCTGACGGGGCCTAGAGTAGGGGCAACAAGTGAGCTTTGGAGTCAGGCAGAGCTCAGTGGAAATTCCAGCCTATTCCATGTTGTTGTAGATCTTTTGCCAATTTTACATTCTGAACATTGCTTTCTTCTTTTGTGAATCAATACATAATCGTTATTTTTTTGGCAGACGTGATTTGAATATGCTGTCTATGGACCGAAGTTTTTAGGATACTTAATTACTTCATTCAGTTTGAATTTATTGAGCACAGGCCTGTGGCTCTGCTCCTTTTCTTTACCTGCCTGCATCTTAGGGTGCAGAAGAGAGGAATCAAACCACTGAGTGGATAAATGAGAGAGATCTTGTGGTCCAGATAGATATGACTCTCTATTTGAGAGCACCATTCTTGAAACAAGGAATGACACATATTTCTTAGAGTTTATCAAATGAGCTTTATGTAACATACATTTGATGTTTCTAATTAAGAGTTTTGTGTCTGACTTGATTTCTGATATAATGATTTATAATGGTCCATGAGTGTACAAAATATAGCAGAGGAAGATATTGTTATTGAAAAACAATGGAGATCCAGGTGGATAGTAGTTTTTATTTGGTGAGATGTCCCATAGACTTATTGTACTTACTTGAAGTTCACGCTTCCAATTATTTGGGACAACCTGGGATATGGGAGCAGGACACTGGTCTCAGGATCATGGACTAAATGAGAATAAGAGCAGGAACCAAAAAGATGGTGCCAGAACAGGTTGAAACAGTTAACTCATTTAGTTAAGGAATAGCACCCAGATTATAATAGAACCAGGAAACACAGCTTTTTAAACTGACATCTAAAATTTATATTAACACAACCAAGTGAGGGATGTTGACAGTCAGGGAGAACACACATAGGTTCTTACTGATGACCTTACCAAACTCTACAGCTCTGTCTCCTCCTGAGGTTGACTCAGACTCACAGGCAGCTCTGGAAGAGCAAGTAGCTCCCATCGAAGCTGTAGCTTGACACCTATGCCAAGACACTCATCCAGGACTAAGTTAAGAAGCAGGTAGTTTTTATCATAATAGAATGTGATTTTCAAGGTTGACTTCTAGATTCTTAGTCAGTGAAGGATTCAGATATCTCACCAATTAGCAGACTGTACCTGTTTTGTTTCCCAGATTGTGCTGAAGCTGCCCAAGTACACAGGGTTGTCTGGTGCCAACCAGATAGTCTGGAGATATCACTCCTGGGCATGGTCAGTGTCAATGCCTCCTCTGGTCTGTAGTGCCTTGGAATGCTGTTGGATGCCTGTGAGGCCGACCACCCTGCCCTGAGGCTTAACAGTAATCGGAATAGGAGAAGGTGGTAGTGTAAATAAGACTGCAGTCCTCCTTGCCTGTGTATGTGGACTAAAAAATCCCTGATAACCTCTTGCTCTGCAAAATCCCATACAAACATTCTTTACTTTTGAGTGCAGACTATTTAAGATCTAAGATGTTTGCTTTTTTCTTGAAGTAGTATCAGACAGTACAGAGAAGTCTCTTGGTTCCTGATACTCATTGGATCAAATATCTAAAGATGACCATATCTTTCCAAAGTAAAAAAACTGAGTCCATATCAAGGTTATGAGATGACCAACAGTATAAAGAGTTCTTAGAAAAACAGCACTTTGCAAATTTGTGAGGGGGTGGGGATTAGCTAATGTGTGAGTTGTTCTCTTAGTTCTAGAGTTAGCCAAACTTTCTTTAGTTTAGTCCTTATGACTTTCTATTATTGCTTGTTTTTTCGTTTGTTGGAATAAGCTCAAGTGGTTTTACAACATTATAAAATATAACTGCTACTTACTGGATTGTTAAATTAATACCAACACCTTATATTTGCTAGATGTTTTATACTTTAAAACTATTTCATGTTGCATATTTGATTGTCTTAAATTATTGGCATATTGCATGTGGATTATTAACTATATTCCACAGAGAGGGAAGTTGAGATCCACTGGGTAAAGAACTCGTTCACAGTTACATAGCTGCTAATTTAAGCAAAGACATGAAATGAAATACAGATTTCTTACCTCTACACAATTCAAATTGTTGGGAATTCTAAGACTGGCAATTATGCTCTCTCAGCATCTCCTCCTATCCTTAAGCTTTTTAGTTTTTACTGTTTCATATTTCTCATATTCTCTTGTTACTTTCTCATTAGAGTATTCTTGGATGCTTTTTGCATCTGTTGCTCCTTGAGTGCATTGCATACCATTTGATATACTGCCTTGTGCTCTAATATCTGTGTGAGAAACAGCAATTTTTACATTCTATAATTCTGCTTTGGAATTTACCTCTACCTAATCTCTGTAGTTGACTCTTCTTATCTTACCCTACTCAGAAAGGATTTGCCTTATTGGATCTGGCCATTTATCCCTCTAATCTAATATCAGTTTCCAGCAAGGCCCTGCCAAACCATTTCAGAAGAAAGCAGTGCACTCTCCCTGACTGGGAATTAGGAAACAAAACCCTTGCTGTGACTGCATTTAGGCTATGAGCAAGTTATTTGGTTTCTTTCTTTAGTGTGTGATTTCAATAGATTGTAGTAAGAAACTGCAACTTCAAGTTATATGTTTGTTGGATACTTAATGTGTAAGCCTTTGATGCATCAGCTTAATTATGTATGTCGCATGGAATACTAGATAAAATACATACTTTACTAAAAGTTCTGAATTAACAACAAACACCATTGTGGACTGATTAATCATTTAAACATGGTTTTAGTTACATAATAAATATAGTTCATATTGGCTTTCTACTATGTCTTAACATGACTGTCAAATTACATAAGTTCTTATTTTTCAGTTCTTTTTTTTAGCTTTCAGTTCTCAACTTGAGTTTAGTTGTGGAATCACACATAAATTAGCAAATATTTAAATACTTTCTTAACTGCATCACCATTAGCTGTGGAGTGTTTAAGAAAATGTATATTCCAGAGCTTTATCCTAGAGAAAAATGACTTTTCAAAGCAGAGAGTAGGATCCTTTGTTTAAGAAGCTACTTAGATCATTCTGATCTATAGCTAAGGGTGAAAACTATTTTTTGAAGGTATGGGAGTGGAAATGCTTCTGGGGTAAGCTGAGTAGTTTAGACAAAGGTCACTCATTCAGCAGACATGTACTGAATATATGCCTGTGGTATATTCATCTTTGTTGGAGGAACTGAAGCACATGGTAGGATAGCTTCTATCTGGAGGTGCTGGTATTATAGTGAGAATTACCCCAACAAGTACTTTATGGTGTGTATATTATAGAGGAGAGTGTACAGTTTCATGACACTAAAGAAGAAGGTCTTAAGTCAGCCCAGATAAGACTTGCATGAGAAATGGGAGGAGGTTCAGAAAAAGTCTCTTAGAGGAATGACACTTGAACATCCTTTCTGGAGAGTTGTCTGAGTTTGTCCTTTTGATAGTAGAAAATAGAACAGAAAAATAAGAGGCCACTACATGTCTGTTAAGAGGAGTGGCACGGTGAAAGCAGCCTTTTGTGAGAGCAGGACTGTGGTTCTAGAGGCAGAAAGTTCCCATGCTGTGTGAGTAGGGGGAAAGAACTGGTAACAAGGTGGTGGTAGTTGAAGAGAGGAAGGTAAGAAAAGGAAACATCAGTGGATTTTGATGTGTGACTTGTTATGGAAATGAAGAGAAATGGGTCAAAGTTCTCCACCTCGATATCAGGCTGGTGGTGCTCCTGGGTAAAATACAGGGGTTGTGGAATAGAGATAGGTGAACAGAGGATGATGAATTCCTCCCTCTTTTTGGTCTTATGTGCATTTGCCCCCGTGTCTAATAGAATGCCTATACTTAGTGGATGCCTTAGTTAAAATATTCATTTGGCTGCATCTACTGGAACCTATAAAGGATGGAAAGTTAATCTTCCTCTTTATGGAAATGTCTGGGCAGGTAAGTGTCCAGGGGGGTAGAGTGGCTCAATTCCACCAGGTTGTCCAGGGATTGATTTCTAAGCTCTCTTGTTGCTTCACTGCCCCTAGGATATATTATGGCGGAAGATAGCTTATTTCCATAATTCTGCCTTTAAGCAGGATTCAAGAAGGAAAGAGGAAATAGAAAGCAAAGAGATTCCTTTTTGAGGCTGTGTTGTATTGCTTTCTATATTCTGTTGTCTCTCTTGGTCACATGGCTATATCTAGGTATCAAGTAGGCTGTGAAAAATGGTGTGTTAGCTGGCCAGCCATATAACCACTAAAACTCAGAAGTTCTATTGCTAAATAACCAAGAGGACTTTGTGGTATAAGTTCTTAAACATGGGACCTGCTGCAAAGGTCATTAGTTTTGTTGACTAAGTATGTTAGTATTTGGTCAATTTTGAGTTGAAGGAGAGAGGGCCTACAAGTGGAAGTGCCCAGGAAGAAATTGAAGACATAGACTTGTAGTCAGAACTGTGAGTAGTCCATACAGTATAAATATGTGAGGCCCTTCTAAAGACTATAAATGTGCTTGTTAGAGTAGAGAGAAAAGCAGTTTAAAAAAAGGCAGCAGAAGGGCCTTGAGGTTCTTGTAGTTTAGGTGGTTGGAAGTGGAGAGAGAATCCAAGGAAATAATTGGAGAAGTAACCCTCTAAAGACACTGCAAAATATTGTTTCCTGAGGCAGGAAGAAAAACAAGATGAAATGATATTGTGGAAGGGGTAACAAAATTGAGAAGGACAAAAATAAAAGATGTAGGGGCCAAGGCAAATGTATGAGGGGAGAGAGCTGACTACTGAACAGAACAGAGTATTCAGCTAAGATTTCTAGCTTGCCAGTATTAGACTCCATTCAGAGTCTCAGATCAGATGGACCAGTCTACAGAAGGAATCTGTTCTGTCACAGAAAGACATTGTTTAAAAGATATATAATAAAGTAAAGGTTCTATTGAAAGTATGGAAATATATCTATGAAACTGTTAGTATGGTTGTATGTGAGAGCTGATACTACGCTGGATAATTATTTCCTACTATTTCAATGCTGAAATTGACACTTAAAGATTGATTATAATTTCTGTAAACAGTAAAAAACAACATATTATTTTAATTTCTATAAATAGCTTCATTTAGGTTAGTTGATTATAATCAACAAGTAGTATGAACCACATTTGATTAATTGGAAAGTTCAAATCCAGTCTAAAATGATTTTCAATATATGATGTTTCAGTTCTCTGTAGTATTGTGTGGTGGAGAGAAGTATCTTCCTAACTAACTCAGGGGCCTCATATTCTGGCATTTGTGTCATGTCATTCCCTCGAAGTATACTTTTGACTTGTTTTGCTTATACTATCTAATAGGGAACAATCTGACATGTTTTTTTGTTTGTTTCTGTTTTTGTTTTAACTGACCTGGAAGTGAGACCTGTTTAACAGCCAAGAAAACTTTGACACATGCCATCATTAGCTTCCTTTATTTTTTAACTTAATAGAAAGGAAATCTAGGTACAAGCTAAATGGTTTAGTGATTTGTCTGAATTTGTTAGATCTTATTGATCCGTGCTGCCCAGTAGAAATATAATGCAAGCCACATATACAATTTTCCATTTTTTAGTAGCCACATTAAAAAAATGCATGAAGAGACAGGCAAAATAATTAAAAAACAAAACAAAACAAAACCAACTCTTTTAAGTCTGCTTATTTCAAGTGCCTGACTAGCTGTATGAACTAGTTCAGTATTGGACAGCACTGCTCTAGAGAATTCATCAATCATCTTTTGAGAGTCCTATTGCTATCTTTATTTACCCTGAGGTTGTAGGGAAAGGTACGGGGAATTATGAGTAGATTTTGGGTCAGTGTCATCCTTATCATTCTGGCCTTCCTTCCCCAGGCTTAGTCCATTCAAGCTGCTATAACAGAATGTCATAGACTTGGTGGCTAATGAACAACAGAGATTTATTTTTCACAGTTCTAGAGGTTGAGAAGTCCAAAATGAAGGCACTGGCAGATTCACCATCTGGATTAGAGCCTTCTTCCTAATAGCCATCTTTTTGTTATACCTTCACATGGGAGAAGGGTGAAGGGTCTCTTTGGGGCCTCTTGTTTAGGGCATTAATCCCATTTTTAAGAGTTCCACTCTTAATTACCATCCTGAGGCTCCACATCCTAATACCATAATGTTGGACACAAGGCTTCAACATAGATTTTTGGAAACACAAATATTCAATCTGTGGCACATCAGTACTGTCCTTTGCCCAGGTGCTCCCATCTCAAGCTGTCGTAGTGGAGGACCAGTTTTTAAATCCCTAATCCATTATGTTCTGAAACTTTTGTAAACTACAATATAAATGAATTACCACATAAATGAAATTAGAAAAACCCAAAGAAAGATACACAAATCCAAATTCAACATATAAAACATCACCCCATCATATTGCTGTAAAATTTCTAGTTCTTGCTCTCAATTTCGTACTGGACAGGTAACACAGAGGACTTGACAGCAGCCTATGATCTGCATTTTGAGTAGGCAGCACTTCTTTACATCTGCAGTAATCCTCATATTAACCTGCATATAAAGCATGCCCTCTCTTTTTCAGATCAGGACACAAATATCAAAGTGACTTAGTAAGATGCCCAAGGATGTGACAGTGATGGAGCTGGAATTTTGAACCAGAGTTGCAGCTAACCCAAAAGGAGTCTTGTTAGAATTATGGAAAGGTATCCCTTCCCCTGGGCTGGCTGGCTCCCTGCCCTCACTCTACATGCATTGTGGAGCATAGCCTGAACAATGTAGGATATGGTCCTGTCAGACTTACTCATGCTCTCCCTGTCTAGCTTTGCCAGGATAGAAGGGTAAGTGAGTGAGCAGTGAGAAGAAGAGGTAAAGGGAAGACTATGTTTTGTCTCTCTCATTCTACTGTACATTTAAAAAAGAGTATTTATTTATTTATTTATTCATGAGAGACACAGAAAGAGGCAGAGACATAGGCAGAGGGGGAAGCAGTCTCCCTGCGGAGAACCTAATGTAGGACTGGATCCCAGGACCCCGGGGATCATGAGCTGAGCCAAAGGCTGATGCTCAACTGCTGAGCCACCCAGGCATCCCTCCACTCTACATTTTCATAGAAAGGTGGTTAAAGTTGAGATAAAACAAAACTTTATTTAGTGAAAATGAGTAGTTTTCAGAATTCTAGTTTCAAGTTGTGTTCAACCTTAAGCTTTTGGTGTACCTATTTAATTACTGTATGCTGTCCTGCAACTCCAATTATTAGAAATTTCCATACAGTCAGCCAAGTTATGGGGGTTCAAGATAACACAGAAACTGTTTAGCAATCTACAGAAATATGTGTGAACACATCCTTGTTACTTTTGTTGCTCCTACCATCATACATCTACTCTTAATTTTCTAGTACTGGCTTAGTTTATAATTTAATGAAGAAATTTTTTAATAGTACAGACAGTGGAAATAGACCAAGGATATATCTCCTTGATATGATAATCATTCACGATACATACTAGTTAATGTTAATTTGAAACACATTTCTAGTTATGCAATCTAATTATATTAACTATATTAGGGTTGTAAAAGTTTGACTGGGGCCATGTGTATGCTTTTGTTCTCTTTCTATGGCCTAAAATTGCACCTGGTCACAGCAGACATGCCATTGGTCATGTACAATGCCAGGAAGAGAATTAAGGGAGAAGTCATTTGCACATTTCCACCACTGGAAAACTATTTTGAAGTAATAAAAGTCTGGATTTCTTAGGAAATTATCTGGAGGAAGAAGAGATTATTAATTCTCTCATAGACTTAAACTGAGTAATGACAAGTTGGCAGATATTTTATTTTTGAGAAGCCATTTAAAATGCTTCCCTAATTATTTAAACTTTGTATAGCTATTACTGTCCAAGTGAGTACACTTTTTGCTAAGTGTATTCCCAAGACTGTCAAGTGCATTATGCTGAATATTCACTACAGTTTTTTGAAATCAATGGTGCTGTTATTTTTTAAGATGAGGAAACTGAGACTTTAGGATGTTGATGTAGCTTTTCCAGAAAGCTGTATCCAGACCTAGGAATCAGAATCAGCATTTAAAAAAAGATCCCAAATAATTCATGTGCATAATAAAGTTTGAGAAATAATGCTTTATTTTCCAGAGTCCATGTTCATAATCTCTACACAGTCCTGCCTCTTTGGGTAATCTAAGATAAAAATTTTAGTAAGAACAGTAGCTGAATCTAATATGTGAATTTAGATAACTTCAAAATAATCCTTTTTTTTATTATATGTTCTAATTTTGTAGATCTCAAATTTGTTAATTCTGCATTTTCCATTTTTCAGCTAAGTTTTCTGAGATCATCTTCTAAGAGTCAACTCTCTCCTCTCCATCGCACCTGTGGTCACTGGGATTCTAAGAATGTTCTAGTTTGATAGCTTCAGGTTCTTGTTATCCAAGGTGTTTTTTTAAAGGATAAATGGTGACTATGGTAGTGTTAATCTACAGAATTATAGAGTTGATATTTTTAGACATCTATCCTCTGCCTTCTAGAATATGATGATAGCTTATTATTTCTACCTTTAATCTTAGGCATTTAAATGTAAAATACAGTTTGTAATAAGTTCATTTGAATTATAACAGAAAAAGCAAGTGAACAGTCTATGAGACATTTAAACATTTTTTAAAATTGAAGTATAGTTGACACATAGTGTTACATTAATTTCAGGTGTACAACATAATGATTCAACATTTTTATATGTTATGCTATGCTTGCCGCAATTATAACCACCATCTCTCCTCATACATCACTATTATAGTATCATTGGCTATATTCTCTATGCTATACTTTTAATCCCATGATTTTATTCATTTTCTAATGGGAAGTCTATCTCTCCCACTCTTTCCCCATTTTGCCCATCCTCCTACCTTCTTCCCCTCTGACAACTAATAGTTTGTTCTCTGTGTTTATGGGTCTATTTCTGGTTTTTTTTTCGTTGTTGTTGCTATCTGTTTGTTCAAGTGTTTTCTTTTTTAGATTCCACATATATATGTGAGATTATATGGCATTTGTCTTTGTCTTGTCTGACTTATTTCACTTAGCATAATAACCTATAGGACCAATTATGTTGTCAATGGCAATATTTCATTCTTTTCTTATTGCTGAGGAATATTCCAGTGTATTTGGCTTTCTTCCATATCTTGGCTATTGTAAATAA
This sequence comes from Vulpes vulpes, assembly GCF_048418805.1. Taxonomy (NCBI): domain Eukaryota; kingdom Metazoa; phylum Chordata; class Mammalia; order Carnivora; family Canidae; genus Vulpes; species Vulpes vulpes. The sequence goes on along the minus strand of NC_132792.1, from coordinate 128,614,130 downwards.
TGCTGCAGTAAACATTGGGGTGCATATGTCTTTTCAAATTGGTGTTTACATTTCCTTTGGGTAAATACCCAGTAAAGGAATTACTAGATCATATAGTATTTCTATTTTTAATTTTTTGAGGAACCTCAGTACTGTTTTCCACAGTGGTTGCACCAATTTTCATTCCTACCAATAGTGCACAAGTGTTCCTTTTTCTTCATATCCTCACAGGTACTTGTTATTTCTTGTATTTTTGATACTAGCTACTCTGACTGATGTGAGATCATATCTCATTATGGTTTTGATTTGCATTTCTTTAATGGTTAGTAATGTTGAGCATCTTTTCATAGGTCTCTTGGCCATCTGTTATGTCTTCTTTGGAAAAATGTCTATTCAAGTTCTCTGCTCATTTCCTAATTGGATTATTGTTATAAATAATAATAGTTATTTTTTTTATTAGTGTTGAGTTATATAAGTTCTTTATATATTGTTGGATAGATCTTTTTGCCAATATCTTCTTCCATTCAGTAGGTTACCTTTTTTTGATATACAAAAGGTACATTTTTACATTTAATGTAATGTTACATTTTGTTGATATACAAAAGCGTTTTATTTTGGTGTAGTTCCAATGATTTATTTTTGCTTTTGTTTCTTTTGCCTGAGGAGACATATCTAGAAAAATGTTACTAAGGCCCATGTCAAAGAGATTACTGCCTATGTTGTTGTTCTAGGAGTTTTATGGTTTCAGATCTCATGTGTAGGTCTTTAATCTACTTTGAGTTTGTTTTTGTGTATAGAATAAGAAAGTTGTCTAGTTTCATGTAGCTGTCCACTTTTCCCAGCACCATTTATTAAAAAGACTGTCCTTTTTCATTGTATATCTTGTCTCCTTTGTTGTATGCTAATTGACCTACATAATTGTGGGTTTATTTCTGGGTTTTCTGTTCTGTTACATTGATCTATATGTCTGTTTTTTTGTGCTATACTTTTTTGATTATTATAGCTTTGTAGTATCTCTTGAAATCTGGGATTGTGATACCTCCAGTTTTATTCTTCTTTTTTCAAGATTGCTTTGACTACTCAGTTTCTTTTGTAATTCCATACTAATTTTAGGATTATTTGTTGTAGTTCTGTGAAAAATTCTATTGGTGTTTGATAGAGATTGCATTGAATCTGTAGATTTCTTTGGGTAGTATGGACATTTTAGCAATATTAATTCTTCCAATCTATACTCTGAAAACTATAAAAAATTGATGAAAGAAATTGAAGATGACACAAACAAATGGAAAGATATTCTATGCTCATGGACTGGAGGTCTGTATGACCTTTTAAAAGACTAACTTGTAAACATGAGCCACTCAGGTTTAAAGAACAAGGAAGGATATGCAAATATCAGAACTCTCAGAGATGGTACTTGGAAATCAGTTTGGAAAGTGGACAGGAAGCAATGAGAATCATCAGTGATCCTAGAGTCACTTAAAAGGCCTTTTGAAGTGCAGATTGAGGAAAATCTGAAGCCCATATTTTCTGGCTAGTCAGTTTGTGATAGGGCCCATTATTTTGCATTTTTAATTAAGTTCCTAGGTGATGATCATGCCTGCTGATCCAGGGAGCACACTTTGAGAGCTACTGCACTAAATTTGGGAGGCTTGTTAGAAATTTTTTATATTGATCTATGTAAGATAAAACATATAAATAGATGCTGATAATAGAATTGAAGAGGAAGAGTGGGTTCTAAAAATACAGAGGAATTATAATTGACAAGACTAATTAACAGGGCAGAATATACAGCTGAAGTAGAGGTAAGAATCTAGATTGATTTCTAGATTTCTAAGTTTAGTAGGTGGATGGAAAACGGTGGTGCCATTATCTCAACATATGGAATAAAAAGAGAAGATGGATAGGTTTTGGAGTGGACCTGATGATGAGTTTGGTTTTAGACATGTCAAATGGAGTTGTGCAGATGCCTGTTAGGAAAGTAGGATACTGTAGAGTTGAAGATACAGTTACAAGAATGAATTTATAAGTGCTGGCATGTATATCTATAGAGGAGAAATGATAGGTCATAAAGTGAACAGAATAAGGTGCTGAGAATAGAACTCTGAAGATTGCCAATATTTAAGGTGAAGTCAGAATAATTCACCTTGAAAGGCTTGAGAAAGGCTGCTAGGAGCTGTGAAATAAAGAGTTTCTATAAAGATGTGATTAGCTTGTCACCACTGCAGAAAGGTTAATTGATATATGGATTCAAATACATTTAGTTTTGTCAGTATCATAGATGGGACCCAGATTGTATTTATCTGAATTTAGAAAGTGTTTTTTTTTAGGACAGGATACATGCCTTTTGTTTTTCTGGTATTAAATTTCTGTTCACTTCTGAAGAAGATAACACTGTTGATAGAAATACTTGGTGTATGACTGGATTCATATTCAAGTTCTAAGCTAATATTTTATCTGAAATTTAATAAAATGTTTAAAGAGCAAATGAAGAATCATAATTTATATATATATGTGTGTATATATACATACATATTCTTTTGAGGAAGCACTGTCTCTTGTGGGGTATTACTCCTTTATACAAGAAGCTTGCATAAATGAGCGTGGAGGTTTTTGTGGTTGGTCCTTCTGAAAGTGTTTCGTTTTTTTCTCCACCCCCATCCCTTCTGGGGAACCAGGAATGCTGTTATTGCTATTAAGAATATTGTTTTACTCTGTGACTTTATGACAGCTGGGCATGATTATTTTATTAGTTTACTGATTGGTCCAAGTTAAACGAAAAAGAAAGACAAGGTCATCAAATGTGATAACTGTTAGGGCAGCTGTCACTTCTGGTAATCTGACCATAACCTTTTTTTCCTTTTCCTCTAGTGTTTTTTTCTAAGCAGACTTATAACAAAACCATGAGAGTTAAATAGAAATTGCTGCCCTTCAGGACCTGGGATAATGGTTTCATAAGCAGGATTTATCAGTGGTGTGTTAGTATCTGGAGAAGATAGTTTAAATGTGTATGTCCAATAGCAGCATGCCTACCTCTGTTTTAGGAAAACTTCTTGTGGGGTATGTGGATTGACTGACTCGTTAGGACTCTCTGGAAAGCCAGATTTGAGATTGAGCAGACATAGCCGTTTGGATTTGCTGCTTGTATTCCTCTATTAATTAGTTGGAAAGTTCCCCACAAAACATGGCCAAATGCAGAATGAGAGGGACTGCCAGTAAAAGAGTGAGTTTTCTGAAGGACCAGAATCAAAGCACGTTTTCTGTTTTGTGCTCACACAGATCTGTTCTAACAGATTCTCTGTGTGTAGACTTTACTATTCACTTGTTGAATACTTTTAAAAATTCAGGCTGCAAATTATCGAATGTGTGTTTATTGTTTCACAGAGACCAAACTAATACCCTAAGCTATTAGAAATTTTACTCAATGACAGATCAGTCTCTTAAAAGACTGGTAAAGGGCATGCTATTGAGGCTGATGGCATGAAGATGGTAGATTTTGAAGATGTAAGACATAAAACACAAAAGTTCTTTTTAGATCAGTTTTGAATACTTTAAGTAAAGACCTTAAGTTGTATGTTCTTCATTTAGGATTAAAAAGAACATGTTATCAAGCATATCATTGGAGTTCAAATTGACATTTCCCCCTTTTCCTTTCTTTGAGCAGGTGGTCAAGTTATTAAGCAACAAAAGATCACAAGCAGTTGGAATATTAATGTCTAGCCTTCATTTAGATATGAAAGATATACAACATGGTAAGTATAAAAATAAAAATTCAGGTTTTGAATATCCAAATTTGGGCTGAAGGATGTGCTGTTTGGTGGTAAAGTTATTTTAGAGCTTTTGAGATTAGTATGTTTCCTATAAGTGTTACCAAACTTTCTATCATGATTGTTTCTGGAGGAGTTACTAGTAATGTGTCTTTTATGTTGTTTCTGTATTTTGCTAAAAGCCTAATTCCCAGGCGACATAGTCTGCATTAATAAATATTTAATTTTTAATTCATCAGAAATACTAGTCCCACTGTGCTTTGTAGCTAATTAGATAATATCTGAGGGTATTTACATCTGGATGTCCTGCTCAGAGTGACTGATAAACAGGAATGATAGTGGAGTATGTCTCAGCCATTGAAAATACCTGAAGATAGTGTACTGGAGAGATAAATATGTTGAGATTTCAATCTCAAGTGTTTGATGAGCTAACATAAATGTTCTAACAGATTGGCTTCAACCAATGTAGGGGTTACATGGATGCTTGTTTTGATTGTTATTATTTTAAGAATGTTTTTATGATTAGAGATGTTGACTAGTAGACTGGATTGCTATGTGTAGTAATTAAATGAAAACTCAGATGTGCTTAAGAGGCTGAATGATCATTTGTTTCAGATGTCTGTAAGCACTGGACAAGTAAGGAGGCATTTTCTCTTAGTCTTCCTTTTCCGAGATACGATGAGATGCTGAAAGAATCACAAAAACAAATTTATCGTGTATAGCTTTTTAGGGTAGAAAACTGTTCCTCTTCTTTCAGTTATTTGGTGTGACTATATGTAAACTCCTGGGCTTTTCTATGCATGGAGGGATTGAATTATTTTTTTTTAAATAAGCATCAAAGATAGTTTCAAATGATTCTTGCCCACTGATATTGTTGGTGATCCAGACATATGGAAGCAGTAATATCATGGCCTGTTGTTATTTCTTTCATGTTGTTGTTTTAATTTATATTTTTAACAAGGCTTATAAAATATTCTCCTATGTTTAGAGTTAGGGAGACTTTAACATTTTCTAAGTGGCTTTAATGTCAATATTTTAAATACTTGAAATCCATCCTCTCATTAACAGGCATTCCTATACTGTATCTTCCTATCACATTTGTGCTGAGAGATATTGTCCAAAGGTGAATAGAGGAATTAAATTTATATTCAGATTATCCCATAAGCTGCCCCCATAGCCTTAGAATAGATTTAAAGCAGATTGAATTATCCAATGGAATGCCAGTTTACCTATTAAAGAAATGTGGTTTCAAGTATAACACAGACTTTATAAATCATGAAAACATTTAACTGGCTTTCTAGCTTACCCCTGTATGAATGTGGATTCTATTTGTTAGCCTTAAAATATTGTGTGGAATAATTCATAAATAGCACAAGCCTGGGATGCTTTGTCAATTGATGAGTAACTCTTAATCATAATTTAAGTTTTTATTAAACTGTTTTGATGGTGAGGAGACTTCCTCAAACTGAAGCATTGGGGGTAGTAGTCATAGAACAGGACGCCAAGGCTGGCGCCAAGAAGTACTTGGCGTTTCTAAAGCTGGCAGATGTAGTCCAGTTAAGTCATAGAATGAAATCTGAAAATAATGATATGGTCCTTTCCTTCAGTCAAATATTCAACCCGGGTTGAGTTAATAATGAGAACCTTATGAACAAAGGAGTCCGCCTAACATCTGTGTCTGTGGTAAAGCCAGTGAGAGTTCATTGAAAATTTGCTAGCTTAACATGCAACGCTAACAATAACATGGCATGAACGTCAGTAGTTGAAGGGTCACACAGAATTATGCATAAACTTTATCCTATTAGGATATGAAGTGGTTGCTTGAGTCACTTTGAAACCCTGTACACGGTTTTCTAAAAAACAGCCGTCTTAAAATTAAAGTCTGAAGAAGCAAGTAGTGTGCCTCTCAGTGAACAAAGTCCTGTTCTGTCTCAGTATGTTGTCTGGAACCATGATTTACATGTGTGAATCACTTGTGGCCTCTAGAATAAATTTGACTTCTATCAGGATATGCCTCCACTGAGAAATCCACAGAAGCATAAACATCATTGATTTTGGTTGTAGAAGCAGCCACAGAATTTATCTAGACCTCAGTGTCATCTTGTAGAAGAGCAAACAAGACCTTTTTGGTCATCAGGTTTCTTTTTCAAGGTCACAAAGCAGGTTAGTGGAACAGACTAAACTTGGGCTCAGCCCACTTCACTCTCTGGTCCTGTTCTTTTCATTCATATCAGCTGCTGCTTCAAGATTATGCTTTTTCTACAAGCAGCCTCAGTATCTTGAAACAAAATCTATGTAACCTTGCATAACAAGAATAGTTTTTTTTTTTCTCTTTTTCTCTTTTCCCTTACCAAAACTCTGGAAAAGTTTAGAGTTGAGTTTACTTTGTAATGTTTCTATTTTTAAAGTGTCACATTAGAGTCATCAGTGTAGAAGGTTTGGATGAGAGGTGCCAAAAGTCTAATCGTGGTCTTCCCACCATATCCAGTGAACACCACACCCTGCTCCGGACTCAAAGGTATTTTCTACAATAGCACATGTAGAGTCCTCAGTGTCACACAGAGTCAAAGGGCAGAGAGGGAGAAAGGATCAGTTTCTTACCTAAGTTTACTAACAATACAAGTGAAGCAGTCCCAAATAATTAACTGTGTGCATGTGCGTGTGCCCATGTGTGCATGTGAAGGTTATGGTGAAGACGTGAGCTGCTCTAATACAGTGTAAATGTGTCTGGTACCTTCTAAACTATCCTGTAAATTATAGCGGTTTTCCAATGGGAATGGTGAGATTGTGGTGTGCCACCTCTAGAAAACAAAACACTCCAATCCTTTAGAATAATTTGGAGTCTAGGATGAAGGTGCTTTTTAGAAATGACTTACCTAGTGTGCTAGAGTGTAGGGTCATTATGGCTTTAGGATCTCCTTAAATTGAGCTCTAAGGATCCCCTGGAGTAATGCCTGAGTTTTTTTTCCCTGGGTACATAGCACTTTGAGTTCCAGTTTATTGTCACGTATGTAGGTCTAGAATCTCTACTTTGGGTGGGCCCTGTGTTTTAATATTTGGCCTTTGGCTGCATCTGGCTGTCAATAGTAAGTTAAGATTTGTTGGGATAGGGCTAAAGCAGTTTCTGAACTGGCTTGTTTTTCTGCATTCTCTCTTGATTAGCATGGTAATTCCTATCTTGCCTGCTTTTTGATGCTTTTAAGATAATTGATAAATATTTCTTTTTTTTTTTAATTTTTATTTATTTATGATAGTCACAGAGAGAGAGAGAGAGGCAGAGACACAGGCAGAGGGAGAAGCAGGCTCCATGCACCGGGAGCCCGACGTGGGATTCGATCCCGGGTCTCCAGGATCGCGCCCTGGGCCAAAGGCAGGCGCCAAACCGCTGCACCACCCAGGGATCCCTGATAAATATTTCTTATCCATGATTTTAAATTGCTCTCAATGGGAGGATTAATTCAAATCATCTAGCCTATTATTGTCACTATGAGAGTATCCTGTAGCTCTCTAATTGAGTTGTGTGGAAAGAGAGGAAAGTTTCTGTACAGCATTCCATCCGTATTTCAGAAGTCAGTGTGGTAGTCACAGCTTCAGGCTCATTCTGGTAGAAAATAGTAGCTGCAGAGCAGTTTGAAATTTCATGAGGCTCAGTTTTATGTCACACAGTCTCAGTACTAGGTAGAATATTGAACTGTGATAATTTTGAGAGTGGAGGGGGTTGCTATGACTAATATCACTTGGGCAGTCAGTGCAAAGTGGAAATTTTGCAGGCACATCAGGAGTAGGGTAACTCTCCTATCAGATCAAATGGAGATAAATTTCTGACATGATTCTCCATTATATATTTATGTATTTATAGCTTCCTTTATATTTCGTTTATAAAACAACTATTTATTGGCCAGGGAACTAAACCGTTTGAAAAGCCTGCTTTGTAAACCTGAGGTTGTCTAGTGCTCTGTCCTTTTGGTACTCATGTCCAAAAGGTTTGTTCCAGATTGATGCAAACACATCACATAGGCAGGAAGCTGTTACCCTTACAGTCTGCAGCTGGCAACTAGAAATCTAACTTAGCCAGTAGCTAGACCCAGGACCAGTTAGGGACCAAACCTCCAACAGCATCCTTAAAGATCCAGGTGATAGAACTCCACTAAATTTTCCTGCTCTGTCTGTGAAAATGGGTGGAGCATCCCTAAGAGATTTAAGTAGCCTGTGTGTCTTGTATCTTTTTAGTGTCACCATTAAATACCTAATTGAGCTGTTAGAATTATTAGTTAGCAAGCCTCAGTTACTGATCTAGACTTCAAATAACTACCTCTGAAGTATGGCTTTTCTTACAGAGTGCTGGCCCACCATCTCTGAGGTAGGGATGACTGCCTCTAAGTTGAAGCTTTAACTGGCTCATATACACTATTACATTCCCTCAGTATGCATGTTTTATAATAGATTAAAGATACTGTAGCAAAGGAAACCCAAGATGTATTTAATGATCTCACCCATAGAAATAAGTTTTTTTTAACCTTCTAGAATTGTCCAGCCCAAAGTATTAATGGTTCTTGTTCCTTTTTTCCTTTCTTCCTTTTAATGTCTGTCCTGTCTAAAGCCACCTGGCATTGTGAGCCCATGGGCAACAAATACTAATATATGTCCTTGTTGAAATTTCTATCCTTTTTCATCATGATTTGTCGAGATCATGTATCTTGACATCAAATATGATAATTTTGTTAACTCCCTGGTCAATAAAATCATGGATATTTTTCTTCTTTGGTCTCTAAGCCTATTAACTGCTTTTTTTCAAACACTTTAAATAAAAAAATGCAGGTAGGATACCTTACAAGGACAATGACATTCTTTTAGGTTTAAATCAGAAATTCCAGGGGCACCTGTGTGGTACAATTGGTTAAGCATCTGACTCTTGGTTTCAGCTTAGGTCTTTTTTTTTTTTTTTTTTTTTTTAGGATTTTATTTATTTATTCACGAGAGACACACACAGAGAGAGAGAGAGAGAGAGAGAGAGAGAGGCACAGACACAGAGAGAGAAGCAGGCCCCATATATCCCTGGAGCCTGACGTGGGACTCAATCCCGGGTCTCCAGGATCACACCCTGGGCTGAAGGCAGCGCTAAACCGCTGACCCACCCAGGCTACCCTCAGCTCAGATCTTGATGTCAGGGTTGTGAGATCAAGCCCTGTGTTGCACTCTGCACCCACACAGAATCAACTTGAGATTTTCTCTCCCTGCCCCTTTGCCCTTCCTGTGCGCTCTCTCTCTCTCTCTCTCAAATAAATAAATAAATCCTTAAATAAAAAATCAGAAATTCCAGTGAAGTCTTTGTGCTAATTTCTGATTCCTTACTGGATCCTGTATCATGTTGACGTTTTTTTGATCTTCTGTGACTGACCTCCCTCAAAAGGGCTCAGAGTTATTAGAAGCCTTATCCCAATAACTGTGTAGGAAGATATCTAGTTTTGCAGGTCTTTAAAAAGAGAATTACTTTTGACAAACAGGACACATACTCTTTCATAATCAGATCTTTTTATTAGTATCTGAAGAGGTGAAATTAAACATTGTCTTGAATTTTTACCTCTCCACCCCTTTCTATCATTTGCCAATATAGGCATATCTCAGATATATTGTGGGTTTGGTTCCAGAACAGCAGTAAAGGGAATATCAAAATAAGCTGAGTCAAGTGAATGTTTTGGTTTCCAGCGCAAATAAAATCTGTTTACACTACACTATAGTCTATTAAGCACACAGTAGCATTTATTTTAAAAAATCGTATATGTACCTTCATTAGAAAATACTTTATGGCTAAAAAATACTAACCATTATCTCAGTTTTCAGTGAGTTGTGATAATTGAGCACAGATCACTGTAATAAGTATAATAATAATGAAAATTGAAGTATTGCAAGAATCACCAAAATGTGACACAGTGACATGAAGTGAGCAAATGCTGTTGGAAAAATGGTGGTCATAGATTTGCCTGAAGCCAGTTGCCACAAACATTCAATATGTAAAAAATAACAGCCAAGTCAGTAAAACGAAGGGCAAGAAAATGAGGTAAGCCTGTAGCTGTGTAAAGTGGTCCAGAAGGGAGTTAATTTTCATTATACAATGGAGGGAATGAAGGCTTATAGATTAAGCCTGCCTGGGGCTTCACCTTAATAGGACCAGAATTGGTGTCCAGTTCCTTTGGATCCCACTTTGTTGCCCTCCATAGCATTTTAGCTTTTTTTCAGAATGAGGACCTGTGTTTCCTAATAAAATGAGAATATGCAACATATGCAAAAAGAGAACTGGCAAAAAGGCACAATACTTCTGGCCAGCAGTTTTGTTTTTTTGAGTTACTAAAGCACTAGAAAATATATTTAGCAAATTTCCTTTATTCCTTTGTCATTTCATACAAATTCCCCAGTTTGCATATTGACTCTGTTCCTTAGAGAATGAAATGGATTTTTTTCACAGCTATGAATTAGGGGGAAAAATATTTTAAAGGGAATTATTAATGAAGTTGCTTATTCTTGACTGAACCAAGAAAAGATAAACACATTTATTAGAGAGAAAGCAAGCTGGGCTGAGCTTATCAATGAGCAAAAGCAGGTTGTGATTACTTGTAGAAAGCTTGTGATACATAGGGCATGGGACTTTCCCTGCCTTTTTTTTTTTTTCCAAATTACTGATGGTCAGAGAGTTTAGAGAGAAATACATCCTCGTTAAATCCTTGGGGATGCTTGCTTTCATTTTGTACTCATGCTCTAAGCATAATTCTTTATTCCTTTTGTCTATAGTCCCTGGGTTTTCCCTTTATTTTCAAGTGCAGACTAACGTTGATTAAGAGCCTGATTCCAGAGCCACACTGCTCAGATTTTATTTTGGACAGAACATTTGTCTCCCCTCAAACCCTAATTCATATGTTGAAAGCCCTAATCCCCAGTGTGATTGTGCTGACCACAGGGCCTGTGGGAGATAATCAGGTTTAGATGAGCTCATGAAGGTGGCTCCCATGATAGGATTAACATCCTGTAAGAAAAGGAACAGAGGCCACAGGTTCTGCACACTAGCAAGAGGGTCCTTACCAGTTCCAGCCTCCAGAACTATGAGCACTAAATTCCTGTTTAAACCACCCAGTCTGGGAGATTTGTTAGTGGCACCAGCTGACTAAAACAGACTGGAATCCCAGTTCTGCCTCGGGTTAGCTGAGTAACAACCTGGGCAATCCTCTTCATATCTCTATGGCTCTATTTCCTCATTAGTAGAAAAGGCTGTTAAATGAGTTATTTCCTGTAAACACACACACGCATTAGTCAATATTCATTCTGTCTTTGCCTTTCTGCATTTCTTAGGAAATGAGTTGTGTTAATAGGCTTTGGAGGTGCTTGAAACTCAGAAGTTGGCCAACCCTAGTGAGGAGAAGAGAACATAAAGGTTATTTATTCCCCCTTCTGTTGTGAAGAGGTCTGCTACAAGCCTTTACCATGAGGAAACAGGTGGTGGAATGCAGACGCTGCTCCTTATGGCATTTAAGAGCCCAATGAGAGGAAAGAAGTGGGAGTCTAAGTTCAAGGGGCACATAACTGGGGCAGATTCGATTGTTCTGGAGCTTGGGTTTTCTGTCAATATTACTGAAATAATGAGTTAGTACTGGGCTGTGTCCATCTCTGTTTTCTGGATGGAGATAAATATGAGGATTATTTATATGAGCAGCCCTTTAACATTGAGCCCTGGCACATCTTTGGACTGTACTTTATCTGCAAGGAGAGCAATTCGCTTTTGAAATTTGAAAGGTGGGGGGATCTCCCCTAACTGTGTGGTTTCTTAATCATTGTCGCTGGGTACTGTGAGCTCACCATATTCCACATGTTCTGCTGTTGGCTCTGGGTGGCTTTTGAGGGTAGCTGGGAAGGGAGTTTAGCATTGTTACTACAATGAATCTTCATAAGGAGCAAGAGTAGAAGAAGTGGAGGCATGGACAGACGCTTCCGTTTCTTGATTTGAGATATTATTAAACTGACAGTTAAACTGGTTTCTAGGTCTGAGTGTAAAGTATAAAAACACTTGTTTAAAAATCTGGAAATTCCCTTTTGAACTACAGGAACTTATGGTAAGTCTTCCCATGAATTTTGATAGCCTACACATGTAGCAGTTTTTTTTACCCTGTTGGCCTGCCACTGAATAGTGTTTTTCTTATGAAATTTTCTACCAAACAAGTTGTAGATTACAAACTCCTGGTCTTTTTCCTGGAGTTTCTGGTTTCATTCTTGGAGACACCAGCTTTTTCACTTGCCTATTAATTACCATAAGAAAGTTTATCCATAATCATTTGTTTATTTTTGTAATATTTTCAAAAATTGGGTTTAGTGTGGACAATGTTTTTCCCAGTAGGTTTTCCAGTGTCTGGTTTCTTTATGAAACTCACGTTTACAAGGCTCACTTAGAAATTGCTTCATGCCCTTTTTTTTACCTTTATTTTAAGTGTTTTCCTCACATGGGATATGGAGTTTTAAGACCTGTTTATTATATTTATTGAGACATTAAAATCTAGTAAATGCTGTTGGGAGGTTTAGTGAATGGTTTTCATTGAAATGTAAAGTCACTTAGAATTAGAAATTTGAGAAGAAAGTAGGCTCCATCCAGTGAGCTGTGTAACCTTTTCATCAATTGTAGCCTTGTCATGGAGAAAAGTGCATGTGCAATTGGTCCACTTTCATTAAAACCTACTTTTAGAAATTTAATATCAGAATATGTTTTAATTTAAAATATAAATTCATTACCTAGAATTTCTTATAAAAAGAAAGACCTCCTAAATCATTTTAAGTCACACATAGATTATTAAATCAAGGGAAAATGAATTATTATAAGTCTTTCATTACAGGTTCAGAAAAAACCTGGGTTGAACTTAGCTTATATTTTTTTTATGACATTATTCCACAGTTGGGCTTTTTGATTATGCTTTTATGGGAAGGAGAAACACAATACTTAAGGCTGTTCTGAAACTGTGAGCTTTGGATATGAATATTCTTTTCCTTCATTGCCCTTAGTATCTGATTGTGTATCAAGTGTTTGGGTGTTTATTTTTGCTGGCCTCCCCCACCCCCCACCCTCTCTCCCCTGTAAGCTCTTTGAGACCCCAAGACAGCCCACTGCAGCTCAGCTCAGTATATTTTTGCCCCTATAATGCTTTACCTGTTCTTCGCAATTATCAAGTGATTGTTAAAGGACTTGTCTAGGACCAAATGGGGCATGTGTAAAAGGGGGAGCTCAAATTTGAGCTCAGAAACTTAGTATCCCAGTACAAAATTAATCACACCAACTTTGACTCTTGACTCACTGTGTGTTAAAGGTGCACTTATTGCAAAAATATTCCTTTTGCATAATCCTTGAGAGGGGTGGGGATTCAGACTGTTATTTTTTGCTGGGGAGCCTTTTTGATAACTAGAATCCCGTGTGTATCTTAAAATTGACTTCTTAAAATTCTGTGTGTTTTGACAAGTGCTTTTTCAGCACCCAAAGTGGCCACCCTCAAGATGCTTTCTGGTTTTCTTTATCCTTTGAGATGAAGTAAGAATCTGAGAGTACTAGAGATGAGGAGAGAAAGGAGTGATTGTTACTTTCCACATTTCCCTTAGAAGCCACCTGTGTCCTATTCCTACTAGGTACATTCTAGAAATATCAGAAATATAATCAGCCCTGCGTGCTAAGACATCAGATAAAATGGCTAAAAATGTTACATAATGGCATGTTATCTTTGAGCATGACTACAGTAATGATATTTCATGCTGATGACTATCTTTCCTCTTTCCTCATGGTCAAACATGAATACAATAAGATCTCTACTTCCCCAGTAGCAATTTTCAGCCAAATACCTTTGAATTTGTTGTAAAATTTATTTAACAGTTTCAGTCAATTATTATTTACATGTAATTAAGAATCCAATAGTACAGAAGGGCTTGCAATGAAAAACCCCAGTTCCCAGTTCTCCATATGGGCTTCGTCACTTCCATGATGGATTGTAAAGGCATATTTTCCCCTTATTTGGGCCACTGTGGAATAATCGCAGCCTCTTTCAAGGAAATGGTGGAATGTAAGAGAAGGATTCTCTATCGTCAATGACAGTATGAAGTCCTTATGAATTAAATTGTTGTGAAGCGAATTCTAAATTGAACGTGATGTTTAAATGTATTTTCTGCAAGTTTTTTTTTTAATTCTAAGATTTGTGATTCTAAGTTTATGATTGCACAATTGCTGATGATAATAATATTAATAGCCAGCATGTAAAGTCATTGCTGTAGGGTTTGCAATAACTCAATGAGGTAGGTAAGTTATTATTTCTATTTTAGGGATGAGAAATTGAGAGAAAGAGGCAAAAGAAAGTTAAACAGCAGGTGGTGGGCTGTGATTTAATCACCGGTGGTCTGGTTGCAGAGTCTGCTTTGAAGCCCTGTGCTGTACTTTCTAAGAACTCTCAAATGGTAGTAATTGTATTAGTAACTTAAGCTGGAGAAAATAGTGCATGATTTTTATCCTCCATGGTTCGTAACTATCAAATCAGCAAAGAGGTTACTTAATTGATAGTGGAGGATTTGTTTTAAAATTCCTTTTATTATCACGTCTTGTCCTGTCTTTTGTCAGTTCTGTGACTTAGGTGATGCTCAGATATGCTTTGCCAGAGAAAGTTGCAGAGTAGAGGCTGTCTCTATGCCCAACTTCTGTGCCAATTAAAGGGATAAGGAGGAAAATGTATTCAAAGGCTATGACCACTTTAGCAACATATTTTCATATAAGTATCAGAGTGTATTAGGGTGACTAATTATATTGTTATAACCATTAGCCCCTATTATAAAGATGTCAGAATTGATATTTAACTTATAGTAGGAAGATCTTGATTCATTCATTTCTATTCTACTATCTTCTTTCCTTTTTTTCTTTTTTTCTTCCCATAGTTAATTATTCACTTGCTCAGATATTTACTGAGTACTTACTTTGTGCCCAGCTCCATTCCTGGCACTAGGACATTAAGATGAGAACAAAAAAGACTAAACAACAACAATAGCAGCACACGGCTGTGTGGAACTTACATTCCAGAAGGGGAGAAGACTTTTTTAAAGTTTCTAACTCAAATTCACTCCTCCTAGATGGAGGAGGATGGAAATCAAGTATTGAGTTGATCATTGTCCTCAGTTTCCAGAAATAATGTGAGTTTTCACAACACCTTCAGGATTATAGCCTACTTGAATCTACTGTGATGTTGCTTAGAGTATTCTAGATGGGTTAGGAATTAGATGAAGTGGAAAATGAAGAGCAATGAGAGATATATTTATATTGAACATATTATATATTTTTAGTGGTTCTATCTGGAAAGAGGAAATTATATAAGCTTTCTTTATTTTTCCTCATTTGTGCATCAAACTTGGTTAACTAAGAAAAAGGATAATTGGAAATTGTTTAAAATCAGATTGTGTTTTTATATTATTTCCACTAAGCAGTTGGTTCTATTAATGATTTCTTTCATAAAGAGGAACATAAACAGGAACAGCTTTCTTGATTTGCTAACACTCATGTGAATATAAATTTGAAATATTTATCTTTAGTGAAAATATTAGTAGCTAAAATGCAAGCAGAAAATTTGATTCTATTTAGTGAACTGTGCGATAACATTGTGAATTTGTCATAATAGCCATTTGGAAGAGAATACAAATTGAATATGTTATACACATTGATAGTATTTCCTTTGGGAACAAATTTCTTTTAATTCTTAGCATTTTTTCTTTTAAAATTCAAAATTTTATTATCAATCTGTTTTAGACCTATTGGCACATATGCTCTAGAACTGCTATATATCGATGTAGTTCAATTATGTCTTTCTTCCTTTAAAAAGTTTTAATTAATCGAGAATGGAAGTGTGTTTCATAAAGGTTATGCCTCAACCAAAATGTCTTACTTTTTTTTTTTTTAAGATTTTATTTATTTATTCATGAGAGACACAGAGACAGAGAGGCAGAGACACAGACACAGGGAGAAGTAGGTTCCTTGCAGCGAGACTGATGTGGGACTAGATCCCTGAACTCCATGATCACACCCTGAGCTGAAAGCAGAGCTTAACCATTGAGCCATTCAGGCATCCCTGTTTTACATTTTTGAAAATCTCTTATAGTCAAGTTTAATAGATAGCCAGAGTCTCATATCTGCTTCTGCTTATATTCTTTTGTTATATGTTGTTTTGGTTGAAATGTATGAAGAAAATCTGTGTTCACACAGATATGTAGTTGAAAAGAGTGAAGTTATTAGTCTTTCATACTATACCATAACTTAATAAGTAATAATTTCCTAATGGTTAGTTGCAATGTGGAATTTGAAAGCCACATAAATAACTTATAATACATTAAAGAAAAGATTATGTCTCATTCAACATTAAATACCTGGATCAACATTATATAACTGAGTTAAGGCATTTAAATTATTTAGATATTTGGCAGAAAACATAAATTTAAGAATATTGAGTTGAGTTCATTTAAATGAAACCCAGATATTCATTTAAATCTGAACAGGCTCTGCTATGTTTTGAAGTGTTGGAGATGTTTAGAATAGTTCTAAAACAGCATACTTTGCCTTTTTGAGATAAATTGTATATTTATTTTTAACTAAAATTCACTCATTGGCAGTTTTCTGGATCCTAATGCCAGTTACAATATGTGTATGTTAATGTTGGTTGCTCAGTGCCCTATTTTAAGTTTAACTTGGAACTGTGCAAACAGACATTTGGGCCTTCTGGCTTCACTGCCGAACAGTGTAAACTAGCAAGCAGAGCGTCAGTCATCCTTATCTCAGTCATAATCTCTGGAATGAAAGATTCCCATCATCTGTTGCACGTAGCAAAAGGTCTGGGTGTCACAAGGAAATGACATCAGTTTTCTAGCATCTGTGATACCCTCGAGTAGTAATTTCAGAATACTTAGCAAAGGGCTTACATTGTTGAAATATGATGTAGTCTGGGGAGTTAACTTTTAGTCTCAATCTCTAACTCTTTTATTCTGTGCCAGAAAGGAATTTTGCAAGACAGGATGAGTTTTCCTTTATGGTAGCCTGGCTAGTGGGGATGAATACACCTACTCTCCTCTTTACTCAGAAGAGAGGAGAATGGAAGGAGATGTGATATTCGCTGGGAAATCTAAGAATAGGAAATTGATTCTTCTTGAACAGTGAGGTTCATGATATCGGCTGAGTGTATTTTTAGTGCTTTGGCAAAGTATGTTAGCCAACCAGCAACCATTTCGCCTACACAGATACACTCAGATGGACTTTGTCCACCTTGAAAGTAAAGAACAGACACAAAAACATATAAAAGAATATGTATGGGAATTGTGAAATTTGAAGTCTGTGTTGTTCTGTTTTGTTTTGTTTGAATGGTTGAATTTTTCATGGGATTATATATGTATGGAACAGCTAAGGAAAAGATATTAGCAAATTATTGTGATGGTGGAAAACGGTTCTCCTGGTCAGTTGAAGCAATAGGTATGGGAATGTGGAGAAAGTTTCTAAATATTAATTCAGTTCTTTGGGTGGAATCTTGAAGAAACATCTATTATTCATAGAGCACTCTCATTTCTTTTAAAGATTTTATTTATTTATTCATGAGAAACACACAGAGAGGCAGAGAAAGAAGCAGGCTTCCTGAGAGGAGCCTGATTTGGGACTCAATCCCAGGACCCTGGGGTCATGCCCTTGAACCAAAGGCAGACGCTCAACCACTGAGCCACCTACGTGCCTCTAGAGTACTCTCATTTTGAACTGTAATTCTTAACTAGTTGTGGGGAAGAGACTGGTAACTTGTATTTTATGATGGAGGAGAACTGTGGTGAGCATTCAGGATGCCCAGGGTAGGTTAAACCTCTTCTCCCACCAATGTCTTCCATCTAAAGCTTTGCTTTTTTTTTTTTTTTTCATTTTTTTTTAATTAATTTTTATTGGTGTTCAATTTACCAACATACAGAAAAACACCCAGTGCTCATCCCGTCAAGTGTCCACCTCAGTGCCCGTCACCCATTCCCTTTTCTAAATGGTGATACCCACCCTCTGTTTTGCACATATTGCTAGTCATCCAAGGAATGCAGGAAGCTCTGACCATGAAAAAAAAGCTTTCTTTAGTTAAAAAATTTCTTACAAGCCACGAGAAGAAAAGAATAGATGCATCTTGCTCAATTAAATGAAACATTTTGAGGCATTGTAGTTGCAGAAATGCTGAAGTCACTGAATATTGAAAGTAATGAAGGAAGAAGGGGGAGGAGGAGAAGCAAAACTAATAGTCTCTTATGTACAGGCACGATTCTGAGCAGGGGGTGGTCATTACCGAACTCTAGAGAATGGGCACAGTGGTGACCGAATAGCAGATACAAGGAGGAAAATTGCCCCAAGGGTGGCCTTACCATTCACCAGACAGCCCCTAAAGCTTAATTAAGGCACAAAAGTCTGAGTGGATGAATTAGAGGCAGTTCCATTTTACATTTAAAGAGTTTGTTTTCTTAGAAGCGATTTTTATTCATTAAAAGCATATCAGAGATCAGAATATTTGGAACTCCTCCCCATATTTATCTGATCTCTCATTCTTGGCAATGAAACATTGCACTAATCCTTACACACAAATATATACATCATAAAAGAAGAGAGACCTTCATTAACTGAACAATGACAAAATAGACTTAACACACACATAGACTAGTGCATCACATTTTTGTACGTATTAACTAAATTTTAAGCTAAGCAAACCACAAAATTATTCTTAGGGGAACAAAAGTATTGTGTGTAGTCTTTAGATTTTTCATATTTTTAAGTTTTTTTGGCAAACTAGTCACGAGACAGAAGTTGTTAGTCAAAGCCATGTCTGTGGTGCAATGAAAGGAATTACCTTACCATGTCACATCTTGGTATGCAAGCTCTTCATATTCTCAGTCATATATTGTAAGGTCAAAACTATAAGTTCTCTTTGGTTTTTGATGAATTTTTAATTTTCAGTGACTAAGCTTCTTGGTTCCTTTCCCATCTCAACATGTCTGCCAGTATATAAATGATATTATATAATATGCTGAGGAAGCTATGTAAGTGCATGTTTGAGTAAATTCTTTTAAAAATTATTTTTCTAAACCACAAATATAATCTTTGTGTTTGTAAATTTGAACTTTCTCTTTACGGTTTCTTTTGAAGTCAGACATGTTTGTGAAGAATCACACTGAAAAAGTATAAGTATTATCTGTGTGGATGTTATTTTAGCATCAGGCATTTTTAAATTTCTGATAGATTGTGTATTTCTGGAGCAGTGTATATGCATGCATTCAAAATAAAAATTAATAGTGTTCCCCTTTTACAGCATGTGTTAGAAAACAGTGGCAAAATGTGATCAGAGTTAGGGTCTTATTTTCAGGGAGACTCACTAAGCTCTATTTTACAAGGGCATAAATGTTTACCTAAGCAAGAAGGTGAAGTCCGTTATGCCCAATAAAGGACATTTTGGAGTGCTGGTTTACGGAAAACATTTAACAGACAGTGGATCTTTTACACAAAGTACAGTGCGTTGTTTGAAACTATTTGCTCATCTATACACTATGCTTAAAATAAACACTGGGAATATGCCAGTTTTTTTTTCCTCTACCTTTTAATTCCACACCCTAGATTTTGTCACCTGCCAAAGTCAAATAAATCTTATCTAAACAGTTGAGATAAGCTTTGAGTTGTACCCAGTATGGTCAAATCAACAAACCTCTTCAAAAACAGAAATGAAATACAATAACGCTAGATTAAACAGTCTACAATGGCAATTGTGTTTGCATTTAAAGATTTTATTCCAAAAGGATTACAGTCTTGGTATCCATTTTTCTCCCCGCTGCCTAGACAAGAAGGAGACATACTGAGTTAAACAAAATGCATTTGTTCTCTAACAATTTAACTTGTACGGCTCTTATAAACAAGGCCCATAGGTGTATGAAGCCTACTGACTTAATCACTAACTTATGTCATTATCCTTGTATAAGCAAGTATGCTTGAGAGGTACCAGTGGTGGATTGAGTATCAGATTTATTTTTTCCAGCAGGAAAGTCTTTCTTTATATAGCCTAAGTACAAAATCTATAGAATTCTGGCATTTTATTGTCTGTACCCTAGAACAAATCCCCACCAGATTAAACTTCCTGAAAAGAGAAGATAGTATAAATGGATATGATTTCTAAATTAATAGGCTATTATAAAAATGCAAGTTTCTTCCCTTTTAGGGCATACATCATTTTAATTGCTAATAAAATATATACTCTTACAAGGGCAGAAGTATGTCTGTCAGGTTTACCATCATATCCCCAGGGCAGAGAAGACTACTTGGCCTGGAGTTTGAACTCTATGAGTATTTATTCAGTGAAGGAGTAAATGATGTTTTCAAGAGGAGGCTGTTTACTTTGCAGATAAATACAAACATTTCATAATTATTTAATCAGTTATTGATATTTAAAAGTAAGTTTCTGAAGTGAATACATTTTATCATGGAGTTAAATGGTTCCCTTTCAATGTTACACTATTTAATTGGCAGTTTATTTATGTGTAATCAGTAGTAAACAGATGTTATTATTTCAGTCATTGTCAGATAGTATTGACTTCTGTGCATTTCTTGACCATAGCGTAATTTATACACTGCTTGGTGATTTTTCACTGATCTTTAAGTACATCTTCACCTACTTGAATTTAACCTTTAGCACATCTGAGAATTAGGCAAACTGGGTATAGAATTGGGATGCTGATGTGCTGCCTTTGTTTTATTTTTAAGGCCCAAACAATGATATAAAATATATATTTTCATTTTACGAACATGATACATAACATAATTTATGTTGTTTTGTAAGAGCAATTATATCTACAAATGTGTGTATGATATTGAGACATTTAGAGACAACTAAGAACTTTCCATTTTTGAGTGCCTGCTATGACAAGTACTGTGTGCTACCTCCCATTTGAGGGAGATATTAACACCATTATTTACCCATTTCACATGTGAATAAACTAAGTCTCTGAGAGCTTACCATGTCTCTCCCAAGAGACATGCGCTAGTCTGTGTGAATCTAAAGCATTGAGGTCTAAGGTTTCAAGTAATTTTGGAAAAATCCAGGCTTGTGAGTTATTATTTGAGTATATTAAAACTTTTCAACTCAATAAATACGTTAATGTGTAAACCAGGGATTTGAATGGAAGGAGCAATAATAAAACTTAGAAGTCTTATAAATAAAAGGAATGGAGTGCCGGTATTTTAATTTGGAATCTTTAAAAGAAAGCTATTGACATATTTGCCATTAAGTTTATATGGTCTTAAAAAAAAGTTTATATGGTCTTTAGATAATCCAGAATTTCTTGAAATATTATTGAAGAACTTGTGTGTTTTCCATGTATGTTAAAAATGTGTAGCAACATGTCTTCTGGCAAGTTTCCCACGGTATGCACATGCTGGGTGTATGTTTGACAAGCATGTTTGGTAGTAGGATGTGTAAGCACTGCAAATGTAGTGTTTCCTCTTATTATCAAGGGTGAAATTTAGATGAATATGGTACCAAGTATTTTTCTTTCTGAGAAATGTTTTTTAACTTGTTGGGTATGTTTGGTTAACTAAACCAAGCAAAATCAAACAAAATCTTTAAAATTGCTTCACTGCATTATTAGGAATTTTTGTTAAATAATACATTTCAACAGTTTTTAAAGTAACTCCCCAGGTGTGTGGATTCTCAGTTGGGGATTAACACATCAGTATTTCCTTATAAAGGATTCTTGATTCCATTGTCGTCAGATTGCACAGTGACATACACTTACCAAAGGTTTCTATGCTTTACTGAAACTCAAAAAAAAAAAAAAAATAAGGATAGTAATTCTAGGCATTTCTACCTAAATTGTTTTTCCCTCTTTTGTTTTCCTTTTTATATCTTCCTGGCAGGACAAAT
Organism: Vulpes vulpes; assembly: GCF_048418805.1. Taxonomy (NCBI): domain Eukaryota; kingdom Metazoa; phylum Chordata; class Mammalia; order Carnivora; family Canidae; genus Vulpes; species Vulpes vulpes. The sequence continues at coordinate 128,592,433 of NC_132792.1, read as the reverse complement.
AAAGCACTTCTAGAAATTCCTGAATCCATAAAAACTGACCATTTGCATCCACCACATTTTGTAGATATGAAGAAGGAAGAGGAGGCTTCTTCCTCTGGAAATATCTTTTACTCTGTATGCCTTAATTTCTTCCTTCATTGTCGTGTGGATGGTTATGCGTATAGTATTGTTTGCAGCAGTTATCAACTGCCCATGCCAATATTTGGCTTTAGCTTTCTCAGGTGTTGCTGTCTTCATGGATTGATGGGACCAATAACACAGATAGGTGATTGGTAGTGTCTCTCTGTTAAGGTCAAAGATTATGGCTCCTCTCTGAAGATTCAGTAATGACTTTATTTTTCACATTTTAAGCTTTTTAAGTTTTCCACTTTATGTAGAACACTGGCATGTGCTGATGATATCTAAAGCAAGATCCCTGCTATTAGGCTATTTAAAATCTCCTTGGAGGGACAAAGCACCTAAATTCTGTATGAAAGAAGTACTTGAAATTATCAGGTGATTTGTATTTATGTTAAAGGGTTCAAAGAAGAGGTCAGGATGTCATCATGAGCCATGGCACTTAGGGAATGTTTCAGAGATTACTTAGGCTGGAGCCTGAAGTTGCTATTTGTTAAAGATGGTGGTTTGTCACCTTGCCCACATTTTTTAGCTTACCCTCCATTTTAGGTAACCACTGGAAACTGTTCTGGCCAGTGAGACATAAGTAGAAATTCACTAAGAATTCATATTTAATAAGCATTGCATATGTTTTCTTATTGCTTTCCTTTTCCCTCAATTTTTCCTGGAATGTGAAAGTGATGGATGGAGCTATGGCAGCTATTTTTCCACATGAGGAATAATTATTTAAAGACCATAAAAACTTTTTTGTCCCTAACCTTTTTTTTTTTTTTTTTTTTTTTACTTTCTGAATCAATGCCAACCTATCTCATTTTTAAGTCATTATTTACTCAGGTGTTCTTTGTATAGCGAAAGACAATTTTTAGTCAGTGCAAATATATTTAGTACTTTTGCCATATTATCAGGTAGCTAATTGTCAAGAATTTATTCATATTTCACATGTCTTTTTACTCTACTACAACTAAATGGTTGACATCACTCCCTACAATAGTCTAAAATGAGCCAAACTATTAAGTTGGGTGGAGGGGGGTGGGGGGGGAGGGAGGACTAAGTTATAAACAAACATGAAGAAGGACATTTTTTTTCCCTCCACCTAGTGGAGGGAAACCTTTTACTTCCTAATACATCAAAGGTTTTGGAATTCAGCTCTTATTTCTCCTTACTCCACCAGGATCTAGGTACTCTTTTTTAAAAATCTCCTTCCCTTCCTCAACTGTCCTCAGTTTGCATTAATCACCCTTGCACTTGGAGGAAGCTCCACCTATGTAAGTATTTCTTTTATTTATTTTTTTTAAAGATTTATTTATTTATTCTTTCATGAGAGACAGAGACAGAGAGAGAGAGAGAGAGAGAGAGAGGCAGAGACATAGGCAGAGGGAGAAGCAGGCTCCATGCAGGGAGCCTGACGTGGGGCTCGATCCCCGGTCTCCAGGATCACGCCCTGGGCTGAAGGTGGCACTAAATCGCTGAGCCACCCAGGCTGCCCTATGTAAGTTTTTCTCAACATATTATTACTTTTGCCAAAACTAGAGACAACCACAAATTGAGTTAGGTAAGAAGAGGGCAATATTTCTATTAATAAGGAAAGACTTATAAGAGAAAATAAGGTGATCAAAGTTTCTAGCCTATGGTCTCTCTTTTAGCTTCAGAGTCCCTAAAGTTTTAAGAGCACTTTTGGGGGAGTAGGCAATATCATGAATGAATTTTGTGAATACCGAGATCACTAGGGGCAGGGCTTCTGGCTGTGCTAGATTATGAGTCAGGTGCTGTATATCTAGCAGAATATGGTCAGAAGAGAGTGTGTGGGATCTCTGTGAGGAACTGGCCAAAATTATTATTTTTTCTCCTAAAACTCCTTTATTATTGGGATATTGACTTTCTTGAATTGGTTCAATGTTCTTAATGTTTTCTTTTTGATGTACTTTGGGCAATGCTCTCACATTTATTTCTCATTCTTTCTATTGAATTTTTCTACTTATATTACCATGTTTTTATGTGTGAAGAACCATTTTCTTTTTCCAATTTGGAGGGTATTGCAGCAATTCAGGCAATAGTTAAGAGTGTCTGGGAACAGGTTGGTAGCAATGACAGTTATGAAATGAAGTCATATTCTACATGTATTTGGAATGTAGAACCAGGAGGATTCATAATGTATTGGATGTAGAATGTGAGCAAAAGAAAGGAATTAAAGATAGTCCGTCTGCCTATGGAGTCTCCATCATGTAAGACAGGGGATTGTATGGGCAGAGTGTGTCTACCTCTAGAGTTCAGGTGAGCTAGCTGAGAAGGCTGTTGGTTCTACAAGCTGGTGGTTCAGGAAGGAGGTTGGAGGCTAGAGAGGAAAATGTCTCAAATCTGCCATGAGACTAGAGGGACATCACGAAGGTTGGAGAGTAGATGGACGTGAAAAGAGGTAAAAAGATCAAACCCTAGGATCCTTCAATAATAAGAGGTTGGGGAGAGAAGGAGCCAGCTTAAGAGAATGAGGAGTGGGAAGCATTAGGAACAGGAGGAAGAGGAAGAGAGTGGCATCCTGGAAGCCAAATTAAGCATGTGTATCTGGAGGAAGGAATTAGTCGCTGCATCAAATGCTGCTGAGGATGGAGTAATGTGCATTTGGATTTCACAGGACTGAAATTACTGGTGATTTAGTAATTTGAGCAAAAGCCTCATGGCGTGGGATTAAGAAGATAAGGGCAGAGAAGAATGTGGGGACAATCGGTATTGGCATACCTTGGGAAACTATGGAGAGTAGTGTTCCTCCCCTGTTTTCTGGTCTCTAGTATCTGTGTTAGAGGCATTCTGTAGATGATTTGATCTTTGGCTCTCCTGGCTGAAAAGTGGCAGAGGTAACAGCTAATGAGAAGCTGTGAACCCTCTTCCACAGCCTTTGACTCTCAGTTCAGTGTGTTATTATCTGGCTATGTTATTTTTTGGGCAACCACCCAAGTCTTTTTGTTCTTTCCTCTTGGAGTGGTGAGATGCTCCAGAGACTTCTAGTTTCTAGCCTGAGAGAATAAAGGTCTGTCTGGTAGTTTTCTGGGCCCCATGATGGGGAAGAGAGTTGGCTAGAGGTAGCGGGGGACGCGGGATGGGGAAGAGGTTCTGTCTTCAATAATGCAGTACTGCATGTTGTCCTCATGTTTTCCGTGTAGTCCTCTGGTCTAAAATTGTGCTTGTCGTCCCTCTGCCCAGAGATTTTGTTTTAATTTCTCAAGAAAATGAACCTGACATACTTGAGGAGGACATTTTCAGAATGGAGATATAACCAATGGACAGATGCCACTCACCCAGAGCTCCTTGTTTCTGGCACTCCCCACTTTTACTCTCAGCTGGACAGCTATCTGGTGCTGCCAGTTGCTTGGCCTTCAGAGTTAGTTCTCAATGTTCCCCCGGACAGCTGTAGATTCGCCATTTGCAGGTCTGCTAAATTAGGTACAACTAGTTTCCATATTTTACTGCTGTCACCACCTCATCTTTCAATCCTTATGAATTTATATTTTAAAAAAATCTCTCTACTATGGAGTAGAGAGTGGAACTTTAGGGGAGAGCAAAACTGAATACACATTTTCCCTCTGCCATCCAAGGCAAAGATGCTTCCGTCAGTGTCTCTGTATCACCAAATAAAATGAAGCAATTTAAATGCTATTAGGATTTATACCGTCTATTTTTTAAAAAGATTTTATTTATTTATTCATGAGAGACACAGAGAGAGGCAGAGGGAGCAGCAGGCTCTATGCAGGGAGCCCGATGTGGGACTCGATCCCCAAACTGGGATCATGCCCTGGGCCAAAGGCAGGCGCTTAACCACTGAACCACCCAGGCGTCCCTATACCGTCTATTATTCATTCACTTTCAGAATATTCTTTGAGGATCTTTTCCACTTGATGATTGCATTATTTGTCTCCCCTTCGCACAAGTTCTGCTGTGCACTTACAATGCCATATAATTGTATGCTAATGTCTTTCCATTTCACCAAACTGTGAGCTCCTCTAGACAGAGGAGCTTACATCTCCAGATCTGCAAAATGGTTTACCGTGCATTTACAGAAGAGATAATAAATATTTTCAGAGAAAGTGAATAGCAACTACATCCCCCCTCAAAGGGGGAAATTTTTAATTGAAATGTACAGTGAGTTAGAAATTATCTTCACATACGTCCTTTTCCCTGACTTTAAAGTATAATGACAAGTTGTTTGCAATTCCTTGAAGAGATCTTTTAGAAGATTTTGGTCCTCAGTGGCTAGGAGATGATGACAAGCTTGGAACCATTTTTAACCAAGAGATGATTCTGATCTTTGCTACTTAAGATGAGTTTCTACTTGAACAAAGGTCTTTGCTTTGCTTCTAAGCAATTTGCAGAGCTGACTTCGTCTTAATTTTTCCTGTGGCTTCTGAATTCCAAATTCAGAAGTTAAGATGGTTTCTCTAAGCCCTTATACTCTTTCTTACTATGTCAGTGAGAAGAGGGCATGAACTGTAAATACAGGCTGATTTGCACTTGTTTTGTGTTTAAGCTTCTGCTGACTCTCCTCCCTTCTCATATACCTTATCCAAAATTAGTGTTGATGGTTTCCCTGTGGGTGAGACATGTTTAGTCTCCCATATTACTATGGTACAAGTAAAACTCATTTTTCTTTTTGCTGGGAGTGTTTTCAACCTAGTTTGTCTAAAATCTCTCAATCAAAATACTGATTTGGAGAGATAACACTATGATATTTTTCATATACGAATGTTAAAGGGGCCATAATAACAAACACAATCAACATTTTCTGAGTATTTGCTACAGGAATGGCAGTGCTTCTGGGTGTTTTACTTGAATAATCTCCTGCAAGAATCCTATAGGGTGGATGCTTTTATTCCATCCATTTTTATAGATTCAAGCAAATTGAGACATCCAATGTTACACAGATAATAATAATTGGTGGGGCCAGTTTGACTTCAGAGCCCTGTGTGTTCTACTACCTTCCATTGGTCCTTGTCAAATGATATGATCTTACATATTATTATCTTTGCGTTTTATGTTTTTGCACCAAAAAGTCAACTAGGATGAAGTTAATTATTTATGAAAGGGCAATCGGGGTAAGCGCATAGAATATTTTGTTTGTCTAGTCAAGTTAAAGGTACTGTTAATTTCCAGGAATTACTAACCTCCCAGCCTATTTCAGCCTGTCAACATCCAGCAAAGATTTTTTCCAAGCCTCCTTTTATGTACTTGTTTTTTTAATTTTATATATGGTGAAGTACATAACAATAAATTAGGCATGATCATGTAATTGTATAGGGAAGGATCTGTTAATATTATCTCATGTCTCTGTATGTCTGTATATCATGCCTCAGATAAACTCAATCCCATTGAGACTAGGAGGCTCAGCTGATTTGATAGGCTCTGCCTGTATGAGAAGTCAGCTTTCCTGACTAGTGCGTTTCTTCTGTCTGGTAAATCATGATGCCTCTTCCATTTATTCTGGGCCCTTAGAGTCTAATAGAAAAACAAAAACATTGATGAAATTAATACATGGTAGAGAATAATAGAGAGCCACAAGTTGAGATTTGAAATCTAAGGAACAAAGAGCCAGAGTTAGCAACCTGGCATGGTGGGCAGCCTCTTAGATGGCCTCCAAAGATCTCTTATTCATGCTCTTGTATGTGGGCTGAGTCTAGAGACTCATAATCAATAGAATATAATGGAGATGATGGAATGTCACTTCTAAGATTAGGTTACAATGAGAAAGTGCTTATCTTTTGTGCCCTGTCTCACTCCCTCTGAAGGAAGCCAGCTGTCTTATTGTGAGCTTTGCTATGGAGAGACATATCAGGCAAGAAACTGAGGCTCATTTTAAGCCAACAGGCAGTGAGGAGCTGAAGCCTTTACTCTGAGGAACTGAATCCTGCAAACAACCACATGAGCTTGGGAATGGATCTCCCCATAGAGGCTTCATAGAAGATCTCAGCCCCAGCCAATACCATGACTGAAGTCTTATGAGAAACCTTGAGGCAGAGGCACCCAGCTAAGCTGCACCTGGATTTCTGACCCACAGATAATACACTGATAATATGTTTTAAGCCTCTAAGCTTTAGTGTAATTTGCTATGCAGAGATGGATAACTAATATTCTCAGTAATAAACACCATGAGGTTTTTTACTTTTGGGGGTCTCTACCTTCAGTTTAGCAGGTCATGTGGGAGGGAGGGATTAAGGCAGGAAATCATAGCAACTGGAGTCAGTGTTCAGGGAAGAGGCCATCAAAAGCAGCCTCAGGGCTGTCCTATCCCACTGGGGAGACCCCAGCTTAAGAAAACCCAAATAAACAAGAGTGGAGTCGTCAAACACTAACAGTGTTCCATTGCTTAAAATACTGCATTCAGTGAGAGTGTATCATACTGAATTACGCCAATAAAGTGAACTACTTAATCTGGCTACTCAAAATATATGAAACATTTACAATTTGGCTAATAATTAATGTTTTGGGAACTTTTGTGTGAGTTTCTTTTAACATAACCTCTTTTATGCACTTTTTATCAGAAGCAGAGGCTGGATTCTCATTATCATGCAGTAATTCAGACAGATATGTTATGTCACACTCTAGTCTGTGAGTGATTTAACATTGTAGTAAGTTAGAATAAGCAACATGTCCCACGTTTCTGGTGTTGAAGAAGGTAGCTATGTGTAAATAGCAAAGACTGAGTATCCAGGGAATGTAATACAGGTTTATGACTATCAACTGTTTGTGTCATTGTGTGTACAATGTCACGTGTCCAACACACCATCATTTCCCATGTTGGATCTAGAATTCTTTTTGTGTAATGTGATATCTTAAAATTAGAAGGAAATATATATTTTCTTCTGTTAGCATAGTTCATTTTGATACATTTTTATTACCTTAGGTTAAATTGACTTTTTATATTCTAAAATAGGCTATTTTACTCTTCATTTTGTAACAGCATGGTCTAATGAGAAGGTGTTGGATGTCAGCAAGTGTGTACCAGTGGAGTTCATGAACTAAAGGACTGGTCTTAACTTTTGATTATTGAAAACAAATGTTCAATCCCAAACCTAATTTTAATCTAACACATTCCCAGCCTGTCTCCAGTTCTAACCAATGTGTTCACAGATAATACACATTTTAAAATTAATTACACAAATTATTTCAAGGCTTCTTGAATTATCCTTCTTACTATAAAATTGCTTATTTTCTCCACATGATAAACATATGCTACAGACAAAAGTTATTATCCCACTTGATAAAATCTCAGAGAAGATTAGTGTCTTGATCAACAATACACAGCCTGTTGGTAGAAAAGCCAGAAAGAGTACCATGTTCTACTTATCACATCCTTGGCATTTTATAAAAGTTTAAACTTAAAAATAAAAATGCTATCCACTTTGGTCTGGAGTGATTATTAACACATGATCATTTATACGTTGTTTAAAGAGAATGGTTAAAACCTCCATATGTTCTAATCCTGGAAAGTCCATGTCCTTTACAAATAAATTAATAATCTTTTAACATGCAAAAAAGGCTAGAATTTCCTCTCAACACTTAGTCTTGCACTCTTCTGCATAAAAACAGGTGCTTCTTGGCTAAATACAGAGTAACAAATTTATATATATTTATGGGAAAGCAATTAAAACTGCTCGGTAGACCCGCAGAAGAATGTTGAGGTGGGAAGTGTGATGAGTCCCAGTCAATGATGGCTGCTCCTGAAAGTCCTAGAGCAAAGTGTAGGAAATGAGTATGAAATATTTGCATAATCTGAAGCATAATCACATAAGCACCTAGTGGACTGTTAGAGAATAAAGTAATCTGAATTCAAGATTTATCACTAAATATCCTTCCTAATTTGGGATTTGTATTTTGAAATCTAAGTCTTATGCCTAACAGTTTAAAGGCCAAGTAAAAAGAGTTATGATGAATGGATTACAGTAGCTGTAATGTAAGCCAGGCTGTCATTTAGTTGTGGTAGTTCATTGTTCAGGTGAACCCCTTAATAAATACAGGTGGAGTTTTTCTTTTTGGTTTATGAGGGCACAAAACACAAGGAGGAGAAAAAAGGAACTTGTTTAACCTGAAGTTAGATAATAAAGCTTATTAGAGCCAGAACAGTTGAACTTTTGTGAAAACTTGAAGAGAGAAATATAACTAACCAACCACGTGCTAGATTATTTTTTTTTAAGATTTTATTTATTTATTTATGAGAGATACACAGAGAGAGGCAGAGACACAGGCAGAGGGAAAAGCAGACTCCTCGCAGGGACCCCGGTGTGGCACTTGATCCCAGCACTGGGATCATGCCTTGAGCCACAGGCCGATGCTCAACTTCTGAGCCACCCAGGAGCCCCCACATGCTAGATTTTTTTTTTACTTATTCCTGCCTTTGGTCCCCAAGAAACCCAAAATCATCCTAATATTTTCTACGATTTCTTTTTCCCCTCACCCCTGTCCCCCCTAAAGACACTAAAGATTGTCAAGTTAAGTGACAATTGAAGTAATGCAGCACTAAAGAAAAATTTAAACCCAGTAAGTTCATTTCCATGTCCTGGGTTCTTTCTACATCAGTAAACCATCCTATAAAGATAGAATTCCTTTTTGGGGGAAAAGAGGAACTATCACCTTGTTATAATCTCAAAAAAAGATGTTTTCCTCTTAAAGAAGGCTGAAATTTTGTACATGGAATCAGGGAATTTGTGAGGTGCTTTTTCTTTGAATCTTTTGCCATCTTAAAAAATGTATGTGTATTTCTATTTACAAAAATTCCTTAGCATTGCCATACCTGGAAATCCTAATTGGAATGGTTTCTGAACATCTGGTTGTCTGCAGCCTTTTGAGGCTGAGAAATTGAGAACATCCACATCAAATAGCTTCAGTTTCAGGTCATTGTTTCTCAAGTAACAGTTAACCTGTGTAGTAAGTTGCCTGAATGATAAGAACACTTTATATATTATTGAGTACATGAGTGAGTGCATTGTTTTATTTCCTTGATTTTAGAATTTTATCAGTTAAAAATATACAGATTTTAAGGAAAGGAGCACTAGAAGGCACCACTAAATAGTAAGATATGAATTTTACTCTGAGTTTTGATTTCTGAAATGTTAAAATGTGCTTTTTAAACTGAATGAATATAGCACTTCAGTAACCTTAACCTTTCCCCCATTACTTCTTTTGCCTTTATTGCCCATCTTAACGTCCTGTCATTCCATTCATTCATCTGCCTGTATCTAATCGTCTCTAATTTTCAGCTAGTGAAACATGACTATATTGTTCTCTCAAAATTGCAATTCCCATCAAATTGCGTTAGCATCTCAAGTGTAAAGCTAACTAGGAGAAAATTGTGAGGAAAAATAGTAACAGTATTTCTTTCCATGGTGATTTCCTTGTGGATGACTAAAAGTGAACTTTTATGGATTAAGAACTTTGGAGGACTTAAAGCCATACACCTATGGTTAGCACCACATTCCATTTATTAAGATACTCTTAAGGATCTGACATCGTGTGAGATAAATAGGTGAGAAACCTCAGTATATATGTAAAAAAAGCTTCATGTGTGGAAGCTTATAGGAATAACATGTTTTAAGAGGATGGTTAAAGTCGGAGGACAATTGTAACTTTTATAAAGAATTTTGACATAAGTATGAATGATTTTATTGTGTCATTTTACCTTGTTCCAAGAATGAAATCTTACACTAAGTTGACTACTGGCATTTCCTTCATTGTTTTCCCATCAACCTTTTGCTGTATCATCAGAGGAATGTAGAAATACTGGATTATTATCTAATGAATTCCAAAGTCAGAGATCTTTGGATTTAGTGTAAGATTTTCTTTAAGGGCTAGCTCGACAATGCACAAATCCAAAGGGATAATTCCACACATGAATTTGCTGTCTTTTGAGTTTAATTCATTTTGTTACATTATAGCCATATTACCACCAGTGAAAATTTTTTATTAATCCCTTTTAATTAATTTCTGAAATATAATCAGTTAGTTTGGTCATGTTTTTACTACTTTGAGTCATTAAATAGATTGTGATATGTTTACCTTATGTGGTCTAAGGAATGAATAGATTTGTCTGAAAATCTTAATCAAATTCTTAGATTGATATTTGAGACATAATTTTTTGGAAATGGAGATAGTGGAATATTATTAGGGTGGAAGTATCATATTCTACTTACTACGATCTTTGTTGGTGAATCTGGGCTCTGTTCCCAGCTCCAAATAGAAATGCTAAATTATCTTGGTTAGATTTCTGATCCATCATATGCTTCAATTTCCCACTTGTCTTTTTAAATCCTTTCTTGGTATTTTGCCAGAGTCAACTAGAAAATGTCTCATGTACTTTAGGTTTTAAGAGAGAAGACAGTATAAAACGCCTCAATTATCAGAATAAATCTAACTAATTTGTGATGATCCACTTTGTGATTTTTCTCCCAGAAATCTTTAATCCCATAGGAGCTTCATTGGCTACTTGGCACATATCTGATCAGGGCAAATTCATGTCATTTCTAGCAAATATATATGTAGGTAATGCAGAATGTTTTTGATTAATCTGTGCCCAAACTGCATTATAAAGCATACTGACTCCAAAATCCAACGTGCTTCTCAGGCCAAAAGAAATGTATTTAAGAACATATTCCCAGTTTTTTTTAATTATTTTTTATTTTTTATATTCCCAGTTTTTGATTATCCAGTCCTCTTCTTCCTTATATAAGTGTGGGTAGTTTGTACTTTAAGAATTGATTTTGGAAAAAAATAAAATAAAATAAAAAATAAAAAAAATAAAAAAAAGAATTGATTTTGGGGGTGCCTGGGTGGCTCAGTCAGTTGAACGTCCAACTCTTGATCTCGACTAAGGTCTTAATCTCACAGTCTTGATTGGAGGCCCACATTGAGTTCCACGCTGGGCATGGAGCCTACTTAAAAAAAAGTGAGCTTTTAAGGTTGTATCTGTGTTAATCTCTATATCATAATCAATGAATTCTCCCTTGATTATAACAATTTAAAAAATTATAACAAAATGCATCTTTCATTTTTATATGAAGTCCTTCAGTTTAGGGATTAATTTCACCTTTGTCATAAGTCTAGGAATTGGCAGATGTGAGTGCTTACCTCACAAAATCGGGTATTGCAGTAACAGGACTGATTTGCCTGTTTCTCTAGTATTAAGCAAATTTTTCAAATTCATGCATTTGGGCCTTGAAAGACAGACTCACAGTTTATCTTTGACTTTAGACTGGGTCATATTCATGGGATTTTGCATTTAAGGAATAAGTGAAAGTTTTAATACCCCTGCACCCATTGAAATTCCCTGGGCACAGTATTGGTAGTGGGGTGAGTGTGTACATTTAAGTTAGAACATTATTCTGGAGATGGTCACTGTTATTCAAGATGGTCAAACATCTTTTCACAGCTGGCTTATGGCAATTTATATTCTTTTGTGTTTTTTCCTTTTTTTCTACAGCTGTTGTGAACTTGGACAATTCTGTGGTTGATCTGGAGACCCTTCAAGCTCTCTATGAGAATGTGAGTAATAGAAGGAATTTTATGTGTGAGTATATAATACATACACAATACTTGCCAATATGCACATCTAGACTCATTGCCTTAATGTCCTTTAAGAAAAATTGATCTGGGTGCACTGAATTTACTTAAGTCTAAATTTATTAAGATATGGTCTAGGCAACCTACTGGACAAATGTGCAGTCTCATAATTTCAAAGATTGTAGTTCAAAGCTTGCAGCATATGAAGTCATTCACATTCCCTCTTTTGAAATATAATAGTCAATGCTTAATGTAGGGGTTAATTTGAGCTAAGCATTGTTCTGTGTACTAACTCCACATAAAAACTCTAGGTAGGATCTACTATTATCTCCATTTTCCAAACTTTAGGAATTTTGTGGAAGTTTAGGCATAGCAAGGTCAGATGACTTGCTCAAAATCATACAGCAAATGTAGTATAGCTTGGGGTTTAATTCATTCTGGCTCCATTGTTCTAAACTGCATAGTTTGCTTCACCAAGTGGCTGAACATTCAAGCTTTCTTCTCATAGCACTTTTTCTTAATTAGGCAGGAAAATGTATAAGTAACGGAGAAGTATGACTGTAGCATGATGTAGTCTGTGCCTTTGGAAAGTGCGATTTGTGTGGTGATATATAAAATGGTTTTAGATGAGACATAGCATTAAATAACATTGATTCACTTAGTAAAAAAGTGATTATCTTATTGGGGCCTTTACAGTGCTTCTGGATTATATTTAGGAGAAAGTCTCATCGTGACTCTATTTTGTACTTGGTATCTTTGGGCTCTCTCTCTCTTTTTTCATTTTGTTTCTGCTCTTGACGCTAATGCGCCTGGTATGTAAGCCTCTGTTCTCTTTAGGGGCATGGCCTTAGTTGGTCCTTGACTTTTCAGCCCCAAGTTAAAGACTTCCTGGCTCTGGAAGACACACATGGTCAACAAGGATGCAGACTTTCTTCCCTGACTACTCCCTTGGGAACAGTGTATTGCAACTGCTTGTCCACTCTTGAACTTGGTACTTTTTAAACTTATGCATATGTGGTCTCCCCTGTGAAATTTAGACCTCTGTAGGAGAAAATATTTCTAATGGTATATCACATAGAATCTCTTGGTCAAGTGTAGAGTCGGTACCTGGTCAGCACAGCGAACATAGCAGTTAGATGAAGTCATTCAGAAACCCTGAGAGGGCAGATTTGAATAGTTGATTATAGAGTTGCCACTACATGATGGAAAGCTGTAAAAAATAGCTCATGTATTTAGTATATTAGTATCCTAGTGAAGTGGGTATTTAAAACATATCTATTCAGAGGTATAGAGAGTTTTCATTTCTCTTGAATCTTTGATACTAACCCTCCCCCAACCAGGAGAGCCATATGGAAGAAATGAGGAAATACCAGGGAAAGGAATTTCTTCAACAAATCATAATGATATATGATGTTGGTATATGTGTAACTGCTTCTTATACATACATTACATATACATATATACAAGTGGTTAGTTATATACATAATTTATGTGTGTGTATATGCATGTGTTGTGTATATTATATGAAGATAGATGAATGTCTTAACTTGGTATATCCATGTGCACAAGTATACATAGAAAGAATACATAAATTGGGCACAAGTATATTTATGAGGGAAGTTTAATTTGCAGTGATTCAAAGTATTTTATTTGGAAGTTTTTAGCCTTTAAGAGCAAATTAATTTCATGAAGTATAAATTTCTGATTGAACAAACTAGATAGCTACCCAGAATTTGTGTCTATTTCTTATCATCATACTTTGTGAAAGTCAATTGAGTGTTAGCTGGAACTGGTTGAATTTGTGGCTTTCTTTTTATTGTTGTCGTCAAACAGTGGTTCAGGCTTTTGTTGTGTTAAGGAAACAATAGTGAGGATGGTTCACAGTAATATTAGTTCAGGTAGGAATAGTCTAGATTTCTTTGATAGCTATCTATGGTAGAAGAACTTAAAGAATCCATTATGAATAATAGATAATTGTATATAACATATACAAATAGAACTCATTTTAGTGCCTGGTTAACTTCCATTAAAGTACAAGCCCAAAGAGGGAGAAATATTTGTTTTATCCATTGACAATATCTCCAGCATCTAGAGTTAAGGAATATTGGGCACATAGGAAGTATTTAGTAAATGTTAAATAAATATTTATATGAGTTAATGAGTGAAATCTACTGATAGGGTTTATTTCAAAACCTCTTTAGGGCTATCATGTAGTTTTAAGATCCAGTTTGTCTGTTCAAACTGTTTGGTACCCACTAGAAATAGGGATCTATATTGAATATCTATTTGTGCTATTTTTATTTCTTTAGTAACTTAAGAGGATTTAGTGTCCAAAATAATTAATGATTCTTTTCTAGGGATAAATGCTGAGAAAAAAATTTGTGCTTTTTTTGAGTAATATGCAACAGTTGTCGATAAAGTCTTCCTCATTTAGCAAATGAATATGCCTATAACAAAGCAAGGATCTCCTTCTAAATTAAATAATTGAAATACATATTCCCAGCTCCAGCAAAGATGCATTTATTCAAATTCCTTCTTTTCAGTTGCTTAGTTAAGTCCCTTATATGTATGAATTAATTTAATCCTCTAAGTGGCCTTGCCTATGATTTCTGAAGAAGAAATACTATTGTTATCTAACCCTTTTAGGAAAAATGAGACAGAGAGAAGTTCTCACAATTCTGAGCTGGATTGACACCTGGTCACTTCCCCTCAGGAATGTGCTCTAAGCACAGAATTTCCTGGCTCATGGTGATAACTGAATAGAGCCTTCAGGGGGGCCTGAGATAGCACATTGTGGTGGAAATGAACATGAGATAAAAAGTCATAAGAACTCTGTTCAGGTCCTAGCACCACAATTAAATAGATATATGTCATTGTTTTCAGTTTCCAGATTCTCATTTCTAAATGGGGTTCCTAATAATTCATAATAATATCACCTTTTTCATCACTATCAAATAGATGTAGAAAGACTTTTCTGGATTACTCAATACTTTTATACTTTAATTTTTTTAAATAAAAATAGGTGTGGGCATAGAACTATGTCAAATTGCAGATGATTTCATCTAGGATTGGCAAGATTGAGGGTAACAAAGTTTGTGTGCCACGTAAATTAATGCAAAATTGGACCTTTTCCTCAAGGGTCTCAAGATTTTGCCAAGTGAAGCAGATTAACATTACATGTTTACAAGCAACATCAGTTAATAGAGAATACTTTTTAAGTTATAAAACTCACAATGATACTACTTTACTCACAATCATTTTATAATTTGCTTTAGCTTTTGAAACAATCTCAAAATAAAGTTGCAGGTGTGGCACAAAGATAGATATATCATAGCTATAAATTATATATATATAATAAATTGCCAACATTAGGCTCTATTTTCTCTGAATACTTGGGTGCATACTATCTACAAATAACAAACCTTTAACCACAATGCAACCATCAACATTAGGAAATTAACGTTGATATATTATTATCATGTAATCCTCGGAACCCAGTCAAATTTTGCCAGTTGTTCCAATCGTGTCCTTTATATTTTGGACATCTTTCAAATATTGTTGTGTTTCCTGTTGTCCTTTCTTTGGGCACTTGCCTCTTTTGTGCTTTATATTAATTATCATTATGTGTATATAAGTCATATCCTTCAACTGAACTATAAATTCCTTATTAGGATTTGTATATTTCACATTTAAAATAATGGTTGGCATATAATATAATAATTACTAATTAATTAAGGAGTGGCCTGTTTTTGTTCTCGATATAGTTTTATAATGGAGGTGAAAACTGTTTATATCACTATATTTCAAATGCTGTATTTTTTGAAAGATCAGTGTAAATGTGATGATCTCAGAAATATATTTTCAAAGATTCAGAATTACTGTGTAAATAAAGTTAACCATTACTATACCAGAAATATTTCATTATATTATGTGTGGTTTTCCAAAAAGCAGTTTGAATTAAAATAGCAACATTCTTTTGTAGGGTAAACAGCATGTTTGTTTCATTTATGTTGTAATTTTGGAGATTATTGCCTCAAGAGTCCCTTGTTGCTAGCAAAATCTTGGCTTTTCTTAGATTACCTTGAACCTTTTGAGTGTCCAGGGGTTTGTCAGGCAGCTTGGGCTTTCTTTTCTCAATTGACACTAAATAACACATACTTCAGTGAACCCAGATAAACCCAAGACCATAGAGCCAGTTATAGTTTATTTTTTGTGCACAGTGCAGATAATTTTTTCCATGTTTTTTAGTTGCTGTCTGTATATTTACATGTGACTGATAAAAATAAGGTAGCATGCTGTATGAATGCACATTTCTGGCGTACCTTAGTGGGAGTCCTACTTCCCACTTCCCAAACTTTACAGCAGTATCATAGCTAGATTAAAGTATACCATAGTTTCATTTAGCGTGACGATATGAACATACTTTTAGTACTCTTTCCCTCCTCTTCTACTCCAAATCACACAAAGGCATACCCAGAAGAAGTTATAATTCTAGCTACATGAAACTATCCTAAGGTGACAGATTCTTCCTATTTTCATCTACAGTGTATCAGATAGGGCAGCAACCTATGTAACTATAATAGAAGTTTTATATCTTCTCTATGCTATTTACTGGTGTGGAATGAATGAGTGAATGAGCTCTTTGAAACAGCAGCTCAGCACAGTAAAATTTTCAGGCTATTTATCACTGCAATTCCTTTCCCTTTCACACTTCTAATTCCTTTCCCTTTCACACTTCCAGCTTCCTAACTCACATATACATGGAGATTAAGCCATCTGATTCATATACACCAGTTTTTCTTCATTGGCCATTACCATTTTCTCTTTTTCTAAAACAAATTCTATAAATACCTTTGTGTCTTCTTATGTTCCAACCAGTGAGATGTTCTCATTCTGTACTCATTTCTTCTCCCAGCTCTCCTTTGTCAAAGCATGCTCAGATGTCACTCAAATTTAAAAGGAAAATAAATAAGTAGCTTACTCTCTTTGCTTAATTATTTATCTCATTAAAAATATTTACAGAATGCTAACTAAATGTCAGACACTATGCTACGACCAGTGCTCAGTAGTAGTAGCTTCTGTGGTTTGTCTCCTCCAGATTTCATAAATGACGCCTTCCTCTGGTTCATGTACACACACACTCAGAAAGAGAGAGAAGGAGAGTTAGAGAAGTCAACCACAAATGGGCTCTGAACACATGTAATCGGTAGGGAAAGCATCTCTGAGGAAGGGATGTTGGGAGTGAAAGTAGGAGTCACCCAAGAAGGAAATGAAAATGTTCTAAGCAGAGAGCACAGTGTGTGCCAAGATTAGGAAGCATGAAAGGAGTTAGAGTTAGCACACTGGGGAGAAGAAAGTATGTGTGAGTAAATAGCTCTGGAAGGAACGGGCAGAAAGATGTGGAAGCAGACAGTGGCTAGGTTTAGCTAGGGATTTTAGGGCATTTTAAGAGAATTGTGAAATTTAAAAATTTTCCTTTTAATTCTGTCAATTTTTACATCCTATATTTGGAGGCTTTCTGATTAGACCCATACACATTTAGATGTATTTTTGGGTTAAATGTCGCATTTATCATTATGAAATTATTTCCTCTGGTAATACGTACCTAGTTTTGAAGTTTATTTTAACTAGTACTTAAATAGCCATTCTACCATTCTTATACTTACTGTTTACATGGATTTTCTTGTTCTATCCATGTACTTCCAACTTACCTGTGTCTTTTTTAAAAAAAGATTGTTTATTTATTCATGAGATCCAGGATAGCCCTACAATTTTGCATTCCAACTAACAGTATACGATGAATGTTCCAATTTCTCCACATACTCATCAACACTTATTGTTCTTGTGTTTTTTGTTTGTTTGTTTTTGTTTTTTTGATAATAGCCATCCTAACAGGGGTGAGATAATATCTCATTGTAGTTTTGATTTGCAGTCTTCTGATGACTGGATATTGTACATCTTTTCATATACCTCTTGGCTGTTTGTATGTCTCATTTTTTTTTTTTTAAAGAGAGAGAGAGAGATAGAGTCAGAGAGAGAGTCAGAGTGCAAGCAGGGGGAGAGGGAGAATCTTTTTTTTTTTTTTTTTTTTTTTTTTATGATAGTCACAGAGAGAGAGAGAGAGGCAGAGACACAGGCGGAGGAAGAAGCAGGCTCCATGCACCGGGAGCCCGATGTGGGACCCGATCCGGGGTCTCCAGGATCGCGCCCCGGGCCAAAGGCAGGCGCCAAACCGCTGCGCCACCCAGGGATCCCCGGGAGAGGGAGAATCTTAAGCAGAGATCATACATGAGCCAGAATCAAGAGTCAGACACTTAACCAACTGAGCCACATAGGTGTCCCTAACCTATTTTTTAATCATGTTATTAGGAGTTTTTTTTTTTTTTTTTTGCTATTGAGTTATTGGAGTTCCTTATATATTTTGAAAATTAAGCCTATAAAATTTATATGATTTGCAAATATTGTAATCCCACTTGTCTGTTTTTGCTTTTGTTGTCTGTGCTTTTGGTGTCATATCCACAATATCCTTGCTAAGACCAATGTGATGAATCTTTTCCCTATGTGGTCTAGGAGTTTTATAGTTTCCAGTTAAGTCTGTGGTTCATTTGGGTGATTTTTGTGTATGGTATAAGAGTCCAGTTCCATTCTTTTGCTTGCGGATATCCTATTTTCCAACACTACTTGCTGAAAAGGCTGTTTTTCTCTGTTATGTATTCTTGGCACCCTGGCTGAAGATTATATTGAATTGATTGTATATCTATAAATTTATTTCTGTGCTCTCTGGCCTGTTCTATTGCTCTATATATCTGTCTTTATGCCTGTATCATACTGTTTTAATTACTGTAGTTTTGTAATATAATTTAAAATTAGGAAGTTTGATGCCTCTAGATTGGTTCATCTTATTCAAAATTGTTTTATCTGTTGGGGTCTTTTTGTTGTTACAAAAGAATTTTAGATTTATTTTTCCTACTTTTGTTCAAAACAAAACAATCCAGTTGAGATTTTGCACTGAATTTGTAAATGGCTTTGGGCAGTTTTAACATCTCAATAATATTTAGTCTTCTAGCCCATGAGCATAAAATATCTATTTATTTGTGTCATAATTACTTTCTTTCATCAATGTTTTGCAGTTTTCAGTGTACAAGTCTTTCACTTCCTTAATTAAATTTATGGTTAAATATTTTATTTTTTTTGATGTTTTTACAGATAGGATTGTTTTCTTAATTTCCTTTTCAGATAGTTCATCATTAGTTTATAAAAACACATCTGATGTTTTTCCATGTTGATTTTGTGTCCTTTAAATGTTTGGTAGATGGGGTGCCTGGGTGGCTCAGTCTGTTAAGCATCCCAGTCTTGATTTCAACTGAGATCATGATCTCAGGGTTGTGAGATTGAGCCTTATGTTGGGCTTTTATTTGTTGAGAGTTTTTTTATTACTGATTCATTCTCCTTAGTTATTATGTTCAGGCTTTCTTTTTCTTTTTGATTCAGTCATAGTAGGTTGTATATTCCTAGAAACTTACTCACTTCCAGTTTGTTGGCTTACAATTTTCATAGTTGTCTCATGATCCTTTTTATTTTTGTGGTATCAGTTGTGTTTTCATTTACATTTCTGGCTGTATTTATTTGAGTCTTCCCTTTTTTTCTTGGCTATTCTAGCTAAAGGTTTGTTAATTTGGTTATCTTTTAAAAATATCTCTTAGTTTCACTGACTTTTTTTCTATTTCCGTATTCTATTTTATTTCTGCTCTATTTTTATTATTTCTTTTTTTCTTCTAATTTTGGATATAGTTTATTCTTTTGTAGTTAGTTCTTTGAAATGTAAAATTAGGTTGTTTATTTCTTCTTTTTAAATATAGGTGTTTATTGCTATAAACTTTCCCCTCAGTACTATTTTTGCTGCATTCCATAAGTTTTGCTTTGTTGTATTTTCATTTTCATTTGTCTCAAGATATTTCCTGACTTCTCTTTTGATTTCTTATTTGAACCATTGGTTGTTTAATATGTCTTGTTTAATTTGCACCTATTTGTGAGTTTTATAGTTTTCTTTTTGATACTGATTTCTACTTTCATTCCACTGTGATCAGAAAAGATACTTGGTATTAATTCAGTATTCCTAAATTTCTAAACACTTGTTTTATGAACTCTAACATGTTTTCTGTTCTTGAGAATGTTCTATGTGTGCTAGAGATGCATGTATATTGCATTTTGTTGGATTAAAAATTTTGTACATGTTTGGTCCATTTGGTCTATGGTGTTAACATATCCAGTGTTCCTTTGTTGATTTTCTGTCTGCTTATCTATTCACCATTGAAAGTGGGATGTTGAAGTTCCCTACTAATAATTGTTTGCTGTTTATTGCTCTCTTCAGATCTGTCAGTATTGCTTTATATTTTTATATGTGTAGATGCTGGGTGTGTATATATAATGTTTTATCTTCATAACTGGCCCTTTTTTCTATATAATGACCTTTGTTGGCTCTTATAAATAGTTTTTTACTTAAAGTCTGTTTTTTTTTTCTGATGTAAGTATAACCTCTTTTGCTGATTACTATTTGCATGGAATATCTTTTTCCATCACTTAACATTCAGCCTATGTGTCCTAAATCTAAAGGTAAGTCTTGTAGATAGCATATAGTTGCATCTTATTTTTTAAACCATTCAGCTACTCTCTTTGATTGATGAGTTTAATCTATTTACATTTGAGGTGATTATAAGTAGCGAAGTATTTGTTACCATTTTGGCAATTGTTTTCTGTTTGTCTTTTAGATCTTTCACCCATCTTTGCTCTTTCTGTCTTCTTTTGTGTTTTGTTGTCGTTTTTTGTTTTTCTGTTTCTTATTCACATGCTATGATTCCTTTGTCTTTGTGGTTACGTGGGGTTATTTAAAATATCTTATAATTAATTTATTTGATTTTATACTGATAATAATTTACCTCTACTTGCATGGAAAACCTAACTTCTATTACTCTGCCTCCCACATTTTGTTATTGATTTCACAATGTACATATATTCCTATTGGGTATTTATTAATTTATTAATTTTTTAATACATTTGTCTTTCAACTTTTATACCTAGATTGAGTGATTTTTTCACCACCAGTTTAATAATACAGATTATCTACATGTTTACCTTTAGTAATGAATTTTATACTTTCATATGTGATATGTTGTAATTTAGTGTCTTTTCATTTGCAGTTAAAGAACTCTCTGTAGCATTTCTTGTAAGATATTTTTACTGATGCTAAACTCCCTTAGTTTTTGTTTTTCTGGGGATGTTTTAATCTCTTTTATTTTTGAAAGGCAGTTTTGTTGAGTACAGTATTCTTGACTGGCAATTTTTTTTCTCTTAGTGCTTTGAATATATATCATCTCACTGCCTCTTCTTTTACCATGTGTCTGCTCAAAAATCTACTGATTGTCTTATGGGGATCTTCTTGTTTGTGACAAGTCACGTTTTTCTCACAGTTTTCAAAATTCTGTTTGATTTTTGAGACTTTGATTATAATGTGCCTTGAAATAAGCCCCTTTGTATTGATCTTGTGGAAGATCCTTTGAGCCTCATGAAACTGGCTGTCAATATCTATTCAAAGAT
Source organism: Vulpes vulpes (assembly GCF_048418805.1). Lineage (NCBI taxonomy): Eukaryota > Metazoa > Chordata > Mammalia > Carnivora > Canidae > Vulpes > Vulpes vulpes. Next base: position 128,571,187 of record NC_132792.1, on the reverse strand, counting down.
TTTGGAAATTTTCAGTCATTTCTTTATTTTTTTTAAGATTTTTTTTTTATTTATGATAGATATATATAGAGAGAAAGAGGCAGAGACATAGGAGGAGGGAGAAGCAGGCTCCATGCTGAAAGCCCGACGCGGGACTCGATCTGAGGACTCCAGGGATCGCGCGCAGGGCCAAAGGCAGGTGCTAAACTGCTGAGCCACCCAGGGATCCCAAGTCATTTCTTTAAATAAGCTTTCCACCCTTTCTCTTCCTTGTCTAACTACTGGCACTACCATAAAGTATATATCAATCTGCTTAAAGTGTCTCATAAGTACCTCAAATTATCCTCATTCTTTTTCATTCTTTTTTTTCCCTTTTTGCTTCTTTCTTCTAGTGGATTAATTCCAATGTTTTTGAGTTTACTGATACTTTCTTCTACTTGATCTAGTATGATTGAATCCCATTTTTTAATTTTTCAGTTCAGTTATTGGATTCTTCGGCTCTATGATTTGTATTTGTCCTTTTAATTACTTTCTGTTTCTTTGTTGAAATTCTCACTTTGTTCATATATTGCTCTCCTGACCTCAATGATCATCTTTAAGATAGTCATTTGAATTCTTTATCAGGTAAATCCTCTATATCTATTTCATTAGAGTTATTTTCTTGATGTTTATTTTGTTCTTTTATCTAGAACTTATTTCTCTATTTATTCACTTTCCTTGACTCCCTGAGTTGATGTTTGTGCATTAGACAAAACAGCCTGGCTTTGTACAGAAGACCCTTTCCAGTCACCTATTCAAAGATTCTGAGTACCTCTTAAACCTTCATGCTAGTCCAAACTACTATCTTTGTTTGTAGAGGCCTCTAGGTATCTAGAATATCCTACAACCCATTAGTTCTCTGAGACAGGTTAGATGGAGGCCGGTGTTTTGAGAAGCTGCTAAAAATTTGGGATGCTATATGTATGGTCCAACTCCTTTACTCCTTAGAAAATACTGGGAGGTAGAATTTATTGCCTTTTATTCTGTGCTGAACCAGGGGAAGTAGCTGTGGCAAGGGCCTGCATGCTTTTCAAACTGCTATTAGTTTTGTAAACTCCTCATGAGACTAGTGAATGCTGCTGTCAGAGACAGATGAATTAGGAGTCAATCTCTTTGGTAATAACCAGAAAAGTTGTAATTCTAGATGACTAGTCCAACTCCCTTACTTCTTAGAGAGAAGCTGGGAGCTGGAGTTTGCTGCCCATTCATTGTGCAGTAGGCCTAAAGGAAGGTCTATGGCAAGTGACCTATGAAACTGTTGCTCTGTTCTCTATCTCTGTCTCTGTCTCTGTTTCTCTCACTCTCGCACAGGTAACAGTGATTGCTGGGGTCTGTCAGTTCTCAGGGACAAATGAGTTAGAAGCTAGACCCATGGGTGATAACCAGAAATATGGATTACTTTCTGTACATCCCAAAATACTTACTCTGGGAGAAGGTGAATGATGGAGGTTGTCTCCCAACTGTATGACACTGTGCCAGTGGTGCAGATTATGACAAAAGTGCATCTCAACTTTTCCTATTAGTTTCAATATGGCTTGCTTCATACTTGCCCAGAGTGCAGGAGCCTCTCATCTAGCTTCTATATTTCTCACAAAGTGAAATGATAAATGTGTTGTTGTTGAATCTGTGTGTTCATGTGGGAAAGAAGAGTTCACAGCCTCTCATTCCAGCATCTTGCTACCATTACTTTTTCTTCCTTTGTTCTTAAAGATCAGATTTCCCTCCAATATAATTTCCTTTCAGTCTGAAGAAGTGTGTTTAATATTCTTTAAGTAGAGATCTTTCCATGGTGAGTTCTCCTTATTTTATTTTATCTTAGAATTTCTTTATTTACTTAATTTCTGGATGACATTTTCATTGGATATAGAAATATGAGTTGACAATTTCTTTCTTTGTGTATATTAAACATATTCCGTTTACCTCTGGACTTCACTGTTTCTTGTGGTAACATTAAGATATATCTGGGCATTGTTTTCTTTGTTTATATTGTGATTGAGTTTGATGAACATCTATTTGTTTTTTGTCACATTTGAAAAATATTCAACCTTCCATCATTCAACTCTCAAAAACTCTTTGTATCGCATCTCGCAATCCTCTCCTTTTGAGTTTCCAGTGACATATATTTTAGACCTTTTGATATTTTCATAATGGTCCCTGCAGCTGTGTTCATTTGTTTTCCTCTGTCATCTTTATTTCATACAATAACAAAGTTTCATTTTCAATATTGTAATTTTCTTCTTTAAAATTTTCATTTGGCTACTTTTTTAATAAATAAAGTTCTATTTTTGTGATTATTTTTGACATGCCTTTTTGTGCATTTTTAATATATATATTTTTAACATCATGGAGCATAGTGATAACAGTTGATTTAAAATCTTTGTCGGGGGGCACCTGGGTGGTTTGGTGGTTCAGTGGTTGAGCATCTGCCTTTGGCTCAGGGTGTGATCCTGGGGTCCTGGGATTGAGTCCTACATCGGGTTCCCCACAGGGAATCTGCTTCTCTCTCTGCCTATGTCTCTGCCTCTCTCTGTGTCTCTAATGAATAAATAAATAAAATCTTTAAAAAATAAAAATAAATAAAATCTTTGATAATTTGAACATATGAGTCATTGGTGTTGACATCTGCAGGTTTTTTTTTTTTTTTTTTTTTTTTTTTACTTTTTTCAGGTGGTCACATTTTCCTAATTTTTCATTTTTTTCATACATAGGATAATTTTGTATTGTATCTTGAACAACATAGTGTATTTTTTATATGTATAATCGTACTCAATTCTTTTCTGAACAAAGCATTTAAGTGAATTTAGTACTCTACTGTACAGTTTGAGTTTTTTGAAAAAGAAACATTCAGTTTTGGAAGCGTGTATTCCCCAGTATTGTGTTTTTTAAAATAAATTCGGTAAAACACTCTTCTTCTTCTAGGTTGTAATGAAAAATGTGTTACATAACCAAATAAGTTGAGGGAACTGTTAACTTAAAGTTAAAAATAAAATTGTCCAGTCATAATATATGCTTAATTAAATGATAATTTTCAGATGGGGAGGCATTTTTAATTGAATCCTTCATTCAATCAAATTTGTTTTGTTTTGTTTTGTTTTTCTTTCAAGACCTTCAACCAAATTATTAACATAGTGAGAACAATTTAACATTTTGTAGTTTGGGAAATGTTACCATAACACAGTTGAAGTAAACTCAGACCTTCAGAATTATGTCTATTATGTAATTCCAAAGAAATATCTATTATATAATTATAACTTAATATTATTACTATCCTACTTATTAAAAAATCATTGAGTATGTAGCCCTTTTATGTGTTTTTTCCATTTACAGTTCTTACTGTAAGAATTATTGCATGAAAATGTCATTTTAGAATTTTAGGATGTTTATAATAATTGGATATAAATAGTAATTATAAAAAGTCAGTATAATTATTTTAAAGACCTCAAATGTAGGGTTTTTTAGAATAGATGCATGTATAAAGTTTAAACTTTTTTTGTGTTATGGAGAAAAAAATCAACTTGAGGAAAATGGAAATTGCTCAGGCTGGTAGGTACAATTTAAAATATTATTTAAAGATGACATTTTAAATAGGAATTGCAGGAGATGAGGAAGAAAAGCTGTGTGGATGTCCTGGAGATGGTATCCACCTAAGGTGTTAGCAAGTCTGATTTATTCAAAGAACAGCAGGAAGGCCCAAGTGAAATGGTGCCAGGGAGGGAAGTATATAGTCAGAGATAATCAAAGATGTATTGAGGGGACCAGCTTCACTAGGGCCATATAGGCCTTTGTAACGTTTTGACTTTTACTCTGTGCAAAATAGGAATTTAATACACAGAGAATTTTAATCAGAGGATTGCATTTTAGAAGGAAACTTTTGATTACTGAACAATAGATTATGGGGAGCCAAGATAAAATGTCAGAGACTGTTAGGAGATAAGAGATGATAATGACCTGGACCATAGTAGAAGTAGTGGAACTGGTGAGGAGTGGTCAGATTCTAGAAATAGTTTGAAGAATAAGTCCATAGAATTTGCTGATGATTTAGATACAGACTATGAGAAAGAAGAATCAAGAGTGATCTCAAGAACTTTGGCCCAGGCAGTAGAAACAATAGAGTTGCAATTAACTGTTATGTGGAAGCTCTTTGGTTAAGGGTAGGAAAATAAGAATTTTGTATTGATCCTGTTAGGTTTGAGTTGTCAATTAATTCATACAAATACATATGTCGATTGGATATCATGTCTAGTAGTCTCAAGCCAGAAAATGGTGTGGGATGGTCTATTAGTCTGGGTCCAGTCAAGGAACAGAAACCATGTCATAATATATATGGAAATTTAATATAATGAATGATTAGCCTGTGATAGGGGAGCACAAGGATGTAAAGGTAACTCTAAGTGGTACCCTAGGATTGAAGGAATGTACTCAAGGAAGGATAAACTTGAAAGGGAAGCTTTCTCACTAAGGTTGGGCTGCAGATTTCCCTGGAGAAGGTATGGTTGTAGCCCACTGGTTTGTCTGGGTCAAAGCTGGTTCCCAGTCTCTGAGTGAGCAGGAAACAAACTTCTGGGTGGCAGGTAAGCCACAGCTGGTGAGCAGACATGCAGGAGAAGTCAGTATGCTGCACAGGGCATGAAGCCCAGAGTGTATATTACCTGTGTTGAGAGAGCCCAGGGAAGAAATCTCATTTCACAGGTAAGCCATGGCTGGTACCAGTGTGCATGGTGTTCACATCAGGCACAAAGAGGTCACCAGGCTTAGGCTGCATGATGTTCTGTATGTTGTGCTGCTGCAATTTGGGCAGAGGACCTCTAGGGGTCCTTACACACTCATACTGCTGATTACCTGTGAAGCAGGAGGAAGAAAAGGCAAACACCTATATACTAGAATCAGAAAGAGGAACTCCCTTCCTCCTGCAGTGTCTCTCCAGAGCTTCCTACCAGTAAAGGTTAACATTGTGTTCACCGTAAAGGAGGAAATTCTAAGAGCTCCATCCATTATCTCAGAGTGGGTTCTATGTGGTAAATTGAAGGCTCAGAGGCAATAACTGGCATGGATGGTAAAGAGGGTTGAGACATGAGGAGGTTTGCTTTTATTTGGTGACTCGTCACTGCATATACATGAGCCTTGCTCATATGAAGGTATCTCCAGAAGGAAAAAGTGATATGTTCATGTTAATACTTGGCTTGAGTTCTCCTTGGAAATCTTTCAGAGTTTATTGTGTTAATAACTTCAATTATTCATTTCAGATCCAAAAGAGTATCTGAAAGGTATCCTGGTAGAGTTTTAATTTTGCTTTAACAGTTTCATAGTGGTATTTGAGGGGACATTTAAATTTTATGTATAAAAAATAAATTAATCTTTAAACTCATTTTTTGTTGTTAAATATGAGTAATAATCATACTTACCATTCCACTACTTATTCTTAAGGATAAAAAACATAGCTAACCTGAATCCTTTCCCATAAATACATGCTTTCTTTTTGCCAGATGCTTAAATGTCATCGGACTGTTTTAAAGTAGTTCTATTTGATCTCTGTGAAACAGATGGAAGTATTTGTTATACAAACCTTATTTAGAATGTAATCTTTTTTTCTCCCCTCATTGCATATGTTTGGCAGTCAGCTTTCTCTTCTAGATGTGAATGAATTTTGGGCAGTCTCCAAATCTAAACACACCCTAATTTCAAAAACCACAATCCTCAGGGCCCAATTCCTGTTTACTGAGGAATTAAAACCTAGTGAAACCACATAGTTACTAAATACAGTACATCCTACTAGGATTTTTAAAACAAAAATCTATACAGTTTATTTAGGGTTAGTGACTATCATTGAGTTCAGAGAGTAAAGTCCCTTCATAAATAGCATATAATAATTATAGTTAGTTAAAAATATCTATCGTTCCCAATTCTTAATATGTGCCCAAGTGAGTTTGTGAGTAGGTGGGAAGTGATGGACTGGGGAAAGGGAATGGAGGAATAGTTGAATAGTTGAAGCCTTATTTTTTCGTTAGGGTTTTGAGTGATTAACATCAAGCCAAAAATGTGTCTGTAAAAATGTCCATGTGTAACTATCAATTGAATTTTTTTTCAGATAATGGTTCATTTTTTCCTTTATTTCATGTTCAAGAAATGAAACTGTTAAATATTCAAACCAAACCAAACCCTGAAGTGAATCCTATTAGAAGTTCAGCTGAAAAAAATATATAAAAAATATAGGAAGCGAAAAATATCCCACACCCCTTTGTAATTAAACAGCTCTAATCCAATTAGAAGGAGAAAAAAAAAAAGCAAGTAGGGTAGAAAGAATTAGAGGTTTAACTTTACACTTCTCAGGATTGGATTTCACAGGCAGGCTTTATAGTTTAGTAATCTTTACTTAGGGTAGTAGTTGACATACCATAAACTTTAATCTGAAAGAAGAATATAGCACATGTCACATGATATAGCATCCTCAAAAGTGTATACCGTATTACATTAATGAAAATGAATTGGATTAACCATCTGTGTTCCCATAACTTCCTAGAGGTATTTAACTGATTCATGTTTTAAGAAACATTTAATCATTAGTTTCTTCAAACACGTGAGAAGAGTATTGGCTTTCTTCACATAGCTTTTTTAAAACCATACTCATATTTCATTGTTTTATTGAGTTGGTTCATGGAATTCCTGCAAGTATGCTCATTTTCAACTAAAAATGTGCTTACGGTGAATTTCAGAATTAAAAAAGAAAAGCTTTAGATCTTGAATCACTTACAGATTGACTTTGTAGACTTAATAAAAACCAGAAAATACATTTCTTTTTTGTTCATCTAAGATGTGATAATGCCTGCCAAATCATAATGTTATTGACTAACTTTTTGATAGCTCTGCCCCTTTTTATGAGACAACTATCTCCAGTGAATTTGTTGGAAAATGAGAGTTAACATGATTAACACTACTGCATTGGAAAAAAAAAAACAGCATGAGATTGTTCATATACATTTTCACTTTAATATGAGATTTTAATTTGATTGATTATTTTAATATATTGACTTACTGGAGAACACTTAATATTTTCATGTTCACTATTGGCTTGTAGAGTTTATGGATATTTATTATTTGCAGGTAAGTTCTCTGAGCACATCTCTTCTATTTCACCTTCTTACACAAGCACCCAGCTATCTGGCCTATCCATTTCTCACATCCTCCTGGACCCTCTACTAGAACAGAATGGACAAAACAATTCTCTCAGCAAATTTCTACTACCATCTCACCCTACTGAACGTTTTTGAATCTTCAAGTCTTAGTCCTTCCTTCCTTAAGCATTCTTCCCTGTCACAAATCCTCCTCTTATAGATTTATAGCAACATATATCTCCTCTGTAGAGCACATGGCCTAGATATTCCACACCCATATATTGATTATCCTTACTCTCATGTTCTCTAATTTCATGAAATATCTGTCTGTTCCCCCCCCCCCCCCCCAGTATTTTGTATTGCTTTGGCACCCAGTAAGTGCTACAAAAAAATTATTTTTTATAAATAAATGCAAATGCAAACTATAACACTAGCCTTGATAAGTTTTCTTATTTGGACTATAGTTGAACAACATGGATTTAATTGCATGGTCCACTTCTGCATATAGTTTTTTCAATAAATACATTGGAAAATGTTTTGGAGACTGGCAACAATTTGAAAAACCTTGCAGCTGAACTGTGTTGCATAGAAATTCTGAAAAAATTAAGAAAAAGTGAGATAAAAAATACAGAATACACAGTACATATAACATATAAAATATGCACAAATTAACTTTATATTGGGGGTAATGCTTCCAGTCAACAGTAGACTATTAGTAATTAGTTTTGGGGGAGTGAAAGTTGAATTTTTGACTTAATGGGATGTTAGCCCCCAAGGCCCTTGTTGTTCAAGGGTCAACTCTATCTTTAAAACTATTAATATTTTGATCATTAATGTCACGTATATCAAGGAAGAAACAGTAACTATGATCAGATATTCCACAATGTTAATTCGAGGATCAGTTTTAACTTTTACATAGGAAACACTCCTGCTTTCTTGTCAGTTGTGACAGATAGCCAAATATCTAATGGTGTGTTACAGAATCTGCTACCCCAAGTAAGATATAGTTGTTGAGTGCCTCACACATTTCCCTAGTGCTAACCTATTTTCGCATCAAGATTATTGTCTTTCTTGTATGCCAATGAGGGAGAAGTGAGAATTTTAGCACTTCTTCCTGCTTCTGACCTCCTTTATTCCCCCCCACATACCCACTCATCTTGTTTTTAATTATTAGACTCACTGCAGAAACTAGTCCCTTGAAATTTACCATGTTACTTAATGTGCAGCATTTGTCTTCCAAATTAACAGTATTAGTAATTACACTTTCCCTTTTGAATCTCTTTCCTAAGGGAGCTGCCTATAGAAGGATGAGTCCTCCTGAATGCACAACTGCTAGACTATGCCATTAATTCTCCATTCTACCCATCCACTGCTTCCTTATTCTAACAAATATTTATAATGTTTCTTTTACCAACCTGAAAAGAAATTGATGGATAATACAATCTATCTACATATATAACAAATCATCTCATGTAAGCCCTATAATATAAAATAGAAGTAACAAAGTAATCCACAGAATTATATGATCCATTTAATTAGGTAAGTGCTTGAAAATGATTGAACCAAAAGATATTATGAAGTAAAAAGATATTTGTCCTTTTATTTATAATACTTTAATTATAGCAACTAAAAATAGCTTTATTACAACTTATAGGATTTTATAAAATGGTAGATACTTGGTAAAGTTGAAGTGTGTTTTTTTCTGAGATATGCCTGGTTGCTGCATTTCTGGAAAATTCCATATATAATAATGTGTACATTATGGTCTTGAATATTTAAATATTTAAAATATTATATATAAAATAATAATATTTATTAATACCTCAAAAATATTTCATGCTTACGTGTTTTATTTTCCAATTTATGCTTTTGTATATGATATAGAAAATACACTTACCTATTACCTGCCTAATACCTATTACCTGCCTCTGCAAGAAGAGCATAGTTTTTGGGGGGAGAGAAAATATGCATAAAAAACGTGGCTATCATATAAGAATTCAAGTGCTATCATATGTGATGAAATAATGGTTTAACATAAAATATAATATGCTTTAAGTCTCTCCCCCTAAAAAGGGGGCAGACCATAAAGGCTGCGCTATCTTGAGGAAAGGAGATGTGGCCCCCAAATGTAGCTAAGAGCACAAACAAAGTTTAAGTGGAAAAAATGAAGGATTGTTGTATTACGTATGCCGTATTTCATACTTCCTTGAAAAGTTCTGATTCAGCTACTGACCTATTACAAATCACAAGCCTGTCTTCAAGAGGTACTAACCTGAAACTGTAGGATATTCCAGTTTTCTACTACTTGCAAAGAGAAGAAGAGAGAAGAAAAAGGTTATGCTATTACTGCTGTCCTAAATTCCTTATAAAAGTAGATAGAGAGGGGCACCTAGGTGGTTCAGTCAACTGAGCGTCTGCTTTTGGCTCATGGTCCTGGGATCAAGCCCTGCATTGGGCTCTCTGCTCAGCAGAAAGCCTGCTTCTCACCCTTTCTCCCCTGCTTGTGCATGCACTCTCTCTCATGCAAATAAATAAAAAAATATTTTTTTAAAAAAGTAGATGGAGAATAAATCCTTAATAAATTTTAAAAAATGGAAGAATGGCTTGTATGTTGGCTTAACACTAGCTTTAATTCCTGCTATGTTTTCTTGTGTTTTAGTTCTAAGTGTAAATCTTGTTTGATAATAGAAGCACTTGTTTGCTTCTCCTTTTATCACAACTTCTTTTGGTCCCTCAGAACATGAATTGTATATCCTTATGTGTGGTGTCAAATTGTTTATAAGCACGCTGTCTATCCACCAGATTTTTATATGAATCCTATTCTACTGTGATCTTTCTCTTGTTTCTCTCCTTGAGAACATTAACAACCCTCTTAGCTTGGAAGGGCAGAGAAAGTATTTTTTGCAGATCCACCCAATCTCTTCTGACACACATATGCTAAACATTTCCCAGTATTTTTTTCATGATGGCTAGCAGGCATTAGAAAGATGGTGGAGGCACTTAGATGACTCAGTGGTTGTGCATCTGCCTTTGGCTCAGGTCATGATCCTGGGGTCCTGGAATTAAGTTCCACATTAGGCTCCCTGCAGGGAGCTTGCTTTTCCCTCTGCCTGTCTCTGCCTCTCTCTGTGTGTCTCATGAATAAATAAGTAAAATCTTAAAAATAAAAATAAAAATGGCACAGTTGGCTAGCAGCATGATATACTTTTCCAACCTAATGCCATAAATGTTCACTATACCTTCTTAAATCCCTTTATTCTACTGATATCACAGGAATGTACTTATGAGTAGGAATCTTACTTACAGTTTATGTAGAAGACTTTCTAGTTTGGCTTGTGTATGGTCATATAAAGTAGAAAGCTTTCAGTGGTGGCAAAAATTTATTGTTTTAAGTACCTGCTAAGAGCCATGGTTAATACTAAAGTTGGGTCGTGACTTGAAATTATATGACAGGTATAATATTTGATGGCTTTGACATATCAGCTTGAGAGCATCATTCGCCTTCCCTCTTTGTTGCCCATGATTGCAACAACTAAAATTTAAGTGGGCAATAAATTTATTAAGGGAGTAAGTAGTCAACTCTTTTAATAAAACTCTTATCATATTTCCCTTCAATAAACTTATTTAGGAAGTTGAATGATTCCAGATGGCATTTCTTGTGTATTTGGCTCAGAATTTCTTGTTTACTCGCATATTTGCCAATATATGGTTAAGTGTTCAAGGTTTCCAGGTCTCTGAAGAGCTGTTCAGCCCTTAGACATACAACTTTAGTTTGCTATGTGTATATGGCAACCATTTTGCAAATTGCCCTCAGCCCTTGGTATTTAAAGATATCCCAATTGTTTATTGTACCTAAGGAAGAAAGATCTGTGGGACTATAATTCGTGTCTGTTGACTATAGAAAGTATATCTCTTAAAAAGCTAGTGTTCATGATTAGAGGAAGTATGAGCCAACAAATAAGTATACAGACCACCCATAAACTCTTGAGTATGTAATGTGCAAAAGTATATTTTAAGTGGTCATTTAATAATGCAGAAGCATTTTCCCTTACAATTCCTGAGAAGTCCTCAGTCTGTTCCATAATGTCCATAACATACAGATTTTTAAAACTGAAATAAAATGAGAAAACCTAACCATCAGGTGGAGGATTATCAGATCAGATGGTTGAATGCTATAGCCTCTAACAATTATTAGAGGCTAATATGGTAAGTGGTGGACTACAATACTATAGAAAGAGCAGGATAGTTGCTAAATAGGTAACAATTATTTACTGTCAAGGGAGCTAGAATAATCGTCATAGTGAGGCTATAGTGTTTTGGGTTGTTCTTAAATGTTGGTTGATAATATGCTCGAGAGAAGAGATGAGTGATGTTCTCAGCAGATGGGGCAATTTGATCAAAGGCTTACATGTGGAAAAGTATAATGTATTTGGGGTAAGGAATGTGTTGCTAGAAAGTAGTACAATAGGGGAATTAGAGTTGGAGTTGGGGCAGGTGTTGAAACTGACAGGTGTGGATGTGGTCAGATGGCTCTGGGGTGGGAGTGAGATTGGGGAGGGAGAAATTTATTTTTGAGTCTTCAGGACTGAACTAAATAGGAAGTGTTGCCTAACTGGGTGTGGGAGGGGAAGGCTTTCTTCTTGGGTGTTTGGAGAGGATGGTCATAAGCAAGATTAGGTTCCTAAAAAGATGAACAGATTTGGGAACATAAAGGAACAGTTCCTCAGTGGGTCATGTTGAGTTTTTAACTTTTCATTTTGAAATAATAATCAAGGATCCCTGGGTGGCTCAGCGGTTTAGCACCTGCCTTCGGCCCAGGGCATGATCCTAGAGACCTGGGATTGAGTCTCACATCGGGCTCCCTGCATGGGGCCTGCTTCTCTCCCTACCTGTGTCTCTGCCTCTCTCTCTCTCTCTGTGTCTCTCATGAATAAATAAATAAAGATCTTTTTTTTAAAAAGGAATAATAATTTCAAAGGACATAGTGAAAAATACATACAAGCCCCATTAGCTTTCACCTAGTTTTCCCCAATATACCATCTTAAAATCATAGTATAGTGTTAAAAACTGGAAATTAATATTGATATGGTCCATAGACATTTTTTTAGATTTCACTATTTTCATATGCACTCCTATATGTGTGTGTGCACGTGTGCGTACACATGTATGTGGACATAACTCCTATGCAGTCTTATCACATGTTGATTCATGTAACCATCACTATAATTAGGATGTAGAATTGTTCCACTTCTACAAGGTTTCTTGATGCTGTCCCTTTATAATTATGCTAACTTCCCTTTTCCCATTCCTAACCTTTAGCAGTCATTAATCTTTTTTCCATTTCTTCAGTTTTGTCATTTTGTGAATGCTATATAAGTGGAATCATATGGTATATAACCTTTTCAAATTAGCTTTTTTCACTCATTATAATTCCCTTAGATCTGTCCACGTCTTGAGTGTATCAAAAGCTCATTTCTTTCCATTGCTGAGTAGTATTCCATGGTATGGACATACCAATATGTTTCCTTCATTGAAGGCCATTGAGATTGTTTTAAGTTTTTATCTATTGCAGATAAAAGTGTTGTGAACATTCATATAGATTAAATTCTTTTGTGTGGAGATTTAATTTTCTTTTCTTTGCAATAAATGCCCAGGAATACAATACAGTTTTGCATGTTAAGTGTATGTTTAGTTTTTATAAAACTATTAAACTATTTTACAGAATGGCTATCCTGTTTTATATCCTCAGCAGCAATATATCAAAGATCAGTTTTGTTGTACCCTCTCCTTGTATAGTCACTATTTGTTCATTCTAGCTGTTCTCATAGATGTATAGAGGCATTTCATTGCAGTTTTAATTTGTATTTTCCTAATGGAAAACAATGTTGAACATCTTTTCATGTGCTTACTTTTCTTCTATGTCTTTTCTTTGGTGAAATATCTGTTTATGTCTTTTACCCATTTTCTAGTTAGATTGTGAGGCTCACTAACACTACCAATAACCACTTAATTCTACCTCATTCCTGTTGGGTCAGGGGTGGAAGTTCAACTGGCAGCTAGGCCCCCTGGACACCAGGATAGGAGGACATTGGGGGAAGCAGATTGCTGAATAGCCTTGCCTCCTACCAAGTAGCTTTACCTCATTGCTGACACATTGGGTGAAAGGGCAGTTCTGTACTTTGCCACACTGATTCAATGAAGGGTCAGTTTTTCCCTTTGATTTTTGGCTAGAGTAGGGCTGTATTAAGAGAAAAGTATTCTATTTTGCTAGATATTGTTTCCTAGAAATAGGTTTTCCTAAAACCTATTTTTTAACCTGTGTCTGCTGGTAGTTCCAGGTTCTGACTTCTCCAATATCCTATCTGATCTGAGCTGAATGGTTGGGGAAGAAAACCTAGGGAGCTCACACCATTCTTTGATTTGTGAGGGGGCCGCCCACCCAAACTGCCTTCTATTTTTGAAAGCCTTCCTCTGTTTGTTTGTGGAATTAGGATTTTTAGTTGCAGAAGGACTTTTAGTGTAATGACTTTATCTTGGCCCTCATGTTGATTTTTTTTTTTTTTTAAGGATCTAGGATCCTTCAGTAGGTAGCTTGGGGCTTAGTAGAGTTTTCTGAAGAAATGTAGGGCCATTGACATCAATAGATGATAGATGAGCCACTCTTTGGATCTTGGCTCCTGTATTTACTAGTTGAGACTTTAAAAAATACTCCACTTTCTCATCGTAAAAATGAGGATGATGTTGCTTACCTATTAGGGGACTGTAAGGATTATATTAGATTATGCATGTAAAACAGTTGCAGGATTTGCCTGACAAATACTGAGTACTCAATAAATATCAGCTCTTGTTTTATCTGCAGAGAAATCTGGCTTTTAGAAGATCGTTGTTGAGTTTAGTGAGAGTGATTTGAATGAGAATTAAAGCTAGATTTCTCGGATTCAAAAAGCAAACAAAATATGAGGACAGAAGTCCGTATGCCTTCAGGATACTGTGTTGGAAAAGTAGAGGAGGCAATAGAGGGTTGTGGAGGGATTCAGGAATGTGGTTGGTTAAGGGAGAAGTAAGTTTGAGATTTAGATAGAAAAAAAGAGAGGATTATTTCAAATAAATTTGAACATGAACAAAAGACTGAGGGGAAGGGGTTAGTAAACTGAGGGAGAAACGAACATGTAAATTATAGAAATGGTAAGGATGCTGATGATGCTGGATTAATCGCACAGGTATAAAGAAAAGACAAATTTATTCCTTGGAAATCGAGCTCACTCTTCCCTCCAACATCATCCAATATAGACCAGTTTCCTGGGTGTTATCATTGATGTCACCAAATATCTTGACCTCTATTTCTCCAAAAATAGTCACTGGAAGTGTGACCACCCCCCCCCCCCCATTTCAGTTATAGTAGTTTTGTTTTTATTGCAGAAAGGAAAGACACAGAAGAAAAACTGAGACTGAATGAGGAGATAGGATAATAGGAAGAAATGAGGGAATTTGGAAGAATTTATATATTTAAGAACTCCATTCATTCATTTATTATTATTTCATCAGATAATTATAAAGTGTCTACTGCAGGCATGTGCTGTCTTACAGTGATAAAAATGGATATTATCTTTGTGTTTATGGAGCTTTCTTTCTAATATGGAGTTAGACTCAAATATTCATTTACAATTGTGATAGGTGTTATGAAGGAAATTGCATTTCTACAGTGAGAATGAGGTAACGGGAAGATTCATTGTTGATGGGGAGCTTAAGAAAGGCCTACCCAAAGTAGAGAGTTCAGAGCTGAAACAAGGAGAGGGTGGATACTGTGGAAGATGAGAAGCATGGGGAATGTATTTGGCACAGGGAGAAGCTAGTATGAAAGAGGAATTGTGATCTGTTTGAGGAATGAAGGGAAGCCATGGAGAATAGAATGTATGTAGCATGTGGATATATGGCATTAGATGGAATGCAGAGGGAGGTGGGGTGTGGGGGTAATGAACCATGTGGGCTCTGTAGGCACCTTAAAGTCTGTGGTATTATTCTAAGAATAACAGCCATTAAAGAGTTTAAAGTAGAGTATACATATTCTACTTAACAACTTTAAAAAAATTGGGTGCTGTGTAGGACATCTGTTAGAGCCAGGGATGATTATGGAGAGACCAGGCATGGTATCAAAGTGGGTGAAAGGTGGCAGCAGTCTAGACAAAGGTGATAACATTGGAAATGAAGACAGGTCTTGGTGATTCATAGGACGTAGAAGTAAATTACAGACATCCAGCATGATGCCCAGCTTTCTGATTGGTGACTAGTTTTCCAGTTTACAGGAATCAGAATGACTGAGTGTTTGGGGAAAGTATACATGAGTTTATTTTTAGACTTTTTTTTGTCCGTGATGTTTCTGAAGTATCCAGGTTAAAATGCGGACAAAGTAATTGCATGTCTGGATATAAAGGGAAAACATGGGCTAAAGACAGTTGTTATATAGTATTTAGATAGTGGATGCAATTCTGGCAGTGGAGACTGACAAGGTCCAGCAGAGAGGTAGGAGGATATCTAGGAAAAGATGTAATGTAATCAAAGGGAACAATATTGGAGGTAAAAATCACCTAGTAAACATCAGGGATGATGATGTTAAAGAAAAAGATAAAGATTTAAGGATTGACTTTAGTTTTATTGTGAATATTGAAAGAAACTGGACAAAGGAACTGTTAAAATTTGGCTAGGGACAATGTTTCCATGTTCTATCCCTAGAACACTGCTTCTCTGGGAGTGTTACTGTCATTTTCTCCTCTGTCTGGCTGTCTCTGGCATGCATGCATTTTTGGTATCAGTTAAGTAGGAGGATTGCTCTAGAAATAGTCTTTTCAGTAATATAACTTCTACGAGTATTTAGCATGTGAGTCTTAAAAATGGATATATAATTCCTAATGAATTTCAGGAATCTAAGTTTGTATTCTTTGGAACACTGTTTGAGAAACATTTGCTTAGCACCATTAATAAACTAATGCAGTGGAAATGCTTACTGTGGAAATGTATACCAACTGATTTCAGTGTTCTTCCCTCCCTCTCCACCCCTTGCTCCCCATTCCCTTACTCTCTAGAAGTAATGCTTCTTCCCAGGAGTTGGAATAGCAGGATTCAGTTTAAGGGGGTGTATGGGCCAAGGTAGTGGAAGTCAAAATATATGGTGAAATCAGTGTTGACAGCCTGGAATCTGGGTCCATTATGGCCAGCGGTTAGATAACGAGTTCTCCAGGGTTTTAAATGTGATGAATCTTTGGTAACTGTTGAAAACATCCAGTTTAGCAGCACCTGAGGTCCATTTCATTCATAGGCAAACACACTAAATCCTGGTACAAATCTGCAGGTGATTGGGGAAGGTGCAGGACGGGCTAACATTAAAGAAAGAGACTGAAATGATTTAATCATTGAAGTGAATGGGACTGGGAAAAGGAAAGTTTGTAATTTGAATATCTGGAGCTTAGAAATTCCTTTATTTTATTAATTGATGTTTAAGTTTGTAGCGTTGTTGCCCAGGTCTTTGACCATAACGAAAAATGAACTTGGGATACCCAGGTGGCTCAGTGGTTGAGTGTCTGCCTTGGGCTCAGCTTGTAATCCCAGGATCCTGGGATCAAGTCTTGCATCAGGCTCCCTGCAGGGAGCTTGCCTCTCCCTCTGCCTATGTCTCTGCCTTTCTCTCTGTGTCTCTCATGAATAAATAAATAAAATCTTAAAAAAAGAAAAAGAAAAATGAACTTATTTCAACAAATCGCTGTTGGTGTGGTAGTGAGAACATTAGCATCCTCTTCATATATGGGGAGTCATATATAGTATTAAAAAGCAGTGGAAGATCACTATAGAAGGGTTAAACAAGTAAGAGTGATATTATGAGCTACTTGGTACATTATGTTTTAGGATTTTGCTTGAATCTGAAGGCTAAGATATATATCTTTTTATCCCCAGTACCTGGTGTAATGCTGGTAAATGCTGGGCCTTTAAATGAATGGATGAATGAATCCCTAAAAGTCATTTGTTTTAAAGTTTGATCTTGATGATTACCTACTAGTGGACCAGAGAAGAACACTTGACACTAAATTTACTGTGAAGGCCAAACAGAGCCAAAAGTATCCAGATGACCTCTGGTTCTAGTACCAATTTATAACCACTAGCTTGACATAAATTGTGTGGTAGCTATTAAGAACAATAATATGGGGGCATTAGCAGATAAAAAATATCTGACTTTTGCTTGATCTCTCATGCTTTGCAAGGAACAAGCCAAGATGATGGGCAAGATATACACTGATCATGGTATATTAATGAATAGCAGAATCTTGCTGAATTGGTTAACATTGCTTAAACCTATTATGGTTTAGTCCTGCTTATTGTACCTTTAGACATGTAAGTATTTTTGCATGAGATGAGTGATGGGGCACGAGAGTTGTGTTGAATGTATAGATGAGTGAATTCATATGTACTTCTGCTGGGCATAGCTTTCTTATTACTTTTATTTACTTATGTTGTACTAGCATTTGAAGTGACTCACTCTGTCTCACACATTCACATTATCAATTTTGGAGTTCAAATGACCTCATAGCTGCCCTCATTATACTCTTAGGATGATGATAAGCAGTTGGAATTATCTGCATATCTTTATGTCCTCAATACTTCTTAGATTGTTCTGTCATTATGCCTCCTCTTTTTCCTGTCTGCTCTCCATGACTTGGAGGCCTTTTTTTTGTCATATTCAATTACTGATACAATTATTCAGTGTTTAAAAAAATATCACTGACTGCTTACCACATACCATAAACTCTACTGGTTACTAGGACAATAAAGATACGTGAGATGTGATCTTTCTCAAGGAGCTCCAATCAATAGAAGGTGTAGACATATATTTATATCACCACTAAGATGCTGTGATAAGCATAGCATAAAACAAAGCAACTATTGGTTCTCTGTTATCATTTTGGAAAGAAAATAATTATAGTGGAGATCAAGGTGGTTGAGGCAGGCTTTCCAGAGGAGGTCATTCATAAACCAAGCCAAGAGCAGCAAGCCAAAGTGAATGCTACATATTCAGGTAGAAGATCTGGTGTGATAGAGTCATCAGGTCCTGTGTCTTCAGCGGTGACTGCGAATACAAGAAGCAGAGAAATTTTAGAGGCGAGGCAAATCAATGAGATTAGTTCTCCATCTATTTAGGGTCAATGTATTCTTCAAACTCGGATCTTACCTCTTTTTTCTGAAGCTCTACCCTAGCCACGTTACCCTAGCCCAAAGTATTTGCTCCACAGTATTACAAATTTATGATCTCAAGCTATAAAATCTTAGAATAGTTGATTATATGTAGAAAAAAATAACAAGTGTGTTGTTGTGCTTGAGTCCAAAATAATCCGTTTCATAAATACAGAATAGGAGAAGCAGAATAGAGTCTATAAACATGAAAAATAATGCAAAGGTTTTAGACCACTGATAAAGGATATGGGGCTCCTCCAAATATTGTCCTTAATTTTAGGCTACACTAACAGCAGCAGTATTTCTGGAATGATGCAGTTGAGAAGCAGACTGTACGATGGGAGAGTTATATGACACTGTTGTGTGTGCCTCATTTGTAAGCCATCAGAAAACTACTCAAACAGCAACTGTAATTATAATAGGCTCACATTCATACCATAGGAAATGTAAAGAACCAAAATACTTAGAAGACAAAAGAGGAAAAATTTAGCTTTCCCAAATATTTGAAAGGAATTTTCAGTTGTTTAGGGTGAGAATGAGTTTTTGTCACTGGAGGTGTTTGAGTATGGTGAATGTTGAAGATAATATAATCATCATTTGGATAAGAAGATTTTACCAGATGTCAGTTTCCAAACTCTGCTCCGTGGGTGCCCAGGGACTCTACTTTTTTCCCCAAAGGGGTCTGCAAGATAAGAATGATTTTCGTAATAACACTAAGATATTACTTGCTTTTCTGGCAGTGTAAGTGTTTGTACTGATGGCTCAAAGGCAGTGAAAGGTAAACATTCTGGCACCTCTGCCAGTATCAAGGCAGTAGAACCACACATTTACACGTCATTATAATTCTTCATTGCCATGCAATTGGCAGGGGCGTAAAAAGATGACTTAGTTTAAGAGTGTCCTTAATGAACAGTGAAAATTATTATTTTATTAAAATTCAACTCGAGTATGTCTTTTTAATGCTCTGTGTGATAAAATGGGAAGTACACACAAAGTGTTTCTGTTACATGGTACAGTACAACAGATAGTTTGATAAAAACCACTTGTCACTGGACACCATTTCTATTTGAAAATCTGATTGGCAAACTGGGATTATTAGTAAGTTGGGGTTTGGTAGATATTTTCTTCAAAATGTACAAAGTAAGTGGTCACTTCAAGGAAAACAATTGTTGATTGTTGCCAACCATAAAATTCAAGATCTGAAGTAAACAATAGAATTTTGGAAATTTTATGTTTGCTACCATAAGCTTGAAAGCTTCATTATATTTAAAGACTTTTTAAAAATAAGATGAATAGTGATTTTTTAAAAATTGATTTAATTTTTTTATTTTTAAAGATTTATTTTTTATTAGAGAAAAAAAATGAGTGGGGGAGGAGCAGAGGGAGAGGGAAAGAGAATCCTCAAGCAGACTCCCTGCTGAGTGTGAAGTGGGACTTGGGACTCCATCCTAGAACTCTGAGATTATGATCTGAGCTGAAATCAAGAGTTGGATACTTAACCTACTGAGCCACCCAGGCGCCCCCAAAATTGATTTTATTTTTAATGCCATAAAGTTACATACGCCAGTATTTGGAAGAAGAATGCAGTTTATGGGTCGTGGATATGAGACAAAGCAAGCACCAGATTCGAGTCCCCTCAGCCCTGACTGTGAAATTCAGTGTTCCTTGGCTGCCTCCATAAGGGAGGCTGAGGGAAGCTAAAACTCAATGCCTTTTGAGTAGCCCATCTTGCAGGAATTTGGAAAGAGGATGCTTACCACAGATTGGTGAAGACTGGACCAAACCAGTCTGTGCCAAGATGCATCCCAGCACTGACCTTTCCCCAACTTTTCTCTTCAACGTAATCCTAAAAATTATGCCCAGGGGTGGAGATCTAACATGTTTATTAGATATGTGATGCATGAGGAAGCATAATCTTTAAGTGCACAGGTGCTAATAAGTCCCTGCCTCTACATGCTTAGATGTCACCCTTTTGCCACCTAACTTTTTTTTAAGTTCTTTGATTTCCATTTGTTTTTTTGACGTTTAATTTGCCAACATATAGTATAACACCCAGTGCTCATCCATCAAGTGCTTTGGGGAGCTTTATCCTTCTCTTGTGTATTTAATTATTATTAAGATTTACTTAGCCATCTTCATTTGTCTTGTCGCTGTCTCTTGATATGTGTGTGTGTGTGTGTGTGTGTGTGTGTGTGTATGTGTCTAAGCCCTAGGGAAATTTACTCCTCAGTGCCTGTTACCCAGTTACTCCAACCTCCTGCCCACCTTCCCTTCCACAACCCTTTGTTCATTTCCCAGAGTTAGGAGTCTCTCATGGTTTGTCTCCCTCTCTATTTTTTCCCACTCAGTTCCCCTCCTTTCCCTTATGATCCCTTTCACTATTTCTTATATTCCCCATATGAGTGAAACCATATGATGATTGTCCTCTCCGACTGACCTACTTCACACAGCATAATACCCTCCAGTTCCATCCACATGGAAGCAAATGGTGGGTATTCGTCCTTTCTGCTTGCTGAGTAATATTCCATTGTATATATATACACCATGTCGTCTTTATCCATTCATCTGTCAAAGGACATCATGGCTCCTTACTCAGTTTGGCTATTGTAGACATTGATGCTGTGAACATTAGGGTGCAGGTGTCCCAGCGTTTCACTATATCTGTATCTTGGGGTAAATACTCAGTATTGCAATAGCTGGGTCGTAGGTACCTCTATTTTTAACTTTTTGAGGAACCTCCATACTGTTTTCCAGAGTGACTGTACCAGTTTGCATTCCCACCAACAGGGCAAGAGGGTTCCCCTTTCTCTACATCCTCTCCAACATTTGCTGTTTCCTGTCATGTTAATTTTCACCATTCTTACTGGTGTGAGGTGGTATCTCATTGTGGTTTTGATTTGGATTTCTCTGATGGCAACTGATGCAGAGTATTTTCTCATGTACTTGTTGGCCATGTCTTTGTCTTCTTTGGTGAAATTTCTCTTCATGTCTTCTGCCCATTTCATGATTGGATTGTTTGTTTCTTGGTGTTGAGTTTAAAAAGTTCTTTATAGATCTTGGATACTAGCCCTTTATCTGATACGTCATTTGCAAATATCTTCTTCCATTCTGTAGGTTGTCTTTTAGTTTTGTTGACTGTTTCTGTTGCTGTGCAGAAGCTTTTTATCCTGATTAAGTCCCAATAGTTCATTTTTACTTTTGTTTCCTTTGCCTTTATTGATGTGTATCTTGCTACAAGTTACTATGCCACCTAACTCTTTAAAAAAAAAAACAAATAAACTCTCCCTGACCTCTCTTCCAGAAATCAGCTTGTGGACATTTTTCTTTTGTGCTCTCTCCTTTGTGCTCCAGCATGAGCCCCAATAAAGCCTTGCCTGAAACTCTGGTTTGGCCTCTGATCAATTCTATTGTTTAGAGAGTCCAGGGACCCAATGTGGTATGGCATAGAGTGGCATTTAGTTCCCTTTATCATCCATAAAGTAGCACTGTCAACCCAGGGTAGCTTGCTTTCTAGAGTCATCAGAAATGGTTTAGTAGAGCATAAGTATAAAGGACTTTGCAATTAGTAATTTATGTGTACTAAATAATTTAGAGAATAACTCTATAGTATTGCCAGAAAGTCACTATGTTCTCAAGACATTGGGGAGCTTTATCCTTCTCTTGTGTATTTAATTATTATTAAGATTTACTTAGCCATCTTCATTTGTCTTGTCGCTGTCTCTTGATATGTGTGTGTGTGTGTGTGTGTGTGTGTGTGTGTGTGTGTCTGTCTAAGCCCTAGGGAAATTTACTGAGTCGGTGGAGTCAGCTTCTAGTCATTGATCTTCTTGTACCAGGACTCAACTAGGTTGAGTCTATGTCAAAGTATCTAAAGTTCAAAAAACAAAAATTAAGCCAACAAATTTGATTACTTTATCAGATTGTAAGAAGGTGGATTTCCAATCCACCCCCCACCCCAACCCCGCCCCTGAGGTTTGAGTATTGAATGTGCTTGGGCTTGAAGATAGCAGACTAATTTTCTGCTTTGGTAGAACTTATTTCTTTTAAAAGAATGAGAGATTATAGGGACTAGAAGCCTTTATAAGGTATAATTTGGTATGGACCTATAGTTCTTTTTTTTTTTTTTAATTTTTTTACTCATGAGAGACACAGAGAGGCAGAGACACAGGCAGACGGAGAAGCAAGCTCCATGCAGGGAGCCCAATGTGGGACTGGATCCCAGGACTCCAAGATCACACTCTGAGCTTAAGGCAGATGCTCAACCACCCAGGCATCCTCAAGCATCGTTATTATTAGAGGTCATCTTGTTACTTGTTTTTAAGTGGTATAATGATAGTATCCGTCGAGCTGACTTCTGGGCGGTAACTATGATAAATAAATGAGGTGGTGTTTACCCCCCTAAAATTCTGGGGCAAGGCCATAATAAACTGAAGGAAAAAAGTAAGATTATTATGCAATTTAAATTCTAGGAACAGGTTCTAAAACTTTCAAGTAGCTTGGGATATTTGCATTAAACATATTCCTTTTATACCTTTGGATCTTTTGTTGTATTATTTTAGATAGAAAATTTATTTTCAAATTCAAATCCTCAGAAGATTTACTGATCTGCTATCTAATCCCCTGTTAAAAGAAGCTTCATTTGGGGTACCTAGCTGATTCTGTTGGTAAATGTGTTACTATTGATCTTAGGATCATGAGTTTGAGCCCCACGTTGGACATAGAGCTTACTTAAAAGCAAATAAATAAAATTTTTAAATGAGCAGCTTTCGGGTCATCTGAGGCCTCCATTGGTTAACTGTCTGCCTTTGCCTTGGATCACCATCTCAGGTGATCCTGATCAGGGTCCTGGGATCTAGCCCTGCATGGGGAATCCCTGCTCAGCCAGGAGTCTGCTTCTCCCTCTCCTCTACCCTCCACTTGTGCTCTCTCTCTGGCTCTCTGTCTCAAATAAATAGTCTTTTAAAAAAATGAAAAAAAAAAAGTAAAAAAAAATTTTTTTTAAATGAGCAGTTTTTTTTAAAGCTTCCTGTGAGAAACTAGTCTTTGCCAGTTAATCCTATTACCTGAAAACTTGTATTTCAAAACAATAAGAAACAGAACATAACTGTTTTTCATATAATATCTTTAGTTTCTATAAATCTATCACATTCTATTCTATACAGTAGTCCTTGGCTAAACTGCTTAATATTTAAACAAAAAAAATAATGTGAAGGGAATTTAAGTTCTCATGATTAGACTCAAATTCAAAGTATGGTAGTCTGGGGCACCTGGGTGGCTCAGTGGTTGAGCGTCCGCCTTTGGCGTGATCCTAGAGTCCTGGGATAGAGTCCTGTATCGGGCTTGCTGCAGGGAGCCTGCTTCTCCCTCTGCCTGTGTCTCTGCCTCTTTCTCTGTGTGTCTCATGAATGAATAAAATCTTTTAAAATAGGAAAAAGTATGGTAGTCTACTGACATTTCTTAATGCATAGGAATATTGTATTTAGCTATTTTGGAACATCTTCATGAGTTATAAACTAAAGACAAGACTACAAATAAAAAGCATCCAAGTTTTTCATAAAGAAGAATAGATTAGTGTTTTTCAATGTCTATAAACTCTTCTATCATATATTGAAAATTCAGGAGAAACTCTCCTATGAAGAAATTTAGTAGGAAGGATAAAAGGAGATACTTTGGGAGAAAAGAAGCCTGAAGCCATTTTTGTGTCAAAAAGAAAACTCAGCTGAAGAATAAAACCCTTTTATTTTTGTCCCAGCACTTAATAATTCTATTGTATTTTTCCCTTAAAAAAAGCCATAAACAATGATTGTAATAGTAAATAAGTACTTTTTTTCCTTTAAATTTCTTATAACATTAGGTTCACATTACTTCCAAATTTAACTTGGTTGATTTCTGAATAAGACATACCACTTTAAAATGAAGTTCTTGTATTCTAGAGAGTATTACAAACAGCCAAGAAACAAGAGAGGAAAACTGTATTGTTTTAAAGCATACTTGAATAAATAAATGCTTTGCAGATCACTAATAGCCAATAACATTATTTGGAAGGTTTAGAGGTGATCTGGTTTGCATTTAAACATATTTACACTTTAAAATGCCTTCATGAATTAAGTCAAGCTTTACGGCAAACAGATGCTAAGAAATATGAAAATATATAGAGGTTTTCTATATTAAAATTACCATAATCTAAGAGATTAATTTCACCAGATTTTGAATAACTGCTTGGCATTATTTTTTCCAGAGAGCACAGTCAGATGAACTTGAAAAAATCGAGAAGCATGGCCGGTCCTCCAAAGACAAGGAAAATGCCAAGTCTCTGGACAAACCTGAACAGTAAGCACACCTTGAAAGCTTGTGAGGGTGGCCAGGCTATGGGCAGCCTGTTTCCATATGGAAAATATAGTGTCTTCATAATTGTTCTGATAGGAGAATAGACATCTGTTTATGTGAATTATATTTTTCCTCTTAACTTGGCTTTATTTCCTTAGGTTCCTTTATGAACTGTCACTAATCCCCAACTTTTCAGAGCGAGTCTTTTGTATCCTGTTCCAGTCCACATTTTCAGAAAGTATTTGCTCAATTCGTCGTAAACTGGAATTGCTACAGAAATTGTGTGAGGTGGGTTCTGGTCTGTAGAATGCTGACAATTGAGTTCTGATGCTGAATTGTGTTCAGTCGTGTTCATATTTTAAAAACTTTTTTTTACTATATTCTCTAAGTATGCATAAATTTTCAGGAGAGCAGTTCCACAGAAGACAAGGTACCACAATGGCTTCCAGATCAAAGCAAACGATGATTGGTGCACACCGTCACAGGGTGCTATTGCTGGAGTATGCTTGTTGGGTTCCTACCTCCAGGGATTTCTGTTCCCTCTGCTTTTGCCAAAATGGTCTGATCCTGTCCTACCTCAGACTCCAGATTCGATGCGATTTGAAGGCATTTCATTTACTTTCCTTCAGTTTTGGAAGGGGCCTTCAACAAACTGTTAATGATTCTATCCAAATAGTTTAGTAACAGCTGTATGACTCAACAGCAGATAAATATTCTTCCAAAAATAAAGAATAAATGCTCGGCAGAAATTGCCAATATTTCCATTTAAAACAATTTGTCAAAAATCAATTGTACCATTCGTTCTCGTTGTGGTAAATCATTTTGAAAACTAGTAAGATGTTATTAAAGACACATTTTCAGAGGAAAGAAGACATGCAAATTGCAGCTGAGCTTTGTATTTTGGAAGAAGTGAGTGTGAACTTTTCAGGGATAAATCTAAATTTGGAAATTAATCTTTATAGCTGTGTTTTGGCTTCCCACAGCTTGTGCCAAAAGTTTCTATTGCTCCAGAGTTAGGTACAATTAGGGTGATGGCAATGACATTATTTTGTAGTAGTTCTCCTATTACAACCTTATTTGTTTTCTGTGCAATTATATCATAGAAATAGCCTAGAATGGTATCTCTCAGTTTACAAATGTATATCTGAATGTTGTAGGTGGCACAACTTCTTAAAATTAACTTTGGAAACACTGCTCTTAAAATACCCTAATAATAAGCACCGATACATTTTGATTGTCACCCAAAATTATTAGTGTAATATCTGCCACTGATTTAAGATAATTCAAAGAAAACTTTGTCTGAGAGAGAAAATTTTCTTTATGCTGTTTTGCAGACATTAAAAAATGGTCCAGGCGTTATGCAGATTCTGGGTTTGGTTCTTGCTTTTGGCAACTACATGAATGGTGGAAACAAGACTCGAGGACAGGCAGATGGCTTTGGATTAGACATTCTTCCGAAGCTGAAAGATGTCAAAAGCAGTGTAAGTATTTTGTATGAATGAATGTAGGCAATTTGAGGATTAGATGTTTTGTTTAGTAATAAGTTTGACTCTAAACCTGTTGCAATAAATGTTTATGTTCCGAATTCTTTATCTTCTGAGTCAGATAAAAGTATATGGCCATCAAAAGTTTATGGTTTTGTGAATAATAATACTTTCTAAAATGAGTAATTGTGAATCCTATGACTAATGAATAATTGAGTAGAGAATTTTTAAATAGAATGAAAAATAATTATTTTTATCATTACCATGTTTGCTAATATTTATCGCTTTGGACTCTGAGGACTAATTTTCATAAATTAGACATTCTTCTTCTCTTCTGTGTTAAATAATGGAGGCGAACAGGCTTGTGCTTTTAAAACAAAGCAAAGATGGGTGAAAATAGATTGTAAACAAAATGTAAAAGATGATCCTGCTTTTCTACATATCATTCTCCCCTTTATACTGATATGTGTGAGAATGCCTAAGCCTTTTTGCAGGACTAATTAATTTTTGATCTGCTTCTATACTTGTATTTGTTTAAAATTAACATCTCAGATTATGAGTGTCAGTAAAAATAGAAGATTAAGGAAACAACTATGATGTTTAGAGTTAATGTCTGAGACTGTAAACTTAGAAAATAGTAGAATTCTGTTTCTCTGATAAAAGAATCTCCACACAGAACTGTTTGATAAAGGAAATTAGGGTAATGTTTTTAAAATAGTAAATTTAAGTAAACAACTGACTCATAGAAATGGAAATACTAGAATTGTTTTTCCTAGATAATGAATATAGTTCACCCTTGAATGATGCCGAGGCACTGACCTCCTGCTCAGGTGAGGATCCACACATAACTTTTGACTCTCCCAAAGCTTAACTACCAATATCCTACTGTTGTTGATGAGAAGTCTTACGATAACGTTACTTGACACCTATTTCTTGTTACATGTAATGTATACAGTATTCTTACAACAGAGTAAGCTAGGGAAAAAAATGTTATTAAAAAGATCAAAAGGAAGAGAAAATATATTCCCAGTACTGTACTGTATTTGTTGAAAAAACCTATGTGTAAGTGGACCCACACAATTCAAACTCATGTTATTCAAGGGTCAACTATAATCTCCCACATAAGAAAGACATACTTCTTTTTGTTTTTTCTATTGGCCCACAAATAATTTGCTCATTCATTCATACTTCTACTCATACATCCATTTACCATTCTTTTCATTGAGTTCTGTGATATGCAACACACTGCTCTTCCAAAATTCAATAAAGCTATCATCCTGTTTTGCAACACCAGCAGCATATACTTTTTGTGATTTTTAAAATTCAGATCCTATCATATTTGCATGTCACAAGTTTTCACAGGAACCTCCAATTTGTCAACCTAATAAATCATATTTATCCAAAAGCAAAAGCTCTCTTTGAAGCACTTGAATGTGGCTCATAGTTCTTCTTCTTCAAAGCACTATGAATGTGGTTCATAGTTCTTAAGAACGATGGCTGGTTTGAAACAAGTAACATTTGCAAATAGCACTGGAATATAAATATCATCAACACAATATTTAAGTTACAGAAGTGGATCTGAAATAGATTCTGTAATCATAATTATATATAAGGGATTATTTGTTTTTTTATTGGTTGATATATCTCATTCAATCCCCCAATAAGTTAAATTTTATTAATTTAAATAACTAAGAGAAATCTAGATAAAATTACATAATAAAATCAAGAAGCAAGATTTTATTTTATAATTTCACTTGCAGTCTCACAATATATAAAGTCTTCCTGATTTGGTTCTTTCTCTATAAAACAAATATAACTGTATCTACTTCTTAGTAGTATTTGTAGACCTACATGGACAGAGCTGTTATTTAGATGACTTAGAATTTTCACTCAGCATGCATATCAGCACACATTTAATAAATGCTTTGTTAATTGATTCATATACTGTTAACCATTGCATTGATATATGTTAGGAAAGAGGTAAGTTGCTTAAATTATTTACAAGCAAAGTCTCTAATAAATACACTGCTTTTATTATTGTAATATATTACTAGTAATATATTATTATTATAAATTACTATGAGGGAAGTCTCTAAAAGGTGAATTCATATCAAATTAAATTATAAAGGGATATTGCTTTTTATAAATAGAGGGAAAATGATGTTTAAGCTGAACACTTTAGGAGATGTAGTTTGTGTCATAAGGTTTTTAAAAATATATATATATTTGTCCTCCCACATTCAAATTATCTAGCAGTAATTTCAAGTGATGCAAAAAAAGAGAAATAATTAAAACTTAATATCTCTAAGTATGCCAGAAAGAGAGTGTAAAACTATTCCTTGAAAACTATTTGAATAGAAACAATTCTTCATGTTTTTCTATAGTAGTAAATACATTGCATTATTTATAGTTGTGAGGATATTAATTCCTCAATCTCAGTTGCTGACTAGCAATTTATAATATGCATATTTGCATTTTTAAAGCTCCTGCTTAGGGGCACCTGGGTGGCTTAGTGATTGAGCGTCTATGTCTGGCTCAAGTCGTGATCCTGAGGTCCTGGGATCGAATTCCACATTAGGCTCCCTGTGGGAAGCTTGCTTCTCCCTCTGCTTATGTCTCTACCTTCCTCTGTGTGTCTCGTATGAATAAGCAAATTTTTAAAATTGTAGAAAAAGTAAAGTTCCTGCTTTTTTAAAAAAATTTTAATTTATTATTATTATTTTTTTAAGTTCCTGCTTACTTAAAATAATACTTAACACTATTTTCCTAATCTATATACTAATAAGCCTTTGTCAAACTTACTGTTGGAGTGATACCTGCTGGTCCAGAAATGGTATAGAAATGCTGGCAATATTTAGTCATTTCAGCTAAAATAATAGTTATACCTTTTAATAATAAAACATGACAGTTAATGAACTAATTTTCTGACTGAGGAGGGTAAAAACAGGAAAGTATTCACAGCTGAGACTCCACCCTTGAACAGCTGTGCTTCCACTTGGAGCTTAGATTAGAACATTGGGAAAAACAAGATCTTCTGTGCCATTAAACTCCTTAGATGCAGTGGCTGAAGTACTTTGAAACATGGACTTTCACATTTTATTCTAAATGTTTCCATTTATATATTGATTTACTGGTATTTATTTTATTTGACATTGTATATTTAATATTTCAAAAAATATATTTTTACTTACTTTGGTCTTTCTGCCTAGGACAATAGCAGAAGCCTTTTATCATATATTGTTTCCTATTATCTTCGAAATTTTGATGAGGTAAGACATTTTTTACATATAGTTGATTTTGTTATTCTTTGTTGTTGAATGATTGGCAGTGTTTGTTGTTGTTTCACTGTTAGCATTGTTGTGTTATTCTTATTTATATTGATGATGATTTGTTTTAAAATTATGTGTTTCTTGCTAATTAGGATGCTGGAAAAGAACAGTGTGTTTTTCCACTGCCAGAACCCCAGGACCTTTTTCAGGCCTCACAGATGAAGTTTGAAGATTTTCAAAAAGATCTCAGAAAACTCAAGAAGGACTTGAAAGGTAACTCATAATCTTAAAGAATCATGTTTTGTACTACTTATGTTTTTTTAATGAGAAAAACACAGACTTTTCAATATTTTTCAAGAACGTAAATCTTTAACAGCTTTGTAAAACTACAGTTTTTTTTTTAGTGTGGCAAAAGAAAAATGATCTCATTCATTTGTTGTTTAAAAAGTTATATGTATTAGACATTTAGCTATTGAGTAGTATATTGGTTATTTGAATAGCAATCCCTTTCATCAGAAGCAAATTTGATTATCTTGTTTTCACTTTAAGCCAAGCATTTGTACATTTATCATGTTATTGTTAAAAGAGAAATAGTTCCTCCTATACTCCCTTGGTATACTTTGCACAAGATGTTGTGGCTTATGAACTTTACTGGGAACAAAAAAATATTCCTCTTTCACATATTTGGTAACATTTTATTTTTAGTAGAGAAACCTTGTATCAAATCATTTTGAACTGAGTCTGGAATTTTTCAGGTTTTTAAATTAAAAGTAAATTTAAAGGGCACCTGGGTAGCTCATTCGGTTAAGAGTCCAACTCTTGACTTCATCTCAGATCATAATCTCAAGGTTGTGAGATCAAGTCCCAGGTCAGGCTCTGCACTCAGCAGGGAGCCTGCTTGAGATTCTCTCTCTGCCTCTGCCCCTTTACCTATCTCTTTCCCTTTCTCTCTCTCTTAAAAAAAAAAAAAGTAACATTTAAAGTAAAAGCTCTCCAAATTGGAAAGGAAGAAGAAAAACTCACTATTTGCAAAGGATAATATTTTGTATATAGAAAACCTTAGGAAAAAAGAAAAGAAAACCTTAGAGACTGCACCAGAAACTATTAGAACCAGTAAGTTAAGTTTCAGGGTACAAAATCAATAAATAAAAATCTATTGCATTTTTATACACCAACAACAGACTGTTCAAAAGAGAAATTAAGGATTTGATCTCATTTACAATTTCATCAAAAAAAAATACCTAGGAATAAATTTAACCAAGGAAAGACAAGATGTGTACACTAGAACCTATAAGACATTGGTGAAAGAAATTGAAAAATGTACAAATAAATGGAAAGCTATTCCATACTTATTGTTTGGAAGACTTAATTTTGTTAAAAATGTCTATTACCCAAAGCAATCTACAGATTCCATGCAGTGCCTTTTGAAATTTGAATGCCATTTTTCACAGAATTAGAACAAATCATCCTAAATTTTGTATAGGAACTATAAAAGATCCCAAATAGCCAAAGAAATTTTGAGAAAGATGAATAGAACCGGAGATATTACACTCCCTGACTTCAAGCTATATTACAAAGCTATAGTAATTAGAAGAGTATAATATTGGCATAAAAACAGACACATTGGTCAACTGAATAGAATAGAAAGCCCAGAAATAAGCCCATACATATACAGTCCATTTAGGACAAAGGAGGCAAGAATATTCACTGAGGAAAGTATGGTCTTTTCAATAAATGGAGTTTGGGAGAACTGGACATCCAAATGCAAAAAAATGAAACTGGACAGTATCTTATATCATATTCAAAAATTCACTCAAAATAGGCTAAAGACCTGAATGTAAGACCAGAAACCATAAAACTTGTAGAAGAAAATATCAAGCTCCTTGATATCAGTCTTGGTGATATTTTTTTGGATCTAACTCCAAAGGCAGTGGCAACAGAAGCCAAATAAACAAATGGGACTATATCAAACTAAAAAGCTTCTGCACAGCAAAGGAAACTGTTAACAATAGGACAAATCAACTTACTGAATGGGAGAGAAGATATTTGCAAATGATAAATCCAATAAGGGGTTAGCCACGAAAATATATAAAGAACTCCTACAACTTAAAAACAAAAACACAAACATTCCAATTAAAAAATGGGCAGAGGATCTGAATAGACATTTTTCCAAAGAAGACATACCAATGGCCAAGAGGCACATGAAAAGATACTCAGCATCACTAATCATCAGGGAAATGCCAATTAAAACTATAATGAGCTATCATTTCACACCTATTGGAATGGCTATTATCAAAAGGACAAGAAACAGCAAATGTTGGCAAGGATGTAGAGAAACAGGAATCTGCTTACTCCGTTGGTGGGATTGTAAATTGGTGCAGCTACTGTGAAAAACAGTATGGAGGTTTCCAAAAATTAAAAAATAGAACTGTCATCAAATCCAGCAGTGTTACTTCTGGATATTTATCTGAAGAAAATGAAAACACTAATTTGCAAAGCTATATGCAGCCCTCTTGTTCATTGCAGCATTATTTACAATGGCCAAGATATGGAAGCAACAGAAGAGTCCATCAAGAAATGTATTGATAAAGATGTTTTATTTATGTGTATATGTATAGTTTGTGTACATGCACACAGGAGTATTACTCAGCCATAAAGAAGGATGAAATCTTATTTGCAACAACATGAATGGACCTTGAGTGTATATTGTTCAGTGAAATAAGTCTCACAGAAAAAGACAAATACTATATGATTTAACTTATGTGTAGAATCTAAAAAACAAAGTAGGAAAACAAAACAAAGCTCATAGATACAAAGAACAAATTGGTAGTTGCTAGAGGGGAGGGGTTTGGAATGGTGGGCAAAATGAGTGAAGGGGATCATGAGGTACAAATTTCCAATTATGACATAAATATGTCATGGGGGTGTAACATAAAGCGTAGTGAATTTAGTCAGTAATACTGTATTACAAATTCGAAAAATGGTTAGGAAGGAAATCTTACGAATTCCCATCCCAGTTGGGGTGCCTGGGTGGCACAGTGGGTTAAGTGCTTGGCTCTTAGTTTTGACTCAGGTTGGAATTTCAGAGTCATGAGATCAAGCTCTGCGTTAGCCTCTGGACTCTGTGTGGAGTCTGCTTAGGATCTATCTCCCTCTGCCCTTCCCCACCTCTCTCTCTCTCTCTCTCTCTCTCTCTCTCTCTCTCTCTATCTAATAAATAAATCTTAAAAGAACTCCCATCACAATGAAAAAAATTAACTATATGTGGTGACTGATGTTAACTAGACTTATTGTGGTGTTCATTTCACAATGTATAGAAATGTTGAGTCATTATATTGTACACCTAAAACTAAAATAATCTTGTATGTCAATTATACTTTAGTGATAATTTTTAAGATAAAGAGAGTTATAGTGAAAAAAGGTAACATTTCCAGGGAGTCAAATAGTTTATAATTTTTTTTAGTTTTATATGTAAAATCTCTTTATTCCCTTTATGATCATGAGGGTTCTTGTTGCAGAATTGAGAGTGCCTCTGCTGTCTATTTCAGCTCACTCTTGCTAAGTGTGTTTGTTAAGTACAGACAGACAGGGAATAAATAGATTTATGTAAGATTTTCATTTGAGGTTGTATTACTAGATGAGAAGAAGTGACTTAGTTACCTCTTTCCATAAATCAAATATGATATCACTTTTTAAGAGATTGAATCCTAGTTTTGAAATAGTCATCCAAAGATTTTGTTCTGTAAGGAAATTTATGAAGTTGTTAAATTCTTATCACAGATGCTTATAAAACTTAAATCAACAGAGCAACATTATATAGTTTGCTTATATTTTCTAAACACTCTACAACATTTATTTATAGCCCTGATGCATGTTATGCATTTGCTTGTGCTATGCATAAGAAAAGTTATAATCATCACTGCCAAGGAGGGGTGAAATTCTGTCCTGTAGATGTTCTCGCTTAGAACCTCAAATATGGGTGCTCATTAATTGAGCCCAAGAATGACTGCCTTGTAAACAACCCAACATTCATGTATAGTATGTATTATACTTCAAAATTTGCCAGGTATCTTGGTTTCCTTAAGAAATTCTGTATTTTCTCTCTCTCTCTCTCTCTTTCTCTGTCTCTTTAATGTGATGCTACGGGGAATTTCTGGAATATCTGGAAAGTACTTTGCACTTTGATTAACAATTTGGTCTTGCAGAGAATTCTGTAGTTTGCAGGTGATTTATTACCAGGGGATTCCTGTTTGCTTTGGATTCCTGTGCATCACTTTGGAATGTTACCGCAATTATTTTTTATCTACATAGTTTTTTACTATAGTTATTAAACATACATGTAGCCCTGAAAATGCCACGTTCTCACAAGTCTCTTTGAGCTAAAACAAAGAAATTAGCATATACCAGATAGTGGTTTTGAAAAGGACAAGTAACCAGTGCCACTGAGTACTGTTTCCTCTTACACATCTGTCTTGTGATAAACTACACAGATTAAGCATTGAGGGGGCATCTTGGCAATTTTTAGTACCTCAGAGGGGTGAGAAGGTGACGATTTTAAGCCCTACCATTTATACTTTTTGTTGGGATACGACTAATTTTTCTAAAAAGCCTATTCCCTAAACTAGGACCGATAGCATTTGCTCACCCAGTATATTTCCTCATTTGTGTGTGATTGTTAAAATTTGCTGCTCTAGAAATGGAACATTTCATGACCAAATGAAGATAAGAACTGCTGGGATAAGATAAATTTAAAGGTAATTCACAGTCTTCTCAGAAAGAAGGGTTGGCAAGCAGTTCTCTAATTTATTTGACCACAGAGTACATTTTTCAGAGTATCTGGTAGTTTCTCTAGTTGGTGGAACACATTTTAAGAAATGCAAGCCTGGTACCATGTTAGTAGCAGAAGCATGGCATTTGCCTCAGAGGAGCTCACAGTGAAAGTGGGGAAATGAAACTATAGTTTAAGAACTAATGTAATTATGTATTACTATTCTTGTAAAATGATATTAGCTTGAAGAACTATTTACAAGGCTGTCAGACTCTGAGACATCCATTAAATACTGACAAAAATCATAATTTAATCATACCTATTATGTTTTGCTTTTCTAGAATTTGAGTTTTTCCATTTAAAAAAACATTTCGTGATACAAGGAAGGAAATCTTATGAGCTGAAATTTAAATTCAATTTCTGGGAAAGTTTTAGCATATGAATACAGCATTTTAAATCAACAAAGCATAAAATAAAATTGCCTTGTGTCCCTTTTGGAATGCGATGTGTATAAATAGATATATACATTAATTTTACTGAATAGGAGTCAAACGGGAGAATATTGGGTTGTATTATTTTTGATATAATTTAAAGTAATGTCTACTTTGATAAATAGCCTATTAAAAATGACTCCTCCTAAGTGATCAAATTAGATAATTCATTTAGGAAGAGTCAAATAGCCTGTTCACTTTTTTTTTTTTTTTTTTTTGGCAGAAGCAAGTTGTTTCAAGATGGTTTAGAAAATGAGAGATGATGTGTATAGGGAATTTATCCCACTACTTCCCACATTGTAAATGTCCAATAAATATTAACTACTCATAATAAAGAACAAATAAATGGTGTGATTAGTTTGATAAAAAATAAACTATACCCATTAAATTACTTGTTTTCTGCCTCTATCACTTCTTTTTTTTCTGCTTACAGATGTGATTTTTATTTCTAAGGAAATACTGGGAATGATGTGTTATGGCTTAGGCATTTTAATAAAACAACTGAATCTCGTCTTAGCATTTGATAAGAACATCCACTAAGTTTAGTTTCTATACTTGTTTCCCAAGATTTCCACAGCTCCTCAGGGTGCTCCCCTGGCTTTCTTAGCTCAGTGACATGTAGTTTGTTAAGCAACCTGATCTGCTTTTGATCCTTCTGGCTGTCAGCAGCTTTTCTTGATGCAGTCCTGCCAAATGACGACTTCTATTCCAGTGCCTTTCTCAGCTAGAAATTGTAGCACTTGCCACATGACTTAAATCAACTCAACATGTACGGGGCATTGGGTAATTAAATTACCGGAACTGGGCAAGAATGTTCTCATGCAAATTATTTCTGTATCCTCCACTCCTACCCCTGCCTTCAATAATCAACTTGAAAATGTTTGAAATTCATGAACTATATCTTCAAGTTGAAGTCATGTCTGTGCTCAGAGATATACAGGAAAATTCAGCCTTCAAAATTGCTAACATAGACATATTTGTGCATAGCAATTTTATTTACAATTGTAAATTTCTAATGATTTTTGTTTGACAGATAAATGATATAAACTCCATTCAAATGTAACCAATAGCCTTTTAAGAAGCAACATTTTATTATGATTATAAATATCAGTTCAGCATAGGAACATCAAACAACACTGAGAAATGTAGAGAAAATATGTTTATCTGTGATTCTACAGTGCAGTGATAAATAATATTAGTATTTGATATATTTTTATCTAGTATGAGTGTTTATTTCACACGTAAGCACAAATTATACCATTGGAGCCATGACACATATAAATTTTGTCTATTGTACTTTCTGCCTTATAGTTGGGTAAATTAACTAACATTTACATTCTGTTTTTCTGGTTTTCTTCTGTGTTCACAAATTTTTCAGTATTCTCTCTCTGATTCCTCTAATGCATTTTGGAAGCTATAGATAATTTCTATTAATTTGTGGGCTGATCATAAATGTTTAACACATTTTCTTTATATAATGTTTAATATGCTGTAAATTTATTTAGTGTATCTTCCCAAATAAGATGGAAGTTTTAGAACATTCTAACTAATAAAGTCTCATCTTTCTTCTAGGATTTTTTTCAGGCTTCTAGTCCCAACATTTTTCTTCTGAAAATTACTAGTGTTTTATAATCATTACCTAATAACATTTATCGGTATTAAATCAGTCACTATGCTGCCATTATTGCATTCCATTTTTCTCCTTCTCATTTGGTTGTTCTGTCATTGAAGTTTGGTACATTTGAAATTTAGTCCAAAAGATGATTGGAAAGAAATCCTTATTTTTAGTTATTATTTTGTTGGATAGATAATTCTAGATTGACTTGTTTTTATCAGTATTTTGAAGATATCTTTTTTCCTTCTGTCATCTGATAAGACTGTATTAAATGTAATTGTCATTCTATTGTAGATAATCTATCCTCTCTTTGGATGACTTTTATAATTTTCTTTTTTTAATAATAAGTTTATTTTTTATTGGTGTTTAATTTGTCAACATACAGAATAACACCCAGTGCTCATCCCGTCACGTGCCCCCCTCAGTGCCTGTCACCCATTCACCCCCACCCCCCACACTTCTCCCCTTCCACCACCCCTAGTTCGTTTCCCAGAGTTAGGAGTCTCTCATGTTCTGTCTCCCTTTCTGATATTTCCCACTCATTTTTTCTCCTTTCCCCTTTATTCCCTTTCACTATTTTTTATATTCCCCAAATGAATGAGACCATATAATGTTTGTCCTTCTCTGATTGACTTATTTCACTCAGCATAATACCCTCCAGTTCCATCCATGTCGAAGTAAATGGTGGGTATTTGTCATTTCTAATGGCTGAGTAATATTCCATGTATACATGAACCACATCTTCTTTATCCATTCATCTTTCGATGGACACCGAGGCTCCTTCCACAGTTTGGCTATTGTGGACATTGCCGCTATAAACATCGGGGTACAGGTGTCCCAGCGTTTCATTGCATGTGTATCTTTGGGGTAAATCCCCAGCGGTGCAATTGCTGGGTCGTAGGGCAGGTCTATTTTTAACTCTTTGAGGAAACTCCACACAGTTTTCCAGAGTGGCTGGACCATTTCACATTCCCACCAACAGTGCAAGAGGGTTCCCTTATCTCTGCATCTTCTCCAACATTTGTGGTTTCCTGCCTTGTTAATTTTCCCCATTCTCACTGGTGTGAGGTGGTATCTCATTGTGGTTTTGATTTGTATTTCCCTGATAATTTTCTTATTATCCCTATTCATCTTTGGCTTTGCTTTAAGTGCACAATATTCATTCATTCATTCATTGTCTTGCTCTGTACTTAGTGAGAACTTTCAGCTTAAAGACTGATATTTTCCTTAATGTCTTCAGAATCCTCAATGATTCTCTGTTAGTTTTCATCACTTTTCTCTCTTTACCTGATGCTGTTTTTAGATGTACATTGGAGATACTTAGCTTACCTCTCTGTCTCCCAACTTCTCTTTCATCTTTTAAAAATCCACCCCCACCTTTTTTTGCTATAATCCTCAATGTTGTCTTCTAGCTCTTTGTCTCTCTTTGACTTTGTCCAATTTGATGTTTGTATTAACAATGCAACTAATCATGACAATATTTTTGTTTGCAATATTTCTTTTTTAAAGAAAAAAATATCAAATATATTTTTAAAGAAAAATATTTTTTCTTCTTTAAAAAAAATAAAAAAAAAGAAAAATATTTTTTTCTTTTTATTTATTTATTCATGAGAGACACAGAGAGAAAGGCAGAGACACAGGCAGAGGGAGAACCAGGCTCCATGCAGGGAGCCTGATGTGGGACTCGATCCTGGGACTCTAGGATCATGCCCTGAGCCAAAGGCAGGCGCTAAACCACTGAACCACCCAGGCATCCCAGTTTGCAATATTTCTAATGTGATTTTTATCACATACCTTTTTAACTTTAAAGTAATTTCTTGTTCTTATTTTAGATATTATCTTTCATTTATCTCTTTGATATTTATAAAACCATATTGAAGACCTTTTTTGATTTTCTTTAGTTCTTGTTTCACCTGAAACGAATTAATATTTCATTTATTAATAGTTACAAGCTATCTTTCTATTCATTAGTTTCATTTTGGTGTTGCAATGTTGATTTAAATCAAGTGTCAGAAATTCACAGCCTATCTGTTAATTGAGCCCTCTTTCTGTAAATAAAGTTCAGTTGGTACATAGGCATAGGCACACAGTTATGTCTGTATTATTTAGGATTGCCTTTGTATTGCAAGTTGTGGATTTGACAGAAACTGTCAGTCTGCCTGTCTTTTGTTCTTTCTCTTCTCCTGACCCCCGTAATCCTTAACTGTCTCATTTTTTTTTTCAATGCTTTGACACGGCCTGTTTTTGGCCTGCAGGCCAGAACCAAAGCCTCTATTAGCAGCCTGTGCCCACGTATATGTATGTATACTTGCATATTAGGCTTATTACAGATTCAGTATCAAGATAGTGAATGACTTAGCTGAGGTCTTACCTGAAGGCTATGTCTGCCTGTGCATCCTGCTCCAGTCACACAGCTGCATGTAGTCAATAACTGTTTTCTTCCTCCTTTCATGATTTGGAGAGCTCAGTCACAGCTCTGGTTTTCTAGTAGTGAGACTGGTTCCATTTCTGGCTATGTGAACTCTTCCTTCACTAGTCTCTATGTAAGCCAAGATCTTTACCTTCTCTACATGCATACTACAGTGACCTCTCACTTTAGGTCTGTTTATTAACTTGGGCTACTCTAATATTTCTGGTCTAAGGAGATATTACAGTTTTTAAAGCATACTGTGTTGTTTGGTTTTCTCTTTTTATGTTTTCATTTATTGCTATGTGTTTTCAGCAGTAAGAAGGCTCAGCCTATGAATTCATCATTCCATTTGACTGGACATCTGTATTCACTTTTATAACTTACATGTTTTTTCCCACTGAAAATTATAACATGAGCATTTTCCCATGCCATTTAATACAATTCAAAAACCATTTCAGATGATTTCATAATAATCCTTCTTATGATTGTGCCATAATTGAGTAATTTGATTCTTGTAAGAAAGAAATTAGACTTTTCCCAGTTTTCCCTACTCTTAAGAAATATGTTGAACATCTTTATTCATAATGTTTTTACTATATCTCTGATTATTTCCTTAATAGACTCTTAGAGGGGATCCCTGGGTGGCTCAACAGTTTGGCGCTTGCCTTTGGCCCAGGGTGTCACCCTTGGAGTTCCGGGATTGAGTCCCACGTCAGGCTCCCTGCGTGGAGCCTGCTTCACCCTGTGCCTGTGTCTCTACCTCTCTCTCTGTATCTCTCATGAATAAATAAATAAAATCTTTAAAAAAAAAATAGACTCTTATAATTACGAGATCAGAAGCAATGAACTTTTTTTTTTCAGATTCTTGATAATTTATTAGGTTTAGATTGTAAGGAATCTTAGAGATATTATAGTCCAACACCTTAATTATCATTCAACACATGTTTATTAAATTATTAGAAAGTCCAAATAAAAAATAGAGCTTTCCTTCATAGTTCATCAATTAATAAGAGGCCAATGATTATATGGATAACCACTTTGTAGTATAACAAATATTTTTTAGTTATATAAATAAGATACTAAGAAACACAGAAAAGGTAATGATTAAATATAATTGAGAAATTATATTTAAATCAGACTTTGAATCAGTAAAATTTTCTCCAGGAGAAAGAAAAAATTCAACAATGGCAAAGAGCATGAGCAAGTCACTGGTCTTGCAACTATTTTGGCTTTGATTATTGACCCATGAGGCCAGAGTTTTCTTCATTTATATCAGGTTTACATCTGATGGATAAAAATATTCATACCTGAGTTGGCTCATTGAAGAAGAATTCATAAGTAGGGTCAGAATTGTGCATATATATGGTTTGATAAGGCTGCTCAGCCAGTAATTTTGATTTGCCTTCCGAGGTAGATTGCTTGCCTACTCAGTGTCTGTGTTTTACATGCATTAACTCAATTTAATTCCTATGATGTTGATATTATCATTAATCCTCTCCTCAGTGATAAGGTAGCTACAAATTAGAGATGTTAAATACCCTACAAAGGAGGCTCTATTTGAACCAGGGGAACCCAATCCAGAGCTTTATGTCAACACTAGTATAGCTCCCTGTTAATGGAATTGAACCCTTCAGTGAGGATTTGACATTGACTGTGCTTAGCTCTTAGCACATGCCTGACTTGATCTGGACTCAGTAAGTAAGTGAGTGAACCAATAAAGGAAAGAAATGGATGGTAAAATCTGATAAAACTAGAGTATAGAGTGGTCAGGAATGTGCAATTAGAGGATGTCAAGGCATCCTTGGGAAGGGTCTTGAGGACTGACTGAGGAGTTTGGACTTGATTCTGCAATTGTTGCTTAGACATGGAAATGTTTTTACGCAAGGATGCAACATATTTAGACATGCATCTTTGAAAGCCCATCATGAGGATTGTGTGAATGATGGTTTACAGGGGAGATTGGAAGCAGAAGACGTAACTAGTCATAGATGTTGATAATATAAATTCCTTGTTGGGGAGCCCGGGTGGCTCAGCGGTTCAGCACCACTTT
The DNA here is from genome assembly GCF_048418805.1 of Vulpes vulpes. Classification (NCBI taxonomy): domain Eukaryota; kingdom Metazoa; phylum Chordata; class Mammalia; order Carnivora; family Canidae; genus Vulpes; species Vulpes vulpes. The sequence continues at coordinate 128,530,429 of NC_132792.1, read as the reverse complement.
TGGCCCAGGGTGTGATCCTGGAGACCCGGGATCGAGTCCCACGTTGGGCTCCCTGCATGGAGCCTGCATCTCCCTCTGCTTGTGTTTCAGTCTCTCTCTCTCTCTGTCTCTCTCTGTGTGTGTCTCTCATGAATAAATAAAATCTTTTTTTAAAAATTTTATTTATTTATGATAGTCACACACAGAGATTGAGAGAGAGAGAGGCAGAGACATAGGCAGAGGGAGAAGCAGGCCCCATGCACCGGGAGCCCGATGTGGGCCTCGATCCCAGGTCTCCAGGATTGCGCCCTGGGCCAAAGGCAGGCGCCAAACCACTGCGCCACCCAGGGATCCCATGAATAAATAAAATCTTAAAAAAAAAAAAAAAGATAAGTTCCTTGTGGCTAGAATGAAGAGGAGAAAAGGTTATAGGAGTTTTCCAAGATACACTGGAATAAGATTCTGTAATTGTACTGATCTATACAAGGTAAAGAAAAGAGAGGTACACGATTTTTTTAATTTTAGCTTGTATACCTGGATTGATACAAAACTATTACAGAAGGGAACACAGGAGGAGTAAATAGAGATGGAAAGTAGTCTCTGACTTATTTTAGACATGTTAAAGTTCTTCAGAACTTGAGGAAATTATGTCAAGAATGAAGTAAAAAAATACACAAGGAGCATGAAAAGCCCACAATCCTGTTGTGACTTGGCTAAGATCAGAGCTCCAAGCTGAGTCAGGATCAAAGACCCCCCCACACACATTTTGGTTCAACACACCTCACTCACTTATAGTGAGTTCTATAGCCCATTTCCTATTACATCTAGAATTGTTATTCCTACTAAAAGTCAAGAGCACCCTTATTATAAGGATGATATGATTTTAAAATTAGTCTATTAAGGTATTCTAATTTTAATTAGAAATAGGTGAGAACTTGAATCTTTGAAATTGTAGTGTACTTTAGCATGGCATATGAAAGATTTGAAGGGATACTAATAGAATTACACAGTAGTTATTGAGCTGTTTTCTTTTTTTTTTTTCATTTTTAAAAATTTTATTTAAGTTCAGTTTGCCAACATCTAGTTTAACACCCAGTGCTCATCTCATCATGTGTTCTCCTTAGTGCCATCACCCAGTTACCCCATTCCCCCCAACCTCTCCTTCTGCAACCATTTGTTTGTTTCCCAGAGTTAGGAGTCTCTCATGTTTTGTGTTCCTCTCTAATTTTTCCCTACATAGTTTCCCCCCTTCCCTTATGGTCTGTTTTCTCTTTTTATATAGCATTTCTACATGACCTTGTCTTCTGTTATGTGTGTCTCATGTAATGTGAAATTTTTACAAGTAATCTATCATTTTCATTATTCTTATATTCTCATCTGAAATATTAGAGCTGTATTTTTTTAATAAATTAATTTTTATTGGTGTTCAATTTAGAGCTGTATTTTTATTGTATGTAATTTTATTGTTGGAATTTAGTATGTATCAAGCATGTCTATAAAGTACTGAGCTTGTCTTTTTAAGTCAACAAAGTTTATCCAAATAGGTGTTCTCAGCTGTACTCAGAACTGGCATTTTTTGAGCACCTTTTAATGAAGATGCTTTGCTCCATTCCTAGAGTGAAAATATGAATATGAAATTGGTTGTTATACTTTAAGAATGTATTTTATAATCGAGAAGCCTAACACTGGCATGTAATTATACCGTCGTATCATAATCATGTTAACAAATTGGTATAGAGAGCAGAGTGGAAGGTAAGCCTGGTGCTACCTAATTGGTTAGGGTAGGCTTGAGTTAGCAATTGCTGTTAAATGGAATCACGACAATAATTTACAGGTGAAAAATTTATGGAGGGAGATTTGAGGCAAATCACTGAGTTCTATTGCATAAGATGAGTGTGTTCTAGGAATTGTGAACAATCCTTTGTGACTCAAATACAGGCTTAGTGCAAGGAAGGAGAAAGTGATAAAACCACAGAGATATGCAGCAACTAGATCACAAAAGCCAATACAGGCATACTGGGCAGGAGGACTGGAAATGGATAAGGAGCATGTATGTACCTGGAATAGATGGGAAGGAGAATGAGGAAGAGCAGAGAAGCATTTTGGGCAGTGGAAAAGTCTAAAAGCCTCTGTATTCTGAGAACGCAGTGAGCATGACGTGAGAAAGTTTTCTGATCATATAGAGTATACAAGTTTATGTGTTTTATAAGTTTACATTTTATCCCAAATGCAATATCCAGCCCCTTAATGATTCTACTTACGGAATTAGAGTGATATGACTTATGTCATGAAAACATTGCTCTGAAAGGCATAGAACTGGGGAGACCAGTTAAAAGGGACTCAAATGATGATAGTAGTTTTTACCCAATTTGGTATAGAGAAGATGGAGAGAACCTAACAGATCTTTCTAATTGTTAGGGGCAGTGAGGATGGTGTAAAGTATTACTCCATAATCTTCTAGTCAACACTATGCAGGTTACTATAATGTTTTGCTGTTTGAGATGTTTACATTCCTTTACGAAAGTTTTGTTTTTATTTTTTTCTTTACAAAAGTTTTGAAAGAAACTTTTCATTTTTGTTATTTTTTCCAAAGTTAGTAAGCTTCAAATATCTTTCTCTTCTCACCCTGTCTTTTCTCCCCCATATTCATATCCATATGCACTCAATTCAGATAAACATTTTTCAAGATCCTTGGACTTTTCATGCTGTAAATCTCTTGAATCTCCATTACTTTCAGTGGTAATTTTGCTAGTGGAAGGGAGAGTTGATGAGAAGAAAATCGGGTCATCAGTCATTCAATTTGAAGATTTGATGCCATTTATCCATATTAGAAGAAACTAGTAAAGTTGTACTTCCTCATTTTCACTAATCACTTGCTTTTCTAACCTGGCTGTGCTTCTTGAGAAAAACACAGATAATTAAAGGTGATTAGTTCTCTGACACTTTGAGTTAAGATATATTTAATTTTATAAATTACCCATGATTGTGTTACAAAGTATACTCTACAAAAATGCTTTTCTTTTTGTACAACAGCCAACTGAGATTAATTCAAAGACGTAAAATGCATGTTTGCACAGGGACCCCGTAAAAGCAAATCATCACTTGATGATTTGGAAGCAAAGTCTTCCCATATGTAGTATGTGGTCACTATTGGATTAAAGTCATTTATAACAGTCTGTATGCGAATGTTGCATCCTCTATGACTGAGGTTCTCCAGTTATTTCTTTTTTCATTAACATTAGCAAACTCCTATTCCTCTTTCTGTACTCAGCTATAATGATTTCTCTTCAGGAAGCTGTCTGGTTGGACTTGCCCTATAGGAGAACATTGATAAAGGTATACTGGTAGATGGAGATTTGCAGGTGCATGACAGCTTGTTAAACATGAAAGTGTAAGTGTCATGAGCTTTTTAAATCACACCTAGCATTTCATTTCACGATATAGATTAGTATCCTTTTCAAGAATATAAAAAGTCAGAGAATGTGAAATTGGCAAAGATGTGGATGGATTAGTGAGAAGTCTTATTACACTGATAATGGCAATAGAAATTGATGTCCTTTGTTTTGAAAACTTGAAGGTAATGATTGGCTGTGGGCCCCAGGGTGGGATGTAGGGAGCACAAGGGACTTTTCCAAAGTATTCAGTAAGTTTTATTTCTTTTTTAAATTGTTTATTTAAATTCAGTTTAGTTAACATATGGTGTATTATTAGTTTTAGTGGTAGAATTTGGTGATTCATCAGTTACAAGTTCTGTTAAGTTTGAAACTGGATAAATGTTAAGTACATGCTAAATATGCTCCTCTATAGTATGACATTTTTAATAATTTTATTTAAGAGGAAATAAAAATAGGCAACCACCCAGGAATAGATTTAAATTAGAGTTGAAATTCAGTCATCTGGGCCCCACTAATTTAAAATGTCTGATTACTCAGCCTTTTTTTATTCTTTATGAAGAAATTATAAAGCTTAGGAAATTCAAAAGTAAACATAATTAAAGAACATATGAAATTTAATTAAAAGTACAAGCTATGTTTTTTTTAAAAGAATTTATTTATTATGAGACACAGAGAGAGAGGCATAGACACAGGCAGAGGGAGAAGCAGGCCCCATGCAGGGAGCCCGATGTGGGACTCGATCCTAGGACTTGAGGATCACGCCCTGGGCCCAAGGCAGGCGCTCAACCGCCGAACTACCCAGGCATCCCCACAAGCTATGTTTTAAATGACTTTAAATATATGTTTGTAGGTGAATGGTACTAATAATATATAACATTTTGGGTGGAATATTAATCTGAAAAACTGGCGCATCTTCTGGTGAACATTTCAAAAAAACATTATGTGCAAGCAAGTAATAAAAATTAGATTAAATACTAGTGCCAGTCAGAAAGCTGCTAAATACTTAGAAAAAGATAACTCATTCATTTTGATTTACTGTTGTACTAGTTCTGAGTGATGTCAGAAAAGCAGAACCACACTTATTATTTTAATAGAATTAATATAGAGAATTAGGTTAGCACATGTTAGGACAGAAAAATCAAAAAGGGAATGCTCAGATAAGTAGTGGAGTAGCTCTCATTCCTATGGCAAGGGGAACCAAGTGAAGAAAGAACTAAGTTATCAAAGAACCTAGAAATTCTAGGTAAGTGCTCTGTGGGGCTGGACCCTAGACCTCTGTGGAGAGGGTACAGCCTGGGCAAAGAGTACCTGAGCAGGTTGGATGGGGACTCTGCAGAGCTGGATTGAAGAAGACAGGATATGAAAGACCCTTCAGAAGAGAAATCAGGGAGTGGTTATAGCAGAGCTGGGACAAAGGAGTTTGGAGAGAAGGGGCTCCACAGCTGGATTTGGGGAACCTAGAGGAAGGGTTTCTGCCTGGCTGAGTGGTACTTTCAAGAGGTGCAATGGTGCTGGATTGGGGCCAAAGAAACAAGCCAGGACCTAGAACTGATATTGGCGGCGGAGGAGGGTCTGGGGGCTGTGCTGAAGGGAGCAGCAAATCCCCATCAGCTGCACTCCTCCCACTCTCTTTCCCCTTGGGGAAACCTGTGAGAAAGCCTGCTGGCAGAGGAGAGAGGTAGTTTGCGGAGACCCAGTGTCCCAGACCTCAGTATGGATGTGTAGTTTGGGAGCTAAGAGACTGTTTACTTATTTTATTATTTAATTTATCTATTTAAATTATTCTAAGGTGGCCTTACATGTTTCTGCTATGGCTCTGAAAGCTAAAAATAAGTCAAGGAGGTTTATAGTTTTTGGAGATGCTTAAACCATCCTGTTTTATTCTCCAGTCAACATTTCTTTTGCTGTCTTCCCTCTTTATTTAGTTCTTTCTTTGCTGCATTGTAGACACTCTCACAGGTGATTATATCCATTTCCAAAACTCAGAGAAGAAAAAATCAGAATAGAAGATGGATAGATAATTCTAACCAATGTCTAGTACAGTAGAAAAATGGTATGCCTATTTGAGTAACACATTACAGTTAATGGTACCCTATGTGTACCACAAGAGTTTGGTTCTGGCAGTTTTGATTTGTTAACTTAGTTATCCCCATGATTTGTGGGTCATTTTTCACAGATCTCTGCCGCCTTTCTGGGCTATGCATGTTCTTTACTTCTGCATCACAAGGTGTCTTCTTTATATGTGTGTCTTTTGAAACTCATGGCTTCTGATAAACCCTATAATTTATCAACAATGCTTAAAGTTCTTGTGCTGTATTTGAAGAGTTCAAACTTCATAGAAGTTTCTAATTAATTTTCTAATTAATGAAAGTAAAAACAGAATAATAGATTAACATGTACTGAAGCTCTCCCACAGGTGCTGTGCACCTCATATACATTAACCCTTGCATTAAATTGCTGGAGGTGAAGGTTGCCAGCTCCATGTTGCAAATGAGATAACTGAGGTGAACTAGATTCAGGAACTTGTCTGAGGTCTCAGATAACGAGTAGTGAAAAACCAGTTTGAATCTAGTTCCCAATCTTGGGTGAATATCCTGGTGTGCTACTTCTCTAGTTTATAAAAGTGCTTCCCATTTCTTCATCTATATTAATAGAATATTAAAGGATATCTAGAGATACTGGTCATAAATCCAGCAGATTGGATCCTAAATGTAATTTCCATAAAATTTCTCTCTTAACCACTGGGGAATGTTAGAGATGATCACAACTTCATTGATAAATTTCTTTGAATTCTTACAGTAGTTTAAAATACTTGAGTCAGAGTTACTACCCTCTCTCTGTTTTGCTTTGTTTTGTTTTTGTTTTTGAGATATGTTTAGTAGACTTTACTGCTTTCCCAAACTTAAAACCTACAAATCCCTTAATCTTTAACTTCATCCTATTTCTTTCTAACACTTACTGTTCCTTTGAATGAGAGACTAGCTGGTACATCATTAAGCATTTTGATAACTCACTCTACATTTCAAATGCTTCATAATTTTCTCAATATTTCTTATTGTTCTCTCCTCCTGCATATATATTTCTCTTTTTTGGTTCTTTCCATACCTCCTCCTCCTTTCATTCTATGATTTTAGGAAACTCAAAGGAACAAGACAAGACATTTAAGCCCCGAGACTTTGCTTTAAATATCTTTTGCTAACTTTATGTTTGTAGGTCCAAACTAGAAAACATTTCCATTTGGAGGTGGTCTGTCTTGAATTTTGATTTCTTAGGCACTGGACAAAATTTTGGTTTATATCTTGAAAACACACCAGTTAAGAGTTTTACTCGTTGGGTACAATATGCTTCATCTTTAAATATTTTTAAAATTATAAACTACTGTTATACCTCAATGGAGCCCACTAACAAGACACCATTCCAGTAGCAAATAACAGCCCTAATTGGGACTGTTAGGGCTCTGTTTGAGTTGATGGATGCCACCCACTGCAGCTTGACTGCATGGGGCATTTACTAAACTCTTCTATCTCATTGAACACCTGCCATGTCAGTTACTCCAATTCCAGCACTAGTGCACATCAGAACTGGAAAATATTGGCAACCATAGTGACAGTACTACTCCAGAACTCTCAAGGAGACTGAGATTTCTAGGCCAGTCATAGATGCCTGCAGTTATACCTCAAGTCATCATCTAATAACGAGTATGGTGGGGCAGTCAATATGCAACCAGGCACCTGGCCAGTATTATCAAGATATTGTTATTTCCTTCTGTGAAAGTCATTTATACCCTCAATAAACATTATCACCTAGTCCTATGGTTTTACTGTATCTTTAGAAAATGTCAGAGGCTTTGCATTAAACTCACATATGCAGAATATTAGGTACATTGTATAATACTTCCAGTTTTGTATAAATCACTTTTATACTCAAGACATTGTAATGTTTATAGTATTGTTTAATGTTAAAGAATTCATTTGCAGGGCACCTGGTGTTCAGTGTGGTGGTGTCTGCCCTCAGCTCTGGTCATGATCTCAGGGTCCTGAGATCAAGTCTCTGAGTCATTTGGTCTGGCTCTCTCTTCAACAGGGAACCTGCTCCTCCTTCTCCCTTTTCCCTCCCCCTGGCTCATATGTGCACATGCTCTCTCTCTCTCAAATAAATAAAATTTTTTAAAGCAAAAAATTTAGAAAAAAGAACTAATTTGAGAGATCCTAAATATTTGAGCAACTTGCTAATTCTTGAAAATATTGTGGTTAAAGATATACATATTTGAAGAATTCTAGAACCATATGTCAAATATTATAAGCAGGTTAGTTTGTGGTAAGGGTACTCTTATTATTTTATTGTAAGATGCTACATCTGTCATCTTAAATATGGTTTAAAACTATGAAGTAATAACCTTTTACAACCATCTTAGGTAAGTTGAATATCTTTACTTATTTGGAAGAGTAGAGTTTGTAGTCATCTTTAAAAATCTGCCTGGTAACCATTACCAGTGTGTTTGCTGTCACCCTGAAGTGCCAGTCAAACCATCAGCTAAAGAGACACTTGTATCTGCAGCTGTAGATCCTTTAACACTCTTAAATTGAAGCCAGATGTAAAAGAAAACCAAGCTTCACACTATTTTTGAGGCATACCTTAACTGTTCTTAACATTCTAAAGAGGAAATTCTATGGAAGCCCCCTAAAACCAGGTCCTTTGGAGTCTCAAAAGTCTAAGTTAGACAAATTGGGGCATGTTGTCATTCTTTGTTGTTTGTTTACAACTTTTTATTTGATATAAGTCAAATGTATAGAAAACTTGCAACCTGGTACATGGAATTCTCGTCTATTCTTTCCCTAGACTATCAGTTGTTTATTTTTTGTCTCACTTGCTCTATCATTCCTGTCCTCCTGTCCCCCATATATAGACATGGATGTATGCATGCTTATGAAGACACATGTGGGTGTACATAATTTTATTTTTCTGAATCATACATCAGCAAGTCAGAGATATAATGCTTCTTTACCCCTGAAGACTTTAGTGTATATATGCTAAGTATTTGGGCATCCTTTTATGTATGCGCAGTATAATGACAAATTCAGTAAATTTAACACTGATAAATACTATTATGATAATAATCCAAAGACCATATTCAGAAGTATTCTTTATAGCTATTTTGCCAATCCCTAGATCACACATTGCATTTAATTTTTATATCTCCATAGGCTTATTTAATTTAGAGCAGTTTCTTAGTCTTTATCTTTCTTGACCCTACCATATTTAAAAAACTACTTATTTTGTAGGCATCTCCTCCATTGGATTTGTCTGCAGAAGTGGTATGTGTTCTTTATGCAGGTCCATGATACCAGCTTGTCTCATTACTGCTAATGCTGATGCATCATTTTGGCCACTCTTGTCACTTTGCTTAGGTGGTATCTGCCAGTCCTCCACTATGAAGTTATATAGGATTTTTTGTTTGTTTTTAATAATTAGTAAGTAATTTGTGAGGTGACTCTTTGAGAGTATGTAAATATTTTATTTCTCAGCACCTTTTACCCAGGAATTCTAGTGTCTATTAGGGTTTCTAGCCCATTATTCCATCTTAAAAAGCTTGCCATTCTTTTGAATGCATTTCTTTCAACAGATTTTGGCATTTTTTGATTCCATTTTACATTAATTTAATCTTTAAAATTTGTGAGAGATTAGTCAGTATGAACTGAGGAGATGTTAAAGGAAAACTTGGTATGCTTGTTCCTATGAAGTCTCAGTGTTATCTTCAGAATTCCTGCAAATTTCTATAGTTTGCTTCATGTTCTGTGAAACATTCTGATCTAGTACTAATGTTCATTCTCAGAAATCAAAAATTGCCCCTATGAAATATGATATAATTTGGAAAAGGAGAGATGCTAGAAATAGTCAAGTTTATTTTTTTAGTAGAAAATAGTCTTTAGTAATGTCATTATGTCATCATTTATCATATTGTTGTATTCCAAAAGACATTTGATTTTAAAAGATTAAGTTTGATTTATGTATGGTTTTATGGAAATTTATCACTGAATATAAAAATTCCCTAAGACCTTTCCTTTGGCTGGTTTGTGGATGGTTCAGAAATTTAGAAGAGATACAATGATCTGGAAATAAACAGATCATTCTTTACTACATAAATGCCTTCTTTTCACTTTTTTTTTTCATACTATAAGTGATGCATGATCTATTCTAATGGAAGAAATATGTGAGTATCTTATGTATTTAATATCTAAAGGAAATACTGTGGCAAAGGTATTGTTTTAAAAGGGAACATCATGTTGCCTTCTGAAGTTAAATAAGAGCAGATCTCCACCTTTAGGAAGTGTTGTGATTCATCATGTTGGTACCTTTTTCTGTTTGCATTGTTGACCTTGTTAAAAAAATAAATATTCAGACAATGGGATAATATATATATTTATATTTATATGTATAAATACATATATTTTTCAAGATTTTTTTTTATTCATGAGAGACTCAGAGAGAGACAGAGACATAGGCAGAGGGAGGAGCAAGCCCCCCGTGAGGAGCCTGATGTGGGACTTGATCCCAGGACCCTGGGGATCATGACCTGAGCCAACCTGATGCCCAACCCCTGAGCCACCCAGGTGTCCTGGGAAAGTATATTTTAGAACATCAAACCTCATCCAAATAAAAAAAACAATAGTCATTTTGGAAAAATCACAACAGAAATATTGCATCATTTCTTTTAGTCCTTAGAGAGTGAAGTGGGTCTGTGTTTTATGTAGGATATTGTTATAATATCCTTTTTTAAATTATTTGTGCACATGCATGCATTAGCATTGGGTAGATGCAAGACTGCTAAAAGATCTATCACTATAGGTGATCGCTATTCTATAGTCTTGAGAGTCGTTTCATTATTTGCAATATTATAACATCTGTTATCACTCCTCACCCAAACAGACTCTGAATGTCTTAGTGGAGACCAGTTATTTTAGCATTCTTAACCAATCTTTTTTTTTTCTTCCAGCCTGTGGAGAGTAAAGTAGATGGAGTGATATTTTAAAGTTGAAATGAAAGTAGGCAGAATTGTTTTCAAATATATAAAAGGCTATCTTAGTTACTTCCTTTGATTCTGTGACAAACATCTATTTAATGGTGTCTTTTCTGTCGAGTTACACATAGACTCTTCAAAATCCTTTTGAAAAACATGCTTCAAGTGCCCACTATTATACAACCAGAATTGATATTTGAAATAAAACTTGCTATCCTAAGATTATACTCATTCTGTGTTGTACCAGTGGACAAGACCTAAGGTCAATATGTGAAGCTAAAGGCAGAGAATTCAGTTCTATATAAAGGAATGTCTCCAGATAGGAACTGAAACAGTGGAAGGGCTACCATTAAAAGTAGTGAGCCCCGCGTCACTAGAAATATTTACGTACAGGCTCAGAATAACTGTATGGTCTATAATTGTCATGACTTATTGCTTGCAAATGTTAAGACACTTCTGTTTCATTCAGTACATTGAAGGTTGAGTCAACACCAGTGTCTCCCCCCAAAGCGTATGGAGTACAAACTTGTGGAAAGTTTTGTTATATAAAATGATGTTATTTTCACAGATACCATATATTTCAATTGATTTTTGAATTATTTCAATTTGACTTTGAATCCCCTTATTAACAGAGTGAATCCATTTAAATGATCTAAATGACCACTGTGTTATTGCTTATGATAATAAAGCATTAAGTTTTCATGTTTCCCAAGGCCAAATGTGAAAAGCAAATGTATTGCCAACGATGTACACTCACAATTTGTCATGTGTTTGTATATGTATAAATATATATACAACTCATTTTCAGTTGTCCCTATGGAAATATCATACTCATATTCTGAAGCATGGCCTTCTCTGCTTCTTTAGATTTAGAAATAGAAGTAATGGTCCAATTCCTTGTTGTGTATTAGTAATTGTGGTGTATGGTGGTGGTAATAGTGTCACAGGAATTATGCAAACATATTACTCTTACAAAGCATGAAGCACATATTATCTCTCATATTGCAGATGAAGAACTGAGGAACAGAAAAGACTACTTTTTTGAAAATCATAGCTATTATGTCTTATTGTTTTGTAACCTGGAGATTATATTTGTCCATGGAAGTATATCATATTTGAAAACAGTGACTTGTATATGTGAATTGACAAAAAAAAAAGATAATTCCTCTTATAGGAATGATTATTTAAGGAGCAAAACTATATGTATTGCGCTTTCATCATTTCAATTTAAAACAGTGTTCACTTCCAAAACCCCTCAGTTTGAAGAGGACACCTGTGAAACACCTGTTAAAACGTATACTTATACAATCGTTCAGTTCAGTTTAGCTTTGTTTTGAGGTATAAACTGACGAGCTCAGCGTGACCTTAATATATTGCACTGGCAATATTGCTAAGTCTACCATGTCCAAACTAAGGTACTGTGGGATTTGTGTGTGTGTGGTGTCTCTGTCCTCTTTCATTATATTTACATGCTAAAGGACTACTTTGACATTAATTTGCAGACATTTAATTCTTAGGGATCAGATTTTTCTGAAATCCATCTTTAGGACAGATACACAAATTTTATAGTTAACACACAGCTGAATCTATGGATGCACTGTTGGCAAGACTAGGATATTTTGAATATTATTCAGAAGTTTTAAAGGATTTGTATTCATTTATTCATCATTCTTCCCATTGCCCATTGCCATAGCACACCTCTGCTGGGCAGGTTTTCTGGGACTTTTCTGCTCATAGGCCAAGATGTTAACGTTCCTGGTCTATTTCTGGGTTCTTTGATTCACTACTTCTCATTCCTTCCTCAGTTTGCTACAGTGTGTCTTTTTTCTCTAGCACTACCGAAACTGTTGTCACAGTTTGCCAACTTGCTATCTCTGTTGCATTTGACTTGCTATCACTAGCCTGTTGGCTTCATTAGTCGTACTTACTGTTGATTCTCCTTATGGTATCTGACAATTCCTTCTACATCTTCTTTCTGCAGGGCCTTCTCTTTCTCTGCTTCTTCATAAAAGTTGATATACCTCAGGTATGCTGCTTTGGCTCAGTCTTCTCACTGAAGCCTTTCCCAAGTGATCTTATTCAGTGTTTCTATTGTCACTCTGATCTGCAGAGTTATACACCCAAGCACTTGGTGGAAAACTACTCATGGATGTTCCACTGGCATCTTAAAATGCAGCAAGTTCAAGACGAATTCATTTTCTTTCCTTCTACAAGCTACTTTTCCTCTTGCATTCTCTCTCCACAAAGCACCTGCACTGCAAACCCAGATGACATCCTTCATTCCTCCCCTCAGTCTTACTTCACACTTCTGTGTGCATTAGAATCATTGTGTGGACTTTTTCTGAGCCTTATCCTGGAGATTACTTATCTCCCAGGAGATGGGAGCATTGGCAGGCAGATTCTGAAAAGGCCCTCCAGTTGACTTTCAGGTTTGTCTCTTCATGAAGGGATGGCTTATGTACAAACTACTCAGTCACCAAGCTTTGCTGTTTTCCCCTAAATATTCCTTGAGCTTGTGCATTCTTCTGTGTCTGCATATGATTTTGCTTTTGTCATTGCATATACTCTTGAGATATAGTGAAGTCAGATAGTGTCTTTTTGCTGCTTCTATTTTAATTTTGTGGTTTGGATTTTGTTTTATTTTTTGTTTGTCACTTTTTGTTTTGCATGTTTGGTTTTTTGGGGGGTTTCCAGGCTTTCAAGTAGTGACATGGAGAGGTTGGATTTTACTGAAGCAGTATGACAGTCCGCCGCCGTCACCAGCTCCCTGAGTGTTGAGACACATTTTTTTTTTTGATGGTGCATATTTATCAGGTGAGATTTGAGTCTAAAACCACAGCTGAGACTGTGGTATCCACTATACAGTTTAGATACTGAGTGGCTCAACTAGGGCCACTTCTGCAGTTTTGTTCTGGGAGCTGTTCCTGAAGACCAAATGCAGAGCCAATTTCTCTGTTCTTGCAAATATTTATAAGTATCATTGGCTGCATTGATCTGCTTTAGGTAGCTAAAATGACTTCTGTTTCCAGAAATTGAATCCAAAATAATAATCTGAACCAGGTGTACATGGGAAACAATTTGGTGTTAGAAGAAAAAATGTCTGATTACTCAAGTTTGTTTCTTTTCTTATGTGTCTGTTATGTGGCTTCATTCAAAGTTGCTAAAGCAGGTTTATAAATTCCAATGACCTTCTGGAACTCATAGAAGAGCAATGACTCTAAACTGATTAACATTGATTGAACTTGGAGACTTGTAAAAGTTATAGCTGGAATATTTCACTTCCCTAAAAAAGTAACTAAACTGCTCATGAACATGATTCATTTTAGAGAGTGATATGTAATGTTCTTGTTTTAAAATGAAAGTGATAAGATGGTGTTTGCCGAGCCCCCAAACATGCCAGTCTGTGGATGGCATTGATGTTTTAGAACCCATATTTCAGTGAAAATGTCTAAGACATTTTTGTTCTTCCAGTCCCCTAGCTAGATTTTTTCTTTGTATTTGGAAATTTATGCTTTCCAGTATTAGCTCTTTAACCCAATACAAAATCATTTGGGATTAGGAACTTCTTTAAATCAAACAAAAAGCCAGCTGATTGGAATTATTGAGTTATACCAACATCCCTTAACAATTTTTTTAAAATTTAGATTTGAGTATAATACAGATTTTCCAGGAACACTGTCATTGTTATGTTTTTAGTAATGTTTCTAAATGACCAAGTTTATAAGATTATAGCAGTTGGCATTTTTTTTTAAGTTTACATAGTCACCTACCAATTTTGAAGATGATAAGTGATAGCTAGGATGATACATTATGTACCTTGATGCACTACAGTTAAGAGAGGAATGGGGTTGAGTCTTACAAACAAATTTCCTTATTCCTGGGACCCCTGGGTGGCTCAGTTGGTTAAGTGACCAACTCTTGATTTTGGCTCAGGTCATGATTTCAGGGTCATGGAACTGAGCCCTGTGTTGAGCTCTATTCTCAATGTAGAGAGCTTGAGATTGTCTCCCTCTCCCTCTGTCTCTCTCCCCCACTCCATCTCTTTCTCTCTCTCTCTCAAATAAATATATAAATCTTAAAAGAAGAAATTTCCTTACCCCATAGCATATTGAATATATTCATATGTATTATGGAATATATTAGATGTATAAAATAATTATGTCTATATAGGAGTATATATAAACTCTACAGCTTGATATTTTATTTTTATAATTCTCCAACAGCCTCTTCCTTCTTAATACAGTGAATAAGTAAAACAACAACCATGTACAAATAATTGTATAGGTTGTGTATCACATTGAAGAACTTTGGAAATTTGGATTGGGTTTTTGTACATTTTGCATAAGACTTATGTGAAGTTACAAATGATTCACAACTGAAGGCTTAATATCCAGATTAAGGAAAGTCATAATTATTGACATAGTTGAATGTGAGAAAAGCACAATGTGCTTTTTCCTTTAGCTTTTCCTTATATTGCAGACACTAGGCACAGAGAAGTAAATAGACAATCCTTGACTTCAGGAATGAAAAATAAAAGTAAGTCAAGGACAAATATGCATAAACAAATAAATGCAATGAGATAATATCATTAACAACAATATGGTTTTTGGGGAGTTTTCAATGGCTTAATGCTTTAGCACTCAAGTGCCACATCTTCATCATTCCAATTTCTAGTTAGGCTCAGATAACTTAAGGAACCACTTCAAGATCACATAGCTACTAGTAGAACTAGGCTTGGGTCCACATCTCTTATCCTAAGATTTGCTTTTATCTTATATCATTTACACATGTTGTACAGAGCAGAGAGATAGAACGTTCAGGGGGAAATTGACTCTCTTGGCTTGGGGTGAAAATTGAAACATGGGATGCATAAGTAGAAGTACATTGGTTCTGAGGGGTAAGAGTATATCAGATGAGTGAATAGTATACATAAGGTGTGAAGAAATTTGAATAGGTATGACATTTTGAAAATTAAGAAAAAGTTCATTGTGCCAGGAGGGTCTAGTTCATTTATCCATTCATTCCACAGATAATTGTTGGATGCCTATTGCCTACCAAGGAATGTTAATCAGTAAATGAAGAATGGTAGGAGATCAAGGTCTTCATCTGTCTTCAAAGAGGGTAGAATTTCTCTGTAACTCACTAAAGACCCAAACTATCTATGGTGGACTTTATTTTTTTTTACCGATTTTTTAAATTACATAAATAATTATATGACTATATCTGGAGCATTTTATTACTATTATTTTTTCGAGAGGGTGTAGCGGGATAAGGGAGAGAGGGACTCTCAAGCTGACTCCACGTCCAGCACAGAGCCCCACATGGGGCTCAGTCTCACGACCCTGAGGTCATGACCCGAACCTAAATCAAGAGTCAGATACTTAACTGTCAGAGCCACTCAGGTGCCCCATATCCAGAGTATTGTATGTATGTATTGTATGTATGTATCTATGTATGTATGTATTTATTTATTTATAAAAGACTTTATTTATTCATTCATGAGAGATACAAAGAGAAAGGCAGAGACTTAGGCAGAAGGAGAAGCAGACTTCCTGAGGGTAGCTGATGGGGGACTTGATTCCAGCACCGCCTGATCCTGACCTAAGCCAAAAGCAGATGTTCAACCACTGAGCCACTGAGGCGCTCTTTCTGGAGTATTTATTTATTTATTTATTTATTTATTTTTCTGTAGTATTTCAAAGCAAACTCCAGATATATCATTCCATAGGAGAATATATCATAGAGAGAGATTTCTGCTTAATATGTAGTTGAAAATTCCAGTAATTAAAACAACTCAGTAAGGAAGAAGCTGCCTGGTAGGGAAATGAATGGACATCACTGAGATATATTACAAGCATTTTTTGTCGCCTTCTAGAAAGAAGACTGAAAATGAGATGAGGTTGTTAGTAAATGACCCAAAAGAACTTCTAAAACTAAAATTCTACCTTGTTCTTACTGTGTACATGAAAATCTATAAGTGAGGTAAAAAGAAGAAATAGAAAAAATAGTTTTTGTTTACATTTATGTTAAAAATATTAAGTTCGTATGAATGGGCCAAGGACAGTTGTGAAAATAAGAGAAAATTAAAATAGAACTTTCCCTCAGTTTTTTTACATTTTAAGTATTTATTATAAATTCTGTTGTTTCAAAGTTACTGAGTACAAATGAATACTTAGAGAAATTTTGGCACATTTTAGAAGACTTTCCTATGGACTGTCTTTGATCTAACTCTGCTTTCCTAAGTAGTGAAATCCTTCTTAAGTCACCTGATCCATCAGATGAACTTCTGCAAGTTCCTAGTGTTAGGGTCTTCTTACAGCTCACTACGCTTCTAGACATAGTGTAGTATCATGAAAACAAAGACAGTTACTACTTTCATTCTCTAGTAAAAAGTAGCAGATGAAGCAATTGCAACTAATTGTCAAAACATTAATCTTTCTTGCCTCAAGCTTTTAAGTTTTGAAACTTAGACCAAGTGGAAAACTAGATCCTTTTTTGCTTTTATTTTTTATGTTGGCCTAATTTATTAGATACTAGGCTATTAGTTTTTACTTTTCTTGTTGGAATTGGAAAATAGTTAATTAAAGACTGTGTATTTTCAAAAAAGGCAAGCCCTCTGAGGACAGGGATTTTTGTCATGGCAGCTTTGTCCCATAGGTTGCATCATGCGGGAGTAGGCTGGTTAGCAATTACAAGCTACTGAAGACCATTCAGAACAGCTCTTCATGTGATTTTGCCAAAAATGATTCATTGCATGATGGGAAGGGCTGATAAATTTCTACCTCATTCCTTTTAAATAATGCAAACTGTTACTTTTAGAAGATACCTAAAGTATGACACTAAATATGTCTTTGGTATCCATGTAGAGATATTACAGAACATGGAATTTCTGTTACATGGGGCTGTCATAAGTGAACATTACAGAGGAAGCTGAATGCATGTTTTCTCCTCAGACTCATCCTCTTTACCACATTTCTGACAAGTAGCCCACTATTTTCTGAAGAGTACCAGTGATGAAATGCTCATCTCCTCATATGACTGGTTACTTCACTGTGGGATTGTCCTAAACATTAGCCATCTTTTTTACTTAGAACCAAAATCTTTCTGTTCTCTAATTTTTGCTTGTTTAACTCCTTCCTTCCTTGGCATCAACATGAAAATTTACACACTTTTGTCCCTGAGACCACATTTTAAGAGCAGCTATGATATTTCTTCTCAGACTTCTCCAAGCTACAGCTCATTCAGTGCATGCTGAACTAGAATATAAACCCTCTATCTCCATCTACTAGTTTCCAACATCTAGTATGTTCTTTCTTCAGCAGGAGCTATTTATACAGCCATTAACCCATCCAACAACAATTTGTTGCTTGTATCAGGTACTAGGAATACAGATGAGAATTAGATTTCCTCTATGTAGCTCTGTCTTGTGGAATAGAATAGATACAATCACAAATAAGATTAAAACAGTGTGGTAGCTGATGTCCTTCGACAGATGAATGGATAAAGATCTGATACACACACACACACACACACACACACACACACACACACAATGGAAAATTAGCTAGCAGAAAGGACAAATACCTACCATTTGCTTTGACATGGATGGAACTGGAGAGTGTTATGCTGAATGAAATAAGTCAATCAGAGAAGGACAATCATCAGATGGTTTCACTCATCTGTTGAATATAAGAAATAGTGAAAGGGATTATAAGGGAAAGGAGTGAAATTGAGTGGGGAAAAATTAGAGAGGAAGACAAACCTTGAAAGACTCCTAACTCTGGAAAACAAACACAGGGTTGTGGAAAGGGAGGTGGGTGGGGAGATGGGGTTACTGGGTGGGTGATGGGCACTAAGGAAGGTGCTTGATGGGATGAGTACTGGGTGTTATACTATATGTTGGCAAATTGAATTTAAATTAAAAAAAATTTTTTTAAAGTGTGGTAGCTGATACAGAGTTCCACCTTCTCAACTTATGAACTGTGTAAACTTGGATAGTCTCTGTATTTTATTTTTCTCTGACATAAAGCAAGCATATTACTAATCTATTTCAAGGGTTTTTTTTGATAATGGAGAACATATGCAAAGTGTGTAGCAGTCCTTGACATATAGAAAGTACCCAACATTACTTTAATTCTGTATGCACAAGATGCTGTGGGGTCACAGAGGAAAGACCCAGTCCTAGCTGAAGACAGGAGATAAGAAATGGAGGAAAGCAGGGGTTGTAGGAAACTGAGAGGAAATACGTTTTAGGGGCAACTACATTGAGGGTAAGTCATGAAGTAATATTGAGAATGGGTGAGATGAAGGAGATAAGATAAAGGAGGTAAAGTAGTGAAGCATTCCAAGTAGAGGAACCAAGGTTATGGAGACTCAATATGCATTGAGTCTGCAAAAAACATCAGGAGTAGAGGTGGATAAGTAGAAAGTTGGGCAAGGCCTAGACTTTGAAAAGTTCTCTACTTCGTATTATAGCATTTTATTTTTTTAAAAGATTTTATGTATTTGAGAGAGAGCATGCGCCTGCGTGTGCGCATGAGTAGGGGTAAGCAGGAGAGGGAGAAGCTGACTCCCTGATGAGCAGGGAGCATTATATGGGTGCTCCATCCGAGGAACTAAGGATCATGACCTGAGCCGAAGGTAGATGTTTAACCAACTGAGCCACCCAGGTGCCCCATATACTATAGGGTTTTAAGTCATCCCTTTACTCTGGGTATGGTTGTG
Organism: Vulpes vulpes; assembly: GCF_048418805.1. Taxonomy (NCBI): domain Eukaryota; kingdom Metazoa; phylum Chordata; class Mammalia; order Carnivora; family Canidae; genus Vulpes; species Vulpes vulpes. The sequence continues at coordinate 128,511,313 of NC_132792.1, read as the reverse complement.
AAGATGAGGTCATTGAACAGTTTTAGGGAATTGGTCAGGTTTCTTATGGATGACTTTAATTTAATTTAATTTAATTTTTGTTTATTGCTGAAGTATAATTGACATACAGTAAGTGTTACATTAGATTCAGGTATACAATATAATGGTTCAACAATTCTATACATTACTCAGTGTTCATTATTATATGTATAATTACCGTCTGTCACCACACAAAGTTATTACAATATTATTGACTATATTCCCTATGCTGTATGCTATATCCCCGTGTCTTATTTATTTTATAACTGGAAGATTATATCTCTTAATCCCCTTCACCTATTTCACCTATCACCCCACCCACCTCTCCTCTGGCAACCATCACTTTGTATTTAAGAGTCTGTTTTTGTTCATTTGTTCATTTGTTTTTTTTAATTCCATGTATAAGTAAAATCGTATGGCATTTATCTTTCTCTATATTATTTCACTTAACGTAATACCATCTAGACCCATCCATGTTGTCACAAATGGCAAGATTTCATTCTTTGTATGGCTGAGTAATATTCCAATATTCCACACACACCACATCTTCTTTATGCATTCTTCTTCTGCTATGAGGAGAGTTGATCTATGTAGGACTGGTGGTGGAATTAAGTTATGAGGCTTTCCTAATAGCCCAGTGAAGAATGATGAAAGCATTTGAACCAGCATAAGGCAGTAATGGAGAGAATAGGTAGATTTCAGAAGCATTTAGGAGGTAAACAAACAGGATATTAGGATAAGGAGAGGAAGTCCAGGGTAACTCTCCTGCTTTGGTATGAGTTACTTAGGTCAGATTATGGTACCACCAATAGAAGAATAAATAAGGAAGTAGCAAGTCTAGAGAAGGCTGTGATGAATTCTAAATGAAAATATTGATATGTGAGAAAGTTTAATGTATGAATCTGAAGATACAAGGTATTGGACTGAATGTGGATTGGCTAGTCACAACTTGTGAGAGCCTGTTCTGGCAGAGTGAGGAGTGCTGGGGAATGTGGGCAGAGAGAACACTGCATCTATCTAACTGGTCTTAAGTCTTACTAGGCCTACTTGTTCTTCACATTTGATGGGAATAATAGGTGCTAACAATACAGCTCCCCTATATTCTCCTGCTTAGACAAGCTAATAACCTGGAAGGAAAAGAAAACTATATTTAATAAGAGAAAAACATATTTTAAAGAGTGGAATTTCAAAGTTGCCTTGAGGAATTAATTGACAACCCCACCTTGAGAATTGTAGTGAGAAGTATGTTTTCCTGATTCAGACATTTATCTGCCCTAAGTTTTGTCTTTCACATATATGCTTTTTAAATTTTGATTTCTTTTTGCCAGTATCACCATAATGGCAGGAGTTTCCTCAGAAATTTTCTTAGAAGTACTTCCTAATTAACCCTTATGGGATCTGCAGCCCACTAAGGCATTTACGATGGCATGGACATAGAAAATAAGCTCTCAAGTCAGGCCAGGATTTCATTTATGGGTCTGGTACTTATTATCTGTGGATGCATCAGCAAATAAGTACCCTCTGAGCCATTATTTCCTCACCAGTAAAATGGAATAATGTCCACTCTTACTAATTTCTTCTTAAGATTAGGTTAACTAATAGGTTAAAAGTATCTGCCATCTAATAGATGTTCTGTAATTATTGATTTCTATACTAACATTAGCAGTTATCATTTGTTGTTATTTGTAGGAAATACTGACATATTGCTTTACTGTCTGCCAAGTACTACTTGAACACTTTGTATCTATTAACTGATATGATCCTCGTGACAGTCCTGAGGTAAACATTAGTGATGTACTCATTCTACAGATGAGACTGAAGCTTAGAACTTAAGGGACTTGCTAAATTTGCACAGTTTGGTAGTGACCAAACTTGGATTATAGATTCTTAAGAACTTTCTATAGTCCCCCAAAATGAAGCCTTGATCATAGACTTCTTATGTCAGTATTTGGATGTTTCCAAAATATGTAGAACATATATCAATTAATGTGGTTAACAGGGACTTTTAACAGTAGCTAATATGTTTTAAAAATTGTTTTAATACTCCATTAATACTGTGACATTTTAAACAATGTCTTTCTCTGATTTCAGCCTGTGAAGTTGAGGCGGGGAAAGTATACCAGGTATCCTCAAAAGAGCACATCCAGCCTTTCAAAGAAAACATGGAACAGTTTATTATTCAAGGTAAATTCTAAAGAGACATGTTGCATTTCCCTTTTTTTTTTCCCGCAGAATGGTAGGTAGAAAGCATTTTTAAAAATATGCATTGGTTTAAAGCAGATTATTTTGACATCACAGAAAAACAAATTATGTTTAATCAAGAGTCATACAGGTGTGAGTAGCAATTTGGTAAACATTCTACTATGGATAATTATCATTATTGTTTTTTAATGACAGTAAATGTACTAGGTTAAAATAGCACCTGTTTATAAAGATATTAAAATTTTATGCTTTTTGTGATAGAGAATTAGACATTCTTCTGAATTTTAACTATGTTTATGACTTCAGTTCAACTTTGTATTTATTTAATTTGTCCAAACACTGAGCCAAAAAACAAAGTATATTTATGTTTTCCAGATCTTAAAACATTACAGTCTATTTTTTGTAGGATGTATAAATACCTCTAGATATTTAACACCTTTTCTCTAGAAAACTTAAATACTTAATAAATATCTTATTGACTCTTCCTGTTACATAAGCAAGGATGAAGAATTTCAGAAAATATATTTAAAAATTGTAGGACAGAATATCTATTAAAAAAGTCTTGCTTGGGATGCCTGGGTGGCTCAGTGGTTGAGCATCTGCCTTCAGCTCAGTTCCTGATCCTGGAGTCCTGGGATCAAGTCCCACATCAGGCTCCCACAGGGAGCCTGCTTCTCCCTATGCCTATGTCTCTGCCTCTCTCTGTGTGTGTCTCTCATGAATAAATAAAATCTTCAAAAAAATAAAAATAAAAACATCTTGCCATTTTAAACATACAATTATATCAAAGCATTTATTACTCAAAACATTTCTGCTTTGGAATGTTATATCTCCTCTGAAGATCAGATTTGTGTCATGCCATGCTCTCGAAAGTTCTTGTTGTCAGGAATTTTCCTAGAGGCAGACATGGCTTCAGACTGAGGCCAAGTAATACTCTCAAGATTGGCTCCATCCTGTGTTTATTAGGTTATGGTTTTTATAGGTTGTTCAAGTGTCATTAATGATAATTTACAATGAATGAGTCGTATTGGAATTTGATTAAACATTAAACACACAAAAAACCATTAAACACAGCTTATTTTAAAGATGGGAAAATACTATTTAATCACAAGACAATCATGAAGATTGAAACAAAACTTTGGTCAGATTCATAAATCAAAGGAATTGTTATTTCTAAATTCTCAGGTCCTCATGACTTAGAGTGGAATATCTACTTAGTAATTCCTAAATAGTCCTTGGGATAAAATCAGAGTCCTGTAGTTGGTTATATATTAGAGGACACTATAAGCTCACTACAGTCTTAATGATGAATAAAAATGAGTTTTGCTCTCTTCATTCAGTGAGGTTTTAGGATCAAGAACATGCAGTTTTAGAGGACTATATAGGTAAAGGAAGAGATAATCTTTTTGCTTATGGGATAAAGGAGTCCTTAATTCATTAACTCAGTAAAGAAAGAATGAATCTTTCTTCATAGTTCTTCTTCCAGTACTTTCAGTGATCTTTTTATTTTATGTTTGTCTGATTCAAGTGTTCTATGATTACATGTTCATTGAAGAAAAATTTGAATACCTCCTATGTGCTTAGCCATTCTTTTGGCTCCTGAGTTATAGCAATGAATAAGAAAATATACATTATCCAGAAGACAGACAATGACAATAGCACATTCTTTGGAACATTTTATGTAGATCAAATATGTCAAAATGTAGAAGAAAAGAGTCCAGCTTTAAACATAAGTACTTACGAGCCTATATTCAATTATTTCAATCTATAAACAATAGATTTCAAAATGTTTCTCTTAAGATAAAGATTTTAGAATATAGCTAATTTATTTTTTGGTCCCATGTGCCCTCTAGTTATCAGTACATATTCTGCAATTAGGTTTATATTTTTAAAAATGAATTCCACCTTAGTACAAATAATATATGCCAAATCTTTGCTTATAATTAGACTTTCCTCAATAATAAATAGTATTCTTACATTAACCTCTGTGTTCAGATTACCTTACATAGGTAATATTAATGTTTTATATATCCCATCAAAGTCTTTTTAAATGTGCCACATTTCAAAATCTAAAATCTCTCTTCAACAATTAGGAGACTATGCCCAATACTGGCCAAACATTTTTATTGCATTAGCTGCCACAACATTATAGAAACATCTCTTATCCTCATAATTCAGTTATTGTGTGACCTATGGACACAGAGTAACAGTCTTTGGATTTCATCTAGCCCTATGATCTAGTGATTCATCCACTTTTTTACTCCCTGCCTTCCCAGTTTTCCTCAAGCCAAGATTTTTATGGTCTCTGCTTAAATATTTCTTCCTTGGGAATGTCCTCACCCCTGTTCTAAAAGAGGCAGATTTAGAGAATTGAGTCCTGCCTCTACAAGGCATGTATTGTTTGTAATGGTGCCAGCTATGTATGATCTTTGGGAGAATTGAAGTGCTCAATTAATGATATTAACACTAATAAATAAGTGTTTGAATTATTTATTGAATTATGTCCTGAACTCCACCCAGCATCATTTCTTCATAACACTTAATGTTTTCTACCGTTGTATTATTTATTTGCCTCTCAACAATGTAAGCTCCATTAAGAAAGCATCCTTGTTTTGTTCCCAGTTATCCTTATACCTAGAACAGTGCCTAGCATGTTGTACACACTGTCTTGCTCACCTTACAAAACCCAACAGCCCTCATTAAACCCATCTCTTTGCACCAGGGTAGCTCAACGTTTTTTTGTTTTTGTTTTTGTTTTTGTTTTTGTTTAATGTGGGAGTGGTCTGAACACCAACTGGTATCATGTAGAAGTCATGACCACAGACCTACTGTTAGAACTCATTTCTATTCAGCACTTCTATAAGATTGTCCTTGCAAATTTGATTTTCTCAATTTCTGAGATTTGTTCTTCTATTTTCCTCTCAAACCTCCAAGGCTTTCTCTTCTGCTTCCTCATGACTCTAATGATAACCTCATTTTATCCTGGGATGAGAAAACAGATGCTGTTATACAGAAGCTCCCACACCTCCCCACCACACGTTTACAAATCTGGCTGAGGGATTTGGGCTTCATCCTGAATCCTTGGGGACCAGACGTTTAAAGACTTAGAAAGTTTACACTGGCAGCAAGTAGGATAGACTCAATGGAGATAGATCAGACTTGGAGGCAGGAGTTGTAAAATTGGTATGAAACATTGTTAGAGAAATGAGGTGGCCTTGTTCTAAGGACATAGTGTTAGTACTGAGGAGAGGACATATTTAAGGAGTAATAATAACATAGAAGAAAAAGTACTTGGTGACCGAAGAAACTTAGAGGTGATGCATAGGTGTCTAGATTTCAGGTTTCTGTGGCTGGGGATTGGTGGTGTTAATCACTAGGATAGAGAATGTAAATATAGGAAAAGCTCTGAATAGATAGCATGACCATAAGTGGATAACATGACCATAGAGCAGGTGGATATATGCCTTAGACATGGCAAAGAGTACAAATGGAGGACTGGGCATTGTAAGCCAGGTGATTGTTGAGAAAAGAAAAACAGACTCAGGGATAGAATTCTTAAGGAGGTTACATTTATAGGATGAACAGAGGAAGCCATGACAGGTGTTAGTGGTGAGTTTAAGTAGAAAGAAAAATAAGAGGCTGTTGTGATGGAAGCCAGAATTAGGAAGAGTTTCAGAAAGGAGGGAGTGATAATAGTAGTTACTGGATGGAACATTTTTCTTGGATCGATAGAGACAGAAACCAGTTTTCTGAGCATTTAACGTTTAAGAGAAGTGAGGATATAGAAGGGCACAATTCTGCAACAATTTTAAAAGTTACTGTAGGATATTGTAATGTGCATAACTGTTAGACAACTGTTTAATCAAAGTTACTATAATTTAGCTTATTTCTGATTTATGCCAACATATGTGATGATTTTATTTTTTTGGATGTATTATGATGAAAATGAATTAGTAATGACCTGACTCTTATTGAGCCTTTATCTACCATTTTTGTTAAATTTTCTTTTGTGCTTCTTTTTTAAATAGAAAATGAGAGAAGAAGTAAATGAGACAACTAGGGAATCTCATGCTAAGCTAATATTTCTTTCAGAACTCAGCACTCTCCTTCCTTTTAATTTTTCCTCTTTCTATTTGAATCCAAGTTGTATTGTAGACAAAGTATGCACATGAAAACCATACTTCGGAGCTAAAAGTAACTTAGATCTAGTGGATTGTCTTTATAGGTGTCTGAGTATGGTAAGATTGCCAGGAAAGAAATACCATCCTAGTTCTATGCTGTTGGCCTCCACAGCCTTTTTACTCATATATTTTGATAAGTGTATATTTTAAAACTCAGCTCAACTGTGTTTTTAAGTGAATGGCAAATTTTGTAAAAAGGTAGTCTCACGCTATTAAATGAAGTCAAGTCCTTATTGTGATTTTATAAATCAGAAATGGCTAATGATATTTTTATTAGCCTAGCTCTCTATATCCCCACCCCCTCCCTTCCCAAACATTTTTTTCCTTAAATGAAGCATAGTAAATTATAGCTGAACTAGAGGAATAGAACCAAAGTGAAGATGCATAAATCTGTAATCACATGCTTATCATTACAAGGGTATTGAAACCTCAACTTTCAATATACAATCTTTAGTATTGGCAATTCTATGATTGAGAATGAAGGGATTGGGAAGGCAGTAGCACTAATCATGCCAAAGACTTAGATGAGAAGTCTGACAGAAGTATCTTCAACTGGAAACAGTGCCCATGGCATCCAAAAAGCAGTACTCCATATTCAGCATGAGCATGTTTGGTCATGTTTTAATTTCTTTTTCTGAAAATATAATGAGAACACATTTTAGTGATGACAAAAAAGGTGTATCTAATTTTTGAAAGTCTTTCATTGACCATTTAAAATAAAAAAAGAAATAATTGTCATTTAAGCACTCAACTTTTTAACTTATTATTCATATAACAACAGTAATATTAAGCATTAATACCAATTTGTTGTAGTAAAGAATTAACTGAAGTCGTTTTGTATTCCACATGATTTTAATTTCATAATTCTTCAGAACAGTCTTAAGTAGCCACTGTTATCCTCATTTTCCAATAAGAAAATGAATGCTCAGAGGGCTCGATACTTGACTAAAATCACGAAAAGAGATGGCAAAGTCATGTTAGAACTGAGACTTTCCATAAGAAGCTTTAGCTATATTTTATTTTAATTTAAACACTATCATTCAGGACTCCAGGAGGTAGTGGATAAGTCAGTTGTGTAATATCAGGTGGTAGAAACCATAATGCAGAAAAAAATCACATGTAATTAATAAATTAATTAAACCCATAAGTCATAATCAGAAAGTGCAGACACTTCTATATTCATGCAATATGCATGCTGACACTTTGTACCAGATAGACAAAGCTCTCTCCCCTGGTATATTGATAAATGATGATTCCATTGTACTGCTCTTGTCACTCTTAACACAGAAGAAGCATAAATTTGAAGTGATTCTTCTGAAAAGAAGAGTAGTCTATATTACTACTTCTCTCTGAGGGTTAGATTTCCACCAGCCGCAGTCATTCATTCTGTGTCGTGGATGAGAAATGATCAAAGAGCCTCTGAGGAGTGGTGGGAATTGATTCCATATGCGATTTGCTAACAACTACCTCCTGCATATTTCTACTTAGATGCTCCCACTGATGCCTCATACTAAACATCTCCATAATATGTTCCATGCTGTATCCTCTGAACTCAGTACATAACAGATTCCAAATAAATATTTATTTCATAGATAAATGAATGAAGGGATGACTTTATCAATTCAGTCAAGCCCCTCAGGTCCTCTGCCCTTCCTGTATTCCTTGTTGTTGTGATAGAACCCCCATCTGGTTGTCCATAACAGGGACGTTGGCCTCATTGTCCATTTTTAGTGGATGATTACAAGAAATAATTTTTAATAATGCATGAGTTTATTATAAAATTCAGGTATATAATGAAATGTAAATCATCTTACTATTACTTTCCTCTATTTGGACAATGTTGTGTTTCAGTTCTATCCTTCCAGAGGTAATTTGTGCATATACATATACATATACATTTGTATTTATATATATTTTACCAGTGGTTAAATCCTACTTGTTGTTTTTGTCCCTTGGTTTTTCATTTTTATTACAAAATATTTTATCTTTATGTGTATTTTATATTTATATATAATAGACATAGCATAAATATACATGGATGCATGCAAGTTATAATTTTGTATGTTTTATGTTCATTTTTTATATAACACAAAACTATATCTTATTATTCATTATTTGCTATTAAGTATGTTTTATAAAGTTGCCACAATACTGAATTAATTAACACTGAACCATTACTCATAGGAGCAAATACAAGGTTCAGTTTCTTCCAGGATCTGGTTACATTGGTCTCATTTTCATCAATCAGTCAACATACAATATTGTTTTTTATGTGTGTTCATGTTTTTTTATTAAATAGGGTTTATTTTTCTCAAGTTTATGTGTGCTTATGTTTGAAGACACCTCGTTTAATATACATTGTTGATTCATAGTACCTTGCCAACAACCAGCAGCATCATAAATTGTACCGGAACCAAGCGTATCTAACACATGTACTTTCTCTGTAAGACACGTCACAGACTTTTGTGTGCTTAGGAGTGAGCACTAGACAGCACTATAGCACTGTATTGATGGCCATTTTGAAAAGATAAATTACCAAAAAAAAAAAAAAAAGAAAAAAGAAAAAAGACACCAAAAATGCAAGAAAAGTCACAATATGGACTAAGAAAAAGACATTAGTTTGTTTCCCAGTTAGGAGTCTCTCATGTTCTGTCTCCCTTTCTGATATTTCCCACAAACTAGAGGTGGTTAGAAAGGGAGGTGGACGGGGGCGGGGGGGTGGTGGTAACTGGGTGATTGGCACTGAGAGGGGCACTTGATGGGATGAGCACTGGGTGTTATTCTATATGTTGGCAAATTGAACACCAATAAAAAATAAATTTAAAAAAAAAAGAAAAGAAAAAGACATTAGGGTATTTGAATCATCGGGCTCCTAGACAAAGCTTAAAAAAAGTTTTAAATGTTTTAAAATGTTTTAAAAAGTGATTAGTTCCGATCTACACTTGTATCAGCTGAGTTCTAGTTGTATCAAATACTTGTCAGCATGTGGGCCTTAGATACAACAAGTCTATTATTTAAAATGATATTCAACAGAGGTTTTAATTTGCATTTGATTTTTTTATGAGAGGTTAGTATATTTTCATGTCTTTATAGTTGCTTCGTCTTCTATGAACTACTTTTGAGTCTTTTGACTGTTTTTCTGTAAATTATTTCTCTGTCTTTTTCTTATTGAATTATTAGGAACTCTTTATGTATTTAGGATATTAAAATGTTGCAAGCATGCATATCTCCCACTTTGGAGATTCCCTTTCCACTTTTCTTGTGCTGACAATTGATGAACAGAAGTTCTTTATTTCTGTATAGTGATATTTATCAATCTCCCTCTTGATGAGATACAATTTTTATCTTATTTAAGAAATCTTTCCATGTTACAGGGTCATAAAGATATTGTCCTATATTATCCTGTAAAAATATCATAGTTTTACTTTCAAATTTAATCCTTATCAGATTTTTATGTATGTGTATAATTGATTTTTATGTATGGTCTATAAAAGTCAAACTGATTTATTTTACATAGATAATGTTTTAGTCATTGAGTACCATGTAATGAATAAGCCATTCCTTCTCTTCTAAAATGCAGTGCTATTGTGTCATGTACAAATTTTCTGTATATGTATATGTTGTTTTTCTGGGTTTTCTCTGTATGATTGCATTGGCCTATTTCCAGTATTGATCTACATAATGTAACCTATTACTATCTTATTTTCTGTAGCCTTCTAAGAATACTTGAAATTAGATTAGATTTCCATTTTCTTTAGGAGCGTTATGCCTCTTATTGTTAACTTATTCCATATAATTTTAGAATCAAGTTGTCAAGTTCCACCAAAAATAAAATTCTGTTAGGATTTTGAAACCAATAGGCTATACATCAGCTTGGAGAGAACTGACATCTTATGAATTGAAACTATGAATATGAGGAAGACTAGCATCCATTTATGCCTCCTTTGAAGTTGGTATAAAAAGTTGTACAATTTTCCTTAAAGGCCTTTACATCACTTTTTTTTATAGTATATTCCTAAAGATCTTATTTTTTACTATAATACATTTTGTGAATTGCATTTCCTATTAGTCTCTGAAGATATTTAAAATTCAAATAACTATTGTATAAAGCTGTGACATCCTAGAAACTTGGTGAACTCCGTTATTAATATAGTAATTTGTGAACTTTAAAAAGTTTTCTCATAGAGATCACTATAAATATTGTCCATTTTATTTCTTAGTTTCTTTTTTCTGGCTGTGTTGTACTGGCTGGTACCTTCAGTATAATATGGACAGGAAGCATGGAAATGTCCTATTGCAAAGAGGTATGGTTAGAGGAATGGAACTTTATAAATACATTACCACTGATTGATGGTTTTCTTCTCACTCAACATTTCTCCTCTGCTATGCTGCAGATTATATTCTGTACCTTTATTCTTTTAATGCATACCTTTGATATTTCAATAGGATTCTTTAACAAAATCTAAGGTTTAAAATATTAAAAGTCCCTAGAATGCTTCAACTATAACCTCATCCATTTATCTTATATGCCATTCTTTTCCAATGTTTCAGTATCATCTTCTGTTTTGTATAAATAATACTTTTTTGCTCACCATACCCTCATACTATGCCTTCCTTCACAATACTGTCTTTTTTTGCTCACCTTACCCTCATACTGTGCCTTCCTTCTAAGATGATTTTTCTTCTCTTTGAAGTACATTCTTTAAAAGTTAGTTTGGTTTGAGATTCTGGATTGTAGACTCCTTTTTTTGTCTGTCTTGAAATATACATCACGTTATTTTTGAGAGATAGGTCTGCTAATTATAAAATTCTTGGAGGAAAATAGTTCCTTTCAGGTCTGGGTGCCTTAGACTCTTCCGTCATTGGGTTAGCAACTCTGCTTTGTCCAATTTTCGTGAATTTGTTTCTAATCTAAGTTTTCTCTCAGGCTCTTTCATATTTTCTATTTCTCTTTATGTTTGTTTTGGCTAATCATCAGGGGGCACTACCAACTGAGAACTATTTTAAAATACATTCTTCCCTTGCATTTTAGGATCACATATTGTGGATTGAGGCCCAATGCAGAGTGATTGCCCATTTGGGATTATGGCTTCTCATGTGGGAGGTTTTCCCCTCCCACAGAGCCACGGGGAAATGGACACATTTTCTCAGTGTGTACTTTACTGAGGTATAATGATTTTCAGTTTCCTCTTCACTGAGGGAGGGAGTGTCTCTTTGGACACTTTTGAGAATTCTAGTCCTATTCAAAGTGTCCCTCCATGGCCTTTCAAACTCCAGCTCTAAGTTGCTGGATTTAGTGATGTCCCTAAGTCAGTGCCCTTTTACACCCCTTTGGAGACTTGCTTCTATTTGTTTTTATGGCCTCAGAGAATTTTCCTTATTTTCCAGCCAACTCAGCCATGCATTCAAGTTTGTTTTTTATTTTTTTTCTCATGCATTCAAGTTTATTTTCATCCAGTATCTTTGTGGGCTTTGTTGTGAAACTTTGATATCTGGTCCTTAGTATGGTTGAAAATAGAGGTCTATCTTGGAGTTTTTTCAATTAAAATATCTTTGAGATGATTTTGTATCAGTACATGCTTCTTAATGACTTTATGGTATTTCATTATAAAAATGCATCATTTACTTCCTCTTTTTTTTTTTTTTTTTACTTACAAATCTTCTTTCCTACAGCATTGATTTCAAAAGAGAAAAATTATAGAGGATCAACATGCACATTTCTCATATTGCATATGTGTACAGGATATTCCTAAATATTAGGTCAAAAGCAATTTTGGCCTTATTCCCAATGCCTCTGTTTCCTGTTGTTCTTCCCAAACTTGCTTCTCTTATCTGCACATGACTGAATCCTGTATATTTTCTCAAACATATCAGCTTCTCTCAAGCCCCATTGCATTCACCATATCCTAGCTCAAAATATTTCTTGTTTCTATAATGCTAGCCCCCTCCTAAAAGGTCTCATTTTTCCTTGTTATCTTCATTCTGTTGTAGCACAATCGCCAATGAACCTTGTAATAACCTATTCTCTACTGGAAAAGATTGAATTATGTTCAGTACCATGATTATTAATATATATAAATGATCATTATAATTTAGATCTATTTAAATTATATCTAATATATTTTAAAATATGTCAAATATCTGACCCATATTTAAAAGATATTCCTTATTTGCCCTCCATATTACATAATAAACTATTAACTGCATATTCTTTTATAATTCAACCTCAACTTTCTTTCCATAGGTCCTGGGTGCTTGGAAAGGATCCACTATGAGAATCCTGACCAGATTGTTAGGTTCTTATAGCAGAAACCCAAGTACATTCCTTAACGGATGATCTGGCACTTTCTAGATTTTTTGAAGAAAACTCAGCTAGAAATGGAACTGATGACTATTACTTTTAAAGTCATAAACATTTTTTGTTAAAGCATTTCTGGTGTAGTAAAACCAAAGAATCCTTTTCTGTAATTACTTAGGAAATAGCAACATGTTGATGCAGAGGGAAATACTCATAAATTTAACCATTTCGAATTATAAAGATTTTTCACTAATATTTAAAAATCTGTCAGTCTATTAGTTTTCTGCTTGACAGGTTTTTTTGGAGGTTACTTGGGCAACAGGACTATTAGCAACATTAGAATTAAGGAAGTATGTCCATATAGGATGTCTCTCATTATCTGTGTCTACTCTGAAGATGAGCAACACTTATGAGGCATAGATCCATGGCACATAGGAGTGCTCAGGTATGATGACCCCTCTCTCCACTGTAAAGGAATAAAATTTTTGTGAGATACTCATAAAGCATATTAATCTAAGAGAGAACTCATCTGACCCAGATGGCAAATGATATCCTCTCATGTGCCACATCTAGTAAGTTGATGAATGGCTTCTTGGAGTCTTGTTTGGAGGATAATTCTTAGGTTTTTAACTGGATTCTTGAATTTTAAAATTTTTTTAATTTTTATTTATTTATGATAGTCACAGAGAGAGAGAGAGAGAGAGAGAGAGGCAGAGACACAGGCAGAGGGAGAAGCAGGCTCCATGCACCGGGAGCCCGACGTGGGATTCGATCCCGGGTCTCCAGGATCGCGCCCTGGGCCAAAGGCAGGCGCCAAACCGCTGCGCCACCCAGGGATCCCTGGATTCTTGAATTTTAAAGAGTAGCTTGAGTAATTGGCTTTGTTCTGATTAATGCTTGTGTAATGCACCTTTATCTATTTTTTACTTTTAACCTAAGTGTATATTAATATTTTATGTGGGATTCATTGAGATTGTATATAGTTAAAATTTTTCTAGCCAATTTGAAAATCCTTGCTTTTGAATCAAATATTTGAATCACATACATTTACTATAACAGTCAATATAGTTGCTTCATTCACTCTCTTTATATTTGTCTTTTGTCTGTCACATTATTTTCCTTTTTTTTTTTTTAAGATTTTATTCATTTATTCATGAGAGACACAGGGAGAGAGAGGTAGGCATACAGGCAGAGGGAAAAGCAGGCTCCATGGAAGGAGCCCGATGTGGGACTCGATCCCGGGTCTCCAGGATCACGTCCTGAGTGGAAGGCAGGCGCTCAAGCCCTGAGCCACCCAGGCATCCCTATTTTCCTTTTTATCTCTTTTCCTGCCTTCTTATGGATTAATTGAGTATTTTATTTGTATACTTGGCTTATTATCTTCATCTTTTTGTTTTCTCTTTTTAGTGGTTTTTCTACGATTTAGATTGTACTTCTTTAATTTATCACAGTCTACCTTCAAATAATTTTATTCAGTTTCAAATATAATCTAAGAGCTTTATGACAGTATATTCCCACTCTCCCTCCTGTTGTGTTGTTGCCACATTTTTACTTTCATATGAATCATAACTAAAATAATATATTGTTTGTACTTTTGCTTTTAACAATCACTTATCTTTTAAAGAAATGTATAAATGAGAAAATGTCTTTTATATACTTCCACATATTTAACATTTCTAGTTCATTTCTTATGTAGGTCTGCCATTGCCAAACCTTTTAGCATTCGATTGCTTACAATGTTTTATCTATTTGTTTTTTTCTTCATTTTTGGTAGGTCTTTTCACTGGATGTAGAATTGTCAATTGACAGATTTGTTGTTTTGTTTTGTTTTTTCTTATCACACACCAGGATATTTTTCTCTTGTGTTCTGTTTGTGTAATTTCTGATGAGAAATATGTATTAGTTTCCTATTGTTGCTATTTTAAAAATTACCACAACTTTGTTCACTTAAAACAACACAGATTTATTATCTTACAGCTCTGGAGATCAGAAATCCAAATGGATATTGTTGAGCTAAAATTATGATGTCAGCAGGGCTTTGTTCCTTCTGGAGACTCTAAGGCAGAATGCATTTCCTTGACTTTTTCAGATTCTAGAGGTTCCCGCATTCCTTGACGCTGGGTTTTCTTGAATCTTCAAAGTCAGCAATGGCTGATAAAATTTTTCTTATGCTATATCACTTTGACACTGACTTTCTTGCCTTTTTCTTTCACTTTTATAAGGACTTTGTGTTTACTTTGGGCCAATCTAGATAATACAAAATGACTTTTCATTTCAACATCAGCTGATTAGCAACATTAATCCCATCTGCAACCTCAGTTCCCCTTTGACATGTTACATAACATTCACAGATTCTGGGGATTAAGACATAAACATTTTTGGAAAGCCATTATTATTCTGCCTCCCACAAAGTCTTTGGCAATTTTTATTTTTTGTTCCTTGATATTAAATATTTCCTCCCACTTGTGGCTATTTTAAAATCTTGTGTTTATTGCTGATTTTTTAAGATTTGGATAATAATGTGCATTTTTGTGTATATTTATATATTTTTTTTATTGTTTGGAATTAATTGACCCGTGGGATCTGACAGTTTTTATCAGATTTGAAAAATCTTTGACCAATGTTCTTTTATCTACTTTTCTGCCCTGGCTCTCTCCTTTTCTTTCACTATTCCAATTTCGTCTATGCTGGACTGTCGACTATTGTCCCAAGGTCTTCAAGTCTTGGTTAGTATTTTCAGTCTTTTCTTCTGTATGCTTCAGGTGGAATAGACCCTATTGTTATGTCTTGAAGTTAATTCTTCTTTACTTCTGAAATATCTAGCTTTATGTTATTTTCATTTTTAAGTGAATTTCGTTTTTTAAAAATATTTTGTTTATTTATTCTTGAGAGAGAGACAGAGACCAAGAGAGGCAGAGACATAGGCAGAGGGAGAAGCAGGCTCCATGTAGGGAGCCTGATGTGGGACTCGATCCCGGGACTCCAGGATTACGCCCTGGGCTGAAAGCAGGTGCTAAACCGCTGAGCCACCTGGGCTGCCCATGAATTTCATTTTTAATTCAAGTCAGTTTTTCATTTCAGATACTGTCTTTGTTTCATCTCTATAAGTTCCACTTGGTTCTTTCTTTTGTATCACCCATTGTTATATGCTGCACATTTGTGTCACCCAGAGTTCGTATGTTGAAACCTCACTGTGTTGGTATTAGGAGGTGAGGTTTTGAGAGGTGCTTAGGTTATGAGGATGGAGTCCTCATAGATGGGACTAATGCCCTTGTAGGAAAAGACATGAGAGAGCATGCCTCTCTGTTCTGTGGTATGTGAGAATGCAACAAGAAGTTGCCTGTCTGCAAACCAATAAGAAAACTCTCACTGGAACCCTATTGTATAGGCACCCTGATCTCAGACTTTGGGCCTCCAGAACTTTGACAAATGAATGTTGTTTAAGCTAGCAAGTCTGGTATTTTGTTACAGCAGTCTGAACAGTCTGAGACATCCATATTTCTATGTTGATGTTTTTCTTTAATATTTGAGCATAGTTATAATCACTGCTTGAATTTTAATGCTTTTATTTTATTTGTTACTTCATCTCTTGTTATTCCTGGTTCTTTTTCTATTGATTTGTTTATCTTCTGATTATTGATTACATTTCCTGATATTTGATTGGTCTAGTAATTTTTTTTATTAAATCTAAGGTACTGTTATTGTTGACTGTGTGGATTTTGTGTATTACTCTAAAGAATATTTGGATTTACTTGTGTAGATAATTTAAATTACTTACTTCTCAGTTTTGATCCTTTAAGTCAGGTTTATGAACTTTTCTGCAGCTAGTTTATTTTTTGCATCAGTGATAATTCAGTCCTAATTCCCACCCCACATCCCCTGCTGGGGTCTCCAGTAGCTATCCTGTCTCAGGTGGTCAACAACAGCTGTCCATTCCCAATTTGAAAATCTCTTGGCTCCCTGTATGAGCTCTGAGAATTATTCAGCTTATAGCTCCTTGATTCTTTGCTTTGACTAACCAAGTCTTTGCTTTACTCTATATATGTGCCACCTAATACTCAGCAAAAATTCAAAGAGACCTCAGTACAAATTTCTGGCCTTTTTTGCAAGGCCCTTTCTTCTCTGGCTTTCTGCCCCATAACTTTCAGCTACTTGACTCCCCCAAATCCTATCTGTATTTCCTCAACTCAGCAAGACTGACTGGCTTATTTGGGTTCCCTTTCCAGGCCCACAGTCTGGAAATTGCCTTTAGACAGAAATCCAGGAAGATTTTAGGACTCAACTAGTTGGTTTATTACCTTCTTCCAGAAAGGAGAGGCTTATGCCTCCAGTTGTCTAGTATATGAGAACTGTTGTTTCATATATTTTATACAGTTTTCTGGTTAATTACAGAAAGAGGTAAGTTTAGTTTTTGTTAATAAAATCCAGAAGTGAAAATCTCTTTCCATTGGTTTAAAGTGAACAAAGTTCAGTCTCCTTTGCCTCATTTGTTATGCTATCACACCATAAGAGGCAGAATCTGTCTCTGTTCCACAGCTTTTTGGCCAACTATTTTCCATTATGTTTCCTGTCTTGTCTACATTATATCCTTTCTTCTTGAAATCCTGTACTATGTAGCACTTATGTCTGTTCATTTTTTCCTGCTGTTTTTTGTTTAAATGTCCTCTGTAATCTCTACTTTTTTTCATTTGACTGATGCTTGTCCACCATTATAGTCCTGGCTCAGCATTTTGCCTTTCTCTTTTCCTTATTAACATCTCTCCCAATAGGTAAATGTTTCACTTAAATTGTTCTTATGACTGACTTGGCAGTATGGCTCTGGGGTCAGACTGTGTGAGTTTGAATCCTGTATGTTTCTCTTAATTTCTGGATTTCTGATATGTTGGGCAAGTAATTTATTTTTATTTATTTTTATTTTTTTATTTTTTTGGGGGGGCAAGTAATTTAACAGCTAATTTTCTTCTTGTAAAATGGGAATGATTATAGTGCCTCTCTTATAGTGTTTTATTATTGTGGATTATTATATATAAAGAATTAGAATGGTAATGCCATCAGCTGTATCTGTATTCTCATTGAGCTTCCTCTGTAATGCTTATTTGCATGATGATTTGTCCCTCTCCTCAAACATTTTCTTTTTTTTTATTTTTTTATTTTTTATTTTTCTCAAACATTTTCTTGAAAAGAAAGATGCTGTAATAGTTATCCACACATTAGCCCCTAACAAAGTATCCAAAACATATTGGATGCTCAAAGTTTGGTTGAAATATTGTAACATTAAATCATGTGGCTTTTGTTTCTAAGATTGCAGTACCCTAACCTTTCTACTGTAATTGTTGCATTGTGTGGGTGAGTAAAGTTGAGAGGCAGAGAAAATACATCAGGAAAGATTTTCAGATTTTCGGATTTTTAGTTTAAGCAGTTTTGCATTTTGATATTTTGAATTTACAAATTAGAATTAATTAATACTGCATTTAATATGGAAAGCTCAGTCTTAAAGCATGCATTTACATAGTTTTGGTTAAAGACTCAGAAATTTTTGTGTTATTTGAAGGGTGCTAATTTAAGTTAAGGTTAGAATTAGTAAGAGGGTGTTCTTAATTCATCTTCAGTGAGGTAGCTTTTACTTGATAAAAAAGAACAGGATTTGCTACAGATCTTTTGTTTATGCTAAGATTAGTGAAAGTTTATGAGAGATTTACTTAGAATATAGGTAGAATAATATGTAGACTTTGTGATTTTATTTTAAAAATTACGTTGTGTAAACAATATTTCATTTGGAAATCAATAGCTATTTTATAATGTATTGTTCACAGAATGTGAAACTCATGCATGCACATTACGTTTTCCCATGTCGTTTTCACTTTAGTTTTAAAATAAAGATTTAGAAAGGAATTTCACTGAGGACCACTTCAATAACTACATCAGCCTGGGTGATAATAGCACATAGCTTTCTTGTATTTTAGGTTTGGCCAGAAGCCACATATATCAAATTTTTAAAGTATACATCATTTACTATAGTATGTACGTTTCTTGAATTTTTATAGCAAGCACCTATTCATTATGTTTACAGATACCTATATTCCTAGGGACACAAGTCGTATATATTTTTATGCACAAAATAGGAGTAACCCTCAATATTGACTCAAAGTTGGCTGTGGACTATTGCAAAGGCCAAGCTGTAATTTTATACTCTAGATATTGTTTTTCTTCCTCCCAGGAATATCCTAGAACATTTGTTTTATTGTCCTAAGAACATTTGCAGCATCAAGGAAGGAATGCATTGAGAGTTAGGTATTTCTTTTGCTGTCTAAGGAAAGAAATTCTGATACTCATTCACTCTCTGATATATATAAACTGCCTAAATTTACTTGACTTTCAGTTCATTGTCTCAACTGAACAGTGTCTCAAACTGTCCAGGAGCAGTGTCTCAAAATTCTCAAAACCAAAGCAATATATCTGCAATTAAATGACAACTTTAAATGACTCAGAAGAAAGGCACTGCATGTCTAAAAAATAACCCATACTGGCTGCACTTAAAAGCAACTGAAATGCACATTCATAGCTAATTATAAACAAAAACTAGTTAACACTTTAAATAAAAGGAAAAATAGCAAAAAAGATTTAGAGCCTAGACAAGCAGATGAAAGGGTTCTAAGTTGCCTTCCATCTGATATTACTCAAATGCAACTCTGTCTCCAATTACCTGGGAATATGTGGTATTCCCTCATGAAAGCTCCAGATCAGAAAGGGCGTCCATTCCGTGCCTCTGCTTACTCACAGTCATTTGGAACCAGTTCAGCAGAAATATTTAACATTGCAAAAGAGTCTGGAGCCAGACAAGCGACTACAGACGCTAATCACTGGGTCAAAATAGTAACTTAGTAGGACAACAACTGCCAGAAAATATTTGTGGAAGCAGAGATTTTAGGGAGGAAGTATTTGTGCTGTTGGAGAAGCTATCACTGAATGCCAAAGTGCTGAAACAGAGTCATTAAAACACTTTTTAACCACTTGCAGGTTTGGGGACATAGCAATGTCCATGCCAATGGCCTCTTTGCTAGGTTTGGATTTGAAGGGTAATCTTATGCCCTAGCCCTAAAATAAATAAAGAGGGGAGGGGAAACTAACCAAATAAATAAATAAAGGCTGCCTGCTAGAAAGTTCAGTGTTTATTTTATTATATGATTTTAACCACAAGCTTCCTCTGCCTCAAATTGCAACTTACTAGTTTTTGAGATTTGGGGAGCAGAGGGAAACCATCACTATAACAATTAGAATATTCTGATTAATATCTAAGACCCTATTTGCCCCTGAAGTGCACCATTTGTTTGATCCACTTCTGTAAGGTCCATTTATTTATACACTTTTAGATTTTAGGTCTGTTAATGTGAATTATGAATATTCTCTGGCGATTATTTCTCCGTAGAAACTGCTAATTATTTGCACTACATTGCACTTTTCTTCCCTCCAGTACCAGTATAGGATTAATTGCTTTATTCCAACATTTCATTTCTCTTCTCCATACTTCAGACTCTGTTTTCAGGATATCCAGTCTCAGAACATTTTCTTGGCAGTGGAACTTAGATGAGGATGGTTGCCCATAGTATATATATGGAGTAAACAAAAAAATGTATGCTTTAGAGGAACACTACAGCCTTTGAAAATATCATCTTATCTTTTGAATTTATGTAGTTTCTCCCTAAATTTACAAAAGGTATTGTCTTATTCCATACAGCAATTTCATTTACTGCTGTTCTTCAAAAAAGGGACTGAGAAACTGTTAGCCTCTGCTTGCACTATAAGGATTGGGAGTTCCCCAACACACACCAAATTAAGTAGAAGTAAAAAACAAAAGATATTAAATACAGAGTTATTCCTTGATTTTTGTAAAAGTTTTTGAGTCTCCTGTGATACTTCTTGGTCCATAACTTCTTTATATTGTTATAAGGAGGCACGCTTATCTTAACAATATATGTCTCATTCTGAATCTGGGTTCTATCTGTAGAAGCATTAAGAAGAAAATATTTGGTGCTCCTACAATGGAGAAGTATTTGCATATCCCAATCCTTTTTTATAGTCAAGGTAATGTGGAGAGGAAAAGAAAGAAAAATTATTACCTATGGAGCAGGTGATTTATACATTATTTAATTAGGCAACTCAATGCGAAACAAATTATTACCCAGTTTTAATGATAAAGAAAAGTCATTAAATCAAACGTGATTACTAAGGTTATTGAAGTCTCACATAATTTAGTGGCTGATCTAGAACTCATATATTGGTCTGTCTGACTCTGAATATCATGCTCTAATTCCAAACAGAGCCCAATGGGAACTGAAAACAAGAGTTTGAGTGGTAAGAACCTTGTCAAGGAAGTGTGGCTTTTTCATAAATGATACAAGAGAGGTAGTTCCCAGAGATTGAGACCAAGGAGGCCCTTGGTGTCGGTTAGGGGTCACAGCAATTCCAGTTTCCTGGGCAGCTGGGTGCAGGGAGCCTTGGTGATTGGATAACATGACCATCACTCCAAACCAAGCTTCAGACATGTTGGTCTATTTTAAATGCTTTAAAAAATGTTTCTATAGTTATCATTATCATGAACAACTAGAAGGCCACCATCCTCATTTGATAGGTCAAAAAATAAATGAGCTATATGCTTTAAAAAATGGGAAAATTAATCTTACTTTATTTTTTTTTAATTAATTTTTATTGGTGTTCAATTTACCAACATACAGAAAAACACCCAGTGCTCATCCCGTCAAGTGTCCACCTCAGTGCCCGTCACCCATTCCCCTCCAACACCCGCCCTCCTCCCCTTCCACCACCCCTAGTTCGTTTCCCCGAGTTAAGAGTCTTTATGCTGAGTGAAATAAGTCAATCGGAGAGGGACAAACAGTGTATGTTCTCATTCATTTGGGGAATATGAATAATGGTGAAAGGGAATATAAAGGAAGGGAGAAGAAATGTTGGGAAATATCAGGAAGGGAGACAGAACATAAAGACTCTTAATCTTACTTTAAATAGAAAAGTGGAACCATTTCAATCTCTCATCTATCAAATTTACATATTTTGTTATAAAAGTTTATTGACAGTAGGTTATAAATATATAGGAAAGGGCTACTAAAAGTAAATTGGCATTCAGAACTAGTCACAAAGCCCTCTGTGTCATTAGAAATGACCTGAAAACAATATTTATATTTTTGAAAAAGTAGGTCAGGAATAAAAGAATTAGAAATAAAATATTAACCTGGTTTATAGAAAATAATCTTATTGCTATGTCACCTTTAGCTTTTACTAAAAAAGATGTATATATAACACAGATGGCCACAACCTCTCAGAAGCTTTTACTCAGACTTAAAAACACAGTCTAAGATTTTGTCACTGCATGTGACTAGCTTGAGTACTCCGTAAATGAATGGCTGTGTTATTCTTATTTTGTTTCTAAAATATACCTTAATTTTCACTAACTTAATTACATTTTATTTTACTTTGGTAGATTTCATCCTCATTAACTAAAGAAACTGAATCCTGCATTTGTCACTAAGTTAACATAATAAGTGTTTAAAAGAATCATGACAACAAAATATTGATGGAGTGTTTATACAAGCAGCATGTTTGAAAGTGGTATCTCAGTGTTCCCAAAAATGGAATTGCACCCCAACTTTTCCAGAATTTTTGTTTCTAAGATTGCCATACAAAGGAAAATCTAATTCATTGAATTGTTGACTCTATATCAACAGTTGAAATGTGTACTCTGATGTACTTTCTTTGATCTCTCATTTGACTGTTTATCAAAGCTGATTAAACTCTGGATACACAAATCCTCTTAGTTTCAAAATCATGTAAAAATAATGGATAATAGAGCATTTTAAAGTATTCTCTGCTTTTCCAATTTGGTTTTATGATTGTAATATGGCTATTAGGTCGGGGAAGAGAGTCTGTTTTTATGTTTAGTTCCCTTGGTAAGATCCAGTCTTTTGCCACATTGAGTTAGAGTGTTTTTTCAGCCAAACTTGCTCATGCAGTGAAGCAAGAGCTGTTTTAGTACACATCAAAAGGAATCATTACGAACATATGAAACTCAGTTCATTCCACTCACCACAATTTAGGGGCTTACACTTTTTGAAAAGTTGTGTGTGCTTTCTTTATCTGTATATAAGTTGAGACATAATAGAATAGCAGTTGATGTATTCAATTATAGATAATTACATATTATATCGCTTTATGAATTTCAAGAGCTTAACGTCCAAGATTTTCAAAGAACATATATTTAGTCCCTGCTTATTATTGGAGGCACTATGCTAAATATCTTATATATGTTAACAGATTAATCTATTTGCCTAAGATTACATAGCTAATGTTAGTGGAAGAATCAGGAATAGAACATAGATCTCTAATATCTTATTCTAACACGTTTTAAATTTCGTAAATCATTTATTTGATTCTTCTAACATAATCCAGAAATTTTTCTTCCAATCTCAGTCTTAATCTCTATATTTAAAAAAAAGGGATAGATATACACATGAGGGTGATTAGAAGAATGTCCTTCCTGAAAATGACATGCATTATGGTGCTATGTTGTTTCCCCTTACACACTTTATATGGCTCTAGAATTGCTTCTTGAAGTAAACCATTATTATGCTAGGCAGCCCAGAGCAGATTTTATAAGATGATATGCTCATGTTAGAACCTTTTCAAAGTAAAATCATGGAACACTTATTCTGTTTTTTAATATGGTTAACAACTGACTTGTAAGTTCACATAAACAACTAAAGTACAAAAATGAAAAGAGGGAAACAATGCTCTCTGCTGCCAGCTCAGATGATCCCTGTTAAATTCGACAATCCTGGCCAAGAGTGGCAGTGTGACCCTCGATTATGGCTTTGCAGATACTGTACAGACCTTTGAACAAACACTATTTTGAGGTTATAAAACATTAACCGGCCCAAGGGGGACTATTGTGTTTTAAGTAGTGATAGAGACACTTTGACAATTCTCAAATGACCATGGGTTTGATTTCATGCAGTTCTGATTTTTTATAATCAACTTTCTCTATTCCACTTTCTCTTCATTTTCCAAATGGTCACAAGTGTGACCCAAAAGAGAGTGATTATAAACAGGCAACTTCTTCTAGCAGTTCTAGGTTTTCTTTGAGTTTTTTTAACTTTTTGTTCTGTCGCTCAGTGATTTTCAGAGTGTGTGACAAACTATTAGTGAAGCATGAAATCAATTTAGTGGGTCACAACTACACTTTGAAATCTAATAGAATGGACTAAAAATATTTGAGAGTATTGCATGAACTAAGTGCATTTGTGAAACTTTTGTGTCAGGTGTGTGTGCATGTTAGAGTGATACATAAATTCCTAGAATGCTTGCTGGTCAAAAAAAGTAAAAGTCACTGCCACACCTATTTTGTGTGATGGAGTTCCTATGTTATTTTAAATAACTTCAAATAGTGATATAATTGCTTTCTCAAATGTGATCTATTGGTTTATGTCAGGCTGCCATTTATTTTTAGACAAAAATGATAGCAAATAAATGAGTATACTACTGCCTCCCTACTTTCAATTAGTAGAAAATGTTAGTATCTTGTACCTCTGTAGAAATAGTCTTTGGATCTGTTCACTTGTGATCTGGTGCAGAGAACACTGGTCAAGGTCACATACCATTTCTGTTTAGTTTCTTGACTTAGTTGCTGTACCTTTGCTTGGGAGAATTATTTTTAACTAATTATTAGCATTTATATCCTTGACAAACGCATTTAATGTGGATATGAACTTAACTACTGTTTTGTTTTCTCAAGTTAATACGACTGACTTAAAGAAATTAGAGAAAAAGGAATTAGAATTTTAAATTTGTAATTCATTATATATCTTATGTGTGTTAATACATATTTTTAACATAATGAAAATTAAATATAACCTATTTAACCATATTTATATATAGATTTAAAACAAACTCTGGAATCCATTAGAATTAATTAATGAATAAAAGTATATTTCATATTATTTGGATCATATTTTGCTTAAGATAGTATAATTATTATGTATCTCATTTTTTTTCTTTTCTTGCATTTTCAGCTAAAATTGATCAAGAGGCAGAGGAAAACTCACTGACAGAAACTCATAAATGGTGAGAAATTACTTTAATATAAAAATTTATTCTCAGAATAGGTTTATAAAGTACTTATTAGTATGCTGTATCTGAAAGAACCAATTATTAGCTCAGTTTTTATTTTCAAGCATAAAAGAAAAAGAAAATAATAGTTTACTTCAATATTATATTGAATTTCTGAATCTTATTTTTATGACTCTGAATGATGTATACATCTGTTAAGTACCAAATTATTGTGAATGCTTTAGTACCATCTCTTTTGGATGAGATTTAGGACTGTGGAAGTACAAGAGAAGGGAAGATAGCAGAAACCCATTTCAAGAAAGAAGGGTGAAAAGTTTGGTTATGGGAAACTATTGAGTTTCCACATTTAAAAGTGGAGTTTAAGTTGGAAGCCTGGTGCTTCCCTTGCATAGACTTTTACTTTCAGAATGGAGATTTGGCAATCATGAGTGAGTGTGCATAGAAAAGTATCTCACAAATCTCTTGGCTTCTCTGCCTCAATTTTCTCCTTTTCTCCTTTCTTTCTATATTAGTATTCTCCAGAAAACAGAACCAGTAGGGTGTGTGTGTGTGTGTGTGTGTGTGTGTGTGTGTGTGTGTGTGTGTTTACAGAGAGACTGAGAGAGGTTAAGTAATTGGCCCCATAGCAGGTTGGAAATTCCTGAAAGGAGTTAATATTACAGTCTCGAGTCTGAGAGTATTCTGGAGACAGGATTCCAGAATTTTTTCCTATTAAGATAACCATGGTCTTTTTTTTCCCTAAGACCCTCAGCTGATTGGATGAGGCCCATCCACTTTGAGGGTAACCTGCTTTTCTCAAAGTCTACTGATTTAAATATTAATCACATCTTAAAAATATTTTCACAACATATAGATTGGTTTTTGACCCAAAACTGGTTACCATACTTAGCCAAGTTGACACATAACAAATTAACCATCGCATTCTATAAAGAAATCTGACAACTCCTGAATGAAAATTTTGATTAAAGAAGTTCTTTACCATTATCTTATTAGGCAAGATCCTGTATATTCTGTGAACAGATATCACATTTTTAATTGTTGTTTATTTAATATGACATATTGTGCTAGACAAATTAGTGAAGAGAATTCACCAGTTTCCTTTTTTTAAAAAAAAATTCTTTTTACTTAAATTCAATTAGCCAACACATAATGCATCAATTATTTCAGATGTAGAGGTCAGTAATTCAGTTGCATATAACACCCAGTGCTCATCACATCATTGTGCCCTCCTTAATGCTCATCACTCAGTTACCCCATCTCCCCACCTCCCTCCTCTCTAGCAACCCTCAGTTTCTTTCCCACAGTTAAGGGTCTCTCATGGTTTGTCTCCCTCTGATTTCTTCCCATTCCATTTTCCCTCTCTTCCCCTATGATCCTCTGTATTGCCTCTCATATTCCTCCTATAAGTGAAACCGTATGATAATTGTCCTTCTCTGATTGACTTATTTCACTTAGCATAATACCATCCAGTTCCATCCATGTTGATGTAAATGGTAAAATTTCATTCTTTCTTATGGTTGAGTAATGTTCCATTGTGTATCACATCTTCTGTATTCAATTATCTGTCGATGGACATCTAAGCTCTTTCCATAGTCTGGCTATTGTGGACACTGCTGCTATAAACATTGGGGTGCAGGTGCCCTTTTGGATCACTACATTTGTATTTTTGGGGTAAATACCTAGTAGTGCCATTGCTGGGTCATAGGGTATCTCTATTTTTAACTTATTGAGGAACTCCATACTGTTTCCAAGAGTGGCTGCACCAGCTTGCATTTCTACTAACAGTGTATGGGGATTCCCATTTCTCCACATCCTTGCCAACATTTGTTGTTTCCTGCCTTGTTAATTTTAGCCATTCTTACTGATGTGAGGTTGTATCTCATTGTGGTTTTGATTTGCATTTCCCTGATGGCAAGTGACGTGGAGCATTTTTTCAGGTGTCTGTTGGAGAATTGGCCAATTTCAATGAAAAGCAAAAACAGGTGAAAACAACAACAGCTTCCAGGGAAGATGGCAGAGTAGGATGCCCTATGCTCACCTGGTCCTATGGATACAATAATATAGTAGCCACCTCAGTGTAAATAGCCTAGAAAATTATCCAAAGACTGGCAGAACAGAATCTCTATAGATAAATGTAGAGAAGAGGCCACACTGAAGAGAATAGGAAGGGTGGAAACACAGTTGGGAGCTAGAGGGACCTGTAGGACAATCCATAGGAGGGAGGGACACTGCCGGCACCAACATGGAAAGAGGAGAAACAGAGTCTCACACCAAAGATCCCACACAGGAAAGATGAATCCCTATAAGATTTGGCTTTGAAAACCAGAGGGGTCATATTTTGAGACATCTTAAAATTAGCAGGGCTTAAAACCTGGAACATTAAGAGTCAGCAGGGCAAACAGAGAGAGAAAACTGAATCTTCCATCCTTAAAGAGATAGCAAAACAGCCCTACTGAGGTACAGCATAGAGGCAGCAGTTTAGAAAACACCTGTGGTATATAGGAGGGGGATTTGTTTACCAATATCAGAGCATATGCTGGAGGGGCAGGGATCTTTGGGAGATTTCTTCAGGAACAAAGTACCTGACAGGCACCATTTCACTCCTCCACCCCATAGCCTCAACACATGGCACTTCTGGGAGCCAGCATTCCATGATGCTCTCTATCTAATGTGATAAGAGCATGCCCAGCCCAGGCATTCTCCTGTGGACATGCTGGGTCAGCTCCAGGTGTCCTTCCACAGTAGACCCATGCAAATCCTGATAACACTGAGCATCCTGCTCCCACCTACTTTTGTGGATACCCCCCTTCCAACCCTGCGTGCTTCAGTCCCCAGGAGCTGCAGGTCACCTCCCACCTAGGTGGACCTTTCTGGCACCACACACCCTGCTTTCACTGTGTCCTAAAGTTCAGTGCACTGAAAATCTGACAGACACCTGGTAAGACTGAAGCCCAAAGTGGCTCCAGATACTAGCACTACGGGGACCAAAAAGTAAAGCAGCCAATAACAAACATAAAGGAAGTAATTGATGGTAGTACAATAGTAGTAGGGGACATTACATCCACTTACAGCAGTGGACAAATCAAACAGAAAATCAGTGAGGAAACAGTAGTAGCTTTGAATGACAAACTGGACCAGATGGGTCTAACGGATATATTCAGAACATTCCATTCTAAAACAGCAGAATCCACATTCTTTTCAAGTCTACATGGAACATTCTCCAGAATAGATCACATATTAGCCCACAAAACAAGTCTCGACAAATTCAAAAACATCTAGGTCATACCATACATATTTTCTGACCACAGTGCTATGAAAGTAGAAATCAACCACAAGAAAAATTCTGGAAAAACCACAAATACATGGAGGTTAAATAATATGTTACTAAACAATGAATGGGTCAATCAGGAAATAAAAGAAGAAATAAAAAAGTACATGATAACAAATGAAAATGAAAACACAGCAATCCAAAACCTTTGGGATGTAGCGAAAGCTTTTCAAAGGGGGAAATTTACAGCAACACAGTGCTACCTGAGAAAGCAAGAAAAATCTCAAACTTTTAGTCAGACTCATCATCAAAAGAGAGAGGTGGGAAAAAGATTCAAAACAACAAAATCAGAAATGAAAGGGAAGTAATCATTGACACTACAGAAATACAAAGGATTATAAGAGAATATTATGAAAAATTATATCCCAATGAATTGGACAACCTAGAAGAAATGGATAAATGCCTAGAAATATATAACATACCAAAACTGAACCAGGAAGAAATAGAAAATTTGAACAGACTGATTACCAGCTGCAAAATTGAGTCAGTAATCAAATAATTCCCAACCAACAAAAGTCCAGGACCACATGGCTTCACAGGCAAATTCTGTTGAACATTTAAAGAAGAGTTAATACCTATTCTTCTCAAATTATTCCAAAAATTGAAAAGGAAGGAAAGTTTCCAAATTTACTCTTTGAGGCCAGCATTACCCTGATAGCAGAATCACATAAAGACATTATAGAAAAAGAGAACTATAGGCCCATATCTCTGATGAACATAGGTGCAAAAATCCTCAACAAAATTTCAACAAACTGCATCCAATATGTTTAAAAATCACTCACAATCAAGTTGGATTTATTGCTGGGGTACAAGAGTCATTCAATGTTCACAAATCAATCAATATGATACATTGTATCAACAAAAGAAAGCATATGATCTTTTTAATAGGCCCAGAAATAACATTTGACAAAGTAAAATATCCATTTATAATAAAACTTTAAGAAAGTAGTTTTAGAGGGAACATACTTCAACATAGTAAAGGCCATTAATGAAAAACCCACAGGAAACATCATACTCAATGGTGAAAACTGAGGGCTTTCCCCTTAAGAACAAGAATGAGAACAAGACAAGGATGCCCACTCTTACCACTCTTATTCAGCATAGTACTGGAAGTTCTAGCCACAGAAATAAGTCAAGAAAAATTAATAAAAGTGATCTAAATCAATAAGGAAAAAGTAAAGCATTCACTATTTGCGGTGACTGTTACTGTATGTGGAAACCTGCAAGACTCCACCAAAAAACTACTAAAACTGACAAATAAGGGCAACTCCAGTGGCTCAGCGGTTTAGCACCGCCCTCAGCCCAGGGCGTGATCCTGGGGACCGGGGATCAAGTCCCACATCAGGCTTCCTGCATGGAGCCTGCTCCCTCTGCCTGTCTCTCTCTCTCTCTCAATTAAATAAATAAAATATTTTTTTTTAAAAATAATAAAACTGATAAATAAGTTCCATAAACTTACAGGACACAAAACCAATGTACAGAAATCCATCTCATTTCTATACACTAATAATGAAGCAGCAGAAAGAGAAATTAACAGTCCGTTTACAATTGCACCAAAAGTGATAAAATAACTAGGAATAAACTTAACCAAGGAGGTGAAATTCTATTCTCTGAAAGCATTGATGAAAGAAATTGCAGACAAGAGAAACAAATGGAAAGATATTCCATGCTCATGGATTGGAAGAACGAATATTGTTAAAATATCTGTACTCCTCAGAGCAATCTATAGATTTACTGAAATGCCTAGCAAAATACCAACAGAATTTTTCATAGAATGAAAACAAATAATAATAAAATTTGTATGGAATGCCAAAAGCCCCTAAATAGCCAAAGCAGTCTTGAAAAAGAACACAACTGGAGATATCACAGTCCCAGATTTCAAGATACACTAAAAAATTGTAGTAATCATAGTAGTATGGTGCTGGCACAAAAATAGACACATAGATCAATGGAACAGAAAAGAGAGCCCAGAAATAAAACCCACAATTATATGGTTAATTAATCTTTGACAAAGTTGAGATTGTATAATGAGAAAAAGTCAATCTCTTCAGCAAATAGGTGCTTGGAAACCTGGAAAGCTACATAGAAGAGAATGGAACTGGAGCACTTTCTTACACCATACACAAAAATAAGCTCAAAATGGATTGTGAACCTCAGTATGAGACCTGAAAGCATAAAAATCCTAGAAGAGAACACAGGCAGTAATTTTTCTGACATTAGCTGAAGCAACATTTTTCTAGATAAGTCTCCTGAGGCAAGGGAATCAAAAGCAAAAATAGACTGTTGAGAATAAATCAAAATAAAAACTTCTACACAGTAAAGGAAAGATTCAACAAGACTGAAAGCCAGCCTAATGAATGGGAGAAGATATTTGCAAATGACCTATCCAATAAAGTGTCAAAATATATAAAGAATTCATACAACTCAACACACACACACACACACACACAGACACACACACACCTAATTAAAAAGTAGAAGACCTCAACATGCATTTCTCCAAAGAAAATATCCAGATGACCAATAGACATGTGAAAAGATGCTCAACATTGCTCATCATCAAGGAAATGCAAATGCAAACCAGCATGATATATCACTTTATAATTGTCACAGTGGCCAAAATAAAAAACAAATAAAAATACTGGAATAAGAAGTGTTGGTGGAGATACTGAGAAAAAGGAACCCTCATGCACTGTTAGTAGGATGCTACTAGTGTAACTTTTATAGAGGTTAATCAAAAAAATAAAAATGGAATTATCATATGATCCAATAATTCCACAACTGTGCCATTACCCAGAGAATATGAAAATACTAATTTGAAAAGATATATGTACCCCTATATTTATTGCAGCATTATTTACAAGATCTACATTATGAAAATAGCCTACATGTCCATTGCTAGATGAATGGATAAAGAAGATGTGCTATATATACAGTGAAATACTACTCAACCATAAGAATGAGATCTTAACATTTGCAACAAGGTGGATATATCTAGAGATAATAATGCATAGTGAAATGTCAGTCAAAGGAAGACAAATACTGTATGATTTTACTCATGTAGAATTATGAAACAAATAAAAAAGAGACTAATCAAAAAACATACTCTGAACTATAAAAAAAAAACTGATGGTTTCCAGAGCGGAGATGGGTCAGTGGATGGGTGAAACAGGTGAGGAGGATTAACAGAACACTTACCAAAATGAGCCCTAAGTTTGGCATTTCTGAATCACTATATTGTCCACTTGACTAATACAACATTGTACATCAACTATACTGGAATAAGAAGAAAAATGTCCACATTATAACAGAATTTTCAGTTAGTTGCATGAAAGAAAAACTGCCTAATGGCCAACTGTTAGGAAAACCATTTTTTTATAATTAAACAATTATGAAATTCAAAAATAAAAATTAAAGGATGCTCAGGTGACTGAGTCCATTAAGTGTCCAACTCTTGTTTTTGATTCAGGTCATTATCTCATGGGTCATGGGAGTGAGCCCTGTGTTGGACTCCACTCACCGGGGTATCTACTTGAGGATTCTCTCCCTGTGCCCCTCCCCCTGCTCCCCTCTCTCTGTCCCAAATAGATACATGAATCTTTAAAAAAATAAAAATAGCATTTCTCAAAGAAATATATCTTTGTTCCATGTTTGTAGCAATCTCACCTGACCAGGTCAGCAATCAGTAGTAATTCTATTCAGGAAGGCCCCGGCCTCATGGCCTTGTAGTCCAAATCCTGCCTTTCACGTGTTAGCTCTGTGATTTTGGGCCAATACTTTAACAGTACCTACTTCTGTGGGTGAGAATTGAGTTAGCTAATATTTGCCAGATGCTTAGTTTTTAGTAAATGATCAGTAGATGTTAATTGCTATATTATATTCACATTATCTTAATTAGAGATAAGAAAAATTTGGTGGTAGTAAAAGAAACCACAGACAGATTTCAGACTCAGTCCTTGTATTTATTTGTTTGGTTTATGTTCTTTACTGTCTCCACTGGATCAGACATTGGGCAGCCTCATATGGTTATAGAACATAGATTTTGGTATCACTTCTGTGTATCTGCACTTACTCCAAAGTGCTGGTGCTATGGCTTCAAGGATTTATCATAACTTTTGAATCTTTGTCCTTATCTGTGAAATAAGAGAAACAATACCTAGATTGTAAATATATATATTATATATATATAATATAAATATATATATAGAACCCCTTTGTCATATAGATTTTACTAAAATACTTGAAAATAAAATAAAATACTTGAGCTTAGGAGACTGACTTCCAGAATGAACTCTCATCCCAAAAAATGAACAGTTAACTGGAGAAAATAATCTAAAACAATCATTTAACAGCTCAAGAAAATGTTCTAAGGGCATCCAGCAAATGGAGAATCATTCATTTAAGACAATCTACTAAATCTTGTCAAGAACAGTGGGAGTCTGTGGCATTTAAGCCACAACCCATTCTTTCCAAGTTTGATCTTATGGAAACTGCTCTCAGAACTCTAATCCAAGCAGGTAGTCTGTCCCTAGGTACCAGTCTATTATTTCACCCTAGGATCAGCAGACTGCCAACATTGCTCATCCTGCTAGCTGCAGCGTACTGTAGAAGTTCTATTCTAGATGAATGATGTAGAGAGGAGGGGCTCCTTTCCTTAACCCAGCCCCCATCTGCAAGGTGTAAGCTCTCTCCCTGGGGTGGCAAATGAAGAATATTGGGCCCCCAATTTTTTTCTCCAGCTGACTGTTAGGATGAGGGTTCTGTATACACCAAGAAGTGCAAGCCAAGATGAGTAGGGGCTACCCACCTCAGCTCCTGCTTGTAGAACAGAAGTCTCACTTTAGGACAAGTGGGCCACTTTCTCACCTCCAGCTTTAGCTCTTGTGCAGAGACACAGAGGTCCTGCCCAGAGATCTGCAGCTCTATCTGAGAAGACTGACTGTATTTGGGACAGAGGAGAATTCCATGGCTAGATGTTTGTTGAAACAATGGAGGTCTTAGTGTAAAGTAATTAATAGGCCACTCACAGCTCCTGGATACAAGGAGCAACAAGCAAAATGATTTAACAGACAGAATCAGGAAGGAGATAGGATCATCCTGGGATTGCAGTCCACCCGAGGGTGGGGAAGGCTGTGTGTAAGTTTCCCAGGTGGCACTTCCTCATGAGCCATCAGACGAGGGTGTAGAGCTGACTTGAGAACATTCTCCAGGATGTATTCAGACCCATCAGCAAATGAGATAGAAGCCTCTCAGGCGCTAGGGGCTTCAGTGTAACCTCTGACCAGTCCTTTGCTGATGATAGCTCTTCTGAGCCAGGGGCAGGTCTTAGGAAGCTAAGCTTAAAATAAAATCACACACATGCCTGGCAGTCTGGAATATACGAGACTCTGTGGAATTCATGGCTTCTCCTAGAACTGTATGTAAGCAGTCAAAAGCGCTTCTTCCTGACATGCTAAGGGGGTTTCACAAAGCCAGGTTGGCTGCCTCCTCTCCTGCAGCTGAGGGAATGGTGAGTTCGACTGAGATTCTCAAGTCTTGGGTCTCCTTCCCAGCTATGAGGCCTTGGCCATCTGGTTAGCCTCTCCCTTCTCATTCCTAGCTCCAAGGGCTCTCTCTACCAGTATAAACTTCTTGGGAACACAAGGCCTCAGGCTTTTACAGTTTCTTTGTACTTGTGTTTCTTTGTGAAGAAATCCCTCTACCTAGGCTATCCCCCCCCCCTCAAAAAAAAAAACCTAAATTTAAAATGAAATGCCAACTCTATATTTTGTTTGATCTCTTTGAGTTGCCTAGGCAAGGCCCTGAAGGAGAGGAGAGCCAGGAATATGTATTTGAGCAGAGAGCTTCTCAGTCTCCCATTCTTCCTTTATTTTCTGTTTATTACAGGTTATTATTATGTTCTATGTGTCATATTATTAAGCCAGCTGCAATCCATTTTGGAGGTAAGATGGTATATAAACACACTAATTCTACTTGGTCTGCATGTCTAAGTACCAACAAAGCTGAACTTTTTCATTTTCCTGACCTTGAGGCAGTGAATATACAGTAAAGTTTGGTTGTATGAATATATTGGAAGCATCTTCATCAGAGGAATTTCTTTGTGAGGTTCTGTTTTTATCTCTGTGATGCTATTACAACACAAGACATTTTAGTTTTACTTTGTACCCTATCACAGGAGGCCCTGTGACAATCAGTGACAAATGTATATGCTTTTATTTTTAGAACTAGTTGAGAATCATTTAGAAATAATTGTGATAACTGAGTTGGGCTCTAAGTGTCCTGAAGATCATATTGTGATAGAACTTTTCTGTTTCTCAAAGTTTTTGAGGCAATTTAGCATTCCACACACTCACTGCAGTTGCTATGAAAGAAGGCAAATCAGTGTGGTGGACAGGGTCCTGACAGTTCTACCTTACAATTGCAGTCGGAAAAACCACAGAAAGTGCCTGGACCTCAGCTTCCTTGTTTGTAAAAGGTATATAACCCAATTCTTCCTTCTGTGTTCTAGGGCTGTAGGAACAGAATACCTTGCTTGTTCTTTGCAATATACAAAGTTTCCTCAAGTTCCCTCAAGTGAGGCCAGTTAAGAGGCTTTTACTAGAAAAGTGTATTGATGAGAATGGTTCGTGAACTAGGCAAACTGAATCAGCATGCTTTGAAAGAAATTGTATACTAATTCATCTTTATATTTGAGTACTTACAAAGAAAAAAAGAAGTCTGGGCTCTTAGTTTAATGTTTAAGTGAACTTTTATCAAGATACTAATTAGAATTTTTTCCATAATGGAATATTATGGGGTTTTTGGGTCATTTTATAATTTCCTTAATAAATAAAAATATTCAAAAGAAACAATGGTTCGTAAATTTTTTAAAGCAAATCAGACTTTTTTTATGTGCCATTTGTTAACATAGTTTTATATGCTAATTTTTTCTGTTTACTCACACATTTTTGCTATGAATCTGAGAAGTAGGACTGTGTTCCTATTTCACATGAACAAAAATGTATGGCTTTTGAATAAATAGTTTGAACTCTTCAATTCTCTCAGAAAGTAAAACAACTGAGTAGATGATTCTTGAACATTACCCAAAACCCAAATACAAATGGATGAACATACTCTCATCTTCAGATGATTTCACTGGGCAAGCCAAACTATCGTATTGTATTACAAGATGGGTTTCAGCAGAATCTTGTTGAGATTGGCTGCATACATACTGTATGTGTTTATTTCAGCTTCTGCTTTTATTTTATTTTTAATTAACATAAGCGCTCTCTTCAATTGTGGAAAAATATTACCAGACCAAATATGTTGTTTTTATTTTCCCACAGAATTACTCAGTGTCTGTCTCAGCTCACAAGCAGAGAATGTAAGAGATTCTGGATTTGTCTAATAAGTGGCCATTCCTTTAAATCTCTACTTAAAGAATAATGAGAGTGGGAGTTATAAGATTGGTTTCTAATACTCAGAGATCCTTTTTTGTAAATTGTGACTAGCTTGAATTTTTTCTTAGAATTTTTACTATTATGTTCCACTGGTAAAATACATGTTTTATGGTGAAACTGGCTTTTGAAATAGAGAAAGAGCAGATTTTAGAAACAATTTGTTTCAGCTACCAATTCCTGTAGTTTCACTAAATTTATTATTCTGGCATCAATAAAGCAGATACAAATGACCAAAAATAAAATTTGAATTATAACTATTACATTAGATAGTTTACCTTTGTCAGTTAACTTATATGGAGTTCCAGATAAAGTAAAAAAGAGGTGAGAAAGATATAATTAACTTGTGACACCTTATGTGGATAATGGAAAACAAAGCAATTTGTTTGTAGCACTTCTTTATTTTAAAGGGAACTATTTTATTTTTTTAGAAAGTATGTGATTTTTTTTACAAATGAAAAAATTTGATTCAAATATGTTTATATTTTCGACAGGACATATATCCTACTGAAATTTTTATGTAAAGTTCTGTTTTTAAAATGTGTTTCAGAATGAAAGTCCCCAGTGCTATCCCAGGAGCTAAAGACAGGAAAAAGAGTAGAATGTAACTAATCTTCTAATCATAAGTGAGATAACAGTAAATTTAACTAGAAAAGCAATGATTATAATCATACTTCAGAACTAATTAATGTGCTTCAGTTTGGCATTTTGATGTGATGAAGAATGACTGTATAATTTTAACATACACTTAATGTACCTCATACTACTAATATTTTTTTATTTTTAAATTGAATATACTAGTTCCCCTCTCTCCTCCATTTAATATAAATAATAACAAAGGCAATTGGAAACAACCAGTAATAAAAGCTGAGAAATAGTAGGGGAAGAAAGCACATTTGTGAAAGAATTTTCAATCACATGTTTAAAAAAATAAATACTATTTCTGCGTGTAATATTGCTTGAGTGGTATTTTACCAAAGCCAAGATTGCATAACGAATGAGTTGAAATGGAAAATTAATCTTTCGTGCAAAATAGAGACAAAATAAAGGAAAGAAAGAAAAGGAATGTTGGTTCCAATCTTTTCATATAGTATGTAACTGTTCATTTGTCATGGGAGAGAAAATATTTAATCAGTCCTGAAATGATGCACACATACTTTATCATGTTTAGTGACTTTTAGAGTGTCAGTTTGTAAAGTGTTTATCCAAGGAATGG
Source organism: Vulpes vulpes (assembly GCF_048418805.1). Lineage (NCBI taxonomy): Eukaryota > Metazoa > Chordata > Mammalia > Carnivora > Canidae > Vulpes > Vulpes vulpes. The sequence goes on along the minus strand of NC_132792.1, from coordinate 128,474,499 downwards.
ACTTCTGGCACATGGATAAAATGAAAAGTGAAATGTTTAGTTCATAATAGGCATATTTTCCAGAATCTTTCTGAGTAACTATCCGGAGATGAATAGAAAGACTACAGGTCTGTGTTTATCTGGCTTATGCTGGCAGACCAGGCAGGCTCCAGCCTGGTATTAAAACTGAAGTGACATGGAATGTCTTTGCAAAACCCCCAAACAATTACATCATTCTCTTAACAATATTGATAAAGTAAAACAAAGTTGGAGTTTGTTATTTTCCAATTTGGATTTCTAGTTAACTACTTCAAATCCTGCTAGAAGGTTTAGCAGTTGGAGGCTCATAGGAGGAAGGCTTCCTAGACTCAGTGGTAGACTCCATTTTCCATACCTTTTATTCAGGCGAGGTTGTAAAGTTTAGATATGGCACTTTTCTTTGTACAAAGGGATTTTCTCTGTGGCTGCATTATTAAAATTTTTATAAAATCCATTGATTTTCAATAACGTGGGTGCCTATGACATCTGGTGCAGATTTGCTGGCTTTTGTCACTTATAGAAAATTATTCCTGTTGGTCTCTCCTGAACATTTTTGTTAGCCTTTGTGTATTCTGAATAGGAGGACTTCAGGACCTTCTCTCTCAGAGTTTGGTATGTTTCCTTTCAATTTTGGTTGATAATTGTAAAGGGCAAAGAATACATCACAGAATTACTACCCTTTTGCAAAGTTTTGTTTTCTTTTTTTTAATAATAAATTTATTTTTTATTGGTGTTCAATTTGCCAACATACAGAATAACACCCAATGCTCATCCTGTCAAGTGCCCCCCTCAGTGCCCGTCCCCCATTCACCCCCACCCCCCGGCCTCCTCCCCTTCCAACACCCCTAGTTAGTTTCCCAGAGTTAGGAGTCTTTATGTTCTGTCTCCCTTTCTGATATTTCCTACCCATTTCTTCTCTCTTCCCTTCTATTCCCTTTCACTATTTTTTATATTCCCCAAATGAATGAGAACATATAATGTTTGTCCTTCTCTGATTGACTCATTTCATTCAGCATAAAACCCTCCAGTTCCATCCACGTTGAAGCAAATGGTGGGTATTTGTCATTTCTAATAGCTGAGTAATATTCCATTGTATACATAAACCACATCTTCTTTATCCATTCATCTTTCGATGGACACCGAGGCTCCTTCCACAGTTTGGCTATTGTGGACATCGCCGCTATAAACATCGGGGTGCAGGTGTCCCGGTGTTTCATTGCATCTGTATCTTTGGGGTAAACCCCCAGCAGTGCAATTGCTGGGTCGTAGGGCAGATCTATTTTTAACTCTTTGAGGAACCTCCACACAGTTTTCCAGAGTGGCTGCACCAGTTCACATTCCCACCAACAGTGTAAGAGGGTTCCCCTTTCTCCGCATCCTCTCCAACATTCGTGGTTTCCTGCCTTGTTAATTTTCCCCATTCTCACTGGTGTGAGGTGGTATCTCATTGTGGTTTTGATTTGTATTTCTCTGATAGCCAGTGATGTGGAGCATTTTCTCATGTGCTTGTTGGCCATGTCCATGTCTTCCTCTGTGAGATTTCTCTTCATGTCTTTTGCCCATTTCATGATTGGATTGTTTGTTTCTTTGGTGTTGAGTTTAATAAGTTCTTTATAGATCTTGGAAACTAGCCCTTTATCTGATACGTCATTTGCAAATATCTTCTCCCATTCTGTAGGTTGTCTTTTAGTTTTGTTGACTGTATCACTTGCTGTGCAAAAGCTTCTTATCTTGATGAAATCCCAATAGTTCAAAATAGAAACTCACCCTATTGTGCAGAGTTGGGAAGATCTTCTCCATTCCAATATTCAAAAATCTATTTGGCCTTGTGTCGACTAAAGTCTTTCCAGAAGCTACGTTCTCCAACTTGATAGAAGTTAGAACTCCTAAACTCCTAAAGCAGTTTAAAGGAGAATAATGAAATAGCCATATTATCATTGAGGAAGCCTATGGTTATGTTCTTAGGAGGGGGTTGGAGAGGGTGAAGATAATGCAAGAAAGACAGATTAGGCTATTTTGACCACTGTTTTATATTTTAGAAAATGAAAGTAGAAATAGTAGGGGTTAATTTAAGCTAGCAGGTATATTTAACTGTAGTATCATGACTCCATTAGGGTTGTTGAACAAAAACAGTTGAACAAAAATAATCTAAAATCATTTACAGAGGGAGAAAAATATTTTTTAAAAAAATATTTATTTATTCATGAGAGACACAGAGAGAGAGAGAGAAATACAAGCAGAGGGAGAAGCAGCAGGCTCTTTGCAGGAGCTCCATGTGGGACTTGATCCCAAATCCTGGGATCATGACCCAAGCTGAAGGCAGATGCTCAAGCGCTGAGCCACCCAGGTATCCCAGAAAAAGATTTTTTATTGGTAAATGAAATTAAGAGAAAATGAAACTGTTCTGGGTGACTTTATCTATATACATATTTCATAAGGCAAATTACAAATCTGCTTTAAAAATAGTTATTAGAAGACTCATTTGGTTATACATTACAGAGAACTACCTTAAATTAAGTCACACCTCCAAAGAGATTCCCAGAGCCCTCTGGAGTCCAAGTAAAGGTAAGCAGCCTCAGGAGGGGTGGTGAAAGGAGAAGAAGCAGGTGAAAGTACAGGGTCCCCACCCCTGGCCAGGTGATAGTGGAGTATTCAACAAATCCAGGTTTACCTTTTTGTTTCAAAGTTGTTTAATGTGGGGAATGTTATTGAAACTTTCTGTACCTCTGTTTCCGTATTTCTAAAATGAGAATAGTAGAACAGTGCCTTGCACAGAATAAGCATAATAAAATTACTTGATATTATCGTTACTTTACAATGTTTATCATATTGACCTACCAATAATGGCTCACATTTGAATTTTCTCTGTTGTGATTATTGCAAATTCTCAAAAGATGAATCTGATTGACTCCTAGACAGGTGACATGGGCTGCCCCAACATGGGCTATGGATGAGGCAAGTTGTCTAAAGTTAGTAACTAGCAATATATGAAAATGAAGGTTGAAAAGAGATAATTTTGTAAATGATGAATGAGCTTTTATAAATTGATTTTGTGTGTGTGAGAGAGAACTTCTACTTCATAAAGCACTTCAATCATCTCATTTTTTTATTGCTGTTATCAGATATGGATAAACTTAAGTGAAAAATAGCATTACCGATTTTTTTGAGGGGTGCCTATGTGGGTCAGTCAGTTAAGTGTCTGCCTTCAGCTCAGATCATGATCCCAGGTCCTGGGATTGAGCCCTGCATTGGGAATCCCTGCTCAGCGGGGAGTATGCATATTCTTCACCCTCTACTGCTCTGCCTACTTGTGCTTGTTCTCTCTCTCTCTCTCACTCTCTTTCTCTCTCTCTCTCTCTCTCTCTCTCTGTCAAATAAATAAATAAAATCTTAAAAAGAAAAAGAATTTTTGCAACTGGTTTATTCATCATCTGTTCTGAATGGCAACATAGTTATAGACTGAGGCCAATAGAAATTATAGCTGCATTAACCTTGCAGATTTTTAATCAGAAGTGGAGGAGGGACATAGTGTATATATTCTGAAGTTATATGTCTGCAGAAAATGTCAAGGAGGAAGATAACAACTACTTTCAGGTCCATGGCAGGCTAATTAGTATTTCAGATCTTGGTTTTTCTTCATTTGTTGTGAGAAGTCAATGTGATCATATAAATATTGTATTTAGCACAGTAGCTAAACATGTAGTATGTGTAAAATAAACACAGCTTTTTCCCAAGGAGTATGCAGCTTTCTACTTTTCAAATAGCAATTTCTTTTAATGGTCCACAGTTTTCCACAGCTCCTCTACTTCCTCCCCAAAATAGCATCAACCCATCTGGGTGAGACCACAAGGTCACACTCCTAATTCTGGTCACACAGTCTCCTAAACAGAAACATTAGCATATTTGCAATGAAAATATATTTTAATCCCTCTGGTAATACTGTGGTGTGGAAATTTGCATCTATACCAGTTTTGAAAGAGTAAGATTATTATTGGCACATAAAACCCAAGATTAGCATGAATAGATGTAGATTTTACATTCTACTTCCAGAAAGTTGCCAAACCTTATTGTATATTATTTAACCCACTAAAACGGTTCCCAAAGTGAATGGGGATTATTTTTAGATGTTATGAAAATATAACTTTACAAAATAATTCATCAAGTCTTTTTTTGTTTTTGTTTGTTTGTAGTCTTTACATAGAAATAAAATCATGAGTATTTTGGGGAAAAATTCCCGAATTAATAAAAATTCTTTGATTTGAGGGTATTGAAATCAAGTTAAAAAAAAAAGAGAGAACATGTGACATGGTTTTCGAGATTGATCTAAAAAAAATAAGAGAAACTAGGCCAGAAGACTCTTGACTTCGAGTTACTCACAGTCAAGAATCCACCAGGAGGAGAGTATAGGATGGAAAAGGCAATACAAGATCAGAAAATAAGTTTAATAAATAGAGAAAGGGAGAGAAAACCAGAAGTTGGAGATAGTTAAAGACATTGCAACAATTACTGCATTTTTTCTTTTCTTTTCTTATATGAGGGTGTTTGAGTAACTAGAAGAGTGTCATAGACCATGTTATTTTTTACAGCCTGAAATGTAGTTAACCCTTTTAAAGTTGATTTTCATTTCACGTATTCAATGATAGCTGAAAACAAGGCTGCATATTGGTAAGAGAGGTAGTTAGTTATTTAAAGAACTTAAAATAGGGGATCCCTGGGTGGCGCAGCGGTTTGGCGCCTGCCTTCGGCCCAGGGCGCGATCCTGGAGACCCGGGATCGAATCCCGCGTCGGGCTCCCCGTGCAATGGAGCCTGCTTCTCCCTCTGCCTGTGTCTCTGCCTCTCTCTCTCTCTCTCTCTCTCTCTCTCTGTGACTATCATAAAAAAAAATAAAATAAAATAAAGAACTTAAAATATAAGCTCATTAAAAATAAGAACCAGAGAAATCATTGTTTCTAACATTTCAATTGTAAGTCACCTATCTGGTATAACCAAAAGAAAAAAAGGTACCTTTGTACCTCCAAATCTGCCCTTAAAACTGAGCTGCTTTTGTTTCTGAAGGTTCTCAGAATCCTCCAGTTATGTCTCTGGAGAAACAGGATCTTGGAGTTTGACATACCTACTTTTAAAATCTGTGTTAAGGACCTTTTAATTTCTATTCTTATTTACAAACATATAATGGAGGTTTCATTTTTTTTTTTTCAAAACTCATGCAACTTATCTCTCTTTCTTCTCTTTAGTTGCATCCCATTTGTTCCTGGTTAGATAGGAATAAATTAAGATAATATTCCAAACCTCTCAACTTTATTTGAAATATGTATTTTTATCAACTCTGCTATTTTAAGTGACTAACCCATGTTCTCAGATATAGGCTTACAGCATTTCAACCTCATTTTAAAAGCAACCTCTACAGTTTGGGTATGCATTTGCATAGGACATTTTACATTTTCATAATGGTAAAAGGCATTTCATACACAGTGCCTACAGAAAATGTGAGATTCTCTTTTAATGGATTATAGGATTTAAGTTCCTAATGTAAATCCTTGGAGGTAGGGGTTAGCATCCCTTCCCTGTCCTCCCAGATCACGTGTGCACACAGTTATTTAGCATTGAAATAATTGTATAAACTCATACATTATCTTGCATTGCAGTATTTTAATGGAAATGCCAAATAATAAGGAAGGCATGTAAGAGGTTAAATAGTGATAAATGTCTTTATTGGTTTGCTAAATCTGCAGTTGGTAAATATTATATTGATTTAAGACAATGGCATTTCCCCTCCATAATCTAATACGTAGTTCAAGGTCAAAATGTACTAGCAGTATGAGGAAATGCATACCTGAGTAATTTTTATAATGTTTTTTAAAGCAGTAACTAGCTACTCTAGTACTATTTTGACAAAAAATTTAAAAATCTAATTTTAAAGAAAACTAAATGTCAGAATCCAGAACTTGATAGTTTATATCAAGTATAATGTTTAGCATATGATGCAGAATAAATTTAGCTAATTATAAGATTTAAAGGACATTGAGTGAAGGGTGAGATATCATGCTTCCCCAGTAGTAGTTGATAATTTAGAAAAAGAGAGAGAGAGAGAGAGAGAGACAGCTATATAGCTAGCTGATATAAAAAAAATAGATAAAAGTTAGAAAGGTGCCAGCATTTTAAAAATAATTATTTCTTAATTCCATTCTAGAAAAGACATTTAGGTTACAGCTTAGAAGCAAAACACTACTGTTAAAGTTTTCTGTTTGCAGTTTTTCACTAGATAAATCTAGCAATCTGAAAAATTGACAATGATAGAGCAGCAAAATGAAGACGTTTTGAAATGATGAAGCAAGGTCTTAGAATTCAGAAGGGAAGTTAACCTTAGGATAATGAGGTTCTGCTGGAAGTAGATACAGATTTCTGAATTTCTGCCTCCGGTCATCAAACAGAAAAATTGCAAAAGGATTAAGGAAATAAACATTAAAATTGAAACATTAACAAGAAGAAAATATTGGGAAATACTTATAGGGTTTAGGATTGAGAGGTTTGTAAGCATCATACTCTCAGAATATCAATGTTTATTTCTATTTTTGTTACTTATTTCTAAGTGAATCATTGTTTGTTGGTGTTCTACTAAGTAACAAATTGCAGAGGATACATAGTAGTCAAGTTAGTTTAGAAAAGTATTGCCAGCTATTGTTACCCTTATATTTTTTCAAGCATATACTTCCTCTCTAGTTCATTTCATTTTTTGTTAATTTTATCTCTCAGTTTTAAGTGTAGAAATATTTGAAAAAATTCAATTATTCGCACAAGGCTTATAACAAAAAGCAGCAGCTTCCTGCCTTGCCCTCCCCTCTTCCCTCTACATTTCCCTGTGCTGTTTCCTCTGATATTTTCTGCCATAATTCTCAATCATATCCTACTGGTATGTCATTATTTATTAACTTAGCCATTATCTACTATTTTACAATAATAAGCTTTTAGTTCACTCTTATCCCCATCTTATTTCTTTATTCTTCTAACCTTCATGCGATTTTTAGTTAAGTGTTTTAGTGTTTGCTTAATATCACTATTTCAATATTATTCACTGGTCTATCAGATTGTGTGATATGGTTGTTTCTTTCTTAAATGATTTATTTTTTTTCACTTGAAGTTTAGAATTATTATTTTTTTCATTTGCTTAGTTTCCTCTGAGTCCATTCTTAGTTCTCACTTAACCATATGTCCTAAAGGCTTTCCCTATACTATTTTCCATGTGGTCAGACAGATCTAATAAACTATGATATTTATTTTTATTTTCCTCTTTAAGGTCTGCATCCTCTTGATTCGATCTGCATGGATTTCTTTGAGCTTTTTGCTCGGATATCATCCTGAGACTGTTGCCAGCTACTCTCCTTTGTTGGGCATCTCTTTCTCAGATTTTGTGTTTTTCTTCTTCTTGGGCAACCCCCCCCCCTTTTTTTTTTGAAGAGGGAGTACATTCTAGAGTATATACTTCTTAGGAAAGTTATCTGAAAGATGATGTTTTCAGACACACAATATCTCAAAAAATGTATTCTTCCCTCACTCTTAATTGATAGTTTGTTAGACATAGAGTCCTAACTTGAAAATCATTTTTTTCTTAGAAACCCAAAGGCATCATTTCTTTGTCTTCTACTTTTCAGAAGTCTTCAAATATTCTTAACGGCAGGCAGTCCCTTTGTAAAGTTTGTCCTACAGCATTTCTCACAGGAACACTTAGGTTTCACTCTGTTGTGGTGTAGAAGTGTATACTTCTTAGGCCCTCGTGATTGCCTTTTTTACTCTTCTGGAAAGTTAGTGAGTTTTTTCTGTTTTTTTGTTTTGTTTTGTTTTGTTTTTGTTTTGTCTCATGTGCTATTCTGGGGTTGCTCTTGGAATGATCCTCACATTTCTGATGTAGAGGACTAAGATGGGTTTCTAAACTGAGGTAGGGATAGGATAAAGCTTTAGGTGTATATGAATCAACCAAGTAGAAATGATAACTATTTGGTTCAGTATTTGAGTCTGAGGCTCAGGAATGTAGCCTGGGAAATATCACTATCACAATCTGATAGTGAAGTGATTGCACTTTGTATATCATCAGTATAACCCAACAGAATCAGAAACCATGGAAGTGCATGAGACTACCCGAGGAGATGATGTCCCCATATGATCAGGGCCACAAAAAAAAAATGACCAAACCACACACACACACAAAAATCACATCCAAGGTGCTACTAGAGAAGGAGCACATATTAGAGAAAGAGGTCACTTCAAAGCAGTGAGAAGAAAAAAGAGGAGAGGTATTAGAGGTATTAGAGGTCTTGATAAGTCAAAGGTGGCAGGAAAGCCCAACAACAACTATGATCCACAGTTAAAAACAAAGTATCTGTTTGTTTTAGTGATGGCAAAACAATTTGTACCCTTATCAAAAATAGTTTTGAGTCTTGACCCAGTTTAAGTAATTGGGTCAGCAGCTGTATTGCAGTAGGCTAAAGAGAATAAGGAAGTGAAAACTGAGGGTAGACCACTTTTATCAGAAGGTTGCAAAAGGACAGAAAGAGAGACTGGATGGAATATATTTTTTTTTTCAAATAACTTGATTGCTACACCTGAAGATGTAGATATAGCTCCGTAACTGGAGAGATAATCCACATTTTAGGATAGACAATTGTTACAATAGCCACAACACAGAAGAAAGCTGTGATCTAATTGCTCTTGGGTGTGAGGGAGTTAGAATTATGGAAGAAGTTGAGTAACTATGAGTGAGGTGTGGCTCATCTGATGAAACAGTGGTTGGGAAGGGCACTGGAGGACAAAAAACAAGGAGATCCCTTGTTGACTCCCTGAATTTGAGAGGGTTTTGAGACAGAAATGTAAAGATTCCACCGAACATTATGGGTGACATGGGATCATCTAGTGAAAGCTGTACTTTTATTAAGGAAAAAAAAAAAGCAACTAAATATATTGGAGAAAGAAAGTGTGGCTATAAATATATCTTCCCACTCCCAAACAAGCAGGAACCAGAGGACTTGAGAATAGAGCTAGTAGAGCCAGTCAGTGATTGGTGTTACAGACTCTGATCCATGGGGATGTAGGTACAAGAAGAAGAAAGGGAGTCGAGGTTGGAGGGGCTTGTACCTAGAGAAACAAGCTTGTCTGTCAGTGAGGAAAGGTAGACTGGAGGTTCATAATAGTAGCACAAGAACTGAGTGCTTTCTTGACTAAATTATTTTAATGGTGAGTGTTAATAGGTTGACTGTGGTACATTGATTTGTCGGGGAATATGGTAGCACATCCACTGTGACATGATCTCCTGGATTTGTTGGGCTTAAGATGGGTCTAGGAATGGCCAATAGAAGTAGATCCTGACTGGCATTCTTGGGAGAAGAAGGGCTCGTTTCCTCTGAATCAGAAAGAATGGGAAAACAAATAAATAAATAGGGGGTTTATCTTCAAGCTCAATACAATAGAAGGGTGTCAGAGTTACTCAGTGGCTTATGTTACCTTACAATGCTGTCTCCTTGATGGCACTTTTTCTTTTTTCTCATATGTTCAGAAATCGTAGGAGATAGGCTCTGTAGAGATGGTCTAGAAATGGGATATTTCTTTATGTTTCAAACTGCATTAGTGTCTTCAAAAATGTCAGGAGGCCAAATAATCTAATTAGCTTGCAGATACTTCTGTGGTAGGGCTTGTTTTCCACCTCAACAACTGCCATGAGGCTCCTTGCTCACTCTCATAAGAAAAGGTATTCCACTCAGTATGACAATGCTATGCAGTTTTCCACATGCCACAAATATCTTACAAATATTGTTGAGCTAGTAATGCAGAGATTTATCTGAGCAGCAAAAGTACATTTTTTAAATGCCAGATATTGTTTGATTATTATTATTTTCTTTCTCCAGCCTCAGATTCTGAATTTACCTCCGTGGAATTTGGGTTTCCATGGACCTGGTTGTGATTAATTGCTACTGCCTGTGAAGGGAGCTTTCTAACATGTCTAATTCCTATTGTCACAGAAATGAAGGTTGTATCCTATTGTCACAGAAATGAAGGTTGTATCTTCTCTACCTGAGACCAAGGATGGGAGGGTTTGGGGACCTGAACCCACCACTTCACACACTGTTCTTATGAGAAAAGGATAGGGGAATTACTAATGCCCATTTTACAGATGAGGAAACAGAGAGAATTTTATTCCTGTTAAATTATTTCCCCTGTATCAAGGAGAGAAGTAGCACAAAGCCAAGAATGGAATTCAGGCCACTCTAAAAGTTGTTAAATGTTAAATGTTGAAAGTAGTCTGTTATGAAGTTGCAGCGTTATGACATTTTAAAGCCAAAATGAACTAGTGTTTGTGAGCATTTTTGCTACTATTTAATTCTGCCAAATAATAGCCTGTAACTCATTTCTTATCGTGTTCCTGCCTTGCTAACAGAAATGTAAAGATAAAACTAGCAATATATTTTAAAACACTTTGTGAATTACAGGGCTCCTCGGTAGTACATTCAGTTAAGTGTCCAACTTTTAGTTTCAGCTTGAGTTGTGACCTCGGTTATGAGATTGAGCCCTGCATCAGGCTCTGTGCTCAGGGTGGAGTCTGCTTAAGACTATCTCTCCCTCTACCCCTCACCCCCACCCCCAAAAATAGATAAAATCTCTTTAAAAACTACTTTGTGAATTGTATGGTGAAATATAAATATGAGATATTTGAACTGATATTACTTTATTTACAAGTATATGGGCTGTTATTGCCTTTAATTATGTCAGTGAGAATTCAGACATAAAATAAATAGTATTTGTGATGCTCATATAAGTCTATTATTTTGACTTGTGTTAGGAAGGCCTTGCATCTAAAAGTGGAACCCCTGCATAGTAGTATACTTTTAAGACTGATGGGAAATCTGTTATATTTCTGAAGAGCGTGGTTGCCTATATGTCTATTCTATATGTCTCTTCTGAAAATTATATCAAAATACAAATGTCTGGAATTAAAATCGTCATCTTCATTCTGAGAATTAGCATTGATGTGGCATAATAAGATTTTTGTACTGTTGGCCATGAAATACCCTGTTCTGAAGAAATAGCTGGGGAAAAAATTTAATACTGAAGTTTCCACCTGAGCTGGGAAATCTCTCTTCTGTGTATAATGATTCCTATAGTATCGGTTCTATACAGTATCTCCACTGTATGTGTGAAGTCAAAACAGTGAATGTGTTAGATGCCTTAGCTTCAATGTGAAGAATTATGTGTAAATACACCTAGAAAACAGGGATGATAAGCCTTTCATGAGAAGTAGGCTTGAAGTTTGCAGTGCAATGCAGTCCATACTTATTCAGTGATTAATACAGGTAAGGACTGTGATAACTGCCATAAGAACTTTGAAGTTTAAGGTACATGCCCGTTTTCAAAACACCACTATGAGATTGTCAAATGCAAGAAATGTTTCCTCAAAACACTCTTGTTTCAGGGCACCTGGATTCTTGGTCTCGTCTAGGTCATGATCGCAGGGTCATGAGACCAAGCCCTGCAAGGGCCTCCCTCAGCATGGAGTCTGCTTAGAATTCTCTCTCCCTCTTCCTCTGTCCCAGTGGTCTCTCTTGTATCTCAATCAACCAATCGAATCTTTGAAAACAAAACAAATCACTCTTATTGCACAGTTTATCCAGACTCCTTAAACTTCTGTTCTCTCTCTTTGCTGCTCTGCTTGCCCTAATTATTTTACCCACTCCTAATTTCATAGAGTAAATCCCCCAGGCCAGAACTCTTTCCTCTTTCTGTTATACAACTGTCTTCTTTTCTTCTTAGAAGTCTTTTCCCATCAGACAGTTCCTCTAGATCCTTCTGCTTGATTTCACCTTCTCCCTTACAGCCATTCATGCCCCTATTTCATTATTATCATGATATAGCTGCTTAAAAACAAAGAAACAAAAAGTGGTCTCTTGCCTCAATATCTTTCTGTCACCATCCACCATCTCATTGTATCTGTATTTAGGTTCCTAAATAATATTTCTTCCTGCCTTCTTTTACAATTTCATGACCAGTCCTTTAGGAAAGTTGTCTATTTTACCATTCTGGCAAAATAACCAGATATTTTAGTTTATTGAGTATCTCCTTTCCTGCCCCTTTGGAGGAGGAGTTCTTTCTATTTCACACATTTCTACCCTTTAATATCCCATCTTTCTACAATTTATGGCCATTGTTGTTGTTTTTTGTACTTGTCAGTTGAATGAATAATTCATTTATTTTAAATTTTCCTGTTTTTAAACCATACATTTACAGCTATAAATTTGCCTTTAAGTTCTACTTTAACTACATCCTATTAGAAATAAAATATTTTTTTGGAAATATATATAGAAATATAAAAATATATTTAGAAATAAAATATATGTCATTGCTGTTAAGTTATAAGTTGTCATTTCATCTTCAGGTAATGAGTTTTTTTGTGTACATTCATTGTGCTTGTTTCAAGTGTATGGGTTTCATTTGTTTTTTTTTTTTTTTTTGCGGTCATTTTCCTATTGATTTTCAGTCAATTGCATTGCAGTCAAAATCGAGTCAGTATGATGCTCTTTAAAAATCCATTAAGACTTCCTTTTTAAACTAGTGTACATACTCATATTTAGTAAATACTCATATTTCCTTGTGCACAGTGTGTTGTGTGTGTGAATCTATAATTTATCAATTTTCTGATGCACACTTTTTTCAAACTTTGTATCTCTGAAACTGAGAATACATCTTACGGTTGGCCGCATTTTATGATTGATGTGGGCCTGTCAACTTCTTCCAGAGGGCTTCGAATTTGTTTTCACCAGTCAAATGAGGGTATTGTCAACCCCAAACCACTTTAAATTAAATTCTTGGCTTTTGTCTGAGATTATTTGTTTTATGAGACCTGGTAGTGTGAGTTCACAAGAAAACTTGCATAATTTCTGTCTGGCTTATGATTCAGATTGTCAAAGAAGTTGTTTTTTGTTTGTTTGTTTGATTGGTTTGGATTTCATCTCTTTACCTAGTGCCTGACTTGTGACAGTAAGTTTCCTTACTGTGCCTTTCTGCAGTGGGGCTTTTAGAAAGAAGCCTTTGGTATCTTGGTATGAGCCTTTGATAAGAGCTCTTTGGTGTCTTGATTCATGATGCATGGAAGTAGTAGAGAGGGATTCTTCTATAAAGATTCTTCATATTGGTTTATTTGTCTTTATTAATGGTACTTAAAATAATGTTAGTTTTTTCAAATCCATAGTATATTAAATTAGTGAAATCTAACATCTTAAAAATAGAAATTGATTATAGTTATTAAATCTACATCATTAGTAATTTTTAGAAGACTCCATTATAATCTCCCATTATAATTGTGGCTTTTTCAGTTTTATCTTTTAATTCCGTGTTTTTAAACTATATATTTTGAAACTATGTGATTTTTATTATCTTGGTGGAATGTTTGGGGTTTTTAAAATCATCACACAATGTCCCTCTTTATTGCCACTAATGTTATTTGTCTTACATTTTATATTGCTTAATATTAGAATCTCTTTACCAGCTTTCTTTTAATATTCCCTTGGTATAAATTTTTTCATCTTTATTTTTATTTTTCTGGGGGTATTTTGGTCTAGACATGTCTTTGTAAACATGTATCTGAGATTTTATTTAAATATCCATTCTGAATGACATTCTTCAATAGGTAATTTAAATGATTTTACATGTGTTATGATTGTTGATATATTTTGATTTATTACTACCAACTTAGTATATGCTTAAGTGTTTGGGTTTTTTTTTTTTCCTTTTCTTTTTTCCTTCCCTCTACTAGAAGGAAAAGTTTTCTTTATTCTACCTTTTGACACTTTGCTGGATTAAAATTTGTTGATTTTATTTCTAGTATCTTGGTAGTTACCTTTAAAATATAGGCTTTCTAGCAGATAATGAAGTCTTTAATTTTATCTCTACTCCCAAACAATTCAAAGAATAGTTTGTTCTCCTACCTTAGTTTTAGTCACCAGTTTTTAGACACAAAAAAATGAACATTTAAGAATTTATTTTTAAATTTATTGAACAAATAACTATTTAATGACTCTTTTTACAACTGTTTCCACTCTTCTGGATTAAACTTGTCTTCTTTCTGAAGAACTTTCTTTAGTAATTCTTTCAGTGAAGGTCTTATTAGGACTTCTTTGTCTCGGGAGTTAAAAGAAGTGTATTTTTCAATTTCCAAAATGTAAGAGATTTTAAAAGTTGTCTCTTTTTTCTGCTTTTTAATTATATGAAGGTTACATAAAAGAACACTATCTGTATGAGATTAATTCTTTGAATTTTTTGAGACATGCTTTATGGCCCAGAAGAAGATCAATATGTACAAATATACCAGCTGAGTCTGAACACAATGTTTCAGAGTTAAGCATAATGTTCTCTATTTGCTTATTGTTTTAAACTGACTCAAAAATTGTTCAAATATGCAGTATCTTTACTGTTTTTTTTTTCCTGCTTCTGTCTGTCAATTACTGAGAATGGATAGTGAAGACATGGTAGATATGTCAGTTTCTTCTTACAGTTTGCCTTGTTTGCTCTGTGTATTATTTTGCACATGTTTTTGTTTTGTACATACAGATTTAAAGTTGCTTTTTATCATCCTGATAAATTAAATCTTGTTTTTAATGCTGCCTTTTTTTCTGGTGATGTTTTTTGTATAAATTTCTATTTTGTCTAACATAGTTTGTCTAACATAAATATACCTCAACTTTTTTTCAGTTAATATTTATTTGTTATGGCACTGCCACAATTTACTTTCGACCTTCCTATATCCTTATGGATTAAAAAAAAAACAATTTACAGATTATTCCTAGTGCTCTAGTATGGTCATCCCAATTGTATGCTCAGTGAGACTGTGTGATTGAACTTTATACTTTAGCCAGGATTCTGTTATTACCTGGCCATGTGAACCCCTGCGTTAGTAGAAGTGGCCATGGTGAAGCTGTGGGTGTCTGCTCAGACCCTGTGTCTCATAGTCCTCAAAATGTCTGCATATTTCCCTTTATCCAGTGTGCAGTCACCTGAGTGATGGCTGCCGATTCCTTTGGACAAGGACTAAGGGAATCACTACAGTATATACTTGCTGTTTTTCAGGGTTGTTCCTGAAAGCAGGAACAATTTCTCCTCCTTTATCCTCTTGTTTCTCTATTCTTGCCCTTTGTTGTAGATTTAAGCAGTGCCCTATTTTTTCCCTTAGGGTACGTGATCTGTTAACCATCTCCATCTTCCTTGCAGGTCAAGCTTCTGTATCTGCCCCTTACCTTGCCTTTTACTAAGGTAATCACAATCCCCAGGCTTCTGGCCATGGAGCCTCACCATTTGGCCCCTGTTAACCTCAGGGGTCTATCCTTTCCGTGGATCTGAATGAGTTCAAGCTAACCCTCTCCTCCTGTCTCTCCAGACCTACAAAGAAGAGCACCTGGTGCTCCTGTTACTAGTGCCTTGTCCTTCCATAAAAAAAAAATCCTTTGCTCAGTTTTCTAGACCATGCAATATATACAGGTATGCTTATTGCTCTCAATGTCTTTATTCCTTCCTCTGCCTTTTGCCTGGGGAACTCACCATTTTTGCTTTCCTCTGCATTGGCCATCACTTATTCTAGGCCTATAAGAGTCACTACCTGACTCCTGCCATGGCATGACTGCTAATTCTTACAGCTCCTTGGGTGTATAATCTCTTTTTTCTTTTCTCAAGTCTAGCACTTCCCTAGCTGGGTTATGCTGAGATTTTACCTTAATTATTATCCTAGCAGCTAAGAGAAGAGGCAAGGCAGCTTCTGAGGGCACCATTTTTTTTTTCTTTTCGTAGTGTCTTCTAGCACAGGGAGGGACTAGGGAAGAGTGGGCTACCTCTTCAAACATTGAAGAGTTTCAAGGATCTCCATCCTTTGTTTCAGAATCCAATTTTTCCCAGCCAGGGCTCAACATTAGCTTAGCAGACTTACTTTTTTCTGAGCATTGAAGTATCTCTGGAGCTCTGCAACTCTAATTCTTCAATCTTCTTCTTGCTCAGCTGTGTCTATCATTTCCTTGCAGGAGATAGGTGCCTCTTTCCCAGCTACCCAGGAAGCCCTCTGGCAGTCCTTTTTTTTTTAAGATTTTATTTATTCATGAGAAACACACAGAGAGAAAGAGAGGCAGAGACACAGGCAGAGGGAGAAGCAGGCTCCATGCAGGGAGCCCGATGAGGGACTTGATCCTGGGACTCCAGGATTACACCCTGGGCCAAAGGCAGGTGCTAAACCACTGAGCCACCCAGGGATCCCCTCTGGCAGTCTTTAATTGCTTATTAACACCCTAGCTCTCTCCTTATCCCTCTGCAGGTGTCTATCCAGCTTAGCAGCAGTTAGCTAACTCTAATTTCTGTATGGCCTTGTTCTCCCCTTATAATCAATAGCTTGAATCATCACACCTGTGACGACATTCCCAGACCAGGACATTTTTTTCAGCTGAGGTGATATCTTTGCAGTTCATGGCCATCACTGTATTGGGATCTCTCTGTACCCCACATACCACTCAGGACAATGGTGTGGTGAGTGAGCCTATTCTAGAACCCCACCTCACTGCTTGTGTTCTCAGGACACTTACAGCCTTACTTATGTAATTTTAGGTTCTTCAAGAAACAAGTGCTAAGACTGGCTTTATTGGGAATACTAGGAAGGGGGCCAGAGAAAGCTGGGCCAGCTATTAGGCCTGGATGCAGATCCAACCCCTGTGGAGGAGAGGGAAGGAAGGCAACATGGATCAGAAAAGTCTTAGGCTGCAGTGCTAGTTACAAGAAAGTTTTGGCAAAGCCAATAGGAAGTTCTTGATCCAGAGTTGCCCTTTAGAGGAGTCTTTTGTCCACTGGGATTACACCTGAATCCGTATCTCTGCCATGTCCACTCACTAGATGGAAGGCACCACTGGACTTCTGTGCAAGTAAAATGATTGCCTTCAGAGCATGCATCTGAGGGACCTTGGTCATTTTTGTTTTCCAAATGGAAACCTGGGAGATCTGAAAAATGTATACTCATGGCAGCCATAGAAACAATACATTTTATTTCTCTTACTTTTGATGATTACCTTTAAATTAACAAATATTATTAATTTATTTTATTGTTCCTGCTTTCCAAAATAGCATACAATCTTCAAATTGTTTAACTTTTCTTACCCTCATTCCACAAGTTGCTGATCAATTATTTTAGATCTTGTGTGTGTGTGTGTGTGTGTGTGTGTGTGTGTGTGTGTGTCGATTTAATGTTATACCTTTGTATTCCATTTGGGTTCTATAGTAAAAAATATATATGTATATATAATATATATTACGTATGTATTTATTTACTTTCAAGATTTAACTGGTCAGTGCTGATAGTAATGGAAACAAAAGGAAAGCAATTGAGTTTTATCTATTGACCTATATCCTTCAATCTTGCTATATTTGTTTATTAATTTTGTGAAGTTATTTTGTAAGTTCATTGGCATTTTGTACATAGACCTACTCATCTGCCAGTAAAGATAGTTTTATGTCTTATTTTCCTATGTGTATACATTTTATTTCCTTTTTTCATCTTATTATATTAGTTAGGACTTCCAGCATAATGTGAAATAGGAGTAATAGAGAGGATGCCCTTAATTTATTCCCAGTCTTAGGAAGGCATTCAGTCTTCTCATCTTAAGCATAATGTTAGCGGTAGTTTTTTGAGGATGTTCCTTATAAATTTGAGGAAGTTCTCTTTTCCTAGTTTGCCAAGATTTTTATTACGAATGCTGTTAGATATTTGTCAAATGTTTTCTCTACATCAATTGATATGATTTTTTTTTTTTTTTTGGTTTGTTGATGTGATAGTCTACACCATTCAATTAGAATCTTGAACTCAACTTGCATAACTGGAATAAATCTCACTGGGTCATGGTGTATAATTCTTTTTATTCTTGTTGAACTCTATTTGATAATATTTATTGAGGATTTTTGCATCTGTGTTCAAGAGAGATACTGGCTTATAGTTTTTGTCTCTTGTTATGCCTGCAGCTTCTTTTGGTATTAAAGTAATGTTGGCTCATAGAATGAGTTAGGAATTGATTCTACATTTTGGAAGAGATTTCAAAGAATTGCTATCATTTTTTTCTTTAAAGATTTGATAGAATTCACCAGTGAAATCACCAAGTCCTGGTGGTTCCTTTTTAAGAAGGCTATTAAATATTGATTTAATTTCTTTAATAGATATATATGCTTTTAGATGATCTGTTCCTCCTTATGAGTGTTTTGGCAGTTTGTGTCTTTCAAACTATTGATTCATTTTATCTAAGTTATCAAATTTGTAGATGTAGAATTGTTCATAATATTCCTTTAAATGCCCATAGGATTGGTAGTGATAACTTTTCTTTCATTATTTTTATAATACTAATTTGTACCTTTTCTTTTTTCCTTAGTCCAGCTAGAAGTTAATCAATTTCATTGATCTTCCAAAATTTTTATATGCTGTATTTTCAGTTCAAAATCTTTTCTAATTTTCCTTGAAATGACCTCTTTATAAATTATTTAGAAATAATCTGAAGATTTCCCTATTATTCTCTTGTTGACTTCTAATTTAATTCCAGTGTGGTCAGAGGACAACGTATGATTTCCATCCCTGTTCCTCTTTTTTTTTACCCCAAATAATTATGAAACAACATAAGACCTTTATATAAATTAAAACTGATATCATTATTCAGTATCCTAAGGACAGGAGGCCAATGCCAGTGTGGTATGACCACCCTTACACATTCCTCCATATTCATCTATGCAGTTTTATCTCCCTTCTCTCAGAAGAAACTTTGCAGGAGCTCCTGCCAAGAGAATTTCTCTCACTTTCATGGTACTGATGTTAATTTCTTAGCTTTGACAAATGTATTGTGATTATATAGGAAATTAATACTGGAAGAGGCTGGTTGAAGCTATATGTGGACTCTGTATATTTTCAACTTTTCTACAAATCTAAAATCAATCCAAAATAAGGTGATGACATAGATAATCCAAAGCTTCCATAATTGAGATTCATGAAGGGAAAATGGAAATAATGTATTTTATTCCATTTGCATAGGTCACTATAAGGAGTAAAAAAGATGCTCTGTTAATAACTTCTTATTTTTGAATTCAAGTAAGCAAGATAGCAATGGTCCCATTTTAAGGACATGAGAATGAAAATTGCTAAAAGTCATAGGTTTTTCTTGGGGAACCCTGAGAGAAGAAATATGGAAGGGTAGCCTATGAAGCCAGATTTCCAAATGTCTGAGGACACAGAAGCATTAAGTTGTATAGCAATAATACATAAATTATGGTGTCTCTCAATGAGTCTACATGACTATGAGGAGTATTTTTTAATGGAAAAATCTATATTTGCTTTCAGGATCAGAAAAAAACTTATGATAATAAGAGAGTTATTAAATGCTGGAAATAGGAAAAAATGGAGTTGATACCTTCCTAAAGGAAATGGTTGTAGATAGGATAAAAGCCATGTAGGTAAAGAACTTAGTCTTGATTGAGAGGTGCCAAAAGTCCCCCTGCCTTTAGAAATAAAAATGCAATGATATATATAGAAAAAAATTAGAGTGATGATTTTACTAATTATGTAGATTAGCAAAGTGAGGTTGTCATGGAAGAGAATTCAGGACATCGTAAAGAATAGAAATAATTTAGTAACAAATTTAGAGTATATATATGTATAAGCTGCAGGAGATGGAAAAAGAACTGCCTTCACATTGTTGACCATAGTTACTGTCCGGTTCCTAGTTTTAGAGACTTCTAGTTGCTTGGTGTTGGGCATCTCTGTGACTTACATTGTCCTCTTAGGGCCAATCAGTGCCTGAAAATGTGTCATATACATTTTTAAGCTTCTCTTCCATGTTTTATATAAACTGATACTTGTTCTTGTGTTGAACTACCTTTCTTCTAAGAGCAGTTGGGTGCTTTGAGAACACAATTATAAGCTGCAGGAGATGGAAAAAGAACTGCCTTCACATTGTTGACCATAGTTACTGTCCAGTTCCTAGTTTTAGAGACTTCTAGTTGCTTGGTGTTGGGCATCTCTGTGACTTACATTGTCCTCTTAGGGCCAATCAGTGCCTGAAAATGTGTCATATACATTTTTAAGCTTCTCTTCCATGTTTTATATAAACTGATACTTGTTCTTGTGTTGAACTACCTTTTTTCTAAGAGGAGTTGGCTGCTTTGAGAACACAATTACCCTGAAGGTGGAAATACCATAGTTCTTCATTTTAAGAGAAAAGAAATACCAGTTTGTCTTCTTACCATTCTGAATTCCTCTGACTTTCCATTGCCTGAAGCAAAATCATTGGCATGAGAGTATTCTGTGTGCTTTTTAGAAGGGATGGAAGACCCCTCAAAGGCCTTTTAATGATGAACGAAGGGGATTTATTCTTCCTTATTGGGGTAATAAAATTTGTTACACTTCATGTAAGTTCCTATGGGGGTGGAGGAAGGACGTGGAAGTGAGGAGGATGATTTGGATTCCAAAAACTGCAGTTACTTGTGAAAGGTTTTAACTGAAAATAGATCTTTCTCTTGAGATTTTAGTTTGTTCTGGAGAATAATGTTACAAAATCCAGCATTGCACAATAAAAAGGCAAAAGCAAGAGAAGATTTATGATGATGATCCTTGGCAGTTCATTTAAACTGGTATGCTCTCTTGGCCTCATTTTTAATACTGAGATGCTTTATGTTCTTGGGTCTGCCTATATGAACTAAATTAAGTCATAAATGTGCAACTTTTATTCTGTGTATAAACTGTCATTTAGCATGTGACCTTTTTGCTATACTCCAAATGGACAATGGCATTGAGAGAAGGAAGGGATAGTCTCAGAGGCAACAAAAAAGAAAGCCCCCACCCCCACCCCAGGCCCACTCAAATGGGGCCAGGACTAAATTGCTGACTCACTGAAAGGCCACTCTGATCATAGAATGTGCATAAGAAATGACCTCATCAGACCCCTTCACTTCCACCCACGAGTACAAACATAGCAGTGTCTCAAAATAGCCTGAACTGCCACGTTGGCAGTTGAGCCAGGGAGGGAGGACTTTGGTCCTAAAGCTTGTTGGCATTAGCATTAGAGAGAGGGGAAATTAATAAATGACCTGTTCCTGTCTGCACAAAGCTTGGAGAAGCAACAGAACATAAGAACAACTCAGATGTAAATTGTAGTATTAGCTTTACTGATAACTCCAGCTATATTTGTAGTAGGAAGAAGGGGAAGTTGGATTAAATGGATTTATTACTTTCAGCAGGCCTCTTTGCTTAGCTGGGGACTGTGCTATGTCTGTTAACGAGGTGCCAGGAAAATTGGTGCCTGTGTGGATGCCTGTGTTTGTGCATGTGCACACACACATAAATGAAATATATGTCATGGAATATGAGCCAGTCACATGAAATAGACTCAAGAGTGGTACCTGGGTGGCTCAGTGGTTGAGCGTTTGTCTTCAGCTTAGGTCGTGGTCCCAGGGTCCTGAGATCGAGTTCCACATCAGGCCCCTGAGAGGGGAGCCTGCTTTTCCCTCTACCTATGTCTCTGCCTCTCTTGTGTATCTCTCATGAATAAATAAATAAAATCTTTAGAAAAAAGAAATAGACCCAAGAATAAAGGATGAAATCCCTTACTGTTCATCTCTTACATGGTGCCAGGGTAAAAGGATGTTTTTCTCTCTACATAAATGAAGTGAGAGGAATTCTTTCAACAGGAGTTACTGCGAACTTTTTCCTAAACAGAATGAGATAAACTGCACAGATGAATAGGGAAGAATGGGTAATGTGGTCACCCCACTACGGCACTGGCCTGTTGTCTTGGGAGACTGGCACAATGATATTAGTTTTAATTTGTAAATTAGCCCTGTATTGTCTCATAATTATGTGAGTTATCAGAAAAAAAGAAATCATTCTCCTTAACTTATCTGTACAAGCAACAGGCACCAAATCTTTTTATACTCTGTGAACATACCAAAAAGTCTGAAGAAGTGGTGGCTAGTGATAATAGAACCATCACTTATAGATCTTACTATACTCCTGACAACTCCGTGAAGCATATTGCCTGCTTGATCTCATTAATCCTTATAAGGATCTGCATAGGCAGGAAGCACTGCCATATTCACATTACAAATGAGGGGACAGCTTACAGGAGAGTTCATTAAGTCAGCAAGGGTCCACTTTGGGTAGAGCCAGAACTAAATCTTGGTTCTTCTGATTCAAAACCCTTGTTTTTTTATGTCAAGCATTTTTTTCTACTACTGAGTTTCTAAAGATCAGAGTTTTTTCCCCAGAACTATCTATGCCAGTCATTCAGTGGAGAATCATTCTCGAAGCAAATATTTGCTGAACAACTTCTATGTGCCAGGTATTGTTCAGATGCTAGGGATAAAGCAATGAACAGAAGAGATAAACATCCCTCATAGAGGATGAATTCTGGAGGAAGACAACCAACAGTGAACAAGTAGACAAATTATCCCCTATTTCTGATGGCAGTGAGTGCCTTAGAGAAAAATAAAGCAGGGATATTAGATAAGTCCAGTGTTGCAATTTTTCTTTGGCTTTTCATGCAGGATCTCACATGAGGAGGTAAGTTTTGAGCAAAGATCTCAAAGAGGTGAGAGGCAGCCATGTGGAGTTTGGGTGAAGAGCATTGCAAGCAGATGCAAAAATGCAAAATTGGAATGTCATGGCCTGTGAGTCTAGATGAATGGGAGCAAGAAGCCAGTGGGTAAAGATCATTTGGTATTATTATGTTAACTGGAGTGGAAAGTGTCTTTGACATCGATAAAGATACTGATGACTCTGAAAATCAACCTTTTCTTTTCTTTTCTTTTTTAGGTTTTTAGAGAGAGAGAGAGAGAATGAACAGAGTTAGGTGCCACCAAAATTGTTAGGCTTAAAGGCAAGGTTTTATATAGTGCTTGACTGGGGATAAGCCCTGCTCATAGATGGGAAATAACTGATAGCAAGAACAGACAATATATTATTTTTAAATATTTTGTTTGCAAAGAACATGCTTCTCCATATAGATCATAACCTGTGGCTAGAAAATGCTATTTTAGGATAATTACTAGCACCTCTTTTGTAATAAAAACCAAGTTTTGAGTCATTCTTTATGCACACAGTTCCCAGACAGAGAACTGCTTTAAAAACAGATGAGGAGTTTAAAAGAATATAATTCTCATTTTGTGGTATGGCCCCTTTTCAAATAAGAAAATCAAAGTGGTCTGTTTTGATTATCTGTGGAACATAACTCATAGTCAAAAATGCTACCCACTAGAGGTCTTTCAAGCAATGTTCTAACCTTTTAAAAATATTTCTAGAATGCCATTTTGAAAGGTGCTTATAATAGCCATTCTTTGTGTTAGCCTTTTGTATGTGTATTTGTAATTCAAAAAAATTCTTCATTATGGAAAAGTGAAGACATGTTCTAAGTTAAAGAATGTACAGTGATCCACCATATAGCCATCACCCAACTGCAACAATTACCAATGTGGTTTCATCTATACCCCTACCAACTTGGCCCTCCCATGGTATTTCTGAAGCAAATCCTCAACAGATCTAATTTCATCCATGTCTATTTTAGTATGTATCTCTGAAAGATCACTTTTAAAGAACATAACCACTGGGACACCTGGGTGCTCAGTGGTTGAGCATCTGTCTTTGGCTTAGGTCGTGAACCCGGGGTCCTGGGATCAAGTCCCACATTGGGCTCCCCGCAGGGAGCCTGCTTCTCCCTCTGCTTGTCTTTACCTCTCTGTGTGTGTCTCTTATGAATAAATAAATAAAAATCTTTTTAAAAAGAGATAACCTAACCACTTTTAACCCCTAAAAATAATAAGAACCCCTAATGTTACAAAACACCCAGTCTCTTTCAAAAATCTAATCAGTTCGTATATATTATAAATGTTTTTAATTCGTTACAGTTTGTTTGAAACAGGATATAAAGAAATTCCAATCTTTATAGTTAGATTATATCTTTTAAGTCTTTATAATAGTTTCTTCTTCAATACTTCTTTTCCCCTTGAAATTTATTTATTGAGGAAACTAGATAATTTTTTCTTGCCTTGGTTCTAGCTTTTGTAACAAAATACCATATATTGGGTGGCTTAAATAATAAGCATTTATTTCTCACAGGTCTGGAGGTTGGAATGTCCAAGATCAAGGTGCCAGCAGATTTAGTGTCCTGTGAGGGTCCTCTTCCTGGCTTGCAGACCAGCTGTCTTCTTGTTTCTTCACATGGCAGAGACTGACATTCAGGGAATAGCTCTGGTTTCTTCTTCTCATAAGAGTACTAATCTCATCATTGGGGGGCTATATGCTCAATACCTCATATAAACCTAATTATCTCCAAAAGGTCCGATCTCCAAATACCATCACACTGAGAATTAGGTTGTCAGCATGTGAAAATTTTGGACACAAACATTCAGTCCATAGCAGTAGTATGGTGTTTCTCTAATGTCTGGATTTTCCTGATCTTATCCTATTAATGCAGGTAAACATGATCCTCTGTCCTGTATTTCTTGAAGATTAGTAAACAGCTCTAGATGCTTAGTCAGTTTCCGATTTAAATATTTTGACAATTATTTTGTAAATTGTGGTATGTTACCAAGTGGAAGTATATCATATTTGGTTGTCTTTTTCTGTGATATTACTAGCCTTTGACAATCAATGTATAGATGAATTAATTTATAAGGAATTGTAAAATGGTGACAATTTTGTCATTTTTCTCAGTTATAGAAGAAAAAACATTCTCTCATTTGGCATAGAGCTATTCAGTGATTTGGTTCATATGGGAAATGAATATTCTTTTTCCTTAGTTTTCCAGTTTTCAGAATAATGAGGTGGTTATCTAGCATCTTCCAACATTAGGTAAATATATTTTTTAAAGTTTTAAGCATTATGATGAGTTCATTGAATGAAATATATTTTTAGAGATTTCAGTTCTTTACACTTATTATTCTTACTAATACAAAATATCCCATCTTTAAGTTCACTTCTGAGTTATTTTTGATAGGACCTTCCTTACTATCTTCTTTGATAGGACATTCCAGATTCATTTTGTACCTTTTTTCCCCCGTCCTGGATTGAGCTATTTATTGAAGCAGCACTGGGTTCATTATTTAGAATGGTCCTTGGAGATCACAAACCTGGGTTGTAGTTTTATTGGTATTGTAATTAGTACTGTAACTAGACTTGTTAGTAAACAGAGCTAGAATTAAAGTACATTGTTAGTTCATACCAGCACTTCCAGTTCAAATTCAGGACAGAGTTCTTAACTGTAAGATCCGACATCCTGCATCCTTTCCAATGTTGAGAAACCTGAGCTGCCCATCCTTACATCAGAGTCTCTTCTGTCGTCTTGACTTCCTGAATCTCATTTTCAAGTAGATTCTTCAATAATTGGGTGTTAGAACAATATTTCTTCAATTTGTTCATACTAAAAACAGTCCTCTGCCCTTTACACTCAAAAGTCAAGTTTGGTTGGATATAAAACATTTGGTTCACTCTTTCTTTAGTATCTTAAATATATTATTCCACTGTCTTCTGACATTGGATATATTCTAAATATATGATGATAGTAAGGGGTTTTTTGTTTTGTTTTGTTTTGTTTTGTAAGGAACTTGGGTTTTTTGAATGATGACCAAAGCAGGTTTTTTTCTAATTTTTTAAAATACAGAAGTTTTACTAGAATATGTCTCAGGGTTGATTATTGACATGCCCTTTTAACATGTAGTTTTAAATATTTTTATTTCTTTCAAAATAATTTTCTTGAATTCTATTTTTAAATATGTGTTCTATTCCATTGCTTTGGTTATCTTTTGTAGGGCCTTAAGAATACATCTGTAGGAATGTCTTGGCTTCTATATTTGTAACTTTCTCTTTTCTTTCTTCATTTCTCTTTGATTTAAAGTTTTTTCTTTCATTTTATCTTCTATTTCTACTATAAATAATGCCCTTTTTATTAACTCTTTGGTTTCTAGTTTAGTGTTCATATGTGAAATATTTTATTTTATTTTTTATTTTTTTATGTGAAATATTTTAAATTCCATGGTTCTTTCCTAAATTCTATCACCTCATTTCTGAGTTTTTCTACTTTAAATTGTGTTTTTTTATAGCCTCTATTATTTTATTAATTTCTTTTAGCGTGACTTTAAATTATTAGCCAACAGTTTTCATCTGTTTATAGGTCTGTTTCTGGCAGGTTCTCAATTGGTCTATAGAGCCATTATTTTATCCCTGGTTTCTTTTTTCTCTTAATAACTATTAAACATAGGACTTAATCACAATCTCCTTTCAGTTCCTTCTTTTTCACTCTCCTTCTCTCTTTTTTTTTAAATTTCTTTCATTCTTTCTTTGTTCATCAAGGCATAATGTATATAATAAAACAAGTTCAATGAGTAGCTACCATTCAAACATGATTCAGAACAGCTCTGTTGCCTCAATCTGTTTACTCCACACCCCTCTGAAGAGACAATCATTATTTTGACTTCTATCAACATAGATAAATTTTGTATATACTTGAACTTCATATAAATGGAATCATATGCATAATTTTGAGAATGATATTAGCTATAGGCTTTTCATAGATGTCATTTATCTAATTGCGTACTATCCCTATCTTATGAAGAATTTATCCTTTTTATAATAATGAATTAATGTTGAATTTTTCCAATTTTTGTTCTCCATTTATTGAAATAATGTGACTTTTCTTCTTTGCTCATGTGACAGGTTACATTGATGGCTTTTCAGATGTTAAAACAATTTTGTATTGGGATAAACTCCAGTTGTACATGACATAGTATGCAGTTTTGAAATTGCTCCATTCAATTTGTTAATATTTTATGAATGATTTTCTACCTATGTTCACAAGGGATATTGGTCTATAAACCTTCCCTTTTTCCGTTCATTTGTTTTCAGTTTTTGTTATCAACATCAGAGTAACTATGGCCTCATAAAATAAATTGAGAATGCTCTCTGTTTGCTGAAAGAGTCAGTGTTAAAGTGGCATTATGTCTTTATTAAATGTTTGTAAATGTACCTGTGAAACAATTTGGACTATAAGTATTTTATTGTTAATAAAAAATATAACAACTTTATAAAAAATAATTTATTATTTATTTAAATAACAAAGTTTATTAAAGTTATTGGTAAAGGGTTATCAATTTTATTAAACTTTTCAGTAATCCAGCTTATGATCTTGCTAATTTTCTGTAAGGTTTGTTTTCCATTTCTTTGTTTTGTGCTCTTTGTATTATTTCCATTCTTCTGCTTAGTCAAGTTCAATTTGTTCCTTTTTAGTTTCTTGAGTTAGATGCCCACATTATTCATTTTATACCTCTATTTTTCTAATTATAAGTATTTAAAGTTATAAATTTTTAAGTATTGTTTTATCTGCTCATACATATTTTGATATTTTATGTTTTCAATTTTAGTTCATTTGTAGCTTTACTGCTCTAAGCTTTCCCTTTTGTTACTTGTGCACAATGGTAAAAAAGAAAAAAAATGATCTCATACTGCCTGCAAATTTTGCCCTCTAATATATCTGCATTTTCAATTTCCTTTGTCCTTTTGCTATCCTGCACAATTTGAATCTACTTCCAGCATTTTCTATCAATGCAGAGTTTTGCCATAAGAGGGAGTTTCTCTTGGTTGGTACTTAGACTTGATATATTCCAGACTGTTGCCAGCCCTTTCAGAACTTACTGTAGATCTTTTCTCCTCTTCCATGCATTAAAGTGTATAAAACCCCTTCCCATTTCAGCTACAGTTCTCAGATGTCCCTTAAACAATTTTCAGGAGTGCCTGTTTGTGATTCAGGAATTCTTCTGCTTTTAGGGAAGTCCCCCTGTCACTTTCCTCTGCCTCTTTCTATACAGACAATGTTACTAGTTGGGTTTTGTGTTATCAATGGTTTGTCTCCCCTGTTTGCATTTTGAGGTGTGTGGTGATATTGAACACAGTGTCTTTGCAGATATTTTTCTATTAGCTTTGATTTTTAATATTTCAGGTGCTCTTTCCGTTTTTATGTGGGGATTCAGAGAAATTTCAAAACAATTCTGCTGGAACTATCTTTTCAGAGCTCTATGGCAAGCTCAGTTGTATTACAGAGCAGTATATTTATACTGTTTTGTGTTTGTGGTGAAAGAAGCATAGTACTGATCTCTTCTAGAAAGAGCTTTTTAAGAATCCTGATTATAGGGTTCTTGATTGTTTGGTGACCTCTGGAGTTGTCTCTTACTATGACTGCTCCATTTTCTTTGTGTTATAACTACAGTTCTTTACTGGCTCCTAGTGTGTCATGGTCATTTCAAGAAAGTCTCACAGAACAGCCAGTAGTGAGGAAGGCTCCAAATAAAATGCCTGCCCTCTTTTGTGTTCTTATGTTGCTGTGTGGTAGATGGGACCCTCCTGGATTCAGATTTAGAAAAAAGAATAATTCAGAAAGAATGGAACCTATCCTTTCTACCCATTATCCAAGTGGGTATCTTTCATGTCATATAAGTTTGAATTAGCTGAATTGCCACCTAATACTGCACAGGATTATGTAACCAAAAATGCCTCTAGTATGCAAATTGCCTTGATAACTTGTAGAAATTATTGCCTATAATTTATTTGGTTACTTTTGAAAAGTGCTTCTGCTTTATTCTAGGGAGTGGGGTGGTTGAACACAGTTGAGATAGCATTTGGGATCCTCAGATAATGCTTTACTCTTCGTGTCATACTTAGTTGATAAGTTCTTTCACTGTGGCCACTTCCAAAAAAATGACTACATATATATTGTCGTCACTGACAATCATACTCAGCAGTTTCATGCATTGACTTCAATTCAGTTGTAGGATACTAATGTGTCTCACAAATTCATTAAGTTTTGCACAAAGAGCACTCAGTGAAAAATGCTTGATTTTATAAAGTTAATACATATATTGCTATTTTAGTTTATAATACGCAAGTACTTTTCATTTAATCTTTATGATAACCTTGAAAAGCAAACATATCATTCACTTTAGAGAAGAAACTGAAAAACTCAAAAGTTGCTGTCTTAAAGCTATGTAGGCAATATATGACAAAGCCAAGGGGAAATTATTCAATAATTACAATAATTACTACCAGTATCAGAAACCTCTATGCATGCCAGTAATTCAAAAATATCTCTAGGGAACATGATCACATGAGTATTTTTTAATAAATCAACTTCAATTGAATTAGTTACAGTATAGAGATAATTTTTAGTAAATATATATTTGTATTTCTTAATATACAATATAGAATATGCAGTATATGTAATGGGAAATAATATGCAGTACAAAATAAATTTGTCTCGTGTTAGAACAATTTGGAAATTAGTTTTTCGGAATTCAATTGTTTATTATAGTCACTACTTTATAGATGAAAAAGCTGAGTCAGAATGATGTGAAATGGTTTGTCCATGTAGCTAGTCAGAGTCAAGATTCAATACCCTGTGTCTTCTCATTCTAAATCCTATATTCCCTCCTTTATACCCTGCTGCCTCATAATAGAACTTTCAAAATGGTTTAAGTGGCTGAACAGATGAACCAACTCTTGCAATTTAGACATGTCTGCTCAAACAAATTGGCTTGGTCTGTAATAATCAATTTATGAAGTATAAATACCAAGAAATAATGGGAAAGAATAAAGGATTTGAGACCTAATTTCTGCCATTCAGGTCATAAATAGTCTTTAGGCACATAAGGAGAATGACCTGTTTTCTTAGGATGGAAGTATGTGTATACTTTATCAGTTTTAGTAAAATATGACCCAGATATGTCTTAGACTATTCATGCTCCCTGCCATCTACTCTCCTGGCAGTCCTCACCCCATCAACACATTCTGCGGACACATTCTGATGTCATTACGACAGCTTAGGGCAGCCAGATTCTCACATACCATATCCACTTCACAGCCTGACTCTCAGGACTGACTGACTTTACTGCGTCAATTTTCCTGCTAGGCTAACTAGGGAGAAATACATAATTCCCAGGAGCTACACATTTGATCAAATAAGTGATGCCATCTCTCCCTAGAATCTAAAAACTGGTGTCCTGGGGAATCTTGATGTTCAGAGACTACCATGAGGCAAGCTTATAAACAGAACAGACTAGCCCATTGGTCATAGTCAGGGTGGCTGTGAATTCTTGATTTTGTGTGTGATACTCAGTCTCCTTTACCTTCTGAGCAGATTCACCCTACACGTCTCATTTTATTAATGCTCATCTCAATTAGACATTTTTCATGTATTTTTCAGGATAAGGATTTGAAATCAGCTATATGACAAATTGAATATATACACAAATGTGTGTTAATGTATGTATGTATATACACATATTTTTAACCAAGCAATGCAATATGGCAAAATCAAATTGCCTTAGAAATTTTTACTTCATAGTAAATCAAACTTGAGCTTTGTGTGACAGCAAAAGTGCTGGCCCTCTGCCAGGGTAGGAAAAAAGGGAAGGAGGGGCAAAGACTATTGGACTGTCATTCCTTTTTTGCAGCAACTCTGGCCATACACTGACCAGCTGCCCAGGTGTCCTCACTATGACATTACCAGTTTTATTGGCCTAAGTCCTTTCCAGGCCATTTTTTTTTTTATGGGAATGGAAGACTTTTTGTTGAGTCATAAAGCTACCATTTACCAATTGTATGTTCTTTGTGAAGTAGGCCTTTTGAAACTCTTTGGAGCTTCATGTAGTTGTAGTATGAAGCAGCACCTTTTAAAGACTGGCACTATCTGTCTATTGTCACAGTGCTGGCTGCCATATTGGTACATTGGTATCCACTCAATGATATTTCCATGATCTGATGAGAGACTTCTTTACCATTTCTTGGGACTCACTTTTTTTTTTTTCTTCAGCAATGTAGGAAGCTGAAGTACATGTAAGCAATGTAAAATACATGTAGAATACATATTAGTTTGGGGACAAGTAGCTGATATTTTACTTCTTTAGAGTGTAGGAAAAAAGTATAGACCCATTACTTACAACATGTCCCAAGTTGACTACAAGTTTATTTCTGAAATATGTCAGGCACTTAGTGATTCACTTTGAAAATGGAATTGAATCAAGGGTAGTTATCAGTATGTGAATGATTCTTATCAGCAGCTAATATCTGTATCCAAAACTCTTAACATGAAACCGTAAGAGACTACTGTTCATGCTTGAAGAGTTTGAGTCCTCTTAGTAACAATAACTGCATGAATGAAATCAGCATTTGGATGAAGAAAGAATATCCCATATTGGAAAGTAATCATAGCTTTTATGCTTGTGTGTGTGTGCTTTGACAGCTTTTTGGAGACTACAGCCTATTTCTTCATGAAACCAAAAATTGGAGAGAAGGAGGTGTCCCCAAATGTTTTCTTCAGTATCTGGCATGAATTCAGCTCTGACTTTAAAGACTTTTGGAAGAAAGAGAACAAACTCATTCTACAAGAAAGGTAGGTTTTTTTCATTTCACAATGGCATTTTAAAACTGGTATTTTATTAAGTGTGACACCATTGGGGTTGCCAACTTTTATAGCCTGAATGAAAAATTAGATAGCCCTCAACCTGGGATATCAAGTCAAACAGGGTGCTAAGAACTGGCAAAATTTGGAGTTTGAAT
The DNA here is from genome assembly GCF_048418805.1 of Vulpes vulpes. Classification (NCBI taxonomy): domain Eukaryota; kingdom Metazoa; phylum Chordata; class Mammalia; order Carnivora; family Canidae; genus Vulpes; species Vulpes vulpes. The sequence continues at coordinate 128,442,852 of NC_132792.1, read as the reverse complement.
AAGAAAGGTTGGCATACAAGCTATGATGCTACAGAGAATAGCTGGGGAGATGGTTTGCCAGGACCACCGTCTGGTAAAACAACTTCTGTGATGAGGAAACCACACAAAAGTAGACCATGTAAGTGGAGTGGAACAACCCTGCTGAGATGATAAACCTACTCACCTCAAAAGATCAGTAGCAGAGACTGTATGAAGGTAAGATGAATCATTTTTTGTTTTATTTTGTTTTTGCTCAATTCATAAGATATTGTCCAAATTTCACCATTTGTATTAAGATTTCTGCCAGATGTCACCAAGAAGCAGATGATCAATATTTTTTAAAAGAACTTCCAGGATTCTTGTAGAATTACACCACATTTCCTAAAGTAAATTTTTCAGGATTGAAAGAAAATTTTTTTCTCTTAAATATATGAAATAAAGTCTCTGTCACTGATTATGAAATTCCATAGAGACATATTAAATATTAATTCAGGAGGAAAGCTAGCCCTCCCAGGACAGCAGCCCCAAATAGTTGGGTCTATCAGGAGAATGAAAATGAAACACGATCAGCACTGTAAGCCAAACCCTAACACTGAACCAATTAGTGTACTTTCCAACATCCCTACACTAACAATGACTTTGCTTTAGATCTTTAGAAAACTTAACATCCTAAGGGACTTTGTTCATCATACCACGAAATTCCACAATTTCTGCTTGTTGTCTTCCTTACATACAGAACTGTGATTATCCACCTAACTGTGATTATCCATTATCATTATCCATTATCATTATCATTGTATCCATCATCATACATCCTTAAATAAGATGAAATTTGCTGGCATATATTGAGTGCACAAACTGCTATGAGCGCTAACTCATATAATTCATTACTTAGATTCCATAGAGTTATCATAGAAGAAACTTTACCTCAGTGACTAGTAGATGGAAAAAGAGAGTGGTCTGAACAGAAGGGAAAATAAGCATCCACTCTAAAGATAATGAGAGTATTCTACTTAAAAGTGGTTCATTAGGGGTTAACCTAAGAGATACAATTTTAGTCAAAAGTCCATGCAGGTAAGATAGGAGAGATAATTGCTGAAATATAAGCACATTAAATTGTCATTCATGTCCTTCAAATTTAGCTATATATTATCTTTGTGGGGTTTTTTGTTTGCTTTTTGATTTTGTTTTTTTGTTTGGTTTGTTTTTGTTTTTGTTTGTTTGTTTTTGTTTTTACAGAGCAAGGGCTGTCAGTTTGGAAAATTGTAAAGAGGAATCTTTTTTTTTTACTGCAGCCCAGCACCTACAATATCCCTTCATGTCCCTCACTGGTTCCCATTGGCCTCCTTGCATCTCTAATCTCAGTTTATTCCCCCGGAAAAGGGCCAACAGCTCAGTCACATCAATGTACAAATCTGACAGATGAGTATTCCTTTTTCTTTAAAAAGATATTTATTTATTTATTTACTTATTTACTTATTTATTTATTTATTTATTTATTTATTTATTTATTTATGGGAGAAAGGGAGATAGACAGAGAGAGAACATGAGCAGGGGGAGAAGCATAGGGAAGAAGGACAAGTAGACTCTGCACTGAGTGCAGAGCCTGGCATGGGGCTCAATCTCATGACCTGAGATCATGACCTGCACTGAAATCAAGAAGTTGGATGCTCAGCTGACTGAGCCACCCAGGTGCCCCCGACAGATGAGTATTTCACCATGTACACCTATTTGCTTGTGGCTGGGGCTAGAGAATGAGAGTGGAAGTAAGGAGAGGTCAGCATCCACAAGATAAGACTGGTAGAGCTGTAGTTTTGGAGTAACTATTCTGCTAGCACATCAGGGAAGTAAGTAAATCATAGCAAGGCTGGCATATTCCTATGGTGGCACCCCTGGAGATCCTAGGGCAAGAAGGTAGGTAGACACTCTCATTGTAGTTTGCCTTTACTCTGTACATGAGTACGTGAGTTGGTGAGACGCCATCTCAGGGGGTTGTTGAAACTGACCAATTCAGTTACACAACTCTCCAGTGATACCCAGTCTCATCTAGCCTGTGCTCCATGAGGTAGAGTTGTGTCTCTAGGTAACACATTGATACCAATCCACTGTTCCATGATATTTTATGCATTTAACATAACCAAAACTAGCTTTTCTTTACCGAGTATCTCATAAAATCAAACAGATGCTTCCTATGCTTGTCATGTCCCAGGACTATGCTGTGGCTTTTTTGACCCAACCCTTGGTTGATTTTGCTTTTTGATGCAAACTTTGGTGACTTCGCTCACCCCTTGGTGGCAGTGTTGTGATTTGGCAGATTACAAGTGCTCTTCACTGTAGACTTCTCATCATTCACTATCGTTTGCTTTATTTAAGAGCTAAGGAGGACTATGTGGCAGGTGAGCCAGTGCTTCTTTGCCCTTTAACTTCTGAAATATATTATACCTCCTGGCAAATAGCTGCTTTGATAAGCAAGACCATTGGTCTGACTCATCTGTAGAGAAACTTTGTCCCTTTCCTTTAATATAGGACCAGTGACACAATTTCCAGGAAACAGTGCTAAATGAAAACATTGGGCCCCTTTTTCAAAAATTAATAAACAATTTCAAAACAGGAAGTACAGAGCCCTTCCAAAAGTGTGCAAACAACACCCATGAAGCCAGCTTTGCCCTAGTGTAAGCTTTGTATCATATTTTCTGTAGGTAAATGGAAGGATATTTTAGGAATGCTTCATACCCTCAGACATCAATTGGAAATGGGATGTGGTCAGTTAAGGGTCTTACACTTCTGGTACAGTCTGTGTTGATCTGAGTAGAGCTTCACATAGCACTAACTTCAAGCACTTAAAATGGGATGTTGTTCTGCAACCTGATTGTTCCCTCCTCTGTACCCTGTATTTATTATCTGCATATTTTGTTTAGTCAGTTTTATACTATGATAATGCCTAATGATGTGTCTGTTTTTATTTTATACCATAACCATTTTGATATTTGCATTTTAGTCTTTATTTCCCAATGAGATGTTTCACATCTTCATTTCTGATGTAGCTCTCCCTGTCATTAAGTCGGAGTGCCTTTCCACTCTTCTGATCTCCATAAATATTTGCTGATTTGACTAGTTACATCATTGTATTTGACACAGACACAGGAATAAGAACTTAGGTTATGAAGTAATGAACATGCTTTTCTACATACCTTAAGCTTATCATTGTAAGTAATAAAAAAATACCATTCCAAATACTTTAGGCAAAAGGAAAGGCATTGTTTAGATAGTCAAACCACAGAAGGGCAGGGATGGAACTTGTGTGTGGATTGCCTGAATACAGAAATTCTAACTGCAGTCTGTGGGAATTGGTCAGATGTGTCCATGCCTATCTCTCATGATCTGTCTTAATAAGTGTTCTCTTTCATCCTGCTTCCTCTTCTTCTCCCTCTCTCTCTTTCTCTCACTCTGATTCTCATGTTCTCACTCTCTCCCCCTCTCATCTCCCTACCATCACTCTCCTTTGTGGTTTATCCTAGTTTCCAAGCCAGGCTATTCCTTTAAGGGTGGCCCCATGGCCACTGGTCACAGCCATGACTCACATTCTCACAGCCCAGTAGGAGAGAGCACTCTCCACAATCTAGAAAAATTCCAAAGAAGAACTCCAGATGAGTTGTGCCCAGTTCTGGATCAGGCACTGTGGTCAGAGATTTGGAGTACTATTGTTCAGCAATTCACAAACCCTGTTGTACAGCCAGAGAGGAGGGCTGCCATGATTGACATTCTCCTTCATTGCAGTCACTGGAGTTAGGTAGGGAAGAGCAATTTCTAAAAAAAGTAAATAATATTATTATTACCCAAATTTATTAAGCCTTTAAAAATAACCTGTGTAATTAGCAGAATGTCTTAGCATGGTAGAAAGAAACCTGAATGGTTTCATGATATAGTTGAATGTTTACTTTCCACTGTTCCTTGATCTAATTTGGAATTCACAGACTGACTATCTTTAAAGTTGTAAATCCTGTAAGAATATTTCTTATCCTATAATTTCTCTTTGGTTCTTATTATAGAGTGGTAGTAACTTTGTGTTTTCTGGCTTTGTCCTGATGATTCCTATGATTGAGTAAATGTATTTTTTGAATTGGTGAATTTCTACACATCCATGAAAGGTCTTAAAAAGGTCTGCTCTCTTTCTAATTGATGTGGTTTGGAAAACATGAGGATTTTTATGTTAGTTCTTCCACTTACCCGCCTAGTCATAGAAAGCCATAGTGTCCTAAACTGCAAAATGGAAATAGTAATATCTCTCTTGAGGCATTATTGTGTACACTAAGTGAGATAATGTATTTAGAGTATACAACACAGTATCTACATGCCAAATGCTCAATCGTTCTTCCTCTATCATTTAATATAAATGATTTCCTGATCATAACTACCTACAAATGTAACATATTGTTAAAGCATGTTAAGAATGTATTCAGTGGATACAAGGCATTTTTGTGATTCAGTTACTTTTTGGTTAGGTAAAATGTTTTGATTTTTAGTCCAAGGGAAAACTTGTTCAAGAATGTTCACACAGTCCACCCCTCCATTATTTATATCATGCTATGCAAAAGAATTCCTGTTTTAATGCTTTTAGACAAGTGACCCATTGGTTTTGTCATGAGTCAGAAAATGTGTTTTTTTCATATACTTGGAACTAGGCGCATACAATTGTTAATAAGAAACCCTTCTCTAAAAAGAAATCTAGACTTGTTATCACTGAACAGCCCAAAACATATGAAAAATCATTTCAAAAAATGAACTCAACTATATCCAGAAGGTGAGATAAACCAACATTTACTCTGCTAAACATCTCTCCAAAAGGCTCACAGAGCACAGTGTTAATATGGCAGGAAATGGGCAGTCCTTATCTCTTTTATTTTCAGGTAGGCAGTAGCATTAGTATCACCTAGCTGCCAATGAGGCCCTACGGAGCTTGAACAATAAGAGTTTTATTAATTAGAGGAAAGAAGTATGGATTGATTGGGAATACTTGTGCTTTTTGACCTTGATGGGATTGTGGTTCTTGGAGAAGATAGTGGGGCCCAAAAACAACTCCACTTCTCACTGTTTTGTTCTGTTGTAAGTGGCCTTTAGTTTTTTGGCAGTCTTTGGCTATGTAAAATTATTTGTAATTATTCTCACATTCCATATGGAGGAGTTTTCACTATGCATAAGAGACACTCCGTGCAATTGGTGACACGAGCTAACAACCTAGCCAGGTATGGTGTTATATGCAGTGGGAGAAACTGGGGGCAGGAGTTAATTCTGTCCAGAGGATTTATGACAAGGAGACTGGAGTTGGACTAGGATTTTCACAGGCAGTCCAGTGTGGTAAGGGCATTGTAGGCAAGATAATGTGGCTCTGGCAACTGTACCTCAAACCCCATAGTGTGCAGTGTAGCCTATCAAAATTTTGTTTAGTGGGCTTAAGACATTTTAATTTAATAAATCAGTTGTGACATTAGGAAGGGTTATGTTTAAAGTATTGTCTAACTTAATTTACAGGTTTATTTCATTTTGAGACAGGTAGTCTTTGATAACCCAGGAGAAAGGATAACTACTCCTCTAATTTGTGCAAGCAGTTGGTAATCAGGTCTGGTTTCTGCCCAGCTTAAATCTGCAATTAGAGGGAAAGGATTTCAATGCTTGGCTTTAGAAGGTTATGCATTAAATTGGAGAGCACCTCATGCCATGTTAACGTTCCTGTTTCCATAATTTATATTTAAGTGAGCTGTATGTTCAGATTTAAGTTGGACATTATTAGTGTAGAAAGAAGTGACCGTTATAAACGATTGAAAATAAAACTGAAGAATTGAGGTAAGGGAGGAAGGTTTATTGTTATATAATAACGTATTTGCTGAATACCTAGATGAAATTGCCTCTTGGACTGCATTGTTGCATTGCAGCATTAAATGAATTTATCCAACCATTTACCCCTTTAATTGAGCCACCAGTGTCTAGAAAAACAACACAAAGAAATTCTCTTCCTACTTCTGTCTTTTTATAGCAGAAACTTTGGCACAAAAGCTGACAAACAAGATAGAATCATGGCTAAGGGGACCTGAGAAAGTGTAGGAAATGTGATCTGAAGGAGTAATTAATATGCATTAAGACATAATAGATGATTCATTTATTTATTAATTTATTCAAAGTTACTTTTGTCCTACTGTGTGCTGGCCAAATTTTCTGGCGATATGGTTCTTACCCTTTAGTTAGAAAAGCAGACAATTTAAAAACCCACAATTTTAAATTATAGGTTCAAATTAGTGCTATGAGGAAAATAATGAGCCATTTTTGCAAAGCAAAAAGCAGAAGAGGTTCATTTAGAAAGTGTGGTCAGAGGAGGCCTTTCTGAAGAAGCAACATTTATGCTGACACTTGAAGAATTTGTGAGAGCGGCTATGTTAAGGGGCAACACAGTATATGAGCCTGCCAGGCAGAGATGTAGGAAGTTCAAGATAATATGACAAAAAAGATCGGGTGGACTCCAAGAAAGATGAAAGTGATGAGATGAATTAATGAAATAGGCCTTGTGGATCATGGTAAGAGATTGACTTCTATTATGAATGCAATAGAAAAATCATCAAAAGGGTTCTTAGAAAGGGAATAACCTGATGTGATTCATGTAATGAAAAGATTATTAATTCAAATGTGTAATAAATTGGACAGTGGTATTGAGAAACAAGTTAGGAAATTAGGATAGTAGGCCAGGTGAAAGATGTGATGTTGTGGACCAGGGGGAAGGTGACAGAAAGGAGAGGAAATGGGTGTGTTGGATATATAATTTGGAGGTATACCTATACAAACTTGCTATTTGCAGATTACAGCCTCTACTAGTTATAGAGGGTCAGAAAATTCTAAGTGTCAGCTCAGATACTGACAAGCTCATGTTAGCCAGGATGTTAGAGATCAAGAATGCAAACTTTCCCTTTCTCTTCTAAAATGATTTTCAAAGGCAAGGTTAGGGAAAGATGTGAAACCTCAGATATTAGGAAATTCACTTTCCAAAACTTAGTTCTCCAAGAATGATGTAAAATCATAAGGTGAACGTAGGATGGAAAAGATCTTTGCATTTCTTCTTCATCTTGCCATGTTCCAAGACATGTTTTTTAAATCTTAGAAAATCCTTTCTCAAAAGCTTCATGTTCAAAAATGGAAGAAACTCACCCTCAGAATCTCTGGTTCCAGCTCCCCATCAAAGAATCAGAACTAAGAGCCAAGAAAGTAGCCTGTCCAAAGATATTTTTGCTTTGAAAAGGATTTAAACATTGAGGTACCTTCCAGTAAATTTGTAGAGACTTGTAAAGTTATCTGAGCAATTATTAATTTCTCTTCAGCGTTTGCTAAAAATAGTTTTTGACGTCTTAGCAAAGTTTGTAGTAAAACCGTTTTGGATCAAAATATACTTTATGGAGGAGATATTTCAAATTACCCATTAAAAATAACATCATGTAGCTTATATGGGCTGAAAACAATTTCTATATAAGCTGTTCCTTTACAAGCAAGATGGTATTTTTAAGGGGTCACTTTAAGTTTTGTTAGGATATTCTTAAACAATGTCATGATTATAATCTGCTAGAGGAGGAGATCTAGATCTGCTAGATTTGTATAACGTCAAATTAACAAAATCTTAAGTTTGTGTGGGCTTCTGCTAGAGCCTGGATTTTTAAGATAGTGACAAATTTTAGAAGCCAGAGGCTCCCCACAATTCATTCTCACTATAATGCTCTCCATACTGACTCTGACCTTTTTAAGCAAGGGAATTCCACCTGCTTTGCTTCAGGATTCCACTCTCAAGACACTACTCCTGTTCCCATTAGTGATAGTGAAGCTTTAGAGAAATGAGAAATGCTTCTTAAAAATTTGGGATTCTAAGGTAAATAATGGATAGTCATAGACTAGTCATGAGAGGTAAAGATGGAAGAGATTGTCTTCACAATGTTTTAGGTATTGGTCTCTACAACAGATTTGAAGTTGATGGCAAAGTTTAGACCAAGATATGTCAGCAGTTATTATATTTGACAAATAGCAATTAACTTACTTGGTTTTGCTGCTGAAGTCTGGTTGATTTAGAAGCAACTGTGAGAAGGCATCAAACTCAATTTTAAAAGAAATCATTTGTGAAAGCATGTGCTGAGTTTATATGTATGTGTAGTGGAGGGGGGACAGGGTATGTGTGGAAGGACCCCAAAATGGAGATCAGTACTGAAGAAATTTAAGAGTGTGTATTTTAATATAGGGCACATAAAAGAAATTAGATAATATTTGTATGTCTTTGTGGAGAGGAAATGGAGAATGTTCTTAAGCATGTAGAATGGCTAATAAACACATGAAATGATGCTCTGTATCATCATCCTTCATGGTAATGTAAATCAAAACCCCAAAGAGACGCATGCTCATTATGATGGCTATACACAAAAAAAAAAAAAAAAAAAAAAAAAAAAAAAAAAAGCAGGCAATAGCAAGTGTTAGGGAAGATGAGGAGAACTTGTGAAACTCTCACACTGCTGGTGGGAATGTGGCAATGGTTCAACCACTTTGGAAAACGGTTAGGCATCCCCTAAGAAAATTAAACCTGGAGTTACTGTGGAACCCAGGAACTTCTTCCTAGGTTTATACCAAAGAGAAGTAAAAGCGTACATCCACCCAAATGCTTGTACACATGTGATCATGGCAGCATCATTCATAATATCCAAAAGATGGAAACTACTCAAATGTCCATCAACTGATGAGTGGATAAATAAAATGTGAATATTACAATGGAATATTATTTGGCAATAAAAAGAAATGGAGCACTGATACATGTGCCATGAATGAGCCTTGAAAATAAGAAGACAGTCACAAAAGGCTATATATCGTATGATTTGATTTATATGAAATGTCCAGAATTGTCAAATATATAGGGTCTGAAAGTAGATTAGTTGTGTCAGGGGTTGAGGGAGAGGAGAGGGATCGTTAGTGAAGTTTCTTTGGAATATATGGGATGTTCTAGAATTAGATGGCTGCACAACCCTGTGAATATACTAAAAGAAACATTGAATGTCCACTTTAAATGGGTAAATTTTACAGGATGTTAATAACTCAATAAGCCTTTATTTTTTAAGAAAATAGATCTCTCACATCAGAGCTCTAATCATAAACACAGACCACATAAGTCTTTTAACTACTAACATGAACATTAGCTAAATCAAAAATAGAGAGATAAAAAAAAAAAAAATAGAGAGATAAATCTGTTGGCAAAATCTGTAAAAAAAAAAAAAAAGAAAAAGAAAAAATTGTATAGCTCGGTTCAAAATCAGAAAGGCCCCCATCAATTTAGATGATTAATAATTTATAATAACTTGACTCTAGTGATGAAATGAACTAGTGCTTTTTCTATGTAAATCCATTTCAGGAAATCACAAGTCATGTTAAAAATACACACAATGTAATAGATATTGTGTGTGTTTATGTATGTGTGTATTTTGAAATTATTCATCTACTGCAAATAAACATTTTTTTCAAATCTTATCTCCATGGGAGGGGATTGTCAAGTTTTCCTAACTTATATTTCTGATGAAGTGATCTACAAAAATAGTAGATATAATAAATGGTTAAAAAAAATGAAAAGGGAAAGAAAAAAGAAAGAAAAGGGAAAGAAATTTGTGTTTGCTATGGGGTAAAGCCTCATGTCTTTCACTTCTGTCTTGTTAACCCTTCCTTCACCCTTTTGCTGTAATGTCTCCAGCCCTTTCCTGGTCTTTTTAGTGCTCATTCAGGACTCTACTCCTCAGGCCTTCTGGCCAATGTGCTGCTCAAGGTTTTTGCTTCTGCTTGTCATAAACAGTTGGGTTAGCAGTGCGAATCATGGGCAGCTGCTAGGTCACGAGTGGAATTTTGACCCATGGAAAGAAGACATTTCTTTAAGGCAGACAGTAATAAGGACAAACCATTGATATGGTGCACCTTAGCCAATGGGCACTCAGTGAAAACCAACCCTGTTGATGCCGAAGAACTAGCTGTGGAATTATAATGTGGTCTTGGATATTGCCATTTCCAGTCAATTCAAGTGTCTATCAATTGAACAACTGTCATGGCAAATTGGTATCACATAAGCTTGGATTCTTTGGTTTATATAGAAAGCTGTTGTTTACCATTTGCTCCTCCTTAAAAGGACCTTCAGATCAATGTTCTCATCATCATCATTTTTGTTATTTTATGCATATTATAATTTCACTTCTAATTCTAATGCTCTTAAAGTTTTAGGAGCTATGGTTTTGTAATTTTTAAGACTAATAATGTAACAGAACTATAAAATGAAAATTGCATCATACCTAAATATAATTCCTAAAATGGTAATTTTTTTGCAGTTTAGGTTTTCTAATTATAATATTATCAATATATAAATACATGGAGAGTTTGCTTATTCCTTTCGAATGTTGTGTTATGTGAAACCTGTGAGCATTTATTTTATTTTATCTCATTTCATTGCATTCCATTGGGATTTATTTTGCTTTTGTCTCCTGAATAGACACTGTAAAAAAATACTTAGAATCCTTGATGCCTTGGATGTCTTTCTAAGTTTGAGAACTGTATTTAATCAATTTCATCTATCATTTTATCTTATTGAATAATGTTAAACATTCTCTAAATAATCCATCAGCTTTGTCTCCATCCTCTTCCACACACCCCTGGACATGTTCCACCTCCAATTGATTATAAAGGTTGCCCTTCCTTTAGGAATAACAGACTGGCACCCGTGTGTCACACTCTATATCTAGATGAAAGAAAGTGTTCCTGGCCAACATGTCTCCACAGCTCATTGATCTCTCTCTGGAGAAAGGCTGGTATGTGTCCTTACAGATTCCTTCTTTGAGTGATTTAAAACTTGATGCTGAGCTATATAAAGTCCTGTTTAGATAGCTGTGCCTTACAGAATGAGGTTCACGCCACTTCTGCATTTACAGAAAGGGCACACAATCCTCTCCTACATGAGCTGCATCTCCTATTGCATTGTATGGAATTAAGTGATAGTTGCACTTGGCAAAGTAAAAACTAAGGCTCAGAGGAGAATCAAAGTATCTGGTGCACAGTCAGGAAGTAGACCTGCCATGTCCTTTGGAGGCAGATTCAAGCTCTCTGGCTTTTTATAAGGAAATAGTAATTTTCAGAAAGTAGCAATCTCCGAGGACAGAATTCTGGGTGTGTTGGTGGAGGCCATAGCTGTCTTGCAGCAAGCAGAGTGAACCCAGAGCCAAGAGGTCACGACTATCTCTTCCTGGGCTTCTCAATGTTGTTCTGTCGAGATGAGATAGGAAGTAAGAGATGAGATAATGGGAGAGTGCCCTGGAAGGAAAGGTGGCAGTGAGGTTAGAGAGGGCTCGATCCCCTGAGTTCCATTAACCTAAGATGACCCTCATCTCTACCAAATTAGAACTGGGGCAGTGGTGGGGCACCTGGGTGGCTCAGTGGTTGAGCATCTGCCTTTGGCTCAGGTCATGATCCCAGAGTCCTAGGATCGAATTCCGCATAGGCTCGCCATAGGGAGCCTGCTTCTCCCTCTGCCTATGTCTCTGCCTGTCTTTCTATCTCTCATGAATAAATAAATAAAATCTTTTTTAAAAAATTAAAGAACTGGGGCAGAAGTGTCTTTGATTTAGTATTCCATCAGGGTAATCTTGTGTCATAGTCATGTGTAGCAGAAGCCAGTAATAAGACATAAGTGCAGCTTTTTAATTTTTAAAAAAAATATCTTTTGAATTTTTTAAAGATTTATTTATTTTATACATATAAATAGAGAGAGAGAGGGCACGAGCACAAGCATGTGGTGGGGGAGGGTCAGGGGAAGAGAAACTGGCTCCCCACTGAGTGTAGAGCCCAACCCAGAGCTGTCTTATGCCCTGAGATCATAACCTGAGCTAAAATCAAGAGTTGGATGCCTAACTGACTGAGCCACCCAGGTATCCCCAGCTATTCTATCTTTTTTAATAAACAAAATAATCTATCATCATAATAATGAATTAGTACTTTATTCCATATATTTAAGCCCTATTAATATTCTTCTATTGTTTTTATAATATGGGCATCTAAGGTGGGCTGCATTTACCATCACTTTGAAAAATGATAAAACTTAAAATTATGCCATATTACATAAGCATTCATACTTTTTTAAAAGAGTGTATTTAATACTCATGTCTTTTAGGCTTTGTAATATTATGGTTTATAATAAGAAATATGTATTTGATCTTCAGCTGAATTTTTGGCACAGAGTCCCTAAAACATGTGGGATTTCCTAAGTGATGAGAGTTATAAAGATGTCTTCTGTTATATTATCAGGTGGCTTTTAGAAAGCCCTTGGGTCACATAAGGATGAACAGGGAACCAAACTTGTGATGAGAGGGTTGAAACTTTCTGTCTTATCCCCTGACCTCTGGAAAAGGAAGAGAGACTGAATCAATCACCAATGGCCAATGATTTAATTAATCATGCCTATGTAATAAAGCTTCCATAAAATCCCAAAAGGACCCACACATCTTGCTCTATGCCTCTTTTTCACTGGGCTCTTCTGAGTTCAAACCTTTTATAATCAACTGGTGATCTAGTAAGTAAAATGTTTCTTTGAGTTCTATGAGCTGTTTTAACCAATTAATTGAACCCAAAGAGGGGGTTATTCTAACCTTTCATCTCTAGCCTGTGATTCAGAAGTACAAGGACAACCTGGACTTGCCATTGGCGTCTGAAGGGTGGTGGAGCAGTCTTGTGAGGCTGAGCCCTCAACCTGTGGGATCTAAAGCTATCTCTAGGTCAGAATTGAATAAATTGCTTGGTGGTATGAGAAAAACCCACAGGTCAGAATTAGTATCTTTATCAGAGACCTTCATTTAGAATTTAAAATATCCAAAAGTAGGAGTTTGCCTGTGAGAATCTCTAGGCTTTAATATCTAAACTTGAATTTGTCATATAGTATATGGAGATCAGCCTCTAAAATTTGTCAGGTGAGGAAAAGGGAAGGAGTAGCAGTACTAACTCTTTAAAATATTCTAATTATCATTATACATTTAGGTAATACATATATTGCGAGGATAAAACATCAGAAATAAAAGCATATTCATAGTTTTTCTTAACTTTATTTAAAAAAATTAACCTCTTTGGTTCAAAGGGGTGAACATTGGCCTAGGGGTGAACATTTTGATAAAATTCCATTTGGCCACATTAAAGTTTTCCAAATGTATGGGGGAGGTAAATGAGATGAAGAATAGTTACAAGAAGTGTATTTCAGCAGGTAAGAGAATTTCAGATGCTCACAGGTAACTTAAAAGCTTTCATTTCGAAAGTCCTAGATGTAATCAATGTATTCTTAAATTCATGTGTTGTTTTTAGGGCAGAAATACTCTTAATTCTGTATTGAGTTTGTACATGGGTTTATTTTTTATGGTCTCTATTAATTTTTTTAATATTTTCATTTTACAAGGACCAAATAAAAGAATCATTTCAGAGTACTAGAGCATGAACTAGAAGCTAGAGAATGCTGATGGACTAATTAGATAAAAAAGTCGAAAGGCAATTGTTTTTTAATATCATAGATAAATGACTAGATGGCTGAACAGGTGGATGGGCTGTGGATCGAGAGTTACTGGAAATTGCACATAAAACCATTCAGGAAAAAAATAGAAATCCAAATAAGTAAAAATGATGTTATTATGAAGAAAGCTTAAATTGACTCCTATTTTTTTAAAAGCTTTCTACTTCATCTATCATTAATAAAGAAAAAGAACTCACAGCATACTTTACCAGTAGTTATGGTCTATTACTGTGTCCCTAACATTCACATGAGATTCAAGAACCATGCACAACCACTTAGCTTAAGAGAGACAAGAATGGGACCATCAGAGAGCTAGTGGATCATAGTAAAAAAGGAAAAAAATGTGCTGACTTCAATAAAATATATATTTCAGCATTTGCAGGTAGTTACTAAAAACAAATTTCCTAGTAATGCTGATCAAAGAAAAATTAAGAATTAAGTGTTCACATCCAAATTCTCAATTATTAGTGTCCATTTCCTATTTTCCACCTGAGGGTATAACGAATTCCCTAACAGGGATAATAGAGTTCACAAACGCTGAGAACAAGTATTATTACAGATTTGGCTTTATTCATTCATAGTTTTATAGTTCAGAGCCATAATCCCTTGTCTACAATTTGGAGATCCAGAACACCTCTGACATCAAACATTTTTTCATAAGTTTTTGGCAAACTCAATTTATGTGAGACTATTTATGAACTTTTTATTCATCCCACTTACTATGAATGTTCATATGTCTACTGCAGAAATGGTAACATGTTTGATTACTTCATGCTATGTCAGACCCATTTGGTAGTGTTATGTACCATCTTTCTGTCTGAAATTAGAAGGTTCTGAATTCTGTAATCCAACTGGCCCCAGAAGTTTGGGGTAAAGGATCACAGAATGAAGAGTTATCTGGCTGACTGAGCACTGTATTCACTAGTCCTAATTCTACTCCTTCTCAAACACACAAATAAATCCAATCCTTTGTCCATGTAATGGGTCTTCACATTTAAGGTTAGCTATGAAAATACTATCAAGTTCTCCATCACCATGATAGAACATTTGTGGTTCTTTCCATTGTTCTAGAATCTCATCCATTCATCCATTCATGGATGGAGCTTCCTGCCCAGCCTGGGCCACATCATCTCTTATTCCTGCTGTGCCCTTACTGGCATTACACAACCATTATGTCTTACACAACCAATTATACTTCTTAACACTCCCAGTATCAGCAAGGCCATACCCTTCACCTTTCTTGCTCTAGGAGAAATTTCCTAGCAGGGCTATTTAAAAATCCGTGTTCTCCAGCCTAAGGTAGCTTCTCTAAGGAATGGAGATTCTGAGATAAATCCTGGGAAACATGAGGGGGATGAGAAGTCAAGAATGCTTTTATGCAACTTTTAATTGTCCTTTATAATTGTTCCCTGCGGTGCCTTCTACTTTCTTCCAACTCTGAACACCATTTCTGCATTCTTCACTGTGAACTTATGACTTGTCCGCATGTTTTACTGAGGTCATTCAACAAGAATTTATTAAGTGGTTACTATATGCCAGGCACTGGAGCTATAAACAAAACCAAATCCTGGCCTTCTGAATCTAAATTAACATACACTAGGAGGACTGATACAGACTTTGACAAAAAAATAAAGTAGGGTGAAGGAAAAAGCGAGTTGTAGGAGGTGGTGGTCTGACTATAAACAGAGACTTGAGGGTTGTGAGGGAATAAACTCGTGGATACTTGGAGACCGAACATTTCAGACAGAGAGAACAGCAAGTACAAAGCCTGAGGAAGGAGCATGTTTAGGGAGGAGGCTGAAGTTGCTGGAACAGAGTGAGCAAGGAGGGAGAAGTAGAAAGTAGGTATGGAAAGGGTGTGCCTGCCAGGCAGGGTGCAGAAGGGGCTTAATTAAGGAGGAGGAGCTTAAAAGAAGAACCATGTGAAATGCTGCTAGTATTCACATGAAGGAGGTGAGGACCAAGAAGTGACCTTGGAATTGGAACTGGAATTGATGGCATCCACAAAAATAGTCTATCCAGTGGCTGGGTACGGATGTCTGATGAGAAGGGAGCAGAAAAGTGGAGACAGTGAGCACAGGAACTTGTGCGTAGAAAGGGTCACAGAGAAAAGAAGTCCAGCTGGAGAGGAAGGTGAATTAGGGTTTTTTGTTTTTTGATGATGATGGGATAAACAGCATATTTTTAGCCGGATAGGAATAATCCAGGAGAGGAACTATTATGACCCTTATTCTCCCTTAATAT
This sequence comes from Vulpes vulpes, assembly GCF_048418805.1. NCBI lineage: Eukaryota > Metazoa > Chordata > Mammalia > Carnivora > Canidae > Vulpes > Vulpes vulpes. The sequence continues at coordinate 128,427,044 of NC_132792.1, read as the reverse complement.
GTGCATTTCCTTGATCCCATTCCTGCCTTGTATCTCCCACATCTTCCTCTTAATTAAGCCGTACTTCCTCTTGCATAATCCTAAAGCATCATGATATAAATAGCTTTCTGGTACTCTTTTATGAGTTTTACAGGGAGGAAATGTGATAAACTCTCTATAAACTAATTTCCATGTCTAATAGCCCTTGAATTCCTCCCCACGACAACAAAAAAAAAGTCTTTAAAAAATAGGATCCAAGTTATTCATACATGTCATCTTTTGCTAGAGAAGTGTCAAAACAAAAGCCATGGTGTATGTACCAGCAGCTTGAGTTTATATCTCACTAGCTATAATCAAAAATGTTTCTGAACCATATGCAAAAAAAATCACTGACATTAAGAAAATAACATGTGGAAAGAGTAAAACGATGTTTGCATGAAAAATGTCAAATGTAGTAAACACCATTATTCTCCTGCAATAAAAGATTAATTTTGCTGTCACATGTGATTTTGTTATAGTTTTGATCATCATGTATGACAGAAATTTGTTTTATTTGCTATCATAAATTTGTAGAACCAGGGATTGTCATTAGACCATTTTCTTAGGAAATCTAAAAATCTTCAATATATATAGAAAGAACATGGTCATTCTGTTGGGACTCAGATAAAGGGCACATCAGCTGAGCTACTTTTGTAAATTCCATGTAAATCCACATCTAATATAGAATTAAAATAGTCTCTATTGCAAGATCCATGAGAAAAACAAACTTCTTTTAATAAACCAGAGATTTGGGATCCCTGGGTGGCGCAGCGGTTCGGCGCCTGCCTTTGGCCCAGGGCGCGATCCTGGAGACCCGGGATCGAATCCCACATCAGGCTCCCGGTGCATGGAGCCTGCTTCTCCCTCCGCCTGTGTCTCTGCATCTCTCTCTCTCTCTCTCTCTCTCTCTCTCTGTGACTATCATAAATAAATAAAAAATTTAAAAAAAGAAAGAAAAAGAAAAAAAAAAAGAAAAAATAAATAAACCAGAGATTTGGGCAGCCTGGGTGGCTCAGCGGTTTAGTGCTGCCTTCAGCTCAGGTCGTGATCCTGGCGTCTCAGGATCAAGTCCCGTGTCAGGCTCCCCTCATGGAGCCTGTTTCTCCCTCTGCCTGTGTCTCTGCCTCTCTCTCTCTGTCTCTCATGAATAAATAAATAAAATCTTTAAAAAATAAATAAATAAACCAGAGATTTTAAATTAGTGATGAAAAATATGTGATGCGGAGTTTAAAAATCCTAGCATGTGTATGAACTCAAATATTCCTATTTTCAATGACTGCTGAAAGCTTATTGTCTAAGCATCTCAAAAAGTTCTAAATAGTACCTTCCAGATTTCTCAGCTTTTTCTGATGCCATGTTTAATTCCTGTGGAAGAACATGAAAAAAAAAAAAGAAAGGATACTCTTGGTTTGACAGAGTTTAGTTCAGCTTCTTTATTTACACAGTTGGAATGTGAACCTTGCTGTTGATTCCGTGAAGCAACTATATTTTCCTTCTTCAGTAGCACAGAACGTCAGCCTTTCCAGCACTTGCCACCTACTCCTGTTTAGTTCAGAGCATTGCAATGTGCTGCAATTAAGGAAATATGCTGACAATCCTGGATTTTTCAGACTTTTATGTCTGTATCAGATTAGGTCACCAATGAGCACCTGAACATACTTGAAGAGTGTGTTGACTTCCCTGTCTTCAGAAATGTCTTTACTGAGTTAATAGTTTAAAATATATATTGAAGAGTTGTGTAAAAAAGCCTCTTCCTTCTGTATTTTTTAGGTTAATACTGATTGCAATTCACATGCTTATTCAGAGAACTACATCAAAAATAATCTTCTAGAAATTAGAATCAAGAAAATGTGGTAGTAGCTTTGTTTTCTCCAGTCTTACACACTTTCCTTTTTCAAAGATGAACACTATAGCCTGTTGTGTTTCCACTGCTACTTTTCCTTGAGTAAAGTTCAAAATTTGTGCAATTATAGTACTTCTCCCCAGTATGTAATAAAATACATGTACCCATTTTTCTCAATAGTTTCTCTTCTCAAAAATCACGTTGAACTGCCACACTTTATATGTTCAGGGTTGTAAAAGATTCAGTCTTTAAGAATCAAATGCTTCTAAATATATAAATGATAAATATAAATTAATATAGCAAGTGGAAATATATAAGTATATGATAAATATATACATGGAAATAAATAGAAGCTATCAATGGTTATGTATTTCGTTTTACCTATGGATTTGGGTAGTAAAAGGCAAATTTCGGTGGTTAAAACCAAACTGTGAAGGTTGATTTTCTTAGTTTGACTGGATTTGAACCACAGCCCTGCCACAAATTGGTATATGGCCCCAAGCAAGTAATTTGACCATTTTAGGTTTCAGTTTCCTCATTGTAGAAGTTGGGAAACAATAGTATCTACTCCATGGGATTATTATTCTCCTCTATTTAGAGGAGATAACATCTGTAAAACCCTTTTAGCCTAGTGCCGGGCATATAAGGTGTCCTTAGTAAGTGTTAGATGTTACTGTGATGAGCCAGATGCTGTGCTGGGCATGAGATATGAGAAGGAAAGACATTGCATTCTTTGACTTCAAGGAGCTTATATCATAGTGTCTTTTAAGACACTTACTCTGTGGAAGCTTTCTAAAAGGAAAGAGAAGTAAAATAGGAAGTAAAATGAACATCATCTACCCTAGTTTACTTCCCATTATGGGAATACCATTTTTTTTACAGTACTAATAGGTAGACATTAAGCCCATGATTTTGTACCCTTTCTAGTGGGAATGATATGGAAAGAGTGCAGACTATGAAGTTGACCAGATTATTCATTCCATTATCATGTGACCTCAAGAACCTCACTGAGTCCCAGGCTCCTCCTTTTCAGAAGAGCATAATGGCATCTCTCATGCTTGGTTGCCAGATGGTTGGATGAAGTGGTACACATGAACCACTCACTCACTCATACACTGTGTCTGGTACACCACTGGCTTACTGTAAATGTTCACTTTCTTCAAATAAAAAATCATCTCAGTCAATTTTTGGACATCTGTGATTGCTAAGACAGTTTATTAAAACAGTCTCTGTATAAATTTTACTAGTTAATTGTGCTTGATCCTCTTCAATGGGTTGCTTTGTAAAACAGGAACATAATCATATGTAATGACACCCTGTTATCTTTTTTTTTAGTATATTTGACCATCATAAATTCATCTAAGTATCCAACTCCCTATCATTTCTCTTTCTAGTCTGCGGACATCCCATTAGAGATTCTTTAAATGCTTTGTTAAAAAGAAGATTTATTACATCTATGTCATTTATCTTTTGCTACTAACCTAAGGGCTAATAAGAGTTAGTGACATGATTTCATGTGGAATCCTTAAAGGCTCCTAATGATTCATATAATGTATATAAACTTAGTTTTTCTTTAAGATGGGAGAAAATGAATATGATACACTAAACTCTTTCATAAATTTTATGTACATTCATTTAACTACACTGTTATTTATAGATGGAATTATAATAGTAAATCAGTAAACTCAAAGGTCAGGTCAAATAGAACTCTGCATAGCTTACTCAAAATGTGAATTGGACATCCAGACTCATTGCTGCAGGGTTCACTGGAAGAGAGAGGCAGAAACAAGAGATTTAAATCAAAGTCCTAGTTATTTGTCAAAATTTATCCCTGTGATTTTTTTAGCTTACTTTTAATTTCCCTGTTCATCATCATTTATTCATTTAGTCAGTTATTTTTCAAACATCTAGTGAATACTTACCTGTATCAGCTTTATTATTATCCATGGGAATGTAAAAATGAATGTACATGATCCCTAATCTACAGGACTTACTATTCAGCAAAGCAAAAGACAGATATATGAATAGCTGTAAGTCTTTAAAATAAGCCTTCCTAGAAGGTCAGATGTACTTTCTATAGGAAGACTTTTTTGAGCTTAACTTGAAGGAGCCATGGAAGGAGGAGAAAAAAATGGGTAGACCCAAAGGAACAGTTTTAGCAAAGACCTCCCATTGAAGTGGGGAGTGTTTCTGCATGGTTGGAACCAAAGGAACATTGTAGAGACTATGGAGAAATTAGGTTAGTTTGCAAATGGCCTTGAATACCATTACTAAGAAACTTAAACAGTATTTTCTTGGCAAATGAGTAAGTGGCTCAGATGATTCCCATGTTTTGGACATTTGTAAAGGATGGATTAGACCAGTGTGAATGCCATTCAAGCAGTGTTCTAGACATAAGGAGAAGCTTGAAAAACAATCAGGGGGATCCCTGGGTGGCGCAGCAGTTTGGCGCCTGCCTTTGGCCCAGGGCGTGATCCTGGAGGCCCGGGATTGAGTCCCACATCTGGCTCCCGGTGCATGGAGCCTGCTTCTCCCTCTGCCTGTGTCTCTGCCTCTCTCTCTCTCTGTGTGTGACTATCATAAATAAATAAATTTAAAAAAAAAAACAATCAGGTACAGTGGAATTTAGCTTGGGACAGATTTAAAAATCATTACTAAGGAATCATTAGTAACAGAACTTGTTAACCATTTGCATATATATGGAGGGCTGGTGAGGAGGGAGAGAAAGGATTCAGAGGATGAATAGTTATGGATGGTTGTATTCTTAACCAAGGAGGACCAGGTAAGGGAGGAAAGAAAAATGTCCACTGGTATCTGGAGCTCAGGGGAAAGATCAGAACTAGAGGTACGGATCTGAAAGTCTTCATTATAGTTAGAATTATAAAGTAGAGATTGCCTATAGATACCACAGAGTCAAGATTAGACCCTGGGTAAGGGAGAGAAGTTTAACAAATAAGCACCAAAAGAGATTGAGGAAGCATGTCCAAAAAAATACTTGGAAAACTCAGAAAGTCTTCAAGGACAAAGAGTAAGAGAATTTTAAAATTAGGGACTAGTTAACCACTTGAGTGATTATCGTGGTGGAGGAGGTAAGAACTAGAAAGTGCTAGTGGGCTTGCCAGTTAGGAAAGGATTGACAACTTTTATTCCACAGAAGGGCTAATATGAATGACGATTTGTGTTTGTTGGGAAGAGGGGTGTTTTGTTTGCTTTGAAATGAGAGCATAGTGGCATACATCAATGGTCATCTTTTGTTATCTATTACCATTCCAAAACTATAGGAAAGTTTTTTTCTGAGGTAGCTCATCCTTGTTCTACATTTTTAGAATCTTAGACAGTCACCAAAGAGATTTAGACCGTAGGGATCGATTGGATTGGTTGAATATGTTTTCTTCTGAATAAATGGTGCATCTCTTTTCACCCACATATACCTCTAGGAAACACTGATGAACCTTATTCTGCTTATTGGCTTTATGTATATATTTGCAGTTTTTAAAACATAAACAGAGAACGTGTATTTTGTCATGGAATCTTAGATTTTACACCATGTATATTTCTCAAAATTCAGCTACTATCGTTGATAGAAGTGGCCTGCATGCACCATGTCTTACCGTGACATGAGTGCAGTACCATGTGTGAGGCATCTGTGCCAACCCCTTCTTCAGCTCATACTGAGCCGTTCTCTTGGTACATCAAAGAAACTGAAAGGTATTCTTAAAGCTTGGTTTTCTTGAGTCAAGGGCAATTTTGTGTTCATTCTGATTGTTCTCCATAATTGTTTGAGGTAACAAGTATAATGTTCTCTCTGAAAAGTCTGAGATTGTCAATAATAACATTTAGAAATTCATATATGCCTGAGAAAACTGAAGTTCTTTTTACTTGAGGATAATGATAAGTGGCATTTCTGGTTGATTGTTCCCATTATATTGTCAGGGGCTTTGTGGTACTTTTGTGTGTGTATTTTAGATCATTAGTTATACAGGAGAGAAGATAGACAGGAGTAACCTCCCCCAGATCTACCTTTAATTCCAGAAGGCATCTAACACCTATTTCTGTCTTTTACCTGGAGGGAGAGAGACCCACAACTTTAAAGCTGGCACTCCTAACCAGCCTTTGTCCAAAGGCTGCCTGCCTTCTCTGTGTGTATATATGTGTGTCTTCCCCACCCCCCCCCCCCCCCCGTTCTCTTAAAAAAAAATTGTAAATTTGTTGGCAGACATGATGGTGTTGTATTTCAGTGAAGTACATTGTGAATTGGTAATAATGATAATTATGTCTACTCTTAGCTTTTTAATCTGTGTATCAAGACCTCCAACATATGACATCCCAGCGCCAGGCTGTGCTTAAATCTCTTGCAGGCTGTAGGCTCCAGTAAGGAATCAGGCTACTCCCAGCAAGGCTCATTGGAGCCAGCAGGAAATGAATCCGTCTGCCACAGATACTTATTTAGACCAAATTATTAATGTTTAGTGGCAGAAAAGTGACTCCCTTTCTCCTTCGATTGAATGATGAGAGCGTATCTGTTTTCTTGATAAGATTGTGGCCAGCCTGGCTTGTGCTCTAGAAGGTAGATAAAAATTATTCTGCCTGCAGGCCTCAGGGATGTCTGGTTTCTTTTCTCTGTTTCTGTGCCAGAGTGTATCTCCCTTATTCATCTCACAAACTGTCTTTAAACTTAATCACACTGAACTTTTTGTATATGTTTGCCTGACAATAAATGGGTCTGGGGATGGGGGGAAACGTGCAGAAAAAAATACATCTTTATTAGGAGAGAAATAAGAAACCACTCTCTCTGTTTAGAATAACCCTTAGGTCAAATGTGTCCGGTTATATTAAGGACAAAATTTGAGAAACTTTTCATTTGTTTTTAAAAATACCAAAATAAAAATAATAATTGGAATGCAAATTAGTTTCAGGAAATTCTGTAATTAAAAAGTATTTTTTTTCATTCTATCATCTACCTCTGTCTTGTCTCTAATATAGACTTTAAAAACATTTTCATTGTCCTGGGCAAATTTTCTATGCTTCATAACTTCTGAATTCATAACTCTTTAAAAGCAAATGAATATGTTACAACTTAGGGTATTTGCATAGAAGGAATAAAAAAATCCTATAGATGTATTAATATGTATTTTTCTTTTTTACGTTATATTTACAACTTTATTTTTTTAGAAAATAAATTTAATATAAAGTTTTTTAAGTAAGTTTAAATTTAAGCTTTAATACTTAAAGATGTTTTGTTTTTCTTGGTTGGTTTGCCCTGGACTGAGAAAACAGTTTCAACTGAGGGATAATCTCAGAGTCCTGTTCCTCACCAAATGCTTCCCTCCCTATCCTGTAGGTGGTTCTCTGATGCATCACAAAATCTGTCATTACCAATTAATGATGTCACACTTCTTTACCTTGATAAGCTTGAATTTCAGATTTTACCTTGATTCCAGCATTACTTTCCATCTTTGTGGACAACCCACTGAGTAAGCAGGTTGGGTGGTACAATATGGTGACATGGTCCTAAAATCTTATACTCCTAGACAGTTAGAGCAGTAAAGCCCTGCCTATCCGTAAGTCAGAATTCTGGCCTCCCCAGCCTTCCAGACACAGTTGGGAGCTCTGAAGTATGTGGGAGGTATGCAGCATAAGGGAGAAGCCCCTGTGGCAGCTGGAAGTACTGCCTCCAGGTCCAGGAACTCTATTCGTTTAGCTAGAATTGAACTCAGTCTTACTGCTCTAATTTGAAGCCTATTTAAATTAGCTCTGTAATCTGGTTTTCCCATCTAGAGAAGATAGAAGTTATTAGAAGAAGATAAAGTCTCTACTCAAGGCAGGCATACTGGCACCAGCAAGATGAGAGCACAACTTGCTGTGTTAGCCAGAAACACAAACCTTAACAAGTGGACACAAAGTAAAGCCAAGTCAGTGTTAAATCCATGCAGGGGCAAGCCATGATGTATGTATGTATCTTAGGAGGCCATGAGCATAGCCCTGTATCAGCACATTACAGCAGTGACGAAGGCTGGGACAAGCATGGGCCATCAGGTATGAGGTAAATCGTTCTAGTTAATAAAGAGAAAAGTTTGATTTTTTTCAGAAAAACTTTATTCAAAATTGGTTATACAGAGCTGGCCCTTAACTGGACCAAGTTTCTATTTTCTGGGAATCACACACTGATTCCTGTCACTCTTCCCAATTGTTGTCTGAATGAAACCTTTCTTGTGATAAAAATTGTTTTGTTCAAATTGGTCTCCTACTCTGTTTGCCGAACCTGATTCCATATATGTCTTCTGGTTATTTCCTATAATTAAATTCTCCCTTAAAAATAAAGAATGTCTCATTTTCTGATTACATTTGGTCTTCCATGTAAGGGATAAGTACACACGTTTGATATTTATTCAGCATAGTTTTGCTTTGGAAGTTCTGTAGTCAATAGAAGCTATGATGGTGAAATATTAACATAAACATCAAATTTTATAGCCATTATATACTGCTCAGTATCCTTTTCCTTCTCTTCTAAAAGGTAATGCTATATTTCCTTTTTTTTTTTTTTTTTTTTTTTTGGTAATGCTGTATTTCTTGTTTTCTAATCCCTGCTTTTTTGTGTTGTTGTTTTTCCAAGACCACTAAAAATGATGAATGAAGAATTTTCATTATCATACGGTTTGTTTTTTGCTCCTGTTTTCTTTCTGTAATCTAGATTGCTGATTGGAAGTTGCAAATGTTAAGTAAGCCTATCAAAGATGTCATCTGAAATTTTTACTTCCCTTTTTAGTTCTCTGAGAGGGTGAAATCGTGATTTACAAATGCCCTGGCAGTCTCCTTTGTGTGAAGGCAGCCAGATTCAAAAGAACATGTCTTCATGAATCAAGCATTAGAGCTTTGTCTGCATACCATCCATAGCCCTCACCCTAAATGGAGTTTAAACTCAAGTGCCGACGACATTTGGAAGCCAAGGACTTTCTTCTTCCACCTAGCCTTTGTTTCCTCTCTCTCCTTTCTCTCTTTATAAAGTATCATTCGTCTTTTTACTCCCCACCTCCTTTCCAAGCAGGACATGGTGGCCATTTTTACTTCTTGTTTGAAATGTTATCACCGCCATGCTTTTTCACTTAAGGCCTAGTGATGTCTAGTTATGAGATATACATCTTTTTCCTACTCAGTTTAAGAAATTTTCAGTGTGATTGAATGAGGGGTGAGGCAGGAGGGAAAGAGGATGGAACATGTACAAGTAGTTACTCAATAGGCCTCACTTGGACGAGCCAGCTGACGAGCCCGCCACGCTCGCCCAGATGGAGAGCGAGCAGGAGACACTCATATGGACAGCTGCCTCGGCCCCCTCCTTCCCGGCTTCTCCCTCGTTATGCTTCTTATTTCTGCCAACTCTGGCAGCGTATCTCACCTCCAGGGACACATTCTTTTTTCCTGCCTAAAGTGTGGAAAAAATTTCTTGTTGTCAGAGTTTTGTTGAAATAAAATTGGCATTTGTAAGAAGCCACATTTGCTGGGAAGCTTAGGAGGGGCACTAGCACAAAGTGCTGAAGTGAGCAAGATCTCAGGGTGTGGGCTGGGACCCCGTGTGCACTGGAAGGAGAGAGGGGTGAGGAAACACAGTGGTCGGGGCTCAGTGCAGCTGCCCGGTCCAGGCTTCAGGGGAATACCTCGGGGCCGGGGCAAGCAGTGTGGCCTACAGGCTGTCTTCATCATGTCCTCTAGTTAGGAACTACTTAGAAACATAGCCCTCTCCCCAAGCCACCCCCCACCGGGGACTGCACCAGAGTAAAACAGATCCAGAAAATTGCATTTTAACACATGCTCCATGCTTGTGCTTCCAAATCCAAAGAACAGCTCCTTGAGGTTCTGGCGCTTAGTTTCTCAGCTCCTCACATCATTTATTTGTGCCTGTCTTGAGGTGCCTAGGATGCAGTGACTGACTCACCTCAGCCATGGGCATCAGAACCTGGAGCATAAAGCCAGCCAGCTCTCTAGCACTGGCCTCTAGGGTTATGAAGATCCTGTGGCAGCACAGGCCAGGAGTGTGTATGTTCTGCTATACTCCTTGTCTTACTTGGCCTTTGCATGTATCATCCTGTATTATTCTTCATCCTCTGTCCCATTTCCCCTTCCAAGGAAAGTATGAGCAGTTAAGATTTCTCTTTGAAGCAAGGCTCAGCTGTCAACCTGCTCCAGATTTTCACAACCTCTACCCTCCTGGGACACAGCTGGACCTCTCCAAACCTAGGTAGTGCTTAATGCACATTTCATATTTACTTGCTTGTGTGTGTAGCTCTCTTATTAGACATTGAATGTAATTGTCCTTATAAAACAGCCGAGCCCAGTGCCTGACCTGGAGTTACTGCTCCATAAATGATCGAAGGAGTAAGCTAGATCTTGTGAGGGTTCCTTGACGCACATTCTCTTTTGCTTTTGTCATCTCTACTGTAAGGAATGGCTGAATTTCTTTTTGCGTAAAAAATTAAATCTGTTTGTATTAGATTTGTCTCCCTGTGATCCTTAGAAAAAATGTGTTTTAAAAACAAAATAAATATGATGGTGAGAAAATTAAGATGCTTTGGTGATCTAAATACTTGTAAAGTATATATTTTTTAATAAATGTTATAAAATACTTTAGAGTTCCAAGTAAAGTTAAGAGGGGATCTACTGGATTTTGGCTAAGTGCTTAAAAAAAAAGTTTTTTAATTCCCTGTCCAAATATTTCAACTTAAATTTACTGGTAGCTATTCCAAAGGAAGATGGTTACTCTGCAATCCTTTGTTTGTTGTAAAGAAAATGTCTTTGTCTTCAAATGTTTGGAGGAAGGATTAAAGGCAATTTATGGCTTGGGTAGAAAGTAATAAAAGTAGTAACAATGAAGTGTCTTCTAAATTGTCATCATTTTCTGGAATTACTAACAATATCAACTCAGCAGGGATTTTATGTCCAAAAGGAATTACTTTCATTTGTTATGTTTTAATGTAAACTCTAGTATCAGTCTTATAGCTGCTGTGCTGGATCATTTGCTTCATTCCACTGTTTCAAAACAGGATTCATTCAGTTGTAGGGCAGAGGAATTCTTGACCATAGGGCTTAAAAAATATATTTATAGTTCATTTCTTTCAGGAAATAAGCTTCAAGATCTATATAAAAAATCTTTTATTAAGATAAGTCATGGCCTTTTTAGTTTCTCTAGGAATACTCCATTTTTAATTCCCAAGGGAAATTGTAATAATAAATAAATTAACCTGGCAGGTTATTTTCCTTTTTATGGCACCCCTTTTTACTAATATAATCCTAGTTTACAGATTCCTTACCATTTGTTTAATTAAAACAATCACATATACTTTATAGCATTTTACAATTTATAAATTACTTTTTAAATAAAAATTTTGTGATCTTTGCAGCAATTCTGTGTAGTAATAATAATGCTATTATATATATATATATAAAAATAATGCTATTATATATTATTAAGCCCTTTTAGTATTTCAGGGAATACAAGAGTTGGTGGTATTAGGACATTACCCAAAATCAAATAGCAGATCTAGAATGTAATGAAGAACTTACCTCCAAATAACATCCCTTAACTGTACCTCTGGTAAATTCAATGCTGTTTTCCTTGGGATGTGTTTTTAAAAAGAAATGTCAAAACATTATTATTGCACACACTCTATTTTCTGTTTTCAAATAAATGGTTGGTTGTTGCTTAATGAAGCTCAATTTTTTAAAACCTGCCCAGGGATTTACTGCTAATGACTTTTATGCATGGGTAAGTATGATGTGGAAAGTGAATCTGAAATAATTTTAAATAAGCATATGAGTTTTTCAATAATACTGTTTAATTATTTTAATGTTTCAGATTTATGTAATGGTTGCCGATCCTGTTTAATGGAGCCACTCTCAGTACCCTCACCTGAAAATGAGTGCTATTTCCTTAATTCCTTCTACATGAGACTCCTTTAATATAAGATGAAATGTAGATAATTAAATTTTTTAATGTGTTTGTATAACATTCTTTTTGACATCCTTTGATTCCAAGGTGAGAACCCCTGAATGAGTTAGTCTCTAGCTCTAATATTCTGTGTTTTTGAATTACATGTTAATAATGTTCCTGTGTATACGTTATTATTTTCACCAATAATTCAAATCCTGAATGAGTTGATAACTTGCTTACCTACCATAAGGTGGCTTGCAGTGATCTGTATAGGTCTTTGTTTAAATACATGTGTCTTCTCTCCACCCAGAGTAAAAGAAGCCGAAGAGGTGTGTAGACAGAAAAAGGGAAAATCGCTTTATAAAATAAAACCAAGACATGACTCTGGAATTGTAAGTATTTAACTCTTCTCTTTTTAACTTGTGATTTGCTTTGACTTTTAAACACTGTCTTCACAATATATACAAACTCACATAATAATGTTTTAATTGTTTTTCTCCTAAGTGTGAATGAAATGCTCTGACTTGAAGGATCTCCTTTTCTTTATGCCTTTAATCAGGCCTAAAAGGCTAGGAGAATCTCAGTATCTAGTACCTGAAGCTTAAGAATAAAGACAAATCTACTAAGGGAATGCGATACCTGGATATGTGTGTGTTGGCGGGGGTTGGGGGGCAGTTTCTCACTTTCTCCATTACATAAGCATCTCCAGCACAGGGCTGCATTTGAATCCAGAGTGGCCGTTATTGGGTTAGAACCAATGGGATCTAAATGCCAAGTGTGGTATTGTCCTTTGCTCAGACCAGGGAGCTCAGACCTGGCTTGTACCCATAAGTGGCTCTAGAGAATTGGCTGTTTGACAGCTGTCAGCCAGTAGACTGAGTTTAACAAACTAATCTAAGATTCCTCCTTGCCCACTTCTTTAAAATGCCATATCGTGCACCCTAGAAGCCAAGACTTGGTAAAAATAATGAGTTTTCCCTTGTGACACTGTCAATATTGTTTTGAATGTTTTGAGAGTTTATCACGATACCACAAGAATAAGTAAATGATGCTGTTTTAAAAGTTGGGTTGGGCTTTAAAAGAGGAACATTTTGAATCAGATTAGTCTAATGTGGTGTAAATGGTAAAGATATCAAAATAACCCAGATTGAAATTTGAGTAAACTGTGATTAAACCCTATTTATGTTAGGGTTTTAGGAACCCTAAATGTTAGGAAGTATATCCTCATTTAAAAGATATTTTTCCTTTAGTTTCTCTACATCATAGTCTTCTCTAATAGTAAGTATTATATTATGATTTAGTTTATTTTCTTTTTGATTAAAGTACAACCTTAGGGTGCATTGAATGAGGAGGAATAATTATTAATTAACCTCAATCAGGCCATTATAAGGATAGAAGAGAATTAAATCATTAACCATGAAATGAAGCAGCCAGTTCAATTTTTCATATTTATGTATTTATGCATAGAATTGAGAATGAGAAAGATGTGTTGCCACGTTTTCATGTTGGTTAGAAGCTAAATTTTTAAAGTTTTTTTTTTTTTCCCCTAAAAAACATTTGGTGATTTGGCTGGTGAAAAATATTTTTTTTTTTTTAAGATTTTATTTATTTAGTTAAGAGAGAGAGAGCACAAGTAGAGAGGATAAGAAGCAGGGAGCCTGACGTGGGGTTTGATCCCAGGACCCTGGAATCATGACTGAGCCAAAGGGAGACACTTAACTGATTGAGCCACCCAGACTCCCTTCGACTGGTGAAAATTGTTAAAGATAAAACAGATTTTACTTATATCTTTTTCCTTTATGGGTTGGTGGATCTTTTTTTTTTTTTTTTTAAAGATTTTATTTATTTATGCATGAGAGACAGAGAGAGAGAGAGAGGCAGAGACACAGGCAGAGGGAGAAGCAGGCTCCATGCAGGGAGCCCGACATGGGATTTGATCCCGGGTCTCCAGGATCCCACCCTGGGCTGAAGTCGGTGCTAAACCGCTGAGCTACCAGGGCTGCCTGGTTGGTGGATCTTTAACCTCTTCCCACAGAATTTGATCCAAATGAAAAGATCTTGTTTGGGCTATTCTAAACTCCGTACATTTTTTAAAGTTCTTCTTACTAACTATAACTCTTATCTGGTGCATTTATTTTCAGAAAGCAAAGATAAGCATGAAAACCTGAACAATGAAAAGCAGAATGAATATGAGTCACTGCAACCACTTCCACAAAATTCAGCTGACCTGAGGGCGGGAAGGAAACTACATCATTTTGTTCATTTTTCCTCTTGACCTCTTGCATAATATTTGTGTTTTCTAGGCAGTTCACTGATTGTTGAATTTTACTGTACATTCATAAAAATGCAAAATCAGTAGACCAGTGGAGAATTTGACACCTTTTCTTTTTGTAAAGTTTATGGTATTATATTGATAGACCAAAACAGCATGTATAAGAGGCAATATTTGCATTAATGCTGAACATGCTAAATGTTAACCTAAAATTTACTTTTGTGAGAATATTCCTTATCCCAGCAAAACACTTTACTTTCTACTGACAACCAGTACTCCATGTCACTGCATTTAGATTTATGGTTAAAATGTTATTTCTAGTGAATTGTTTGTATCAGTTTCATGTCTACATATAAATTTTCTATTTTAAAATTTAAGTACCATTTATATATCATGATCAAGGCTTTCCCAACTCTTGGGTTGCTCTCCATAACTATATATTTGTGAAAGAAGATTATCATTTTTTACTCAAGTCAGATAATGAATAGAAGAAATATAGTAAAAGGAAAACCCCTTCCTATAAATCATCTAATATAGGCAGGAATTAGAGTTTTAAGTTTAATGAGGGCTTTTATCAGCCCTGTGTTCTTTGAGACTCTACATAAAGCTTATCTTCAGCTAAAGTAAGTTAAACTAAAGGTGTGCCTCTCTAACTTTACCATTGGCCTTCACAAAGAAAACATGACTCAATATTTTGAAGGAATTTAAATAAATGATGCTCATAAAATTGCCAAACATAACTAATTGTTGGCCAAAAAAGGGAAAAAAGTAAGTTTTTGGATGGATTGGCATCTGTTAATTAAGCATACCTGCCTGAATATTTTTACATGATTGGGATTATCTTTATATGTTATAGCAGGTGACTAAAAGCTGTAAAATGAGTATGTAATGATTTGTTATCTGAAGGAGCATAGGAAAGGACTTTATTTTATTTCACGTTGAGGGGTAAAAAAGTAAATCTCCCACTCTTTGTGAGAGTATGTTAAAGTCATCTCATGATGCATTGTGATGGTTTTGTCTAATATTAATAGATGGGGTTCCGTAAAATTCTTTTTAATGATATTTGTTGGCAGTTATGGTCATTGATAAAAGGGGAGAATTTCTTGCTATTGGAAACCAATTATTGGAAGGAACTTAAGAAAATGTTCTGAATCATAACTCTGTTTGCATTTATGTGAAATATGGTCTCTTACCTTTTAGTTTGTAGTTTAAGTGCAAAGAAAGAGTAGTGGATTTTGTTTGTTTTGTAGTCTTCCTGTCTCCTTCAGTCCCTCCAATGTGTATATTACCATTCTTCACTGAAATAATAGGGCATTTAACAAAGATCGCTATGTGCAATACTGTATTTAGTGTTTCTATTTCGATTTTTCTAGGATGTTAATTTATATGAAAATAAAATGAATAATAAAATTAGAGTTCTGTGCCTGTTGTGTGTGTATTGCCTAAGGATACTTGCAAAATGTAGTCATCATATTTAACACTGGAGGAAAATAAGTTAGACTCTTTGAAGTTTTTTTTAAAGTTCTTATTTCAAGTATAACAGTTGTTAGTAGCTGAGTATAAAAAAAAATTGAAATGCTTCTTATTCAATCTTAAGGAAGAAGTACTTCCCGCTTATGAGCAGAAATATATTAATATTTGAGAAATCCTTTTTCCAAAAGTTAAAAGTTAGATGCAAAAATTCATTGGATATAGATTAAGTGGTGAAGGGCTATTGGGGAAAAGGGGGAAATTATGGTGCACATGGGATGTATATAGAAGAGGAAATATGGGATCCCTGGGTGGCGCAGCGGTTTGGCGCCTGTCTTTGGCCCAGGGCGCGATCCTGGAGACCCGGGATCGAATCCCACATCGGGCTCCCGGTGCATGGAGCCTGCTTCTCCCTCTGCCTGTGTCTCTGCCTCTCTCTCTCTCTCTCTGTGACTATCATAAATAAAAATTAAAAAAAAAAAAAAAAAAAGAAGAGGAAATAGAAAAAATGAAAACTAAGCACTCTGCTAATGGAGAAGCATGAAAAGAGTTTTCTTCATAAGGTAAGCTTTGTGTTTAGGTCTGATCATTTTTCAATATAAACTCTTTTATCAGCTGTACATTGGCTTATCATCTACTGTGTCAAGAAGGCATGGTGATATTAATGTCTCAAAGATCTTCAGCAAGTTGGGAGGAGGGGAAGAGTATAAAGCAACAATTATGTTCACTGTAATGTCTAATTCAGAGAGCACAAAAAGCTGAGGTGCCTGGCTGGCTCAGTTGGTAGAGCATGCGACCCTTGATCTCAGGATCATAAGTTCAAGCCCCATGTTGGTAGTGGAGTCTACTTTAAAAAAAATGATGAACGAGAGCACAAAAAGCTAAATCTAGAGGGATGAGTGGGTATTAGGCAAGTGAAGGGAGGAGAAGAGAAATCTGCAAATGGAAAGATAGTGCTTAAAGGCATAGAAAGCATCATTTCTTTTAGGAGTTGTACCTAATTCAAATTGGAGGGAGCAGAGCATAAAGTTCAAGAAAGAATGGCAAAAGATGTTGCTAGAGACAGGAAAAACATTTATAGTAAAACAAATTTTATAGTAGAGTTTTATGACGATTTGGGGTCAAGAGGATCTTAGAGTTATCTATGCCCTTGCTACTCAGTAGGGCAGTGAATCAGCAGCATTGACATCACCTGAGAGCTTGTTTGAAACACAGTCTTAAAAGTTTTCCTAATGGTTGGTAAGGAGGGGATGATGATGCACTTCTGAGAGAGGTAACAAACTGAGAAAAAAAAAGCATGGAAAACAGGTGCAAAATAGTCTGCCACACCTGTGGAAGAATTAGTTCTACACCAAGAAGAAGAAGAAACAGTATGAAAAAAAAAGGGAAAAAAAGTATGTAGTATATTGTGTAACTAATAAGTTATTTGAAGGTAACATGAACTGGTTTTGATATAATAAGCGCTATTCTGGTACCAGTGTTGAAAAATATAAGTCCAGAGGCCAGAACATCTTTAAAGAAACTATTGCAACTCAAAGGAAGAAATAGGACTTGATAAAAGTAGTAGAGATAGAAACTTGGTGCTGAAGAAAAGATATGTTAAGGAGATAAAATATATATGAGAACTTCTTAAAACTTTATATGTGAAAAACAGGAAAGCATATTGAACTTAAGATGACAGTCTGGTTTCTTGACTGGGTTATTTGGCAAACTATATAGCTTTGTGCATCAACAAAAGTGATAGGAGGAAATGCTTCAGTCCAGTTTCTTCAAAAATGTCAGTGCCTCAGAGACACCTCTGATAAGCCTAAAAAGAAAAGCAACTCTCAAGTCTTTATCTCCTTAAATCTACTTCATTTTCTTCAGAACACCTGATATTAAGGAGTTATATAGTTATTCATATATAGTCTGTCACCCACTCAAGTTTAAATCCAGAAAGACAGAGACTTTTTTCCTTTAGGACTAAATGTAACATTAAAAGCACTATGTGGCACTCAGTAAAAATGTATTGATTTAATAAATAAATAAATAGATAGAGGAAGAGAAGGGAAAAGTTCAGATCTGAAAGGGAATGAAGAATCCATAATGTGTGCTGGACATGCAGTAATATTTCTAGTAGCTGGAAAATATTGATGAACTCATGAGGGAGGTTTAATCCTGGAGATTTTCATCTATATTTGGATGATAAGTTGAAATCTGGTAGATTGTTAAAATTGTCTTGGAAACCTAGAACAAGTTTTTTTAAAAAATCACTGAGATGAGGTTGAAACCAGTGTTTAAAAGAAAAACGGAAATAAGTCATAAGAGGAACCTCAGGAAGATTAACCAGGGAATTAAAAGCAGAGAACCACAAGGTAGTATTGCAGAAGCCAAAGTAAACAACACGTCAAAAAGAAACACTTTCCATGGTCACCATCCTTTTGCCCTTCAAACATACTACCATTGTAAATAACAAATGTAATAAAAAATATATAATGGATTGACTTATTCGACGTTTTGTTTAAAACTTCTTTAGAGAAGCGGTGTAGAAAAGAGATTTAAAAAACCAACAAAACACATGGGTTCTGGAGTTCTACTCCTGGTATGACTGTGTAAGCTTCTAAGATGCCAATATTCCCCCAGACAGTAACTGGAACCTCTGAACAAATTATAAAAGCAATCGTTCGGAGGCCCTGGATAGTGAACAAAGAAGGTAGGTTCTGGGGCACAGGGAAGGTGGAACCTTAACAAGGGCCTGAGAGAAGGCGTCAGTAATAGCACTGCACTCAAAGGCTAAAAACTCCCAAACAGGCAGTCTTTTTGGCCAGATGACATCATCTTTAAAGTCCTGGGAGTAGGGGGTGGGAAGAGGCCCTGTCGACCAAAATTCTTTTTTTTTTTTTTAAGATTTTATTTATTTATTCATGATAGACATAGAGAGAGAGAGAGAGAGAGAGAGGCAGAGACACAGGCAGAGGGAGAAGCAGGCTCCATGCAGGGAGCCTGATGCGGGACTTGATCCCAGGATCATGCCCTGGGCCAAAGGCAGGTGCTAAACCGCTGAGCCACCCAGGGATCCCTCCAGAATTCTATTTCCCATGAAAACAGACTTCACCACTGAAGGTGAAGTAAAGATACTTGAATTTATAAGAAAACTACTGGGGATCCCTGGGTGGCTCAGCGGTTTAGCGCCTGCCTTTGGCCCAGGGCATGATCCTGGGATCAAGTCCTGCATCAGGCTCCCTGCATGGAGCCTACTTCTCCCTCTGCCTGTGTCTCTGCCTCTCTCTCTCTCTCTATGTCTATCATGAATAAATAAATAAAATCTTAAAAAAAAACTATTTGTTACGAGTAGAAATGTACTACAAGAACACTGAAATAAGTTTAAGTTGAGGGAAAATGATACCCAAAGAAAATGTGCATCTTTAAGAAGGAACAAGCATTGGAAGTAATAAATGCCTAGGAAAATATGAGACTAGTCCTTTCACTTTTATTTTAAATACAGCTTAAAGCAAAAAATACATAGCATTTTGTTAAAGAGTTTATAATGTATCTAATATAGTGCATAAGGCAATTTCAAAGGATGTCAAGGATGAGGGAATAAATTGCAAAATTTCTATATTTCACATGGACTGGTAAAATATTAATTCCAGGGATGCCGGAGTGGTTCAGTGGTTGAGCATCTCCCTTTGGCTCAGATTGTGATCCCGGGGTCCTGGGATGGAGCTCCACATCCAGCTCCCTGCAGGGAGCCTGCTTCTCCCCTCTGCCTGTCTCTGCCTCTCGCTCTGTGTCTCTCATGAATAGATAAATGAGATCTTAAAAAAAAATTAGTTCCAAATAGACTGAAAAGGTAAGGATATTCACTCTCAGAATGTATAGTGTAACCCTTAGTGCAGCCACTAAAATGTAAGGGAAAGAAGTATAGCTAAAGAGCCAACGGGTACATTGAAATGGAATTCAAAATATACTTGAATACTTGGGGACAAAAAGGATTGGAGACAACAGAATTAGAAAGGACAGGACAAACAGTAAGATTATATCCTTAAATGCAATCTTATTGATAGTTATTTTATGTGTAAATGGCCTACGAGGCAGAGATAATCACTCTTATTTTTTTCTGAAAGACAACATTGTGCTGCCTACAAAAACACAAATTAGAAAGATACAAATAGATGTAGTCATAAATATGTATGCATTGATAACAGCTTTAGAATAAATGAAGTAAAAATTGACAACTAAGGAAGAAACAACTCCATTATCCTAGTTGGAGGTTTTAATACTCCTTTCCCACCAACTAGTAGAACTAGACAACTGATGGAACAGGAGAAGGGGTTGTAAACTGGGAAGGAGGAAGGAAGAGGAGGGAGTGTAGGTGAATGAGAGCAGAATCTCTATAGGGTACTGTGAGCTAATCAAGCCCCACTTATGGAGGGAAACCAAACTAGACTTACCACCAGAGATGTGGGACTAGAGTGAGAGTCAATAAATAACTATCAGTGAGAATCAATAAAAAGTAATTATGGCGGATGCCACACAGTATGGCAAAGAAAGCAGCAAGTCATAACAGGAGCAAACCCATAATAGGAGCAAACTGTCATAACAGGAGAAAGCCACACCGAGCAAACTGGGCCGGCTAACTTGGCCCATGTCTATACCTGCAATATCTCCAATATCACTGCTACACAGGAGCCAAGTGCCCCCCACCAAAATTTGTTCTGAATGGGGAATGGATGGAAATGACAGAAAATGACTAGATATAGAGAGCTAAGGGAGAAAGAGCATGAATACCCCCTCATGACAAGTCTGAAAATACACTTCCCAAACCACTTAAAGAAAATTGTCAATAAGAAAGAAGAAATCAATTCAATAAGTGAAAAAAATTCACTTTCAAAAGTGCAAACAATAGGGCAAAATTTACATGAGTTAATAACCATGTTTAGCACTTGCAAATAATTTGAAATATATAATCATTGAAATAGAAATACATATGTAAGCCAATAATTCTAGATGGACTCAAGAGATCATTAGTAATTTGGAAGACAGTACCAAGGATTTCACTGAGAACCTACCACAGAGAGAGAAGACATTTTTAAATGTGTAAGAAGAGTTAGATACCAGATAGACTGAGAAACCAATCGTAGAAACATCCCATAAGGAGAAATGAAAGGAAGTGGTGATGAGCAGCCAGGTGATGGCTTGAGGAATGGCTGAGAATTCAGAGAATCAAAGAAAGACATGAATTCTCTGCTTGAAAATGTATAACAAATTCCAGGCAGGATAAATACTGATAAATTTGCACCTAAAAATATCAAAGTGAATCTCCAGCCACATAAAGACAAAATTTCAAGGCCCCCAGAAAAAAATACATATCACATACAATGGAATGATAATTATACTGGAAGCAGATTTGTCTTCAGCAACAATAAATATTAACAAAGGGTAATACTGCCTTCAAATATTGTAATGAAAACAACAAATCAAGACCATTATACCCAGTTTAAGTATCATTCATATGGAAGAGGAGATATTTTCAGACATATGAAAACTAAGTTTACTATCCAAAAACCTTCCTGAAAGATCTGCTCGAGGGCACACTTTAGCGAGGACAAAAGATAAAGTTAAGAGTTGGGATGTAAGAAATGGCAAAAAGTATAGAAATCAGTGAAATAGATCAACTCTAAATTGTAAACAGTAACTATAACGAAACTATTTGTAAAGGAGACTAGAATTTTAAGTAAGAAGATGAATAGGAGAAATTAAGGCTATAATTCAAGCGTGCCTAGTCTCCTCATTCATATTATTCAGAAAATATTTATAAGTGGCTAATATGTGCCAGAAACTGTTGTTGGCTTTGGGAGTGATGGACTAACAGTGAAGGTTCCTATCTTCATGGAACTTATATTTTAGGTGAGGAACCAAAAAACAAAACAAAACAAAATCATGAAAAATAATGTCAAGTGCTATGATAATTTAGTTGGGTCATAATTTTTTTCCAAATCAGAATACCCTTGAGGGTGCAGAGAGGTACTCTTATGCCAGGAAGATGCCACAAACTAACCCATCCCATACAAACTGTGGCCACCCTGTGTGTATGTACTATGTAAGCTTTAAGGGCTATGATGAAAAAAAGGCAGAGGATAGAAACACTGAATATGTTTATACTTTGTTTCAAAAATATGAAATTAAATATAAATGAAAAATTTAGGGTATTCTTTAAAATAATGGAAATAATTAAAAACAAAGAGGGAATTAAACTATCCATTCAACTAAAGGCCAGAAAAGCAAGAAAAATCAAAACAAAACAAAGTATGGTAAGAAAAGAGTGACTAGATGCTACGTAGGAGGACTAGGGAAGAAAAGAAATTGCCAGGACCATGCTCTGGAATCCTATGCAACCCTTCCTTGCAACCCTGGAATCCTATGCAATCCTTCCTTCCTCGTGTTACATCCATCTGTCATGATCACTTTCACTTCCCAGCCAATCAGCGAACTCAGACTTTGAGAGGCTGTTATTTTTTAATTTTTGTTTTCCACGAAATGCGTCTTGTGTATTATATAATCAAAAGCAATAGGAAGAGGTTTAAGTTTTAAAATGGTGTGATAAAGGGAATATTTACCCTTTCTCTTCTCAGAAATCATCCCAAAGCAATAAGGAGCAAAAACACAAACTTCATCTTTGATTAAAATTAGAGGTATTGAAAACCCAAACCACAAATTACATGGAAGATCTTCCAAATGTGTGGGTATGGAAGGAGGCAGAGAGGGGATGCTCATGGAGGCAGATCTCAGAAAAAGTCAGGAAAGTCTTCTCCAAGATGAGGTCTTAGGTGCCACCTCAGAATGCTATGTTTGCCAAATGGACCTTGGTAGACCAGTTGGTATAAGAAGCTTCCCTATATAAGGTTTATTTTTTATTTTATTTTATTTTATTTTATTTTATTTTATTTTATTTTATTTTATATTTAATTTATTTTATTATGTTTAAAGATTTTATTTATTCATGAGAGACACAGAGAGAGAGAGGCAGAGACACAGGCAGAGGGAGAAGCAGGCTCCATGCAGGGAGCCCAACGTGGGACTCCATCCCGGGTCTCCAGGATCAGGCCCTGGGCTGAAGGTGGCGCTAAACCGCTGAGCCACCCGGGCTGCCCCAGGTTTATTTTTTTTAAAAGCAAGGAGGAGACCTAAATGACCAATGAGGCAGACAAGTCCGATTTGTAGTAAGATGTCTACCAATACAATAAGGTGGAGAAAATTACTCTGAATTGGAGTACTAAGTGCAAGAATAAGTCATCCTCTCCATATTACTTCATCATGAAATATTTGCTAGCTTGAAACACAGCCCAATCCTCTCTCCAACATACATCTCCGGCCAATAGCTGGTGAGCTTAACCCCGTTAAAAATTATTTGAAAATAGACCAACATATTTATAAGTAGTACTACAAAATAAAGAGTAAAATACTAGCAAACACAAGAAGGACCACAAAGAAGTGGGGTTTATTTCTGGAGTACTGGGACGATCATATGTGTATCACATTGTATGTTATTATGTATGTATTTTAAAATAATATTTATGTGTGGTGAAAAATTATGTGAGTTCCTCCAACTTCTAAAAAATCATTTATGCATTCAACATAAATTTTGATGAAAGAAGCTGAGTGATGTAAATATGTCTTTCAAAGATCAAATACCTCAAGGCAAAGTCAGTTTTGACCATAATGAGAGCATTAGGAATGTTCCCATTAAGAATCAGCAACATGACCAGATGTCCATTTTCACCATTTCTATTTATCACTCTTCTGATAAGAAAAAAATTAAAAGAATAAAATTGAAAACGTGCAGGTAAAAATAATTTTTATTTGCTCTTTATCAGATTACACACTCAGAAAACAAAATAATCAGACAAAAATTTATTGGAAACAATAACAGAATGTGGTGAATTAACTAGGAAAAAATTAACATATATATGTTATATATATAACTTTAATGTATACAAACGATGTTCAGTTGGAAGATATAATTGGGAAAATCCCCCACTTAAATAGCGACCAAAAAGGGTGAATAGCATGGAATGAATTTAATAAATAATATGTGAGGGCAGCCTGGGTGGCTCAGAAGTTTAGTACGGCCTTCAGCCCGGGGCCTGATCCTGGAGACCTAGGATTGAGTCCCACGTCCTCTCCCCACAGGGAGCCTGCTTTTCCCTGTGCCTGTATCTCTGCCTCTCTCTCTGTCTCTCTCATGAATAAATAAGTAAAATCTTTTAAAAAACAAAAAATAAATAAAAATAAATAAATAATATGTGAGATCTATATGAAGATAACTGAGAGACACATGAAAAATAAAAAGGTGTATGATCAGCAATATCAGTCCACCCTAAATGAATCTTTAAATTTAATGAAATCCAATTAATCAACAGAATATTTTGGGGTGTGAAGACAGCAAGAAATGAAAAAGCTGACTTTAAATTTTATATGTTAAAATAAACAAGAACTGTCATGAAGGTTTTTTGGGGGGGCAGGGAGAACAGTCGAAGGAGGAACTGGCCCAACTATGTATTAAAATATTAGAAAGTGACAATAAATATTTGTAACAGCAAACTAGTGGAAATTCTAAATAAAGAGGTAATACGCAGGCTTTAAAAAGGCAAGAATGTGGGGCACCTTATGTACTGTTTTAAAGATGTACAACATTTTGTTAGAGAAAAGAATCCATGAAAAAATTATAACTGTCATTTTGGTGTGGAAAAAAAAACAAGAAGCAAAACTGTATAGTGCACTCCACTTTATGTAAAAATGGGAGCAATGTGATTACTGAATCCAGAAACTAACTTACATAGGTGATCTCTGGAGGCAGTCACGATAAACTGCTAATATGAGCTGCTTCTAGAGAAGGGACAGTGGTGAGCTGTGGAATAGGTGAGAGAAAGACCTCTTCACTGTTATTTCCTTTGGATCTTTTGGATTTTGTATAATTTTGAAAAGTAAGTCAATACAGAAATATTTTATAATTTTGGGAATGTGTCTCATTTCAATTATCAAATGAAACACCTATATGGTCAATTCCATTGAATCAAGAGACAATATGCTTTGGGTAATTTATGATGCTTGCACATCACTATAGCAACTCAATCAGATATTGTTCACGGGGAAGATCTGGAAAATTCTCACACTATGGAGACTTGTAAGGGTGGGAAGCCAAAGTTACTCATCTGTTATAGAATGAAGAAAGGGAAAAAAATATGTCAGGGTGGTCTGTAGGCCACTGGACACATTTTCTCCTATGGTGGTCTGACTGTTACAGTAACACTGGGATTTTTATTTCACAATGGCCCATTTTGGTAATTCTCATGAAAAACCCCATTCATTTCAATTTTGGAGTTACTTCATACAGCCCTCGTTGACTTTATGTAAATGTTTCTAATTTATAACTATAATCCTATCATATAAGGTAAATTTTCCGGAGATTAACATCACTTTCTAATCCATGCAGTGGATCCCAGGGCCAACTCACTCCTTACAGGCTAATGAATGAGATTTTCCTGTTGGTTTTAGGCTTTTGGATTCAGAAACTGGCAATATGTTTAAGCCGTGTTATAATAAGCCATATTACAATAGAATTCAATTAATCTAAATTGGGCTCCATTATACTGGTTATTTCATATCACTTGGTAAACGCTATCTGTAACTTGTCAGTATATTCTTAGAGAGCTTATTTCTTTTTTCAAGCAAAGGGTGAGAATTAAGAATTTTAATATTTAGTTTACAGAATTCCAGGATAAATCTAGAAATAGACCCCATCAATAGAGTGCCTTCCAACACATGGAAAAACAAACATGCGGTGCTTATGGGAACACAAGTTGTATATTGTTTGGCTCCTCAAATAAAACAAAAATTAGAAAAAAATATACACCACCACAAAACAAAAACAGAAAGCAAAAAACTACAAGATGTAAATATTTGGATAACTCTCAAACCTTTTTGCTGAACTTTCAAACATAAAATTTAAAGTTTCTAGCCTTGATTAGACACCCAATTCATAATTTGGTATCCAATACCTATTCCCCAGACATTAGAAATTGCATCATTCTCATGGCTATGTCTTGTTAGATGAAGAATGTCCTGGCAGCAGAATTTTATGGCTAGAGGTAGTGGTTAGGGACTCTTTATGTGTGCCAGGTTTTTAAACGTGCTTCTTTCCTTCAGGATTGGAGTTGGGATTGGGACTCAAGCCAACAGCGCTTCATCAGGAAGGAGTGGCACTGCCCAAATAGCAGAGAGGTACACAGAACAAGGGAAAGGTAGGAGCATTATGTGAGACAAGAGTGGCATAGCGAAATGGGAGTAAGGCCTCATTTTTTACATTAAGTAGTAAGCCGACATTTCCTGAGGAATGTCACTCATGTCCTTTATTCCTATTCTTTTTAAGTACAGTTGACCCTTGAGCAACATAGGGTTAGGGGTACCAACCTTGTACGGTCAAAAATCCACTTCTAACTTAACTTTTGACTCCCCCCAAACTTAGCTTTTAATAGCTGTGCTGGGAAGCCTTATCCATAACAAACAGTTGATTAACAAATATTTTTATTTTTAAAAGATTTTATTTATTTATTCATGAAAGACACAGAGAGAGAGGCAGGGACTTAGGCAGAGGGAGAAGCAGGCTCCATGCAGGAAGCCTGATGTGGGACTCGATCCCAGAATCCTGGGATCATGCCCTCAAAGGCAGACGCTCAACTGCTGAGCCACCCAGGCGTCCCCTACACACATTTTTAAACTTGATTTAAGTATGCTTAACCTACAGTGTTATATTAGTTTCAGGTGTACAATATTGTGATTCAACAATTCTATGCATCACCTAGTACTCATTCATTAACCAAGTGCACTCCTTAATCCCCATCACCTGTTTCACCCATCCTCCCACCAACCTCCCCCCGCCCCGGTGACTATTAGTTCTCTATAGTTAAGAGCCTGTTTCTTGGTTTGCTTCTCTCTCTCTCTCTCTCTCTCTCTCTCTCTTTTCTTTGCTCATTTGTTTTGTTTCTTAAATCCCACATATGAGTGAAAATGGTATGGTATTTGTCTTTCTCTAATTGACTTATCTTGCTTAGCATTATACTCTAGCTCCATCCATGTCATTGCAAATGGCAAGATTTCATTCTCTTTTATGAGTGAATAATATTCCATTATTGGAATTCGTAATTTTGGGGGTAAATACACAGTAATGTGATTACTGGATCATAGGGTAGTTCTATTTTTAACTTCTTGAGGAACCTCCATACTTTTTTCCACAGTAGCTGCACCAGTTTTCATTCCCACCAATGGTGTAAGAGGGTTCCTTTTGCTCCATATCCTCCCTGATGCTTGTTTCTTGTGCTTCTCATTTTAGCCATTCTGACAGGTATCAGGTGATAGTCTCATTGTAGTTTTGACTTGTATTTCCCTAATGAACAGTGATGTTGAGCTTTTCTCATGTGTCTTGGCCATTTGGATGTCTTCTTTGGAGAAATGTCTGTTCATGTCTTCTGCCCATTTTAATTGGATTATTCTTTTTGAGGGGTGTTGAATTGTGTAAGTTCTTTATCTATTTTGGATACAAACCCTGTATAAGAAATATCATTTGCAAATATCTCCTCCCATTCAATAGGTTGATTTTTGTGTTTTTTTTTTATGTTATTTTGCTGTGCAGATTCTTTTTTGTTTTGATGTAGTTCCAATCATTTATTTTTGTTTTTATTTCCCTTGCTCAGGAAACATATTAGAAAAATGTTGCTAATGGCCAATGTCAGAGAAATTACTGTCTGAGCTCTATTCTAGGATTTTTATGTTTCCAGGATTTACATTTGGGTCTTCAATCCATTTTGAATTTATTTTTGTGTATGGCATAAGGAAGTGACCCAGTTTCATCTTTTGCATGTGGCTGTCCAGTTTTCCCAACACCAATTGTTGAAGAGACTTCCTTTTTCCTATTGGATATTCTTTCCTGTTTTGTCAGAGATTAATTGACCATATAATTGCAGGTTTATTTCCATATTCTCTATTCTGTTCCATTGATCTATGTGTCTATTTTTGTGCCAGTACCATACTCTCTTGATTACTATAGCTTTGTAATATAACTTGAAACCTGGAATTGTGATACCTCCAGCTTTGTTTTTCTTTTTCAAAATCACTTTGGCTATTCTGGTTTTCTTGTGATTCTGTATAAATTTCAAGATGGTTTGTTCTAGTTCTGTGAAAAATGCTGTCAGTATTTGACTGCATTCAATCTGTAGATTGCTTTGGGTAGTATAGACATTTTAACAATAATTGTTCTTCCAATCCATGAGCATGGAATGTATTTCCATTTCTTTGCATTGTCTTCAGTTTCTTTCATCAATGTTTCATAGTTCTCAGAGTACAAGTCTTTTACCTCTTTGAATAAGTTTATTTCTAAGTATCTTATTATTGGGGTGTAATTGTACATGGGATTGATTTTTTAATGTCTCTTTCTTCTATTTCATTATTAATGTGTAGATGTGCAACAGATTTCTGCACATTGATTTTCTATCCTGTGACTGTACTGAATTAATTTATCAGTTCTAGCAGTTTTTCTGGTGGAGTCTTTAGGGTTTTTAATGTATAGTATCATGTCCCCTGCAAATAGTGAAAGTTTTACTTCTTCCTTACCAATTTGGATGTCTTTTATTTCTTCTTGTTGTTTGATTCCTATGGCTAGGACTCTCAGTACTATGTTGAATAAAAGTGGTGAGAGTGCATACCCTTGTCTTGTTCCTGACCGTAGGGAAAGTTTTCAGATTTTCCATGTTGAGTTTGATACTTGCTGTGGGTTTCCAATATATCACCTTTATTATGTTGAAGCATGTTCCCTCACAACTTACTTTGTTGAGGGCTTTTATCATGAATGGGTTGTTGTACTTTGACAAATGCTTTTTGTATGTCTATTGAAATGATCATATGATTTTAGCCTTTCTCAGTTGTCTAATTTGTTGGCATGTAGTTTTTCATAATATTCTTACAATTGTTTGTATTTCTGTAATGTTGATTGTTATTTCTCCTCTTTCATTTGTGATTTTGTTTATCTGAGTCCTTGCTCTCTCTTTCTCTTCTCTTTTGTTGATGATTCTGGCTAGCAATTGATCAATTTTGTTGATCTTTTTAAATAACCAGATCCTAGTTTCATTGATTTGTTCTACTGGTTTTTGTTGTTGTTGTTTTTAGTTTGTATTTTATTTATTTCTGCTCTAAGTTTTATTATTTCCTTCCTTCTGCTGATTTGGGGTTTTATTTGCTATTCTTTTTCCTACCTCCTTTAGGTGTAAGGTTAGGTTGTTTAACTAACAACATTAGTTAAACAAGATTTTTCTTGTCTTTTGAGTAGGCCTGTATTGCTATAAACTTCCCTCTTAAAGCTGCTTTTGCTGCATCCCAAAGGTTTCAGACCATTGTGTTTTCATTTTCATTTGTTTCCATGTGCTTTTTATTTTTTTTCTCTTCTTTTCTATGTACTTTTTAAAATTTCTTTTTTGTTTTTTTGATTGACCCATTCATTGTTTAGTAGCATGTTATTTAACCTTCATGTATTTGTGGTCTTTCCAGATTTTGTCTTGTAGTTGATTTCTAGTTTCATAGTGTTCTGGTCAGAAAAGATGCATGTATGACTTCAATATATTTTTGAGTTTTTGGGCTTGTTTTGTGGGCTAGTATGTGATCTATTCTGGAGAGTGTTCCATATGCACTTGAAAAGAATAAATATTCTAATGTTTTAGGATGGAATGTTCTAAATGTATCTGTGAAATCCATCTGCCCAGTGTGTCACTCAAAGCCACTGTTTCCTTGTTGATTTTCTGTTTGGGTAATGTGTCCATCAATGTAAGTGGGGTGTTAAAGTCCCCTACGGTTATTGTATTACTATTGATTAGTTCCTTTATGTTTGTTATTAACTGTTTTATGTGTTTGGGTGCTTCCATGTTGGGTGCATGTATATTTACAATTGTTATATCTTCTTGTTGGATTGTCTTCTTTATGATTATATAGTATCCTTCTTTGTCTCTTTTTACAGACTTTTTTTTTAATAAATGAATTTTTTATTGGTGTTCAATTTACCAACATACAGAATAACACCCAGTGCTCATCCCGTCAAGTGCCCCCCTCAGTGCCCGTCACCCATTCACCCCCACCTCCCGCCCTCCTCCCCTTCCACCACCCCTAGTTCGTTTCCCAGAGTTAGGAGTCTTTATGTTCTGTCTCCCTTTCTGAAATGTGTGGGAAATATCAGACTTTGTTTTAAAGTCTGATGTAAGTCTTGCTACTCTGGCTTCCTTTTTGACATCCATTTGCATGATAAATGTTTCTCCATCACCTCACTTTCAATCTGCAGTTGTCTTTAAGTCTAAAATAGTTTCTTGTAGGCAACATATAGATGAGTCTTGTTTTTTTCATCTGTCACAGCTTATAGCCTTACAAAATTTCTTTGTATATAAGTGTCTTCTTTTGCAGCATTTAAAATTCTTTCCTTGTCACTACTTTTTTTTTTTCAATTTTAATTACCTGGGGTGGACCTCCTTGGATTGAATTTGTTGAATTTGTTTCCATCCCCAGAAATCAGGAATTTTTCAGCTATTTCTTTAGGTACCTTTTCTGTCTCTCTTCTCATTCTCAGATCCTTATGATGCAAATGTTATTATGTTTGATGGAGGCACTGAGCTCTCTAAATCAATCTCATTATGTAGTATTTGTTTCTCACCTCTTCAGCTTGACCATTACTTTCTCTTCCAGGTCACTGATACATTCCTATAGCCTACTATGTATTCAATCTATATTTTTTATTTCATTCACTGAATTCTTCATCTCTGATATGTTATTTTTTTAAATCTCTTTGTCAAGGATATCACTGATATTCTCCACCCTTTTCTGAAATCCAGTGTATATCTTTATAATCATTACTTTAAATTCTCTATCAGGCATATTACTCATTTCTGTTTTGCTTAGATTTCGTATTGTGATTTTGTCTTGTTCTTTAACCTGGGACATGTTTCTCTGTCTCCTCATTTTGTCTACCTCTCTGTGTCTGTTTCTCTGTGTTAGGAAAGTCCACTACATCTTCTGCTTTTAAAAGTAGTGGCTTTATGAAGAGGAGGTTCTGTAGTGCCCTGCAGGGTAGTATCCTCTGTTCACTAGAACATGGCACTTCAGGGGAGTCTCCTATGTGTGTTGCTTGCGTCATGCTATTGTGTCTGGGTAGCTTTGCCTTTCAGTCCAGATGTTTGCACTGACTCTCTGCCTATTGTGGGCTGTGCTTGCTCTCTGTGATGTTAGTGAGACCCAGGAAGACTGGCTCTGAGGGGGCATAATCGCAGAAGGGCCTGGGGGTGAGGCAGCAGTATAAGAAACAATTTTTAAAGTTTTTATTTAAATTCTGGTTAGTTAACATACAATGTAATATTATTTTCAGGTATATAGTATAGTGATTCAACACTTCCATACCACACCTGGTGCTCATCACAAGTACACTTCTTAATCTCCATCACCTATTTCACCCATTGCTCCACCAATCTGCCCCCTGGTAACCATCAAGTATTAGAAAATTTGCACTAAACTGCTAGTCCTAGGCCATATCCTCCACAGCCTGGTGGCCATGAGTGATGGTGACCGTGGCTAGGGGTGCACAGCGTCTTTGTGGGGGCCAGCTGGTCAGGGTGCACCTGTGTGGCACCACCAAATTTGCACTGAATCCCAGGCTGGATCATCTGAAACACAATGGCTGTAGGGCTATGATGTGTGGAGGCACTGGCTGGGCAGAGTGCATGCACACATTAATAAAATTTGTGTTGATCCCAGGGCTGAGGCCAGCAGGCTTAGAGTAGGCAGTCCTCAGGAGAATTCATGGGCAGGATATATTGCAATCCATCAGGTAGCAAGTGCTGTGCTCCTGCACCACCTCCTGCAGATGCCTCTGTGTTTATGCTAGGGGGCAGGGGAAGAAAATGGAAACTGCCAGTTCCTTTTTTCCTTGGAGAAGTCCCCCAACATGCTCCAAAATCTGTAAAAAGGTATCTCCCTCCGATTGTGCAAACTGTCACTTCTATGTTGTCTCTCCAAGGGCTGTTGTCTCTTTAAGGGCAGGACCAGGCTATCTCAAGCCCTTCAAGCTCGCCCAGTGCTGAGTCAGCTAACTTTAAAGTTCCAGGCTCCAAGTCTCGCTGGTTATACAAACTCTGGAATTCAGCCCCTCTGGATTTCAAGGCCAGACGTTATAGGGTTTTGTTTTTCCTGTGTGGTCTCCCTGGTGCTTTCCCCTGTCTGCACCCACAGTGCCCTCCTCTTGCGGGCAGCTCCAGACCACCCTTTCTGTCCTTCCTAACCTCTCAGATACAGCTTCATCTCTACATTTATTGTGGGGTGTGTTATGCTAGCTTCAGATAGCTTTCTGGTTTATTTACTTGGAAGTGAATGTTATCCAGTTGTAAACGTGGAATGAGATGAGCTTAGGGTCCTCCTACTCTGCCGTTTTCCCAAGGTAGTCGACACATATTTTTTAATGTCATATACATTATATACTGTTTTCTCACAATAAAGTAAGCTAGAGAAAAGAAAATGTTATCAAGTTAATCATGAGAAAGAGAAAATACATTTTGCAGTACTCTCCTGTATTTATTGAAAAAAAAGTCCATGTATAAGTGGGCCTGCACAGTTCAAACCTGTGTTGTTTTCAAGGGTCATTGGTATTCCCAAAGGTAACTTTGTCCTCTATTCTCTCATTCTCTCTCTTCCTTTCTCCTTCTCTTTTGGACATCTCAACTGTGTTCATGAATTTAGTCACTTTTTTTTTTGCTTCTAGCTTGTCATTTGATTCCAGTCCTATTTCTTCAAATGGGACAGTTTTATTTATATTACTTCACTATCACTGCAGACTTAAAAATCTACAAAAACCCATGTTATCACTTCACTTATATTGGGTTACTCATCTTTTGCATTAATATACTTCATCTTGGTCATCAGATTCTGCAAATATTTCATATATTTGTCTCTTCCTTTCAGATTCAGAATCTGAATTCAATTCAGATTCTGAATCTGACCCTGTCTGGCCCTAATCTTCCTTCTAAGCTCTTATAAGAGCCACTGAGTTGGCCTGTCTGGATATGGATTCTGCTGCCTCCAGTCATCTTGTCATCTTGCATATTGTGACCAGAATGATCCTCAATCAAAATTGTCAACAATTTTCTGTTTCCTATAAAATCAAGTGGAACCTCCTTTGCTTCTGTTTCAAGGTCATCCACAAATTCTTTACTCTATGTTTCCCCTTCCTCCCACAATCAACTTCCCTGCCCATCCTTGTCAACCACATGTGAAGGTGGCTATTATGAGATCCACTCAGATACCCTCTTCAGGTCTGATGCTCCCATCCCATCTCACCCCACCTTCTGACCCCAATGAATTAACTGCTAATAGCTCAAAGCTAGGTCCCTTACTAAGAGTTGCCCTTAGTGAAAGAGCACACATGCTCCCTCCAGGGGATGCCCTGAAGCCAGTGACTGGCTGATGTGGGATCCAAACCCCTGTCTTCTTTGCTACCATTTGGAACAACTCTAAGCACCATCCTAACACTACATTTCTGCTTAGGATCAAATGAAGCCTCAATTACAACCAAATTGATCTTTCTGCTACACAATCCTATTTCCCCACTCCCTTACAGGTCTATGTTCTGAAATTACTCCCCAATAAGCCTTCTGCACAAAACAATTTATCTCAGAGTTTGAAAAACCAATCTAAGATAGGCAGTTCCAGGAGTGGTCCCGGATGTGTACTCTAAAACAGGATTTGGAGATGAATCACTTGTCAGTTGCCAAAGGTGGCCTCTGGCATGCTGTAGCATGCACTGTTAATATTTTTCCCAGGGATAAACTGATATAGGTTGTTGGTGGGGGGACTCCTATCTGTGCAATACTTCTGGTGCTTAAGAATTATAAGGTACACCAAAAAAATTATAAGGTACAGCATGACTGTGGAATTGGGTAACAACTTCAAGCGGCATTGATTTATTGAAGAAATTTAAAAAAAAAAGACTTGGGGTGATTGATGACCAGTTCATTCAGAATATGAGAGCAATATGGTCTTTGGCAGAATTTAGTTAAGCCCTAGTATCCTGCAGCCAGGCAGACTCAATTGTAGAAGTAGTGCTATTTCAGAAAAGTTTGGATTCTTAGCTCCAGCAAAATTTTTGTGCATCCTAATAAGGAAGGATTGAAATCCTAAAACTGGGATGGGAATACCTTGATAAATGTGGTCAAGAATCTCAAACTCCCCACTTCCTCTAAACCTGTTGGCTTGCTGTTAGGCACCCCTCCCTCTTGGGATGTGCTGGGTTAGCTAAGGGATGAGAGCGTAAAGTCACTGCAGGAGCCAGGTATGTAGGTATGGGGTTGTGTCCTGAGGGTCCTGGATCAAGGAAACGGAGCAGAGAATTAAGCTAGATATCGCTATGGGAGCACTCTCCCATGAGTCAGGACTTAACACTGTGACAACTATCCCAGGGATGGTGTTAAGGTATGATTCCTAGAGTATCACAAAAACTGATCCATACATACTCAGTTATATAAAAATGTAAGAGCTTCCATGATGGATGGTGGAGGAAAGCATCCACAAGCTCAGAGAAGTGAGCATGGAAAAGCATCTGGTATAAAACACTAAAAATCCCACCAGCCAATGACAATCCCAGGAAAACCTACATTCACCAAAGCGATGTTGCCTATGCTTGTTTCAGGAGCAGCAGCAGTATGGAGAAGCTCAGTCATGCCTGTTGTCTTAACCCCAGGGCTAACAGTAGGAAGAGATGCTATTAAAAAACTAGGCTCCCTGATGAATCTGAGGATAACAAGATTTCAAAATGATATGTCCTGTGTCAGTGCTTAACTTTCAGGAGTATTCTGAGCATAATTTTTCCAGAGAGTTATGGCATTGAAGTGGCATCCAGAGAGTCCCAACTTGGAGCTGGTTAATAGAACATGGTGTTCCCAGCTATGAGATAGATGGACTGCCAACAAGGGGATTGCTTAATTTATGTAGTCAAAAGAAATCAATGATGGATTATCAGAGACAGAGGGCAGTATCTCAGTAAAAATCACAATTTCAGGCAGCCCGGGTGGCTCAGTGGTTTAGTGCCGCCTTCAGCCTAGGGCATGATCCTGGAGACCCGGAATGGAGTCTCATGTCGGGATCCCTGCATGGAGCCTGCTTCTCCCTCTGCCTGTGTCTCTGCCCCCCCCCTCTCTCTTTCTCTCATGAATAAATAAATAAATAATCTTTAAAAAGATCACAATTTCTTGTTCAGTTTCCAGATCAGACTGGAACCCACTAGCTGAGGGATGGGTTAATTCTTTAGAAGTCAGGACCCTTTAATAACAGATATATTCATTTATTATTCCCCTGGTACTTAACCAGCAATAAGTTAGGACTAGTTACTCAGGTAAATGTGCTATGTGGAAAAAGAGGAATACTCAGATCTTTTGAGGCTTATTGAACATTGGTTTGGAATTTACACAAATACCTAGAGACCCAATAAACAAACATGGCTCCATATATAAGTGCCATCAGATTACTAGCCCAAATTTGGTTCTCAGAGAGTCCACTGGTCTCTTGACAGATCTGATGATCCTTCCCCTAATCTTCAATGCATAATTGAAAGGTAGTTTGAAGAACCTTTGCAATGATTCCTTGACTTCCTGAGTAAGAGCTATTGTGGGGAGGGGCAAGTTGAAGTTTCTGAGGCTTCCTATTCCAGCAAAAAGAGTAAATAAAAAACAATGCTGAATTTCAAAGGGGATGGAGGAAACTAATGAAACTTTCAAAGACTTGAATATTGTGGTTACTCCTATCATACTCTATGTATTTCATCAGGCCAGCTCCTGCAAAAATCAAATAGAACATTAGAGGTGATAGGATGGTAGCTCCAGTTGCAGCTACTGTGCTCAAGTATATTTTGTTTGTATATTTTTGGTTTTGTTTTGCTAGACTAGGTTACAATAGCCCCCAGCACTTAATCTGGCAAATGTGTTTCTAGCCACACCTATCAAGAAGAAGTGGATGCCATTGACATTAATTACCATGGGATAAACAAGGGCTTATGGTCTTGCCCTCACGTCTACGCTAGTTTCTTCCACCCTTTATCAAGATGTAGTCTAAAATAACCTGGATTTTATGGACATTCTGTAAAATGTCACATTGATTGATCATATGATTGGCATCATGTAATCAGACCAGATGAGGAATATGGAGCAAGTATGTTGGAAGTCTTGGCTTATACATAATATATACACCAAACTCTAAGGATTATATACTATAAAATTTAGAGAATAGGTAGTAAATCTTACAGAGATTCATAAGACGTCTGATTCCAGACGAAATGGAGTAGACACATTTTGCCTATTCCTCTAATAAAGACCTGGAATATTTATATATATATATATAATATATATGTATATATATTAAATATATATAATCTCAATATAATAAGGCTCTAAAAGTTGGGGGAGGGGCGCCTGGGTGGCTCAGCAGTTGAGCGCCTTTGACTCAGGGCATGATGCCAGCATCTGGAGTTCAAGTCCTACATCCAGCTCCCTGTGAGGAGCCTGCTTCTCCCTCTGCCTATGTTCTGTCTCTCTCTCTGTGTGTCTTTCATAAATAAACAAATAAAATCTTAAAAAAAAAAAAGTTGGGGGAAAAGGCAAATCAGGTAGGAACCTCAGGATCTAAGGAATTACAATACAATGATTTTCTTGACTGCCCATGCCCACCCCACCTTCCCATCATGTATCCCAGACTGAGTAGAGCCCAGAAATGCCAATGAATACAACCATCACCACCGCAACAAAAACTACTTGGTTTCCCATTTTTCCCTTTTGGTAAATGGCCTGCTGTACTTGAGAAGTAGTGGCAGTGGAATTGGGTGAAGAGGGTGGCAAGGATGGGTGAAGGTTAAGAAGGATCCAAATGATAACCTAAAGATCAATGCATTTTAACTGTATTACTTATGATTTGGTCTTATTGGTTATCTCTTATGTAGAGCTAATCATCAGTGGTGATAGGACAATTATCAAATGAATTTTCTGGAAATACATACATTCTAAGTTGTTCACTTAATAGCAAAAATTCATTTTCATTGACTTTATAACTTAAAAATCTATTAGCCAGCTTCAGAAACAAGTGAATTGAAATATTTTAGCCTCATTTAAGTGGAATATTCTGTCCCATTTAATAAATTAAGATAAATTATTTATTATTAAGTTAAATTTAATTACTTTGAAGTCCATAGAGTAAATCAACCATATGCAATTTTATTATAGTGTTTATTTTTTTATTAGTAATTGAATTACTTGAATGGGATATAAGTCAATTAGTTGAAAAATAGAGACACTGTGAAACTAAGAACTAGTTAAATTAAGAAATGTTGAAACGTGAAAAGTGAATGTGAAAATGGACGACACTCAAGTTCTGGCTTGTTGAAGAGACATGTGTGGTGCCCTGGCCACTACAAGGAAGATGAAGTTCTATTTGCAGCAGTTTCTCAACACTTCCTCATTCAGTATTTCTTATTCAAAGGGTACAATGAAAAGAGCTTGAGAATTCTGTCTTTAGCTGCTGAGCAATCTGTGAGAGGCTTGGAAACTCCCCAAGACCAGGATTGAGAGCTATCCCCATCACCTCTGGTCCTTGAATGCCTGATTCTGATTCTCTTTGAAGATGCCAGGCCCCAAAGGAGGTTGCGTGATGTTGGCTAAGGACTGAACTCACCATGACTGGACAAAAGCACTTTGAACACACAATGCTCCCTCATGGCCCACTGAAACAAATTCTTAATTCAATTTTTATGGCACATCACACCAGGATCACATATAATCCTAGAGTATCTTTATTTGTTCTATAATTTAATAGTACACCTATAAAATAATTACATTATACTTATAGCTTTTCTTCATTTATAAACAGACAAAAAACAATTAAATACAATTTGAGCCATTATAAGGTAAACTTTGTACATATAAGAACCCCCAGAAGGAGCTTCACACTGCAGCATATCATATTGCTTCCATTGCTACACCCATAATTGGGTTCAAAGAGAGTGTGCTCATGCTTGTATTCTGTGGTTCATAGCTTAATCCTTCCTCTGTCTGCTTGGGTTCTGTGTTAATAAAATGACAGGGTTGGCTTTGCAGTCAGCCAGAGACTCCCATTCACTCCTACCCTACTTTGAGTCCATTGGCCTCCCTTACAGTCCTGTGGACCTCCTTCCTTCACCGCTTTTCTGCTGTGTGTTCTGCACGGAGTCTGACTCGAGGCTTCCTGATAAAGGCAAAAATTAATTCTGAACTTGGACACAGTCTCCACTCTTTCTCTCCATTCCAAGATTCCACGCTTCAGGGATTTCTGTTGAGTTCTGCCTCCTGATTTAGGGCTATATATACCCATTTCCAAAACCCATACCCCCTTTTACAACAGCACATTCTGCTCAAGTCTCACGGAGTTACAGAAGAGACAGAAATGAAGCCTGCAGTGGGGAGGCAGGAAATGGATTCAGGGACATGCCACCCTTTGCTCTCCTGACCCCCCCCCCCCCCCAATCACTGTCTACTGTCAGGAAGCCTCAGTTCCCCAAGCAGCTTATAGAGGGTCTCACACACCTGGAAATGGGCTTTCTGAGTGCCCTTGGCAGCAGCGCTTAACACCCAGTGCTCAGGAATTACGAATGAAAGGTTTTCAAAATGCTCTGATTCCTAATCAATGGCATCTCATTCACATTTATCAGATTCCATAAACATTATTCACAGGGAAGCCTCTGTGGGCAATTTACCAAAGGGACTCAAAGTAAGTATAATTTTGCAAGAAAATAAATTATGTCAGCTTCCTGATACCAAGAGACCACAACATGAAAAACTCAATGAGTTCATTATAAAAATGAAAGGTAAGTTGATGTGTGATCCTTTTTTTTTTTTAAAAGTCCATTCTTTGAAAAGGAAGCTGCTGTAGGACAGCTTAACTAGATTTATATTCTATGTATTTTGTCTTTTACTTCCTCCTACACCACAAAGTGACCTGACTCCTTATATATTTAAATATTTCTTTCTTTTACCAGGAAATGTTTTTTTTTGTTTAGTGTCATGGCAGTAAAACACCGTATCCCTTCTCACACCACATTTGCATATTAAATATCATAGGGCTTTTCAGTTCCCTGGCAACGACCTCCCAGTGAGTCCCCTCCCTACACCCATCCATCCCAACCCACTTCCTACATTGTGCTGCAATGCTTTAGTACCTTCAGTGAAATATTCATTGTAAAATCACAATGTAAAATCACCTGCCGTCTCCCTGCCCGATCTAAGAATAGGTGCATGACAGTGAACTGCTGACCAGGCATTATTTCTGAGTGAGACCCCTTGTGAGCCTCACTCAGAAGGGTGCTGCAAAGCCAGAGTCCAAACTCGTGAAACAATACATGGATAGGTCTATAGTGCTTTTTAACAGCTCTTTACAATACAGGTCAATTACAAAACCAGCGTTAATATGGAGACCTTTGTGTGTAATAATATTCTAATCGCAGCGATAATAGCATGCACACCAGAGTTCATCAGAGTCCACGGGTGGGGGTGGGGGTGGGGGTGGGGGTGGGGGGGAGTGAGGAAGAAGAGGCGGCGGCGGCTGGGGGTGGGGGAGTGTGGCCTGCTGTGAGCAAGGTCCCCAGGGAAGCCCATTTCATGACCCCAGCGGCTCAAGTCGTCTTCGCGGGTGTCGGGTTTGTTGAGAGAGACGTCGTCCGGGGCGCCCCCCCCTTTCACCAGGGCACCTCCCAGCCGCAGGGCCCGGGCCCAGCGCAAGAGCAGCGAGGGCCGCATCCTTCCCTTCTCGGCAGAGGGGCGCTGGAGTGTGGGGTGAGGCCGGGGAAAGACTCGCTTTTCCACACGGTGGAAACATCAGTGCCGGCTCGGCAGGGCGGCCCCGGGAAGGTCCTCGCCGACGGCTGGCTGCGGGCTGGGGGGTCTCCAGCCGCGTCCCTCGGGCCCGAAGCGCAGCCTGTCCGGGGCGCCCCGGAGGGCCCGCGTCGGCCGGGGACACTGGGGCGCAGCTCCCCCCGCGGCGGAGGGGGCCGGCGGGCGGCGCGTGCGTGGGCTCGGAGGCCGCGGACCAGGGCGGCGGCGCCCCAGGGCCGGGCGCGCGGGGCGCCGAGTCCTGCCGCAGGTGCTCACTGCTTGTCCGAGTCGCTCAGGTTCACGGACATGCACCGACACTGCTTCACCTTCTGGATCTTTTTGAGTCGGAAGGGAGGGTCCAGGCCGGGGCATTCGAGCTCCACGAGGACGGAGGTCACGCGCTGGGGCTTGCAGAAGGCGCACGACTGGAAGGACTCCTCCTCCTTGCGGACGTGGCGCGGGATGTAGAAGGAGTTGCACTGGCCGTAGCAGAAGCGGTTGAGGATGGTGCGGCTGCGGCAGCCCTCCTCGCTCACCGTCTGCCGCAGCGGCTGCGTCTTGCACCAGTCACTCTTGAGGTACTTGCGCTCGGTGACCACCAGGGCCTCCTGGCTGGAGGCCAGCACCTCCTTGATCTGGTGCTGCCATCTCTCCGAGTGGTTGCTGCTGCCGTCCTTGTAGGGCGACGGGATGGCGCCCGCCGGCCGGTTCTTCCGGGCCTCCGCCACCTTCACCAGCACGGCCACGAGGCACAGGGACAGGGAGAGCTTCCAGAACATCCTGCAACGAGAGAAGAGTCAGAAGGGGTGGCTGGGGCAGGGGCAGGGCAGGGGCAGGGCAGGGGCAGGTGCAGGCGCGTGGCAGGCGCCCCCGGGGTCCCGCGGAGGAGCTGCGGTCAGGTGGGCCAGGCTGCAGGAGAGCCCCAGGCGGCGGCTCCGCACCACGTCCCCGGGCCAGGCGGGGCCGGAGGGGGAGTAAATAAGAATAGGGTTAGAACACGAACATGCTGAACAGCTAAGGAAGGATTACGGTTCGGGATCCCCGGGTGGCTCAGGGGCTTGGCGCCCGCCTTCGGCGCAGGGCCTGATCCTGGAGACCCGGGATCGAGTCCCGCGTCGGGCTCCCTGCGTGGAGCCTGCTTCTCCCTCTGCCTGTGACTCTGCCTCTCTCTCTCTGTGTCTATCATGAATAAATAAATAGAATCGTTTAAAAAATAAAAATTAAAAAAAAGAAGAGTTACAGAGCAAAGGTTGCCAGAAAAAATAGCCCAAGACCGTTTGCTGAAGTGCCAAGAATAGTTAATAAATTTCACTGCATCTTCATTTCATAGGTTCAGTGCTGTCCTATACTCGTTACATGTATACCTCATTTCATCCTCAAAACAGCTTTAAGTTGGAGGTTATTATACCTACTTTACGGTGAAGGAAACGGAGGCACACAGGCATTAGTGATTTGCCCCAGGTCGCACCACCACTGAGAAATGTCCAGGAGCCAGGCATCTGCCTTCCGGGGCCACCAAAAGTACCACCCGATGTGGATCTGATCGGGAATGTTAGCAAAAGGCAAAGGAAAAGTGAACATGGTCACATGTTTCGTAAAAATGAGTACTGAGGGACCCCTGGGTGGCTCAGCGGTTGAGTGTCTGCCTTTGGCTCAGGTCCTGATCCTGGGGTCCTGGGATCCAGTCCCACATCCCGCTCCCTTCCAGGAGCCTGCTTCTCCCTCTGCCTGTCTCTGCCTCTCTCGTCTCTCATGAATAAATAAATGAAATCCTAAAAAAAAAAAAAAAAAAAAAAAAAAAAAAAAAAAAAAAAAATCAGTACTGAACTGAGGAGTGGACACAGACCAGGAAAACTAATGTGTACACCTCTGTTAATTGTTAGGAATGAAAAATTGCATCTAACATCTGCACAAACATAGTCAAGTTAATTCAGGCTAGTCACGAATTAGATTCTTGTAGTGGAAACCACTTCCCAGTTGTGAATTAAGAAATTTCCAAGGCTGTCTTTAAACCACCTTAGACAATGCAGTGGTAACCCACATGAATAGATTATTCCTTCTGTCTGTGTAGTAGGGCCTGTGACACAAGGGTGCAGGGGTGGAAGTGAGGGAGAAACTGACTTTGAACCATGTCATGTAGGAAGCAAGGCAAGTCTGACTGAAAGATGGACTTCTTTGAAGTTTAATTCACAGTTTCCATTTCCATTGTTATATTTCTGTTAATACCCTTAAGGGACAGCAATACCCCTCAGTAGGGATGATCCTTATCTCCGGACAACTGTAGCTCCTTCATTATCCTTGTCATCCTCACCATCACATTCACACTTATTCATTGCCTCTCTGTAGAGCTGCAGATATTTTATCACCTGTAGAACTGCATAAGACTCTCATTCCTTTAATGTGTACCCCCAAAATGGCATGTAGAAATTAAATATATATACACATATGTATAAAACATTATATAGTTCTATAATGCATATTAATTACATTATCTATCACAGGCATAAACATAATGACTAAAATTTAATATTAGATATATTAATCCCCTGAACTATAATCAGTGTCTTACATATATTTCTGCTAATAATAACAGTTAATATTTGTGTTCAAACCAATCCTTCTTACAGTTTCCTTTTATGTGTAAACATATCAAAATTCTATGAAATATGTATCATTATTTCTCCTGTTTCATGGATTAGGAAGCTGAGGCATGGAGGGGCTTCACAACTTACCAAGATCATATGCGAGGCATGTGATATATTTGAATCCTGGCTTCATGCACCCTGGCTCCAGGTGAGTATAGCTTTCTTGTTGTTAAAAATATTTGTGTTAAGGGGCACCTGGGTGGCTCAGTAGGTGAAGCGTCTGCCTTTGGCTCAGGTCATGATCCTAGGGTCCTGGGATAGAGCCCCGCATCAGGCTCCCTGCTCAGTGGAGAGGCTGCTTCTCCCTCTGCCCTTGCCCATGCTCTTTTTCTCACTCACTGTCTCTCAAACAAATAAAAAAATCTTCATTTTTTTTAAAGACTTTATTTATTTATTTATTCAAGAGAGACACACAGAGAGAGACAGAGACACAGGCAGAGGGAGAAGCAGGCTCCCTCCAGGTAGCCTGATGCAGTACTTGATCCTAGAACCCTGGGATCAGGACGTGAGCCAAAAGCAGATGCTCAACCACTGAGCCACCCAGGTGCTCCCAATAAATAAAATCTTTAAAGAAGTTATGTTAAAATATCTATGCTAAAATATTTCTGTATGTCATTCTTATTGGTCTAAATGTAAACTACAAGAGACTTACAAATCACATAGCTGAGAACTCCTTCATTTATCGAGTTTGTTAAGTATTTATTCTGAAACAAACTCTGTGGTAAGCCTTGTGAATTCCAGTACCACCCTCAGAGACAAAGAGAAAAGTTCTTCCAGTGTCAGATGAGCCCTGACACGATCTGCTCTCCCCATTCTCATCTCATGGGCCTCCTCAATTACACTTTCCTACTTGCTCACTCTGTTCCAGCAACCTGACAATCTTTCTGTTTCCAGAATGTATGTGGCATTTTTCTGCTCTGGGGACTTATGTTTGCCTTTCCCTCAGATATCTACATGGTTTTCTACCACAATCTTCAAGTCTTTGCTCAGTTTTTGCCTCCTTAGGCCTTAACGGGTAACTTCGCCACAGAGCTGGCAGTCATTGCCTCCTTTGTCCCTGCTTTATTTTTCTCCATGGCCCTTAGCATCTTATGAGATAGTGTTGAATAATCTTACTGATTTTTGCATTGTCTGACTTCCCCAACTGGAACATAAGGTCTGAGAAGGACCACCTCTTTATCCGTTATTGCATGCCCTGCACTCAGAACAGTGCCTGGTACATAGTAGGTACTCAATAAGTATGTGTTGAAGGAAATACAAATACCAGGCATTTTGGTGCTGTCAATGAACTTGTAATTCAGAAGTTAGAGAAAGGCATGGAGATGACAGTGTCATAGCTCTAAAGGCGTGATGGCATAGGTTCTCGCGGCAGTGATCCTGGGACCAAGAACATCTGAATCACTGGGATGCTTTAGAATGTAGATTCCTTAGCTCCACCCCCAAAACATTCTGAATCAGTAGAGTTGAGGTGGAGTTTGAGTTCCGTATTTTAAAGAACTGCTTTGGGTGAATTCCGTGGGCCAGTGCCCCAGGGGTAGTGGGAACACAAGGAAAGAGCATCAGTTCCTCCTGGACAGGGAACTGGAGAGGCCCAGGAAATGACAGCTAAACTCCAACAGGGTTCTTTCAGGCAGTGACCCCGCCTGGAGTGCAGAGTTAGGTAAATGTAATGACAAGAGGCAAAGGAAGTAAAAACATTGAGAGCAGAGAGGGGAAAAGCGGACAGATTTTCTTTCTTTCTTTCTTTCTTTC
This sequence comes from Vulpes vulpes, assembly GCF_048418805.1. Classification (NCBI taxonomy): domain Eukaryota; kingdom Metazoa; phylum Chordata; class Mammalia; order Carnivora; family Canidae; genus Vulpes; species Vulpes vulpes. The sequence goes on along the minus strand of NC_132792.1, from coordinate 128,383,183 downwards.
TTTCTTTCTTTCTTTCTTTCTTTCTTTCTTTCTCTTTGTTTTTTTTGTAATAAGTTTTAAAGCAATACAATCACTGAAATTTTGAGGCCGAATTTTTAAAGAACTTTCCTCATGCCTCCTTAGTTCCACACATGAACTGTCATATGGAAATGGCCACACTTCCAGCAGATTCATGGCAAGCATTGAGTATTGGACTCATTCAACTTACACAGCTTTTTATATTTGCAGAATGATTTGTGATCTCAGTAGTCTCTTAAAAAGAAAGTATGTTGGTTCCATTTTAATAATTTCCAAAATTATTAACAATCTGAGTAAATACAACCAAAAGTTTCTAAGTCCCAGCCAGGAAAGATTTACAGAGTCAGCCTGGTCTTCAACCCCTAGTTCCAGGAATAGCTTCACATGCATCTTTGATGGACCCAAAAATGCATGCTTTCACTCAACAGGTCCTAGCTGTTGTCAGGGAGAACAGAACTAAAACATGTTCCGATCAATTTAGGGCAAAAACTCTTAGAGTCACAGTATTAGATGTGATGATTAACAACATGCATTCTTCGAACGCTTTGAAACATTTTCAAAACATCTGGCGATCACCCTTCGAAGTTATGCTTCACAAGAACCTACGAAGGAAAGCAAACCTCCCATTTTCAAGACCAGGAAAAGAGGCTGATGATAGTGAAGTGACGGGCCAACCCCCGCTCTTCTCTTTTCTTCCTTCCAACTCGTTTCTTTATTCCTTCGCTTGTAGCAACAGGAAGATTGCCAAGGATCTGGAACTTCAATGTCAGGACAGGTAAGTAGGAAAAGAGGTATTTTGCTGCAGTGACCGTTAGGCTGTATCCTTTTCGCACAAGGGCACTAAAGCAACCGAGCCAGTTTTTGCTCGCGGTATATACTCCACTGGCACTGGGGTGTGTGGGGTTCCTCAAGGGAGAGAACACACATGTCTCTTTCTTCAGTTCACTATTTCACACACAGTTGCACACACATGTCAGTGGCCCCACCAGGACCTGAATTTAGCACTCAGGGTCCTGCTTTGCCTTGAATCACTTTGCTACTCAGAGAAATGGTTTGCATACAATTAACCTCTCAGAAATGTTGCCATAACCACTGGTACCACAGCACGAACATCCTTCATTTTATCCTCACATCTTGTGTTTGGCTTGTCTCAGAAGAAACTTGTAAATAAGTCTTTTTGGTTTTATTAACCATCCTTGTGGGCTGACAATGTTGTAAATTTGCAAGGGGTGCCAGGCCCGTAAAGGCTGATATGCTAAGCAGTCTGGGTTGGTCAAAGTGGGTTGTGGAGAGAGAGAGAGGAAGCAAAAGCATTTTCCTGTAATGCCCTGAGGCCTGGCCTTTCTTGGTGTCAGAACAAGGGCGGCACAGGCCAGGATAGTATCTAGGCAGCTAAGGAATAACTGGCCCCTTCTGTCAGCCTATTCTAGATGTCAAGGGGTTCCACAATTGGAGCTTGAGCACTGATGCTTCCTCATTTCTAGGAAAGGCTGTGGCAGTGCTGACTCCTCCCTGCCAAAAGGTGTAAGTGACCAACGGCCAAGTATTCAGCTCAGCTGATTAACTTACTCCCTGAGTGACCTTGTTGAGTTTTAGAGGTCAGGTCGAGGCAGTACAGGGCTGTGCATGAATGGTGAATGGGATGAGGCTCAAACATTTTCTGTGACTTAAGTAAGAATTCTAGACATCCTTGGCAGGTTGAAGGGAAGCAGCCAAGGCTGAATGTGGGCAGGCACATCTCGGATGAACTTGCTCTCACGGCCCAAGTGGAAACAAAAATCTAAATCCAACAGCAAACTCCAAATAAAACCCTCAACACTGCGAGAATTCAAAGATTATTTTTGTGAGTTTTATTACTAGAACCTCAACAGCCAAAGGTACTTCATCCGTGACATGGATTCTTAGTTTGGGAGGCTGTGGGGGAGCTCTCCAACTAGAGGTAGACACTCCTTGGCTCTGGGATCATTCTCTTAGCCCCAAATCAAGTGTCTGCTGAAGCTACTTACTTTCAGCAGCTGTAACCTGCAGCACCCTGTGGCCCATGGGCCGAACCCCAACCTGTGGTCTGTTTCTGTAGATACGGTGATACTGAACGCAGCCATGCCTATTCAGCTACATTTTCTTTATGGCTGCTTTTGTGTTACAAAGACAGACTAGTGGGGACAGAGACACAGCTCACTAAGTTAAAAATATTTAATCTGGTCTTTCACAGAAAAATTTTGCCAAATCCTGTTCCTAATTTTTCCTCTCTAATTCGGTCACTGTTTTCCCTTTACCTTTGTGCTCTTTTGCTAGAAAAGTGAGTTTGAATTTTAAAATTTCTAACTATGAGACATTTCAAACATAGAGCAAGCTAGAACATACAATAAACCCTGACTACCCACCACCAAGATGAAAACAATATTAATATTTCCTATCTTTATTTTGCAATCTCTTTCAATTTGGAAAGAAATAAAGCAATATAGGAAAAGGTAAAGTTTTGTTCTCCTATCTTCTACTCTGACGGAGATAACCAGCATCCTGAAGTTGGTTATGTCATTCCTGTAGTGCTTTTCCATGTTTACTAGTATATTTTGCATATGAGGGCATGTTTGTGTGCACACATTTGACCCTCACATATATATAATGCTACACCTTTAAATGACTTTTATTTTATTTTATTTTTTGAGCAACTTTTAAATTCAACAATACGTGTTTGAGATTTTACACATGGGTATGTTTTTAGAAGAAGTCTGTTCATCTCCACTGCTAAATCCTAAAGCACAATTTATATATTCACCTTACTGAGTGACAGCGAAGTTGCTTCTACTTTGTCACTGTTAACCAGCACTTTGTACTGAACAGTTCTCTGTTTATTTACACCTATCTGTTAGAGTTATACTAAAGGACACACTGAGAAGTGGAAATGCTGGCTCACAGGATATGTACAACTTGAGTGTGACTAAGTTTTGCACAGTTACTTTCCAAGTACTTGTACCAGTATTCTCTCCCCTGAGTAATATGTGAGTCCCTGCTGCTGCACACACTTGCTAACACTTGGTGTTACCAGATTTATTATGTTTTGCCTATCTGAAAAATTTGAAATGGCATCACATTGTTATTTTAATTTGCATCGTTCTGATTACAAGGGAGTTGATCACCAAGTTCAAATACTGAAAGGGAGTAATAGCAACTTCTTATAAGTAAATTGTCATACTTGTTATAAGTATAACTTATACTATAAGTATATTTTAACTTTTCTAGTTAAAATATTAGTAAAGGAAAAACAAAAAGTACTGACTATAAATCTTCTGAACTATCATGAGAAGAATAGGAAGTGGCTTGCAATTTCAAAGCAGAATGATCAGGGCATCCCATATGACTCAGAACTTTGAAATCCAAATGGATTCATTTACTTTTCCAAGTGACATTGCCTGAGTGGAACACTGACTATCATTTTGTTCCAGGAGAAGTTTAATTTCATCTGGAAAAATTACATTATGTTTTGAAAAAAGGTTTTCGACCAAAGAAGAAATGATACTATCATTACTTGCTTTGACTTCTGGATAGCAAGTGTATCATTTAGGAATTTGCAATCAGAGTTCTTAATCTTTGAAACAATTGTTGGGATAAACTCAATCTAGGATGTGTAATGCCGAGGCAAGATGGCAGCAAAGCATTAAGTTAAATAAGAAAATGGATGGGAAAGTTCTCTGAATGCTGTAAGATTATACACACATGGTTGCTTTTCTCAAGAGCAGAGCCACTTGGGAACGGGAGTGAGAACATGGTTTCTGGGACTGGAGCTGCCCATCTCGTGAGACTGTGTGACTCACTACTGAGCTTCCCTGGGTTCTCCTCTGTAAAATGATGTTAATGGCACTTCCCACCCCCTTTCCATGTTGCTGTTATGAGGAAGGTGACACTGAGATCTAGTTATAGTCCGAGTCCTCTCTGAGTGAAAAGAATTACGAGTTTTATTTGAAAGGAAGAAATTATGAGCGATCCATTAAGGATTTTGTAGCCAGTGATATTGTTCTTGCAGCCATTAGGCAGAACCTTTATTATTATTATTATTATTATTATTATTATTATTATTTTCAGGTGAAGATTTTAGGCTGGGACTCGGGGAGCCAGTCATACTTCAGTGATTCTGTCCTACTCAACCTCTTTCCTCATGTCTTCCTAGGACAGCCTTGTGTGTTCAGGGTGAGCTTCTAAAACAAAAGGCTTCCAGTTCTCTGACAGCAGGGTGTAGATTTTTCTGTCTATGTATACATAAAAATTAGAGGGGCCTGTCTAAAATGCGTGAGTGAAATCAGAAGCATCCTGCCCATGCACCCCACCAACACACTCTACTCCACGCTACTTTATTTCACTTGTGTGACAGTGCATAGCAATGGGACATTGCATGTGGTAAAGCCTGATAAAGCTGTGTATGCCCTTTCACTTCCTCTGGAATTCATGACAAAAGTATTTTTATTATTTTTCTTTAATCTTTTGATATCTTTTACTGATTTTTCTTTCTCTGGCTTCCTTTTAGAGGTTAGTGTTCCCCAAGGATTTTTCCATAACCCTGTTTTCTCCTTCTCCACATTCCTACTTAGAATTTCATTTGCATCAAGACTTCAGCCACCGGCTGCTATCTGCTCATGACTCTCAGACTCTATACCCAACTGCCTGGCAAACATTCCCTATAGGCACCCCAAATTTTATATGTTCCAAATCTCATCCTGTTTTCTCGCTCAGCTCCTCTTCTGAAAGTAACTATCTCAGTGAAGAGCACAACGTTTATTCTTCTTCCCAGGCCAGAGAGCTGAGAGTGAGGGCAGGCCCTATTTGATTTACTACCTGAGAGCCAATGTCCTCATTCTTCTTGCTAACAGGAGCACAACATTGGTTAGGTACTGGTGTCCAGGTTCTTCATGGGCACGTCTACATACCATGGAGTACAGAGTTGATAGGTCCAAGTCAGGGACTAAAAGATGTAAGAAATAGCCCCCTGAGAAAGATTTTTACTCTCTGATAAAAAGAGATGCCAGAAGAAGTTATTGTTCTGGTCTGGGTTTATTTGTACAAGGATCTGGTGACTGAGGCTACAGCAGCCACCAGGAAGGTACAGCATGGGATGAAAGTCAAACCTTTATAATATAAAGCACAAAATGGAAAGCTGCTGGATTCTTGATTACATTGGTAAGCCATTGAATTAGCCAACCCTATAACTGCATTATCTCTGGACTTCAATGATGTCAGTTAAAAAACCCTTCAATATTTAAATCACTTTTATTTGGGTATGGAGAATATCCAAACTTATCTTCTCACATATTAAATCCATTAAAAAGACCTTATTGCCTTTCTTGCCTCACTGTCAAACTCCACTGTTATATTTGGGTCCTCATCACCTGAATATTACACCAGTCTCCTCATTGGCCTCCCTGCCTCCAGATTCACACTCACATCCACCTTCTAGGCTCTTATCCGAGTGAACATCCTAGCATGCAGAGCAGTCTATATTATCCCTTTCAGTCTTCCCTTTTCAGATTTCCCATCACAAACAAGTTCAGTCTTTGGCACAGTGGGTAAACCTGTGATCTTTGTCCCCTCTAGTCTCATCATGTTATCCCCTCACAATATCACATTACACTTGAAACACACAAAACCATGTGTCCTACCACATGCAAGGTTATTTTCCACCTGCAAACATTTGCAGTTATTTCTTTTGCCTGAAATACTGTTTCTCTGACAACTGGTGGGTATTTAAGTTTCAATTCAAATTCCACTTCCTTTGCGACGGCATCTGTGCTTCCTGTGTTCTTCATTTCTGCCATAATCATACCTGCCTCATCACAATGAACAGGCCTCTGTGTGGCTATTGGCTACATATTTCCCTCACTGGATTGTACGTTATTGGAAGACATGATATTTATTTATTTATTCTTTTAGAAGATGTGATATTTAATCTTTGTTTCCATAGTGACTTGTGGTCAGTCTACAGAATAGTTTTAAATACTTATGTATGTATGAATGAATGAAAGAGTGAATGATTACATGGGTTCTAGCTACACCAGTATAAATGTGAATGTTTTTATTTTTAAAAACTATAAAGAAGAACTTGAGACTGGATTAACTTTTCAGTAGCAATTATACTTTTATGCAAGCCTTTAATCATAATGATTTAATATATATCAAGTTATCAAAATCAGATGTCAACCTAACTATTAAAGTGGAGTAATTTTTTTTTTTTTACAACCTAATAGACTGGTGCCTATGATTCAGTAGTAATACTTTTGCAGGTCCTTATTGTCCTTCTATTTCAAACTGTTGTCCACGTCTCTTTGTTCTTTCTGCCGCTGACCTAATGTTCTTGTCATCTGTCATCTTCCAGCTGGTATTTGGTACAGTCCTGCGGGTTAAAGAAAGTCTTTCCAAGGGGTAGCAAGGATGGTTTTAGAGAAAGCAACGTTAATATCCTCAGCCTCCATTTCTTCCTTCTAAGAGATCTGCCGAAGAAGTTGTCTTTATGCTAAAGTTGTCTGCAACAGGCCAGACAAGTTCTCCCTCCCTACCTCTAACAGTATCCCTTCCTCCACTTGATAAAAGGAAGGGACAGGCTGTCATCCACCTGTACTTCTACTGTGGCTGTCTTGCCTAGAGTATAAGAAAGGTTCCAGAGCATCAAATGAAAGGACAATTTTAAATATTAGAACTCTCACTAAAAAGGTAAAAGTCATCTTAATAAATTCTTTTTCATGTCGGATTGTTCCCAGTAATTTGCTTTAAATCTACACTGAAGAGGCACTTGGGTGGCTCAGTTGGTTAAATGTCTGCATTCAGCTCAGGTCATGTGCCCAGGGTCCTGGGATTAAGCCCCACATTGGGCTCCCAGCTCAGCAAGGAGCCTGCTTCTCCCTCTCCCCCATGCTCCTGCTCTCTCTTGATGTCTCTCTCTCTCTCTGTCAAACAAGTAAATAAAAATTTTTTTAAATCTTAAACCAACATTGAAGGAAGATTTAAATTGTCAGGTGATATATATCACCAAAAATAATTTTTTGATGATGAGCATTATGTGATTACTTACATGCAAGTAAGTCTGAAAAGTTTTAAGAAATTGAGACATTGCTATTAGGAAACACATTTCTGTTACAGCCTATTTTTGTGAACATATTTACTTAGTATATATTATATATAAAATATAATCATACACATACACACACATACAGTATATGGTAGAGATTTTCTGTCGAATCTTGTTTCTTTCTGGCAATAACTACTATTTATTCATGAAAATATAAACAACAACAGTAAATCTCCATGTATGAAGCATCTTTTAAAGAGAGGTAAATAATTAAAATTTACCTTTTTTGTATTTAATAATCAGTTCTTAAATTTGTGATTTTTCTTTCTTATTTATTTTAGAGAGAGCATGGGAGCATGTGCATGCAAGTGTGGAGGGAAGGGCAGGGAGAGGAGGAAAGAGAAGGAGACTGACTAATCGCTTAGGTGCCCTTTCTTCTCTCGATCTTAATTTTAGAGGTTTTGGGTTTGAAAATCTTTTTTTAAAAGTATTTATTTATTTATTATTTATTTATTTATTTGTTTATTTATTTATTTATTTATTTTAAAGAGAGAGCGCACCTGCACAAGTTGAGGGGTGGGTAGAGGGGGAGGATTAAGTAGAGGGAGAGAATCTCAAAAAATTTAAATCGACAAGCTTTTTTAAATTAAGAATATAAGAAGGGATAAGGCATCTGACTGGCACAGTTTGTTAAAGTTCAGACTCTTGGTTATGCCTCAGGTCTTGATCTTAGAGTGGTGAGATTGAGCCCCACCCTGGGTTCTGAGTTCAGCCTGGCATCTGCTTGAGATTCTCTCCCTTTCCTTCCCCTCTTCCCCACTGCCCTCCCCTCTCCCTCTCCCACTCTCTCAAAAATAAACAAACAAATAAATAAAATCTTTAAAAAGAAGAAAGCCTTTCAAACCCAAAACCTCTCATCATAGGATAAACCTATGGGGAGACCTAGAGAGAAATATGAATTCAAGGAAAAAATAATGTCAAATTTCCTTACAGGAAGTGCATCTACAACTACTTTTTTAAATGTATAATAATAGGCATAAAATATAGCTATTGTATTTAGCTATTATGGTATTTAGATTCCTTTGGAGATATTAAAAAGAATATTTTAACCATCTTATTTTAAAACATCAGTGTTGCAATATTCTTTAAATGATATTTGCTGCAACTTATATGTCAGTGAAAGAGTTTGTGAGAGGTTATATAGATTTCGAACTAAAAATGTTTATAGACTAGTACACTAAGTATATTATTATATTATTATTTCTAACCGTGAAAATTGTGTTAACAATACCAGGCAAGAATAATAATTCATCCTCGAATTCTCTGATACATAAAAAGTTTATGTCCCCAAGTAAATGTTATGAAGAAAGATCTGACTTTGTTTCTGTCCTAGGCATGGACTCATGTCTCCCAAATTCTGCAACCTCTCTTTTCTGACAGGTTTTCAAAACACTGTTGGCTAATGGGTCCATAGAGGCCTGGAAAGTCCCATATTAAGTAATTTAATTAAAACAAGAAGTCTGGTTTGGTTGGTATTAAGTCTTAGGCACCCTGCCTTTTTCATGTTAGCTCCTATTGACAACTGATGCTGAATTCAGACAAATTAAAGGGTAAATTCAAGGCTCTTGACCAAAAAAAACAAACACAATCAGAGACAACCAGGAGACTTATGCCAATGGACATGGAGTCATGGAAAAAGTAAAAAAAAATTAAAAAAAGAAAGTATCACAAATGTATTTAAAATGAATACTAATATCCAGTGACCAAACCTGTCTCTATACACCTATAACAGGCAGTACTTATACTGTAAGCATTAATTGGTTTATTCATTCATTCCACCATAGAGGGTGTTCTATGCACCTTCTTAGGCGATGGGATACAAAGATGAGTAAGACATCGATTTCATGCCAGGAACAAGACAAATGAACAAAAAGTTGCATTAACTGTCAAGTAGGAGACTAGTTAGTTGTTGGAGTAATCCATGGAGGAAACAATGTGGGATGTAACTAAGGGGCAATTGGAATAGAACAGAAGGAAACATTTTAGATACTTGAGCTTTAACATGTTGAAAGTAATTGAATGGCTATGAGATGAGGGACATTGGAAAACCTGGGTATCTGCCTCAGACAACAGGAAGCTGGGGACCAGGCTAGCTTTCCATGATCAAGAACATGAGAGGAAGAGCTGGCTGGTGGGGTCAGGGAAGTCTCCAAGCACAGGAAAGCTGTTTAGTCCAAGATGGGCTTCACAGGGTTGATTTGAAGGGATGTCATTATGCGGGGGTGATTAGATCACTCATGGGTTGAGCAAGAGGAGAAGTGGGTGGTAGGTGGAACTCTGGGGACATAAGCTCTTCCAGGAACTGAGGAAAAGGAAACCTACAAAGGAGGCCAAGGGAAGGCAGGGATAGCCAGGCTGTGAGGAGGCAGATGAGGGAACACTGACACGTGATCATGTAATCACTGGATCGATGGTCCACCAGTCTTGGGCTGGGGGGTTTTAGAGACATAGTGGGGTGAGAGCAAGATTGTAGAGGAGAGAAGGTGAAGATAATATGTAATGGATTCTGATTTTCATACTTTGAAATGTTGTTGGTAAACTGTAATCATCTAGCCTTCCAAATATTTAACAACTTACTCTAAGTGAAGTCAAAGGACCAATTGGAAAGGACAGAAAGTACTTTCTGAACCACAACCTCAGAAACCCAAGCAATATCACCCTGGAAAGCTGAGCAAAATGAAGCAAGTGCCAACCTGATGCCTGGGCTTGAAGTTCCCAATACTTTTTCTGAGATTGCCCTGGATTTTCAAATAATTATCTTCCTCCAAACACCTAAGCTTCTAGTCCTCTTCAATGGAAAACTCCATCAATGTAGAGATCAAGTCTTTTTTGTTCACTACCATATCTCTGAAACTTAGCCCAGGTCCCAGCATATCGAAATGACCAATTGGGACAGGCCAGGTGGCTCAGCAGTTTAGCACCGCCTTCGGCCCAGGGCATCATACTGGAGACCTGGGATCGAATCCCGCATCAGGCTCCCTCCATGGAGCCTGCTTCTCCCTCTGCCTGTGTCTCTGCCTCTCTCTCCCTCTCTCTGTGTGTCTCTCATGAATAAATAAATAAAATTTTTTAAAAAAGAAAAAAAGAAAAATGACCAATAAATATTTATTGAATAAATGAACAAAGATCTAATATTTTAGAGAATTATTTAAATCTAAATTATGTCATAATTGCTCATATTCAAACGGCCAGAATACAACTGATATTTGAGAAAAAGAAAACCTGAAAGATTAGGAATCAGTCCTTTGCCTTTTATTTGGGAAATAAAGTAACTATAGTGTACCATTCATGCAGCAAATATTTACTAAGTGCACATGTGCTCATGATATGTTTGGTGTCCATTCTGCTTTTTATAACTCTGTTTAGATCTTTCCTTGGATCAGCCTAATTATAAATAATATAAATAAAAAGGGCCTTTACTGAACTTTTGAAGTAATTCTAGGGAATGTTTCTTGTTAACATCAAATAGAGCCAGTTATACCTTAAGCCAAGCTTATCAAATATTTTCTAGTATATTGTTTCCAAACACAAGGATTGGCACATTTTTCTTTAGAGCAACTTCTATAACAATATCTACTATTTGCATTCAATACAAATTCAATATAGGACTCTTTTTCTTTAATAAGTGATCCTCAGACTTCATTACAAATGAGACACATGTGGGGACTTGTTAAAAATGCAGATCCCAGGACCACATACTTCAGGAGTTCTGATTCACAAGATTTGGGCTAGAACATGAGAAATGGCATTTATAATAATCATTCCATATTCTAAAAAACACAGCCTAAATTACTTGTCTAAAATAAAATTATCTGGGCTCTGGTCCAGTGCCCAGGGCAAACTTCATTAATTATATCCTCATTAATAAGGACCAGAGACTAATCCAGTGGTACATAGCAATCAGTGTTAAAGTTAATTGAAATTTAGATCTAACATCTCTTCTTTCTGTGAGCAATTTCCCCATGTTTAGAGTAGAGGACTTCTTTCATGGTTTGTGACAGGAAGATGTGAGGGAGATGATTTGCAATTAATTGTGATGTATGTTTCCACTTAGGATGTCTTTCTTCTCAAGCCTGTGTGCTGCAGCTTCTGCAGCTCCACAGATCTCAATGTTGGGAGAAATCCCTGCGTGGGGCCCAGGGGAGAGGATCTGCACAGGAACCTGGCCACTGCGACTCAGGTGTAGTGGAGGCTGGCAGTCACATACACTCAGGCCTGCACAAAGATCAACTTGTCTGATTCTCATGACCTGCTTCCCCTTCTCTCCTTCCACTTTCCCATGAAGTTTGGGGCTCTTTCAGGCAACACATATAGAGTGGGAGCTTAAAGAGATAAAGAGAAACCATAGCAGTAGCTATGGTGAAAGGGGCCACATAAAAAAATCTGTATATTTAATATGAAGAAAATCATAGGTATTTGGTAGAGTTACTGGATATGGTAGTGTTGGGTGATGAGGGAGAGTGATCCCTCAGAGCTGCAGTCAGTATATGAGGGGTTGCCATGTGGAAGACACAGTTAAGCCTCGCCTGGCTACTCTAGATCAGGCGAAGGCCAACAAGCAGGTAGAGCAGGGCCAAATATTCTTACTGAATGTGTACATTTTTTAAAAGATAAAAACTATCACTCTATAAAAAGTGAATGTTGTCCAGAATACATAAATCCATAGAGACAGAACACAGATTGGTAATTTCCAGAGGCTGGAGTGGAGTGGGAAATGAAGAACTATTAATTAATGGGCACAAGATTTCTTTTTGGGGTAGTGAAAATGTTTTGAAACTAGATTGAGCTTATGGTTGCACAAGTTTGTGAATACTAGAATGTCATTGAATTATGCACTTTATTTTTTTTAAAGATTTTATTTATTTATTCACAAGACACAAACACACATAGAGAGAGAGGCAGAGACATCGGGAGAGGGAGGAGAAGCAGGCTCCAGGCAGGGAGCCTGATGTGGGACTCTATCTTGGGACTCCAAGATCACGCCCTGAGCCAAAGGCAGATGCTCAACTGCTGAGCCATCCAGGCATCCCAAAATGGTGCACTTTAAAATGGCTAATTTTATGGTATCTGAATTTTGTCTTAATTTAAAATACAACAGAGAAATTGATATAAAAATTATTTTTTGAACAAAATTGTGTCCAGTTAAAATCTAAATCAGTAAAAATCAACCACTTTTCTCAAAAATAATTTAACTTGGTTGCAGAAATTGTTTGCTATTTGTAGAAAATTTGGAGAATTTGGGAAACATTAAGGAGAAATATAAATAAATTCAATGACTATATAATCTTCTAACACATATGTGTTTTCAGTGTACTTTATAATTCTTCCATTTAGGTAGTGTCCAACTTTTCAACTTTTTAAGTAATACTGCTATAAATACCTATGTATGTGAATTTTGGAATATCACATTAACATAGTTCTCCAGAAATAACATTATTTTATCACAAAGAGATCTTTGGATTCTAAGATTTAATGGGTTTGAGTATTTGTTTAGGAAGTCAAGTGTCTTTGGTAGCTGCTGCAGGTCCTAATGAGAATGAACATGGAAACAGTTCAGAACTCCTTCCAAAGAACCTACAGAAGAGACAGGGCTACTCCAGAGCAGAAGCTATTCTGCTACTTCTGAGCAGAAGCAGAAGAATGACCATTTGATTGGTTGTCTATTTTCTCAGTTTACCATGTCACGTGATTGAAAGTGTAATAGAAAATACTGAAATTCTAATATAAGGGAATAGTGAGAGGCAAACATTATTTGGGGAAGGTTGTCTTTAAATAAATACAGGAGAAGAATTTGCTGGTGAAGAATAAAGGAAACATGTAAGTATCAGTATGAAACATCTATATGTGTGTTTAATAAATATCTAGTAATAAAAGGAGCCTTGACATCAAATGAGACAAGATCCTTATATATTAAAATACATATAAAATACAAAAAATGACTTATCTGGATAACTCAATAACAGGTTAGTAGACTAATTATTGAAGTTATGAATAAAATTTCCCCCTATTTTCTTTCTATTAGGGCCTTTATCCTCTTTTCACAATTAATTATGGATAAATTTTGATCTTAGAGTGTGATTCCCTGATTAATAACATCCATATCACCTGGGAATGTTTTAGAACTTTCCCTTCACCTCCACCCTCCAGATCTACTGAATCAGAAACTTTGGAGAGGAGATGGGATGTTTTAGGGGTCCAACAATCATTTTAACAAGGCTTGCTGATGATTCTGGTTTGTGTACATGAGCTTTCTGTTACAAAACTTACAGGCAGAGGGCTGTAATAATAAGAATTTTTAATAATTGGATGCAATTACTTTGCTCCTTGCTATCTGCAGTACATTTCTTATTTCCCTGACACATTGATTTAAAAAGCAATACAAGCTCTGTAAAAAAAAAAAAAATGTGTTAATTGTTCCTTATAAAGTTTTCATCTAAAATACTTAGTAAAATACTCACTACAATCTTCTTCTAAAATTCATAGCTCATTTGTTGTTTCATAATTCCACTTTTCTTGGAAGTTACATTTTAGTGAGGGTGCACAGGTCATAAACCAGTAAGTAATAAAAACTAAGATATTTTCAGGTAGCTGGAGGTGCTATGAAGAACCAAAAAAAAAAAAAAAAAGATTTGTTTGTGATGTCATTAGATTGAGTGGTTAATTAGGGAAAGCCTCTCTGAGGAGGACATACTACCTGAGACCTCAATACCAAGAAGGACTGACACTCTTCTTTCTGGAAAGAAGCAAGAGCTAGCACAGGAATGACTGGGTCCTTGCAAGAGAAAGACCAGTGTGGCTAGTGATTAGTGAGCTGGGGAGCATATCAAGATATGGGGAAGAGGCAGGTGGGGACCAGATCATACATGGTCTTATGGACTAAAATAAATGTTTGGACTTTATTGTATGTTTGATAAGAAGCCAGCACAGAGTTTAAAGTAGCAAAGTAATATAATCTAATTTCATGTCTTAAAAGCCTTAGCACTCTTACTGCTCTGTGAAAAAAGAATATATTGATGAGAAAGCAAGTGGAAGACCATAAAGGAAGCTATTGGGATAATCTAAATAACAAAGAATGGTGATGGAGAAAAGGAGAGAGAAATGGCTTTGAGACATATTTCAAGGATAAAAACAACATGACATATATTTGGTTAGATTTGAGATGAAGCAAATTTTTTTTGAAATAAGAAAAACTAAGGGAAAAGCAATTTTAGGACATAAGTCAAGGATTGGATTTTTTGCCATGTGAGACGTCTATTAGATACCCAAGTGGAAAGGATCAGTTAAGTTGTTAATATGAGTCTAAAGGTAACAGTGGGGGAAAGATGGTGTTTAAAGCCAGGGACACAGATGAGTATGCATATTTAGGCAGATATTAGAGAAGAGTGAGTGCCTGAAACAGCTCTGGGGCCCTCCTACCTTAAAAAGTTACACAGAGAAGGAGGAAGAGTAAAGAAGATTGAAACAAAGCATCCAGAGGTGAATAAAGTAAAAGGGGAGTGAATATCACATAAGCCAAGAGAAGATGTTTCAAGAAGGAAGAGTTAACTCTTTGGAATGCTACTGAGATCAAGTAGGTGAAATTTCAGAAAAAAACCTCACCCATGAATTTGTCAAGATGGAGGCCACTGTCAACTGAACAAGAGAAATTTCAATGGAGATGCTTTAAAAGGAAGTCACATTCAGTAGGGATAAAGAGAGAATGAGAGACAAGAAAGTAGAAACAGTGACTAAAGGAATTTTGCTATACATGAGCCACACAGGAAGGAGATGGTGGCTGGAATGGAGAGGGGTCAGGTTGTGGGGTTACGGAATGATTATGGATTATTTCAGTGTATGTGATGTGCAGTGGTGCCATTAAGCTTATTCTTCACTGAAACAACAACAAATGATTCCAACAAATCGTATAAATCCTCAACATATGTCATACTCTTATAAGGCCAATCAATTGAATTTTAACTTTTTCTCCACTCACAGTTTTATTAAATGGTTTTTATTAAACGGACCTATTTAGTCCAATGTGTTTTTGCCTCACTTTCCCCTCTCCATAATTTAAAGTATTAATTTCTGTTACTCCCCCACTTTGATGAGGTCAAAAGACATTAGAATAAGATAATATCTCAAAAGTACTTTAAGTCTCTTGGAGGTACTCTATATCAGTAAGGCTTTTATTATTTTTCCTCATTTACTCATTTCCTTTCTCTCTCTGGGAGGGCACTTTTGAGATTATACGAGGTTGGGATTTATGAGTTAAACAACACAAATACTTAACACAAGTACTAGCACTTAAAGAAAAAGGGATAGGGGTCATTGCATAATATTGTAAATTTTGGGACTAACAATTTTGTTTTGTGGGTTTTCTTCCTGAGGCTGTGTTCCAGAGAGGGCAATAAAGGGTAAAACTCATTAGTGCATCATTATCTTTTGTCTGAAGGAAACAATGTGTGGTTTCTGGGCAGCCCACTTGGTGTTTGCATTGGTCCTGGATGTATTTCAAACCAACTATATTGTTTGAACAATTCTCCCTCTTAAACATGAAAAAGACCACCACTAAACCACAGAGTTGATGCTAAATTACTAGGTGATGACTCTTCTGGCTCCTAAAGGTTTCTAGATCTCAGTCACTGAAATCATGGATCTTTCTTCTAATGAGAAAGATCTAAGCCTCTATGGTAGACCTCCCATGCAGTCTCCCCACTCCTGCCCCCAGTGTGCTCCATGGACTTCTGAGAAGTTTGGTTTAGAATCAAGGTCATTGAGTTTTCTCCAATCCTGACTCTTAATAGTAATTCTCTGGAAACTGCATAATATTTCCAGGTCAAATCTGCGAATTCACAATTATCAGCAACTGTATAATCAATAAATATATTTGATAATGAAAATCCATTCTGTTTTCTCTTTATCAAAATGAGGCGTTAAATAGATAGCAGTGATTTTATTTTTATTCTGTTGTTCACTAATTTTACTTATCTTCCTTAGGGATTTCATTAGACTTTATTTCTATTTCTGTTTTCTTTTTAAATAGTGATATCAAAACAGCTGAAAAGATACATCTGAGGTCATCTGGGAAGAAATAATGTTCATAGGGATTTCCATCGAATATAGTACCATATACTGTGTCTTCAAAATATTTATTATTGACTTATTTGTCTGATGTATTGATTGATCAATCATTTTGTTTTGCTTATTGTTTGGTTTGTTTCTTGTAATCATATGTCTAGATTTAAACAATAGCAATAAAAACAAATGCCTATCTCCTGGTTTATATTATTTCTCAATTATGCAAAAGTTTCAAGGTTTTAATGTCAGAGACCTAGAAAACTATAGAAACAGAAGAGAGTCATCGTATAGTAACTTGAGCCTCAAATCTGTGCTTGAATTGTGGGTTTTATTTTTGTTCTTATGATGATTAGTGTCCAGTATGATCCAGTGATGCAACATACATGGTATATATGGAAAGATGATGGTTAAGCTGTGATTGGTGTTGTCCTCTAGTCAGACTGCCTGGCTTACAACCCCATATCCAACACTGTTCACTGGCAAAAACTCAAGCATGTTTTGAACTCTCCTTGTATCATGGTTTCCTCATCAATAACCAGATAAGAAAACTGAAACTCCATCATTATTAAGGGCTGAGATTCAAATTTATGTCTTACAAAATGTTCCTTGCTTTTTCCAAATATATCCCAATTACTCATAAATGAAAATTCCCTTTACCTTTTTATAGTTTAACAATGTGCCTTTATAATTACATTATTTATATGTCCAAAGAAAACCATAAAATATTTAAAAATGGAAACACTTTAGCATGCCATTTTGAAATTCTTAGTAAATTTTGTACAAGGAGCCCCATATTTTTTTTATTTTCTCTGGGTATTCACACTTAGAGACACAGAATTCAGGGACTATCTGCTTCTCTCCTGGATGTCCTGTATTTCTGAAGGAACTGATTATTCCAGCATATTTATCATCTGTTGCTGCCCATTCTTGTGTCCTTGGTAATACTGCATAACAACTCTTCTTTAAGATAAGTTCTTTTATTTCTCTTTAATTATGAATTTGTTGAAAAAAAAATTTTAAATCAGAAATATTACATTATAGCTAAGAACATCCATAGTGCCAGGAGAAAATAGGAGTCCTGTGACATACACCCACTATGTAAACCCTCACCTTTCAAAAATCCAAATCCTATGTAGCATTGCTCAAAGATGTTTTAGAGATGCTAAGACAGCGGAGGTGGTACTTTATGAAGCAGGAGGTTTTGTCATCAGTGTTATTTCGCTCACTTTCACAGTCTTAAGAACAAAATACCATTATCCTGCAAGTCATGCCTATTCAACTCCTTTCATATATGCCAAAGAGTTGGTCTTCTCATATCTAAAGATGTCAGTTTTTTCCAATTAATTTAGGCTGTAACTGACCTGCTTATGCTTTTCCAAGGAATATATATTTTTGGAAGGCAATGGAGCAGAGAGATGCTGGTGCAGAAGTGAAAACTGCAGTTTTGAAATATTATCATCTATCCAATTCTGCCATCAGTTAGAGGGACAGGGCTAATTCACTCGTATTTTAAAAAATCAATAATTTCCTTGCTAAATATACTTGCTTTTACTCTAAAGGATGGGCAACAATTCTGAACAGAAAATATGTCCTCCTTAGTCTATATTATGTGGAGAGAAATGTATTCTTGCCTTTGTCACTTTTTAACTATTAATTCTTCCAATGCCTGAAGGTCAAAGTGGACTATTGAAGCCTAACAGTTTCTGGATTTGTTGTCTAGATGAATTCATAAGAAAAGCTACCTCCATTGGTAAAAATTTTTAATATATATTTTTTAAAGATTTTACTTATTTATTCATGAGAGACACACAGAGAAAGAGGCAGAGATACAGGCAGAGTGAGAAGCAGGCTCTATGCAGGGAGCCTGACCTGGGACTCGATCCTGGGTCTCCAGGATTGCTCCCTGGGCTGAAGGCAGCACTAAACCGCTGAGCCACCAGGGCTGCCTAAAAATTATGTTTTGATCAAAAAAGTATATATCATTCAGAAACATCCACCTCACAAAAAGAAACATCCTTCTGTGGAGCAACATGTTTCACTCTGATCCTACCCCAAAAGAAGCTTTGAGTAAAAAAACCTGCATGGATGGTTTGGCACTACTGGACAATAATTGGAAAAGAAAACCTCTCAAAGTACAGATTGTCTTTATGTAAGGACAGCATGTTTTTATTTCTTGATTAATTTATTTCTTGAAAGAATGTCAGTTAATTCTAAAGACCAGTGTTCTTGTGGGTTTTCAGAGTGTATTAAATTGCTGTTGTTGATGATGTTTTTTCTTTTTCTTTTTTTTTGTTTGTTTGTTTGTTTTTGCTTTTTCAAGTTTCCTGAGTTTTGGGGAGGAAGAAAGCTGATTGTCAGCTTCAAGCAGTAACAGTCTTGGTGGAAACCAATTTTAGAAAATGATTCATTTTAAACGTATTAGGCTAAAAGCTCCTAAGTACATTTAAGACTCTTGAAATAGATTCTTTTAAAAAGCAGGTATTTTTGGAAATTTAAGGACTACCCCTTAAGTTTTCCAAATGTACATTTCTCATATTAGTTTATGTGAAAAACAGAGGTTAGTGATGTGTATGAGAGCGTTTGCTCATACACTCAATGTTCTTAGGTTGGGGGTATAATTGTAATTGGTATTTTTTTTTCTCTCCCTGCCTATAGTAATAGCTTTTTGCTAGTGTCGCTGTTTGGAGTGATTCTTCTATCATGACTCTCTTTTTTTCTTTTCTTTTCTTTCTTAGTTATTATCTTTATTTCCTCACTTTTTTTTTTCTGGTAATAGGACCTAGCTTTTATGACCACCATTTCCAAAAATAAAACTGCTTTATTCTCACTGGAAAACCAACCAATCATACTAAATTTCTATATTTCTAGGTCAAGATAAGCTGGATATTAGCATATATGGTATTCACTTAACACCTGTTTTTAAAAAACTCTGAAGCCATATTTGTATTGATAGAGATTAAGTGTTCTTTCTTCCTTTACCTTTTTATTTCTCTTAGTTTCCTGAATTTAATCCTTAGTATTTGTCTAATATGTTCTGGGGACAGAAAGACACACTTCTTGCTTGATAATATAATCAATATTTTTCCATTTTCCACGAAATAATGTAAGATAAAATGAAAAAGACTTAAAAATGCTGTATGAAAAGGCAGTCACTTATAAAAGCCAGCTCAAATTCATCTACTTCGGAAAACATTTTTTGTTTATATCCCAAGCTTGTGTTTCTCCCTCTCTCCTTTCATTGGGAGGGGGTAACTCATCACTATTTTTGCATTTTCCTTATGTTCAGTTTCTCTAATTTGTTCTTAAAGTCTTTGAATGTAGGTGTCATGTCTTAAAATTGGAATGGGCCCTAGTGGTCTTCCTGTCCATTTTCTATACACAGGAATCCAAGCTGTAGAATACACACCTTGCTCTTGACTGTTTTCACAGAACAGTGACTGCTGGGTGAGACTCTGGGACTGAGTAGAATGTAGACTCTGCTTGCAGATAGGCTGCTTTGCGGGACAGCTATGAAACAGATGTTTCATAGAGTGTTTTTTTCCATATAGATTATAAATTTGTTGAGAGCAGGAATTATTTTTTCACATATATTTATCTTTTTAAAGTTTTTTTTTTTTTGTATAGAATTTGTATTAGTGGACCAAAAAAAGTTTTTTTTTTTTAAAGCCAGTTTGAACCAACAATCTGGTTCAACATCCTGTCTTTCATATTTTTTGGAAAGTAGAAAAAGTAGACTAAAGTACCAAAATAAACTCCTAATATAACTATAGTTTGGGTAAACTTTGTTTTTTGATCCCACTGAATTCTTTGAGTCCCTTACTCTCTTCTGGTTTCTCCGCTCTGAGTTACAAAGGTTTGTATTTTTCTGATTCTGTCTTCTGAGTGATGGTAGCAGCTTATAAATGTCATTAGTATGCTCTTGCTTATGGTTTCTTATTTTTTTAAAAAGATTTTATTTATTTACTCATGAGAGACACAGAGAGAGACAGAGGGAGAAGCAGGCTCCCTGCACGGAGCCTGATGCAAGACTCCATCCCAGGACCTTGGGATGACGACCTGAACCGAAGGCAGTCACTCAGCCACTGAGCCACCCAGGTGCCCCAGTTTCTTATTTTTATATACCTTAAATATGAAACAGGAAAAGACAGTAAGTATCCCAAAGGAAGTACAAATGGCTGGACATTAATGACATGTTAGGATATTATCTATTCACAATGGAGAGCCTTCTTCATTCTCTCATATTGTGCTTAAAATGTCCAATTCTTTCTACCCTTAAGGCCATATCTATATACATATACATATAAAATATATTCAACTTGGTTTTATATATTGTATACATGTGTGTATATATATACTGCATACATATATATGTATATATATTGTAAACATTCTACACATATATATACAATGTATACAATATATGTATATATATGTGTCATATATGAATATATGCAATATAGGTCATATATACACATATATCTTGCCCATATACATATTGCATATATATGTGTATATATATGTATATATAGATAGCAATTCAACCAAGTTTTCTTACAATTTGAAGTAGAGAATTGGAATTTTTTAAAGATTTTTCAAAATTTATTTTAGAGAGAGACAGTATCTCAAATGGGAGGAGTAGAAGGAGAGGGAGATTGAGAATCTCAAGCAGATTGCTTGCTTGAGCTGAGAGTTTGACACAGGGCTCAATTTGAAGACCCTGAGATCATGACTTGCGCTGAAATGTAAAGTCAGACACTTGAGCAACTGCACCACCCAGGTGCCTCTGGAATTATTTTAATTGAAGTTTGGAATACAATAAATATTATATTAGTTTCAGGCATACAGCAGAGTGATTCAACAATTATATATATTATGAGATGCTCATCACAATAAATGTAGTCACCATCTGTCACCATACAAAGGTATTTACACTATTATTAACTATGCTGTACTTTCTATCCCCACAACTTATTTTATAACTTGAAGTTTGTATCTCTTAATCCTCTTCTGAACAAAAAAAATAAACAAAACTAGAAATAGACTCATAAAAACAGAGAAGAAACTGATAAACCAGCAATATTTACTACACCTTGGATTGTTCATATAAGCGTATTTGTGTGTGTGTGATATGTTTTTAGGTATAATTTTAATAATAATTGAAATAATTAATAATAATTGAAATGTCACAGAAAATCCTGAGGCTGGGAGAGAAAGATTGAGAAAGTGTTGAAATTAAAGTAAAAAGTAAATATACAACCTAGAATTGTGGAACACTTTCATCAAGGAAAGCCATGAATAAAACTCTGGGCAGGCTCCTGCCTTGATCATAATGAATTTGGCTTCCAACACATTCAAGGCTCTATAGAATGCTTTACCCTGATAAAGCAGCTTTGGAACAGTGGTAATTAAATAGGAGGGTAGACATTTAATGGTAAATACAATTTTACTACCTTTTTGTCAACTTTTAGTGATGATGTGGAGCAAGAATGACTAATAATGAATTTATAGTAGATTTATGAAATGATTCCAGAGAAATTTTTGGAGGTCCTTTGACCTCTAAAGGTACTGTTGTCAGGTGTTCTACTCAAAAGGCACCTCTGCCCTATCAGTTCTCTTCTAAAAGAGTGTTTGTCCTGCCCCTGAGAAAACATTGACTTACACCTTTGTAACTTCTAGTAATTTAGGTTATAGTTTTCTCTGGTGTTTGCTAAGACCAAAGCCTGTTTGGTCAGATACAATACACTGTAACTTCATTCTCCTATTTTACTCTATTGTTTGAAGTACCTTTCCAGGAGAGAACATTCCATCAGTTGTTGAAAGAATCAATATATATGTCCTTGAACTTTACAAAAGGACAAGAGGCCACAAGTGAAAAATACCAAATAAGTAGAATCAAAGATTTTTCTTCACACTCCTTACAGTTTTTTTTTTTTTGAAGATTCAACATGACTTTTTTTAAAAAAGGATTTTATTTATTTATTTGAGAGAGAGAGAGAGAGAGAGCAGGAGAAGCCGGCTCCACACCCAGCAGGGAGCCTGATGTAGGACTCAATCCCAGGACCCTGGACCATGAACCCAGCGGAAGGCAGATGCTCAACCAACTGAGCCACCCAGGCACCCAAAAATGACTTTTTTTTTAAATAAAAAGCAGCACTATTTATTTACTTTTAAATAGTATATATACATGCAAGTACATGAGTCAACAATTGCAAAATGGAAACAATGGAAACAATGGAAAAGTTTCTGTCCACCTCTGCCCCTTAGCCTAATAGTCATGTAATATAATCAATTTCTAATCATTATTAGTTTCTAATCATTATTCCAGAGTAGGGTTTCCCCTTCTTGGCACTATTGACATTTTAGACTGGATAGTTCTTTGCTAGGGGAGGCTATCCTATATATTGTAAGATGTTTAGCAGTATCTTTGGCTTCCCTCACTGGATACCAGTAGCAGCCATTATCTACCTCCCAGACTTGACACCAAAAATGTCCCCCAGGTAGTCTCAAATGTTCTTTGGGGAATCATTTAACAATATAGGTAGAAAAAAATCTCCATAATAGTAACTCTTCATAAAGAGAGTTCTCACTATTTGGGGAAGTCACATCAAAATTCATTAAATATATTATGAGAATTTATTTAACTAGCAACTTATTGATAGTCCTTTAGATTTTTTTTCTGTATTATTTGCAGTTATATGCAGGGTGGCAGTGAAAAATCTCACACGTGGGTTTTTGCAATATATATGTATTTCCACCTTTAATATAAATTCCTAGAAGTAAATTGCTGGATCAAAGGTTATGTGAGTTTGTAATTTTGATAGGTATTTCTAAACAGCCTCCTTCAGGGTCCATATAACTTTATATCCTTAGTAATAAGGTATTTTTGCCAACATAGTGTGTTATTAACATTTAGACTCTTGCCAATCTTATAGTTTAAAATGGTGTTTCATTGTTCTTTTAGTTGTCATTCCCACATTGAGAGACGTTAAGTAGCTTTTCATTTATTTAAGATCTATTTATATATCCCTTTTTATGAAATGTCTGTTCACATCCTTTGCTCATTTTAATTGATTTTTTAAAATTCTTTACATACAATGCCTTCATCTATGATATGTGTTATATATATATATATATTTTTAAAGATTTATTTATTTATTCATGAGAGACACAGAAAGAGAGAAAGGCAGAGACATAGGTAAACGGAGAAGCAGGCACTACACAGGGAGCCCGATGTGGGACTCGATCCTGGACCACGGGATCACGCCCTGAGCCAAAGGCAGACGCTCAACTACTGAGCCACCCAGGCATCCCTTTAATTATATTTTTTTTATCCAGTTCATTGTTCTTTGATTGGCTTATGGGACAGAATATGGGGTTTGAAAGATACTCAGATACACACAGATACACACAATGGCTCACATTACACCAGTATAAATTCCCATAGATCAAAGATTTAACTAAAAGGGTAAAGTATCAGAAGAAGACATACAAGTATTTTTTCAATAATCAAGATACAGAGAAGGTGTTCCCAAATATCACAAAACAAAAAGAAAAAAATACTAGGCTGAAACGTTTACTTTTTGATGACCTTTCTTTTGTATCCTTTTTTCCTACCATAATTTTCTGAACTAGTTCCAAGACCAAAACAGACATATCAGCAGGGCCTCAGCCCCTTTAGCAGAAGCTGAAAGTGACCTCCTGATAATGATGTTGAAGCCACAGGTATTAACAGCCAGACCAGGAGCAGCTCAGAGTTGCAGAGAGCCCAGGGGCATTTGAACCAGGCACACCTGGTTTTCACCTTGTGTTTCAGCTGCTAAGAGACTCTATATAACCTTGGGTAGTTCACACAACTGCTCTGAGGCTTAGTTTTCTTCACTTCCTCATAACCTCAGCTTCAGTAAATGTGATAAAGCATGTGAAGCACCTCGAGGGTGGAGGTGCTAAATGACTGGTGCTTACTCCCCTACTCTTTCTTCTCCCTGTAACATCAGATTCCGTACAGGCTTCCTTCTATTCCCCACATCATCTCCAATTACACACTTATTGGACAGGAAATGTCATGATTTCTCAGCTCAAGCCTGCTTAGCTTTACCCTGGTGCCGAGTCTCCATTTTTGGACAACGCTATAGGTAGGACTATGTTTCTTTGTCTTCTCTCTGAAGTCCTTCCTTTGAAAAGCTGAGCAACAAACTCCCCATGTGTTTCTTAAGGCTCTCTTGGCTCTCAGCTTGGGGCTACAAGGGACTTTTTGAGAGTGAAGGTAAGGAACCTGCCTTTGAAACCTGTAATCCTCCTGTATTCATTTTCTATTGCTCTCATAGCAAATTACCACACATTGAGTGGCTTAAATCAACATAGATCTATTACCCTATGCTTCCGTAGAAGTCTGACATGGGCCTCAGTGGACTGAAATAGAGGACTCTACAGGGCTGTGTTCCTTTCTGGAGGCTCCAGGAGGGAATTCACTTCCTTGCTTTCCAGGTTCCAGAGGCTGCCCACATTCATTATTGGCTCATGTTTCCCTTTCTCCAACTTAAAAGGCAGCAAGGTTGCATCTCTTTGACCACTGTTTTGTACTCATATCTCCTCCCTCTGACCACAACGAGAAAAAGTTCTCCTCTAAGGACCCTTTTGTTTATATTAGGTCCACCTAGATTGTCCAGCATAATCTCCCCATCTCAAAATCATTAATCTAATTACCACTGCAAAGCCCTTTTTTTTTCATGTAAGGTAACATATTCATATTTTCCAGAGATTAGGATGTATACATCCTTGGGAGGACATTATTTGGTCTACTATACCTATATAACATGATTCCAGGATCTGAGGAGTGGGTAAATCATCCCTGAGCATTAGGGGTCACATTTTATAATTGTGTCATGATAAATACATTGCCTCAGTGGTTTGAGGTGATAATTTTGTCAAAATTAAGGCTCTTTGTATACCTAGTACATGAGTTTAATATGCTGGGTTCTGTAGAAATCAAAGCAACTCAATCTCCTCTCTGCCTTTATCACTATTTCCAGTAAGCATTTAAACCCGTGTTCTCCCCGGCTTGCTTGGCCATCCAGGCAAGCAGTCCAAAGGGCCCTGGGTGCAGCTGCTCTGGCTATCATCAGTGCCATGTCCTGGATCAGGTTACTTTGGCCTTCTTCTCTAACTTGGCTCTCTCCCAAGAAGTACTTTGATTTAAATATTCTATTACTGATCTACCAGGCACTTTCTGACCCCTGTCTATCTTTGAGACAATTCCAAAACTCCCTGCTTATGTGAACATGTCTTTAAGAGCATCTACTGGACAGATGCACATTGTTCTTCTACTGCTTCAAAAACATCCAGTATCTATTGTAAGTCTCCCAATATTGACACACAGCAGAAAAAGTGAATGTTGCCAGGTTAAAATTGCATTTCTAAACTGCTTTTCTGGGCAGATGAAGAGATGGCCTAAGAGCAGAGCACTGGATAGAGAGAAACTTGAGCCCTTAGGATGGGGTCAGTTATCTTGTTACCTTTGAACTCTGTTAGCTGATGTTCCACTAGCTAAGCAGTACTTACTAACAGTGATCTTCAAAGTCCAGACTAGCGAGATGGTGAGATGGTTTGAGAACTCAAGGAAGGGAAACAGAAAAGGAGCCCGTGAACAGGAAACAGGAATTAAGTCTACTTCAGGGAGAGGGTACCTCTTCAATGTCACTCATTTGTATCCATGGCATGTTGATTAATTTTGTTCTAAGTCTGTTGGCATTTTTTCTACTTGTCTCAGGAGCTCAGATATGAAATGGCATTGATTTTTATTAAAGAAAGGGAAATTTAATCCTGATAGGTTTAATAAGATGCACAGTTGTTTATCTTCATGTATCATTCACTGTTTGTAACTTGAAACCATTTATAGGTCTCACCGAGAGTCTTTAAAATAATCCTACCTAAAGATAATCACAGCAATTTTATATCATTAAAGAAGATTAGAATTAATTTTAGTGTGTTTGCTGTTGGATCCACTTCTTAGGTATACTCAGATTATACAGAAAATACCTTGTTTATGACAATCAATAGAACGAGGAAGAAAATAAAAATATTTTATAATGCTGTTTCTGCTGTGGACAGTAGAAAGTGTTTTGAATATGCATGTTGGTGGTTTTGCACAAGCAAGGGAGAAAAGAGAGGAAGGTGTCTCTAGACTGTCATTTAGTTAGTGCTTACCGTAAGCAGGAATAAATGTTTATAACCTCTCCTCCTTACCACAGGCACCCACATGTGATACTGTTTTCCTAACCTCACAGATACACAAACTAAGGCTTTAATTAATTACTTGTCTAAGATCACACAGTCACTGAGATGTGGAGACAAACGTTAAATCCCAAAGTATCTGAATTCTAAGTCTTTGCTTATTTTATCATGCAATATATAAAGTTACTGAGGGGCCCCTAGGTGGCTCAGTTGGCTGAGCCTTTGGCTCAGGTCATGATCCTGGGTTCCTGGGATTGAGCCCCACGTCAGGGTCCCTGCCTGCGTCTCCTTCTTCTCTCCCTGCTTGTGCTCTCTCTCGCTCTCTGTCTCTCTCAAATAAATAAATAGGATCTTAAAAAAAAAATAAAGTTACTGAAATCATCCATGGGCTTGTTCTGCTTTCTTACCAGAGGAATATGAAATTATAGAAAGAAAATAGGGTTAATGCAGAAATGCCCCCCAAATTTTTCAGATAGATACAGAAAATTTAGGTATAACAAAAAAGGAATAGCTGATCCTTGATGCTATGCACCAGGAACTGAACACACATCTCATTTAGTCCTTATAGGGGCCTCTAAAAGAACAGTAAACTCGCTCCTTAACCCACTGTTGTATCAGGAAACCAAGGCTTCTAGAAGTTTGAACTCTATTTATTTGAATATCAAATTTTACTCCGAGGGATACAATTGCCTTTTAAGTAATGAGATTTCCTATGGAATTTTGAAATTTCTGAGATTGGACCTATTAGGTGCATCTAGGAAAGTAGATGCTCAATAATATTTGCTACATTAGTACATTCTAAGTCCCAAATGATCATGGTTTCCCCTGGTCACTTCTTTATTCACCTGTCTCTAAGCCCTAAAATTTCAGAAACATCACTGGCCACAAGGAGAAAGTTGTACCTAGATTCAAATGGAGTATTTTAGGAATGGTAAGAATAATTTTCTTTGAATAAACCTAAGACCCACAAAACATGACATCAAGATAATTAAATAAATTAAGTAATTAGTACCAAGCCCATTCTTCGTATGTTCAGTGAATTTCCTTAGGTAAGTCTAACTTGAAAACATGTCTCACTGGGCCCATCTGTGCATGTCTAAGTGTTCTGGCTCCTCAGTTCCAACATTACCCAGGGCCTTGCCAGGGAAATGATAAACAGCCTGCCTGCTGGAGTTTTATGACTTTCTAGCCTTAGAACAGACCTTTATATGCAAGTAGAGCTTTAGATTTAGCATCAAGTTTTGCCAAAGCCACATCAAGGAGAATCATTTAACTTGAATTGTTTTCCATCTCTGACTGCTACATCCCAGTGAAAGGGCTCTTGGGGCTTTCTTAAAGGGAGCATTTGATGAATCCCTATATCAGCAGCTAAAGTTGCCCTAAGGTTAAACAGGGTCAAACTGTTTGAATTCAGTTTCCTTTATTATTTGACCACTTATCATGACATGAAACTCTTTAATTCAGTAGGTATGTGAGGGTGTTGGGGAAAAAAATTTTCTGCCAGACTTTCTGGTGAAGTGGTGGGGAGGTGGTCAAATGGATGGGTTCTTACAAAGTTGTACCCCAGACAGAGATGGCATGGTGATTTATATTGTGCCTTTTTGATTGACTAGTAAACCATTGGATAGACTTCTCTTTTTAAAAATTGCCAGTGACTATGGTTTTTCTTACAAAGTTTGTTAACGATCACATATTTACATCAAAGAATTTAGGAAATGACAACAAGGCATGGAAAGTCAGAACCAGAATGAACATCATAAAATGACAGCTCATTTAGCAAAACAGCAAATCCTCCCATATTGCTGATCTCATAGCCCAGGACTAAAGAACAGTCTCATCTTGAAATGACTTCCCAGCAGACCAAGCCATGTGGGCTTCTGCCCTACAGCAAGCTAGTGTAAATAATCCACTTGACACATCTATTATGCAAAATGATTAGTAATAAATGTGTTGGATGAATAGAAAACAAAACATAATAAAACAAAAAACCCAGAAACAACTTAAATCTGCTCACAATTCTGTTTTATTCACTAAATTCCAGGATTATGAAAAGTCACGCAAATTTATTTAATGGCTTAGAAAAGTGGTAGTAGTAGAATCAGTAGACTAGTTGTATAAATTTCTCTAAGCTAGAAAGTAGAAGCTTTGGGATTTACCTCTCAAGCGATGCTAGTGTACTATTAATCCCACTTAGGTTGGGCTTTCCAGGTTGATATGCAGTCTATAAGACATTGAAAATATTGTTGCTGCTTACATAAAAACAATGTATCCAATAAGCAAAGAGCCATCCCTTACATTTACTACCCAAGAACTTTTCCAAGGTAATCTTAGGGCACAAGTTATCCCTAAATGCTAGTTAATGTTTCAATTCCAAGATTCTGGTTTTAGATACTAACCCACCATTTGACAATCTTAATGGGCCCCAAATTTCTCAAGAAAAGGGAGTTGCTCAATGTTTCCTAAAACACGATTCTCAGAATGCTAGTTCCACGGAATAATCAAATTCTGTGACCAAATAAATTATGATGATTAGGGTTAATATGACTATAGAGCCTCCTTTTCTGAAAGAGTTAAATGTGACTAATGGTGATATGTGAGTCACTAAAAAAGAGTTATACTGTGCAGGATTTCCTGACTTCTTGGACAATGGAAACTTCGGAGAAGTATCTCACTGGACTAGTGTTACAAGCAAGGGATATACGTTGTGACCTTCCAGACAAGACGATTTCTAGGAGTTTTTCCTGCTCTAAATTCTCTGATAATCTTTGGTTCACAGGAAAAAACAAGCTATTCTCCAGATACTTCCTATACACTTAGCTTTCAACATTCCTTTCTAAAATATATGACTCCTTTATGATTGTAAGGATCAAAAGGATCACATGTGGCTTCCATGAAAACAAAGGTATTTTGAAATTGTGTGCATAAGAAATATACGGTTCATGGGGAACTTAACACAGTTTTAAATACTGTTATCATTGCTAACCATTCTGACATGGAACAATCCCAAATGAAATCACTCTTTTAAGTAATGAAAAGATCAATGTATACCAGGCAATGCAATAATAAGTTCTATGGACAGTAGCTTCTACCAAAAAGCACAGAGAGTCTTTCCGCAGTGGATATGTAAAAAGAACTCCAAATTGAATGCTGTTCTTTCTGTCATATTTTTCCTTACAAAAATTGGGCCTCACATTTTGAGAGAATTGTTCATTTTGTCTAGCAACCAAATACTTGTGAACAATAGTACAAAGTGAACCAATAAACTGAATGGAAAAAACCACAATGCTTTATAGAGCTAACTTCTGCTGTTTTAAAGAAATTTCAGAGCAAAAGTAGACAATCTTGGAAACTTCAAAATGCAGACAGATATCTAGAAGCCTGCTATTAAGGGCTTTATTTTATTCTATTAAGTTTTCAATCAGATTTGTTGACAAATAATTGGGATGACTGCATTTATTACTAAGAAGTTTGTGGGATTAGGAAACTCCTTTAACCAAGGACAACTCATTTAGAAGCTCCCGATTAGATTTCTGCAAGGGGAAGAAATATTTCCAGCTGTTTAGCATTTTTTTTTCTCTTTCTGGCACAAAATGATACTTTTCTTACATGTTCTCTCAATCTCCATTTATAGAGATTCTCTTTTTTACCCTACCCTTCTGGAATACCTCAAACAAATTGACGATATAATTAAAAATTTGATTTTTCTGGGAGATAACTTCATAGGGGAAGGCAACATAGTTAAAGCTAGACAGAAGTGGTGAGATTAAACATATCGGATCTGCATGCCAGCCCTGGGGAATGTGTCCATCTCAACTCACGGTTTATAGTCACTGCAGTTTTAATCAGATTTGTATGTAATAGTATTTCATAATTTTCCACAGAGTTCTTTTTCCTTTCTTCAGAAAAGTAAAACCTCCCAAACAAAGGAAATAAAGAAACAGAATAATATAGTTGGTGTGTGGTTATGTGGCGAGACCAGTCACTTCTCCACCCATTTGGCATCTTCCTTCTCCCTGACATGGACTCAAGGGTCTTAAGGTGAAAAACAAAACAAAACAAAACAACAACAACAAACAAAACAAAACAAAACAAAAAACACACAAAAGAGTCTCAAGGTTTTCTCATTGTTCTTCAAATCTAATAGCCACATAAATTTCATCAATCCAACCAACTGGGGATAATAGGCATTGATATATGCTTTGGTTCTAGTCCTGGATCTTTACTAACTAGCCTCTAATAAGCTATATGATCTATTAGATCTTAATCTTCTTAGCCCCTATTATAGAAAGTGAGGGTTTTGAACTAAATGATCTTTATTGTCCCTTCCATTCCAAGTATCTATGTCTTGAACTTAATGGCAGCTTTCCATAATTAACCAAAGATATACAGTTTATTTTTATTCTTAAAACAAATTTTAATTAAAAGATAAGTTAAACAGTGCAATTTAAAGCAACCTGCCAGACACAAGGTAGTAAAAATGGCAAGTGACATTTACTAAGAGCCATTGTATGTCAGGTACTGTAATAACCATATCATAGAAGTTATTATGAATTAATCCTTGCCAAAACCTCATCATTGCTATTTTACAGATAAGGAATAATGTTTTGAGAAGTACCTATCTAAATATGGATAGCCAAGGTGGAATTCTTTTTTTTTTAAGATTTTTATTTATTTATTCATGAGAGACACAGAGAGAGAGAGACACAGAGACACAGGCAGAGGGAGAAGCGGGCTCCATGCAGGGAGCTCAATGTGGGGCTTGACCCCAGGACTCCAGGATCATGCCCTGGGCTGAAGGCAGGCACTAAACCATTGAGCCACCCAGGAATCCCCTCCAAGGTGGAATTCAAACCCATTTTCTTTATCCTCCAAATTTATGCTCAGAACCAATGCAGCTGCTGCCCCTAGCATTCCGCTTTGAAGTGTACATTGATTCCTTCATACTTTTCAAGTTGTTTAACTTTTCTAAACCTTATTTGTATTGGTCCATTCATTCAACAAGCAGCAATCAAGTGCTTATGTACCATAGGTACTATGATTGATATTATGATACAGAAGTGACTATGCCATTAAACCTACCTACGAAGAACTCATACTTTTATTAAGGAGTTGAGCAAGGTGGCACTTACAATATATTAATGTCATAGGTACTATGAGATATATGAGACAGGTGTGCATGGCACATGGAGAAAGGGACATGGGAGTAGAGATCAGGGAAATTAAAATCAGTTCCTCAGAGAATAAGAAGTGGAAAAATACTTGAATTGACACTTTAAGAACCAGTAGAAATGTGCTAGCTGAAAAAGGAAAGGGAGAGGCATTCCAGCGAAAAGAACAGATGAGTTCAGAGGTTTGTGAGGGCATCACATTTTCTGAGAACTGAGAATAGGTCTTTATTAATGAGGTACAGTGTGCATCATAAATACTGGGAGATTAATCTGAGAAATTCTACAACTGAGAAGACCTTGGTATCTCATGTTAAAGGTATGGAACTCTGTCCTGAAGACATTAGGGAGTCCCTCTAGAATTTGAAACATGATATATTTATGTAATAGGGAAGTCCTTTTGGAAGCAGTGAAGAGGCATGAGTGGGATGGAGTGTGCTGTTGGCCTTGCTTTGGAGTAGGAAGAAGAGATGGAATCTACTGCAGGATGTGCAGCTCCCTCCCAAAAATCAGAGGAATCAACTATTGGAATATAGAGAAGCAGCTGAATTTTAATGATGTTTGGAGGTAGGCAAGCAGGATAGAAAGGATTTTGGTGGTGGAACAGATATTGGAAGTAGAAGAGAAGATACTATTGACTGTCACCAAAGTTTCTGGTTTAGCTTAACAAAATGGATAGTAGCTGGCTCTATTTTAGGAAACTAGTCATTAGAAGGAGGAAAGACCTAAAGAGACCTAAGTTCAGTCTAGAGCATGACATTCTTGAGTTGTCTGTGAAGTTTCATTCAGGTAGATAAATGTTCCTATTGCAAGTCAAGACATGGTGTTACCCTTAGGTAAAATGTATTTGAGAGAAGTAGAGTTTTGTAAACAAATAACAGTGTCAATTATGTATTGGGCATAGATATCAGTTAAAAATAATTACAATAGCAATAATACTAACAAAACTATTAAAAGTATAATTTTAATTACTATGTGGAGGAATTGAGTAATATATACTTTATATTAATGCATACATTACCCTGATAATGATCTAAATATAAACACCTGGATATGAATGCTTTTTATAGAGATGATAAATAAAAATGAGGTTGTGTAACTTATCCACAATTATGCTGTTAGTGAAAGTAAGTGTAAGAGCTGATATTCAAATTCAGGTTTGTCTAGGTCTCCAAAAACCAGTATTCTATTTGCATATTTGTTTGTTTCTTAGCCACAACTCTTCTTTGAGTTCATAAAGAGGGAAAATTATAAAAGGGAGAGAGCAAAAAAGATCAAAGTTCCAAGAATGACAGTTCTAAAGAACAGATGTGAAAAAGACGGATTTGTACGGGAGATTTTGGGTAGAAAGTTAGAAGGCAAAACTCAGCCAGGGGTTTCATGTAAACCAAGGGAAAGATACTATCAGGAAGTAGGGAGTGATCTACCATTAGCTGTGGCCAGGAGGAGTAAGATAAGGACTCAAGTGAGTCCTTTGAATTGGGAATATGTAGGATGTGAGTGACCTTTGTCAGAGCAATTTTGCTGGCAGGTGTCACAGATACCAAATTACACATGGTTGAAGACTGACAAAGACATGAGAAATTGGCACCACAGTACAGACTATTCTCATTTTAAAGGTAAAATTGTTATATAACATTATATAAGTTTCAGGTGGATAGTATCATCATTCGGTAATTTCTATGCACTACAGAGTGATAACCATTAAAATCTTCACATAAAGTTGATCCCTTCACCCATTCCCCACCCCGTTCCCTCTGTTAATCACCAATCTATTCTCTGTATCCATGAATTTGTTTTTTTGTTTTGTTTGTTTGTTTTAGATACCATGTATGAGTAAAATTACACAGTTTTTGTCTTTCTTCTTCTGACTTATTTCACTTAGCATAATACCTTCAAGGTACCATCCATGTTGCAATTAACATGATTTCATACTTTTTATGGGTGAGTAGTATTACATTCTATGTACATTGTAAATAATACTGTAATAAATATAGGAAGGCATATATCTTTTTGAATTAGCATTTTTGTATTCTTTGGATATACACCCAGAAGTGAAATAGCTAGGTCATATGGTAGTTTTATTTTTAATTTTTTTGAGGAGTCTTCATACTATTTTTCATAGTGCCCTAACCAATTTACATCCTCACCAACAGTGTGCAGTTTTTCCTTTTCTCCACTTCCTCTGCAATAGTTGTTATTTCTTATGTTTTGACAATAGCCACTCTAACAGGGATGGAATGATATCTCATTATGGTTTTGATTTGCATTTCCATAATTGGTCATATTAGCATTTTTTCATGTGCCTGTTGGCCATCTGTATGTCTTTGGAAAAATGGCTGCCTATTCAGATCTTTTTCCCATTTTTTAAAAAGATTTTTTCTTTATTCATGAGAGAGAGTGAGCAAGTATGAGTAGTGATAAGGGACAGAAGGAGAGGGAGAAGCAGACTCCCTGCTGAGCAGGGAGCCCATCATGGGGTTCAATCTCAGGACCCTGAATTAAGGCAGATGTTTCACTGACTGAGCCACCAAAGTGCCCCCTATTGCCCATTTTAAATTGTTTTTATTGTTCTTGAGTTATATGAATTGTTCATAAATTTTGGATATTAATTCCTTATCAGATATAAAAAATTAAAGAACACTTTTCCCATTCAGTAGGTGTTCTTTTTGTTGTAGTGATGGTTTTTTTTCACTGTGTAGTTTCGCAGTTTGATATAATCCTCTGTTTATTTTTGCTTCTGTTACCCTTGCCTTTGGAGTCAGATCCATAAAAATATTGTCAAGATTGATGTCCAGGTGCTTACAATCTATATTTACTTCTAGGAATTTTATGGTTTCAGGTTTTACATTCTAGTCTTTAATTCATTTTGAGTTAATTTTTGTGTATAGTATAAAATAGTGGTCTAGTTTCATTGCTTGGCATGTGGCTGTCCACTTTCACTGGCATATTTATCGAGAGACTGTCCTTTGTATGTTTTTGGTTACTTTGTCATAAATTAATTCTCCACATATGTGAAGGTTTAACTCTGCCTCTCATTTTTATTCCATTGATATGTGTCTATTTTATGCCAGTGCCTTACTGTTTTGATTACTATAGCTTTGTAGTATAGTTTGAAACCAGGGAGCATGATACCTCCACCTCTATTACTCCTTCTCAAGATTGTTTTAGCTATTAAGGATTTTTGTGCTTCCATATGAATTTTAGAATTTTTTGCTAGTTCTGTGAAAAATATTATTAGACTTTTGATAGGGACTTCATTAAATCTACATTTCTTTGGTAGTATGGACATTTTAATAATAATAATTCTTCCAATCCCTGTGCATCGAATATCTTTCCATTTATTTGTGTCTTCTTAAGTTCCTTTAATGTCATAATTTTCAGTGTACAGAACTTTCCCTCTTTGATGAAATTTATTCCTAGGTATTTTATTCTTTTGATTCAATTTTAAATAAGACTGCCCCCCAGAAAAGACTGTTCCCTTAATTTATCTTTCTGATAATTCATTAGTGTATAGAAATATCACAGATTTCTGTATGTTAATTTTGCATGAAGCTACTTTGCTGAATTCATTTTTTAGTTCTAACAGGCTTTTGGTGGAGTCTTTTGGGTTTTCTATATATGGTACATGTCATCTGCAAATAGTGGCAGTTTCACTTATTTCTTTCTGATGGGGTTGCACTTTCTTTCTTTTTCTTGCCTAAATGCATTGGTTAGGATTTCTAATGCTATGTTGAATAAAAGAGGTCAAAGTGGACATGTTTATCTTATTCCTGATCTTAGTATGATGTTATCTGAGGGTTTGTTACATATATCTTTTATTATGTTTAGGAACATTCCCTCTATAACCACTTTGTTCAGAGCTTTTATCATAAATGGATGTTGAATTTTATTCAAATGCTTTTTCTGTGTCTGCTGAGATGATCATTAATGTGATTTTTACCCTTCATTTTGTTAATGAGTATCACATTGAATGATTTGTGGATGTTTAAGCATCCTTGAATCCCTAGAATAAATCCCACTTGATTTTGGTATATGATCCTTTTAACGTATTGTGGAATTCAGTTTGCTAATATTTTGCTGAGGATTTTTACATCAATGTTCATCAGTGATACTGGCTGTAATTTTCTTTGCCTGTTTTAGTATCAAGGTAATGCTGATCTCATAAAATGAGTTTGAAAGTATTTTTCATCTTCAATATTTTGAAGGAGTTTGAGGATAGGTATTAAATCTTTGTATGTTTTGTAGAATTCACCAGTGAAGCTTCTGGCCCTGACTTTGTTTGTTGGGAGGTCGGTCTCTAATTACTGATTCAATCTCCTTATTAGTAATTGGTCTATTCAGATTTTCTATTCATGATTCAATCTAAGAATACTTTATGTTCCTTTTTTTAAAAGAATTTATTATTCATGAGACACACACACACACAGAGAGAGAGAGAGAGAGAGAGAGAGAGAGGCAGAGGCAGAGGGAGAAGCAGGCTCCATGCAGGAAGCCCCATGTGGGACTTGATCCTGAGACTCCAGGATCATGCCCTGAGCTGAACGAAGGCAAATAGTCAACCACTGAGCCACCCAGGCATCCCATATTTTATGTTTCTAGGAATTTAACTATTTCTTCTAGGTTATCCAATTTTTTGGTATACAACTGTTCATAGTAGTCTCTTATGATCTTTTGTATTTCTGTGGTGTCAATTTTTATTTCATTTCCAAGATTTTGTTCACTATACTCCTCTTTTTTCTTGGCTAGTCTAACTAAAGGTTTATCAAGCTTGTTTATCTTTACAAAGAATTAACTCTTAGTGTCATCAATCTTTTCTATTGTTTTTCAGTGTCCATTGCATTCATCTCCACTCCTATTTTCATCCTTCTACTAACTTTGAGCTTTATTTATTCTTTTTACTAGCTTTGTTAGGTATAAAATTAGATCGTTAATTTGAGATTTTTCTTGTTTTCTGAGGTAGGTCTGCTACTGTTTTCTGAGGCAGAACTGCTTTTTCTGCATCCCAAATATTTTGACATGTCATATTTCTGTTTTCATTTATCTCCAGCAGTTCTTAAATTTCTTCTTTGATTTCTTCCATGACCCATTGGTTGTTCAGTAGCATTTTGTTTGATCTCCATATTTTTGTCATTTTCCAATTGCATCTTGTAGTTTATTTCTAGTTTCCTACTATTGTGGTCGAGAAGACGCTTGATATGATTTCAGTCATTCTGAATTTTTTGAGAATCGTTTTATGGAGTCTCAAACATGCGATCTATCCTACAGGATATTTCATGTGCACTTGAGAAGAATGTGTATTCTATGGCTTTTGGATAGAATGTTTTGTATAAATCCTATTAAGTCCATTGGCTATAATGTGTCAATTAATGTTGATGTTTCCTTATTAATTTTCTGGTTGATGATTTATCCATTGATATAAATGGGGTATTAAAGTCCCATACTATTATTGTATTGCTGTCAATTTCTTCCTTTAGGTCTATTAATCTTTGCTTTATATATTTTGGTGCTCTTATGTTAGGTGCAAATATGTTTATAAATGTTATAACTTCTTGTTGGATTAACTCCTTTGTTATTTTGTAATACCCTTCTTTGACTTTTATTAGTCTTGATTATTTAAAAAAAAATTTCAATTAGTTTTTGTTTTAAAGTATATTTTATCTGAGTACATCTTCCCCAACTTTCTTTTCATTTCCTTTTGCATGGGATTATCTTGTCCATCCTTTCACTCTCAGTCTGTGTGCTTACCTGTGAAGTCAGTCTCTTGTAGGCAATATGTAGATGGGTCTTGTTTTTTCATCCATTCATCCATTCTATGTCTTTTGATTGGGCAGGTTAGTCTATTTACAGTTCAAGTAACTATTGGTTTGTATGTACTTACCTCCATTTTGTTAATTCCTTTATGATTGTTTTCATAGTTCTTCTCTGTTCCTTTTGTCTCTTTCTCTCTTTCCTTGTGGTTTACTGGCTTTCTTTAGTCATATGTTAGATTCCTTTCCCATTTTCTTTTGTGTATTTAGTGTAAGTTTTTGCTTTGTGATCACCATGAGGTTTGCATATAACTTCCTATGTATATAACTGAGTTGATAGAAAGTTAAATTTGAACATATTCCAAAATTGATACTTTTCCTCTCCTTCAAAATGTTTTGCTTTTTAAAATTTTTTATATTTTTTATTTCAAGTATAATTAACATACAATATTACATTAGTTTCAGGAGTACAATATAATGATTCAGTAAATCTGTATACTTGTCAGTGTTCATTAGCATAAGTGTACTCTTAACCCCCTTTATCTATTTCATCCATTCCCCCTTGACACACACCTCCTTTCTAGCCACCATGTCTGTTCTCTGTTTTGAAATCCCAAACCTCAGCCTGGGTGTTTGTGTTGTTGTTTGTCCCTTTTAGTCTTTGTTTCTTAAATCTCACCAAGAACCCTCCTGCACTATTGGTGGAAATGCAAATTATTGCAAGCACTGTGGATATGGAGGTTGTTCAAAAAATTAAAAATAGAATTACCATCTGATCCAGTAATTCCACTACTCGGTATTTACTCAAAGAAAATAAAATCACTAATTCAAAAAGATATATGCACCTCTATGTTTATTGCAGCATTCTTTATAATAGCCAAGATATGGAAGCAACCTGTGTCCAGACAGATGAATGCATGTTTTGCATTTTCGATGTCATATTTTACATCATATTTTATTTATCTTTCAATTTATTATTATAGTTTTAGTTAATTTTACTATTCTTAAAATTTTACTATGAAGGTTAAGGTAGTTGCTTTGAAAGTGATTGATCCACTACCTTTATTATATATTTACCATTTCCAGTGAGAATTTTACTTTTGTATGTTTTCTGTTACTAATTATTATTAATTCTTTTCAGTTTAGAGAGGTCCTTTCAACATTTCTTATAAGGGATTTAGTGTTCATGACTGCTGTAGCTTTTACTTATCTAAAAAGCTTTTAATCCCTCCTTCAGTTATCAATGGTAATCTTACTGGTTAGAAAATTCTTGTTTGAAGGTTTTTTCTTTCAGCACTTTACATATATTATGCCATTCTTTTTTGGCTTGCAAAGAAAGAATTCTGCTGAGAAATCTGCTGATACCCATGTGGAGCTTTTCTTGTATGTATTATGTTGTATTTCTCTCACTGATTTTAAGATTCTCTCTTTATCTTTACCTTTTTAATTACTATGTGTCTCAATGTGGCTCTTTTCGGATTCATTTTATTTTGGACTCTCTTGCTTCCTGGATCTCTATGTCAGTTTCCTTCCTAAGATTAGGGAATTTTTCAGCCATTATTTCTTCAAATAAGTTTTCTGGCTTTTTCTCTTTCTGGAGCCCCTATAATGCAAATGTTATTCCACTTGATGTTGTCTCAGAGAATCTTCTAACATTTCATTTTTAGAAGTCTTTTTCCTTTTGTTGCTGTGAGTTCTGTCATGTGAGTTCTATTACTTTGTTTTCCAAGTCACTAATTTGATCTTCAGCTTTATCCAGTCTGCTGTTGAACCCTCTACTATATTTTTCAGTTCAGTTGTTGTATTCTTCAGTTCTGTAATTTCAGTTTGGATCCTTCTTATATTTTCTGTCTCATTTATCCATCCATCCATCCATCCATCCATCCATCCATCCCTCTCCCGTGTTTTATGAGTATCTCTATGACCATTGCTTTGAACTCTATCATAGATTGCTTATTCCAATTTCCTTAATGTCTTCTTTTCTGATGATTTGTTTTGTTCTTTTGTTTGGAATGTATTGCTCTGTCTCCTTACTTTGGCTGACTCTGTTTTATGCACATCAACTACCTCTCTCAGTTTTGAAGGAGGGGGTCTTTGTAGGAAATTTCATGTGGAACTGAAGACACAATTCCCTCTAACTACTAGAGCTAGTGCTCAAGGATCACCCCCGTGTGGGCTGTACATATGCATTTGCTGTCTTGGTGGCCACATCCATGGTGCAAGAAGAGTGGCTGGGGTTGGTGCCTTGCCTGGCTGCCAGTATAGGCTAGTCTTTCAAGAAAAATGATTAAGAAGGAAGGCAAGAGTGGCTACACTGAGACACAGGTTATGCTTCTATCATAGCAAGTTTATTGTAGTGGTGACAATGTAACATTTTTCACCAGGCTTATGAGTAAAGAGTAGATATAGTAAGACTTCTCCATATTAGAAACCATTAGGGAATAATATATTTTAGATCATTTCCCAAAATAACAATCAATATATTTCCTATAATTTGACTTCTAGGGCCTTAAAGTAAATTGCTTGAAGAAATTGGACCTTAAAGATTACAGATGGCAAATGTTTGTAATATATCCATATTCAAGTAGAGATCAAAGAAATACAACCACCAAAAGAATTGTGGACTGACTTACAATGACAATTGGGCATTGAGTAAAAGTTCTCCTTAAAAGCGCTATCTTAAAGATTATAACTCAGACTTTTAAGAAACTAAGGTGATTGGCAGTGGAAGTAATCACGTGAAATTCCTTAAATGAAAACTTATTGACTTAAAAAAAAAAAACAAAAACAAAAAGAAGAGATGGCAAAAGATCAGACCTCAATTAGAATGGTTACAAGAAAGGCAGTGCCAGAGAGGTAATTTATTATTTATCCATGTATTTACTTGGCTAGATTAGAAGTGCATGTATTTTTAAAGCTGAAAAGTAAAGAGTAACAGGCAGTATGAGGTTTAAATCATAATAGTCATAGTCAAATCATCTAATAAGAGACTATCATGAATCCTGGAGCAAGATCTATAATAAAATGAGAAGGAAGGGGCATTCAGTCAAGTGCACAGGTAGATGTGCTGACCTTGAATTGATCAATGGGTAATTTGCCTTTGGCTCCAGAGAAAATACTTAACGATAGAAGAGTAAATTGGTACATTGGTATGAGGAAGGGTGAGAAATTGATGCTTGTGCATGAGTAATTTAATTTTCTCCAGCCAGGGGAGGCTATGGCAATTTTTCCTAGTATGAAATATTGAAAATATGGATTTCAAGTACAAGTATAAGAGAAAATTCCAGCTGGGGTTGTATATCTGGAAGCCATCTGTAGTTGTGTGCATAAGAAGAAGATCTTCCAGTACTAATGTGAGGTTTAAAAGAGGTAAACCGTTGACTCTTGGAGATAAGCAGAGGGTAAAATCCCTTCAAAGGAGATGGAGAAGTTTGGAAGGAGTAGCACTCAGAATCTGAGAAAGACAACAGTAGCAAAGAGCTGAGTGCTGAACAAAGTGTACTGCCACAGCATGTTAGAGAAAATATGATGGAAATGACCAGTTAATTCCTAACAAAGTAGATAACTTAGTTAAAGCATTTTTGGTTGTGTTATGGGAGAGAAAATAAATACATTTTTTTTCCTAGAAACTAGACAGACTTTAGAAATTACAGCCTTCTTTCCTCCCTCCCTCCTTTCCTTTTCCTTCCTTTTTTCCTTTTTTTCTTTACTCCTTTTTTAGAGTTAAATTTCATTTTATTTTATGATTTTGTTTATTTATTAGAGAGAGAGAGAGAGAGAGCACCAGCAGGGGGAGAGGCAGAGAGACAAGCGGAATCCCCACTGAGCAGGGACTCCATCCCAGGACCCTAAGATCATGTCCTGAGTCAAAGGCAGATGCTCAACTGACTGAGCCACCAAAGTGCTCCTGGATTTAAATTTTAAATGAAAGCTATTTGAATATATTTTAAATTGAGAGCAAAACATAAAGTGGGAAAATAGAGGAAAAAGAGATACTGGACAAGACTAGATATTGCATTCTCTAAAATGGGAAATAAGGATAAAGAATGGTGAGTTTTGCAGGGAAGTAAGTTCTAAGGAAGAGAAGATTCCTGTCTGGTGGCCTCTCCATTCTCTGAAGATGTCTACTAAGTGAACATAGCTGTGGACATGGGATGAAGCTTAAGAAGCATGATAAATCCAGGAAACAGCTCTGCAGGGCAGGAAGAAGGGAGCTAATGCCGAAGGAAACAATGGAAAGAGTTCAGTAACCTCTACAAAAAGTGAAGGTGTATTATTCTCTTATAAAAATGGAAAAGCATTAACAATATAGATTCCGCAAAATATCCATGATTTGTGGAATAACTTCTTTAATGTTCTGTAGAACTTTGTGTCAGACATTAAGCTGTGAAATGACTGTCAGACTCCACTTCCTCCAATAAAAAGACTAAGTTCCGCTTTATTAAAATTAAAGAAACATTAAATCTCAATAGATTTCATATACTTAAAACAACAGAATTTAAAACTAATAGAAGTCAAAAAATAGAGGAAAAAGTTGAAGTAGGATTGTCTAGAAAGTAAAATTTCTTGGTTACACTGACCTTAAATTTAGTTATTCTTACCTGTAAACTAACTTAAAATGTTTGGGAGTTCAGGCTTAGTGTGTCCCCAGATGCCAAGGTCTGTGGCTCTGTCTTGAATCTCTTGATAAAAAGAGATTTTTTTTTTATCCTCTTGAGAATGCTTTTTCTTAGCTCTTTCTTGATTTATTATTCCACTAACAATGTCAGTGCATTAAAGTAGAACTAGGGGGATACCTGGGTGGCTCAGCAGTTTAGCGCCTGACTTTGGCTCAGGGCGTGATCCTGGAGTCTCGGGATCAAGTCCCGCATCGGGCTCCCTGCATGGAGCCTGTTTCTACCTCTGCCTGTGTCTCTGCCTCTCTCTCTCTGTGACTCTCATGAATAAATAAATAAAATCTTTAAAAAAGTAACAAAATAAAGTAGAACTAATATAAGGTAACTTCCTTAGCTTCACTAGCCTGGGGAAACAAGAGTATGGAATCATTGAATTATTCTTCCATCTACATCTGTATTAAGGACCCACAAAGACTTTTTAGAACAGGGTTTGGTAGCTAGCATATACTCAATTAATATTACCTATTTATAAAATATTATATTCAATGAAATACTATGTGTATGTGTCTCTCTCAAAATGAATCTGAAACTTGGCATACTGGCTAAAAATGCTTTGAAACATCTCTCAAATGAACAATTTTTAGATATTACATTTTAGAAATGAAATAACAGTATCAGATAATTGGCAGCAAAGTCATTTTCCCAAGTACTGATGCCAAGCACATGGCAGACATCCATTATGGGTTGATGTAGATCAAAAGGGGCTGAGACACCATCTCATGCTTATAGAATTTCAGAATTAAAGACATTTGGAAGGGAAAAGTTAGCATCATTTGCCATGTGAAAGCCAAGCCATGTGCACTGAGCTGCTTTTCCTCACTAGCCAGGCCCCAGTCATTTCATTCTTATTTACCACCCCCTTTGGATTTCTTATAATAGCCAATGCATACAGAATTGGTCAAAACTAAATGCTTCACTCCAGTTACAACAAAGCCTGACTT
Source organism: Vulpes vulpes (assembly GCF_048418805.1). NCBI lineage: Eukaryota > Metazoa > Chordata > Mammalia > Carnivora > Canidae > Vulpes > Vulpes vulpes. The sequence goes on along the minus strand of NC_132792.1, from coordinate 128,340,232 downwards.
AGGGTCTTCCTGTTGGTGACACGTTTCTGTATTTGCCTGACAAGCCAGAACTTTTCCCCCTCTCCAGATGAGTATGCATGAGTGAACCATCTAAAAGTACTTAGAAAAAAGCAAAATATGTGTTTACTCCTTCTAGAGAAGGGAGGAGACAAACATCTCTCTCCTTTCCTGGACCCCCACCAAGGCCCAATTTTTTTCTATAAGATCTTACCACATTCTCTGTTCACTGAGAATAAAAGGCTCTTTAACAAAATAAATTTATGAATCAATACACAGTTTTAAAATATACTTGAGCACTTCCAGGACATTGAAAGACCTCTTGAAATAATGTATTCATACTCCCTGGAACACATAATCCATATACACACGGTGAAGAAATGACTTGGAGCTAACAGTAGGCTGTAGAGGGTAGAAGGAGGAAAACGGCAATTGACTTGTCATGTTAAACTCTGTATAACACGGATGAAGTGGAGATTTTAAACTGCAATGTTATTGTAAATTTTCCAGTAATCTAGATTTCTGAATTGCAAATACTGGAAACCAGTTCTGCCTTCCTGCTTCACACTGACAGCGACACATTGCTTGCCCACATCAGAGATCTTGTGGCTTTTGATTCATTCTGTTGTTGATGCCTCCTCTTTTGTTTTCTCAAAATGTAAATATTTGTTCTGTCTGCATCCTAATTGCTAGTCTTGGTGTCTTATTGTGTATGAGGGCTGTGGTAACTCAGATGCCTCAGGATCCCTTGCTATGTGCTGGGATTTCATGTCTTATGACATTAGCTTGGCATAGCTGTCAGCTACCCTGTTCCATGCCCCTGACTAAACTGCAGTTATGTCTCTAATTGAAAGCCAAAATTATTTTATTCCTCTCTACAGAGAGGAAACCCAGAACTATTATTCTGTACACACACCAAACCACAGGAGCCTGGGTGAGGGTCTGTAATGACAGGGCCTCCTACACAGCACATTTGCAAGCTTTCTACTAATTACCTTAATTTTCTTTGTCTAGACTAACTTATTGCATTGAAGAGCTCCTTTTCTAAAGGGATGGGGGTGGGGGTAAAAGGGACATTGTTAGTCCTTCAATTCCTGCCAAATAAAGAGGAGAGAAAAACATGAATAGAACCAAGAAAACAAATAAAACAGAACGAGAAGATTAGCCCTTGAGTGGGCTGTTTCCTAGAGCACACACTGGTTTAAAATTGATCTGGGAGGTTATGATCTAGTAAGACCAGAATCTCTACCCTTAACAGCAGAAAACACATTAAGCAATATATAAACCCAAAGAAGAAAGGTGTTTCATAAGAAAAGACAGTAAGTAAATAGGAAAATGATACTCATCAGTCTATTCCCATCATCAGCAATAATGAAAATTCTTCTGTTTTGTTCTGCTTTCATGACATTTTCTAAGTTTGTCTTTTCAGATTGAAAGAAAATGGGTTTGTGTGGAATAACCTGGCTTCTCTTTGGCTCATGCTTGTGGTGAACACTAAGAGAAATGTAATATTTCAGCTATAAGCCATTTTGAAAATTTTTTCCTTGGATAAAGGGGTTGGATCAGCTTGAATAATAGCAGGCTGCATTTTCACATCTTAAAAGTTATAGATGAAAGCAAATGTTGATATTTACATACTGTATGGCTCTAAGCTAGGGAGAGGAACACCAAAGGTGCTCATAGATTGCAACGGTGGATTGAAAGACCAAAGGGCAAGGCTGGTCCCTCCTGGGCTCAGCTGCCCTTTTGGTTGCCAGCAGTCCAAGGCCATGGGAACACTGGTCCTGGCTGCAAGCCCTAGAGGCTCTTTTCCTGTGGGATACTCTCTTTAGCCAAATTCTCAAGCCCCTGCTGGTTAACTCACTTCCCACCTCTCTTCTGTTGGGAACATTACATTTATTTCCATTTGCATATTCAAAAACTTATTGGTTTCCTAGGATATGATGATGGGTTTCATTTTACTACTATCTTGTGTTTCAATTATATTTCCCTTGATTGATCTAGTTTTGAGTTTGGTTAAATTAACTGTCAGTGGGCCCAAAATTTAAAGTGTTATTTTTTTGCCTCTTCATACATTGTGCATAATAAAGATATTTTTCCTGGATTAAATATTGGGTTTCTGTTTCTAAATCTGAATGAACTATTGAGGCAAAGATTGTGAAGGTACCAAAATGTGTCTTCTGTCACTGGCTGCAGGATAGTTGTAAATAATCTGGCCTGGGTAGGTACACACTTGGAAGTGAGCAGTGCTGCTGCTATCTTCATCATTCATTTATCCATGGCATTGCTCTGAGCCCTGTTTCTGAGACAGATAATTATATATTGATTAGATCAGTGGTTTTCACCCGGCCTGACTTTGCTCCCCAGGGGATATCTGTCAGTGTCTGGAGTCATTTCTGGTTGTCACTACTGGAGAATGGAGTGTTACTGGAATCTAGAGGGTAGAGGCCAGGGTTAATGCTAAACATCCTTCAGTGCTCAGGACAGTCTTCCACAAGGAAGAATTATCTTGTCCCTGATGTCAATAACATCAAGACTGAGAAATAATGAATTAGATTGACAATTTGCTACTTTATCACATCTCTACAGATGTGATGAAATTCAGAGCTATCTCTATTCACTTTATGGCAACTGATTCAGCATTTTACTTTCTTAGGAGGTGATACATTTTCCTTACAATGCTGGGTAACTCCTTGGATTTTTCACTTGGTTTTTATAGGAACTGGAATAATATGAAGTTTTGGCAGAAGAAGATTAAAACCAAGCAAATCTGACATAACACTTTGCTTATGCTTCTGACTTCAGACAAAAGGTGTCATAATTTTTTGTGCTTAGTAGATTTGTCTCTAGACTTTTTCCTAGTAAATTGAAATTCTTCAAAATTATTCACCACCTCTGAGAAAGAAAAATCTCCTTCTATCTATACAAATTCTTTAAAATCCCACACAAAATTCACCTTCTTTTTGAAGCCTTCTCCTTTACTTCTTACCCATTCTCAAGATCTCATTAAAACATTAATTCCTCTGTGAAGTATCCCTAAATGTTGTTGGCTGAATTTTCTGGGTCACTATATTTTGATTATTTGTCTAATTTTATCTCCTGCATCAGATTGTGAATTACCTCAGTTTGGGGTCAAGCTTGCTTCATGTTAGGATGACTCTACAGCCCAGCAGAATAAACAAAGTGCTCTGTAAAATGTGTCAGATGAGTCCAGAAATTATCACAAATATTTCATGTCAGTTTTAGAAACAAAGTACATCTTTAAAATAAAATATTTGACATGGGGATGCCTGGGTGGCTCAGCAGTTGAGCGTTTGCCTTTGGCTTAGGGTGTGATCCCGGAGTCCTGGGATCAAGTTCCACATCGGGCTCCCTGCATGGAGCCTGCTTCTCCTTCTGCCTATGTCTCTGCCTCTCTCTGTGTGTCTCTCATGAATAAATAAATAAAATCTTTAAAAAAATAAAAAAATATTTGACATGAACATAAAATATGTCATCAAGTTAACTTGCTATAACACGAAACTTACCTTGACATTGATCTTTCATAGGAATAACTAATTACATTTCAAAAGGGGTTGATATATAGGCCTAGCACTATTTCTGAAATTTGATATGTTGAGAGAAATACCATATATAATATGAGACTACTATAATACTTTTAAGAAATACATATTATATGCTTTCTTATGGAAGCAAGAGTAAAACTAAGGTGGCTCATATATTCAAAAAGCTCCAACTATGATTTGAAAACTCTTTATATTACTTATGGTTATGTGTTTTCTATTATTATAAGAAAAATGATTCCACTCCGCTTTTTATGCATTTTCAAGTTCACCTATATCCCTTCAAACAACTCTTTTATTTCATTTTATGATCTTTGTAGTTTGAAATATGTGTTTTTGGTATCCTCAGTGTTATACTCTATTCCATCTTTCTATCTCAACTGCCAGTGTTGTTTTATGTGTAATTTGTGTACATGTTGTAAAGAACTAAACTATCAGACCTCTCTGGATCTTCTCATTTGCCCAGCCCATGAAAAATCATACAATTCTCAAAGTTTAAAACTTAACATAATCACACCAGTCACAATAAAGATAAAATTAGATTGAATATTATATATTACTAAAATATAATACATTCAGAACATGAATGTTTTCATAAAACTAAACAAAAAGCCTTGGCGGTTATTTAACTAACAAAGTTACTTATTCATTAGTTATCATTTAAGCCCAGATAAATGTTTAAAACAAAACTAATTAATTAACAACTCCCAACTTCTCCCTAATTTCTTCATAGTCATCTCCAATTTCTCTAGGAAGAATATGTCACTTCATCATTTGCCCACTTTATATATGTCTCACAAGACCTCATTGCCAGATCTAAAAGGTAAGGACATGTACATATGTCTTTACAAGATTGTAGCTCCCTAAGGGGAAGGTTATCACACTTATCTCACCCTCCCACAGTATCTATGATGGATATAGCATATAATTCACTAAATTCAGTGGAGGTATGCACTACAGAGAAGCTTGTAAATAAAACTCCTTGCATCTGTGCTTCAAAAGTATGTTTCCTTTTCAGAGATTTGTAAATGTACTGTGATGTGTTGATACTGTCCATGGTATTTTTTTGGGAATGAGAGGAAAAAATAAAATGTTTATTTCATTGAAAGAAGTAGTTGTGAACTCATAAATATTAATCACCTGCCTTGTCTGCTTGATGTTTTTAGTACCATTTTAGATGTCAGGAGCATAAAAAAGTTATTTGTTCTTTGTAGTCTTATAAAATAAGAAGGTAGACTGCATACATACATGTGAAAAAAAATGCATAGTGATATAGGGTATCATGTAGAAATTGCTGATGGAAGGAAAGAATAGTGTCATCAGAATTCAGATGAGAAAGAAGACACTGAACACGGAGATACCTGTTGATGGCCTAATGGGGAAGGTGGAAATTGACCTGATGTTAAAAAGAAGAAAGGGATTTAAAGGAGAGGGGATGATGAAAGGTATTCTTGTCAAGAAATACCTTAGAAGCTGTAATGTATATGGCATGGTTACCACGGAGAGATGGGAGAGGAGTATTTTGATGTGAAAGGTTAGGCATATCACCACGGGCAAGGGAAACAAAAGCAAACATGAACTATTGGGACTTCATCAAGATAAAAAGCTTCTATACAGTGAAGGAAACAATCAACAAAACTAAAAGGCAGCCTACAGAATGGAGAAGACATTTGCAAATGACATATCTGATAAAGGGTTAGTATCCAAAATCTATAAAGAATTTATCAAACTAAATACCCCCAAGAAAAATAACCCAGTTAAGAAATGGGCAGAAGACATGAATAGATATTTTTCCAAAGAAGACATCCAGATGGCTAACAGACACATAAAAATATGATTAACATCACTTATCATCAGGGAAATACAAATCAAAACCACGATGAGATACCACCTCACATCTCTCAGAATGGCTAAAATTAAAAACACAGGAAACATCAGATATTGGTGAGGATACAGAGAAAAGGGAACCCTCTTACACTGTTGGTGGGAATGCAAACTGGTGCAGCCACTCTAGAAAGCAGTATGGAGTTTCCTCAAAAAGTTAAAAATAGAACTATTCTTAACCCAGCAATTATAGGTATTTATCCAAAAGATACAACAATAGGGATTTGAAGGGGTATAAGCACCCTGATGTTTACACTAGCATTATCAACAATAGACAGATTATGGAAAGAGTCCTACTGTCCGTAGACTGATAAATGGATAAAGAAGATGTGGTATATGTCCACACAATGGAATATTACTCAACCATCAAAAAATAATGAAATCCTGCCATTTGTAATGATATGGCTGAAGCTAGACTGTATTATGCTAAATTAAATAAGTCAATTAGAGAATGACAAATACCATATGATTTCACTCTTATGTGGAATTTAGGAAATAAAACAGATGAACATTTGGTAAGGGGAAAAAAGAGAGAGGGAAACAAATCATAAGACTCTTAATGATAGGGGCACCTGGGTGGCTCAGTCAGTTAAGTGTCTGGCTTTGGCTTGGGTTATGATCCCAGGGTTCTGAGATCAAGCCCCACATCAGGCTCCCTGCTCAGTGGGAAGTCTGCTTATCTCTATCCCTCTGCCTGCCTTTCCCTCTCCCTCTTCCTGCCACTCCCCTACTTGTGCTTGTGCTCTCTCTTTCTGTCAAATAGATAAAATGTTTTTTTTTTTTTTAAAGACTTAATGGTAGAGAACAAACTGACAGTTTATATTGGGAGGTGGGTGGGGGATGGGCTAAATGGTGACAGGTGTTAAGGCAGGCACTCATTATGATGAGCACTGGGTATTATGTGTAAGTGATGAATCACTAAAGTCCACTTCTGAAACCAATATTATACTATATGTTAACTAGAATTTAAAAATTTGGAGGAAAAAATAAAAAAGTTAAGAAGGGGTTTCTGAGCAGAGTGGAGCATTCGGACTAAGAATGTCAGATGTGAATTAAAGGAAGTTAGACTGATCTTGGTAACTAAAAACCCTTTAATAGATGAACTTTTATAGAGTAGTGAATACATGGAGAGGTGTTTTCAGAGGATTGATATGGCACTTAAAGGAAAATTCTGAGAACAGAAGTATTTGGGAAAAAATTATCATTTACTTATATAATAAGTAATTATTTAATATAATTTTAAAAACCACCAAGAAGTCAGGCTCCAGCACAGTAAACACTGACTGACCAACTATTGAGTAAGTGATTAAAGAGATGTGAGAATCACAAATATATTATCTGATAAGAGAAAGAGGAGGGAATGTTAAGTTACTGTAAAGGAAGACAATAGGATTTGTTGATAAGTACTTGCTTTTTTAAAAAGGGAAGAGGATTATATATGAATTTTTACTTATGTTTGTGCAAAAAACACGACACAATTTCCTGCTTTCTCCAGCAATGCTCAGAAGATTGAATGAATGTGGGTGTGATTCAGGATGGGGCGCAGCATAACCAAATGCCATGATGAGATGTGGTGTGGGAGTTTGGGGAGTAAGAGGAAATGGAAGAAGGCCAAATATAGCATTAACTCAAAAGCTAGAAAGGATTGCTTTCTATTAAAAATGAAAGAAGGCAAATAGAACTCTATTTAATAACACCAACACCTAGTCTCTAATCTTTAATTTTCTTGCTTTACAATGGCATTTTCTTTTCCATATTTACATTGTAGACTGATATTTTGGGTCAGTCTGAGAATATTTTAATGATACTTTTGTTATATGCTAATTAAAAGGGTTTTCATTTCATATTGCAATATATTGAATGATGGAAATCAAATACTGTGCTGACATACGCAATAAATGAATATTTTCAAACATTCCCAGACTATATTCTTTACATTAGGACTTTCATATATTTGGACATATTACAATTACTATGGCAAGACCATGAAGATCAATTAGAATGGAAACTTAGAATTTAAAAGGAATACTTATTTTGAAAAAAATTCTTCCATGGCCAAAAGAACCTACTAAAAGTGTTCTATAATCAGCTAAATATTACAGAATGTTCCTTAATTTGATTTATTCTGTTGTATTCTGAAATTGAGCTGGTTTCTCATCTTCCCCATGCTTTCAGTGGAGCTGATCCAAGCACAGAGTCTTCTTTAGTATTGGAAGAGACTGCATTTGGATCTCATCCACAGGATTCAAAGTTAGATGAAACATTGGTTCTTGGGAATGAAATGACTGTGAATCTTAATTCTCTGACATCTGAAAAAAATCGAGTTGATTTCTGTTGAGATCTGAGCTCAGTGAGGAATACATATTTTGAGTTACTGGGGTCTGATTGTCATGAAACATTTTTTAAATGCGTGATTGTATGAGGTGCAAAGTATAAATACAAATAAGAATGAAAAAAAAACCCATCTAGAAATAAGATCTGTTTCTTTTCTTTCTTCTTCCCTCCTTGAATGCTGAATTAAGATTAGTGAGGCTATTGAAGACACATATTTGTTGAATTAATGGAAACAGGAGGAAGAATCATTTAGATCATAGCTTCTTAGAGCCAGAAGGGATCATACAGATTATGTCACCATTTCCTATGAATTTTGTAGCTCAGAAAAACTGTGACTACAAAAATAACATGATGTGTTTAGGTTTACACACCTATTTAGTGTGTAATACTATAAATAATCCAGGACCATACACCAGAACTTTTGGTTTAGTTAGCACTTTCCATTGCACCATGCTGCCTCTTGTAAGTTTCTCTTAACCCAACTAATTCATTAACACATCATAACCATCTAAAGTCCATAGTTTACCATAACATTTACTCTTGGTGTTGTAAATTATCACAAATATATAATGATGTATCTCTATTACTATATTATACAGAGTATTTTCAGTACCCTAAAGATCCTCTATGCTCTGCCTATTTATACCCTTACCCCCACCCCTCATTAGCAACCACTGATCTTTTTATTTTCTTCATGGTTTTGTGTTTTTCAGAATGTCCTATCATTGGAAACCTATAGTATGTAGCCTTTTTAGTTTGGCTTTTGTCATTTCATAATGTGCATTAAGATTTCTCCATGCCTTTTAATGGCCTGATAGCTCATTTCTTCTCAGTGCTGAATAATACATAATGCATAATAATAAATCTATTATCTAGATGTACCACAAGTTATTTATCCATTCACCTGTTGAAGGACATCTTGATTGCCTCCAAGTTTGGGCAATTATGAATAAAGGCACTATAAACATCCTTGTGCAGGTTTTTATGTGTATATAACTTTTCAATTCCTTTGGGCAAATACCAAGTGTGATTGCTGGTTAATAAGGTAGGTTAAGTTTTATAAGAAACTGCTAAGCTGTGCCATTTTGCATTTGCACCAACAATGAATGAGAGTTCATGTTGCTTCACATCCTTGCCAACACTTAATATCATCAGTGTTCTGGGTTTTGGCCATTCTAATAGTTGTGTGGTATCTCATTATTGTTTTCATTTGCATTTCCTTGATGGCATATGATGTGGAGGAGCATCTTTTCTTTTTTCCTTTTTTTTAAAAGATTTATTTATTTATTCATCAGGGACACACAGAGAGAGAGAGACAGAGACACAAGCAGAGGGAGAAGCAGGTTCCATGCAGGGAGCCCAATGTGAGCATGGATCCCAGGATTCCAGGATCACACCCTGAGCCAAAGGCAGCCACTCAACCACTGGGCCACCCAGGTGTTCCTGGAGTATCTTTTCATATGCTTATTTTCCATTTGTGTATCTTATTGGCAGTGGCCTTTATTTTTTTTTTTTATGTATTTCCCTATGCAGAAAGGCAGTTTTTTGCTGGAGCATAAAGAGTCCCAGGACAGCCATCAGTAGATCAAATCAGTAGAGCAAATCAGAGATTTGCTATGTACAAGCTGTGTGATGCAAGATCCAGCCTTCCTGAACATCATATTCATTGGCTGTAAATGCAGAATGATGAAGTTCTTCTCAACTATTTTGACATAGGGATGAATCTTTTAAGATGTTATATTTGAAAGTTCTTGAAAAATCCATGTGTAAACTAATATAGCATTAACTAAAACATTCTTTCCTAATTATTAAGCTCTTCTCTTATGTAGTGTTCCATGGATATTAAGAGTAGTTGGTAACCACATTTTATATATTTGAAAAATCTTAAGCTCATTTTAAGCATTTCTCCTCTATCATTTGCATTTCTTGCCTAAGTACTTGGAAAATATCTTCCAAGAAAGAAATTCAGTGGTATTTTTTCAAGATACTTTATATGGAAAATCATATATGGCAACCTGATTTCAGCATTCTGAAATGCCAAAGAATATTAGAAGTCTATGGGAAATCACAGAGGCTTTGAAGTGTCTGTATCCTGACCACTGAGTCAAAGAGACCCCTAAATCAAAATCTTATCATTTGTGACAATGTGGATTGACCTTGAGGGCATTGTGCTAAGTGGTATAAATCAGACAGAGAAGGACAAATACTATATGATGTTGCTTATGTGTGGAATCTAAAAAGACCAAACTCATAGAAGCAGAGATCAGATTTGTGGTTGCCAGAGGTGAAGGTAGAAGAGGTGGAGGGGTAATGGGATAGAGGAATTTGGTAAGATGGGCAAAGGCACAAATTTCTAGTTATAAGATAATTAAGTTCTGGGGAGAAAATTTGCAAAATGATGACTATAATAATAATGTGTATTTGAAAGTTTCTAAGAGAGTAGATCTTAAAAGTTCTTATCACAAGGAAAAATGATTGTAATTAGATGTAATGAATATTAACTAAACTTATTGTGGCAATTATTTTACAATATATGTACATAAAATTATGATATACACCTTAAGCTTATACAATGTAAAAGTAAAGGTACTTTCCATCTTGACCATGATATGGCTCAAAAGGAGAATCTAGCCTGAGTGTGGAGGGCTGAATTATTTTTCATTTCTCTTGCAGTTGGGATGTGTACAGCTTTTAGGACCACAGGACAAATGACACATGCATTTTTTATTGTCATTTCCCTATTGTCTAGTAGTTAAATTACATGACTTTCTTTTCATGTCTTTGCTAGGGCTCTTAACATACCTGCCAACCTGTCAGATGTGTAAGACTCTGAATTCAACATGAAATATGAACACTGACACAATCTGACAGGATTCCACATTTAATTAGGCACAAGTTTCCAATTAGGAATCATAAACGAGTTCACACACTTTAAACAGTTAACACTTCGTGTTTAATCTGGTATGAGGTCTCAGCCTTGCCACCATTTATTTACACAATGAATATTTTTTAGACCAATTGAAATGAAATGTATATGGAGAAGTATAAAGAAATGCTGTGCATATGCCTATAAATAATCTAAAGCAGAATTCATATTCCTCAATGGATAACATCTGAATTCTTAATCTTTACAGAGTTTGGTTTTCTTAATTCCCCTCCTAAATTTCCATGGAAAATACTCCACAGATTTATGAGAATGTGAATCTGCTTTAGAATACACTGACCTAGAAGAAAAAAGTGAACAAGAAAAACAAATTCTGTGTATGAGTGGATGTTGAACTCTTATCCAAGAGTGAAAAATCAGCCCTGTTGCTTGAATCATCAGCTCCAGACTTGGATGTTAAATGCAGTAATGTCTTCTTTTTTGCATAATTTCTTTCTTTTTGATCCTGGAAGAAAGCAGTGACCTATGATCTATCACTTTCCAGGTTTTTTGGACTAGTCTCTAAGTCAACACCTCTTCCTCAAATACCACTTATGACCCCAGAAGGAAGCCTATGTTCTTTGCAATTAGCTAGGAATAGCTTCTAGAGCAAGTTTAAAAATTCATTTATTCCAATTCAAATTAAAGGAGGAAAAAAAAATATGTTCACTTGATTTTCACTTTGCAAATGAGGAAGGTAGAGAATTTTTTAAAGATTTTATTTATTTATTCATGAGAGAGACAGATTGAGAGAGAGAGAGAGAGAGAGAGGCAGAGACACAGGCAGAGGGAGAAGTAGGCTCCCTGCCAGGAGACTGATGTGGGACTTGATCCCAGATCCCGGGGTCACACCCTGGGCCAAAGGCAAAAGCTCAACTGTTGAGCCACCCAGGCATCCCAGGTAGAGAATTAAAAAAAAAAAATTTCCTCTAACCTGAGTCTTCAAAGACACTTGACACATGAGTTAAAGAGTTAGAAGTAAATGCGTAAATATGGGGACAATATAAAGAAAAATTAAGGAAGCTGTCTTTTAGGTGTTTTACTGTTTTTCTCTTTGAAGTCATAATCTAAAAATCCTCCTTTCCAAAAAGCACAACTTACTGAACACCTAGAGTTGCACTCTGCAGAATCCTTCTTGGAGCTTAAACCTTTGATAAACAGAAACAAATCAACTCATGAACACCTATCTCATTCTGTTATAATCTTTCCTTCCCTTTACCAAATAAAAATGTGGTAACACATTTAGATTTTTTAAAACCAATTCCTTGACAATTAAAAACAAAAACAAACATGAGAATTTAGTGACTCTGGAAGAGCAATGGGGAAGATATAAAAGACTGAATGGATTAATAAAAGAATGGATGATCATATTCAGAACATATTTATTGATCATTGTCTATATTCCATGCACTAGAACTACTAAAAAGAGCAAAGCACACAGTGGATTCATGACACACAGTCTGTCAAGGATTAATAATGCCAGGATAGGCAAAGCATTTCTCTGCCTTGACTAGCCCATGGAAATTAAAGATAAGAGCCTCCTTCTCCAGTCACATAAGCAATTCTCTTCCACTGTGCATCTAATTTGAAGTTCATCTCATGCCTCTTGTTTTAATGATTTATAAACATGTTTTAACCCTTCTCCATTTGATTTTTCTTTCAATTGATTTTAGGTTCTTTTTAGAGTAGAAACTGGATCTTATTTGCCTTTGTATCTCTTCAATAACTATCAAAATGTATTACAAATAACTCCATAGGATATTCTTAAAATTTTACTGTTTTTTTTTTCTGGCTCAGAAGAATAATCAAGAAGAAATAGAAGGAAAAAAAATAAAAAACAAATAGAAGGTAGAAATGGTTTTTCTCTTAATCTTTACTTTATCATTTTTTTAAAAAATGATGATACTTAAATTCTACTCTTTCAGCAAATGTCCATTATATAATAGCGTTATCAATTGTAATCACCATGGTGTATATTCAATCTTCAGATCTTATGTATCTTATCACAAAAAGCTTGTACCCTTTCACTAATCTCTTTCCATTTCCCCCACTTTCCAGCCCCTGGCAACTACCATTTTACTCTTTCTATGTGTTCGATTTTTTTTTTAATACTATGCATTATTTATCTTTGCCTGGCTTATTTCACTTAGCATTACACCCTACAGGTTCACCTAGGCTGTTGCAAATAGCAGCATTTCCTTCTTTTAAAGGCTGAATAATATTCTGCTCTGTATACATACATACACCATATTTTCTTTATCCGTTCATCTGTTGACCAGCACTTAGGCTGAGATGATCATGTGATTTTTATCCTTCATTTTGTTAATGTGGTATATCACATATATTGATTTGTGTATGGTGAACCATCCTTGCATCCCAGGAGTAAAACCCATTTGATCATGGTATATGATCCATTTAATGTATAGCTACATTTGGTTTGCTAATGTTTAGTTGAGATTTTTTTGTATATATTTCCATTAGGGATATTAGCCTATAATTTCTAGAAAAAGTATATTTTAAATTTGGATGCTTTCAGCAGCTAAACTTAACGTTCATATTTTAGAAATTCCTAGTTAATTTCAAAGGAAAAGTTAGGACTATAGATAATCACTGAATAAGCTGAAAATTTTCATGCTCTACAATTTTCAGATATTACATAATTCCTGAGTTGTACTAATTTAGATCTGACAGTTTTTTTGGTATAATCCTAAGAATTTTCAGACTTCAGCCCACGAATACTGACAGAAAAACTGGTAAACACACAAATGTTGCATTAGTTTAGAGTATTGAAATTTATTCCAGAAAGGGTACAGCAACATAGGGAACAGTGTGATAATTTTTTTTATAGAGCCTACATTACTTAGTTGCAGTAGTCATAGCTCCTAACCACAGCTGAACTATCCAATAAGCACCAGTTTCTATGAGTAAATATTGACAAGGACAGACACATTTGCATAGGCAGAGCACCAGTCATTATTAAATTGTCATAAAAATTGCAGTTTTACGTTGTCACAGTAAACAGAATTGGGATTTAAGTTTCACAGTTTGCACCCTGGAATTCACATATTATTCACAGTTTTATCTCATTCCCATAATTACAGCATGTTTTCCATTTTGGAATTTGAACTGGCGTATCTTGTCCCCTTCCTTTTATTTCCTGCCATTAGTTATGCTAATGTTAAGAATCAATCATAATTTAAGAATTATGACCACATAATTGGGAGGCCATATTTGTCATTTTGAATAATGGAGAATTTGAGCAGATGGAACTGTATTTAAGTACTGGCTTCACTGCTTTGGTTCTTCATCTATAATAATGGTTTGTTATAAGGACTGAATACAGTTAATACAAACAAAGCATGCCACACAGGCCTGGCACAAAATGCAAGCAATAGAAATAGCTAAAATTATTGTCAATGTGAAAATAAGTATGTGTTGGGTTCTAAAGGGTTGTAAATAATTTAAATATTTTTTAAAAATAAAAATGATTAGGACCCAGATAAATCAGAAATGAACGATGTAAGATGAAACTGTAACAGTGTTTGGTGGCCCTTCTAGTATCTCTGAGGATGGAAAAGAAAGCTGTACATACACTAAAATTGAGTGTATACATCAGGGAATGTTGATGTCACCCACATTTTGGACGTGGATGATATATTTAGGAGAAATTTATCAGCAGATCAAGAGATAAGTGTAAAATGGACCTTCAGTGATTTGAGTTTAAGATATTTGTACTGGGAAGATATTCAAAGTATGTTATTCATTAACTATTCACCCCAGCTATCCTTGGAGAATAGTATGATATGAAACAGATGCAAAAACTACAGTTAATTCATAATTCCCACAGAGTAGATAGATTTTAATTGCAAGGATATTTTAGTCACCTTTGATTTAATAGCCCTTGGTTTTTCTTTTCTCTGTCACATTGATTTTTCTAAAGTGGGACAAAAAAAATGAGCTTTGTGGTATCTCCTTACAGTTTATAAGAGTTTCTAGTAGAGTATATCCTAAAAGTGTTTATTCAACAAATACTTGTTGCAAATGATGAGGGATTATTTTAGTCATCATTTATTAACAAATTCCATTTTTTTCTGTCATTGGATTCTAATATGTGTAAGAGGCTTTATATAATATATTCATTTAAGTCATGTTTGATGTTTGAAAATTGAATACATCTTTGGTTATTGTTATAAATCAGATCAAATTAAATAACATTTTAGATTTTTCTTATTCTTTGCAAGTGCTAGAATATGAAATCTCTGACAATTTCTGGAAATTTTGCCAAACAATAAGCAAAAAAAATTAAAGTGGGTCTTTATTTAAAGATAAGTTGAACATATACAAAAACTGCCACTGCCTCTCAAAAAGCTGTTTAAATAACCAGATATTAAGGGAGGAAGGTATTAAGTTAAAAAAGTGATTTAAATCAAAATGGATATAAATCCAAATAGAACAGACAATGGCAACAAAATTTTGGAGGCTGCAAGAATGGGGGTTGGCATTTCTTTAAAGACCATAAGCCAGAAGGGAGGCATTCAAAGAGTGCCTCAAACTGGGTACACCAGGAATCTCACAGGTAGGGGTGAATGGGGGGGGGCGGCTAAAATCAAGGAAGTTGGTTTAAGGTCTGTTTGCAACAGAATCAAACTTCAGCATCTCTACTGCTCTACGTAGAAGATCATCATGCCCCACAGTGTGATGTATATTTATTTTCTACATGTACACATGTGCATACATACATTCATTCTTTGGAGAACTCAAAGCAGAAGGTCTCTGGACTATAGGGCACAATTTGAAAGTGAGGACACTTGCGAAAAAGAGGGTGACTGAGTGAATGTTGGAATAGGAAGTCCCCAGACATCTTCCCAACTCAGCAACCAGAACTCTGGCAGCCAAGTTTATACTTCCCAGCCAGGATAGGAAGAGCCTTGCTGGGACATCTGTTAACACAACGTGAGATAAAAAAGGCCTAATGATACTGCCTTTGGGGTCTCCCCAAATAAAGAACGAAAGTAGGTCACTCGGTACATTTTATTATTTGCAAGTCTATTCGGCAGTACTGTACTGCCAATCAGTTTTTTAGTGCTTTAATTTTAAATTTGCACCACAAACTGCCAGGATGTCTGGCAAGCATCTGAGGAAAGCCTCCAGCATTAAAGAAAGCCTCAAATAAGCCAACCAATGAGCAGAAACAATCAGAGTAAAGAGAATTATTCGGGGAGAAGAAATCTCGAAATCCTCAAGTAAGGCAACTATTGCACCCTTGGAAAAAAAGACACCTCCAAGAAAGGACTCCACAAAATAAAAAAGAGCTCTTGGAACTTAGGGAATTCTAAAACAAAATAATTTATAGTAATAATAAATATACTGTAGCAAAAAAATGAAAAAAGAAAAACAAAATGAGTAAAGTTGAGGAAATCTTTACAAATGAAAAACAAAACAAAACAAAAGATGGAAAACAAGAGAGAGATGATTAAAAAAAAAATCAAAAGACCAGTCCAAGAAGATTTATCAAAATAAAAGGAATTTCAGGAGTTAGAAAGGAAGAAATTATCAAGAAAATTATTGAAGAAAATGTTCAGACACAGAAGGACCCACCAGTATCTAGCATAATGAATGAAGGCTACATCCCCAAAGTACATTGTTAAGAATTTTCAAAAGTGGGACAAGGTGAAAATTCCAAATTCTTTCAGAAAGGAAAACAAACAAAAAACAAGAACAGTTTTTATACAAATAACCAAGGATGAAAATAACATTGGGTTTCTCAACAGCTATACCAAAAGCAGAGGAAAACGAAACAAGAGTTTTTAAATTCTGAAACAAAATGATTTTTCAAGTTGCAGTTCTCTTCCAAGTTAATAAACCTATTTTTATTTATTCATGAATAATTTATTAATACATGTATTTTCAGACATGTACATTCTAGGAAACTTAATCTTCCATGTACTTTTTTTGGTGAAGTAATCAGAGTGCTGTATCAAACAGGAGAAAAATAAGAAAGAGAAAGACATGGGATCAGAAACAGGGCAGTATTGGGTCAGCTGTGCTGGTGAGAGAGATCTCAAAGGTGACTACCATGCAGCCACTAACTTCCAGACTGGAGCCGGTCAGAGAGCGCTTTCAGACAGTACCTTAGGAAGATGAACATCAGAGAACAGCTAATGTGATTAAAATATCAACAGGAGATTATGCAACTACAGAAAGTTTGTGGCTGGAGAAGAAAGAATATGAAAATAAAAAAAATATTAATGCAGGAAAGGGAAATTAATAACAGTGCACTACATAACTCCACTGTGAATTGTGTGTGCATATTTGTAATGGTAGAAGAAGTTAAAATTTTATCCAATCAAAATTTTAGTACTAGGAGGATGGGGCTTGAGGAGTGTGTGTGTGTGTGTGTGTGTGTGTGTGTGTGTGTGTGTGTGTTTGGGAGGTGGTAGTGATGGATTTGGTGGCATAAGGTGACAGAGAGCTCAATCCTCATCTTCCACAGTGGGGAGCCAGTACACACTGCTAACAGCTAAAAAAATTAAGATCTCAAAATATAAGTATGTTATATTGAGAAATAGAGGTAAATTCCAGATTAGCTGGAAATTTTGGAATTAATTGCTTTTTGGAAGCTGAAAATTTGGGAATGGGCTAGCAGCTGAGAGATTTTTTGTTTCTTTATTAAGCTTTGTAGAAAAGTTTGCCTCCCAACAATGAAAATTTGACTTTGAGGAAATAAAAAATAAACTCAAAAAGAAAAAGCCTAAAAAGCATATATAGCATTCAAATTAAATAAATAAAACATTAACTGTGGAAAGGAAATACATAATATATAAAAACAGACTGAGGAAGTTTGTCAAATCCTGAATTATAATTGCAACTCTCATAATTAGTGAACTACATTAATTTATTTTTCTTTTTTTCTACAGTGATTTCTATTAAATATTGAAAGGGTAAGGGAGCAACCAATAAGTAGAAAAAGTCTTCCTCGGACATTCCACAATTGGCTAGACCAACAGTTCTTGAGCTTGGTTTCTGAACTTTACTCTTAAAAAATTATTGAGAATCACGAAGAGCTTTCGTTTCTGTGGGTTATATCTATCATATGAATCAGATTAGAAATAAAGCTTAGAAAAATTTAAATATTAATTTATTAATTCATTTACAAATAGTGATAATAAATTCACTATATGTTTTGTGAAAAGTAACTACATTTTTTAAATAGAAAGAAGAACAGCATTCTTTTACATCTTTTGCAAATCTCTTTAATATCTTGCTTAACAGAAAACAGCTGGATTTTCTTATCTTCTTCTGCATTCAAGCTGTTGTGTTGTTTTAGTTGAAGTATATGAAGAAAATCTGGCCTTAGAAAGATATGTAATTATGTAGCCTTTCTAGATAATTATTGTGAATGTTCTTTGGTAGTACACCAAAACCTGACATGAAATTGTTTCTTAAGGGTTAGTTGAAATGTGGAATTTAAAATGATATGAATGAACTTCTTGAACTCTGCTACATTAAAACTCATTGGTCTGCCATTCACTTCAAATGGATCTTTTATTCAAACATGATTTTATCAACATCATGCACTGGCTTACTGAAATACAAAGATCCTGAAAATACGAAAGAAATCAGCCTTTATATCACTGCCAATCTCATCAAAAGTCTTTGACAAGCTGTCAAGCTACTGGTGGCAGATAAAATTTTCCAAAATTCTAATATTTGCTTGAAAGCTCAGATTTTTTCATTGGCAATAAATACTGTTACTTTCTTTGAAGTCACAGACTCATTTTGTTAAATTTTGTTAAATTTTCCCAGCTATACACGTAGGAGTAGTCCTGGTTTTTCTGATACTGGTGTTTAATGGTATTCAGAGGTGTTCAACTCAAATAATCACATAAGTGCTTTACCTTGAAACAGTTGTGTTGTTTCATCATGCAGCAGGAATGTTTTTGTGTGCTTCTCATTTGCCTCATACAGTATTAAAAAGACATCTACTTAAGGGTTGAAATTTAATAAAATTAGGAATTTTTACCACTGTGTTGAGAATGTCCTTAGGTAAAATTGGCAATTTTTCCCCCTGTGATTGCATAGCTGAATATGACTACAGTACAGTTTGGAGACACTGCCCTGGTGCTAAGACATCAGAAGTTTTAGCCACCACTGCTTTCGCACCATCAGTGCCAATGTCAACACAGTTAAAAAGACCAATAATGTCTTAGTATTATTGTGACCTTTTGGACTGCCAGAAACCATCTCAGGGACTCCTTCTGGGCTAAGTCATAAGCTCCTGAAGAGTGGTAATTAATTCTTTCTTACTCTTCTTTGTTTCTATAATAGGTGATCAAAAAGTATAATGAATGAAGATAGTTAAATGAAACGTTTATGTGGAAAAATAGTGGGTAAATTAATGGGGGAACATGATAAGAGGTGGATCCTCAAAAAAATAAATTAAAACTTCTTTATGTTATTACTGTGTTTACTATTCTCCTTAAAATTTGGCTTCCATTATCCTCCACCCTTCTACTGCTTCTCAACTTTACTATATTGGCCTACAAAACAAACCAGTGTACCACCAAGCCTTGCATTCAAGACTTCCCCATCCAGTTAAAATCGATGTCTTTTCTTATAGCCTCTTCTCCTTGATCCCTAGTTAATCACTTGGCTTCTTTCAAATCGCTGATGGTCCAGCCCCCCATAGGTAATAACCTTTCATGATTTTCCAACTTCTCTGTTTTCCCTTGTCTTTCATATCTGGTTAAAATCCAAACATTTTAATGATGTATATGTCCAGGTGACCTGACCCTAGTGACATATGCCATCCCTGGGCAACAATTTAAGTTAGATTTAGGTCACATAACTTAAAATTTTATAAGTAGGTCACCAATTGCTTGCTAATTCATTCAAGTGTATTAATCATACCTCCCTGGGTATCAAGTTCCTGGAGTGTGGAAATCATCTCTTTCAAGATGAGACCAAGAAGGAAGGAGACAGGTTCCATGAGTGGCTTGTGTACCAATAATTACTATGTAACCTGTCATCATTTATTTTTCTTGCAGACTCCATAGTATTGAATATGGTACAGGCTTACTGTAGGTCTTCAGTAAACACTTATATCTTAATTGAATGCAGAAAGTAAGGGCTGCTATTTGGGAGAAAGATTACCCACAAGGGAGTTAAAAGACTTGAAGGATTGTATGTGGTATGTTTGAACAGAGCAAAGCCAAGTAAAGTTTGTGGATTCCATATTCCAATTGATTTTCATCACATTTTATTTGTCCACCATAATAGGCCCAAGTAAGAGTTGACATGGAGAATGCAGTTAAAAGGAAAAAGGCCTTTTTGTTCCATAAGCAAATTCACATTAAATAGTCTTTCAATAAAACAATAAATCAAAATTTTCTCAAAATCAATCATTTTTATGTCCTGATACAAGTTTTTTTTACTGAAAAAATTCCTTGAGACACTTGCTGAAAACTGAGATTTTTATCACAAAATAATGCTGCACTTGATAAAAAAAAAAGGAATAAATGCCATAGGAACTGTGAAATGGAAATACTAACTGTATATTTATTATGTGTCAGATACTTGGATATCATTTAGTCTTCCCACCAAGTCTTCAAAATAGGCAGTATTATCCTCATTTGGAGAAAAGATCACCACTACTTAGAAGGATTAAGAAACTTGACGAAAGTCACAAAATATCTAAGTTGGGTTCAGTGTTGGGAAGTGTTTTGACCCCAAAAGTCATGTTCTTTCTTCTCTACCCAATAAAAGGATCTCTTGTTTTAATAAGATGTCAAATAACCTAACGAAAAATTGACTAAATATACTACATACTACTCTGTAAATATTAAATGCAATCCTAAGCTGCTTCTTGCTAATTGAAAGATTCCCTACAGAAAGAAAAATAAATAAATAAACTTCTTTGGATGAGGTGTGCATTTAGGGGCCGGTGGTTGTTTAGAGGGAGGTGACGCAATTGACTGCTTGTTGCTGACTCAGATGTGCAGAGAAATGGTAAACATAAACAGATGGTCTCAAAGCCCCATTCCTTTTGTGAACTATATGACCCCAGCTCACCAAATCTACAGTTGTGGCACTGGATGCCCTTTCACTACAGTCATTTTACCTTGTCAGTCTAATGAAATGACTGAAACTGAAAAATGACAGACCTGCTATAACCTTTAGAAGCGGCCCTGCTTCTGAGACACAGACATTTTGTGCTCCGAGGGATTACGATTCCTACACTAACAGGTGGTGTCAGAAAGCAGAACCTAATCCTCCAGGGGCTGCCTTGGTGTTCAGTTTCGCCTTTCACTGTAGGTGTAATCCATGCCATTAGTTTAATATTTCTCTGTGGGAAAGACACCAAGAGACAGGATCCTGGAGAATGTCCCGGGATTTCCAATATCTCTAGAGGAAATTATTTATATCTGATGTAGGGCTTTCCCTTTAGAATTCCCTATACAGACATTTGTAGGACTACAGAGTTTGTAGTGTGTATGTGTGTGCATGTGCATGTGCAGAAACATATTTGCTTTGAAATTAACATCTCTTTACACACCCGCTGCATATGCCAAAAAGTATGAAGTCTTGTGACTGAAGAACACAATGCTCCTCGGGCTAAATTCAGGGAGGATGGACTTCTGTCTGTTTGTTGCTGCACATTAAAGGGAAAGAAGCAAGTTAGCAAAAATCGCTGTATGAATACATTCTGTAATATAATGGCAGAACAAATTGATTTAGACAAGAACAAAATAGCTGAGGATGGAAAAAAATGTTTTGTGCCCAGCTATTAATCCAAGTATGGGATAGGGTTGCTACCTTTTGTCTGAGTTTCCCAGGACGTTAGTCAAGAGGATGCATGTGAAACTTAGTCTCCATAGCAACTGCTAGTATGACCAGGTCAACCTGGAATCACACATCATTTTGCAAATGTCTGTGTTGGCAGGACCACATATCTGGATGACCTTGCCTAGCCCACCTTCCCAATCCTTACACACTTACTTCCTTTAACCTGCCTTCTACTTCATGTTCCTGGCTAAATAAGAGATAGAAGCAAACTTGTTTCCAATGGCTTTCAAACTTTCAGTGCTTAGGGATATATTAAAGGCAAGATCCATATGAGTACCCAATGTTGAGCTTTCTAAAATTACTTTGGAGAGAGGTGGAGGTGTGATAGTTTTAAGTCCTATTACTGGTCTGTACTTCCGCCATATCCCTTATGCTTCTTTTTCTGAGTTGGATCTAGGATAAAGCTAATGAAGTATAAGGGTCCCTTAGAGCCTAGCAATATTTTCACATGATCATATGGTTTTGTAACATTTGCAAAAGCAAGGTATATTAGCTACGATTGATTAATACTGAATATCTTTCCATTTCAACCTCACCTTCTACTTTCCCTTGTGTCAGTAATACTGGCATGGCCATGGGCATATTTCGCACTTTTCATTTCTACTAAAAGAAGCAGAGTTAGATTTACATTCATTTTGGGTTTGTTAGGATGTATTTATGTGGTTTACAGTCACTACTGTATAGGATGAATGAACTTCCAGTAACGGATGACTTTTAGGAATAGTGCATTGACTTCCTTTTTGTCAGAGTTCTATATTTGTAATGTTAGATTTTATTCCTCGAAGAAGTTCCTCAAATTAAGTTTTAAGCCCCACCACACTTGGATCTTTCCCTGACTTTATTTTAGATGTGTCTTGGTGTTTGCTTTATGTTAATATTTTATCCTACATGGATAGAGGATTCCCTGTTGTTAAATGTATAACTGCGGGATCCTTATTACATGTTATAAAATTAGTTCAGAACAATGTTCTATTTAGGAGTTATGCATAGCCTCTATATCTTCTAATGCCATACTGTATTTACTTATGAAATGACAGTGTCAAATTGCAATATAAATCACTAAAATTGAATGCACCTTCTATTACCCAAATTGGCTATATTATTTTTTCATTATATTTTATAAATTTACATGAGGAAGCTTGAGATATGAAAAACATTTTGCAGATGGTTCTGTGGGCTGTTTTTTACCTATTCAATAAGTGTCAACAACTAAAAGCAAGGTTTTAGGGAGTACATACCTATTATTTATGTGTTGGGTTCAGTTACTTCAAATAAGTGTACTAAGAAGTTATTCCTATTTATTGTTTCCTCCATAAACTTGATGTCACTAAATTATTTTACATTTTAGGAAATAGTCATCCTTAACTCTGAACACTCAAGTAAGAGTTTTTATTTGCAGTAGTTTGCATCAAAGCCACAGATGGACACTAAATCATTTAATCTTTGAGTTTTGCGTTTTTCTTTGAAACCAGGGAACATTTTTTTTCCTTTTATAATTCAGCATCAGATTTTAAATTATTAGTTAAAGATTCTGAGAAATATAAATTACATCTTTCAAAAGAAAATGCAGATTAGTTTTATAACAGGTTACAAATTAAATTGAGGACCTCTGTTTCTGGCCAAGTTAGAAAAGAGGATACCGAATTTATGCTCCTGCCTGAAACAACCAAATCCCAAAACCAAAACCAAATCAAACTAAAGCAGACAAAATATTTGAAACTGTGGTTTTCAAGACAATGAACCCAAGGAAACAAAGGACACCTATCCTTGAGAGATGGAAAACAAGTAAAATGAACCTTATGATTGTCCCAGCTTACTGCTTTGAGATTGTTTCTGGATTGTATTGCAGGGAGATAGGACACAGATAAAGCCCAATGGATCTCCTAAGTTGAGGAGATAAAGCTGCAAGTCTGGGGAGATCATGGCACCTAGAGTTCTCATAACATGAGAGTAGAGAGTGGCACAGAGAAAGGACTTCAGATATCTTTAGTGAGTCCTCTTCTAGCAGCTGAGTACTGATCAGATAATTCATGTAAAGAAACTACCCAGGGCCAGGAAAAGAATTATCCAAATGTACTAAAGATCCAAGAAGATCAAACTGCTTCCATGTAGCTGAACTGTTCCCCAGAACAAAACCCAAGATTATTTAAAGCACTATAAAATTATCTAGTGCCCAACAGGTAAAATTCATAATGTCTGGCATCCAATCCAAGATTATCAGGAATGCAAAGAATTAGAAAATATAAACCACAATAAAGAGAAAAAGCAATCAATTGAAACCAACTAAGAATGGACACAAATGATAAAATCAGCAGAGAAATACATTTAAATGTCACTATAGCTATATTCCATATGTTTAGAGAGTTGAGACATGAAATAAAAGACCCAAACCAGCTTCTAGAAATGGAAGCTACAATATCTGAGATTAAAAATACCCTGGAAAAATACACCGGATAGGAATTTTTTTTTTAAATTAATTTTTATTGGTGTTCAATTTACCAACATACAGAAAAACACCCAGTGCTCATCCCGTCAAGTGTCCACCTCAGTGCCCGTCACCCATTCCCCTCCAACACCCGCCCTCCTCCCCCCTTCCACCACCCCTAGTTCGTTTCCCCGAGTTAGGAGTCTTTATGTTCTGTCTCCCTTCCTGATATTTCCCAACATTTCTTCTCCCTTCCTTTATATTCCCTTTCACTATTATTTATATACCGGATAGGAATTAATGAAAGATTATATATTGCAAAATAAAAGATTAATGAATTTGAGGATATAGCAATAGAAACTATTTTCGACATTTGAATGACACAGGGATTACAGGTGCTGACCCCTTCGACTGTACTTTTATGCTAGGAACAAACACTTGGAAATTGAAATTAAAAAGTTATATCACAATAATAACAAAGATATGAAATATTTAAGAATAAAACTAACAAAAGCCACACAAATATGTCTGAAAACTACAGAACATTGCTGACATAAATTAAAGAAGACTGAAGTAAATGGAGAGTCATCTTATTTATGGGTTGATACACTCAATGTTGCTGGGATGACAATTATCCTTAAGTGGATCAACTGATTCGATTCAATTTCAATAAAAATTAAAAATCCAAGCAGGCTATTTATTTGCTTTGTAGATACTATCAAGCTGAGTCTAAAGTTCAAATGAAAATGAAAAGAAGGGGTGCCTGGGTGGTCCAGTTGGTTAAGTGTCAACCTTTGGCTCAGGTCATGATCCC
Organism: Vulpes vulpes; assembly: GCF_048418805.1. Taxonomy (NCBI): domain Eukaryota; kingdom Metazoa; phylum Chordata; class Mammalia; order Carnivora; family Canidae; genus Vulpes; species Vulpes vulpes. Next base: position 128,315,447 of record NC_132792.1, on the reverse strand, counting down.
AGATTGCTGGGATCAAACCCCACATCAGGCTCTCTGCTCAGTGGGGAGCCTGCTTCTCCCTCTTCCTCTGCTGTTTCCCCTGCTTGTGCTCTGTGGCATTCTTTCTTTGTCAAATAAATACATAAATCTTAAAAAAAAAAAAAGAAAAGAAAAGAAAATGAAAAGAGTAGCCAAAGCAATTTTTATTTTTTAAAGATTTTATTTATTTATTCATGAAAGACACATACACACACACACACACACACACACACACACACACACAGAAACAGGTCCCAAGCAGGAAGCCTGACGTGGGACTCGATCCAGGGTCTCCAGGATCACGCCCTGAGCCGAAGGCAGGCGCTAAACCGCTGAGCCACCCAGGGATTCCCCAAAGCAATTTTTAAAAAGAGCAATGTTGGTATGTGAACACTTTTGGATTTCAAAACTTCTTAGGAATTTACTGTAATGGAGATAGTGCATCATTAGCATCAAGATAGACAAATTAATCAAAGAAAAATAATAGATTGTCCAGAAATAGATCCACACGTGATTTCTGACAAGCATGTACAGCAATTCACTAGAGAAAGGATAGATTATTCAGCAAATGGTGCTGGAACAACCAAATACTCACATATGAAAAAGGAACTTTGATCTATATTTTGTACTATCTATATGCAAGAATTTTCTTGTGGTAGATATGAATGTAAAACTTAAAATGTAAACTCCTTTAACAAAACAGAATAAAATCTTTGTGACCTTAGACTAGGCAAAGATTTCTTTGATATGACACCCAAAGTACAATGTATTTTAAAAATTGATAAACTGGATATTATTATCAAAATTAAAAATGCTCTTTTAAAATAAACTGCTAAAGAGGTTATTTAAAGAATGAAAAGGGGGGTGCCTGCGTGGCTCAGTCAGTTAGGCGTCCTTTGGCTCTGTTCAGGATCCTGGGGTCCTGGATGGAGCCACGTGTCTGGCTTCCTGCCCAGCGGAGAGCCTGCTTCTCCCTCTCCCTCTGCCACTTCCCCTGCTTGTGCTCCCTCACTTTCTCAAATAAATAAAATCTAAAAAGGAGAATAAAGAGTGAAAAGATAAGACATAGACTTGGAGGCAATATATAGAGAGCAGATATCAGAATAAGGGACTCGTATCTAGACTGACTATATCCTGAAGTCTCCAGATTCATTAGTAAGAAAGTCACCCAATACATGAACACAAGATTTGAATCACCACTTCATTAATACACATGTAAAGATGCTTAACATCATTAGTCATCAGGGAAATGCAAATTCATAATGATATGAATCATATAATAATGATACTACTGCATAACTATTAAAGTGTTAAAAAGGGTGACCATATCAAGTGTTAGCAACTCTAAGTATTTTGCTATTGGTGCAAATGTAAAATGGTACAGCCACTTTAGCAAACAGATTGGCAGTTAAAAAAGTTAAAACTGTGCCTACCATTTGATATAGTCATTCCATCCTAGGCTTTAACCAAGTGACAACAAAGTATTACTATATCTAGATTTGCATAAGAATGTTTGCAGTAGCTGTATTTGTAATAATTCAAATGCCCATCATCAAGTGAATGGATGAACAAATTGTGGTAGAGCCATACAATGGACTCAGAGAAAAAGGATCGAACTTATTGATACACACAGCAACACGGGTGAGTATCAATAATCACCTGAGTTAAAGAAGCCAGACATACTTACTCCATTTACACAAGACTCTAGAAAATGCACTGGATGGTGGAAGGATTCGGAAGAGGTTCAAGGAAACTTCTGAGGATGTTGCATATGCTCACTGTTTTGATATAGGCCAAATCATACATTTTAACTAAGCATAGTTTATTGTATGAAAATCATACCTTCCTAAAGCTTTTTAAAAATGCAATTGAAAATGTGTGTCAATTCTGTATTGGCTATCATTTGCCTCCCACTGTCTTCCTGATGGTCACATGGACTTCTGATTCATTATGTTCTTACAATTTAATTGGAAATCTCTTGCATTCTTTTGGTGCTTCTACTTGCAGATGTATAGATGGAGGTGCTTATTTGATTTTCATAGGTATTGAAATGCCTTTGCTGGAAAGCTTGGTGTTGTTAGGTCCCTGAAACTGTCTTTTAAAAACTAAATTAATTAGGATATTAAAAAGTTTAGGAAGTTGAGGAAACTCTAGTGAAGGACAAATATGCCTCAGAAGGCCTGAGACCCTAACTGTCCACAAATAGCAATACTCTACTGTTGGTATTGTGCTCTACCCTGAGGTCTTCTGAGTGTCTTCCGGGAGAAGTTGATACAGTACTCACAGTTTTGTTTTGTAGGGAAACTTCCCTTCTTTATTTACTACCATCAATGAAGTCATTCTGAAAATGACTATGCCAGGTGACCTAAGAAATCATGTATTTGGAGGTCAGGTCCCACATTCTTTTTTTTTTTTTTCTACATTCTTTTTGAGTGAGTACATTAGTAAAATGTACATAGATGTAATCATTTGCATGCAATACAATATACAATTCCTTGCTCTCTTTTGATATTAATCATCACTGTTCTGAGCTTAGTGTTCCATACCCTATGGGCATGAAATTTATGAAGGCTGACTTATGATTTAGACGTGAAATAGTGCATGCAGGAGAGTCCTGACTTATCCAGGTTAAACCTCTGCATATTAACAATTTCAATCATATAATATTTCAACATTTGGAACACTCTAAAATTGTTGTCATTGATTTTTATATAGAACCAGTATGTCTGTAAGAGAAACTTTCATGTGTATATATTTTTCTACTTTGTGTGAAAGAAAATTCCTGATTCTATTCCATGATATTCTAACTATATTCAACTTAACAAATGGTATTCCTTATGAAAGAGCAGAATTAACTAGTGGAAGGAACACTGGCAAAGGAATTCTATAAATCTAGATTGTATTCTAAAAAGTGTGTGGCCTTGAAGAAGTTCTATCACCTATAGAATGAGAGCTGTTTGAATTAACTGATTTCCAAGACCCCACCCAGTGTTAAATATCTGATTAGGACAGATCTTTAGAGAAGGATGCAGGTCAATTTCTTATCTGGCATGTATTGTAGTCCCTGCCCTGCAATGAACTTTTCAGGGGTGCCACATGGGCGTTCAAGTTCCACTACCAATTACTTCTTAGTTTTCAAACTAAGGAATTTGAATGATTGATTTTGTTTGAGCACTGAGGAGATAATAAAGCCAAATGCAAGTGTTGGGTTCATCATCAATTTCCTAGGCCCTAAGACATTCTGACTGCCAGGACCAGTCACCTACGTCAGCATCACCACTCAGAATTGGCTGATTCCAGAAGCGAGTCTAATTACACCCACAAGGCCCCATGAGAATTTTGGCACCTTTTGATCCAAGATGTAATTAATGCTGAACTAATGATAAATAAGCTTATTCTTTCCTTTCTCTTGTCATCTCTACTTTAAATTATAGCTAGAATATTCCAATAGATTTACTAGGAATTTTTTTTAAATTTTACATTAAAAAAGGTATATTTGTCTTCTGGTGTAGTCAGATAAATCTTTTATTTCAAGTAGTAGCTAATGAGGAAATTGAGTTTGTTTCACCAATGTGTTCCCATCACTTTAACTGTCTATAAAATGATTAGTGTGAATCTGTAGCACTAGAATAATAATGGAAGTAGTTTGCTCTACATGGATAAGACCTAGATTGACTTTTCTAAGCCTTACTTTCCTGCATTCTGTATAATTTAGATACACCACTGGTAACTCAAATTTCCTTAAAGAGTCAAGTCTTCTCCAGCAGCTGACAAGTGACATCCCTATGTCACTAAAGGAGAGACATTGCCAATATCTAGTTTAGTTTATCCCCTGCTGGACTTTATCTTTGACTAATGATTATAGAGAGTTAAAAGTCAGTTTTCTTACAGTTGCGAGGTAATCTCCCATAATTCTTATTTTGTTTTTCTTGGAGGATTGGTTGTATAGGAAATCATCAATTCAAAAATGTTGACTGAATAACCTAAATATTCCAGTCAAGCAGTCAAATAAGGTGACTGTTTAAATTGGATAATCATTGAATTAAGCATTTGTTTTACCCAAGTGTCTAGACTGGCAGCACACAGTGAGGTATATGGAGGGAAATGCTCTGAAAAAGGATTTTTGTTGTATTAACATGGCCGACACTAACTCTCAATTTGTCTTACTGGAAAAATAAAATGATTTTCCTTTTAACTGAATCAGAGAATTTAATCTTATATTAAAATTAATCACTGGTCTTTGGAAGCAAATCTATCAAAATAGTGCTAATCTGTGGACAAAGTAGGGACCAAGGTGAGGCAAGTAAGGTAATTCCCTGAAATCAAAATTGAAGTAGGAGCAAAAACCCTAGTAATTAAGATAAATAACACTTTAAGAGAATGCCAAACAAACACCAAATCCATGAAAAAAATCCATGATGAATAAAAACATCAAAATTTTAATAAAGATAAGATCAATATTATTTGGATTTTTTTCCCTTTGGTTTGAACTTAGTATATATAACCACACAGTATCATTGCTGACATCATCTGTATTTAAAATTTTGATATTTTGTTCATGGAATTTTTGCACTAATTTTGATTCTTTAAAATATTGCATTAAAATATTATTTATCTTGATTACTGAGGCTTTCGGAACACTTTTAAATGTTTTACCAGAGGTGTTCTCATCTTGCCCTTGTCCAGCCTTTGCTTTCTACTTCGATGCCCAAGATGAGAAATTGAAATTCCAAAGTCACATAGTAAGTGGTGGAGTCTGGATTCAACATCAGTCCTCATCAGGTCCTCTATTCAGGACTGTGCTTTTATACTTCCCAAAGCCACTGTGCAGTCTAATAGCTCTGGAGGAACCAATTTTGTTTCTTTTCAGACTGGGATGGTAAATTCAGAGGTAACAATCTCAGAGATGAGATTAGGTTTGACAGGGATCCAGGAATGAGTTAAGGGTCACTTAAATGAGAGGAATATTTAATTTTTTTTTTTGTTGGACAGGATTCAATCCTAAAAAGTCAAAAAAAGGGACTAATAATGCAAAAAGGTACCATCTAAGGCGTAAATTCTCAGAGAAGAACCTAGGTTTGTAGAGCCTAATGATGAAATAAGAACTTCTCTAAGATAGTACTAGTGCCTTTCTTACTCACCCATATATTTATGTGATGTAGTCAAGAGCTCTGGACACAGAGGTTAGCCCTTGGAAGAGGAAGGGGTGCTTTTCCTCTGAGGTAGGACAGAAGGTGTCAATGGATAAAAATAAGGGAAAATGTTTACTTGCAGAAGAGAAGAGGAATATCAGGTAGAACTAATAAAGTGAAAGTTGCTCCTGACAGCCAGCTTAGAAGTCAGTGAAGTAGGATGCTGGAACTATTGGTGGGCAGATAGGGGCAGGAAGAATGTGGAAGAAGAGCGCAAAAATAAGTGGACAGTTTTGGAAGACTCTTTGTGGTAAATGCAGTAAGTGTTTTTCTAATTTTTTCACAAAAAGTAAGACCACAAGATCATGTTCCAGTGGGAACAAATCTGAGATTACATGGTGAAAAAGAATATGAACCTAAGATTTACTTAAGCGAAACTTAGTTTTCAATGACTTTTATTGGAAATTTCCTAAAGAGTAACTCTTCTCATATTTAGTAGGCTGTTACATTTATATTATTAATATGTTGTTCCTTCCAAAAACCATCCTAGCAGGATTGTTCATTTTTTAAAAGAAACACAGAAGGAGAATGAAAAACAACATCAGACTTTGGGTGATATGTGCTATGCCAGGAAAAAAAGAGGGAAGAACAAAATCACTTCTGTAAAATCATAGAGCATTTATCAGTGACAAACTCCAAGATAAAAAGGCTATTTGCCTAAACTAAGAAGAAAAATTAATCAAATGTGTCCTATGGAAATAACTTTTTAAAAAACATTTTTTGCAACCTCTCCTCAAGGCAAACAGCCACACACCTTGTAGAAATGAATTCTCTGGAGAAAACAGACAAGAAAGAAAGAAACAAAACCTATGAGCTCAGTGATGTACACCAGCGAATTCACCAAGGTAGCATGAAAGCTTAACTAGAAATTTAAATTCATAGATAACCCACTTTAATTTACTGGATCCAGCAACAGAATTGGCTGTGTTCTCTCTGCACCTTGGTTTAGCCCCTTCACCCTCTTCCTCCCAAATGTAGTCTTTAACAAATCCTGTAAATGGATCTGCCTTCCCTTTTTTGACTGAGCTTCCTGCTTTCATCTAGGGAATGTAATGCAGCCTTTGTGACAGCTGGTCACGTTACTACCATCACCCCTCCATATTTCCTGTTCAGATTTCAGGGAAGCCACAAACTCTGGAGAATCATAGCTTTGGTTTGGTTTGGTTTGGTTACAAATATTTTTTTTTTTTTAAGAAACTGTGAAACCACACAACGAGTCCACAGTCCCAAAGGCTGCCAAGCATCCCTGGTTGACCTAGTTAGTACTGTAGTGGAAATGGGGGAGGAGTGAAAGTCAACACAACTTTAATTAAAATATTCAGAAGACTTTCAAACATTTTAAACTAAACTCTTTGAAGTAAAAGTAATTAAATATTTGGACATGATGGAGGATGTATCAGACATTATAACAATTTTTTTCTTTACATTTCAGATATCCCAATTGGGACTAAATTAAACTCAATGAGTTAAGATTTATTAAACTCTACTAGTTCTTTTTACATTTGTTTGCAGTATTTTATTTTTTAAAACAACCATGTAATCAATACTTCAGGAAACAATACATAAGAATTTACCTGGCAAGATTTTTTATTCTGTTTCTGATATATATTTTTTAGTAATATGCCACATGGTTTTCCTTGCTGTTTCAGTACTTATAAGCAAATCAATAGATGCATATTTGAAATATTTACACAAAATTTCCAAATGAATTATTCTGTCTCTACTTAAAGAAGGCACCAACATTAGTTTTTGGTTTATAGTGGATCTTTTTTATTTTCCTTTCAGAGTCATGCAAAGCCAGGATCTTCTTTAACTGAGCTCTAAAAACATTCCTGGCACTGTCAATATCAAAATAAATAGAAGTTCCATTCTTGAAAACTAACATGGAATTGAGTCGGCTATAAAAGTGATGTTGTCGCAACTTATTTCAACAAAGAGAAGTTCTAAAATTAAAAACATGTTTTTTCTGTCATGTGTCATACAAGAAAAAAATGGATATAGGGGAAATCTTAGCGTGTTCCTAATTTAGATTCATCTTCTTTACTATAAACATAACTTTCTCCAACAACGACACATAAATATGTTGTGCTACTCTTGAGTATTGAAGGAATTTCTTTTTTCAATTTTGGTTCCCACCATTTGAACACTGCATTCAAAAATAAAGTTTATATATATGAGTGATGATGAGAGATGGGTCTACTATTTATATGGTTGTTTCTTGAACAGGGTTTTGGTCCTAACTTGAAAACCAGAGCATCATGAAACATTTCTTTGAAAAATTATAGTTTGGGATGTTAGTCTTAATGCCAAGTTTGTAGATATTTTGATTATTTCACAAACTATTAAATTATATAGTTAACAATATTAGCAATTTCTAAATAATAAACTTATGGCTACCTACGTGTATATTCTATATATTTTGTAATTTTAGCTATGAGATTCACAGAAATTCACAATGAAAATGATTCAGGCACAGACTAAATCTTTTTGAGCAAATCTACATTTTCAGAATAACTGAGCTAAGTAAACAACTTATTTTCTAGAAACAAAATATCCAAGAATTCAAGGTCATCATTTCTTGAGAGCAAGTCATGGATCTCTGTATACATGTGGCATTAAGTTCAAAGAGCAGGAAGTTGAAGGCATGTGGTTTGGTTGAAGGCTGTAGGGTGTTGGCTTATTCTTTTCTTTATGGCTTCTTCAGCCCATGACCTTTGGCAAGGTGACTCTCTTTCTCTTAGTTTGCTCATCTAAACAATGGGTATGAAAAACTTGCTTCTACACTGTTTAGCCTTATAGAGGCTTTCCGAACAATGCTTCTGATTAGTATGTCGTATTTCCCAGTCAACTGTCTTGTTTTTGTTTCCAACCTGCCCCTACCCAGGTTCTGAGACCTCAATTTCACTGATAGTAAAATAAATGATATTGGCATTCTTAACAGATGCTATGCCATAAATTCTTATGGGCTTCAGTCAAATGCATGGCAAGCTTTACAGCTGCTTATGAGGATTAATAAGATTAACATCTATGAAGGGATCTTGGGAGGAGACAGCAGGTTAAAATGATCACACAAGTAACCCACGTGCCAGACTCAACAGAGGCACATTGTATCTCATTGTTTTCCAAATTGTGATCTACTAACCACTTTTATTAGAATTACTTGTGAGTTTACCTAAAATGCAGATTATAAGACTTTCCGGTAGACACTAATAAATCAGAAGTCCTAGGGCAGAGGTTGGGAATCTACATTCTTAAACAATCTCAAGATTGAGGTGGGGGAGGTGAATCTTATCTGAGAATTTTTTTTTTTTTTTATGATAGTCATACACAGAGAGAGAGAGAGAGAGAGAGGCAGAGACACAGGCAGAGGGAGAAGCAGGCTCCATGCACCGGGAGCCCGATGTGGGATTTGATCCCAGGTCTCCAGGATCGCGCCCTGGGCCAAAGGCAGGCGCTAAACCGCTGCGCCACCCAGGGATCCCTTATCTGAGAATTTTATATCTCAGACTTTCTTTACACAATAGGACATGGAGAACAAGCTTGAGCTGTTATGTCAGAGCTGAAATCAGGGTGATTACTGTCATTCATTGTTACTGTTCTCAGCTTCTTCCTTCCCCTAGTTAGATAGCTAGTTTATAGTTCGCATTAGATACCTGACTGAAACCATTTGTAGGGGATAGTAGGCAATTGATTATTGGGGTGATGCTACCCAGAATATAATAAATAACATATATTGAATTCCATAATGGGGAATGGGATTGAAAGGGAAAAATCTTCATACTCAGCTAGGAATCTATCTGGTATTTGGCACTTTTGAGACTAGAAGATTCTTCTCCCTCCTCTTCGGACACTCATTGTCAGGGCATTCCTCGAAAACCTTTGGGGAAGGGAGATGAATTTTCCAGGCACAGCTGCCAGATTCCACATGGCAATTACATTCATACCCAATTCCCTCTGCTACTACTATCTGTGGAGAAACTTAGAGATCTGTAGAGAAATCTAGAAGGTTGTGGGACAACAATGGAAGACCACAAATCAACTCTGCAGTAGGATCCTGACTAGCCCAGAATTGATTAACTTATTTTTAGATTTGTTGATTCATTCAACAAATATTTGAGGACAGATGTGCATTGAAGGAGCACAGACCCAGGGTGAGAAGACTCAGAGTGACACTAAGCAAAGCACTTTCTAAGTCTTACGCTCCAATTCTTCATGCATTATAAAAGAATCATGATTACGTCTACCTAACAGGATAGGTGTGAGAATGAAGTGATATTTGGGGTGAAGCCACTTTATAAACTCTACTGCCTGCACAGGCATTCTTATTTCCATGTTAAAGATACTGCAGTAGAGGTTACAGAAATACAAGGATGTTGAAGACATGGTTATTTCCCTCAGAATAATGGCAGCAATGTCCACAATAGCCAAACTGTGGAAGGAGCCTCGGTGTCCATCGAAAGATGAATGGATAAAGAAGATGTGGTTTATGTATACAATGGAATATTACTCAGCCATTAGAAATGACAAATACCCACCATTTCCTTCGAAGTGGATGGAACTGGAGGGTATTATGCTGAGTGAAATAAGTCAATCGAAGAAGGACAAACATTATATGGTCTCATTCATTTGGGGAATGTAAATAATAGTGAAAGGGAATAGAGGAGAAGGAAGAAGAAATGGGTAGGAAATATCAGAAAGGGAGACAGAACATAGAAGACTCCTAACTCTGGGAAACGAACTAGGGGTGGTTGAAGGGGAGGAGGGCGGGGGGTGGGGGTGACTGGGTGGCGGGCACTGAGGGGTGCACTTGACGGGGTGAGCATTGGGTGTTATTCTGTATGTTGGCAAATTGAACATCAATAAAAAATAAATTTATTATTTAAAAAAAAGAATAATGGCAGTGTCATAGGGGGCTGACATCTACATGAGCAGCTATAGTGTGAATGTCATGTGAATGATGAAATACTAAAGGAGCTGTGAAGGATTTTGTCTGGGATCACCAGCAAAGTTTTGTTGCAGTGCATGTTAGCATATCATTTGGGCTCCAAAGTGTGGTTAGGATCTCAAATGACAAAGTAGAAGGTCATTTTTGGGAAAGGGAAGGACATGAGGAATAATGTAGACCTTAAAGAATGGAAGATGTGCTTGGGAAATGATACCAAGGTAGAGATACCCAAGTCCATCTCTACCTTGGGACCATACACTTAAATGTGGCAGTATCGAGAGCAGCTATAAAAGTAGAGTAGCTAGAGTCAATCATACATGCTTGTTGCCCTTCATGAGACTTAAAGAAATCTAATGCCAGTGTGCCTCTAAAAATAGAGAGTTCTCTCCAAGATGCTGAAATCAGGGCAACTTTAAAACAGTATAAAAAGTTCATGTCAGTGCTAAAATATTTCACAGTAATACGTATACAAGGATGAAGCATGAATAAATAAATTAGGCTTTTGTTAAATGTCTATTCTTAGCTTATTAAAGTAAAAATGGCTTGAATTTTCACAAGCTTTCTCTTCATACCAATGATCAACTAATATTTTCGCTTGCTGGCATCTTTAGTTAAGATATAAGCTCTTGTCTAAATAATTGATAACTCTCTTTGACAAAAGGTATACGGGGACACTTGTTTTAACCAGTAAATTACTACTATATACATCATCCTCTATGCAAAATTTAGTTGTAACATATTCAAGATACTGTTTGTATTATATAAACATTGACTTTTAAAAACGTGAAATAAAGAAGAGAATAGCCTGCTAGTAAAAAGCATGAACTCTGGGATGAGACGGCTTGGGTTTGTAACCCAGCTCTGAGATTCAGTAGCCCTCTGATCTCAGGTTAGTTACCGAACCTCTCTGTGTCAGTCACGATATGCAAAGTACAGGTACTGTTAGCCACTGTAAAGACTAGGAGGACCTGATATGTAGTAAATTTTGAATAGATTGTAGCTAATATTATTGTCCAAATATTTTAAATCAAGTTGACTCTTATCTAAAGTTTTAAAGAGGGTTTTATAGCCTCATAATGATGTTAATGAAAATATATTAAATACCTTCTAAAATTTATTTGTAAAAATAATTGTACTTAATTTATATTTTATTTACAAAATAAAAGTAATGTTTTATAATAAATAATGTAATAAATAACACATATAATATATTGTTTACAATTTATATAATTGTAAACAATATAGATAGTATGAACATAGTGAATTATAATAAATAATACAATAAATATAAAAATAATATAAAAATAAATAATATAAATATAAGTAAATATTACATTAGTTATATCATTATAATACTATTATAAAATAATACACATGTAATAGATAATTTATAATTTATTTTAAAAGATTATTTTTCTCAATTGTATTGCTTTAGAATTCAAGAAGCATTTTTTGGCATGAAATATTCTTTAGATAAAGAATTAAACTTAGAATTGAGCTTCCCTATGCCTGTCAATTTACATATATAAATAGCTGTTTACTGAGTAAGGGTTTTGACTTTGAATTTTCAACACAAAGATTTCTGCCTTTAAGTTTTAAAAAGATATTAATTACAAAATGATTTTGATGGTTCTCCAAAACATTTATAATAATTTACGTAAACTCTTCAGTAGATATCTATTTGGAGCGTGCAAGGAGATTCTGTAACAAAGTGGTCCTCAAACTTTAGAATCATCAGAAGGCTCGTTGAAGGACAGATTGCTGAGCTTCATCCCCAGATTTCTGATTCAGGAGGTCTGGATAGGGGCTGAGAATCTGCCTTTCTAATAAGTTTTCAGGTGATTCTGATGATGCTGGTCAGAGAACCACACTTTGAAAACCACTGCTATATTTCATGATGAGAATTTAAAACATTGGATTTCTTAATAAATCTGTTAATTATTTTATGTATTTTTCTCTTCTTTGAACCAAGGATGAAATATTTGTGTGTATGCTTTTCTTTTGTCTTACTTTTTTATTTTCTTAGATTTTTTTCTTTGAGTACAGTTGACACACAATGTTTCATTAGTTTTAGGTGTACGACATAGTGATTCAACTTCTCTATATATTATGGTCTTGTATTCCAAAGGGTAAGTAAAATCTAAGAAAATCTGTTTCTCAGAAAACTATTTCTGGATTCCACAACTGACTTTAGATATACTCTACTAAGACCTCTTATATTTTATTTCCTCTCCTCATCATACTTCATTTTAATGATGATGACAATCTTCCTTTATGGGATTTTAGGATTTTGTTTTGCCTGGTAAGACCTAAGAGAAATGTTGCTTTGTATCTACCTGCACATTGTCTTGTAATTTATTACACTGAATTACCATTTAAAAGAACAATTTATGGAATGTGACACTTTGGAAATAATCCTTAATTGCAGAAAATGTTGCTTATCCAGCATAGTATGCATTAATCACATGGAGGAAACAGGGGCAAAAAAGAATGAGAATGTGTGCGGCAGTAAATATCAGAAACATCCAACCATAAAAAAAAATGCAGACATTATTTAGGAAAAATAAAGAGATGTGACAAGTAGGGAATGAGAAACTGCCAATTTTCCTGTTTCAGCAAACATTGCTACTAGGAGCTCCCCTGCATGTGCTGACACCAAATATACCTGATACCGGTGCCTTTTTTTAAGGCAAGTGCTCCATTCAAACAGCAGAACTTAAATTGCCTTCCATAATTTTGCTCTAATGGCCAAATATGCTCTACCTCAATTCAAATTTCTTAATCACCTTCTTCCTACTTTCTTCCTTGATCCTGTTCATGTCCATTTGATTCTGCATCACATCTAGTTTTGAAGCTGAATCCTCTAGAGACATCATTTTCCCCTTCCCCTCCTGGTTCTTGAACAAGAGTGAGTGATGAGTTCTGCAGGGTTTGCCATTACTGCCATCTTGTTTCTCCATGCCCTCCCATTTTGTAGTTCCATTTCCATTTGGAAAAAAAGAGGATGGTTTGGTATATCTTCATTTCATCTTAAAATGAAGCTGTAGGCTCCAGTCCATCTATTACCTACAAGACCTTTATCTGCAACTTTAGGTTCCTTAAAAACTTAGGGGGTCACTGTATCTGCTTGATTTCACAAGATGATAGTGAGAATCAACTTAGGCAATCTAGGTAGAGGCTCTTTGTATACTATGTAAGCATTACGTACATGTCACGGCCAAGACTAGGGGTGAAGCAAGTGAGTTGCCTAGGGTGCAAAGTTTAAGGAGGCGCTCACTCTCAGTGTTGTGCCAAAGCAGGCTGCCTTCAATTTTCCATCTTTAACTGATGTCACAGGCAACTGAGCTATGACCAAAGGGTTAAAATCAGTGAATGACTGGCTAGATCGATTAAATAGCTATTCTTTCTCCCAGGGCAGATGTACTTGACAGAAACAGCAGTTTGGGGATTAAAGAAAAAGAAATAAAGTTCCTAGCTGGTGAAAGACCCTTCAAAAATTTGCAATGGATTCATGGCAACCTACCCTACCCAGGAATAAGGATGGTCCTGGGTTTCAAGAGCACTGACTTAACAGTGTTAGCAGGCAGGAAGCTTGTACATTATTTTTTTTTTTTTTTAGCTTGTACATTTAAAAAGAATTTGCATCGACTGCACTCCTTCTCAGAGCAATCGTTCTACTTGGGTCCTCAAAGTAAAGAATTTAGAAGGATTTCACTATATTTAATTCAGAACCCACATTAAAAACAAAGAAACAAAACCCACGCGTAATTAGAGCAGGAAGCCCTCTCTCTGTCTTATCCTAGAAACTGTTATGCTTCACAAACAGATTGAAGGAAAATTTCTCCCTGCCTCAACATAACATTAAGACAAAGATTACTACATAGTGACAAAGCTAAATCATCTCAGGAGGATAGAGTTCCTTGCTCACTAATGATTATCATCTGCCAAGAACTAGCATGCTATTAATACTTGCAAAGTTCTCTGGACTAGAAATCCATTACTAGCAAAAGTACATGTCCATTTTTATTCTAGGTAATTAATCTAATTTGACTTTCTCCTGATTGCTGCTTAGCAGAAAATGGATGCCAACTCCCTTCTCTGTAAAGAACAAGTAGATCTTAAAGCATAGTTCTCTCTCTTTATCATACCCTCTGTTCAATGAGTTCTCCAAGTGCCCAAACTTGTCTAGAACTATGATTATTAGTAGAAAAGATACCCAGTAACCAATGTTTGCTATATAAAGAGGAGGTGGGCCTGGGAAAAAAAAATCATGAACCAGGCTCCCAACCCCAAAGGAAAACGATATGTAAACCCCCACAGATTCATGGTGATTCTCCAGAGAATATAGAGTTGGGGTCCATCAACCCTCAACCTTCAAATGTTGCTTCCTTCAAAGAGGAACTCACTATATTTGTCTCACTATAAATAAGATGGCCCTTAAAGAAGGAAGTTCAAAAGTGTTGATTTCAGTGCTTTATTCAATCTCTAAAGATGCCTCAGGCAAAGAAATATGTGTTTGAGAATGCTTTCCATTCCAGTCAGCCCATTCTTCTACTGAAACTGAATTTAATATGGAAAAATCAGAGAATGCAGAAAAGTGAGGAAAAGACTTAATAGACATCAGTTACCAAAGCAATCAGTGGAGAATTCTGGAAATATATGTGGCATATATTATAGATATTTCTGGATTACATTGGTTTTACCCTGTAGTCTGATTATTTGATCATCCTCTGGTCTGATTACTTTTTTCTATTCTGAAGTTAAGTTGTTCTAAGCAATACATGTCTATTAAAGAAAAATGAGAAGGTAGAGATAAGTGGAAAATGAAATCACTGAGAAACCTCCCTGAAGGGGGTTAAAATGTACACTCACTCTGTATGTAAATATTTCCTTCCAGACTTTCATGCATACTTCTATATACATGCTTATGTTAGAAATTTTTTAACTTGTGTTTTCACGTTCATAAGCATGTTTCCATGTAAATAAATAAGCTTTATTTTTTAAAAATATTTATTTATTTATTCATGAGAGACGCACACAGAGAGAGACAGAGACATAGGCAGAGGGAGAAGCAGGCTCTCTGCAGGGAGCCCGATGTGGGACTCCATCCCAGGACCCTGGGATCACTACCTGAGTCGAATGCAGACGCTCAACCACTGAGCCACCCACGTGTCCCCATAAATAAACTTCAATGCCTTATTCTTATCCACTGCATCATGTTGCACTGTGTAGATGTAGTGTGATTTATGGATGTTAAGTTTTGATTAGATTGAAATAAACTATAATGAGTGGCATCTTTACTAGTCCAGATAGACCGCAAAATGCTTTTTTCTTCTTTTTAAATTTTGAAAAAATATCCTGTTTATGCTATGTATAGTCTTTACCCTGAGCCCACTCATGTGGTGTAATCTCTAATCTTTGACCTGACATGCAGGCATGTTAGAATAAAGGCTGTCAGAATCCCACTGTATTCCCTGTCTCCTTCCACTTCTATGCATTCCAGCCTGGTTCTCAGGGGGTAGCACCCTCCTCTTTGATGGTTGACTGTTGTCAACCTGCCACCCTGAGCCCACTGTGCCTGCATACACAAGGTAGCTGGCAGTGCCTGGGAATCCATGTTCTTCCTGGGGCAATCCTCAACCAATGACTGACAAGTGTAGGGGTATTAATATCTCAACTCTTTCACTTTTAGGCAAAGATTAACCTGAGGCTGTATTTTGCACTTTTTTTTTTTTTTTTTTTTTGGTGTTGTTCCACTGGATTGAGTACCATTTGCTCACTGTGGTTGCTGGTTTAAAATGCAGTCTTTATTGACTGCCTTGCCTTCTCTGGTCACTTCTGTCCCTATCCTATGTTCCTTGCACTTCCCAATACACTGCTTGCACTTGAATCCTTGGCTCAGTGTCTGCATCTGGGATTACCCAAACTAAGACACCTGTTACAGTCTCTTCACCAGCAGGATTCTGAAGGCATGGCCTCTGCGTTGTTGCAGAGGTAATGTAGAAATTCATCCAGTCATCAAACAGACACACTTTTCTTACTTCACATCAGTATAACATTTGTTGCATTCACAGAAAAGCAGAGCACTTCACACCATGTTGATTTTTCATATGGAAAAACTGTAGACTCTGAGCTGAAGCAAATATTGTACAAGGTCATGCAGCTAGTTAGAAGAAGAACCAACACCAGATCTGGTTTCTTACTAAAAAACTGTATCTTTACTAAGTAGCAGTTATGTGTCAAAAGTGAGATTGACTTGGGACAAATATGAATTACTTTTAGGAAGCCTAAACCTTGAACTATGGTCTATTCGGAGTATTTTAAAAGCATACTTATTTGCTTAATAACTATGTTTCATTCAGGATTCTAATCTCTACTTTTTGTCCTCTTTATGTCACTTCTGCAGCACCTCTTTCACTTCTTTTGTCACTTAAGGGTGAATTGTGTCTACCAGGCACTCTACAGGCTCATAAACTCACAAGTGCCATTTAGCTGAACCTTAGTAAGTTGGACTCATGGGGAAGAGTGATGTGCATAAATAGTTGTAGCTAAAGGCAGTGTGTGGTAAGCACTCTAAGAGAGGTGGAAAGTCCTTTGGGAGGACAGAGGAAGGAAAGATAAATTCTGGCAGAGGGAGCAGGGAAGGCTTGATGGAACAGGTGGCCTTTAAGCTGGATCTGGAAGGATGGGTAGGATTTCAACAGGCGGATGTCAGGGTAGGGAGGGGTGAGGAGAAAGGAGCAGCATGAGCAAAGGAAAATGCAATATGTTTTCAGGGAATGTTGAGTGGAGTGGGGTAATGGGCTCACAGAGCACATCATCAGAGATGGAAGAGACATGTTTAACATTATATGGTGAAGAACTCTCCCCTCAATGTCTGGGAGTTACCATTTTATTTGGTGAACAGCAGATCTGTTAGCAGGGAAGTGTCATAATTAAATCTATATTTCAAGAGTATTTGCCTGAAGATGCCGTTTTTTTATTAGATACTATCAATTGTTATACTCAGTCATCCTTTTATTGTAGAATAAAATTCACATAGAATAATATAGAGTCCTTTACCATGACTCTGATACTGTATAGCATCTGGCCTTAGCCTGTTCTTCCACCTTAAGTTGTGCCACTGACATTTGCACACTAAGTTCTGAGCACATTTGCTTCTAGAAGTTCCTAATAAACACCCACTTCTGGTCGGCCCTGGCCCAGGGATTCTGCACTGCTTCTTTTTCCAGCTTCCATATAATTGGCTTCCCCACTTTCCTTGCAATATAATTGACACACAACATTGTATAAATGTAAGGCATACATGATAATTGTTTGACTTATGAATATTGTAAAATGGTTACCACAATAAACTTAATGAGCATCTATCATCTCATGTGGACACAATAAAAAGAGAAAGAACTATTTTTATCCTTGTGATGAGAACTCTTAGGATTTGCTCTCTCTTCACAGTTTTCCTATATATCATGCATCAATGTTAGTTATAGTCACCATGCTATATGTTACATCCCCAGTACTTACCTGTCTTGTACCTGGAAGTTTGTACCTTCTGGCTCTCTTCTTCCAATTTCCCACTGGCTTCTTTTTAACTGACATTTTCTTAAAGAAAATCTCCTTGTTTACCCTATCTAAAACAACATTCATGCTATTTTCTAAATAGAAACTAACAAAATTATTATTTATTTGTTTGTTTCATTCTCTGCCACTGTAATTTGCTCATGTGGGCATGGATCATACAGTAATGGTCTTCAGGGTATCTCCAGAGCTCGGCAGAGTGACTAAAAAATGTTGAATAAATAAATTGAATGAAGTAGGATTAATATTTCTAGAAAACTGGAAAGATGTTTTATTGCTTAGAGATATATCTAAATAAAGTGTTCAGCCCCTGATTATGGAGGTTTGTACCAAGGATTCTGGAACATACTGGTTCAATTGTGCAGAATATCTTATAGTCATGGCCTTTCTTATTCATGTTAGTTGATGCATCATTTCTAGGTGGAATTTCCTTTCAGTACATTTGTTCCTTCTTCCCCACATTTCCCACCTCCAACATTTTCTGGCCATTATTTCAGCTAAGTGCTAGGCTTGGTAATTTTCCTAATGATCTGGAAATGGATTGCTCTTTTGCAGATGGCCATGGATTGAGTTGCCCAAGACCCGGTCATAAGTCATGACTTGCTGAAAAGAAAGGGAGTTTTTTGAAGTGGAAGGGGCCTTTGGAGGTCATCCAGCAGCTTTTGAAACAGCTCCAGCAGCCAAACTAGTAGGCCCAGTACCTTCCCTGGCAATCTGGTTTCCTGATTTACTACGAGGTATGGAGCTGTTTATGATGCTTTTGATAGAAAATAAATGACTCTTAATTCTACCGTAGGATGAAGTTCATATTTGAAATATTTGAATAGGTTTTTCAGACCATGGCTCTACAATTGGCTATAAAATTTTACAGTCTTGTTTCAAGGATATAAAAATCTGTGATTGGAGCCTCTACTCCAGGCTACAACTGGAAGAATTATAAAAGCTAAGGCTACAGCTGAGAGACACTCCTTCCTGGTTTTGGAATAAATAATTCATCAAACTAAAGAATCAATGTATAAAGGTAGGTAGACTGATGTGAGACTAATTCTAAAATTAAATTTAACCTGGAAGGTGAATAAAAGGATACTAGCTAACGTCCTATGATTTCTAGAATGAAATGCAATCAGAAATATAAGACATGGTTTTGTTCCTAAACTGAGGTCATGTGGAAAGAGATTATTAGTTTTAAAATTATTTTAATTGTGCCAATGGACACAATGGGATACCACCCAAATACTGGCTTTTTCGATATTTGAAAGGAAGCTCTACCTTTATCGTGTGGGACTTCTTCCTTTTCAAACATATGATTTCTTTCCCTAGTTCCCCAAACAATATAATTCATTCCCACCACTTCAATGTTAGGATAACCCAAAGAACATATTTACATGAATTGTCCAGTGTTATGCATAAGGTCAGCATCCATGGTTCTAAGTGGAAGTTAAAAGTTTGTATTTCCTAGAGCTGGACTATTAAAGTGGCTCCTCATATACCTAAACATAATTTATTTGACATCTTTAAACAGAGTCAAGAACTGGAAACCAAGTCAAAATAATCTCCGAATAACAAAAACAGGTGGCACAAAATTCATGCACAGAATCTTCCACATTTCTTTAGAAGACCATCCTTCACCTTCTACTATCTTTCCCACAAGCTGTGTACTTTTATTTCATACTTAACTTTAATAAGCTCTGTTATTCAGTTTGCTGTTGCTAATAAAGCAAATTCACCATACTTACGAGTAAGGAATAAGAAACCACAGCATTGGGGCATCTGGGTGGCTCAGTTGGTTAAGTGTCTAACTCTTGGTTTCAGCTCAGGTCCTGGGATCAAGTCCTGAGCCCTGTGTGGTGCTCCGTACTCAGTGTCCTGGGATCAAGTCCTGAGCCCTGTGTGATGCCCTGAGCCCTGTGTGATCTCAGTGTCCTGGGATCAAGTCCTGAGCCCTGTGTGGTGCTCCGCACTCAGTGGGGAGTCTTCTTCTTCCCTCTCCATCCCTCTGCCCCTCTCCTGGCATGTGCACACACTCTCACTCTCAAATAAATAAATAAATCTTTAAAAAATGAAACCACAGCACTGGAGGGAGGAAAAAGCATACATAGTGTTCTTATGTGATTCAGCACACAGCATACAGATGAGAAATGTCTCAGCCTCATAAAGATAACATGACTTAACTATAAAGCATTTGGAACAGTACCTGGCACAGAGCAAGCACTCTATAGATGCTTATTAAATTAATATAAATAAATATGCATCTTAATAAAAAACGAGTGCCTAGAGAACAAGTGATGTTCCCTAGGATGACTATGATTTTTATAAAGGAGAGCTTCATCACCTTTCATACATCATCTTTAAGAGTGCAGGAAAATAAACACCACTTTTTGAAAATATTTCCATCAGAAAAAAATATTTAAACTCAAAAATAGAAGTTAAAATGGTATATTTTAGTTATTTTCAAACTCTAGGTGGAACTCCATTGGATGTCATCTGACAAATAGGGTTTCTTGAAGTCTTTGTTCTTGATTTATTCCCTGATTTAATGCTTATCAAATTCTGAAATGTGACAGAAACTACTTTCTAGAAACAAAATTATATTTGAAGTCAATTTGTCTTGTGAAAGGAAGAGTTCAGGACAGAGTTTGGACCAAGGTTCTGTGTCCAGCTCTGATCTTAGTGGTGATCTTGATCCCAAAGCACAACTCTGCCTCCAATCATAAGCTTATGTGCCTCCAAAATGTTATTAGCTTGGACCGTCTCTTGCTCTCCACTGCAGAGACAAGTAATTTGAAGGCACAGGTTTTGTCACTGCCCTTTATATCCTGGTGCTATAGGGGAGAAATTTGCTCCCCTGGCCCTTTGCCTAGAATGTCTCCATCCCACTCCTCTGCTCCCTGATGAAATTCTAGGTTTCTTTAAGGCCCGTCTCAAATGCTACCACCTTTTGACACTTCCCCTCCTCTCCTGTTCCACATGCACCACAGGAAAGGGTGGGAGGCTTCTTTGTGCTCCACCGTCACTCAGCTCCTAACACCACTGTGACGTGTGCCTTAGTATCCTCCATAGGGAAGCAGCAAAGCATAGTGGCCATGAGCTCAGGCCTAGAACCTGCACGCATCTAGGATTGAACACTGTTTCCACCAGCTGTATGTTGCCAGACCTTGGACATGTCCTCCTTGCTGAGTCTCAGTACCCCAGTTTGAAAACCCAGCATAAATACACTACTTAGTTCATAGGATTGAATGAGGATTACATGAGGAAATGAACAAAAATCAATCAGCAGAGTCTGTGTCGTGTGGACAGTTCTCAGTGAATGTTGGTTAGCACTGTTGCTTTTACTAACATAAGTCATGTATGTGTCATTTTTTTTTTTTACTAGACTGTGAGCATCCTCAGTGGATCCTTAATAGTAGCCACCCCGCCTTGGCACCCACAAGGTTCTTAGTGCTTGTCAATGAACATATGTGATTGCTTTCAGTGTCATATGTGATTTTCCAGGACTCTGTTCTCCTAAAGGGCTTACACTACCCTAAAGGTCAGACCACTCTTCTTCCATGACCTCATTTGCTATGCAGTGGCCTGCCTTCTGCCTGCATAATTATTAATCACACTCTCTGAAAAGTGTTTGGTTTAGACAATAAATTTTATGGTCTCTGTAGTATTGAGAGGTGCTTCATCAGCTTTATTCTCAGAACTTAAGTTCCTTGCTGTGCAAAATGAATGCTACTGTTGACATTATGAGGGGTGGTCAATCATTTGCTGTATGGGGTTGAAGTCCTCCTACAGAGAAAATGTTCAATAAATAGCTGATAAAAGAACAAATGAATGAAAATTGGGTTATTCTTTGATTTCCTTTTTTTTTTTTTAAAATAAAACAGGGTAGAATATTGGGTATGAGCCTAGGAAGATAGGAATATTGGACCAAGATGTTCTTTCTGCCATTTAGAATTAGAAGTGGGATAGCCCTACATGGGTAGAACTTTAGAGAACTTAATAATAAATCCAAAACAAGATATAAGGGCAAGACCCAAGAAAAACCCAAGCTAAGGGTATGCATGCTCTTTGGCCTTATGTCTACTTGTGAATACTATTTTCAGGGAATGCTGCAGTGAAATTTAAAGAAAAAACTTAGAGCTTTCTGTTTGCATGTTTGTTTGCTTAATACTAGGCAGTGTGGTTCACTGACCTAGCCCTTAGAAAAATGGTGAAGCAGTTGCTTTCTTCATTAATCCTCAGGCTCCTTTTCTTACTCATTTTGCTCTCTCAGTGTTGTGCCCTCATCCCCTCCCTGTGTACCCTTTTCTCTTTGTTCCCCTCTCCCTGTGCACCTGTATACTGGCCTTGGCAACCCAGAGTTCTTTGGTCAATCTTCAAATACCCCAGGAGTGTTTTTCTTTCTAAGTCATTTTCCAAATTATGGAATGGAAGGTGTTATTTCCTATTAAGGAAATTTCAGGCACCAGAAAACCCACTGGGAAGAAAAGCAATCTGAGGATGAGGATAGCGTCCTGGAACACGTCTGGAGGCAGCATATTGAGTAGATGGAAAGCATGGGCTTTGGAGTCAGGCCGAGTTGGGTCTGAATTCTGGCTCCTTGCTATTGGCAGTGTGGCTTTGGGTCTTCATTTGTATGAAAGGAATAATAATAAGACTTGACTCTAAGGTTGCTTTGAAAATTAATATGATTGTCTCTGTAAAACACCTAATAGTATGCATAGGTTGTAGTCTTGCATGAGGATTATGAGTTAGGGATTTGGAGGTAGACAGATAGAGGGCCTAACTTTTGCTCAGGGGGAAATAACTTGACTCTCAGACTTCTGGAGAGATAGCAGTAGCAGTGCTTTTTTCAGGACTGTTATTAAGGCTTACATGCATGTAAAAAGACTGACTCCAGTTCTTGAAATATAGTAAGTTCTAAATGAGGTGTGGCCTACTACATACATATAATAACAGTTAAAATTAGATTAATCTACTATGGATGAGCTCAATGAAGTAAAGATTATTCTTGTTGTCATTATTAGTGAATCATTGGCATTTCTGAATTCCTTTGGGAGACAGATATCTTCCTTGTTTAAACATGAGATAGAATCCTGAGTCTAATCAATCATTTTATATAATAATATTTCCTATGTAAGGGAAACTTAGTGTTTGAAATCCATTATATTTTTCCAGAGTGAAGCGAAGGAAATGCAAAACAAGATAAATCACTTGATCTTTTCTGTCCCCCATTACTACTTACCATAGTCATGTGTGTGCACCCAACCCACATAACAAGGTGACTGAATTTATTTTTAATGTCATCTTGGGCTGTGGAGAACAGTCTAGAGCACTCCAGGTAAGCCTCTGTTATGAAACAGGATTCCACTTCAGCTGCCTCTAGTCACGTAGATGTACCCAAACTTATGCTCTGACAGAAAAACAAACATTTGGTTATCTCCTTGTGCATACTTGGGGGAGAGGGGAAAAAAAAAGAAAAAAGAAAAGGATCTGACCTTTTGATATTCACTTTCTCCATCCTGTGTCTGGCCAGTGCACAAGTAAATAAAGGCTGGGAACTACAAGCCCACTGTGCCATTCTTCGTCATGAACTAAAATTCAGCCAACACCAGATATGAAACCAGAAACAAGCAGCATTACTACTCTACTGAGGCACATTGCCTTCTTCAGATCATGTTTTTCCAAAGAGCTACACCTGAATGTGACTTGCTGGGCTTCCAATAATCCATTTTTATGATTGTGGTTACAGTCTTTTCGGAAAAAGCCAGGAATGAGACCACTGTCTCTGGTGTGCAGCAAAATTCAGAAGCCAGAGCATTCAGAGTGTGGTGCAGAAGGAGCCTACTGAGCCACGGCAGGCGAACCAGCAGGACATTTTAGATGTCACAAACCGTTTGCATTTACTAGTAGTTCAAGGAACTAGGAAAAAGTTGCACAGCAGATCTATTGTACTGTTACAGGGACAAATGACACAGAACACAACACAACCAAACCAAACCAAAACAAAAACGAAACTGTGAAACAGATGATGTGTGGGAGTAGCAAACTGCCCAACATAATAGACACACAGTCTCCTCCAGGATGGTATGTGCTTCACAGTCTCTACAAAACAAAACTAGTGATTCACATTGCCGTTTTGCCCTGTTCCCACTTCACGTGGCTCAGAGGTAGCCCTTCCTATTGAATGTGGCTATTATCTGTTTAGTGTTTGTCTCTCCCGGTGAACTGTTGGAGGGCAGGACCGTATCTTAGTCCTTTTTTTATATTCCTAGTGCCTGGCACACTGAAAACAATAATGTCTGCTGATTGTATATAAATCATAACCCTGACAAAACAGGGCTAAAGTTCTAAACTGATAGGCAGTTTGTTAACATACATTATCCGTGACATTTTTTTTATATATTTAAACTGTTACAGGACCTTACTTTCAAATTCATATACGCCAAGTTATTCGTTTTCTCATGTACCCCCAACACACTTTAATGTACCTACCTACCCTATAGGCCAGCTACTGAGGGGGTTTACACAGATGGAAAAAATCTTTTCCTCTCCTTTAATGAGATTATTGAATCTGTGTCATGAGCCACAGCCTATATATTCAGAAGCCGCCCTAATAAATAGTTTTGGGTTTATTTGATAGTCTTGGCTGTCACTTGAAACAGAAAATCAGTTCAACACCACAGCAGTTAATATTGACTAAATGCCTCCAAACCTCAATTGGCCAATGTTTTAATCATATGGAGACAATCTGAATTTTACTGCCATCAAGAAACAACAGGAATATCTAATGCAGGAATTAGGAATGCATATCAATTTTCACAGTGCAGTTTAGTAATTATGAGAGTACACTTTCTTGTTGTCATTAAAGGGGCTTTCTGGTAGCCAAACTATTGTTCTGGTGTGTGGTGAGTCTAAAGACTCCACTGGCCTCTCTGCCTTTGATCTTTTGAGTTTCTGAAGTTGTGGGATTTTGCATGCTACACTGATAATCTGGGAAAATGTACAATCACTATAAAAGGAAATTTTCCTATTAGTCCAAGAATAATCGTTTATAGCAAAACCACCTGACAGAAACATGTGGGTGCATATCACCCTTATGAAGACCAAAGATATTTTTACAACTGAGGATTATTTTCTTCCCTTTGTACAAATCCATATGGTGCCTATTCAGACATCAGTCATCACCAGTGCTGTCTCATTCAACCCCAAGAATAGAGTTCACAATTTTTGCTCCAAATTTGGATAAAAAGAAGTTTTATGAAGAGTTAGTTGTTTCATCTTCCACGGCCCAATTACTTGAGATCAATGGCATATAGACTCAGCTGGGGTAGAGCAGCAATCATGAATGAAAGTCATAGAGTGTGGCTTTCCTGTCTTGGGTACAGCCTGCTTGATCCATGCCCTACATCCTACTGCTTTCTCTCCTGGAGTAAAGCATCCTCCTGACTGTATAAGGGATAGTACTTCTCCCACAGTGAACAGTCTATCTCTTGTTGACCCTCATAACCACAGGTAGGGACTGCTGCACCTCATACATTCATTCATAAAAAGGAAAGGAGGGAGGTGCCACTGTTTACTGTGGTGATCTGTCCTAGGTGTGTGTCTGGTTCTGTGCATGTTTGGTTCCAGAAATAAAAGGAAAGAGGAGGGAGACAGACCACTGTGCCACCATAACCTGGCTAAAGAAGATCATAATATTTTCCTCCTGAGAATGACCTTCCTCTGACAAAAAGAGAAAAGAGTGGGAAAATTCTGGGTGGACTCTGACACCACTTCTCTTCTTTGGCTGCATTTGTTGGTTAAAGTAATTCTAAATGTGACCAAGTAAACCTGTCTGGCTAGGCCATTTGAACTAAAGAAGACACTAATTGTTGGGGATGTGGAAAAACCTGACTACATATATGACAACAATAAATCCATCCACCCCCCCAAACAGAGGGAAGGGAAAGTCATTGTTATTACTTCAGTAAGCCGGAATCTATCATGACACTTGGTGACCTGGGAAGGAGAACGCAAGTACTAGGAGAACATCTTCTAACACTTTATTTCATTTTCCATTTGTTCACCACTTGGTTTGAAGGCATTGTTGAACTTCTAAAAATGATTGTAACTATTTCAATGAACCTCAGCCTTGGGGAGTTCAAGCTCTGGAATTATCTACTATTGCAGAGAGCAGGAGAAAAGTTCATTCAAATTAAACAACAACAGACTACACTGCATTTATACAAAATCCTTCTACTGTCCCCAAAGCAAAATGATTTCTCCCCCACTCTGGCGCACACCCTGTAGGCTGCACCTTGGACCTTTGTGAAATCTCCTACAGCACTCTGTGTACTGTTGATTTAGGCTTAGCTTAATGGTAGAGGTCCACTGGGGAGCATGGTGTAGTAGAAAGAGGAATAGATGGAAGAACCTGGGAACTACTTCCAGTTCTACAAAATAAGTAGTTAGCAGTCTTACAGGGCACACAACTTTCTGGGCTATCAGTTCTTGTGTGTAAGATGATAAGATTTAATAAATTGTTTCTTTGTATCTCTAAAACTCAATGAGTTAGAAGACATTAATACATAACACAGGTCATAAGGTAGAGAAAACAGAAAGAAAATAATGCAAAGTGGCACACAGTGTGATTTGCCCCAGCCTTATTGGAGCATCAAAAATTCTTCATTGGAAGTAACATCTCACTCCTCCAATGCCCTTGTCACTTTGTCTCGATCTTTACAATTTTATCCAGTTCTTACCTGACGTTCTCATAACTGACATACAGCTCTTGTCTTCTCCATTAGCCGTAAGCTCCTTGAAAATATGATCCATCTATTCTACTATTTATAGATCTCTGGATCTATAAATATTTGTCAGAAGAATCAATGGTTCTGGTGGGAGTGTTTAATGTTTCTAGATAATTATTATATTTAAAAGATAAAATTAAGTCTCAAATGATTTATTTATCTCCATTCATAAAACTGGATTTGAACCCCAGTTCTCAAGTATTCACAGTAATGTGCTGTTCTTTTATTAAAATTCACAGACGCTCATTCTGAAGACCTTTGTTTCTCTGCCCCCCTCCCCCTCTGCCAATCCACTAATATCAAAAGCCTGGTAAATAAACAAACAAATAATAACAAGAACTGCATTTTTTGTGCCTGGGCTGAAAGCATTATTTTATAAAATTCTTAAAACTATGCACATATAGATGAGGATCACTGCTTCTGAGTAGTAGTGCCACTCAGATAGGAATGAAGCCAGGATTATCTGACTCCAAAGTTCATGCCTTAAACAAGTAGTGCACACTTCCTCTGTGTTTGATTATCTACCCAACACAACCTACCTAGACTCTTATTTCTGTGAGTGTCTAGTATGAACCCTACATCACTGTGATGCAACAGAGCCAAAATTATTGAAGAAAAAGGCAATGTTTTAGAGCTTTGTTGTGGTGAAGAGGCAATGAATTTTATTTGGAGTTCGTAAGCTATTCGATTACTTAGCCACTTAATGGCTGTGCGAAGTTAGGAAATTTACTGAAGCTTAATAAACTTCAGTTCTTTGTTGGTAAAATGTGGACAAGAGCACGTACCACAAGAAGTTTTTATAAAAACTCAACGACATATTGTGTGTTCAAATACCTAAAAATGCATAGTGTGTGCTCGATAAGTCCTTTCTCGTCCTCTCCCAACTCTGCCTTCCAGTGTAAGCACTGCCTTCTCAAAGTCCTAACAATGAAAGAATGAACTATACATTGGCAGGAACGTCTTGGCATCCTCTATTAAGGAGAACTTCTCTCCTCTTCAGCTTAAATAAAGTGCTTTACCTCACTAGAGTTTACCAGAGCCCATCAAGGCCCTAGCCATCCTGAAAGGTATTTGCTATCAACACTTTCATTGAGTTGAGTAGAAGAGAAGTTGCTCATTTTGCCATGAACAAAATTCTTCCCTGATGTTTTTATTTCGGTACTCAGTAATCCAGAACTATGTTCTTCATGAGCCCATACCATAATGATACTTTTATTGAGTAAAATCAGAGGTATTCTTTCTCATATTTTCTTCCTTAATTTATTTTTAAAATATAGGGCCACTGGTTCTGCAACAACAGTGACCTCTACAGGGGCATTCATTGATTCATTTGCCAACATGAACTATCTTGGACTAGAAACATCAAGATGAAAATGCATGACCCCTTAAATATCTCACAGTACCTCAGGGGAGAGAAGAAATGAAAAGACAATTACAATGCAGCCTAGAGCTATCTATGCCTAGGAACCCCACGTGGTGACCCACGTGGTGAGTCTCTGAGTCTTTATAAAGGGTACTAGCCAGACCTGATCAGCAGCTATGGCTCTCAGCCATCCAATTTACAAGTACTTACTGATATTTGAGTCTACGCTAGAAACAAACACAAAGATATGTGGCATGATATATGCCTTTGTAGGACTCTTCTTTCCTTACAGAAGCCAGTTGTCTCAAACCCTTGAAAATTTAAATTGAGGAAAGCAATGGACTTTTCTTTGCCTCTTGGTCTCAACCACGTAGCCTCAGTGTTAGGTGGTAGCATCAAGGTCCAACTCCATATCAGATGTATGACTCCCCTCAACTGAACCCAACCTCCGCACCACCTCTTGCCAGCACGAGCTTCCTTGGCTCACAGTGTGGCCCATTCCATTTGGGGCAACTTAAGGTGAGAGACAATTTGCCATCTAATAAGCCAAATTTACCATCCTATAGAGTACGGTGTTCTACATTTTTTTTCCCATGGACTGCCTTTGAGTCTAGTGAATTTCCTTAGGATAATGTTCCTAATGTCAGAAATGTATACTTTTTTTAAGACGTAAAGAATGAGCACGGAGGGGCTGAGAGAGAAGAATAAAGAGAATATTAAGCAGGCTCCACGCTCAGTGCAGTCTGACATGAGCTCTGGGATCATAACCTGAGCCGAAATAGATGTTTAACCAACTGAACCACCCAGGCACTCTCAGAAATATATACTCTAAATAGGAAACTATGCATGTATGTGTGTGTATATATATGTATGTGTATATATGTGTATAAGTATACAAATATGTATGTATATCAATATGTTTTAAAAACAAAAGACACAGATTTATGTGGTCTTCTTTACAACATGTCTAGAAATAGGCATAACTATCATAATTTTGAAGTAGTGATAGGTGTAAGTGATATTTTGAAACATCTGTATCAACTCTGATATGAAAATAGCCCTGATTTCTATTGGTGACAAGGCGACAGTTCTACTAATACTACTGTGGTGTGTTACTCACATTCATAACTAAAGGGAATGGGAAATTTCAGTTACAGGGTAGTAGAACCAAAGAGGTAATTTTTTCCCACCCAAATTCATAGACTTCCTTGAATTGTCACAAACTACCTCAAGGTAAAGAATTCTTTCACAGAGATTCTTAAAAATTTGCTCTTTGCAACCACATACAGCAAATCAGTCTTAACTCTCCTGCTTCTCCTGAATTAAGCCATCCAATTAAAAAACTGACTTTGTTTCCAGAATCTTTGGTAATCTTTGGTAACACTTTCTCTGCATTGAGCTAGAGTTTGTTAATTTCCAAATTAAAGCACAAAACCCAGAAAGTAAGCAAACATTCCAGTATGTTATGACCAGCCCACATAACCCCAGAGGAATAAAGGATAAACTTGAAGGAACACCTTGGCACCCTCTCATGATGAAGTTGTCTCTTGGGGAGAAAAATGTGTCAAAATGGCTGATTAACTATTTTATAGTCAAAGCAGTAAGTTGTTTAAAAAGAGGATTGACTTTTAGTGACAGTTTGATTTTCTTACTGAAATGATCATTGTAAACACAAGTATGTAACACAAGGGATTAGTAACACAAAACTAAAAGAAAAAGAAAAGGTTTTTTTTCCCAAGATGAATGACTGAGTTTGTCATTTGTTTAGCTTATGCTGGATGTGTGTATTTAAAGCTTTTTGAAGACTGCGCCTTTCAGCAGATAAGCAGGAGTCTCTGATCCTAGCTGTAAATTAGATGTAGCTGGAGCTCAATAGTGGTACAATTAATTAAGCACCAATTCTGTGCTGGAAAGCAAAAAGATGAATAAGAAATGGCTTCCGTCCTCAAGGGAATTTAAAATTTAGTAACAGACATAGACATATGACAAAAATAATTATACAAGGAAAACTAAAACCACACTATATCAGAGGGGGAGGAATATCCAAAATGATATAAAGAAAAGAGTTGTGCTATTATAATCAGTAGACTTAAACTGTCAAATGGTTTTGTTGACAAGACAAAATAATACTATAGATTCTCAAAGCATTCATACTCAGCAAACACCACTATAATTGCTAGGGCATTCCCTGTCTTTCCCACTTATTTGAGCTCTTCGTGATTATCCCCCAGAATCTTGCACAGCACCTTGCACATGGTATCTTCTCCATACCTACTATAAATAAGTGAAGGAAAGTGCAACATACAATGGGAGAGGTGGAGGAGGGGGTGGAAACCCAGTTCTGCAATTTGCTTGGCTGTGTTAATTTTTGAAAGCTCTTGAGCTCTCTAAGCCTTGGTTATCTCACCTGTAAAATGGGAATAATAATAAGAATCCTAGGCTCTTGTTAAAGATTTAGATGATACCTATTAAATATTTAACAAATGGTCATCCCTCAAGGAATGTCGGCTGTTGTCCCAGAAGGAAACACGCAGAACTGATGTTTAGGGCTGGAATCAAATACAATGATCCACTTCCGCTTTTTCTTTTGAAAGAGTAAACTCAAGAGACTGTAGGCTCTACCTCTTCCTAAGGCCACATGTCCAGTATGAAAAACAGGAACAGGTGCAAACCTTGTCTCCTGAGTTTCCTAGCTTAATAACTTTTATGAATAACTAGATAACCCTTTTCTAGGTCAAAGAGGTCTTAATACCTTTTGGGCCTCTGAAACACAGTGATACTATTGTCAGCAATTGTCTGTTTTCTCCAAAGTTTACATTCTCTGAATTCACAGAAGTGAGATATCTTAAGTACTTTTTCCATATTATTTGTCAAGTTAAAGTCTTGGATATATATATATATATATATATATATATATATATATATACTACATTTACTACATTTACTG
Source organism: Vulpes vulpes (assembly GCF_048418805.1). Lineage (NCBI taxonomy): Eukaryota > Metazoa > Chordata > Mammalia > Carnivora > Canidae > Vulpes > Vulpes vulpes. Next base: position 128,284,624 of record NC_132792.1, on the reverse strand, counting down.
AAATGTAAACATTTACTACACATTTCTGTATTGCTACACATTTCTGTATTGCTCCATATATTTAATGAAGAACAGTGAGGAGTGTTCTCTGAAGGTCAGAGGATATGGCCCTGAGACATAAATATATCCTCAGCAAAGAGGTTAAAATGGATACCAATCTATGTTCTCTCTCAAGTAGTAGGCTTGAGGGTATTTTTCATCTGTTTATACTCATTTTTCATCTCCTCAAATGAAACACTCCTATGCCAATAGACTTAAATCAAGCAATAGTCAATCAAGACTATTTCCATATACACAATTGTAATCACTTAGTAACCAGTTGGTACTATATAGGAAGATGTTTGCTTGTTGTGTTTACATGTGTGAGTAACTGGTTTATCTAGGGATTAAATGCAACAATGCATGTAAAGGTTCATGCTAGAGATAATAACCAGACTATTTTATTACTATTTCTGTTGTTTCTACTATACAAAGAAGCAGCTCAGTAGCTATCTGTTGAATGAATGCTTGCATAAATCGTTATGTTCTTAGCTATCAAATGTTATAGTTATAACCAATTGCTTTAATTAATAAAACTTGCAAGAGATAAATCCTTGGGGTGGTGGTAAAGATTAAATTACATATTATGCAGGAATGTGTCTAGTATAATCTGGCATGTGTTCAGCATTGATGTTAGATCAATGTTAGATCAATCTTATTTTGAAAATGATCAATAAGGGGAAAATTAAAGATAGCTTGAAAATTTGATGAAATTTAGATTCCTAGAAAAAGCAGTTGGCAATGAAATCTCATTATAGAGCTGCTGGGTTTTTATTAACTGTAAGTAAAATATCAACACATCTATCAACTTTCCCAAAACACTGCTACTACAATTAGAAAATATAATGCATTATCCAGAGTGTGTATTGTAATTGCATAAAAGCAGAGTGAGGTGGCAAGTTTCCCATAGGTGATAAGATTAGCTTCCTCCAGCTTTTAGAGTCACAGCTGTAGAACCAGGTGGAATAATTTTTAATGCAGATGGTATTTGTACTAGACAAAGTCAACTCAGCTTAGCATTTCACATGAGTTAGTCAAGTGTTCCCTCGCTCACTGTGTTCTCTTTTTCCGCCCCCCTCCCGCTGTTTAAATAAATTACAGGAGAGGAGAATTTTAGCTTGGAACTGCTACTAATCCATAACATGAAAGTCATGTTTGTGAATATTCCTGCTCCTGGCACCATATCCTTCAAAAGCTCTCTTTGGGGAGAAGTTTGTCATTAAGTCATGTATTTCCTTTGTCTCTAATTCCCTTGCATTCGTAATTCAGAGATGTTTTCTTAGTGTAACATACTCTCAGGTATGTCTTCTCCTGAGGGTTACTATATCTGCGAGCATACTATGATCTTACTTACCCTGCTTTGCCTCTCAAACAGGTAAGTGCCTTCAAAGAGATTTACCCTTCAGCCATGGGATTCCTTTATTGCAAAGTAATCTAGAAAAAAGAGATGGAATCCAGAGTTTCTCTGACTGAAAGGAGATGGGATGTGACATCAAAAACTGAGAAGCAGCAGTGGACCTTCTCAGCCTCTAGGATTTATCTCTCCTTCCCTTGTTGCTGACACCTCACTATTACAACATTGTGTTTGGTTCCCCCTTCATCCAAGCTTCTGCACTATTGGGGCACCATGTAATTCCATACAGTACATGGGTGTGTTAGAGGTTAACATGGTTGAGAATGGGGGAGACACAGAGTGACCTCCCTTTCTTCCCAGACACCAGGAAATCTTTACTTTGTCCTTGAAAAAACTTTTTGCTTTGATTCAAGGACACCATACCTCCCAGCAGAATACAGTGGCACCAGAAAGCAGTGTCCTGCGCACAGGCCGAGCCCCTGATGGGCAGTCCCAGGATTCCCTACCCTTTCCTGACACAGAGGTCACAGCTTCCCTCAACCTTGCCTGCCCACCCCCACTCCAGTGTCCCTTCTCCCTCCTCTGCTCTCAGGAAGAACCTCAGCTTTGCACCAAGAAAACTTTTTCCTGGGCCTCCCAGACTTTGTTTTAAAGCCCCCTCTGAGCTGTATCCCCTAGCCTTCATATTTAGCAGCAAGTTGTGTGGCATTTGACCCAAAGATGGTGAAGAGACAAAGGTGTTCCTAAAGCTAAAATCACCAACCTAGCTAAATTAAGATGAAGCATACAGTAATTATCACTGCCAGCCACAGGTTGCCCACTTTGAGTGATTATTTCTCTCTTCTATGCACATTTATAGTTTGGCCCCAGAATATGGCTGATCATGAAAGTAACAACAGTGCGAGGCTTATTAGCCATGAATTTTTAAAAAGCCAGACTAGGTGTAGTAGGGACTAGTCTGACCATCTCTGAGATTCTAAGAGATAGATGCATAATTCTTGTTATTCTACCACATGTCTTAGACTCTGAAAAAACGCTTAAAAAAGCTATTCCAGCTCTCCTGTTTTGAAACCAAATTTGCTAGGATTCTAGAGACACATTTGACTATCACTGTACAAAATGTATTCTTGTGGCCCTGAACCTACCTTTGAGACATGTTTAAAACAAAGGCTAGGTTTATGGATAAAGTAGCTCATACGAATTTCCCCCTGGGGCAGCCCGGGTGGCTCAGCGGTTTAGCGCACCTTCAGCCCAGGGCGTGATCCTGGAGACCCGGGATCGAGTCCCACGTCTGGCTCTAGTGCGTGGAGCCTGCTTCTCCTTCTGCCTGTGTCTCTGTCTCTCTCTGTCTCTCATAAATAAATAAAATCTTAAAAAAAAAAAAAAAAGAATTTCCCCTTGGAGCACCAACTCAAGAAACCCTATTTTCTCTCTTCTCTTTTTCTCTGTATTCTACTTCCCTTTCTCTCATCCATCTCCTAGCAGAGTAAAGATAAAGATCACTTGGATAACTTCAAAGAATGAAGCTAATTCAAAGAAAGAGAAGTTGAGTTCTCTCTTAAATACGCTGCTTTTCTTATTTTGCCAGGCGGCACCAATTCTGGAAGCAAAAGTAGAAAAAAGTCTTCTGAATGGTGTATCCCCCTTCTTTTTTTAATAAGATTTTATTTATTTATTCATGAGAGACACACACAGAGAGAGAAACAGAGACTAGGCAGAGGGAGAAGCAGGCTCCACACGGAGAGCCCGATGTGGGACTCAATCCCCAGGACTCTAGCATCAGCCCTGAGCTGGAAGGCAGCTGCTTAACCGCTGAGCCACCCAGGCGTCCCAGTATATCCCTTATTAAGTAAGGCTCTAGACTCTACTTTTCAAAGGGAAGAAGGTATATACAGTTACAGGCAGACTGGTTTAGCTATTCTGGAGATTGGAGTCTCCCCCTGGTCAAGAGAAGACATCACTTTTCACAGTTTGCATGCTGCCCTCTCCTGGCCTATGTGTCTGGGAATGTTACCAGCACATCAAATGTATTTATTTTCATCCCACACCTGGGTGCAAGGTGTGTGTGCATACATGAGAATTTGTTTAAAGTATTTAGGAAATCTCACTAAGAGTTTATATTTGAAGCTTATTTGAGGAAACAAACTCACTATTCCCTTTACTCTTGGATTCATATTTATACCATCTCCCCTCATACCTTAGTGCCTTGACCCTCTCCCTATTCATCCTCTTACTCCCACGTGGCTCTGGGACTCTACACTGCAAATCAGTGTTCCACATGAGCTGGGTCCTATAGATGAGCTGGCCAATCACAGACACATTCCCAATTAGAAGGTGTGGCCATGGGAAATATCTGTATTTAGATTAGTGGTTTGAAGACCAAACTTTAGCCTGACTTGTGATCAAAATTAATTCTACACATTATTAGGTCAGCATGTCTGATTTTTATAAGAGGGAACTCTGTGGTAGGAACAGAAACAGCTAAGCAAACACAGAAGTAGACGGCACCAGAGGCCAAGTCCATAATTGTATACCTTCCCCTTCAAAACAATTTGTCTTATTTGCTGGTTCTTTGTGTAACTTGTTTTTAAACCCAACACTTGGCACGTTTGTTTTCAATAATTCATCACTTTCTCCTAAATACTTAAAGGACCCTGATACTGAGAAAATGCTTGCAACCTCGCATGATTGCTGTAGCAACGCTGGCGTAACGTGGCTGGTCTAATCTGTTGTGTGCCTGTGCCTCTGCAGACTCTAAGTGTTTGTCCTTGACCTAGGCCGGCCAGCCCTTTTCATATCAATAAGAACTCGGTGCCCAGACTGGGAACCTAATTCCATTCCTTTGCTTTAGAGGAAGAGATCTAAGGAAGAGGTGTTTACTTTAAAGAGATTTAAAGGCATGTATCTTGTTTAAATTTTACCAAACTTATAACTGGCGGGTATCTAAAGCTCTAGCTGGCTATACTAAAATGCACAGGGAATGAACTTTTCATTACTTCTCTCAGTGAAGAATGATAGCACAAAACAATGAGTAATCAAAGCATTGTTTACATTTATCTTCCAAACGCCATCAGCGTCTCTTAGTCCAGATAAAGTGTGTTTATATATTCAGCCTCACATTTACTTTGTCACTACCGACGTGCCCCAAATTGCTTTAGAGTTTGAATGGCAAGGGGAAAATGAGTCTCAATTTATTTCAGTTATTATATTTATAGATTAAAAAATGTTTATAGTAATGCAAAACTGCCCTTTTAACTGGAAGTAGAATTTCGTTGGGTCAGTTAAATAGTATTTATTTAAATAGGTAAATTCTTGACAACTAGTTTCCTTTGTGATGTAAAAAGAGAAAAATATTCATCTATAAAATCAGAATGTTCTCTCCTAAATAAAACATTCACTTGCCATGTGTATTCCTTGACATGATTTCAAAAATACCTGCTAAATCATTCAAACTCGGCACTGGACAAAAATATGAGCAGTTTTCATGACTCCATGGTAGAGCTAAGCATGCAGTTTCCTTAATGACAAAAGAACATGTTAATTTGATAAAAACCAGGTCAGTGTAAATTCCCCATTGAGATATGTAAAGCAAATACCTTTCTTATAACTTCCTTATCTACCTTGGGCAGGCACATGTCTTGGATAAGGAGTGCCCTAAAAAACAGGCATGACAGAGTGGGGAACTGATTGTGAATTACCAATGGATGGTTTGAATATGTTCCACCAAGAATCCACTGGGAAAAGTGCTAATAAGGTAACCTATTCTATTGGTCCTGCACCTGCTGTAGTGCCATTCTCCTGTGGAACTAGAGTCCCAATCTGTGTCTGTTCTGAACTGCAGGAAAAGCTCTTTATCCAGGGATTCAGAGCAGCTATATAGTAGTTATTTGAGGATCGCCCAAAGCAAGACTAATCTTTTAACTCAGCCTTCATTCAATCCCCACTGGCTTTTCCAAGGCAAAGACTGAACCCATTAAGCAATGTTAATTTAATCACAAGTAATCAACGGGGGGAAAAAAGTTATATAATCATCTTCAAAATTTGAAATCAAACCCTGTAAAAATCCCAAGACACAGAATTTTTTTTTTTTTTACAAAATTCATGTCTCAAAATAAAATGAATAAAGAAAGGAAAAGAAATGGCCAGATGCCTGCCGATTTTAGTACCAAATTAAATCAAACCAAAAATGGGCATTTCCTTACAAGTATCACATTTATGACACAATTCCAATTGGTGACTCTTTAATGCAATAATACATGAGGTCTTGGAACTCATCCTGCCTGAGGGTGCAGAACAGAATTGCATATTCAACTGGTAAGACAATGTAGAGATAAACCAGGTACACAAGAAGAGCCACTGACCATTCCATTGAGAAATCTTTCTCCTTCGTCTCTTTATCTTGAACCACAGCGAAGCAGTACAGTGTTATTTCAACTCATGAGTTTAGTCCACATTGGCCACAGGCTTTAGAGATGAAAACCACGCTCAAGTCCTCTCTGGTTCCCAACTCCTTCAAGGGAGGGTATTAACCTGATGGGGAGGTGGGAACGTCCAAACCTGCTTTCTAACCATCAGATGCTGTTTGAGTTGCTACAGGTCACAACTATAACGGGGAGGGGGGGGGGAGTCACCAAGATACACAAGTGGGCAGCATGACAACATGCAGATACTGATGTGGTTTTAGAGAAAGAGATGACGGTCAAGTTTGAAGGTCTTTGCTTTACACCCACAGAGAATTCAATAGGTGGACAAACCCTGCAGCCCCCAAACACACGGTAACGGCAACGGCTTTGATCATCTAGGGGGCATCGGGAGAGACCCTCGGTGCTTTCTACTCTGGCCAGCGGGGGGGGGGGGGGGGGGGGACAACCATGTCAATTACTTTCAAGTGCCTTGCGAAGGTAGAAATCAGAAACCGTGTCTGTGCCGCGTTCGTGGTGACAAGCCGCGTACCTGCAATGACGTGATGGAAGCCGCCTCCTCGCGTCCCGCTCCTCCGCGCTCTACAGTCCCCTGCGCGCGGTGCGCCGGCTCTCGCTCTGCCGCCTTCGGGGGCCCGCGGCCGGGGCGGCGCGGACGCGCATGCGGAGGCGCGCGGGCCGGGGCCGGGGCCGGGGCCGGGGCCGGGGCCGGGGCGGGGGCCGGGGCGGGGGCCGGGGCCGGGGCCCGGGCCGGAGCCGGGGGCCGGGCTGGGGCTGGGGCTGGGGCTGGGGGCGGCGGGGCGCCGGCTCCGCGGCGCGCGCTGGGCTGCGGCTCGCAGATGTGCACCGGCCCGGGCTCCGCTCTGACTCGGCGCGGCGCTGCACCGGGATATTATCGCGGTCTGGGATTCCTATTGGCTCTGCGCGCCAAACAAATCACACCAGCCACCCCCCCGCTCGGTTTCACTCAGCGCTTGTTTCTCATCTAACCCACAAACATTGCAGCCACACACACTTCACTCACTTGCAATGTTTCTCTTTTTCTCCTTCCAGTCTGGATTTACAACCCTGTGGTCAGCTGTTAACATTTTTTTTAGCAGGCTTCCAATCCAAACCTTCTTGTTTATGTAGAGAAATTCTCCATCCCTAAACCCGCAGAAACCACTCATTCCCCTCAGATCTTCTTCCTCCTTTTGTTGATGGGTTTGCAATGTGAAGAATGTACAAAGCCTGTGTGTGATGCGTCCGTGTGTGCGCGCACACACACACACACACACACACCCACGCGCGCGCACACACACACACACACACACCCACGCGCGCACACACACACACACACACACACCCACGCGCGCGCACACACACACACACACACACACGCGCGCGCGCGCACACGCACACGCACACACTAGGCTCCTTTTGTTTTGAATAACTGAGGCCAAAGAAATTAAAGGCAAGCTGAGCCTAATAACCTAAGTGAGAGCTCAACTAATAAAATCTTGAATGAATTCAGTGGAAAACACTCATTGCTTGAGTTTGTTTTCTGTTCCAAATAGCGCTTTGGTCATTATCCCTATTTTTGTTTATTGAATGCAGAGGTTTCTAATGCAAATCAGACTTTACAGCATCCAGCGAACATGAACAATGACGCCAGACCAATTCTTGTGCTGCGTGGGCTCCGTGTGTTATATCAGAAGGCTCCAGTGACGCCTGCATGCTGCTGCTGCTGCTTTTTTTTTTTTTTTTTTTTTTTTAGATTTTTTGGTCTTCTCTCTACTGATGGTCTCAAGACAGACACTCTCTCAGTGTGATTCACTGGTCAAAGAAGGCTGGTGACACTCTACTGATAAAGTTTCCTGCATTAAAATGTTCAATCTGTGTATATCAATAGTGATAAAACCTTCAGTTAGAGAATGAGCCCAAGAAAAATTTTCTGAGATCTGACAAACTTGGCTGGGAATATTAAGAACAAAATAAAACTTCACTGTGTTTTCTAACACAGACCCTCCCTTAGTTCCGCCCCCCACACACACACCAAATCATTTTCACTTGTGCCTGTTAAAATTTTAATGACAGTTAAATTTAATGACAAGAAACATTGCTTCCGAAGTCACTGAGCTCTGTTTTGATTTTTGACTTGAAATTCTCCCCCAGTGTTATGGGATTTTGTGTACTATTTTGGTATTTCATGATCTGGTTTCAGCCCTGTTCACAACACATTTTGTTGCAAAGTCACAGGAAATAAAAATTAGTTTTTGAAATTTATTATCACCAAACCAACTACCTGCTTGCTTTTCTTACTTGGACATGTTCCAAGAAGGCTTATTTTCAGAGTAGGCTAACCTGAAACCAGCTGAATTTGACAAAAGAAATATAAAACAAAACCACATTTGGCCACACTGGTTTCTGCCAACAACAGTCCGACTTCAAATGGCATCTCCTTATTGCTTTTACAATTCTAATCTATTCTCTTCCTTTAGGTAAACAGTTAAAAAAAATAACACTGACATAAATCTTTGAATGTGTGAAGTGTATTTCCTTTAAAAGTCTCAGCAGTTGTAGAAAGAAGGGAGTCATAGGTAAGACTTTCCAGATTTTCCAGGTGGAGAAACAGAGTCAGAGAATGATAAAGTGACTTGCCTTAGGTTATGAAGGTAGACAGCAAACAGAGCTGTGAGATTGGATGACTGCTTTTCTTCTTATCTTTTCTAATCTTTTTGAGATTACCATTCTATACAAATTATTCAGCTCAAAGGAAAGTGAAGTGTTAATGCAGCAGATTTGGATTCCTGTGTGCCTTTGCACAAACAAGCTAACAATTCATGAAATCATCTGACCAACTTGGTAAATAGTTATTTTACACATAATTCTGGGACAGATCATGATACGTTCTGATAAGTCGCCAATAATTTGTAATTTCTAAGAGTTGCCTTTCAAAAAAGAAAGAAGTGATTGATAACAACAAGCAGTTTCTGCTTGTTATTTGAGGGGAACATCATCGCTCTTTGTATTCCTGGAACGACAGTGCAAATAAAATACTGGATAACAACCTCACAGATGAATCTTAAACTTTATTTTAGGTGTTAATCCAAGTCTTCTTTCCTTCCATTAATGAAGAGCAAAACTGGATGGTTAAGGATGTACCTCTTATACCCAATCAGTCATGTGATTACGAGAAAATAAATTATTAGTATTTGTTTTCCTACATTTTATTCTTTTTATCATTTTGCCATTTTTTTTAAAGATTTTATTTATTTATTCAGGAGACACAGAGAGAGAGAGAGAGAGAGAGAGGCAGAGACACAGGCAGAGGGAGGAGCAGGCTCCATGCCGGGACCCCGATGCGGGACTCCATCCCGGGATTCCGGGATCACGCCCTGGGCCGAAGTCAGGGGTTAAACCACTGAGCCACCCTGGGATCCCCATTTTGCTACTGTTAAAGATTATTTCCAAAGACATTTCTCAAATGCTGCAATTCAGTTAGCTGTTTATAAACGAGGTAGGTGGCGGTAATAAGAAAAACTCTGCATCTCAGAAGGCACCGCAGTAGACTGCCGAGCAGAGTAACGGCAGAACGATCCTATTTCATTTTCCACTCATTCAGCCACATCACGATCATGCTGTTTAGCTCACAGTGGCACTTTTTACAAGAGACATTTGCAAGTTGGCATGTATCCAGAGGAGTCCATAAGATAGTGATTCCAGATATTGTAATTTATAGGAGATGATGAAAAGAATTGGGCAGTTTGTGTGTTGGAGACGGGACTTGAGGTGGACATGATAACAATTTGCAAATCATACATGTGAAAAAGGAGGCACATTTATCATCCGTATGTACTTCAAATGTATTGTCAATTTCACAATTTTTTTTTACCTGAATCTTTTAACCACTCTCTAAGGAATATAGAGTTGATGGTATTAGCCTGATTTTATAGATAGAGTCTGTGTAGGAAAGTATAGTAAAGTATCATGATTTAGTTATGGCTATGCCGCCAGAGGATGGGAAAACTGGAAACGCATTCCAAGCCCGGTGCTCTTCTGGGGAGAAGTTAAAGGAGGTGAATGAAATTCAGAATAGGGTAGGACTTCTCATAATTAGAGCATGTAAGCAATTGCAAGGATTTCCTGGCAAACTGATGATTTCCCAGTGACTGAAGTGGTCAAGAAAGGGCTCACAGTCATCTAAAGAGATTACTAAAGCATTACTGAAAAGGTCAAACTACATGATCCAGGGTTTATTTCAGTTTGACAGCATCTTTGACTCTATTATGGACCTTTAAAATATTATAAAAGAACTTACTGATTTCACTGAATGATCTTCATGACATGTTATTAAGTTTAAAAGGGTTATGATTATAAGTATATTTATGGACTAAAGATGATTATAGATGGCCTTTTAATCTTTTACACATGTGATGAATGTAAATCATTTGTAATAGAAAAAACTCTTAAAAACAATATAAAAGAATAAAAGAGGTTACAATTTTTTCTCTACTATTTAAAGATATGAGATTTCCACATACTGGTATACTGAAGACTGATTGAATTTCTAGTAAGATAAGCATCATACTCTTGATGTTTTCTATACCTCTTTATCATTTTCTTTCCAACTTGTAGTAGATGCCTTTTAATGTTGATTTTCTTTCTTGATTATCTCATATTCATCTTAGTAGCTTTCTTCTAACCTATCAATTTATTGATAAATCTGTAAGTGCTTGTTTAGTCTTTTTGTAGTTATAATCATTTTCCTTAGATTATCACAACAGTTTAAATTTAAATTATTCAAATGAGTTTGTTATATGAGATTTTTAATTCTTCAAATTAAATATATATTCTTCCATCAAATTAAAATCTTCATCTTATACAAAGGCAGAAACTCTGTTTATTAACATTGCATACATACACCAAAATCTCTAAATGAGTTAATATTTAGGATTCACTGATATATATGAAGCTATAGGTTTACTACCCACACATTTCTGCTGTTTACATGTATGGAATAGCACTTATCTCTCTTGTGTCACAATATTCCTGCCCCAAATGATTAAGAGTGATTTATAAGATTTATAAGAGTTTTATAGCCCTTACTGGGTTGCAGAATAAACTGCTTGGGCATGAGAGTGCCATCTGTCATGTTTGTGTCACCCCAATGGAGCAGACAGCACAACCCACAGAGGAGCTTGGGAAATTAACAGGAAAGGGAGTGACCATATATTCAGCTCAAGCCCTATATTTTCCCTTAAGACTCAGGGAGCAGGTGGCTGTGTGTTTCTTTGATTCATTAATTCATGCTTATTAGATGTCAGCAAGCCTCTGCACTGTACTCTTAGTTCTGAGATATGAATGGAAGGAGGAGAAAAGGGCAGCATCAGAGTGAAGGGATGATAGAGCCACCTTTGACCTCAATGTGCTTATGACACAGCAAACACAGGAGATGGCTAGAATAAGATTTAGTAATGACAAGTGTAGTTGAGATAATGGCCAGGACAGTCTCAATTACTGTGCCTGCTACCCCACAGCTCATTCTCCAACCACACAGCCCAGCTAAGGAAGCACTCCCAGATAGTTCCATACATGAATACAGATGCCTCATACTCATGTCCCTATGGCTACAGTTATCATACGAGACAAGGCTCAAAGGCAGCCAATCTGCCATCTATGCAGAGATAATAGTGGTTAGCTGTCAATCAAATTTCCTCTTTTGGGTATCTTGAACTAAGGCCATCTACATAGCTATCTGCCTATGTCTCTATCATCTATCTGTCTATCCATCCACCTAGCTATATCTATCCATCCATAGTTGGCAATCGATAGCAATAATATTATATAAAAGGGTCTGAAAATCAGAGAAAAGAGAATATAATACTTATGAGTATGCAAAATGATCATTTGTGAAGTTTTGACTAAGAATGCAGCACTAAGAATGCAAGACAAGAGGAGGTCCAGTTGTTCAGTCTTTCTTTAGCTTCCATAGGAGGTCCAGTTGTTCAATCTTTCTTAGCTACCTATATGTTTCTGTATGCATTCTTAGACTAGATCCCCCAATGCTTGAGGTAAGTTTTGTGAATTTCTCCTCCTAGGAAAGAAGACTACAAGAAGAAAAGAGCCCAGTGAAGTATGGAGGCAGCTCTCGTAATCTGAAAAGTTAGGAAAATAACCTCAGGCTAAGTTTTAGATGATGAGCATGATTGCACTATCATTTGGTGTGTGGACTTTGATGTCAACACAGGGTTTAGGTGCTGAATCACTTGCTGTCTGGGATTTCTGCTTTTCTTCTTGGGTTTTGATTTTTTCATATATAGAATAGGGTTAAAAATACCTATAATGCAGAATTCTAGGAAGATTATAAAGTAGATTCTGCTTCAGAGAGATTATACAATGCCTGGTCCAGAGAAAATACTTAATAAGATAAAGAAGCCAAGCTCACAAAAGCAGGCATTTCATATGCTGTGGTAGCAGAAGATGTTGAAGTTCATTAATCAGCATTTGAATGTGGAGGGGAGAATCTATGCAGTTCAAAATGAACTGGGGAGAGGGTGTCCTCTCTAGGATTGGCTTTAACACCCACAGTGTAGTCTACTGATTCAATTTTTAAAAATAATCTCAAGTCATTCTGAGCTATGCCTTATGGGAAGAGACTAAACTGCCTATTTCCATTTTAGAACAGATTAAGGTAGTGTGATTATATGATGAGTCTCTCTACACTGCTTAAGGGTAAGGACTATGGCTCATTTGATTTTTTTTTTTATATCCAGCCCCTCCACTGTGCCTGGTACATAGCTGCACTCAGTAAAAGTTAGTTGAATTACTTATTTTATAATTACTTTTGTGAGAAAATTTACTGATTGATGAGTTAGCTTGTTAATGGAAATATGACTTTATGCGGATTATAAAATGACTCATAATGTAATTCTAAAGAAAGAGAATGTTATTTTATTCAATAGAAATACTGTTTGAATTAAGTGGTTAATGGTGGTTGATTGTGTTATTGTTCAGGATATTCATTTCCCCACCTTGCAGGACTCATCCCTAAGAGGATTATATATGCCCTCTCTTCTGACTGTGGCTTGGCAATTTGGCTTGCTCTGGTCACAATTTACACGTGTACTTCCCAAACATAGCTTTTAGAGCCATGCATGGTTACCAGTTCTCCACTTGCTCTTGTTTCTTTCCAGGAGACCAGCAAGGTCCTTGGGTCTCTGAATCAGGATGGCATGAACGTAGCCAATTTGAGACAGATATGAGGATGAGAGGTAAACCTTAGTTGTCATAAACCACGTGATTTTGTGGTCACTTGGTGACAGTAACCTAATATAGTCTCAGCTGACTGACACATACATTTTAAGTCATTTTTCAGATACCAGAATTCTTTTGCATAGATAAGATCCAGTATGCTTATTAATAGATAAATATCCACTTGTCTCACTCACACTAGATATTATGTTAATGTGAACACTATGTAATGAAATTCCCATAAAAGAGCAAACAAAAAATGTATCAAATTTGGCACCTAATTCTCCATTCTGTGTTCAATCTTTCTTCATCCCAGTGCCATATATACTTTTTGAATAAAAGGCTCATGTGTACACAGGAATCACTCGGTGACTGTGTGACTGTTGCTGAAGCTCATTTCCTGACACGTGGTCACAAGGACCATGATCCTCTGGAACAGCGGAAAGAGCCCATGCTGTAATGAACATCCAGACTAACAGGCCCTCTGAATGTGTCTTGACCAATCCTTTCCTTCTTCAGTGCCCTCTCAGAAAGACAATAGCAAAGGGGGAGCTCTCATTCTTACCAGCCTTAATGACTTATCACTTTACAGAAATCAGTTTCCACATCTGCAGAATAGGAATACTAAGACTTACCACCCAACATTGTGTAAAAATTACCCATTATATAAGCAAAGTTTTGAGCAATGGCACATAGAGTTATACCTCTGTGGTTTTCCATGTGCACTTTCTTCTTTCTGAAGTAGTTTTCCACCTTGAAAATTCATGCCATTCCTTCTAGTCTCAGCCTGATGCCGCCCTGCCCTTCACCTTCCTCTGTTTGTAGTAGGTCAGGCATTCCCTTTCTTCTAAAATTCCCATTATAGGAAGTCTCTCTTTTTGTCTTGTTATTCTTAGTGAACATAGTCTATGCCCCTACTTTACTGCAAACTGCCCAGACAGATTAGCTTCACAATTAAAGAGAACGAATTAAAAAAAATAAAATAAAGAGAACGAATCCTGGACTCAGACAGCTCAGGTTCAAGCCCTACCTCCATCAGCATCTCTCACTCGACCTCTCTCTGACTCAGTTTCCCCATCTACGAAAGATGGGTATCGATAACCCTTCCCCATAGACGTATCCAGCATAGTTCTTGGTAGTAGACATACTAATCAGCTTTGTTAAATGAATAAAAGGCTGCTTGTGCCATTGTGGTAAGAAACACTTCTCCTCCTCTTCTTCTGGTATATTCTATTTAATAGACATGTTGCCTAACTGCTGCATAACATCCATTGATTACATATCAGAGCAATTTCTGGAGGGATGGACGGAATTTAAATACTCCAGAGACATTTTCTCTAGTTGTGCTTATAATAGTAGGAAGCGTTAATTTTTAATTAGTTTCTGTTAAGAATGGCAATATACAGTACTATTATTTCTTAAACTCTGGTCCAAGCTATTTACAAAGTAGATTGATCAGGTCTCCTCTCTCCAGTCCAGAGCCAGAATTAAAATAAAACAGTCCTTGCTGCGGCTCCTGTTCTCCCCCACACACATTCCTGCTGTCTGAAAGGAGCTGAAGCAAACGTTCCTGATATATTTGGAAGGGAACAAAAGTTAGTACGGAACAGCATTTGACCTCTGTCTTGTATTAATGTGAATCTTAGGCTGCCCTGCGTGAACTTCCGAAAATGACATATCTCCCTGCGGGATCAGTGACAGGGAGACAGCTGGCCAGCCTCAGAACGAGCTTGGCCCCATAAGGACTGCAGGGCTGTCCTGTTAGAAAAGCAAGGGTGAGAGGCTCCTTCCCAGCTGGTGCCTTGGTAGAGACTTTCTCATCAAAAGTAGTTACAGAGCCAGGGTCGAGGAGTCACTGATCTATGGGGACTGGGTAACAATACGCTTACGTCCTGTTAATCTTGAGAATTCAGAAATTCATGAATATTGAAGAAATGCATGTGGTCACCCCCTAAGAAAATATCGATTAAACTTCTGTACCCAAGTGTCAGCATATTAGGAGTTAATAAAGTGGACTAAATTGATTGGTAACATTGATCTGTAGCTCAGACAATAGAATCAGATCTTAGGAGGGTAAAGAAATCAAAACCAATAGACACACCCCATGTCTTTGCAAATAGGTCTGCAGGCAGTGTCAATTTTTTTTGTTTCATATTATCAAGAAGATTCTTTAATTTAATATCTATGTATGTGTGTATTGGCAGTCACCTGTAGACAGGATGCAAGACAGGGTTGAGCTTAGTGTGAGACCCCAGGGCATTCATATAAATCACATAACAAACCCCAGTGCCTTGGCCCTCTACTCTCTTCTTGAATTGCACTACTGAATAACTTCTTACCACATCGTCACTGGAATTGGGGTAAATTAAGAGAAAGATCTAACATTTTTAAGGGTCTATTGATCATTATGCACTTTCAGTGGGTTAACTAATTTTTTAAAAGATTAATTTATTTACTTATTTGAAAGAGAGAGAGAAAGAGCAGGGGGAGGGGCAGAGGAGGAGGGAGAGAGAGAGACTTTCAAGCAGACTCCCCACTGAGTGCGGAGCCAGATGTGGGGCTCCATCCCAGAACCCTGAGATCATGACTGAGCCAAAACCAAGAGTCAGGCACTTAACCTACTGAGCCACCCAGGCGCCCTGGGGTTAACTCATTTAAACTTAACTATAATACTTCAATTTAGGTATCATTTTTCTCATTTTACAGGTAAAGAAACAAGCGGCTTCCCCAACCGGAAAGCTGAGGATCTAGAATATGAATTTGAATCCTCCATACTCCACAATTTATGCTTTCTGTCTTGCAATAAAAATTTTCCCATAAAAAAGTAATGCATTCTTATTGTAAAGCTCTTTATAGTACAGAAGTGCACAGTTAAAAGAAAGCATATCAGTCATAATTCCACCATTTTTTAGTATTGTTTTCTGACTATTCATTTTTTGCTCAATTGAGATCACACTATATATTAAACTTCCATATTGCTTTTCTATTTGATATTATATCTGAGCATTTCAAATCTAAAACAAGATTATTTATACATCATTTTGTGGTTGTATAATATTCTAGATTATGGATACATTAAGCCAAACCTTTTTATTGGACATTTAAATTATTTCCAGAGATTCACTATTATAAATAAATTTGTAAAAAATTTTATTATGTAGGTGCACCTGGGTGGCTCAGTCAGTCAAGTGTCTGTGTTCAGCTCAGGTCATGACCTCAGGGTCCTGGGATGGAGCTCCATGTTGGGTTTCCTGCTCAGCAGGCAGTCTGCTTCTCCTTCTCCCTCTGCTCCTCCCCCTGCTTGTTCTCTCTCTCATAAATAAACAAAATCTTGAAAAAATTTTATTATGTAAAAGTATCTGTACATTCTGGGTTATTTTAAAAGATACCTTCTGAAAGATGGTTCTGAGTTTTTGTACATTCAGCTTTCAAGTAACACTAATTATCTCAAGGTGACATCCTACTACATGCTACATTTGGAATTCCATGCACTAACTGACTAATATTTCAAGCTCTTCAGTTCTGGAAATATCTTCCTTAATGTAATATTTATTTGTGCACTTATTTATTGGCATTCAACACCCCTTAGGGAGGATTCCAGACAGAGCTAAACTTAATGCGAACCTAAAGGGATTCAGACAAATCACATTCTGAGTACCTTTGTCCTCTATAATCCTGAATGGTTCACCACTCTGCATCTTCTCTGCCCAGAAAAGAAATTTCAGATATTTTCCAGGTTCCAGTACATTTCTTTGTGAACTTTCATTTGTCTCTTTGACACCAAATGTTTGTCAATCATTTTAATATTTTATAGTATTTATCCCACTTATTTTATAAAAATTAATGAAAACTGATATGGGAGGTAGAAAATGGAAATTATGTATAGCCAAAGTGGCAAATTTTTATCCTCATTTGACCCTTACTATCCTTCAGTCATTGGCTATGTGTTCAGTAATGAAAACAAAGTTAAGAAACATATAAAATGTTGGAAATACATGTAAAAGATAGTGCCTAAAATGTGAGGTGAAATTAAGGATACTAGAATGTTTTTAGCAATTTGATCATTGAAACTTCTTAAAACTATTTCTTAGTATGTGGCCTATGGATAGCCTGCATCAGAATAACCTGGGGTACTTTCAAGAATGTAAATTCCTCTGCTTCCACCAGGAATAAGGGTGGGAACTAGAAATGGTATTTCAATAAATTCCTCAGAAGACTCTTAGCCACGTTAAAATTTGAAAACAACTGCCCTTAAAACTTATTTTTCCACTGGTCCGCTTTCCCATGTTTGGCATTTGAGTGGTTTTTCAGAAACATGATAAATTCAAGGAATGTCTATAGTACATAATGCTGTTAAAGGCTACTCATACACGTATCTAAAATTGCTGGAAAACTTTCTACATTCAGCTGTTCTATAATACATGAAACTGCTAGTTTCTTATTAGTGGTCATTCATTTTTTCTCATTTGTTCAAGTTGGGATTTATTGTTTGTTGTTTCCTGTTTTTAATGACAGGACAATGAAATGTGTGTGTTTTAAATTATTAGTGCATGTCAACCAATTTATTTGCTTACAGTTGCCTCTTACCATTCATTCTTGCCATCCAGGAGCCAGTAGAGCATGGTGACCAAATGTGAACCTGGGTTCGGATGCACTGTCAGACACTAACCAAGGGGAAGGCCTTGGGCAAGTTGCCCAAATTTGGTTGTTATTTTCATCTGTACTGTAGGAGCCAGTGTTTATGATAGCCATGTACATTTGCTATTCTGTAAACTGTTTATTTGTATACGTTCTATTCCTTTAACTTTTAAGATCTTAGTATGTATTTTTCTGAATTTATGAAGTAGGATCTTTATACAGTGATGGTATTAACCCTTTGTCATGATTATCATAAATTTTTACAGTGATGGTATTAACCTTTTGTCATGATTATCATAAATTTTTCCACAGTGTATTGTTTCCCTATGCATCTACCCATGCTATTTTAGAAATACAGCATACAAGTTTTAAAGTGTGTGTTGTCAATATATCAACATATTTATTCATTATTTTTTTCATTATTTGGCAATATTTGAAATCTATTTCCGATTCAGGGATGAAGCCAATTTTTGCCTATATTTTCTTTTGTTTATATTCGCATTGTAAAATTTAATAGTTTAATAAGAGTAATATATTAACATAGGTTAATTTTAAGAAATATTAAATAAATTCAATTTAATTTAGGTGAAATGTATTTTATTACATAGTGTGAGGTGACATTGTTGGTGAATAACTAATGCTCCTAGTTTATATCAGACTAGATTTTTGTATGTATGTTAGATTATATGTGTTTTACATATAGATTGTATTTTATATAAATGATTTCCCCACTTCTTTGTTTCAGTCAGTCCTAAACTAACAAAATAATGGTCCTGATCCTATTGGCTACGGGCATTTTCACAGTAACATAGATACCAATCAACGTTGGTTTGTTTTTCTCCTGATTTTAATGATAATGAATGAAAGTTCTACTGTTTCTCCATTATGAAAAGTGGGTGATTGGTACATATAAAAATTTCTCATAAATATTGTAATATTTGTTATTATATGCATAAATATACATAATATTTATATTATATGTTATTTTATATGTTATAAAAGTATTTTATATCTTATTTTATATTTGTTAATTATGATAGGGAAACATTCTTCTGCAGTAAGAGAATATTTTGAAAATGTAGCTAGTGTGCACTCCTCCTTATGCTCAATTTTTATAGCAATCCAGCAATCCATACTTTGGGGTAAGGTTGAGAAGAAAAAGAATTTATTCAATGCTCAGCTTTTGAGTGTCAAAACAGGTCTGTCTTCCACACCAGAACATTTTTGATTGTGAAAGGAGGAACCATTAAGTATGCTGGGACAAGAGGCTAGGTCTGGATTGTCCCCAGACACACTGAGAGACTCATAGTCACTCCAACCACAAATGATAGAGTTGGAATAATACATGCAAATGTAAGAGGATGAAAAAATCCTCAGAACTAGTGAAAGGACAATATGAAGAAATTCAATGGATGTTAGGAATTATTCAGTGTCCCTTGGAAGAGATTCTAAGCGGATATCCCAATTCCCTTCCAGCGATAAATCCCCTGAAGGTAGAGGGAACCTACGAAGTCCTAGTTATTCTTATCCTGCAGTGTGAAGCTGACATAGCTTAGGTTAAGTTTAGGCACAGGTGGTTCAAGCAGGATCATAGGACCATGCCCAAACAGAGTGGCATGGGGAGCAGCCAAAAGAGTGAAACAGGTACATGGAGAGCCAGGAAACCGGGTAAAGCCCCTCACTGGGGATAAGGAGGATGAAAGAGCAGATGTTGGTGTGAACAGACATTTGGAGTGAGCAGGGAATAACTAGTTTCAGGAAATGACAAGGAAAGGGTAAATGATGGCTGAGGACCATGGAGCAAGGATGTGTGTGATAAGATCATACTCTATATTTGGAAGATAATTTTGATAGAGTTATAGAGGATATATAAGGGGAGAGATATAGATGGTATCTCCAAATTTACAGTTACCAATACTGGAAATCCTCCAGCCATTTTTGTTTTTGTCTCTCCCTCAGCCAAGCCTCCTGGATAGCTGATGACCAAGTCCTATCGTGATCTTGAATCTTCTTGCTGTAGTTCAGCTCCTTTTTATATCTTTCATGCACTTGTGAAATGACTTTTTTCTTCCTGCCACTCCTCTCCCCCATTTCACTGGTTCTTAATCTTCTGGTAAGCCATGGATCCCTTTGACAGTCTATTAAAAATGCATAGACCTGCACTGCCCAATACAGGAGCCACTAGCTGCGTGTGGCTATAGAATACTTGAATGATGGCTAGTCCACATTAAGATGTGCTTTAAATGTAAGGTACATACCTGGTTTCAAGACTTCATATCAAAAAAGGATGTGAAATAAATCATAATGTTGAAATGATTCTATTTTGGATATATTGGTTAAACAAACTTTAGCTTAAAATTAATTTTGCATGTTCCTTTATTTTTATGTGACTGCTAGAAAATTAAAATTACATGTGTGGCTCACATTACATTTTACTGGGCAGTCTCAGTATAGACATTTTCTTTAGAAAAATGCACATAATGACATACACAGTTTAAATTCATATTTAATTGTTTTCCTCCATAACCCTATTTAGGATTGGTAGAATCCAGGTAGAAAACCATACATCCAGTATATTCTCTGAATGCTCTCTAATGGAGCTTTAAATATATATATATATATATATATATATATATATATATATATATATATAAATACCATGGCTATGGCTTAAAATATTGAATGGATCTCTCATTGCTTACAAGCTGAGGTATGAATTTCTGTAATATTATACCCAGGTCTTCTTAATATTACTTAATTTACTTTCCAGTTCTTTTTCCTGACATATCCTGACCACACACACATCCTATCCTTCAGCTTTCCAAAAATTTGACTTTCTCCCAAACAGGTATGCACATAGCTTTTGCCCTTTCCTCAGCTGAAGTATTCTTTCCTTCCTAGTTTTCCCATCTAAATCCTCCCCATTCAACAAGGCCCCATTCAAGTATCATTTCCTCTGTTAATCCTTTTCTGTCATCAAAGTTTGAGTTAGTTGCTGCTATAGAGTTAGTCGATCCCATTGCAATGTACTCACATCACTATTATGTCAATTTACTTCATGTTGCAGTTGTATATACACATAAATGACAGTATTACACATACATGTATATATCTGTAAGAGCACTTTGAGCCCACATGATGGAAATGAGTAGTGATGGGATTACTGGAAATGACCAGAAGCTGGAAAGAATGGGACCGAGGTAGACATAGAGCAGAGAAAGCTAGCGAAGTACTGAGTTCAATTGGGTTGCAAGTGACAGCAGGGTATATTATGAAGAGATTCCAGTAGTCACAAAACATTTGGCTCCAGAGCTTGGGTAACACTTGAAAATTATCTTCTTAAAAGGTGTATACAAAGCTATGGGAGAAGATATGATCAAGGGAGAGTATATGTGGAGAAAAAAAAAGAGAGAGAGAGAGAGAGAGAGAATAAAGGCCAGAACCCTGGATGATAACACTTAAGGGTTGGAAGGAAGAAGTGATCCCAACAAATGAGATAAAGACAAAGAAATCAGAGATGGAGAAAGAGACTGGGAGAATTTTTTTTTCAGAAAAAAATGGAAGAAAATAATATGTTCATAAAACTGGGAAAGAAGAAGTACCAAGATGATGAGGGAGTCGTGCATGTTAAATGCCACAGAAATCAAGTGTGATGAGAAAAGAGAAGAATCTTCTGGATTCTATGTGAGTGAATAAGACTGCATTGAGAAAATAAATTGTTTGGGTATTTCAAGCAGAAATGGGGTTATTATATGGAGTTAAGTGTTGTGAAGCTGTTGAGAGAGAAGGAATAGTGAAAATCAGGGGTTTATGACTAGTTTCAAACTGACATGTTCCTCGTGGAAATCCAGTGGTCAGCACAGTTCTGTTCCTTTTCTGCTGTTGTCACCCCTGCACCCAGGGAGATGACCCTAAAACTGCTTGCACCACACTTGTCCATTTCAGCAGGAAGAGAGCATCGGCACCACCTCAGTTTTCTGAATCTTTTAAGAATGCATTTCATTGGCTGAACCTAATCATACCTGGAACTCTACCTGCAATGGAGTCTGGAAATTGTAGTTTTATCCTTTTATCACTTTTGATGCTGAGGGGAGGAATGTACGTGGGGGAGAAATGGATACCACATGCTAACTAACCTTATTCAGCAATTTGGGATGCAGAGGTACCTTTTTCTCTTGTACGAACAGTTTTAGTAAAGTGGTAAGATCTAAAAGCAAGTTGAATAGGTAAGAAATGAAGAGTAAGAAGGAAAAGTGGCGATAGAAGTAAAGTGTCCTTTTGAAATAGTTACACTATTTTCTGACAGGTTCTAAAAAAACTGTTATTGGTTAGGAGCATAGCCTATGGACTTAAATCCCAGCTGTTATCACTGACTAGTTTCGAAATTCTAAGCAAGTGCCACAAGCTCTTTAGTTACCCATTTTCTCATTTGTATAATGACAGTAATAGTAATACTTGCAGGATTCACTGTTAGGGTGGAATTATTTAATCCCTGGTGAATGTTCACAACAGCACTGGGCACACAGCAATATACAGAGGCTCTGTTAGTCTTAGCTTGGGTCCATGGCCTTTTGAGTAGGCCTTCATGGCCACTGTAACACCAACATCATAATTTGTATCAAGTGTTACATTAAGCTGCTAGGGCTACTATAACAAAGTATACAGAGTGGGTGGCTTAGCCAACAGAACTTTATTTTCTCAGACTTCTGGAGGCTGGAAGTCCAGAATGAAAGTATCAGCAGGGTTGGTTTCTCCTAAGGCCTCTCTCCTTGGCCTATAAATGGCTGTCTTCTTGTGTCTTCAAATAGTTTTTCCTCTGTGTGTCTCTGAGTCCTAATCTCCCCTTATAAGGCGGCCAGTAAAATTGGATTAGGGTCCACCCTAATGACCTCATTTTAACTTTAATTCTTAAAAGATCCTATCTTAAATATAGTTATATTCTGGGGTACTTAGGGTTAGGACTTAAAAATATGAATTTTGGAGGGACACAATTTAGCCCATAATAGATGCATATAACTGAAAAAAGATATTTTATACTTCAGGGAGGCAAATTTGGAAGTATATTAAAGGACTAAGTTAGACAAAATTTTTCATCAGAAAAAGAACTCAAAAAGTCATGAATTCGTTTGCTTGAATTCATAGAGCTGATAAGTGGAGACGAATTCTGGCAAGTTCTAACGCAACGTTCTTATGTATTTGACCCTCCTCTGTTCCTCAGCACCTCTTTTTTATGTCATCTAGGTCTGAGTGCTTCTTCATGGATAAGAACAATTCTTATAGTTTCTGGCATTTGGATATTGAATTGAATAGTGCTCTTATTTCAGTAGGGTGGAGAGGTAGAGAATTAAGTGGTTTTACAATAGAAATTGTATAAAAGGCAAAACCACAAAAGAATGGGTCTGTCCCAAGAAGACTTGCTACTGTGTGGTTGTGTCAAGTCTCTACCAACTCCTTGTAAAACCTGATACTGGAATACTTTAGCTCAGGCCCCATGGCAGCTATTATGGCAGTCTATGTCACATGTGTCTGACTGATGTGGTGAGTGTAGCCATATGTGGCTTATTAATAAACTCTTTTTGCCTTGCAAATTGCCTAGAAGATGCCAGATTTTCCCAACTACTCTACTTACTGGACTCTCCATCATCAAGTCTCAAGTAGCCATAAACACAGCTATCTCTGCTCTACCCTTTAATGACTGGGCATTCTAATAGTGTAATGTACTCTCTCTGAACAGGTGATCTATTCCAGTCAGGGATTAAATTAAACATTACCTAACTTCTTTCATCATTATTTCCTGTGAGGCAGTAGACTTTGGAAGTTAAGGAAATACACTTGAATTTGATCTTAGCTTGGTCAGTCCTTTAATGGCTTTGTAACTTGGTGCAGATCACCTAATCTTCCTAACCCTATTTTTCTTACATGTAAAGAGGTAATAGTAGTAGTGACCCTCCCTTAAAGTAAGTAAGAAAATGCAGGTAACACAAATTGTATAGTTTAAGGTATATAACATATACCTTAAATAAATATTAACTATTATTAATATATAATTGGCTATATAATATATAAGTAATGGATTATGATTAATAAGTCTTAGAGGAGGATAAAAGTAGATATGGGGAAAATAGATGAGAACTAAGTTTTTAGCTTATATTAAGAAACTGCTTGTTGGGTATTAAGTTTCTAATTTAATATGTCATATAAAATTCTTTTTCAAAGATCTCATCTCTCATAGCTGAGTTCATTCTCATTATATGAATGTATTTGCTATTTATTTCCTATTTTTACCATTTGTTTTTTATTGTTAAAATGCAATTCTGTGATATAAAAAGTACAGGGAATAATACAATGAATAAGCATGTACCTACAACCCAACATGACTTTACACATTACAAAGCACAGTTGAAGCCTACTGCAAATTTTTATACACAACTCCTTAAACCTTTCTTTTTCCATCTAGATCTTCAATCTAAAATCCTACCATCTTTATTCCACCTTAAAAAGGGAAAATCTTCCTCCAAATGATAGTTCTATTTGATTGCTTGTGAAGGAAGGACAGAAATATTTATAACTGGGTCCCAGACTCTGAAAATTTTGTTTTACTAGTGAGCATTGTCCTATTTGTTAGCTTACAGAGAAAACTTATTCTACCATATTTTTCTCATCCACTGTATTCAGAGTAATGATTTTTAAATCCTATGCTCTGACTCATCAGTGAGTCATGAAATCAATTTAGTGGGTTGTGACCAGCATGATTAATGAATGGTACAACATAGAAGAAAAGAGAAATGAGGAGAAAAGTTTGAAATGCACATAGTAAGGATAAATTTTCTTATGTGAACTTTTGTTTCAGATTTGTATGTGATTATGATTTATATAGGTATACACGGTTGCAATGTGAATTTTGTTTATGTGTTACAAACATAATTCAGAAAACTATATTTCTTTCTATGAATTCTGCTTAAAAATATCCTGAAAATGGCCAATAGGGAAGACTTGACAGCTCTAGCAGACCTGCTATCTAGTCCTTAGCATATGGGTGAAGAGTTAGCTATGCAATGATAGCACAATATTAAGGCAGTGCTTCAAGACCAAGGCTTCTACCTGAAAACTTGTAGCAGGAAATGTGCATTTTCAGCCCTTTGTCTCCCATGTGAACCAGTCACCTTCTGGGGCTCTACATAGGAGTACATCCTCCGTCCTGAACACCAACACCTCTGAGAGCCAA
This sequence comes from Vulpes vulpes, assembly GCF_048418805.1. Classification (NCBI taxonomy): domain Eukaryota; kingdom Metazoa; phylum Chordata; class Mammalia; order Carnivora; family Canidae; genus Vulpes; species Vulpes vulpes. The sequence goes on along the minus strand of NC_132792.1, from coordinate 128,259,714 downwards.
GCTGGAATCTTACTCTCCAGTAAGACTGTGTTCTCCATCCTTCTCTCTACCCAGTGACTCAAAAAAATATGTATGAAGTAGGCTTTTCACTAAATGTTTGCATTTCATGGAGACCTGGGATTTATACTGGTCAGATAAGGTAAGACATGCAGACACAGAAATGACTGTTATGAAAAAAAGAAGTGTTTTATACTCACAAATTCCAGAAATGGGAAGCACAGCATGCCATGCAGCACCACATGGGGAAGCGTCAAGGTTAGTCGGAGGCAGAGAAAGTAAGAGAAGAACATGGGCCTTTATTGTGGAGGACATGAAGTTTACGTGAAGAAATGTGTAAAACAAGCCAATAAGTTAGGATTAGCTACTTTGAATTATTTCAGTGGGCTTGGGGCCTTAGTTGTCCTTAGTTGTCTGGTTCCTGGCCCTGGGGTGATTAGGGCAGGTGAATAGAAGTAGCCTAGAGTGTGAGAGTCTATGAAGTAGGTGGTTGGGTATACGGGCTCTGGATTGTTGGTGTGCACATGAAAGGCATACTCAAAGGTGAACTGTTTGCTATCTCTAGGAATTGGCTGGTTCTGGGAAGGTTAGTCCCTCCAGAATTGGCAGGCCCAAAGATGTCAAAGCACCAAAAATACAGAAAATAGACAGATGTGATTAATGATCAATACAGTTTGAGAAATGGGGATAGACTATCTGAGTAATAAAATTATTTGTAGTAGTTGTGCTGTGAGGCATAAAGTAGAATGTATGTCTATAATTTTATGTTTTTCTCTCTCTTTCTCTTTCTCTCTCCTATTTATATGCCTAGTTTGGTGCTTAGTATATAGTACCCACTCAAAAGTGTTCATTTTTTCCTTTGTATTTAAATATAATAATAATTTTGAGTTAGTATATAAACTAGTTTCTCTGTGAGAGTAGATTCACTAGAACATAACTTTTCATCAAACCAAGAGTTGTAGTAAATGAATGTAACTACACATATGGAATCTTACTTTTTTTGGCATAAGGCAAGGGAAGTATGGTAATAGTGGTTTATATTTGTTAAGATTGCCAGGTAAAATATAGAATGCCCAGTTAAACATGAGTTCCAGATAAACAAGAAAAAATGTTTAGTATAAGTATGTCTCAAATATTGCATGAAATATACTTAGACTAAAGAGATATATCATTGCTTTCCTAAAATTCAGTTTAGCTGGGTATCCTATACTTTCTTTTTTTTCCCTTAGGCTGAGCCTAATATCTTAATGTGGTAGACAGAATTCTAAAACTGGTCCCCAAGACTCCACACCATAATCTCTGGAAATTATGAACATGAATAACTTCCACTCCCATAATTATATTGTGATGTATACAGTTCTATAGAACCTAGCTGATTTTAAGATGGAAAGGTTTTCCAGTGGGCCTGATCTAAGCAAATAGGCCTTTATAAGCAGAGAGCTTTCCCTTGCTGACATCAGAAGAGGAGGACAGGAGAAGAGGGCTGAAGAAGGAATCCAAGAGATTCAAAGTGTGAGGACTCCACACTCCATGATTGACTTTGAAGATGGAAGAGGGCCATGTGATGATGAGTGTGGGTAGCTTAGAGGACTATGGATGAGAAGGTTGCAAGGACCTGAATTCTGTCCAAATGCGAATGAGTTTGGCAATGGAATTTTTTCCTAGAGTCTCCAGATAAGAATGTAGCCCAGCCAACACCTTAATTTTGGCTTTGTGAAATCCTGCACCTCACACCGAGGTGAGCTGATTTGGATGTTGGATCTAAGAATGCTGAGCTTATGTTATAGGTATTTAGCGTCTATGTTTATGCAGCAGGATAAAATGAACACACCTAGCATTTATATGCATTTGCTTTCAAACACTTCACATACATTTTTAAAAGAGAATATTTATTTATTTTGCGAGAGACTGGGAGCAAGCAGGAGGAGGGGCAGAAGGAGAGGAAGAGAGAGAATTTTTTTAATAAATTTATTTTTTATTGGTGTTCAATTTGCCAACATACAGAATAACATCCAGTGCTCATCCCATCAAGTGCCCCCCTCAGTGCCCGTCAGCCAGTCTCCCTCACCCCGTCCCACCTCCCCTTCCACCACCCCTAGTTCTTTTCCCAGAGTTAGAAGTCTCTGATGTTCTGTCTCCCTTTCTGATATTTCCCACTCATTTTTCTCCTTAGCCCTTTATTCACTTTCACTATTTTTTATATTCCCCAAATGAATGAGACCATATAATGTTTGTCCTTCTCCAATTGACTTATTAAGAGAGAGAATCTTAAGCAGACTCCCCACTGACCATGGAGCCTGACATGGGGCTCAATCTCATGACCCTGAGATCATGAACTGGGAGCTGAAATCAAGAGTCAGAGTCTTAAGCAAGTGAGTCATCCAGGCGCCCCTCTTCACATACATTTTTAAACTTGGTTTTCAAGTGTAAGAGAGACACAGGATGAGTTTTATTGCAAATTTTCAGATATATCCATTGGCATTCAGAAAAATTAAATGACTTGCCTAAGGTCCTCTGGCCTTGCAGCTACAAATAGAAATCAGGTTGTCAGGAAGTATTTTTGTTTTTTGGTTTTGTTTTTTTAAACAACTATTATAATAAAATACCTGGAAAAACCTAGATTGTTTGTTTTTTACTTTCTTTATCTCTTCCTTAATTTTCCAGATATGAAAGCCATCCTTTTGGGAAGGGTTTCCCTAGTTTGGTATCAAGGAAGTGTTTTTAAAAGAAATGAGCTTTAACAGGGGATCAAAAACTAAAGAAGGAGTCAGTTTGGGGGCCTAATGTAGAAGAGTAAGGGTCTATGAACAAGATACCAAGAGAGTATTTCCAAAATCATTCTGTCACTTTGGTTGTAGAGATAATCCAAGACTTTGTGCGTGTTCTACAGACCCCTATCCAAGCATTACGTTCAAAAGACGCCTGCTGCTTCACTGCATACCTGAGCATGGCTGAGGAATAGGATAGGGAGGCAGCCAGCTGTGGCTCATACTCTGACCCTTGAGGCTTTGAGAACATAATCCATGTTTTCACAGAAGACTGGCAGCATGGAGCCCTGCCTGTTCTGGCCTAAGACTTAAACTGCCCAGACATGGTGAGCCCTGAGCTACACCAGGTGTTTATCACAAGGCCTAACCTAAGTAGCTCCTCAGAAAGAGATTCACACCATTTTCTTCACCTCAGCTTCCTCTGATTCTTTTTTTTTACGATTCTATTTATTTATTCATGAGAGACACAAAGAGAGAGGCACAGACACAGGCAGAGGGAGAAGCAGGCCCCAAGCACGGAGCCTGACGTGGGACTCGACCCCCGGTCTCCAGGATCACACCCTGGGCTGAAGGCGGCGCTAAACCGCTGAGCCACCTGGGCTGCCCAACTCCGATTCTACAAGCAAATTTCCTCTTTCCATGATCGGAGGGTAAATATCCCCTTTTCCTTTGACCCAGGAGTTAAGATTATAAGCCCTTGAGGCAGATCAACTGGGATTCAAGTCTTGGATCTAGAATAAATTCTCTGTGATTTTCAGCAGGTACTTAATTTCTCCAAGCCTCAATTTCCACATTTATAAAGTTGGAGTAATAATAATCAAACTCATAGGGTTTGGTAAGAATTAAATAATGCATAAATGAGGTTAGCATTATGCTTAACATGTGTTATACTTTTTAAATAATTGCTACCCACTGACATTATTATTATTATTATTATTATTATTATACTATAATTAACTGTTCATTTATGTTTGTTTCCTTTCAGGTTATGAGCAAGTTTAGAGAGCAGGGGCCATATATCATTTCTGTTAATTTCCCTAAGCATCTACCATGATGTCCGGCACATATCAGGTCCTCAATAAATGCTTGCTGAATGAATGGATTGATGAATCAGCAACTGCTTTGAAGTATCCCTGCAGGAAAATGTGTTTGGCTACTTTTTTAAAAAATGGAAAGTATGCAGTGGATTTGGGGTAAAGCCAGAGTTTTTTCCTTACCAGGTCTGGGACAGCACATTGTCAGCATCCCTTTGAACTTGGAAAAAGAGAATTGGATGGTACGCCTTCCAGATATATCGCATTAAGTGGCAGAGGGCCAGCTAAGCCTCAGTCTTATGCTCATGTACTTTTTAATTGACCAGCCATGGCAAGTCCCCTATCCAATGACTTGCCTTCTCTCTGCTTACAGTTTGTTTCCCTAAATTTATCTTTAACATCAAGGCAAGAAAACTGTTCCCAAACTCATGGCCATTTGGACATGCCAGCATGGTGTTAGTTCTATTTTGCCTGAGGTGTTAGAGCCATGTAAATGCACTTGAAAAACAAGAAAGCCAAAATGATTCCCAAAGGATTTCAGAAGTTGTTTTTGAAAGCACATTTTAAAAACTTCCAAATGGATGTGTCTGGAGTAAGAAAAGCCTGCAAACACGTATGTCCATCTTCAAAGTTAAAGTTTCTCTAACTCAATTTCATACTTACAGGTTTGTTGTTTCTAAGTGTCTGGTAAAATGCACTAAACTATATACGTACTATCACATACATCTCTATATTTAAGTGCAGTTTTCCATCTAAAAAGTTTCCACATTTTTCCATGGGAATAATGCAATTTTCCTAAATCCACATGTACTCCTTATGAGGTGACCAACTTACATCATTATTCTTTTATTTTTTAAAGATTTTATTTGCCTATTAATGAGACACAGTGAGAGAGGCAGAGACACAGGCAGAGGGAGAGGCAAGCTCCCTGCAGAGAGCCCGATGTGGGGCTTGATCCCAGGTTCCTGGGATCACGACCTGAGCCAAAGGCAGACACTCAACCACTAAGCCACCCAGGTGACCCTACATTATTATTCTTGTGTGTGAGAGGTAGAAAGGTAGTGTTTATGCTTGAATATTCAAAAGATTTTATTGATTTTTCTTTCTCATTTCCAGAAAGTGGTCATCTTTCATAAGATATGTTCATACTGGAAAGATTCATTTGGTTCCTGAAAAACCAATCACGTAAGCCTATGGGGTATTTGTTCAACAAATATTTATTGAACACTCTGTGAATAGGATTCTGATAAGAATTCTGGAAAATGCATAATGATACAACAAAGCTCTGGATGAATGAGTACAGTTATGTACAATGATCCAAAATGCAAGCAAAGCAGATATGACACAGCTTATGGAGTTAAACAGAGTGATTATTTCTGGTTCTAATGAGCTGGAAAGGCTTTGGAGGAGGTGAAATTTGAACTCAGTCTTGACCTGTGAGGAGGATTTTGGTCAGCGGAATAGAAGAAATATGCTAGAAGAACATTCCCAGAAGGTAGTTCAACAAGGAACAAAGACAGAGCTGGCAAACAAGGATGGCTCCGGGATGCATGTGGGCCTATTTATCCACAACAGAACTTTTGTATTGGGAAGAAATAGAAGGAATATTTGCAAAGTGGACAAGAGTTACTAGAAAGGTCAAGTATGGCAGTTGTATCAGGATTCAAAAATTTGTAAGTAACTAAACACAAAATAAATCAATGACTTAGAACCCTTCAGGAAAATAAACAACCAAAAAACTCCAGGCTTCAGGAAAATAACATGTTGGAAAAACCCTACAGCACTTCAAAGAATCAAGAGAAGACTACAGGAACCAGAAGAAGGAGTACAACCAGCCTTCAGTGGCTCCAGAACTCCAAATCCTCCAATGATTTGTTTCATTTTCTTCCCTTTGTTTAGTTGTCTTCTCTTCTGTTATGCAAGTCTTTGCAGAATAGACTTTAAAACGACTGCCACCTGCAGCCCCAACTACCCATTCCTCTATTCCTGTGCTATTAGAGACAAAGCTGCTTCCTTTCCAGTTCTAAATCAGGAAACAAAGTGACTGGGCTCTACTTTACTTGGCTTCAGTCACATGGTTACCCTAGTCTAATCACATAACAATGGGAATGGGCATTATGATTGGCCAGGCCTGTGTCACATGCCGACCCTATCATCTTATGATAAATGAGCAAGCTTTCTGCACAAACAAGAGTAGTAACAGCCACAATGTATTGCACCAGGCTAAGAGCTTTGGTCTTTTTAAATCAATTCACTCATTCATATATTCATTTCTTTTATTTTCATCACATAGACAATGGAGAATCATTAAAGGTGTTTTATCTAGTAAATAAGCCAAACAAAGCATAGATTGTAGTGATCTCTAGGATAGACAGGAATGAAAAAGAGATGGCTATGTGATTATCATACAAAAAGTGATGAAGCCAGAACCAGGATGAGATCATGTGAATGAGGAGGAAGGAAGTGACAAATTGGATAATGAAGAGGTAGATCATCATGGAAGAGATAAGAAGACTATGATTAAAAATATGAAGAATATAGGAGTAAAAATGTACTAGAGTAAGGTCAATTAAGGCAGTGTTAATTGAAATTGGAAAGCCAGAATGAAAATTATATTGGATGAGAAAATAATATTCCATAATAATAGTATTCTGGGAATAATGGGTTTGAAGTGACAGTGAATCATCTAGGTAATATTTCTTTGCTGGGAGTTCCAAAATGCTCAGGAGCAAGTTGAGCTGAGGATTCACAGTGGGATCATCTGAATAAAGATTCAGTTTGAAGTCATGGGAGGAGACCAAAATTCCATGAGAAAATATATAGAAAGAGAAGAACCAAGAAAGAATACAAGATGATGGGTCAGGAGGAAGAGATCTTTAACCAAAATGATCCTTATTATGAATTGAATTGTGTTCCTCTAAAAAGATATTTTGAAGTCCTAACCCTGGGTATCTGTGAATGCAACTTTATTTAGAACTGAGGCCTTTGCAGTTGAAATCAAGTTAAGATGAGGTTGTGAGCATGGACTTTTAATCCAATATGAATGATATTCTTATAGGAAAGGGGAAATTTGGAAACAGACATAGGCACAAAGGGAATATAGCTATGTGAATACAGAGATAGAGATTGGAGTTCTTATTCCCCAAGCCCAGGAGTGCCTGGGACCACTAGACTCTGGAAGACATGAGGAAAGATCTTTCCTGAGAGGCTTCTGAGGAAGCATAACTCTGCTAACATCTTGATTTGGGAAGTTGTGAAAAAGGGCACACAGATCCTATTATTGAGAGTTTGGGATCCTTCAGGTTTAGGAGTTTTCATCTACTCTGAATAGGAACAATCTGTGCTCCAGATTCTTCTATAACTGAGCATTAGGGAAATTCAGAAGCAAGTTTTTAGGCTGGTAGGAAACATCTTGCAACAGTTATGTATGCTCAGGCAATATACTATAAATGAAAGGAAGACCTAATTGTGGAGAATCACCTGGTCTCCCATTTCTAAAGTTGTGGACACTAGTGGATAGTATCGCAGTATCACTGGGGGATGGAAGACATCTGAAATAAAGGGCCCAGTATTTGGGCCTTTGCAAGATACATATTTATTAAATTTTGCTAATATTTTAAAATTTCCTTTGGGCCCATGAGTTCTCTGTGTTTGAAACCAGGGAATTAATGTAATCAACTGAACTATCCACTGGAAATATTAGTCCATATTTTTGTGAGAAGCTTGAACTAAGAAAATCTGCCAGCCACATAAAGAACTAGTCCTCTGACATAAGGACCACACATATTTTCACTGTGCTTTCTGTGTTCATGAAATGATCCAATAGTTTTTTTGTCAGTGAAGTTTCAGTGAATTGCTTAAGATTACTGGAGACTTTCCCTGACCTCTAAAATGTGATCTGTGTACTAAGTTGTTTTAGGGTCTAAAATATTATGTAGGAAGGAATGTATAATGTTTTATAACAAATCCTTTAAAAATATGCCTGTAAATATCTAGTGCACTAATACAAAGGCAGTAAACGTTATTCCTGGTAGCCAGAATATCCATCCTGGCTCCCATGCCAGAAACAGGCTCAGTTCTGCTTGGCTCACCAAGCTGAAATTCACCACCCTCAGGGTGACCATGATTACGAGTTTGACTTGAGATGAGGCCAGTATCATGGTCAAATCAGAACATTTCTTCCCAAATACATGCATTTCCTTTAGGGATGAAGAGATGTTTCTAGAACTCAAGCCCTGGGAAACATAGTCTCTTTGAAGTGTTTTTTGTTCAGTTTTTGCTCAAGTACTTTTAAGAATTGCCTGATAGAGAAGTGAAAGCTCTCTCCAGAATTCCCTGCAGAAAGGAACATTTTGGCTACAGTTTGGAATGAAAAGTGTTCTTCTCATTTAGGAAATTTCAGCTAAAGTGCAATAACTAAATATATCAGCTTTGTGTTTTTGGGGAAGTCACTTCATTGTGCTCCAGGCAAACTTCTCGTCTGTAAAGGAAACACTGGGTTATTTCTGAGCAGGTTGATCATACAATTTACTTTCTACAGTGAATTATACCAGCACCAGGAATGAACTGGAGCTATCCTGGGGACACTAGAAATATAGCCATTCCTCTCTAAGGAGTTTTGAAGCTCTGTAACTGTATGGCTCTTAGGTTTACTGCACCCAAATCCAATCACTGGGTTGGTCTTTATGTTTTAACATCCTTCGGGGCAGGATATGTCTCTTCTGCTTTGGAGAATAGTTTGACTTGGTGGAAGTGTTCATCTGTTTCTTAGGTACCGCAGATGTAAATGTTTGGACTTGGGTTGGTGTTCCTAGGTTCCTTTAGACTCTAGTACCTCCTCCAATGATAAATATATGATTGTAAGAATCATGGTTATTATCACCAGAAGTAAAAGATAATGACGTATGCACAGTGTTTTCACTGCAATGATTTTTAACATCACTCTCAGAACATCAAACAATTAGAACTGGCTTATGGTTACCTGGATCCTAGGTAATAGGAATAAAACATTCCCTTTGGGGGCCTGGGTATCAACCCATGTGGAAGAAGAATATGTCTGGAGTTGGGTTTTGCGTAGATAAGACATAAGAGAGCTGATTACTCTCCAGCACCAACCCAAGTCCAAACATTAATTCATCCAGCATATATCTAATGATTATAATTATGTATAGGACATTGTATATGAGCCTCAGCTTTTAATCTGGGAAAGACAGTACAATAATTGATGGAATAGAAATCTCAATGAAACATTTAAAGACCACGTACTTTGTGAGGTGGTTCTTATTTCTGTCCTTAATATACTTTTCCAGTCTACATTATTTAAATTACATCAGCTTATTAAAATGCAGGGGCTTAGTTAATCTTCTTGTCATCTAATTCTATTATACTTTTCATCCCAGAGGAGGTATCTTGGATTGAGAATGAATTTCTTGTTAGTGGCATTGAACTGATATCCAATGTAGTTATATTAACGTGACATCGTATGTACACAAATTCCCTCTTGCTGGAAAGAATCTCAGTTTCATCCATGTTTTTTTCTCTCTTCTCATTTCTTTCATTTTTATTTTCCTTCTCTGTTCTTTTACACAGACACTTAGTCACACATATGGTGCTTCTGTGACACATATTCATCCTTGCCTTATTCACTCTTTCACACGCTCACTGTCCTGGGCACATGCACATCCCTATCACTCATTCTGTTGAAGCCTCTTACACACTGAGTTTCTCACTCTTAAATACACATGATCTCAAGTTTGTAATTTCCTACAGATGCTCTCTGTCCCTGGAGACACATTCACTTTCCTTTGAGCACACAGCCTTTCTCCAACAGCCTTGCTCTCATATGCACACACCCACATCTGCAGGCACTCATGCTTTTGCCTGTGACCCCTCCCACACCTCAGGCTTCTCACTGGTGATCAGCACAGGGATAGGAGACAGGAAGGGTGGAGGAGATACCAGTAAGTCATCTGCCCTCCACCCACATTTTCTTTAATTTTTTTCTTCCTTTCTGGTAAGCAGAGAGAAAACTTGTTGGTAGTATGGTATGGTTCTTTCCAAGCATAGTTGTGGTGCCAAGGATGAATGTAGTAAGAAGGCATTCAAGAAACCCTCAGAGTGATGTCATCAAAGGGGACAAGAAAGCATTTCACTGTTCTCAAAAAGAAAAAACCTGTCTCGTTAAGCAGCTATCCTTCTAAGAATTGTTACCACTGGGAGTATTTCATTAAACTAAGGCATTGTGTCTCTACCAAAAATATTAGAATTCTAGGAGAGAGAACACATGAAATAATTAGAAGCTATTATTGAAGATTTATATATATCAGGGATTGGCAAACCTTTTGTATATTAAAGGCCAGATAGTAAATATGTCTTTGGCTTTTAAGCTACATCAATTCAACTGTACCATCATAGAGTGAAGGCAGCTGTAGATAATAAGATAATACATCAGTAAATGTGTGTGGCTGTGTTCCAACAAAACTTTATTTATAAACACGGGCAGTGGACTGGATTTGAACAGTCGTTCCTAGTTGGTAGAATCTTGATCTATATAAGCAATACCATGCTTACCTATATATTTTTATTTTTTCCTCCTCCTCCCTCTCCCTCCCTACTTTTCTCACCATTTAATTTGAAAATGGCTGGATGAAATTTTCAGGAACTTTGGCAGATTTGCTTAGAATGATCAGATGTAACAGATCAGCTTTGTACTTGGTGAAAAGTCTTTCCGGATGGCTCTAGAGTCATGCTAAAAAGATAAGAAATCGTTTTCTAAACGAGTGACTATATCACACAATAAGAACAGATAAATAAATAAACAATTGTTTCAAGTATAAGCCCCGACTAGATTTTTATCAGAATCAGGCTGCTGTTTCTTATGTAGGCAACACTCTGTAGGATGCTGCTCATGTGCAAGAGGACAATATACCATGGGAATGAGCCCTAGGACAGAACAGCTGAGACAACGGAAGGAGGAAGACTCTGCTAGTGGGTATGTCTAGGAAGGTTACATCCTCACAGGGGAAGTTGGGGAGGAGAGTGACATGAGGTACACAGGCCATCAGGCTGGCATTGCAAAGAAAAGGTGCACCAAAACCCAGGTTGAGGAGCACCTAAGGTATTAATTGACTCCAGTAATTTGTATAAAGGCTTTAGTTTTCTTCTCCTTTAATAAAATTTCATCTGAAAGTATCTTGTTTTTGAGCCAACTAACTAGAAAGTAGTTGCAGATTTGCATAGTGAACTTTTTATTAGTTTCCTTTTGCTCTTGAAATGCTATTTAAATTTGGCAACCATTTCTGAATAACAGAATACAGTGAAGATATGTGCATATTAACATGCTTGCATGGTGTATTGTTAAATGAAAGAGAAAAGCAGATTCTAGGGAAGTCCTCATAGAAAAATCTCACATTTTGTGTGTATGTGCCTATTATATACATAAACACATACACACATACATACATACACTCTTGTCTAGAAAAAGGTTCATACAAATATGCACAAATTTTCAACAGATTATTTCTAGAAAGCAGGTACTATACTTTCTCCTTATCCATTTCTGTCTCTTTCTCTTCCTCTACATAAGCAAATATTAGATTTATAATTCCAAAGGACAATGAGGATATTTTCAGTTGGAATATTTTAAAATATTTGAATAGTCTAGAAAAATCATGAATTCATTCTAGAAGGAGGGGTTATTCATATGTTGAGACCGGGTAGGCGAAAGCCTTTTTCTTAGCTAGCTTGTCAGGTTTCTTGGCTCTTTCCATGTGGGTTGTTGGAGTAAAGTTTCTTCCAATTATGATCCAAGAATGTATTTCTATCAAATGAATGGATAACTTTGTCCTTGCAATTAACATTTTCTATGGGTCAACAGCAGACCCACATTAAAGAAAAAACAAAATTTTGGAAGCCATATTCTTTGCAGTTTGGGGCAAATTAACTCTCTGAAACCCTATTTCCTTATTTCTACAAGAGAATTAGTAACACACACCTTACAAGTGTGTGAGGATTAAGAAACACCTAGCAGAGTCTGATCTACAATCACTGCTTTAAAAAAAAAATGTTAACTTCTTTTCTTTCTCACATTTTCTTTCTCCTCCAGCATTAGATTTCTCAAATGAGAAGAGGAAGAACTAGGTTTTGCTGCCATCTTTAATAAGTGTTAGTGCATTAAATTCCAAACTATTTGCTTTCTCTTTCATTCTCAGAGAAGGCAAATTCCCAGATGGCAAGAAAATACTGGAGGAAGAAATAAATGGCGGTCCCATTTGTGTTTTGAATGGCCAATATAATTTCATTGTAAAATGAAACCCTAGAAATGTTTGAAATAATCCAATTACTCTTGATAATATTTTTTAAAAAATGTGATTCAGGCAGGTTTTATTTTAAGTCAGAGATTTGGCTTAACTGATTATGATAGCATTTCTTCTTATTTTCCCCAGATCCTCACTGAATCACTAATCCTTTGCTCTGCCTCCTAGTACCCAAAAGAACACCAAAATTTATGTAACATCCATTTCTTCCTACTAATGGAAGACTGTCATTCAAATGTGTGTATATATCCTGATTTTCAGTGTTCTACACATCATTGCTTCGTGGTGTCAACTGGTATGTCATGCCTCCCTACCAGGAATATTGGGATTTTAATTTTAGATAAGAGCATTGATACTGATTATGTGATTTTTTCATGAAAAGAGGAAATAGTGCCAGCTTCAGCATATCCTAAATTGAACTCACAAATGTTACCTACAATCTCCTTCTCCTGCACATACTTTCTCTCATAGTGGTATCACATTTTACCACATTATTCAGTTTGAAGGTATCATCCTTTGTTCCACCTTTATTTTTCTTCAGTCATCCTATCCTCCTATCCCCACCACCAATGCCAAATTCAGGCTCCTATAATCTCTTATCTGACAACTACAAGATCAGCTTCCTAAGTAGTATACTTGTTCCCAGTCCTTTTCCCCTCACATCTATCCTCTGCACTTATACCATATCAATGTTAATTTGATGGTGACACTCTTTCTTTTACAAATATTCCTTGGTCCTCAAGACCTACAGAATAAACTTGGTAGTTTCTGATATGGCATTTAGGACCCTCTGTAATCTTGGGGCAGCCTCCCTCACTAGATACATGGATACACATCTTGCCATTTCCTGCTTCCAGTGTTTCATTGCAGCAGCATAAAACAGATTCCAAACTCCTGCATACACCATTCTATTTCGTGAATTCTGTTTTTGGCTCATTTCTTCTTTTAAAAATATGTTTTCTTTCCCTATTGGCTAACTTTTATGAGTTCTTTAAGGCATAATTCAAGTATAAAAATTCTATGAAGCTTTGCCAAACTCTCCTGGATAGGTTAAGTCCCTCTTTTTGTGTGTGCTTTTATGTAACCTCTTCACTGCACTCAACTGAACTAAAGTTATTTGTGTATCTACATTTCAAATGGTTCTATGAGCTCCTAAAGGGCAGACAGATGTCTACAGATACATAGTGAATAAATGAATTAATTCATAGGCATGTATTAGTTATCTGTTGCTTCATTACCTCAACATTTAGAGGCTTAAAATAATAGACATTTATTATCTCTTATGGTTTCTGAGAATCAGGAATCCAGCAGTGACTTAGCTGGATGGGTCTACCTCAGTGTATCTCATGAAATTGCAGTCAAGATGTCAACTGGGGCTGTAGTAAACTGAGGACTTGGGAAGGGCTGCAGCATCCACTTCCAAGCTCAACTCACATGACTGTTGGCAGGACACTTTAGTCAGCCTCCACATGGGCGTCTCCATGTGACATGCTAGCTGGGTTTACCCATATGAGTAATCTGAGAGAGAAAGAGCACAATCTAAATGAAGTCACAATGTCTACTATAACTTAATTTCAGAAGTGCCATAGCATTACTTCACTGTGTTCTATTGTCCAATAGAACACACAGATCAACCCTAGTATAATGTGGAAGAAAGCTATTCAAGGGTCTGGATATCAGAAAGCAGGGACCACTGGGTCATCTTGGAGGCTGCCTACAACAGGCAGCAAATATTTTTCACATTCCTAAAATCCCCCTAAGTAGATATTCTTTCTTTTGCCTACTTATAGATCATTTCTAAACATAGAAATCATTTAAAGAGTAAATAAAAAAGGATCTGAGTAAAGCCTCTGTAATTTCTGGATACTGTTTATTGTTACCAATAAGAGAAAAGAGAGAAAGGGAGAGAGAGAGATTATTTTGGGAGAGAGACAAATTTCTCTTGATATTACTGATTCAACAGCACTTGATCAAGTTCATTAGTCTGACAACAAGGTTATTTATTATTAGATCCTAAAGGATCGCACTAGATATTTATGCATTTTTCCCTCAATTTATACACATGGGGCATGTAATACAAGAATATTTTGAGTGGATGAACATTTAAGTATTAAGTTTAAGAAATTGGATTGACTGTTATAAGCAGGAGCAGGAAGAGCAGTGGAAATAACAACAAAAATAATCATCCAGCTTGATCCCTAAACAGGTGATGCTCAACTGAGAGCAGAAAAGCATTCAAGCAAGAATAAGACCAGTGGATGGAGTTTGTAATGTGCTCTGTGAACAACAGCTCAGCTGTCAAGCACCTTTGGCCCTTTTGTTTCCTTGTTTACAGTGATTATGCTGATTCACATGTAATTGTACAGCAGAAGGTTGAAATGGTTTTCTAAAGAGAGACATGCTCACTCATAAACAACCTTTTTTTTTTTTTAATGAGATGAGATGGCATCCACCCCTTCACAGAGGTTGCTTCCTCGCTGGCTGGATGCTTAGTTTCCATGCCTCACATTTCTAACATAGGGTAGAGCTCTCCCATCCCAGGAGGGGATGATATTTTTCATTTAATTGTTTTTCCATATTCCCTACTTGCTTTCCTCCACAGAAGGAGTAACTTACCTGGCTGGAAACTTTGGGGAAAGGGTGCAGCTCTCCATTTCTTTGACTGTATCTCATGTTGCTGACCACTTATGAACTATTCCTATTATCATTATTGATTTTCTTCAGGCAAAACAAGCGTTGTAGAGGGACCACTAATTATTTAGCATGTCTGTTGTGACTAAGGGAGTTAACGCAATTTGTGACAAGCAGGAGTTGGAAGTCCATTTTGTCATTGGGCCCAAGCCACTTTCTCTGAACCAGTTTAACCAGCAATAAAGCTGTTAAGCTGAAACTTCTCGGATTTCCCTGTCTCTCTTTCTGCTGGTTCTGACATGCTAGAGAAGTCCAGGTTCAATTAGATTTCCCACTTATGTACTCTCATTTACACCCTAATTTTTTCATGGCACTCTTTACACTTGTCATTGTTTTTCAATATCTTTCCCCCTCTTTAGACAGATAGACAGACAGTATACCATAGCAGAGAAGAGTATGAGCATGGGGGCAGCCCGGGTGGCTCAGCGGTTTAGCACTGCCTTCATACCAGGGCCTGATCCTGGAGACACAGGATGGAGTCCCATGTCGGGCTCTCTGCAGGGAGCCTACTTCTCCCTCTGCCTGTGTCTCTGCCATTCTCTTGCTCTCTGTGTGTGTGTGTGTGTGTGTGTGTGTGTCTCCATGAATGAATGAATGAATGAATAAATAAATTAAAAAAAAAAGAGTATGAGTATGGGAGTCAGATCTTCTGTGTTTACATTCTAGCTGTACTATTTACTACTTATATGCACTTTGAAAGGTTACTTAACCTTAAAAAATAGTTCACAGAAAAACTGAACTGGAAAAACAGAGTTCCCATATACTCCCTCCCCTTCAGCACAGTTTTTGGCTTGGTGTGTTCCTTTTTTTTTTTTTTTTTTCAATTGATGATCCAATATTGGTACATTATTATTAACTAAGTCTTAACAACCTGTTTTGGTGTATTGCATTTTTTTTCTTACAATTGATGATCCAATATTGACACACTATTATTAACTAAAGTCCATAGTTTAGGGCTCATTCTTTGTGTTGTGCACTTCTCTAGTTTTTATCATCATGGCATGTATCCACCACTACACTATCGTACAGAATAATGTCACTGTCCTAAAAATCCCTGGGCTCATCCTGCCCATCTCTCCTGCTCCTCCACCCCTGCAAGACCAATTAATAAGAAAAATAAGAGATCAGATTTTACCTTTATTTATTCTTTCTTTAATGTTCTCTTTTTAATTATGTAGATCCATGTTTCTGATCTATGTCATGTTCTTTCTCTCTGAAGCTTATTTTAACATTTGTTGCAGGACAGATCTACTGACAACACATTTCCTCAATCTTTATTTGTCTAAGTCTTTTTATTTTTTTCTCCTGTGTCATTCTTAAAGGGTAGTTTTGCTGGATATAGAATTCTAGATCTTTCTTTCAAGTCTTTTATTTTCATTCAATTATCTGCAGTTTGAATATAATATGCTTATGTGTAAATTCTTAGGTATTTCACTTGTTTGGTATTCTCTGAGCTATCTAAATCTGTGAATTGAGGTTGGTTATTAATTTTAGAAAATTCTCCACCGTTATTATTTCAAACATTTTCTCCATTTCTTTCTCTTTTTCTTCTCCTTCTGGCATTCCTATTATAAGCATGTTGTATCTGTTGTAACTGTCTCATAGTTCTTGGATATTCTCTTGCATTTAAAATTTTTTTAAGAGATATTTATTTGTTTCCTTTAGAGAGAGAGAGAGCGTGCACATGTGAGTGGGGGAGGGGGAGAAGGAGAAAGAGAGGGAAAGAATCTCAAGCAGATTCCTCACTAAGCACAGAGCCTGACATGGGGTTCCATCTCTAATCCCTAAGATCATGACCTGAGCTGAAGTGAAGAGGTGGATGCTTAACCATCTAAGCACCTTTGACTTTTCAAATGTTACATTTCCAGGACTTATGTTTCTTATAAATGGAAGTTTGCAGCTTTTGATCACCTCACCCATTTGCCCACCCCTCTACCTGCAATCTCTGGCAACCACCAATCTGTTCTCTGTATCTATGAGTTTGATTTTTTAAAATCCACATATAAATGATATCATGCAGTATTTATCTTTCTTGTCTGACTTATTTCACTTAGCAAAATGCCTTCAAGGTCCATCTATGATGTCGCATATGGCAGAATTTGCTTCCTTTTTATGGCTGAAATAATATTGCATTGCATTTTCTTTGTTCATTCACCTGTTGATGGATACTAGGGTTGTTTATATGTTTCACCTATTAATGCAATTGCTTTATAATAGGTTATTTAAAATCCCATAAATAGAGTTGCTGAATCATATGGTAGTTGTACTTTCTAATTTGGGGGGGAACCTCTGAACTGTTTTCCATAGTGGCTGCACCAGTTTACAATTCCACTAACAGTGCACCATGGTTATCTTTTTTCCACATTCTACATATAACACTTATTTATCTTTTTAAAATAATCATTCTAACAGGTGTGAGTGATATCTCATTATAGTTTTGATTTTCATTTCCCTGATGGTGAGTGATGTTGGACATCTCATACACCTATGGGCCATTTGTATGCTTCTTGGGAAAAAATGTCTATTCAGATCTTAAACTTTTAATTAGATTGTTTATTTGTTTCCTTTGAGTTGTATGAGTATATATATGTATATATGTATATGTATTATATATAAATATATATAATATGTATAATTAAAAACTTATGGGCTTTATGATTTGTGAATATTTTCTCCTATTCAATAAGTTGCCTTTTCATTTTGTTGATGATTCCCTTTGTTGTATAGAAGCTTTTTTAGTTTGATGTAGTCCCGCTGGAGTTTCATTTTGTTTTGTTTTTGTTGCCTTTGCTTTTGGCATTAAATCCAAAAAAATCATTGCCAAAACTGATATCAAGAAACTTATCTTTATGTTATCTTTTATTCCTCTATTCCTTTCTCTTTTTCTTCTCCTTCTGGTATTCCCATCGTGTGCATATTTTATATTTTGTAATTGCCCTCATACTTCTTGGAAATTCTATTCTCCCCTCTTTTTCTGTCTTTGCTGTTTTGAAGTTTTGTTGTCATTGGTTTTGTTTTGTTTTGTTTTGTTCTGTTTTGTTTCGTTTGCCTCTCAACTTTGCAAGTTTGATATATTGATATATTTTTAAGCTCACTGATTCTTTTCTTGGCTATGCCCAGTCTACCAATCAGCCTATGAGGTACATTCCTCATCTCTGTTATAGTTTTTAAAAAATTTTTAGCGTGTCCCTCTGATTCTTTCGTAAAGTTCTCATCATTCTACTTACATTACACATTTGTTCTTGTATTTTGTCTACTATTTCTATTAGTGGCCTTCGCTTATAATCATACTTATTGAAAATTCCTGGCCTAATTGTTCCAAACTCTGTGCCATATCTGAGTCTGGTTTTGATTTTTGCTTTGTCTCTTCACTCTGGTTTTTTTCTTTGGTTTCTGTTTTTGCTTTTTAGCATGCTTTGTAATTTTTTGTTGAAAGCTGAATGTAATATATCTGGTCAAAGGAATAGAGATAGATAGGCCTTTAATATGAGGTCTTACATGTTTCTGGCTAAGAGTTAATCTGTGTAGCTCTGGTATCAGAGGCTAAAATTTCTTCTGATATCATTGTTTTTGTCATCCCTGTTAGCCTTTGAGTGTTTCTATAGACTCCTAAAACAGGATCTGAGGCTTGCAATTATTTTAGCTGTAATCCTCTGGTATTGTACTGGAACCCTAGTGAAGTGATAGGTAAGGTGTGAAGCAGGGAACATATTCTATAGTCCTACAATTAGGTCTCAATCTTTTAGTGCATCCAAGCTAGCTATTTCCCAACTCAGTTGGTTAGAGGAAACTGGAGTTGGATTTTTCCATTTTTCCAGGTTATTTAGGCTTGTTAAGAGCTCCTGTTAGTTGGGATCTGGTAAAATAGTTTTCCTTGAGGGCAACCTCTTTTTAAGGAGGACAGAGAATTTTGGTCATATTTCAAAATGCTTACTTTTCCCTTCTGCTAGAAGTAGGAAAGGATTTTTTTCTCAGATTTTCACTATAAGAACTTGCTAGGGATCCTGGAGGTAAAACTCACAAAAGTGTGGAAGTCACGCAAGACTGCACCCCAGAGTGTTTATTCCTCAAGCTAGACTACACTGAGCATCTAACAACTCACCAATTACAGTTTTAAGTGTTCAAGCTGATACGGGACTCAGCTGTGGAATTTTGCTTCTGGGCTTCTGTTTCTCACAAATTGTGATTTTCTGTGTCTACGTGTTTCTCCAGTTTTCAGGGCAACAGTTTACCTCATTGCCTCGATTATCTGATGAATCTAAGAAGAGTTCTTGAGATTTAACTTGTTCAACTCTTTTTTCCTTGTTCGGAGGACAGGGGAGATGACTTTCAAGCCCCTTACATTTTCGAACAGAAACTGGAACTCCAAATTACTTCATTTTTGTGCTTCACTTTCTTCATTTATACAATGAGTATAGTAATATCTACCTTACAGTATTTATGTGAGGTTTAAATTAGTCGAGTAGAGATTGCAACAGTGCCTGACATATAGTAAATTTTGCAATTAGCATTACTACTAAAGGACACAAGATCAGGAACCAGGTCTGTCTTGTTCATTCTGCTCACCAGTTCCTAACACAGGGTAGGTCATAAATCTTTGTTGACTAAATGGCCTTGAAGACTGACTAAAACTTTGGTAATCTCTAACATATCACATGTTCTCTTTGCCTTCTAGAATCATAAGACTATGCTCATGTCTGTGGTCCTTTTACAACAGATCATAAGCAAATGGGGCCAATGCTATATGTGAGAAGGGAGGGCATTGTAGTTACTTCCCACATCCATTCATTAGAGATGAGGGGCTGACAAGTGACTAAAGAGACTCACTTTATAGTACTATTTTATATTTTTTCATTAATCCAACAGAATGTACAATACAGGTCTGAATCAACTGTCAACCACTGCATAGGATGATGGCTTCCATCACCAACTCTATGTCCCTGGGACAGTTTGAGTCCTTTTACCTTGCTGGGTCCTTTCTACCACCTACAAATGGAATATCACATCCTTCTTACTTGAAAGTCTAGGGAATTATGACCGTGACAGGGAATACATTCAGAATTTCTTATTGGAATGAATTTCACCATGTCCATGTCAGTGAGAGCACTTTATTATGTAGGTAATGGGATAGTCTCAACATTCCAATATGAAGCAGATATTTTTGGCTTTACTCCATCTAGTGGTTAAAATCAGAAATATTTCAGTTGGGTATTTCCCTTTCTTCCCATTTGTCCTTACTTTTGTTCTAATTTCTTTTAAAATTTATTTTCCCTAACCTAGGTCATCTAGTCTCCTCCAGAACTTCTGCCTTCTATAAATGCAGACTTGTCTGAGATTATAGATCTTTGGTTTTACAATTTTTGGCCTTCTGTTTCCAAGATAGCAGACATGAAATCTTGGGTGGCTCAGTCAGTCAAGCATTCAACTCTTAGTTTCGGCTCAGGTCATGATCTCAGGATCATGAGATTGAGCTCTGTGTAGGACTCTGTGCTCAGTAGGGATCCTCTTCAAATGATTCTCTTCCTTTGCCCCTCTTGTGACTCACACACACGCTCTCTCTAAAATAAGTAAATAATTTTTTTTTAAATAGCACACATGAAATGAATGGATAAGAACAGCTTATGCTTTTTTTTTTAAAGATAGATTTTGGTCCTGTCAGTTCCTTATAAAACCCCTGTCTATTAAGGCAAGTAGGAAAAGTGGGCTAGAAGAAAAAGAATGAGCATCTCTTCAGCATTTTATCCCATTCTCTTAATCATATTATTACTTGTTCTAAAAAATAGTTAAGGTAATTTACAAAGTCTTACAAACTTCAGGAAGATTTCATGCGATAAATAGAGAAAAAGGAAAGAGGCAAGGGCATAACATGGAAGCTCAGACAGAAAGGTAATCATCAGAGACTGATGTATTTAAGATGAGGGTCAGAAATTGCTTATAGAGTATCCAGTAGTGACTCCTAACAGGGAATTCTGATTAGTCACTAACTTCATAATTATCGATCAGAGTAAAACAAGTCAAGTACTCTGAAGAAGCATAGCATTCTTTTATTTTCTTTTAAATATTTTATTATTTATTTGAGAGAGAGAGCACCAGCCAGAGGGAGAAGCAGACCCCCCGCTGAGTAGGGTGCTGGACACGTGGCTTGGTCCCAGGATCCTGAGATCACGACCTGAGCTGAAGGCAGACACTTAACTGACTGAGCCACCCAGGCACTCCAGCACAAGCATTCTTAAGAGACTAGAATGGAATATCGGTCCAGATTATCATAAAGATTGTACAGTGTGATATTGTGAATCATGCCTCAACAACATTCTTAACATGAGTGCAATCATGCAGGCCACAGGGGCATCTTTCATGACATACCTCATTCATTCTGCTTAGAGGTACCACATGAAAATGAAATCCAGTTCATGTGACTTGACGGGAGGTCAAGGTGACAAGGTTCAGAATTACATCTTGTGGAAGGTCTGCTTCCAAAAACGGTAAATTTTAAAGTAACCAGAGAAATGACTGAGTGTACAGTCTATCTATCCTGAAAGTGGTTTCTCTCCACAGTGGTTCTTGGACGTTGGGTGGCAGTGAGCTGAGATCATTGCTGCAGAACCTAATGACTAGTAACAATATAGTGGTATCTGTATTCCTCTCTTCATCAACACTTCCCTGTGACCACCCCAGTTTAGACCTGCTGCCTCACATCTATTTAATTACCCTGGCTCTTACATTGGTGTCTCTGCCAACAACCTGTCTCATATATTCCCCTAATCTTTCAAAATTTGTCTCGAATCATACCACTCCCTGTTTATAAGGCTTAAGTGGTTTCCTTATTGCTCAAATACTTAAAATCATAAACCTTATTATTTAAAACCTCTCAAACTCACCATTACAAACTAAGCTATCACATCTCTCTGCATCAATGTTTGAGTCATCTGTAATTACATGCCACTGTTGAAAGCATTTTTGCATTGCAGTCTTGTTCATAGCCTCTTATACACCTTCAAAATGTCATTTTTTACAATCTAATTTCAAATACTAGCTTCTAGATTCTGCTTTTTCCTTCATCCTCTGCATTCTCATGTAGTTTGCACCTCTTGTGGACCTCATCTTGCTCCAGTTTACCTTTTCGCTTTATTTCAAGAGCCCTTCGCCATGCTCCCTGTGTTTCAGCCACACTGGCTTCCCTTCAGTCTCTAGGACCACCACGCTCCTTTCTGCCTTGGAGTCTTTGCCAACGCATTCCTGTCTGATGGGATGCCCAGTCATTGACTTTACATGGTAAAAGTTGTCTCAGTTCTCAAGATACTCCTTCTGTAGGTCTTCCTTAATAAACCTCAAAAAGTGGATGTCCCTCTCAACTCTCCATTTTATCTATATGTTGCATTTTCCAAGATATAATTACTGCTGCATTTATTTGTTTGCCTAGTAATTATCTATTTTCATCCATTGGATTGGAGGGCCTGTAATACAGTTTTGTTCAGCGAATAAGTAACATATATATAATGCATGCTGTAATAGTGAAATATTATAATTATTTGTCTTTATTAAGCATCACAACTCCTCTGTGCCTAGTACAGAATTGAAAATAGAAGATGATTGATAAATAAAGATGTTTGTTGAAATCAGTTGAATGTGTGCTTTATTCTTCATGGTTTGTAAGACTTTTGAGGGCAACAATGGCACTCTAATATAAAGCTACTTCTCAAAAATGTTACACATTACAGGATTTATTATTTTTTATTAAAATAATAGAGGAAACATTGGATTATGGAAAATGCTTCACTTTTATTTCTTCTAGAAAACCAGTACACTGGAATTATGATACTTTATGATACATTATTACAGTGAGTCATTACGCTATCCACATGTATCCACATTCAATGACATTATTTTCACTAGCTATCTATGTCACACCCACAAAACACCATCAACACAAAAAAAAGGGCATTGTTTTGTTATTTTGGTTGTCACAAGGTCCAAGTGTAAAAAAACATCAGGATTAATTAGTGGATTGGTAAAACGTTGTAGTGGAAAGAGTTTTAGCTTGAGCCTATGTCTGAAGTAGCTTTATGCTGTGGTCTGACAGTGGACAAGCCTGAACCTAAGAAAATAAACTAGTTTCTTTTCAACCACAGTTTCTTTCCCCTCTAGTTTAGGCTTGTATACAAAAGGGCATCTTGTATATTCCTTGATATACAGTAAGTGTTCTCTAAGTATTATTTTTCTAATAATAAATAAACAGGAAATTTTTAAAATAGGAAAATAAATTCTCATTTCCTAGTTATTTTCCTAATGATCAACAACTAGTCAATTTATGTGGCTCAAAAAAATTTCCACTTTATGTATGTTGATTTCTGGCCTGAAGACGTAGTTATTTTCTGGTTTAGAATTTTCCTCAAACTTTATATCTGGCAATACTCTTTAGGGTAATGGCTCCATTTGAAAGGAAATAGAGTATTAGACATACATACAAGAGCTGTCAACACCTCTGTTTTGTCAAGTGGAATCCATTCTGAGCCCATCCATTGCACATGGAGTAATGGTTTATCTGCAAACTGAAAAATCCACTTCATTTATAAAATAGCTCTTTATGATGTGATCAATTA
Source organism: Vulpes vulpes (assembly GCF_048418805.1). Classification (NCBI taxonomy): domain Eukaryota; kingdom Metazoa; phylum Chordata; class Mammalia; order Carnivora; family Canidae; genus Vulpes; species Vulpes vulpes. The sequence goes on along the minus strand of NC_132792.1, from coordinate 128,236,309 downwards.
CTCAGAATGGCCTGAAAATGTCAGATGTGTGGTCCCAGCTCCAGTCAAATGAAGTGAGTAATTTTCAGTCACTTGTCCAGTGGTTGAGCCAAGAAGAGAGTAAATATTTATAAGCTTATCCCAGGGTGCTGGCTAACAGAGTGCCTGGACTTCTTCTAGAGCAAATAAACAAGAATCCCCTACAGTATTTAAACTTGTCCACTATTTCTCAGCCAGCTTCTCTCTTGTCTCCTCATAGTGATTATATACCACTCATTTCCAACCACATTTTGATTGTCCTGCTGCTAAATTATAGCAAGTATTTTAGAAGGGACAAGAGTTGTTTTCCTTTTCTTTTGACCGCATGTTTAGATTGTATGAGCCATTGTGTTTATCCCATTTTTTACTCCTTAGTTTGCTTATTCTATCTCAGTAGGTGACCACAATGTTTGCTTTTGCTCATTAAGCTTTTGAACATCACGCAAAGCATTACAACAGAAAATTATTCAAGCAGTATGCTACATAAACTGATCAAGTAATTTCATCTGAAATCAAATGTCTAACTTACAAGAGACTTGAAGTTGAGAGACAACCGATTTTATGAGGTTCTGAGAACTTATAAAGAGTTTAATTTCCTGTTTAAGTATTTAGTTGATTATGTTAATAAAATTGTATCTGTTGCAAGGATTTTTTAACTGCATGTCATTTTTTTTAAAAAAAGTTTATATGTGAATCTTCATGACAAGTCTTAGAATTTTACAGCTAAGAGTGACCTTAGAATTTATCCATCTATTCCAAACATCTCATTTTACAAATAAGTTAACTCATGTCCTTGGGAGTTTAGTGAGGGACATGCCCCAGGACATAGCCATTGCTAGTGATTTTGTGGTATGTTTTCCTGAGATGAGCCCTCTAGCTTTCCTGATAACATTTTAATTGTTGTTTCATGAGCACTGTGCTATTTCACATAGAAAAAAAACCCTGACTTTATCAAAATATGTTTGAAGCCCATAAAGATGGTTCTTAATCTTCTTTGGATTATAAACCACTTTGAGAATCTGCTGAAAACTCTGATCAATAGAAAAACTCACATATATAGTAATTCATATCCCATTTCATGAAATCCATAGAATCCTGAAACCTTAATTCAAGATTCATTCACTAATAAGTCTATCATAATAATGGTGGCCTAATTATATTTCTATATTTGAATCAATTGAGATATTAAGTGCCATTGGAAGTAGTGTGATGGTCATTTATTAAATAATAGCTATTATTGCTAATAACAGTAAAATTAATGCACTTTGCAAAAAAACTATTTTTGATTCATATGAACACATTGTCAGATATAATGCAACTATTTCTTGTCAATTTCAACTCACAAGTAAACAGGTTTTGTTTGACATAATGGGATGATTTATAGACAATGCAGAATAAATATTCTCAAGATTCCCTAACATACATCTAAGAAATATAAAAAATAAATGGCATTGTTCCACATTCAGGAATAAAAGGGGAGCTATACAAATAGCAGTGTATGTATCTGATATGCAATGGCCAGATTGTAAGAGGACTTCCTATGGGATGGGAGACTGGCCTGAATCGTTTTATAGTGAGGCTGGTTTGCATCTCTCGAAGATTCATGCTCCAGGTCTCAGCCATGGCACTGTCAGAGCAGCTGTAAGGAAAGACATTCACTCTTATTCACACTTAAAGACGTAAAGAGAGAGCTTAGGCTAAAATGACACTCTGTTAGCAGCTTCTAATCCAGCCTTTCCTAACCAATGCCCCATCAAAATACCAAACAAGACAGAAAAACAAGCATAGGAAAAGATAGGAATCTGGGTGGAATTTTTAAATGCCTAACTTAAGAAAGGCAGATGCCAGTGTTATTCTATCAAACAGAGCAAGACTGCTTGCCTGAAATGAGTCAGAAAACACTTCGTGCTTCTCCAACTGTTTACTATAAACAAACCTAAGTAAGCTGGAAAACTATAAAACTGTATTTTACAAAGGTACTGTTCTTGAAGGCAGGTCTGTACTCCCCAGGGACTCTTCTTCTAGCTCTTTCCTGCATCAGCTTAGAGGCTAACTTAGGAAATGAAGAGGCAGAAAAGGAGAGGAGGCAGTTATGTATTATACCGCCTTGGAAGAGAACCCCTCACAAGAAAAGCACAAGATCTTTACACGCAATGCACAAAATGTGGAGGAAAAGGCAGTCTGAAATGCATACTTGCTGAGGACTATGATCATTAAGAACAAAGTTTACTCTGAAGTCACCAGGCAGTGAGATAGTAGATCCAGTCTAATGCTAGCTGAGAAAGCCTTCCAGACTTTTGCAATTGATTGCTCAACCCACCTTCTCTCCATCAATAGAAATGTGGATTCAGCCAAAGTCAACATGAGTAGAAAAAACAAAAATAATTTAGGCAGGTTGTAGGGTTTGAAGAAGCGAGGTCTTCTGTCATTCTAGAATGAATTTAAAAAAGGATGAATGTGATGAAAATACTGCAGAACAAGGGAATGGAACCATCAGCATCTTTTAAAAATCTGAATAAAAATAGACTTCTGAATGTGACTTATTCCAGGTCCAGAAAAAAAATTATTGAAGAATGCTAAATAGTTTGGCAAGAGATAGAAAGGCTGCCTGTAACAAAAGCAGAAAATCTTAAGAAGACAGTGATTTGAAATAAACAGATGCTAGGTAAGATTAAAAAGTAGACTAGATAAGAGAAAGGAGGTAAGAAACTAAAGATCTAATACTAGATTATAATTCACAGTGCAGATATCAAGATAGAAATGAGACTCCCGAAAGTCAAATCAGTAACGTTGGAGGACAACCTTTTTCCTTTCTAGGAGGCAGAGGAAAATAAAGTGTATGAAAATGATGAGAAGGAAGATGCTATGGGATAGGGAACAGGGAGAGAACCTGGGATTTTGCATATTCCTGAGGAAAATGCCAAAAAAAAATTATAAGCAATACTCAAAAATATATTTGAAGAAAATATATGATCTGATTGAAAATATATGGAGCCTGAATGATGACATGTCTAGGAAAAAATTGTAAGAGAGGGCAGCCCCGGTGGCGGAGCGGTTTAGGGCCGCCTGCAGCCCAGGGCGTGATCCTGGAGACCCTGGATCGAGTCCCACATCAGGCTCTCTGCATGGAGCCTGCTTCTCCCTCTGCCTGTGACTCTGTCTCAATCTCTGTCTCTGTGTCTCTACGAATAAATAAATAAAATCTTTAAAAAAAAATTGTAAGAGAAACAGACTAGACAAATTGAAGCAAGTTATTTGGAAATAATAATGACAAAATAATGACAAGTACTCAGGTAGAGAGAATAAAAATTTTACTTTGAAGAGTACATACATCAGAGTAACTGCAAACTTTTCCCTCCAGTGGAGGGACTTACAGATGTTTCATTTAAAATGCTGTGATTTAGAATTTCATTACAAACCAAATTGATTTTTACTTGGGAGGATACTAGAAATATGTTTTCAAATATCCTACTAGTATATTCAAAGAATACCTGAAGATGTAAAGAAGTCAAAACAGAAATACATAGTTTAAGAGATTTTGGCAATAATCGCGCCTCGGATAAACCTCATTGGCTACAATACTGCCACTGCACCAAGCTTAGTTTAAGAGATTTTGAAGTGTGTTGAAAACAATTAAGTCTAAATGAGTACTGTATATTTAGTTGCAAATCAAAGTTATATCACAAATATTTTTGAAAGAATATGCCTTATTAAAATAATAATTAAAAAATAATTTGCCATAGTGCCTTCAGGACTATTATGAATAGAATCTGTGGACAGTCTTTGTTGAAAAGACACACAGAAAGAAAACAGAAAAAACAAAATGTTAAATGTTAAATCACATGTATTCATGATATGATATTGAGTGTAAGAAGCAGGGCACAAATCTAGATGTACACTATGAACACAACTTCAGTTAAAAATTACATACACACCTATATACCCAAATACTTAAAAGGTGAAATTATAGATTGTTTTTAGTTTCAGCATAGCTTTATGTATATTTTTCCACAATGAACTTGTATTACTTTTATATCAGGAAAAAAGAAAAAAACTGTTTAAAGAAATTAATAAGAAAGAATATTAAGGAATTGACTATGGTAAAGAAACACCATCTCCAGTCTTGTTTTAGCTTTTCAGTCTCAGACAATAGCAAGAGGACTACCTTATATTTTACATTTTACCCTTTATTGAAGTGTGTTTGAAACACAGGGTGCATTTATTAGTGGTTGATTTCTTAGTTACAAATCTTTAAAAATTCACTTTCAACCTATTATTCTCTATTTTATAACACAAAATTTTTAAACCAGTTGACAATTTATTAAACGCCTTTAGTGGTTCCCAAAAAAAAAAAAAAAAAAAAAAAACATTAAATAATACTAAGCATGGTTTGTTGCATAAATTTATTTTTTCATTAAGTCCACTGCTTTAGGATTTCTGTGGGCCTCTGTTTTTTGTTTTAAATATCGTGCTTTGGCAAACGCATTAGATTCTTTTGAGGAATATTGAGGCTATTGTCAGCAATAATCTTTCTCAGGGATTCCATGATAGGCACACTTCGCCTTCAGATGGAGATTGTTGTGGTATTTGTGGTACCATTCAGTCTTTCCAATTCAAAGAACCTACTAGTGATAATGTGACTTTTTTCCCCACATAAACAGATCCATGCCAATGGCGCATTGTGGTTTCATTGGCTTGTAGGCAGCTCAGTATTTGCACAATTGGGTGTTCCAAGATAAGTCAGGCAATTCTCAGACACAATGTAAGCCATGAGAATATACTCATATTTTGGTTTGCTTTTTTCCAGACCCGTGGGCTAAGGTTGGACTTGCGTTAACTAATCTCTATGCGTGTGGAATAACAATTTTCATACCATTTTAAGAATAACTCTTCTTATCAGATTTAAAAGTTAGCAACACTAAATATTGTCTTGCTGACTTGTACAACTTTTCTATTTTAAATTGTTTTTTAGAACTAATAAATCTTGTACATTGAATCCAACTTTCTCTAGTTATCAGGAAAAACAACTGATAGCAATATCTGGGTTACCTTATATATGGAATCTATACACTAAACTTGTAAGATCACAGAGTAGAAGAATGGTGGTTACCAGGGGCTGGGAGCTAAGGGAATGGAGAAGATTTTGTTTAAAGGGACAAACTTACAACTAATAGATAAATAAGTTCTGGAGTGCTAATGCACAACATAGTGATTATAGTCAATAATATTGTAGTATAAACTTCAAAGTTGCTAAGAGACTAAATCATAACTGTTTTTTATTCAAAAAGAAATGATAAATATGTGACATGATAAAAGTACAAGCCAACATATTGTATACCTTAAACTTATACTGTTATATGTCAACTGTATCTCAATTTTTAAAAATCTGTGAAAATAAATCTGTGTTAGTATTTGTATCTTTGGCATCCATGCTGCCAAAGAATAACTAATGCTTTCCATTTGAGTTGAGAGAGAATATTGAACTGTGTGTGGAGTTATCAAGCTTGCATGTACCCTTGGTCCCATTGTCCCACTTTTAAACATTGTAGCATGTTCACAGGAAGCTGATTCTGCTGCAGATGGAAGAGAAGGAAATAATGGGAAGTCATTATGTATCAGTAAGTATTTTGGTGTTGCCAAAATAATGCTACATAACATACATCCCCACAAACAGTGTCTTAACAATCATAATAACTTATTCTCAAGGATTGCTAGTTGGTTAGCGTCACTTTGCTACTTATAGCTGAGCTCATTCATGTGGGGTGACTTGAATTTCTTGATCTAGCTCGGCAGTTCTGTTCTTCGCTGCAGGTCTGTGGGCTGGCCAGGAAGCTCAGCTCCACATGTTTCTCATCCTCCTTGGAGCAACAAGCCAACTGGGCAAGTTCTTCTGATGGCATGGCAGAGAAGGCTTATGGAGCCAAACACATGCATCTAAAGCCTCTGCTTGCATCATTCTTGCTAATATCCTAATAGCCAAAGAAAGTCACAAGACCAAACCCAAGGCCAAGTGGAAAGGAAGTACCCTTCTCCCAAAGTGGTTAGAAGAAGGAGTGGAATATTTTGAACAATAATAATCAAATCTATCACACTGTGGTAGGTAAAAATGCTGGTTGAAAAAACCCTGCTTCTGGCCATGATGAAGTAGCTTCAGTTGGACTAAGTTTCTCATTGAGAACTACTATAAAAGCTGAATAAACTACAAAAACAACTGCTTGAAGACATCAGAAAGTAGCTAAGGCAGCAGGACTTGAGAGGCCAAAAACCAGAGACAAGAGAAGCACATTGAATTGCACACCACATAGCCTTTTCTTTTTCTATTTGGAGCATGTGCTCATTTGCAGGCATGAACTAGAGGCCACATGTGTATGGGGCTTGCAGTAGTGTCTCTGGGCTAGAGAGCTAGAGAACAAGGATCAATGCTTCCAAGGCATTCACTACTTATGAGAACCAGATCACAGAGAGAAGAAAATAGAACTTCAGAGACTTGAACTTAAAATTCTGTGTGAAATCCTTCATCGAGTTTTTTGTTAATGCTTAAGATATACCTAGGTGGGGCAAATATTCTTTGGAGGATAAAGGAGATTTAGTCAATCTTGTAGTGCTGCAAAGATAGAGGTAGCAATTTAGGGTATGCCATGGAGGAGGAGGCCAAGGAAGTACTCAAAATATTCAGTTGGAAGAGAACTAGAAAATCCATAAATATTTGCAAATCAGGCAATATATTTCTAAATGATTCACAGGTTTAAAAAGATGGCATCAGCATAAGGAGTAGAATATTAGTAAATAAGAAAACATTTTGAAACAGATGACAATGAAAAATAATACAGACCTGGTGGGATTCTGCTAAATCAGGGCCTCGAGGGAGATATGAGTGCATATCTGGAAAAAAAAAATGCTGAAAGGAATAGATCTAAGTATTCACCAAATTAACTAGAGAAAGGATAGCAAATTAAACCCAAAGAAAGAATAAGAAATGAAATAACAAAGCAAATGGCAGATATCTGTGAAACAGCAAAATAATATAGAGCAAATCAATAAAGCTACAGGTTGGTTCTTTGTAAAACCTAAGATCAAAAAGTGACCAACATTGATATCATAAAAAGAGAAAAACACAATCACCAGCATTACCATGTTCCATAGATAATGAAGAGGTTTTAAAAAGGATAGAATGAGGGATCCCTGGGTGGCTCAGTGGTTTAGCACCTGCCTTTGGCCCAGGCCTGGAGTCCTGGGATCAAGTTCCACGTCAGGCTCCCTGCATGGAGCCTGCTTCTCCCTCTGCCTGTGTCTCTGCCTCTCTCTCTCTCTCTCTCTCTCTCTCTGTGTCTCTCATGAATAAATAAATAAAGTCTTTTTAAAAAAAAGTATATAATGATCAGCTTTGGCCAAAATTAGGTTATGGTCAAATGGACAAAATTCTTTAAACATAAAGGATAATTTAGCAAAACCAAAATAAGTAATAAGTAATAAGTAAGAGAAATTCTGAAAAATGAAATAATGAAAAATTGAATCTGTGATTATAAACCTTCTCCCCCCCATCGCACACACACACACACACACACACACGCATGCACACACCTCAAAACAAAACAAAACCCCAAACAAAAAACTCCAAGCTCAGTTGTCCTTACTGGAAAGTATTTGTGACATTTAGGGAAGAGATAAGGGCTTCAGAAACTCCTCCAGAGCATAGAAAATGTGGGAACACTTACAAACTCACTTTCTGAGACCAGTGAAACCTGACTACCAAAACCTGAAAGAGATATTACAAGAAAGGAAAGTGAACATACCTAAAAAATCCTCCACAACGTTAGTAGTAAGTCAATTCTAGAATTGTATCAATTAGATGATAGATAATGGTCACATTGGGTTGATTTCAGGAGTGCAGAGTTGTTAGATATCCAGAAAATAATGTAACTCACCTCACTAATAGGATAAAGGAGAAAAAATAACATCATCTCAACAGATTCAGTAAAGTATTTGATATATTTAATGTCTCTTATCAAATTTGTAATAAAATTGAAGATGAATGAGGCTTTTACATGTAAAATTACAAACATTATTGAGAGAAATTTTAAAGCATTGAAGTAAATAGAGGGATAAATCATAGCCATATTGCAAGATTATAAATTGACCCCAAATTCATTTATAAACTGAATATAATCTATGTAATAGTCCTGCACGTATTTTTCCGTGAATGGGAAAAATGACAAATTGACTTTAAATATCATACTAAAATGGAAATTGTAAAGAGAATTAAGTCATTGTTGAAGGGAAAAAAAACAATCAAAGGACTTGTACCAACAAATATCAAGAATGACTTTAAATCTATAGTAATTAAAACCGTGTGGTATTGGTGGAAGTACAGATAAGGAAATCAGTTATAAATGTAAAAAAGATACCAAAAACAAATCCACTCATATGAAGTCATTTAGCCTACAAAACATCCTACTGCAGTACTGTGGGATTGTAGCCAAAAAACTAAGCTGTTCATAAGAATTTTAGGAATTGTCTTTTATCAGTAAACACATTACTTCCTTTTGAAATCAAAAGCATCATTGGTCAATACCTGAACAGTTCAGTCACCTTTTAAAAAAAAAAAAAGTAGCTCCTAGTTTTACAGCAGTTTTGACAAACAACTGAAGGATTCTTAGTTTCCTAAATGCAAGTCAGTTGTGGGGCAACTGATTATGTGTCTCCCTAACATATAAGGACGTTCAGAGCTAAACTGATGCCTCATTATTATTTGGAATGAAACAAAATGGAAAAAAATCTCCATTCCAGTGATAAAGACACTTCAAATTCAGATCAAGTGCCTTGCACTGAGGCCATGTATACCTCTTACTGAAATCTTCACAACTTCCAATCTCTTATACTTTTTAGTTGGTACGAGGAGAAAAGAGTGGGAACTGATCAGGTTGGCAGGCAGAACAGGTATCTGACTTGGTCTGAAGGCCATGCTTTCTTTAATTTCCAGCCAAAGTAGGGCTTTGGGGGTGTGCGTGCCTCTGTGTGTGTGTGTGTGTGTGTGTGTGTTGCAAGTCATATCAAATATCAACTATCCAGACCTACCATGCTATCCTGTAATTAGCCTTTGTCCTTGGTTTTAACTCCACAAAGTGTCAAAGAAACACATAACTCTTTTGGTGTTGGTTTTAACATGAAATCTGTGTCCCTAACATGCCATTCTTAGTTAAATTTCTGTTATGCGGCTGTTCTGAATCTATTTACCAACCTACAAATAGTAAATGCTTAGATCCAGTTTCCTTTCTTGTATCAAACAGCCCCATTTGACCAGGGTAAGGAAAGGAGAGAGGGTAGGGTCAACCGCTAGAGTTTCTACTTGACATTACTGCTTAGCTATTTAGGGTAAAGAAACTTGGAGAATTGAAATGCTGATGCTGAATTGGTTATCACACAGATTATTTTAGGGGATTTCTCTCTACTTTTCATTAAGGAGTCCGCTCTATCAGGAGGAACTCTATTAATAAGAGAGATGAGCCTTCAACTATTTTGTGTTTTCAAGGCTTTGGATACTGATGTCAGCCCAGGCGCACAATTCCCTGGAGCTTCAAAGTCAGGCCCACTACCTTTCTGTGCTGAGATTTTGAGTGATCAATGTGTTCTGGCTTTAAACATTATAGCAGGAAAACTGAAAAGTGATGCTCAGTATTAAGTCAGTTACAAACTAAGTAGTTCTTCAGGCTTTTGCTGCTTTGCCATGAAATTTGCATCTAGGAAACTGGATCTGTGCTCCAGGCACCACATATGTTTCATATTTGCTGAATAAAGTTTCAGTACCTTTGCCTCTTGGTCTCCCATTTCCCGTTTGTGATGTGCATCTCTTCCTTTTTCTCTGAACGACAGTCATTGTGCTCTGCCCTTTCAGATTATAATCTTAAAGTGACTGGAAATCATTGGCTTCAGAAGGGATCTTCCCCGCCCCCTGCTTCTGGGATGTGACCAGATAACTAGACACTCCCATAGCAAACTATGACTGAGACAATACTATATTTTAGAATCTGGTAGACATGGTTTTGTGCCATGGCAGGTAACTGTCTTAGGTAAAAGATACAGACCAACACAGTCATGCATTGTCTCTCAAAGATCTTAATAACTGGAACAAAAGCTGCCAAAAAATAGAGGTAGAAGAAAAATGTCCACATGCTTAAGTGCCAGTTTACACTGAAGAGCATTCACTGCTTTTGGTCTGCCATTGTCTTTCTTATTTTATTTACCTAGTTTTTCTTTGAGGCAGGGTAGGAGGAAATGATCCATCACTAATAAATCTGTGGGACACAGCTAATCACTGCCCCTCACTAATAATCTTGACCAACCTTATAATCTCAAGCATTTGCAAAACTCATTTAAAAAACTAGTCTGCTCAGCAGGAGATATTAATCTATTACATATGCAAAAGAATTATATTGGCAGTGAAATTTCATGAACTGAATACAAAAATCATATATAGGTGCATAGGTTTCTATTTTCGGAGAGAGGTTGCATAGCTTTCTTCAGATTCTCAGGGCAATTCAATGCTCCCAGCCACTATAATTAGAATTGCCACTTTCATGGGACATTTGGGTGGCTCAGCGGTTAAGTGTCTTCCTTCGGCCCAGGGTGTGATCCTGGAGTCCCGGGATCGAGTCCCACATCGGGGTCCCTGCATGGAGCCTGCTTCTCCCTCTGCCTGTGTCTCTGCCTCTCTCTCTTAGTCTGTGTCTCTCGTGAATAAATAAATAGAATCTTTAAAAAAAGAAATGAATTGCTGCTTTCTGAAAATACATCTGGCTTCTGAGTTTTAAACCAAGTATTGAACTTTTAGGTCTCTCTCACCTAAGCTACCATCATTTCTCTTTACCTTCTAAATTATTCAGAGTAAAGAGATCATATTGTTCTGCATTTTGTGGTTTTTATTTTACTCTTACCTATGGGCAACTTTCAGAAAAGCAGAAATCCATGTTTGGCATCTCATCTTATTCATGAAGGGTTGACATAACAGTGACTGCCCACTCCGGCGGCGACAGGATTGTTGTTGTTGTGAGTTATTATGTTTCTGGAGTGCTTTTAAAATACTCATTTTTTCCTTTCCTCTCTCAAATATCCTCAGCTTTCTTAGCTCAGAGGAATTTATACAAATTACTTGTTCTTGGGAAATTTTATGCTGGTGTATTCTAGAAAGCCCTTCTCTGCGTTTCTCCTTCCTTTCTTATACACAATGATAGTTTCCTACTTATCTTAAGGGCTATCTAGCTTCCATGATTCACATCAATGAAATTGCCAAATGTATAGGGACTTTGCTCTCTCACTCAAGAGAAGTAGTTGGGAACTGCTATCTTCCATTTACTAAAGAAAAATGTGGTCACCTTCATCTATCCCCAACTTTGCTCGGATCACAGATCACAAAGCTACTGGGGTAGCCTACAGCCTGGCAATGTTCATCCAGTTCGTTCTTGGTTCAAAGACACCAGCCTATGGCCACCCATTGCTTTCCCACAAGATCTCTGAGGAGATGATTTGTTAATAGCAGGGCCAGAGGACAATGGATTGGGATAAAAGTCAAAGTTTGAAAGTTAGATTTTCCAAAGTTTTTTTTTAAAGATTTTATTTATTTATTCATGAGAGACACAGAGAGAGAGAGAGAGAGAGAGAGAGAGAGAGAGAGAGGCAGAGACACAGGCAGAGAGAAAACGAGGCTCCATGCAGGGAGCCTGAGTGGGACTTGATCCTGGGACTCTAGGATCACACCCTGGGTGGAAGGTAGGTACTAAACCACTGAACCACCCAGGGATCCCCTCCAAAGTGTTTTTGAAAGAATATCAGGGAACACCTCTTGGTGATGTTAAAATTTTGTTAATAAGTTCACATTTTGGAATTGGCAAAAACTGATATAATGAGTATTATTTCATAATTTATATATTAAAGTAGATGGAAATTGATCATTTAGCTTATACTACTCATCTTTCTAATCAGTCAATGTTTACTGGAGAGAAACCAAAGACTTAGCCAAACAACTCCCACTACAAAGAGGCAAAACATAGAAGTTGTTTATGAGAGGCTTGTCTCCCAACTTTTGCTAAAACTTCTAGTGACTGTGAACACCTTAATTTTGCTTCACTTGAAAATATATTTGAGTGTTTTTCTCAAAACTACTTTTTCTTTGTTCAGTTTTGGTTTTATGAACCCAGTATTTGGAAATCCATAGGCTGCTTTTGATAAAATGATTACTTTGCTTCTCAGAATGGACAGCCATGGGTAGCCAAGGCTTACTGCATACAAAAGTATGAGCTGTGAGTCAGTGACCCACCCAGAAGCATGTACGGGTTACAAATGCCATTCAGTAATGAAGTTATTTTTAATAACCTTAAACTCAGGGGGTTAAAGTTTACTAACTTTAACTCCTATCATCCTAATTTCCTAAAGGGCAGCTGTTGTGAGAAATTTAAACTTACATAACTCAGCTTCATGATATATGATCACAACACTGAATTATCACAATGAGTACATACTTGTTAGTTATAAAAAATAAACCAGGCTATCAGTGTTTTACAAAAAGCACAAAAGATCAAATTTACCTTCTAGATTTTAGCACAAAGGAGGAAGGATGCAAGTTATCTAATAATCCCAAAAGATAAGAGCAATTGCCTCACCTCCCACCCCTTGTTCCTGTTGGTCACTTGGGATCCAAATCTAAGCAAGTCCCCAAATCCAACATCACTGATACTGCTTATGTCTCACTGACTTCAACATAGATAAATGGCCCTGTTAATGTCAGGGTAGTTTTGTTTGTCTGTCTGAAGAATATACATCTGTATTTTAAATTGCATTATCCAGTTTATCCATGGGATAAGAGATGTTTACCTTCACAAATTCCTGGCTTCTGAGCTGAACTAAACAGGGCAAGTTTAAAGGCAGGAGCTCAGAGCAGTTCATAGCCTTTTGACAGCTTTGATGTGGTCTGCCAAGGCCGAGTTAGTAAAATCCAGGCTTATCTCTTGGCTTCTGGGCTGAGTGCAGTGGGATTTTGGGTCTTTTCTGCTACCTGCCTCTCCAGGGAGCTCTGTGCAAGGATGGTAGTTGCAAAGATGATAAAATAACACTGCAAAAGTATTGTTTGGCATGGAATTAGTGCTCATAGATGTGGGTCCAAGGAATTGCTCAACAGCCTATGGAGGCCAAGGAAGATCTGCCACATTAGTGGCAAGCTTTGCTAGGTCACCTCCGATTGGCCCTAGTCCAGTTCAGTTGGTACAACCAAGCCCAGGCTTTTCTTTCATCCTCTTGTTTCCACTTTAGTGTGCTTCTGTGAAATGAGGTGTTTCTTCATTACCAAGAATGGCAGAAAGGTGGAAGCAGAATATTAGATGATGAACACCGGATGATGAACACAGGACTCCCCTTCCACTAGGCCTGTGTTGGCTTGGCAATGAACTGCGGACCAGCGTTGGAGAGGGCAGCAGGCAGCTACTGCCCTCTACTGTGCTCGTTGCTGCCAGCAAGCACCTAACTGTAGCTCACAGAGTAGAAGGAATGGGAACTGGAGGAAACAAGGGAGGGGGAGCATCCCTCTACAGGGGAGATCGCTATGGTCATGCAGCTATGGATTCATGCCACAAAAGCAGCCACCATTTCTATTGCCTATGAACCATAGTAATTTTTTAGGACTTAGAACATGTTTTCCTTTTCACTAAAATGTCATTATTCCTTCCTTATTATGACTATGGGGTAAGAGGGGAAAATGTATATGCAAACAAATATAGATGAGGTCCAATAGAATGCAAAGTATCTTGTATTGTTGACAATAGAATCCATTGATCACTATTACAGGCTTTGAGCTTCTCCTCATTAAATGCTGAATTAAAACACAGAGTAATGAACTACTGGTGAGGAGTACCTGAGTGACTCAGTTGGTTAAGTGTCTGCCTTTCACTCAGGTCATAATCTCAGGGTCCTGGGATCAAGCTCCATGTCAGGCAACCCTGCTCAGTGGGAAGCCTCTTCTCCCTCTCCCTCTCCCTTTCTTCCTACCCCTGCCCCGCTTGTGTTATCATTCGCTGTGCGCGTGCTCTCTCTCTCAAATAAATAAAATCTTTTGTTTTTTAAAAAGAGAATTGCTGATGAATACGATTCTAGAAGTCAGTCTGGAAGACACAGTCTAAAAGTCTTTTGTCCTGAAAAAGTCATCATATTACTCTCTCTCTCTTCCAACAGCCTCGTCACATTACTTTCTTCCTAAATCAGACTCCTTGAATGATCCATTTTTAAATTTCCAGATGCCCACCATAACATGTCTCCCAGTGGCAACTCACAAGTGAAACAGGTAAAATGAAATTTTATCTGAATTCATTGATGGTCTACTTAGTTCTTGATTGCGGAAATTGCCCTCCTTGACTCATGCCAAATCCAGTTTCCTAAACATAGTCTGCTTCTGGTCTCTGAGAAACTTCGATCTTTCCTTTTGATGACCTGTTCACTTCTTTGTGTCCTGTCTGTTAATTTTGGAAACTCAAAGCAAAGACTCAATTTTGTTTAATTGTAAGCATTAGAGGGGTGCCTGGATGGTTTCGTTGGTTAAGTGTCTGCCTTTGGCTCAGGTCATGCTCCTGGGGTCGTGGTATCTTGCTCCCTGCTCAGTCTGCTTCTGCCTCTCCCTCTGTCCCTCCCTTGGCTCATGCATGCTCTCTCTCTCTCACTTGTTCTCTCCCAAATAAATAAATAAATCTTTTTAAAAATTGTAAGCATTAGGAATGGATCTGAGCTTGGGTGTTGCATTTCCAACTTTGAACTTCTCTTCCCTTTCATACAGTTATTCAGTTTCAGTAATGAATTTGCTAAAGACTCATATAGAAAATCTCAATTTTGCCTTCTTCATGACTGAGTTTCTCAGTTCCTAGCACTGTTTTGTGAGATAAAAAATAGTTTTGTTCCATAAGTTTATAGCATGAGCTATACAAATTCTATAGCAGATTGAAGTGAACAATCACAAGTAACATTTGGCTTTTGGAAAATAATAATAATTATTTTTTAAAGATATTTATTTATTTATTTATTTATTTATTTATTTATTTATTTATTCATGAGAGACACACAGAGAGAGGCAGAGACTCAGACAGAGGGAGAAGCAGGCTCCCTGCAGGGAACACAATGTGGAACTCGATCTCAGGTCTCCAGGATCATGCCCTGGGCTGAAGGCTGTGCTAAACTCCTGAGCCACCCAGGCTGCATTGGGAAATAATAATATATTTTTTTATTGGAGTTCAATTTGCCAACATATAGCATATCACCCAGTGCTCATCCCATCAAGTGTCCCCCTCAGTGCCCATCACCCAGTCACCCCAACCCCCCGTCCACCTCCCCTTCCACTACCCCTTGTTTGTTTCCCAGAGTTAAGAGTCTCTCATGTCCTGTCACCCTCACTGATATTTACCACTCATTTTCTCTCCTTTCCCCTTTAATCCCTTTCACTATTTTTTATATTCCCCAAATAAATGATTATTTATATGACTTTTGTCCTGGCTACATATCCAGGATCCAGTACTATACTTTCCCTAAAGTGTCATCAATCTTTAAAGAACCATATCATCTTTACATGTCTAACTGATGGTGAGAAGCATTTCTTTTTATTCTCAGTCTTGCGTAGGATGGTATGAAATATTTCTTTCACTGAATGTACTAACACACATCTATCCTCTGAAAGTTTATCTGGTAGTTTGTCAATATCAGGAAATTTGAGGAGAAGCTAACAGTAACTTGATGAGCAATTGATTCCTTTGTGAAATCTAACAGACAGTGTTTTAAAGTGGAAATGAGAAAACCATGTTGTGATTGTCACGGTCCAATGATGTGGGCATCTACTGACCTATGCACGTGCATGAACCACATATCTAAGTTATACCTTGAAAGACAATCTTTTGGAAGTGATTATTAAACTTTCACTTATTTTAGAAGTCCCATTACATGTCCTTATCACAAAGAAAGAATGGTCATTATGTGATGTGATGGAACTGTAAGTTAACACTACAATGATAATCCTATAAGTGTTTCAAATCAACACATTAGACATCTTAAATTTATACGATGTTATACATCAATTATATCTCAAAAAACCGGGGGGGGGGGGAGTGTCAAACACTGTGATAGATGCTGATGGGATTTAGAATGATAAAATTGAAACCGTGTTTACTTCCTTTGTGAAACTTTTACTTACCACTGCCATCTCATAGTATAAACAATCTCATTCTTTCATGCTTTGATTGGACTCCATACAGACTATTGTGGACTTATAATACTTGTTGAACGTTTTGTCTATATACGTCTCTCACATATTAGATTGTAATCTTATAGAAGAGAAACACTGTGCTTTAATCACTATGGATTTCCAGGTTCTCTTGCCCTGCACTTAGTAGACATTTAATAAATGTTCATTGAACAAATGAATTAACAGTTTCAGATTTCAAATAGATAGGTACAAAAGGTTCAAACATATGAAATGCAAAAAAGAAGTCAAAGTATGTGTCAAATCCTCCGAAGAGTATTATGTGTTAAGATTGGACCCAAAAGCATTTACTGTTGTATTTTTATCTTTCGTCTTAGAGTCAGAGAATCTTTAAGTAAGAAGGGATAATGTAGTCTAATATGTTTATTTTGCAGAGAGGGGAAGAAGGACTTATAAAGCTCAAAAGACTTATCCAAGATAAACAGATGTTTTATCTGCTTAGAATTAGCACTAAAATCTCCCCATGCTCTGAAAATTACATGTATTTTTCAGCTTGCTAGTTGTGTGTCTGCAGTGTGATAGGTATTATGGCTCTGCCTTGCTTTATCCTTTCAGTGTGCATTTGTGAGAAGGATGAATACATGTGATCATTAAAAATTATAATTTTTATTGAATCAAATTAAAAGTAATAATTGGATTAGTATGCCATCTATTGTCACTTTGATTTGATCCCCTCCTACTGGAAGCTCACTTTATTCTCCTTGATTTCTTCTTCCATTACACCAGCCTTGGTGATGAATAAACATGTTACCGGATCCTGCAGGGAATGTCTGTGGACTCTCAGTCATACAGACCATGTTCAGCAATGAGGAACTCTGACATTTGGGAAACAAGTAAGAGGAAATTTGACTAGCTCCTTTTCTCTCTGGAAGTCTCTATTTATGAGTTTCTTTATCCTTTATTTGTCTTCAAAAATTACAATACATCATGTTTACAAAGAGATCTTGGCAGAAGATCAATCAATCCATATTATTAGGATTTTGATTTAGTGTTTAGTGAGTCTATCATCAATGCTAGTGTATTCAAATACATATCAGAATTGCCCTGTACTGAAGGGAGAAGAAATGTGTGGGAAATACCAGAAAGGGAGACAGAACATAAAGACTCCTAACTCTGGGAAATGAACTAGGGGTGGCGAAAGGAGAGGAGGGCGGGGGGTGGGGGTGAATGGGTGACGGGCACTGAGGGGGGCACTTGACGGGATGAGCACTGGGTGTTATTCTGTATGTTGTAAATTGAACACCAATAAAAAATAAATTTATTATAAAAAAAATAATTGCCCTGTACTGTCATTGAAGTCCTGGTAACATATTTGCCATCAGATTTCTTTGAAATGTGTTCCTGAATTCTCCCATGAGGGTATTTCAATTTTTCCTTCATTTAAATTTACCCATTGAAAATCATAATTCCCATAAAAACTTGAAATATATTGTTGACACTATTTTGCATGACATAACTTCGTCTGTGTTTAAATAGCAAAGCCATAATATGGGGATAAAATCATTATTTACTTGCTTGTTCTGCTGTTTTCTTTCCATCTCTGAGTGGAATGCTGCCAACACTAATGAGCTAAATCAACAATTGGAATGGATATAAGAAACCAAGGCATCCCAAAGGAGACACAGTTTGCTGATTTTAGACTCAATGTGGCACTTAACAAAACAATCAGATGAATTTAATTTACACCTCTAATTTTGCATTTTATATTAAAATAGCACTGTGATACAATGGAATGGCCATTTAAATCTTTCCTAGCTCTGCCACTAATAGGCCATATGGCTTTGAGTACATTACTCAGCTTGATTTTACACATTTCCTTTTCCATAAAACAAGGAGGTTGGTAATAGCTGGTTTCTGAGGATTCTTCTAGCTCTAAGATTCTGTATCAAACAACATGGATTATTTAATAAGGCTCTCAAGGTGTTAAAGTACTTTTCAAGAGTACAACTTTGCGTCAAACAAACCTAGATTTAAGCCCAACTCTGCCACTTTCTAACTGCAATTTTGGATAATTTACTTGCTATTTCTGAACCCCACATTCTTCATCTGTGAATAGTGAGCCTCTTCCCGAACTCTGTTGCTGTGTAAATTAAATAAGGGAATGCACACAAAGCCACTAACACAGGACTTAACATAAAATCAATTCCAAGTAAGTGGTTATTTCTCCTTTCCCATAAGCTTGACGACGTATTATTCTACTTAAAAATCCAGCCAATAGTAGAGTCATATCCCATATCAACCAAGAGTTAATATCATTATTTCCATTAACTGAAGAATGCATTCTCTCAAGGTTTAGTTATCCATAACTTTTGGTCAAAAAACTAATTCCGTGACACCTGGACAAAGGCATAATCAGCAGAGAACCAAAAACTGCTGCTGATAATTAGCATATCATGTTAATTAGCTCGAATGGAGTTAGCTTTTTGATGTTTTTTTTTTTAATGAGAAATTTAAAGAAATAGAGATGTTCAAATAATTATACAACAAACACTCATGTAACCATCTGGCTTGGTATTTATTGCTAAATTTAAGTAAGTTACCTTCATTAAAATCCTGAAAATAAAAATAAAAACTAGAAATATGCTTATTCTTAGAACCAGACCAAAACAAACAGCAAGATTTCAAAATTCTTAAAAACAATGAAATGCTTCATGTTCCATAAAATTAGTAAATTAAAATTTTTTACCTCTTTGACACCTATGATATTTACTGCAACCTTTTTTAAAAGTGAGAATATTTCGAATAGTGAAACTGAAATACATGTAAAATTAGAGAGTTTAGCCATCATAGCAGAAGATACATACACCTTATTTTTTTCTAGCTTGTGAATAAAACTAATTAATTACATACTCTGTATTTTATAAAAATTGCCTACTAAAAGTATTGTTATATGAACTGAAAATATCATCCAATAAAGCCATATTTCAATACTCAGGCAATTAAATATTTGATGAACAATATTTGGTACTGGCAAAACTTTCTCGGCCAAGTTCATATCCAAAGGAAACTTTTTGTTTGATTGTTCTATTTTTAGCCCTTTGAAATGAGTGGGGTTAATGAAAATACCAAAAGTCACTCTATTAAGACACATGGTTAATCATGGAGCTCTCCATATTTCACTTGGTTACAGCAAAAACAAACAAACAAAAAAACAGCTCTGCAGCACTACAACACTCTCTTTAGGAGTCAAATATCTAAAGGCACTTATATGTTAGTTTAAACTGTCTCTGTGCATACTGCTCCTGTACAATACTTCTATGCAAGCTCTGCCCATCTACCAGTGAAATCCTTTGGAATCTGAGCTCTTTCTTCAGGTAGTTTCAGTTTCATGGAACCTGTTCTTCTCTCCCTCATTGTGGCACCACTGGGAAATTTCTTGCTTCCTTGCTGCCTTGCTCCTTCAGACAAGCTCTATCACAGTAAAAAGGGGCCTGTGTTTCTCCAGGAAATGTTCATCCAATATTTCTCCTTAAGATTGTCTGGGGTGGAGAGATAGTCTGTTGTAGTAGAAATAGCAGAGGCTTTGGGTCAGTTATTCAGAGAATATTCACCAAGTGCCTGCAATGTAACAGGCACTATTCAAGGTGCAAGTGTTAAAGTGGAGTGAGATGTATCCCCTATCCTTATGGAGCATACTGTCATTCAAATAAGAGAGAAAAAGGAGTCTACAAAATGACTAAGATAATTTCTGGCCTTGATAAGGACAATGAAGAACGTGCAGCAATGTGATAGAGGGTAATGGAGGGAGCTCTTTAGGGTAGCAGGAAAGACATTTCTGAGTAGCTAACATTTATTTTATTTTTATTTATTTATTTATTTATTTTGAAATTCTTTTTTTTTAAGATTTTATTTATTTATTCATGAGAGATACAGAGAGAGAGGCAGAGACACAGGCAGAGGGAGAAGCAGGCTCCATGCAGGGAGCCTGATGTGGGACTCAATCCTGGGACTCTGGGATCATGTCCTGAGCCAAAGGCAGACACTCAACCCCTGAGCGATTCAGGTGTCCCAGTAGCTAACATTTAAATTTTTAGCTGAATGATGAGAAAAACAGTTGTGGGCACATCTGGGAAAAGCACTTCTCAAGCAGTTGGAAAGGGGATAACTGGAGATATGTAGGTCTTAAGATGTCAAGGAGAGATCTAGTACATAGAGTGGAGAGTCGCCTTAGGCAGGAGCAGGGATCCTTATTCCTTTGAGACAGGGAGGCAGGTGTGGGCACAATAAAGATGTTCTGGATGAAGCATGAGGTGCAGTCAACATCTGAGAGTGAGATGAATTGAGGTACTGAATATTATAATAGGAAGAAAAAGAGAAGTGACAACATGGAAAAGGGCAACGTGGAAAAATTGTATGACTTTGCTAAATGCCTATTTCATACTTGTAGTCTTGAATCTAAGATGTATTCAGTTATCCTGGTTGGGTGACTTTTCTCAGACTCATTCAGTTGCTTTGGGGAGGGAGGTGATATGGAGTAAGAAAATGTTTGTAAATTCCAGACAAGTATGACCATGGGAAAGAGGAGAAACAGAAGAGAGGATGTTGGTGGAAGAGTGGTTATTGAGCTGCATCATGGAAGCTAAGCTTGATAAGGAGGAGAGGAAGAAAATGTGCAGCTGAAAAATCATGGAAAATCATAGAAGGAATGAACCAGAGGGCTCAGAGTGGGTGGAGATTAGTTATACGGGAGAAATTGAGTAAGTTGGTTGAAATTAGTAGAAAGTGATGTTCAAATATGAGATATCTAAACTGGAGATATTGTAGGTGGTAACAGTAACAATAATTCCAATGATAGTAACTGTTACTGCTTACTTACACTGTACCAGGCAAAATACTAGGAGGTTCATAGTCATGAATTCATTCAAACCGCACAGCAGTTCTCTGAGCCAGCAACCACAGATGCAGCCATTTTACAGAAGAAACTTCAGGACAAAACATTAAGAAACTTGTTCTAGTGATACAAGTAGGAAGTGGCTGGACTATGTTACCACATTTAGGGTGAGGCAATGTGAATGGATGGCCAGGGTGGAGTAGGAGAAATGATTATTAGAGCAAAGGAGGACACAGTTGGAAAAACCCAGGCAAAAGAAATAAATCACTTGTGTGGACTGCAAAGACAAGAATTATAACAGGGATAGTAGCAACAGAAAGAAAGATGGTCAGATAATAAAATTAATCAGTACTGATGGCGGGTAACCAAGAGGTTGACAGATGATAGCACCAACAGGAGTAAGGGGTGGAAGCTTCTGATCACCTATGTCTCAAGCCATATGGAGGTATTGAAGAATGAAGGAGAGGTGTTTTAGAGGCATCAGTGAAGAGCAAGGGAAGCCTAATGCATCTCTAGAGCCTGGTATTCAGGAGTATGTGTGTTAACTGTGTTCTCTTACTTTCTGTGTTCTTGATGGTCATGCATCTGAGGCCTCACTGACTGAGAGACTGCCTCTCCCAGGGCTAGCTAGCCATTTCTTAAAGAGAGCAAACCACTTACCTTGGGGTGTGCCTTTCATATGCAAACTAATGAATGCAGAGCTTCCCCTCTATCCACTATCCAACCTGGCTTTTTTATTCCAGGCCAATATTCCACTGCTCTGATCACCCCAGGGCCAAGTACTAGACAACTGGGGACAGTCCCTAGACCACAGAGTCTGTTGTAATTGAAACTAGCCAATCCTAAACCTGCTTACCCTGCCTGACCTGTTTCTTCACATGAAAAGTACAATAAATGCTCTTGCCATGTAACTTTCAGATTTCCCTTTGCCTCCTGACCTTTCATGCTTCTCCATGTGCTCCCACCCTCCCCACCCCCATGGTGTGGTGTGTTCTCTCCTCTTTGGGAACTATGGGTAAACTATCTTTTCAATGGCAGTCATATCCCTATTTGTTGGCCTCACCATGCTTAAATAATAAAACCTACAACTTAAAATAGTGTGAAAGCAAAAGCAGCTTCCTTTTGAAACGATCATGGAAGAGGGGTGCCCAGGTAGCTCAGTGGTTGAGCATCTGCCTTTGGCTCAGGTCATGATTCCTGGGTCCTGGGATTGAGTCCCACATCAAGCTCTTCATGGGGAGCCTGCTTCTCCCTCTGCCTATGTCTCTATCTCTCTCTCTCTGTGTCTCTCGTGAATAAATAAATGAAATCTTAAAAAAAAAAAGAAAAGAAAAGGTCACGGAGGAAGCAAGGACCTCAATTGACACTAAGGTTTTGTTTAGTGCAGGAAAGTGCTGAGAAGAGTTTGACTTCATAAAAGATGAGCTTGAGGATATTGCGGGAGTTCCTTAGGGCACCAAGGAAAGCTTTGGAAACTGGAGATGGTGGAAGATAGGGTTAGATTAGGGAAACTATAGATGTATGTGGACTGGGGGAGTGTCTATGCAGTGATACTTTAACCTGAGGTTCAGACTTCTGAGGGAACCAAGGAGAAAGGAGATGGTGGGGAGAGACTGAGCTACTTGGATAAAGACAAGGGGGTAGATCTTGTTAATGGGTTACGTCCAGGGTTTGAATCTCAGTTCCACCATGGACCAGGTGGTTGACTTTGGGTATGACATACTGCTAAAACTGATGTAATCTTGCGTGTCAACTATATGTAAATTAAAAAAAAATTTTAAATAGACTCAGTTTTCTTATTAATAAATTGTTTAATAATACCCATATTTCACATATATAGTAAAGATGAGAGAAAATACACATAAAGTAACCAGCACAGGTGATCTGCCCCCACTCTCAATTAACCATGATTGTGACGATGGTAATGATGATGTGATTTTTGACATAATAGTCTAAAATCTTCAATATCTACCATATTTCTTGCTGGTATGTCCAACTTTGTAGAACCACACTAAGTTAAGAATTGAATGTGTGGCAACCTTATAATATATTTCAGGGGAAAGTACAGTTGAGTTAAGCAGTAGGAGAGCAGGAATAGCAAATAAAGTTGATGTGAGAAGACAGTATATCTATTCTAAAGAGTAAGGAGCCAGACAAATAGATCTAAGAAAGGCAGATCCAGAATCAGATAGCAGTATCCAAACGATAGAAAAAGTGCATGTGCATTAAGCATATGACTTCTGGTATATCATACTTGACGCTCTCATCTACAAAGATGTTAAGAAAGAGTGACTAAAAGATATGTAGCATTGAAAAGTTGAGGTACACTCAAAATTACTGTGGTCCTCCTTCCTGTTCCCTTTGATGATCATTGAGGGAATGCAAGTATAAGCTGACTCACAAGGGAACTCTCTCTCTCTTCTGCATCCTTGTTCCATTTTCACACACACACACCTAATGTAATGCCACCAATTATAAGTCAAAGAAGAAATAGTTTTCCTTCAGGAAGTTATTGCTATTATTGTTAATATTTATTTAGCACTTTCATTTATATGAAGCATTTCATCATATGTTACCTGATGCCAATAACAGTATAAGGAACAATAGCAGAGGCAGAAAGATGCTTGGATATAAAGGCAGGATGCCATGGTTTACATTCTGGCTTGGTCACTTCAGAGATTATGGTACTTAGGAGCATTCTTTAACCCCTCTGTGCTCCAATTCCTATGAGGGACATGGTCCTATACCTCAAAGCTTGTTGTAAGTATCAACAGAAATAATGGACAAGAGGAAATCTGTAAATTTCCTAGTACATAATACGAACATTTAAAAATGTTCATTATTTATGCATGCATATATAGATGTATAAATACATGTAATTTTGAAACATAAATTGTTGAATGTGAAAATACTTTGGTTATCACTGGTCACTGAAGCTCGATGATTTCTAAGCAGCCTTGAATGATGTCAGAGTTGGTATTTTCTTTTCCAGTGGTACAGCTGTCAGCTTATTTGAATACATAAAGTAGCATATAGAGCAGGGGTAAAAAATATGGGAAGATATTTACATGTGCCAATAAACTAAAAGCAAACAAACAAGGTAGTATGAAAGAGATATAAATGGAGATCTCAAAACCCAGAGGATACAGAAAGAAGTAAATACAAAAAAATCTGAATCCTGGGAAAATTCAATGAAAAAAAAAAAAGCCAGAATATTTATGGCAAAAGAAAGGAAGGAAGAAATTGCATACAGCAGAAAGACAAGACCACAAAGAAGCCTGGCACCATGAAAGGAGAAAACATGTCTAAGAGAAATGGAATAAAGCCAATGAAGATGGGACTCATGGACAAAAAACTGCTGGAATAGAAAAATTGGGTAGGAAATAAAAAAACAGTGAAAGTTAATTCAGAACAAGGATTAGAAGTAAAAACAATTTTTTTAACATTGTGTTCTCAACATAATAAAATGCCTTAAAACTGCATATTAAAAGATTTTTTTTTAAAAAAAACTTAGATTGTCAGATGTCTGTATCTTTCTTGTAAAAGGAATTATATAGAGCTTTGAAGTACCTGAATGCACTGGGATGAAAAGTAGGGCATAAGGTTGCCCTCAGCAAACACTGTCATCAAATGATGTTTGACTCTCTTGAGGTTGGAGTTTCATCAATTTTTAAATTTAGTTTGATAATTTGGATGTGACCAGAGTATTATGAATTAGTTTAGATGAAGTTTGCATGTTCTTATTAAGCATAGTTGCCAATGATTTCCAAAGTCTTTGACTGCCAAGATGAGATGCCAACACATTTTCCCTGGCTTGGACTTTCCTAAGTTTATCCCTCTTTATAGACACAAAGCTGGGATGGAGCCAAACATGTTAGATATTTGCATCCCTTTAATTTCTCCATGCCATATTTAATCACCAGTCTTAGTTAAATCTCTAGATGAGCTTATTTCAACTAAGATGCAGAGATGGATGGCTGATCCAAGGGTCATTCTTTGAAACTGTTTCTTACATGACGTCAGAAAGCACTTCAATTAATTGTAGATTCTTAGGAGGATGTTCATTCCAGACCCTTTGTAGCTCTTTACCTAATTCCCACTCATCTTTCAAGTCTAAGTTTAAATATCACTTTATCCATGAGGGCTTTTCCAGCCCCCTTTAGTTAGGAGAGACTGTTTTATGCTTCCTAAGCCCTGGATTTCTTAGTAACACACACCATTCTTAGAATGACTTACTTGGTGTAGCAGTTCCTAGCCCAGTCATAAGATCCTGTCACTTGTTCAGTGTTGAAGCCTCTATATGTAACATAATAGCCTGGACCATGGTTGGATGTTAATGAGTATTAGTTAAAGTATGAAATGGTAAATGAATGAGTTAAAAAATGAGTAGAATCTGAATAAAAATTTGATAGTGGTATGAACCACAAAGAACATTTTTCATATTCTTTTAATCACTGGACCTGTGCAACAGTGCTGTGAAGCTGGTATGGTAGGCAATATTATGTCAATCTTACACATAGAGACTTGGTTAAAGACCCCATTTTCATATGATTAGAGACTTCCTACCTTTATAAAAGAGAAAATGTTCATCTCACAGAATCCATGTTAGTTCATTCAGACATATTATGGCTGCAAAACTACATATTTGCAGTTTTGTTTTCCACACTAAGCAAAATTTTTATCAGCTCCTCATAATTGATTTATCACGATCCAAGTTCAGTTTGACATCCGGTCTGGTATGTTGTTTTCCACTCAGCACATTAAAGAAGAGAAGACTAAACTTTCAAAAATGCTGAAGAATCCTGAGGAAATTTTACAATGATACAAAGGGCCAAGGTGAAAGACTTGGACAGAACCAGAGTTTATTCAATGAAGCTTCTTTGAACATGGATGGTGAAGAAAATTGAAGGGATGGACAACAGTCATTTTTACAAACCAGGCAGCCAATTCTATTAGCCAAAATTCTTGGCAAATGCCGGAAATTTCAGTCACAAAAAAATATCTGACTATCTAGTGGAAATGATCTAATGGCTCCCTCACTGTCTATAGAGCAAAGTTCTTTGTACTACATACAAGATCTTTTCCAGTCTCTCCAGAACTCATCTTCCACTTCTCATAATTTATCCAAGCACCCTGCACTCTGATCACACCACATCGACACAACATGCACTTCTCCATGCTGGGTCTTTGCAAGAAGTTCTCATTCTTCCTAGATGTTCTTTCTTACAACACTGGTTTTATTAACCTGCTTAGATTGACATACAGAATATCACAGATTGAGTGGCTTAAGAACAGAAATTTATTTTCCCATAGTTCTGGAAGCTCAAAGTCCAAAATTAAGGTTCCATCAGAGCTGGTTTCTGGTGAGAGTTCTCCTCTCAGCTTGCAGAAGGCACCTTCTCCCTGCATCTTCAAACTGTCTTTCCTCTGTGCACATTAGAAGAGAAAGATCTCTGATAGTCCTTTCTCCTCTTGTAAGAAAGTCAGTTCTGTCAGATTAGGTCCCACCCTTTGACCTAATTTAGCTTTATTTACCCCCCTAAAGACCTATTTCCAAATACAGTTACGTTGAAGATTAAGGTTTTAACATGTGAACTTTTTGGGGGAATGGGGTGGGAGAGAGTGGAAGAGGAACACAATTCAGTCCATATCACTTCTCCAGGGAAAATCTTACCCATCTTTTAAAATTCACACTGAATACTTACGTGCTGAGGAAATCCACTAATCTAGGATTACTGGAGAGGGGAAACTTTAAATTGATTTATAAAGGTTGTGACACATTGTTCAGAGAGAAGAGAATGCTCCTCAGAGGGATAATCAATTAAACAATGAGATAAGAATCAGTAAATGTCATGAAGGAAACAGGGAAAGACTGTAGCAGAAGAGTGAATGCTCAACCAACAAGGTAATTTGATTAGTCATCAGACTTTTAACAGACAAAATGAAAGAGACTAAACCCACTAGGAAATGACATGCCCTAAATATAAATCTTTCTTGGTACTCTTAGTAAAGTCTTGAGGAAACTGACAGCACCAGAATTGATTGACTTTCAGTGAAGAAAGTTTTTCCCTTATTTCTTGGAAAGTCACTTACAACTTCCTAGGATAAGGATAATTACTAATAATACTGAGTGACCAAGTACAGACAGATTTCTGGATTTAAATCTAAAGACACTAGATCACCCCTTAGAAATACACAGCAAGAACTTTCGAGAACAGATGTGTATTTACACACCTTCCTTCCCTCTCCCTGGCCAATTGCGCAAAAATCCTACTTCATCCCAGTCATTATATATTGAACGACAGATTCTCCATCTCTTACACTAAAATGAATTATGTTCGCAGGATAGAAAATCCCCTGAAAGAACCAGTAAAGCAGTTTCTGGAAGAAAGACATTATCTGAAAGAAGGGGTTTCTTCTGTTTTTGGAAATTTTTCTATCCTTAGAGCAGACATACAAAAAAAGCTTCATCTAATTGTCTCCTGCATAAAATGGAGAAAAAGCAGAGATAACTCTTAAAAGGTAAAATATCCATTCCATTTCTTTCCAGACTGGCTTTTACTAAAAACATTGATCATGAAGGCACCAGCCTTAGTTTTCTAAACTTCAGAATTTAAAATAAACAGCTATCAGTCTCCTTTCCTACTGAGGAAAGCTAAATAGCACATTCTTTCCCACTAAACCAGAAGCAACATAATGCAGAAATTTTACTGACAGTTTTAAAAGGAATTACTGGATACAAAAATAACAGTAGGAGTCCCACAGCTTAGGTAACCAATCAAATATTTTGCATAATAAAAATACAAGTGTACCCAAATCCAGATTTAAAAGAAATAATATTTAGATGCTACTAGAATTTCCATTTTGTAAAGTAAATCCAGTGTACTAGCTGTGGTCTTCAGCAACCAAACTTTTCTCTACAGCTATTACTACATATCTGCGCAGGGTCAGGCTTTCATCATCTCATGCTTAAATAATTGCCTTTTCACTCCATTCCGGAGTCTTGCCTCCAACTTCTTTTCATTTCTATTCTTAATTGTATTAATCAACACTGAGCAATGGCTACTTCCTTTATTTCCACCAGTTTTATTGAGATATAATTGATACGTAACATTCTGTAAATTTAAGGTGTTAAATGTGTTGATTACTTTGAATTACATCAAGTATGGATGGAAAGATTCTTTATACTCTCCTCCCACGCTACTGAGCACCTTCACTCTTGCCCTCTAGTCTCTGTGCCATGGTCTTCCTTGAATCCAGGATACATCCACCAGCACACTCTTGCTCATGGCTCTATCTGAATCACCAATGCTATAAGGTTCGACACTGCTCTGCCTCTGCACAGAGGCCTTCCCTAAGAAACAAAACTGGTCCTAATGGCTTCTTTCTCTTCTTTTGCAATTGCTACTTACCCCTTTCTCTTGTATTTTACTCAATGTCAATACTTCTCCTTCTCTTTTAGTCATTTTGTGCTTACATGTTTGTCATTCTAGTTAGGGTTTAAAAGCCCTATTGATTTCAAAATAGTCTCCCTTCCTCCATCCGTACTAAATATGGAATTATATTCTAAATGCCAATTGGTTTACTGACTGGTTCAGCTAAGATCTCCAAAGCACTTACTGTCCACTCTTCTCAAAGTTCACTGAGTAATAGCAAATAACACAACAGACTAATCTAATTTGCTTGCCTCACTTTCCTTATCATTATCTAAAACAAGTTTTAATAGGACAAATCAGTCTGAAAGAGGGCATAATAGTCCACGATAGCAATGCTGAGGAAAAGATGAACTCTCTGCACTCAATGTCCCAGGATAAATTAATTTATGATTGTTGAAATACAGCAACAGATCTTAGTCTTTATAATATTTTCCATGCTGTGGTATTTTGGAGTAGAGATTCACCTCCAATAGCTCTGAGGTGATTTGTATGATTATACACCCTTTCTCCACCCTTCTTCCTGCTATGTTCCTCCCTCTTGCTTTCCATCCTGTAGCTCTCCAACTGCCTTCTGCCGCATGGCCTGGTGCTGTTTGTTTAGGGGCTCTACCTCCAGCATTCTCTGACCTCTCAAGGCTTTGAGGAATCATAGAAGTGCCTTGCTCACATAGAGAGTAGAACAGGGGCTTCTGAAGGACTGTTTTCACAGTAGGATTGAAAAAAAATCAAGCATGGTGTTAACTGACAGAGTGCTAAGGCTCTCTACACAGCCTAGTTTGATAATGTTGATAAAGGAAAATTTATTCGATCTAGATTTTCCAACCCATCTGTGGGTAACGTAAATGACATCAGAAAATTGTGTCAGCATCAACCTGATGTGGTTGAGAGGCACAGCATTATCTTGTATCCAGAGAGATTCTAAACTACTGGCAAACGTTATTGCCCTCCTTCAAATCACATCAACCCATCTATCCATTTGCAGTCTATACTATTTCACCCATGTGTCAGCATTATTGAAGTCATCATGATTCCCATTCTTCTTACTAATTTTCTGAATTCTTCTGGAAAATTAAAGGATGCTCTCCTTGCTCCTCCAAAAACCCATACTAGTGAACCCCTGTACAAGGTGCTATTTAACCACACTTCTCTCATTCCAGGCTTGCTTTGTCCAAATCTTGTCCAGATAAGTTTCAGGTTAAATAAAAGGTAAGTGATTACTTACTCTTGTGCGATCTGGTACAGACTGAATGTTTGGATTCCCCATAATTCTTATGTTGAAATCCCATCCTCAGTATGATGGTATTTGGTGTGTGTGTGGGGGGGGAGACATCGTGAAACAATGAGAGTCATGAGGGCAGAGCCCCCATGAAGGGAATTAATGCCCTTATAAAAGAAATTCCAGAAAACTTCCTTCCCCTCTGCTATGTGAGGACATAGTGAGAAGACAATCAGGAAACAGTTTCTCAGCAGACACTACATCTGCTAGAGCCTTGATCTTAGACTTGTCAGCCTCTAGAACTATAAGAAATAAATTTCTGTTGTTTTTAAGCTACCCAGGCTATCATATTCTGTTATAGGAGCCCAAAGGGACTGAGGTACAATATTATCCTGTCTCAATGTGTATTATCCTTTTTTTCTTTCCATTCAATGTTCTTCTGCTTAGATATAATTTAAATAAAGCATTTATTTATTTATTTATTTATTTATTTATTTATTTAGGTGATCTGTTGATAGAGTTTAAACTAATCTCATCTGTTTCAATATCAGTGCCCTGTCTTAAGCTATCCGTATCTCCATAGCAGGAAGGGAGGCTGTAACACAGCTTTAAAAACTGCTAAGAGCCAAGCACTGTGCTGGCTGCTTTGACATGCATCATTAATTTAGTACCCACTGAATGGGGCCATGTTCATTTTCCTTCCACTGTACAATCTGCAGTAAACCACCATAGACAGATGTGTACCCAATCATCCTGCAGTATAGAAGGAAGATGACGTGGTTGGGATGATGATATACTTTATAAAGCGAAACTACCAACAACAGCAGCCAGAACACACCAAGAGATGATATCATCTCTCTGGAAATGCCATGCCTCTCAGAATGGAAAAAGCATCTTCCCAGAGAAAAAGAAAAATCCTTTTAAGTCACTTAGGCTATGAAAGTCCTCAGGGCACATTGTTTTCTTGTGACACAATAGGCTGACTGAAGCTTTGACCCCTCACTTTGTTCTACACTCCTCACTGCCTTGAACAAAAGACTGAAGTGGGTCTGAACAGGGCAATAAGACTCAATTGCACAAGGGCTGGGTACCCTCAGAGTCCTCTGCCTTCGTGTTTCAAGGTTAACAGAGAAACAGTTTCCTCCAAAGCCTTTCTAAATAGAATTATTTAAGTCTTTTCTACCTTTCAACATATCTCACCTCTACCTCCTCCCCCACTATCCTATTCACTCCTCTCTCTAAAGTTAGCTATAAAAGACTTTGCATCTTGGTTTAGGGTTGGAGTCACATCAATTCCAAACTCAGCAGGCAGGCTCCAAGTCTGTCTACTTCCAAGGGGAGGCTGTCAGAAGCAAGGCTGCTTTTGTGACAAAGACCAGCACACGAGGGAAAGCCACATATTTCAGAGCTAGAGGGGGAAGTTCTGGCCCCACTGTGACGGATGACAAGATGCCACAGGCTGTGAAACAACACGGAGCCAGTGGGAGCTACACCCTGCTGCTTGGAGATGGCACTGTGCATATTTTGGCTGGACTTTGGTTATCCCTTCTGTAGACACCAAAACCAGTGATTAATGGTGAGATCCAGGGTCTTGAAAGTTATGCAAGTGCTCTGTCGTCTCCAGGGAAACTGGTGCCAATTCAATTAAACCCATCATATTATATTGGGCCCTATTAGGCACTTGTAAGTGAGCGAGGTATTTGGGGGGAGGTAAGACACAAAAGAAGCAAATGATGTCATTTCTAACATTCAGGGAGATATATTTAAATTGCATGATACATAGGAGGCACTCAGTAAAAAAGAGCTTTGAGAATCTGAATGGTGACTATGCTTATTACTCCCCAGGTATGGGTGAAAAGGTTGTTGCATGCTTTACAAAATGTGTAGGTAGAGAAAGGCATAAAAGGGTAGGAAATAAGTTTACTTTCCAAAGCATGGGGCGAGGTGGTAATCATTTGTACCTTTAAAACAACCTTATTTCAGAGACCCCAACAGGCAAGGACAAGTGGAGTACAGCCAACTGCAGTAGTTGTGATCCTTGGTTTGAAAATTAAACAGAAAAGGCTTCCAGATTGTGTGCAAGTTATGTCACTTCTCTGTTTCTTCATCTGTGAAAGAAGAAATTACAATACTTCGTAGTGCTGTGGTAAGAATCTCAATGAGAGAAAGGCTGCTAGGTAGTACCCTGCCTGCCATGCTGCAATTACTCTGGAGGTAACACAGCCCAGGGGTGGACCAGAGGGGAGAAGAGAAGGTTAGTTGAAAAGGCAGTATATGGAGAAATAGAAAGACCTTGTGTTCAAGAGCTCAATAGACTACCAGTTCTTTGAGTGGTCTTGGACAATTGATATCATCTCTCTGTCAGGTTCGCCTTCTGGAAATATAAGGTTGGAGAGCATGTGAGTGCCCTTTTCAGCTCTAGTGGTCTCAGATTCTTCGAGTTGATTTCACCTTCCCTGGAAATCTCCCCTCCAACCAGGTGTAGATGAAAGTACTGGCAAAATCATTGGAAGGATTCAGATTGTCACTCATTTCCTAACTCTAATGAGGAGTTAGCTCTGTTTTCTTGAGAGGAAGAAAAGGCTAAAAATCTTTCTTAATCTCACATTCTGCTGTATAACTGGGCACATATTATTATTCATTGCTGTCTTGCATATTATTAAATGGATGCCAAATTCAACTTGGCATTTCAAAAAAAAAAACCTTTTGGAAATGCAGACTGTTTTGGGATGTAAGATTTTTATGCAAATTTAAAACATTAATACATTAAAAAACTTAAAGCACATTAGTCTCCAGGAGAGAAATAAGTTTATTTTTAGATACTCAATTCAGTGCTTACTTAATAAGTATTTAATAGCTATGAGGCAAATTATTTAACTCCTCCTTTTCAGTGAAAAACTAAGAAGCTAATTATCAACTCTGAAACTGTCTTCTTGAGAACTTGGGGGAGAATGAGGATAGAATTAGCTTTCTACCACTTAGTTGTGAGGAGTGGGCTTCCACTCAATGACCCCAAAGTAAAACTAGCTATGGAGGATGAGGCCCCTAAGATCTGTGGTTTCACCCATTTCCATAGTTTAGTATACTAGTTTTGTTTTCTTCTTCTTCACCATCAACTTAATGGAATACCTTTTTGATGTAAGTTACCAAACTAAACCCCAGAAACATTGAAGCAATTTGTCTTCCCAAGGGTAGATGAACACTGAGTGCATAAATACAAAGAAAACCAATTCTTTCCTTGAGGTAGGTGGAGGCATGGAGCAACAATTAAATTAAGAGAAAACAGGAAAGTTCTTGTTCCCTCTGAGCCCCCTCCAAGCCCCAGGTTGTGATGCTAAACATAAATGCAAACTGCTGGACCCAGTGTGTGTGTGTGTGTGTGTGTGTGTGTGTGTGTGTGTGTGTAATTGGGGGTAGTTAGGTATGCATACACTGTGAAAATTGGAGTTGGGTTTCATTAAGTCCAAAAAAATGAATCTTGGGAAACTGCTAATCGAGACTGGTATTCTCATGTAACATGGACATTTTGCTTTTAAATAATATTTATTAATATACTTTACTGCCTTAAAAGTAATATATATTAATTATGGAAAGTTTGAATAAAACAGAAAAGAAAAATACTGGGTAATCCCAAGATCTCAAAGTAGCATTTTTCATTGATGGCCTTCCAATGTGATACATACATGTATTTCATATTAGAGTTAAATAGCAATTAAATATAATGTGTATATTAATATATATTTAAATTTACATTTTTTTGCTAACATCTATATTGCCACCAAATATTCTACTGTAACATGGTCAACAAATGTTTTCTGTTAAAGGCACATGTAGTAAATGTTTTTTCACTTTTAAGGTCGCAAAGTCACTGCCCCAACTGCTCAATTCTGCAGTTGTTGATAGAAAACAGCCCTAGACAATATGTAGATGAGTGATCTTGGCTGCTTTCCAATAAAACTTTATTTACAAAAACAGCATGCAGGGTTGAACCTTCATACTAGAACAGCATTTTAAATGACAACACACTTTATTCTGGGGAGGTACTCAAGTAGAAAACACATAATCACCTATTGTTGAACACTACACTTTTTCAGCATAGTGGCAATGTATATTTTTGTAAACAAATCTCTTTGTGTGTCTATAAGACTCTTTCTTTGGACAGGAAGATTTGGGAAGAAGAGCTGTATAAGAGCATGTGATACGTTCTAAAAGAAACTTTGGAAAGTTAATGGCATTTCCTTATCAGAAGAGAGAACACTACATAGACACCTAGGAGCAACAGAGTATGGAGCATGTTTGAGAGGAAAGAAGGTTACCATGACCAGATCCTAGAGCTCAAGAATGGAGATGGCAATGAAATTCACCAGCCATCATCTTTGCTGCAAATATTGACTTGTGTTTTTGTTTTTCTTTTTTATATATACAGGAAGCTTAAAAATTTAATTTAGCTAAATTCACCCATTCTTTCCATTGTTAATTTACATTAAGAATTAAGAAAGTTTTTCAGGCCTCAATATTGGAAAATATTCTCTTGAATTTCTCTCAAATGCCTCTTTCATTTTCAGTTCTCTATTAAAAACTTGAATGCATCTGCAATTGACTTTGTGGTTGATGTCCAAGGTCAAACTTTCTTGCTTTCTGCCTTATCCCTTCTTCCTTGCTTCCTGCCTTCCTTCCTTCTTTCTTTCTGATAGTTAGCCAGTAAGTACACACCAATTATTGGATAATCCACAGGTTTTTTTTACTGATTAGAAATGTTATCTTTGGCATTTAACACAATATTAAATATAAATGGGTTTTTTTCCTGAGTGATCCATGTTCTCCTGTTACTTTCTGCCTGTCTCTGGAAGACTACAATATTGAGCACCGTTTTGATAATTATGGCTTTATTATGTCTTTTAATAATGCCAATCTTTCTTTTTTGGAAGCTGTCATTTATTCTTCTAGAGCTTAGGAAAAATTAAGTTTAAAAAGACAATCAGAATTTTATAGCACTTCTTTTTTTTTAAAAAAAAAAGATTTTATTTATTTACTCATGAGAGATACAGGTAAAGAGAGAGAGAGAGAGAGAGAAGGAAGCAGAGACATTGGCAGAGGGAGAAGCAGACTACCTGCAAGGAGCCCAATGTGGGACTCGATCCCAGACCCTGGAATCATGCACTGAGCCAAAGGCAGATGCTCAACTGCTGAGCCACCCAGGTGTCCCAGAATTTTATAGCATTTCATTTCCTTTTGTATATGAGCATTTTCATTTTTTTCACATTGCATTGTAATGTGCTTTCAGGAAAACATTAAAGTGGTAATAGCAAAAATCTCTATATTCTTCCTCAGATATTTAGATCAGGCTATTGTTTTTGACATTTAATATGAGGCTGCCTATTATTTGATACCCATATGACTTATCATATTAAGAAAATATCCTTCTGTTAATGGATTATGAACAGATATTTTTAAATTATAAACTGATGGATTTTACCAAAAGAATTTTTGCCATCTTTCAAAGTGAACATATGGTTTGTCTGCTTCAATTCATCAATGTGATGAAAATACATTAACTAATATTGACCCACCGTTGCATTTTTAATTAAATTACACTGGTATTACTCTTTTATTATAGTATTTAATTCAGATGTTTGCATCTATATTCACAAGTAATAACTTAATTCTTGCCAATTGGAATGAAATTAAAATGTCTCTTGTTCCTACTAGACTAGAAATATATATAATAATATATATTTTGCACATTGTATACTTATAATTATATACACATATTATATGTTTTTTTCATTTTTAAAAACTCTATATATTTCTTTAAGAAGGATAACATTAAATAAAATACTCAAGACAACTTTATTTCTCCTCAGTAAAGTCCCTCAAATCAATTATATATGGCACTTCTTACTGAGTAAACATTTGAAATAGGACTTCTTTTCCTTCAATCTAAATATTTGAGATATGTAATATTATATTCATTTTATACGTGAAAAAACTGTGCCCTGTTTTTCTACAAATAGGTGTCGTTGCCAACTTTTGCATCCAAGATTTTCCCATTCCACATCCACTTTCTGCCATCCCAAACCATTTAGACATTTCTGCTGGGTTTCTCTTCTGCCATATATTATCTAGAATCTTTTTTTCCCCAACTATTTATGTCCATTTTGAGTCTTCCTATTTTATATATCTGTATACAGTGGTCTAGTGGTTTTCATTCAAACAATCATATCAATCAATGCTTTCTGGATAGGGAACAGAAACTTAGTTATCTTTCCTTCAGAACACATGTAGAAGGATACCTACCTACATAATAACTAAATTATAAAGGTTTTTCATATTCATCCTCCTTTACCCATCCATGTTCTACGAGACAGAAAGGGAGACTCTCTAATAGGAAGGATTCACATTCTTCACCCCCACTTTCTGCTCACACTCCTTCCCACCCCACAACTCCCAAACCTTTCAGTGTGACTCTTATTAATTGTTCTGACCTCACAACAGCCCTCATTTGTTCCCCAGAGTATTGCCTTAGATCTGTACATCACTTTGATTACTTCCACATCTGGGATTCGTCACACGCTTGTGTTAACCATGACCATGTGCAGAATTACCCAGCAGGATTTAGGAGACACTCAGTCAGAAAAATCATCCCTACTAAGAACAACATCTGGAGAAAATTAAGAGAAGATATTTTTCCATTGAGAATCCTTTGGAAATATATTTATGATGTAGAGACAGACAGACACTAGCACACAGGCAGAAACGGATGCTGCTGCTTCTCTCCTGAGGGATAAGCAAGAGCACTACTTCTTCAGGAGATTCCTGAATTAATTATGCACTATAAATGCAAATGCATGGCAAATTCACAAATAAACAAAGGGTTTTCTCATAAAGTCTTGTTTAGAACCAGGCGTCACCTCCAATAGAAATGTCTCCATGGACTTTTTTTGATACCATGTGTGTGAACAAATAAAGATTTTATAAAAGGAAGAGGGGGAAGTGGGCCACATTTTCCTGAGTTGGATCATTGGACATCTCCAACTATTTTCCAAAGCTTTGGGGTTGGCAAAAGCCAAAATTGGCTTCACCAAGCATTTTTCCCTTAATTTTTAAATCCATGTGCATTAAGGGAAATTTAATCCGTATGTTTCTGATTCATTTACACTTAACTCATCAAAATATTGTTTTGTAAGAGTCATTTGGCCCTCGACAGGACTTAGGAGCCCTCTTAGCAGCACACACACACACACACACACACACATACACACACATGAGATCACAAGAGTACCCACACAAATCTTTGGTTCCTTAGAATCAAGAGTCATTGTCTCTTCCTGAACCCACATCTGAGTGGCTTTGTCTTGGTAAATTCTGGCCATTTAGTTGTGTTTTAGTCTGTAGAAAGTTTTATCTTCTACTCTTCTGAGTATATTTGGAATTACTCATTTCAGGAGTTCCTACTTCAGGTGCTGGCTGTACCCTGCCTCGGATGAGTGGACCTAATGTTAGGCACCTTTAGTGCATTAATTAATTAAAACTTGTATTAATTTTTAAAAAGTGGATTACAATCAGTTTAAAGGAGATCAATGATGATGGTGAAGATTTAAGGATAGATAGACATGATGAGCACCTTCATAGAGCCTAGGGTTGAGGAAAGCCAAGTAACGTACATGAAAGGGTAGGATTTGAGAAGGCTGTGCTAAGGTTTTGTTTTTTATCTTTCCACCACTGCCTGAGCATAAAGGAATGATTTGCTGGAAGCTCCAGAGCATGGTAAACATTTCAGAAGAGTTCCTTATATTAAGAGTTGGAAACTATTAGAATAATGTATTCTTAGGAGAAGTAGTGAACATGTAAAGCCACCTAACACTACATCTCAAGGCAGTAGGATGAATTCCAGGACATCTTAAGGCCTGTGAGATGCTTGTCTGATACATAGGTTAAGAAAAGTCCCATTGTCCTACATGGCAGATGGGAATTTGGGATGGTAGTTCAGGAGGCAGAAGAGGGTCTGAGGTTTGCTAAGTGGGGAAACGGCCTCCATTTCTTTCCCTAAGGCAATGGCTAG
The DNA here is from genome assembly GCF_048418805.1 of Vulpes vulpes. Classification (NCBI taxonomy): domain Eukaryota; kingdom Metazoa; phylum Chordata; class Mammalia; order Carnivora; family Canidae; genus Vulpes; species Vulpes vulpes. Next base: position 128,198,467 of record NC_132792.1, on the reverse strand, counting down.
GGATTTAGTGGGCTCAATTGTCATACTTTACAAATGTAAACTGGAGGAAACAGGCTATTTTCAAAAACATGTCTGTTATTGGTGACAGCATCTTTTACAGAGGGATCTGTCTCTCCTATTGTTAGCATGATATCATTTGTTTCCCCTGACTTCTTCACAATTCATGTTTTTCTTTTCTCAGGAAAATGTCTCTTGTTTAATTGTATTTTTCCAGTTTGACAGGAGGTAGTCTTTCTTCCTGAGGCTGCCATCTTACTGTGGACAATTTTGTCAGACTCTTGATAGATTTTGCCTTTTTGAACATTTGTAAGTTTTCCCAAGTATTTATTTCCAAATGAAATTATGCTTGTTTAATTTTACTTAGGATTAAATGCTATTTATATTTCTCTTCCAAAGCTTTGAAACAGAGTACCACATAATGGATTTTATAAGAAGAATATATTTAATAGCCAATTAGATTAACTATCAAATCTGTTTTAGGAGGAAAAGAGAGAATCTGGTAAAGGTTTCATTTCACCAAACTACTTTGTATATTTTTATTTTCTAAAAAAGATCTATTTCCTGAAGCTTAAGTTCTTCAAGTTATTTTTTCCTCACTTAATTGAAACCACTATTTTCAAGGGAAATGAAATTAAAGAAAGATGATATTTTCTCACTCAGTAGAAAGTTGTCATGTGAACAACACAGATTCTCCATTGACATAATTTTATCCTTCTTTTTTGTGTGTGAATTAAAAAAAAGCAATTCAGAAATCCTACTTTCAAAGCAAAGACAATAAAAAATTCAAAACATTTAAGGTTTGTTTCTGATCTCCCACTTTCACTCAACCCCAGACCTGGACAGTTTCTATCCTTATTGCTGCACACTGGCTGTCTTCAGGCAGAGTGACTTGGCATCCAGAAACCACATCAGCTCCCTGACCTTTCCCCAAGGAGGCCAGTTCAAAAAGAAGGCCCAAGGGGAATCCCTGGGTGGCTCAGCAGTTTAGCGCCTGCCTTCCGCCCAGGGCATGATCCTGGAGTCCTGGAATCGAGTCCCGCATCGGGCTCCTTGCATGGAGCCTGCTTCTTTCTCCCTCTGCCTCTCTCTCTCTGCCTCTCATGAATAAATAAATAAAATCTTTAAAAAACAGAAAAAGAAAAAAGAAGGTCCAAGGTGTTGTTTTTCTTACCTCTCAGAATAATTCATCTGTCCTCTAATCTCAAACAAGTAGAATATCTGCTATCATTTGTGCTCAGCATGTGCCAGCACTTCATGTACCTGATAAGGTTAATGCTCACCCTCTAATGGGAAAACACTACCTGGTTAAAAATCGAATTATTTTTATCTGGGTCTATCTACCCTAATATATTGGGGCTTTCTGAGATCAGTGATTGATATGCTATAATATACACCTATCCAATGTTAATGGAGTTAAATATCAACATTGACAGTTTTGTCATTGAAATTTTGAGATATTATCCTTTCAAAATGGGAAAATTTAGTCAAGACCATGGCAGTTTCATTCAACTTCACACATCTGGAGTACAAACTCTATAACATTGAATCTATTGTTTTGTTCAAGAATTTGTTCCCATTTTTTTGTGACTCAATTTTGTCACACTTAACTGAGCACCTGACAGGTACCTAATAATTGATTTAGGTCTCTGGAGAAACAATAGAGACATAATAAAAAAATTTGACCTCATGGGTCTTATATTCTATTTTAAAGAGTCAGACAATGAATCCTATGGCAGATGATATAGATTCTGTGGAAAGAAATAAGACAGCGTAAGAAGGAAAAGAAATGCAAGGGATGGAAGTCAGGGCTTGCTGTAGAGTGAACGAGGAGGACCTCATGGGTTAAGGGTTATTTGGGCAGAAGCACAGAAGGGTAGAAGTTGGCCACGCGAAGAGGGAGAGTTTGACTTCTTTGCCAATTTGAATGCCTTTAATGTCTTTTTGTTGTCTGATTGCTGAGGCTAGGACTTCCATTACCATGTATACCCAGGGCAATTTACACGTTTAATGCAATTCCTATCAAAATACCATGGACTTTCTTCAGAGAGTTAGAACAAATTATTTTAAGATTTGTGTGGAATCAGAAAAGACCCTGAATAGCCAGGGGAATTTTAAAAAAGAAAACCAGAGCTGGGGGCATCACAGTGCCAGATTTCAGGTTGTACTACAAAGCTGTGGTCATCAAGACAGTGTGGTACTGGCACAAAAACAGACACATAGATCAATGGAACAGAATAAAGAATCCAGAAGTGGACCCTCAACTTTATGGTCAACTAATATTCGATAAAGGAGGAAAGACTATCCATTGGAAGAAAGACAGTCTCTTCAATAAATGGTGCTGGGAAAATAGGACATCCACATGCAGAAGAATGAAACTAGACCGCTCTCTTGCACCATACACAAAGATAAACTCAAAATGGATGAAAGATCTAAATGTGAGACAAGATTCCATCAAAATCCTAGAGGAGAACACAGGCAACACCCTTTTTGAACTCAGCCACAGTAACTTCTTGCAAGATACATCCACGAATGCTAAAGAAGTTGGCCACGCCAATATAGGGCAAATGCTCCAGCAAAGAATACTTCAGTGCAACAGTCCTGGAGAGCACAGGGCTTCTGAAGAACAGGAAGGAGGGTAGGAGGGGTAGTGACCAGTGAGAGGAGACTGTGTCAGGAGATGAGATCAGAGAGAATGAAGTCAAATCATGGAGAGACTTTTAGGTGATGGGGTAGGAAGGTACAGAGTTCTGAATAGGGCAAAGGTGGCTCTGACTTATGTTTTAAAAGAAACATCCTGGATGCTGTGAGGAGAAGCCTGAAGAGGAGCAAGGAGAAAGTAAGGAGACCGTGTAAGATGCTAATGTTGCAGCCCTGGGAAGAGGAGCTGATGACTTGCATTGGCTATATTGGGGAGAAATGGCCAGATTCTAAGTACATTCTGTAATGTGAACCAATAGGATTTTGAATAATAGAGTGTGGACTGCAAGAGAAAAGGAGGAAACAAAGATGAATCTACACTTTAGGGCTTGGGAAACTCAAATGTTGATATCCCGATTTATTGAGGGGGAAGAGATTTCAGGGGAAGAAGGCCGCCAGGGTGGTGTGAGAACCATGAAATTCACACAAGACAGGCCGAGACCTGGGCTTGGCTTAGACTGATCCTACTGGTAAAGCATACTTTTAGATTTCAACTGCTCATTACTTACCTACATAAGAAAAAGAAAAGTCTTAAGATGCCAGTTCCCAGTGACCCATGTCCCGCACAACAAAATGATGACCCCCAAAAAAAGAGGCTGGCTGATGGAAATGTGAGTATGAAACAACCCTTTGCTCAAGCTGCATCTTGACAGATGCAAAGCGGTTTTATAGTCTGCAGCTCTATTTTCAGGGTAAGTAGACAGAAAACTCCACATCTCATCAGAACCCGGGAGGCAATGAGCAACTGTCTCATGACAGCCTCTCAGGGGATATGGGGAGGGAGTAAGGCATGGCCTTGTAGTCACAACTTCCAGGCCTCCCATTATCTTGTGTTCTTGGGAATCACAAGGCATTCTGCCAAGACTTAGATTAGCTGTGGTTTAAGACTTTGCCTACATGGCCTCTTTGGATACATGCAAGGTCACCAGGGTGACATGCTGTAGCCCTTGCCCTATGGGAATCAAGAGTTTGGGTTTGGGATATTTTGGACATCTGCATGGAAGTTAGAAACTGGTGCTTGGAAGGGGGAGCAAGGGGAGAAGTGCTGGAGTTTGGCCAGGAGATTATACATTCGAGTGTCACTGGCACATACAGTTTAAATTAAAGCCAGGAAATGATGAGATCACCTAGAAATGAAATGAAGAGAAGAGATGAAGTCCAAGTTCAGTATAAACTTCCTCACTAATTTGCATGTATTCAACTATGTATTTATTTTCCTTACCAAGGCATATGAAACACTTAGAATTAAGATTTAAACTACCTCCACAATTTAAATACTAGATAGCAAAAATAGGGACTTGAAAGAACTTAGAACCTATAAAAGGAGCTACAGAGAAAAAACATGATGTAAGGAAACAAGTGTTCAGGCCCTTTGCAGAAAAGAAGGAGAGCTAGATAGGAGAGGGAGACATGGTGGTAACCAAGTGCCCAGATCTGTGAGTCTCAGCTACCATGTATTGTCACTGTAAATGGGAAGAAAATATGGATTACACCACAGAGGAAGCTTTCACTTGATCTTAATTTCTTCAAAGTACTTTTTTTTTCAACATTTGGTCAGGACAGAGGCCAGGGTCAGAGGTAAATACTTCAAGAATGAAGATATATCCCCATATACCCCACCTAAAAGATATATACTTCAAATGAATGGAAAAAAAAAAAAAAACACTTAAAAATGCTGAGGAAAACAAATACATCCAGAAAAATAAATTGTATATTTATACACTCCCTCCTTAAAACTTGTTATTAGAGTGAAAACCTCCAGCCCTAGGGTCTAATTCCTGCCCCCCTTCATAGCTGGAAGTTACATGATAATTAAATTGAAAACACCTTCTCAGTTGTAACTCTTGTGAGTGAGCGTAGGAACACAGAAAGTTTGAAGTGGCCCATCGAAGTTAATTGATTTTTAACAAGCATATCATGGGATTCTAACTATAATCCTGCTTTACTTACTCTAGGCAGAAAGTCAAACTGATCTATGTATACATCTGAATAAAATTTACCTAAGCTGCTTTGTCATTCTTGTGAGAATACCTTTCATCCTCTTAAGAGCCCAGCCCAGCCTACCATGATTATCAGTCCAAAGCCTCATTAGTAATTCTCAGTCCAGAGGCTTGCTCCTAGATATTTCCCATTTCATCAGAGCAATGTTGGTGTTTTTTAGTGTTGTGGCTGCTGCTGCCACAAAGGCTGGCTGTTGAAACCATCTCCGGCAGCCTGATTTGCCCACAGGTGACCTAACTAACGCCACCCCCTGGCTTCCCAGAGGTGTAGGGGTCTACTGCAGCTGGCAGCAATGGGCCTGGACAGCCGCTGCTGGGTCGGCGATCACTGTGCAGCAGGTAGCAGTCAAAGAGCCCCTCTCTATTAGTAATTAACAGCTAGTGGTGCTCCCTGACCCCAGGCTGGGCTTCCACTGCGTGAGCTTGCACACACTGCTCTTCAAGCAAACAGGTTCACAGACATTATCTACGAGGCACAACCTCGAGTCAGGTGGCAGACCAGCACCCAGAGTCAGCTTCTCACATGAAGCAAATCCTGGCCTGGGACAGAAGAGAAAGTTTATGTCTATCCTGACTCCAGACCTGCCAATTTCCTGACCTGGCATTTCTTTCTGTGGAAAAGAAAATTAACAACCAATGACTGCTGTAAACAGTGACAACACCTTAGCTCAATGACTTTGTGGGCACCTGCCCCCAGACTCCTCCTGCATGTCACTACCCACCTTTTCCTTGTTATCACACGTGTGCACATGTTCTAGGTCATTTGCATGGTGCCTTTTTTGCATGATGATGAGGCTTCCCTGGAAGCCTCACTCTAGCTCTTTAGGGATTTCTGATGCAGATAAGTGATCTGGAAAGACCATCTAAGTAGGTTCTCAGACATTTCAGGGATCCAGAGGAGTTATCCCAGAAACTGTGAGCTACAAACTGAATTATGTCATCTCTCTTTCATAGTGATTCGAACCTCAGTCTACAGGGATGCCTGGGTGGCTCAGTGGTTGAGCGTTTGCCTTTGGCTTTGTGATCCTGGGGTCCTGAGATTGAGTCCTGCATTAGGCTCCTGGTGAGGAGTCTGCTTCTCCTTCTGCCAATATCTCTGCCTCTCTTTATGTGTCTCTCATGAATAAATAAATAATATCTTTTAAAAAAACAGATCTCAGCCTACAAATCACTTTAAGGCCCAGTGTGCTTATCATCTGGGCCCCATAATCTCTAAATTTAAAATATTAGAGGGGGCCACTGGGCCTTGTGAGCACTGTCCTTGGCAACCATACAGCAAGGCAAGGAGCTGCCAAAGGCTTCTGCAAGAGGGAAGGGATGGTGATACTTCAAATGGCAAGCAATCCATGTCTTGTTGAAATTTACCCTCTGGTCAGAAAATGAGGTTAGGAAGGGAGTAAGGATTTCTATGATTGTCCTTTCTATTCAAATATAGTCTCAAGTTGGAAATTATTATGTCCTAAAGGAAAAAGATAGGATAAAAAAGAGAATCTAATATAATTCACATACATGTGTTAATTGAATAGCATATAAATGAAGAACTCTGCATTATGTTAGAGTGCCCCCCCCCCTTTAGCTCTCTTCAATTTATGGGTAGATGACCCCATAATAATTTACCAGTTCAGAGAAGAAAAATTGCTCTTCCTCTCTTTGTGTGTTATAGTGTGCTGGGCTATTATACATCAGCTGGAAAGTAAAGGATTTAGGGTAGTTATTTGGTTTCACTAATAGTTGTTATAAAAAGTTGGGCAACTCAGAAAGTCACTTGGCCTATCAGTTCTATCAGCTATAAATATTGTAATGTTTATTTTTCAAGGTTGCTAGGAAGTCTGTGATGTGTGGAACATTTGGTATGAGGCCTGTCACATAATATCATGTAAAATAGTTTTTATTGAGATTATTAGTAACTAATATGTCCTACCCTGTGCATAAATCCTTTCTCTGTCCCTCTTTTCCTTGAAAAATGACCGCCTAGAACTTGTATCATTGAGTTCGCCATCAATTGTTATTTGATTATAGACTGGTATAATAGACTTTGGAGTGATTTTCACAATTTCCATTCTTCACCTTTTAACAAAGTTGCCTTGATTCTGTCAATCAGAACTATACTTTACCCAACGCTTCCATTAGTGAACCGGAACGGATCTGTCTCCTTCAGTTACCCGGGAAATACGAATTGACCACTAGATGTCAGGCTTGTTAAAGAGTTAAAATGTACTACATTTTTCACCCCTAGGACACAGAAACATTTTTTTTTTCTTTTTAATGTTTATCTTTTAAATAAACTTTCAGTGACTTTGACAACCTTTTTACAAGGGTCACATTCTCGCTGTTTTAGAATATTCCGATACGCTGATCATTTTTTTCTGAGTTTGTGAGTCTATGATTCATGCCAGTATAATTTGTTTTGTTCAAAGATAAAACTTTAAGGACAGACTCTGCTGTTTTTGTGCCCATGTGATGAAGCAGTTGACACACACAGTCATGCATGGACTCAAATTATGTTCTTTTTAATATTTTATTTATTTATTCATGAGAGACGAGAGAGAGAGAGAGAGAGGCAGAGACACAGGCAGAGGGAGAAGCAGGCTCAATGCAGGGAGCCTGACGTGGGACTCGATTCCAGGTCTCCAGGATCACACACCCTGGGCTGAAGGCAGGCACTAAACCGCTGAGCCACCCAGGCTTCCCTGGACTCAAATTATGTTGAGGAATACACACAACTGTAAAGTCCTAAGGAAATAAAATGGTGACAAGAGACTAGGCTTGGAGAATGGTCCAAATAAAGTGACAATCAGAGGTTGCATCTGAAAGAAAACAACTATTATGATTTTTTTAAAGTCATCAGATTTTATGTTTTAGATATCAAGACTCGTGGGATAAAAGGTGTCTTCTTTTCCATTAATTGCAATGGGACCCTGAACCTGGGCAGTGCACATGTGAGTTTGGAATCATGAGGGGCTGAAAAGTGAACTGGCTCAGAGGATAACCTGCATGAGTGCCTTTGCTTAACAACATTAGTGTCTGGTTCAAAAAGGTATTTAAAAGTTGTCTGATTATAATGATGGAAATGAGTTAGAACTGAGGAAAGAGTAAAAAGAATGAATGACAGAAGAAAGACCTCTGAGGCAAGAATGTTTGCCAAGGAACACAATTCTTTTTAAATAAATTATGTAGGTTCCTAGGGTCTAGAAGTACATGAACCAAGAAAAAAATAAATTTGATTAGAAAGTTATTCATATTAGTTTACTTTTATTCCCTATATATGTGTATAAGCTGTGAATTAAAAGTATAGCTTACTCATTTATGAACAGTCATACCCAAACTTACAGTGCATTTCATAGTCCAGAACTATCCATTATACCACAAGACCCCACAGAGCACACTTCAGTGCAGCTATAACATTGTCCCTTAAAAGGCCATATCATTCTCCTTGTATTTCAACCTAGTTCTCAAAACACCAGAAAGTAATCCTAGAAAACACTCTTCTGGTGTTTCTGTTGTTCTGGTGAAGGAAACTTAGAGAGTATCCATTCCAATTATTGATATCTCAAGGAGAAGGAAATATATCCAGGAAGTTATTATTAACTGCTCAAGACCCTACATTTGGTCAGCCCGAATTTTTGGAATTCTTTTCTGTCTTATAAACATTTTTATTGGTCATATCAGACAAGGATTCTTCAACATTTCACAAAGCAAGCAGAAGAGGGAGGCTTCCCTGGTGTGATATAGCACAATATCTCTTAATAATAGTGGCTAAGGGGAACCGTACTATGAATCTTTAGAATTTGAGAACAGTTGGCAGACTCAACTTACTCTTGCTCAAAGGTTTATTCCTTTACTGGTGACATGGGGGAGGAAGGACAGGTGGATCACAACTTTGTAGTGGAGATCCATTTCAAAGGAGCTCAAGTAAAATTCTGTAGGTTAGTGGAATAAACACAGGATTTGGAATGTATGGCCTGAGTTAAAGCCTGTATGACTTGTTAATCAGCCTTGAGCTAATTCTCTGAGTGTCAGGGAAATTAATTGCTAAGATCCAAACTGCTCAGTTAGCCTATTATTACAGTCAGAATGAAAGGTAGTTTGTTCAGAATTTGGAAGGAAAAAACACACATGGGCACAACTCATGCAACATAAAACATGGTAACAGATCATCTGAGGAATCATCTTCTGGATTTCCAGGACAGTGTGAAATTTCATGTAACAGAATATATTAAATGTGTAACTATATGCTAAGTATTATTATACCTCTGTAAGATTTCTTCTGTGTGTGGATTTTTAATTTATACCAGCCTTCTTTCCTAAGGAACTGAAAATGGCTTATAGAAATACATAACTACAAGTAAAATAAAATTAGCTGTATTAGTCAGCATGTCCTTATGTATTTGCATATAAACACATGAAAATGCTGTAAAAACTCATTGGGGATTTTTTATTTCTAAAAATATTCTCATTATATGTTGAATAATAGAAGAGCAAAAATCTGCTTGAAAGCTCTGGGGGAAGTGATTTACTTTGGTGAAGAAAATCAAGAAGGGTTTCATTAACATAGTACTGTATGTTAACTACCCAGAGTTAAAATTAAAATTAAAATTAATTAGTTCAAATATTTTATTTATTTATTCATGAGAGACACACAGAGAGAGAGGCAGAGACATAGGCAAAGGGAGAAGCAGGTTCCATGCAGGAAGCCCGATGCAGGACTCGATCCCAGGGCTCCAGGATCATGCCCTGAGCCAAAGGCAGACACTCAACTGCTGAGCCACCCAGGTGTCCCTAAAATAAAAATTTTAAATAAAAAAATGGACTTTTGAGCTGGGTATGCAATAAAGGATATAAATGGATGAGGCTTTCAGGGAACCCTGAGGCCTGTCTCCTGACCCCCAGATGACTCCTGATGAAATCTGGGGAGCTGCCCTATTGTGGATGCTATGGCAATTCTTAATAGTCCTGCTTAAATTCTTCCTTGAGGAAGCAGTAATATCGAGATTCCTACCAGAGGTCTTCCTGATGTCAGTGATATAAATGCAAGAACCTTTCCCTCTCCTGTCCTCCTTTTCCCCTCTCTCCCTCCCTTCTCCTGCCCTTTTTTTTTTTTTTTCTCATTTCCTTTTCAATGTTTGTTTTTTCTTCCTCTCTCCTCCCTGTCCTCCCTCTCTTTTAGGTTTGATTTGCTAATAACCAATACAAACAGCAAATACTGGGGAAAGCATAAATGTATCAAAAGTACTCAAACTGATTGTCCGTTACTTCTTGAACTAACCGTCCTAGTGATATATTGAAATACAAAGTGAGTCTGACTCATCCTCTTCCCCAAATCTCGTAACAGGCATGCGGGAAATCTGTTTTGCCCATTGTTGGGTAAAAAGTTTATTTCGGATACACTTCAAACTGAGGCCAAAATTCAAGTTCTTCCTTGGTTCTTGTTGGAAAAGGCATGAAGTTACACTTCTTTTTACTTTTTGTGCACGAAGCATCAGTTACTGAAATCTAGCAGATTTAGATCATATTGTCCAGGTTGAGAAGTTTCATTGATATTTAACACCTGGCAATGTCACACACCTCTACCTTACTGTGCACCATTTCCTATGTGATCCCTGCTATGTTTTGTACAGAGACATTATCAGTGTCCCAGCCAGTTTTGACAGTGGCTTTTCACTGAAAGCCAATAAATAGTGGCTTTCTATTCATTTTTATTAATTTCATAATTATTACCTTAGTTAACTCCATCATTATTAGTTTAGTTCGGAATGGGTTTTTTACTAACCCTATGAACATTTCATATTTAGACGTAGAACATTTTTGGCTCCTAATATCTAATAAATGAACTTTAAATTGGTATGCGTTGCAGTTCCAAAAGAAGCTATCTGTGATATATCCAAATTTTAGCCTTGTTGATATAGCTAGTATATTTAATTCCACCCCACCTGTACCACTTTCCTTTTACAAAGACATTTCAATGATGTGTTGCCTATGAATTTGAGCTACTTAAATACATTGTAATATTCTGTCAAGGTACTAAAATCAAACTTCTGTAGGCAGAACATTGCTTCTATTTATATTTTTGCCACCTGTGGTGGTTAACTTTATGCGTCAACTTAATTGGACTATGGAGTGTCCAGATATTTGGTGATTCTTCTGAGTGTTTCTGTAAGGGTGTTTTTAGATGAGATTAACATTTAAAGTAGTAGATTGAGTTAATCAGATAATCACTCCCTCATGCGGCCTCATCCAATCCATTGAAGGCCTAACTAGAACAAAAGAGCTGACCATCCCCTAAGTAAGAAAATTCTTTCCCACCTAATAGCCTTCAAACTGGAACATTGTTTTTTTCCCCTGCTTTTGAACTCTAACCAAACCATCAGATCTTCTGGGTGATGATTTACCCTGCAGATCTTGGGACTTGTCAGCCCCCATCCCTGCATGAATCAATTCCTTATAATAAATCAATTTCTCTCTATATATCTGTATCTATATCCATTTACCTATTTACCCATATATATTTTTATCTATCTATCTATCATCTATCATCTATCTACCTACCTACCTACCTACCTACCTACCTATCATCTATCGTCTATCATCTATCTATGTACCTATCATCTATCATCTAATCTGCTGGTTCTGTTTCTCTGGAGAACTCTGACCATCCAACATTTACTTTTCCTTCCTAACAGCAACTCAGTGTATTTTCTGAAAATTATTTCACTAATACTGCAAACATATTACATACACCATCTTTCACAGAGGGACTTCAGGTGCTTCAATCCTGTAGCTAAGACTAAGACTGGATGCCTTTTTCAATAGATAGTTATAAAGATAACAGTACTGGCAAGATTAATAATCATGCATGCAGAGGTCTTACTAAGTGTCAGGCACTGCTCTAACAGCATTATATGTCTTTTAATTCTTTTAATCATAGAGCAACTATTATACTCCTTTTACAGACAATAAAAGTGAGGCACAGAAAGTGAGATAACAATTGCTGGAGCCAGAATTTGAGCCATAAAGATTCTGACTCCAGAGACTATGAATGACCAGATAAGGAGCTTGGATTCTTACCCAGAAGGCTATTAAGAGGTTTTTCTTAGGAAAGTCATATATTCATATTAGGTGCTTCTTGAAGTCTCCCACCCACATGCATCTGGCCATGTGGGCTGGAGGAGCTGGCCCAAAAGTAGTGGTTGGGGGTATGCTAGCTGGGGAGAGATGGAAGAGCTTTGCCTGATCAGAGCAGGGCTTCATCTAGGTCACTCGCTTTGGGAGATTTACCCGGTTACTTCCAAAAATGCTATTCCCCATATTGTTTTAAAGAAATGTCTCCACTCATTAGTCCCCATATTGCCATCCAGCAATTTTCTGACTTCTATGTAAAACATTGGAAACTTTCCACCGGGAGTGTAACATAGAGGAACAGAGGGTAGGGGGATGGCTGGAGTCCTCTGATTGCCGTGTGGGGCCAGGCGATGTGACCAGTATTCGCACTGCCCAGACCACCAAGAATCCTCTTTTCCAAGCCTGATACTCCAGCTTCCCGTGATCTTGTGTGAGTGCCAAACAGCTTCCCCGATATTCCCCTTTCCTGCAAGTTAGCATAGTGGATTTCTGTTGCTTGCAAATGAAGGATCCAAACTGATGTTCTAACTTCTGAAAGAGATTGAGGAAGACACAAAGAGATGGAAAAATATTCCACGCTCATGGATTGGAAGAATAAATATTGTGAAAATGTCTATGCTACCCAGGGCAATTTACACATTCAATGCAATCCCTATCAAAATACCATGATCTTTCTTTTTTTTTAATTTTTATTTATTTATGATAGTCACAGAGAGATAGAGAGAGAGGCAGAGACACAGGCAGAGGGAGAAGCAGGCTCCATGCAGCGGGAGCCCAACGTGGGATTCGATCCCGGGTCTCCAGGATCGCGCCCTGGGCCAAAGGCAGGCGCCAAACCGCTGCGCCACCCAGGGATCCCTACCATGATCTTTCTTCAGAGAGATGGAACAAATAATCTTAAGATTTGTGTGGAATCAAAAAGACCCCAAATAGCCAGGGGAATTTTGAAAAAGAAAACCAGAGCTGGGGGTATCACAATGCCATATTTCAAGTTGTATTACAAAGCTGTGATCATTAAGACAGTGTGGTACTGGCACAAAAACAGACACATAGATCAATGGAAAAGAATACAGAACTCATAAACGGGCCCTCAACTCTATGGTCAACTAATATTTGACAAAGCAGGAAAGACTATCCACTGGAAAAAGGACAGTCTCTTCAATAAATGGTGTTAGGGAAATAGGACAGCCACATGCAGAAGAATGAAACTGGACCATTCTCTTACATCATACACAAAGATAAACTCAAAATGGATGAAAGATCTAAATGTGAGACAAGAATCCATCAAAATCTTAGAAGAGAACACAGGCAACACGCTTTCTGAACTTGGCCACAGCAACTTCTTGCAAGATACATCTATGAAGGCAAGGGAAACAAAAGCAAAAATGAACTATTGGGACTGGATCAAGAAAAAAAGCTTCTGCACAGCAAAAGAAACAGTCAACAAAACTAAAAACCCACAGAATGAGAGAAGATATTTGCAAATGACATATCAGATAAAGGGCTAGTATCCAAGATCTATAAAGACCTTAGTAAACTCAACAGCAAAGAAACAAACAATCCAATCATGAAATGGGCAAAAGACATGAACAGAAATCTCACCAAAAAAGACATACACATGGCTAACAAGGGCATGAGAAAATGCTCCACATCACTTGCCATCAGGGAAATACAAATCAAAACTACAATGAGATACCACCTCACACCAATGAGAATGGGGAAAATTAACAAGACAGAAAACAACAAATATTGGAGATGATGTGGAGAAAGGGGAACCCTTTTGCACTGTTGGTGGGAATGTGAACTGGTGCAGCCACTCTGGAAAACTGTGTGGAGGTTCCTCAAAGAGTTAAAAATAGACCTGCCCTAAGACCCAGCAATTGCACTGCTGGGAATTTACCCCAAAGATACAGATGCAGTGAAAGACCAAGACACCTGCACCCCAATGTTTATAGCAGCAATGCCCACAATAGCCAAACTGTGGAAGGAGCCTCAGTGTCCATCGAAAGATGAATGGATAAAGAAGATGTGGTTTATGTATACAATGGAATATTACTCAGCCATCAGAAAAGACAAATACCCACGATTTGCTTCAACGTGGATGGAGCTGGACGGTATTATGCTGAGTGAAGTAAGTCAATCAGAGAAGGACAAATATTATATGGTCTCATTCATTTGGGGAATATAAAAACTAGTGAAAGGGATTAAAGGGGAAAGGAGAGAAAATGAGTGAAAATATCAGAGAGGGTGACAGACCATGAGAAACTCCTAACTCTGGGAAACAAACAAGGGGTGGTGGTAAAGGAGGTGGGCAGGGGATTGGGTTGACTGGGTGATGGGCACTGAGGGGGTCACTTGATAGGATGAGCACTGGGTGTTATGCTATATGTTGGCAAATCGAACTCCAATAAAAAATATACAAAGAATCCCAAACTTATATTCTAAGTTATTTAAGATGTTAAGGAAAAAAAGATTTTTAAGGCATTGAAGAAATATAATATAATGAATTAGTCCATATTCACATATACTGCTTTGTTTTCTCTGCTTTACACAGAAAATTATTCTTAATATCAACCCTAAATTTCAACTGGCATAATAGGGAATATGTTCCCTTCCAATGCTTCCAAATGTTCCAAAATTCCTGGCTATTAAAATGAATAGCAATTAGATTTAATTGTTAAAGTATATTTAAATTGCACTTCTTCCCTCAGATTTGAAAGTAAAAATGTGAAAAGTCTGTATCATATTTGAAGAGATACACCATTAATATGGACAAGTAGTGATAATTATAATATATAATAATAATTATGATGCCCATTCCCAACATTAAAAAAAATTTTTAAGATATTTATTTATTTAAGGGAAAGAGAGAGAGAACAGAGAAAGAGAGAGAGAGTATGAGTGGTGATGAAGGGCAGAGGGAGAGCGACTCCCTGGAGTCCAACGCAGGGCTTAATCCCAGGACCCTGAGATCATGACCCAAACCGAAGGCAGATGCTCAAACTACTAAGCCCTCCAGGCTCTTGTCCCTACAACGTTTAAATCAAACTACTCTGATATATGTTTGATATCATATATATATGTATATATATATGATATATAAGCACTATTATATTACAAAAAGGGACATTCTGTTTATATTCTAATTTTTTAATATTTTGTGATTCACTGTATTCTAACATCCAAGTGGATGAAATTAGGTATAATTTTAAAGATGAAACTGTTCTCAAGCATAATGTTTTACTAAGATACTTTTGAGTATTTAGCTCTTTTTGATTTCAAGAGTGACAAGGAGAGTCTCATCTTGTGGAAGGAAGTTCATCTCTTTCTGTCCCTTGCCTGTAAGTCAGACAGACTATTTCTGTAATAATGGATAAGGTGATGGAGATGCAGATAAATGCATACTAATTCTTTGATATTATATATTTGCCTAGGGCAGTGATTTTAAAAAATGTTAACTCATTTGATACTCATTGAATAACTCTGTGGACAGAGTAAGATAAATGTCATCATTATTTTTCCTGTGATATAAATGAGGAAGTGCACCCTCAAAGATATTAATAATAATTATCTAATATTTGCTGAACTTCTATTAGGTATCTTGAATTAATTTCTCACCATAATACTTCAGCCAGATATTTCCATTATCCTCATTTAATTGATGGGTTAATTGAATCTGTAGAAAATTGAATACCTTGTCTAAAGTCCCATGGCTGATGAGGGTCTTACTCCAAACACTGGCTCTAAACAATTTTCCTCTATTGCCCAAGATGACACAAATAGTGAGCAGCAGCCCAAGGGCTCTAAGACATACATTTCCTGTGTATTTTACTTCTCTGAAATTGAGATGCATCCTATAACCAACAGCATCATGCAATCACTTTCTCCTGTCTCAGCTGTCACTGCCTGTGTAAGCAGCCCTCAGTTGCTATTCCTGGTGTAGGATTGGAATGCTTCAGTCAACATAAAGACCATTTGAAGAAGGAGTAAGAGACTTGGTTGTTGCCTGAAAAACCTTCCACTGACACTCTCTGGTAAGATCAAGAAAAGGCCAGCATCTATCCATTAAAGGAAATAAATATACCAATCCAGAATGGAGAGCCCAGAAGGAAGCCCTGGACTGAAGGCAGATGCTCAACCACTGAGCTACCCAGTAGCTCCCGTCTATTCTCCTTTTGCATAATTCTTTTTTCTCTATTGTTTCAGCTTGATAGTTTTCCATTACTCAGTTTTCCCTTTTTTTTAAAGGATGTATTTATTTATTAGAGTGAGAGAGAGAGAGAGAGAGAGAGAGAGAGCACATGAGCAGGAGGGGCAGAGGAAGAGGAATACAAAATCTTAAGCAGATTCCATGTTGAGCACAGGGCCCAATGCAGGGCTCAGTCTCATGACCCGAGCTGAAATCAAAAGTCAAATGCCCAGCCAACTATGACACTCATGGCCCCTCTGTTACTCTGTTTTTTAAATTATTAATTCATTCCTCTGCTTTTTCCAGCCTGTTCATTGCATGAGGCCTTTTTCTAATCTCATTTATTGCACCCCTTACCTCTGATTGTTTCTTTCTTTTTTATCTCTATGTTAAGAGTCTCACTGATGTCCTCCACTATTTTCTCAAATCCAGTGAATATTCTTATGATCATTGGTCTAAATTCTCCTTCAGGCATGTTACATATGCCTGTTTCACTTAGATCTCTGGCTGCAGCCTTGTCCTGTTCTTTGGAATCCATTTCTGTCTTCCTGTCTCTGTGCCTGTTTCTCTGTGTAAGGAAAGTCAGCTACATCTCTTGTTCTTGAGGGTCACAGCCTTATGTAGAAGAGGTTCTATAGTGCCCTGCCATATAGTGTCCTGTATTCCTCAGGGCCTGGTGCTTTGGGGGAGCTTTGGGTGTTTTGGGGTGCGTCTCCAATGTATGCTTGCATGTGCTCTATTCTTTTGTCTTGGCTGCTTTATTATTCAGGCTAGTCACCTGCAGTGGCTCTCTTTGCCTGTTGTGGGCAGTGTTTGGTCCCTGGCCTGAATGTGGCATGTTTTTAACTAGATGTGCTCTGATTTGCTTGTGAAATGAGATCTGTCACCACCATCACTGGGACTGAGTCACCACAAAAGTCCTGGGTCAAGAGATGTGTTAGGAGGAGTTTGGGTTGGACTGGGGATGGGGTCCACTGCTCTGTGACTGAGGCAAACCCGATGAGGAAGGACAGTTCCCCTGGAGCCTGGGGGAAGCAGGGCTTGGTGTAAGCAAGGTAAGTAGTGAGTGTCTGTGCTGTGCTGGTTCCCACAGTTGGCCCTGAGTAGTGGGAGAGAAATGGCACTGGCCAGATCCTTTGTTACCAGAGAAGCCTCTCCATGAACACTGCCTCTTTGGACCATGCTCCAAGATGAGCAAATGACCTCCCCCACTGTGTGCTCCAGGTGCTTTTCAGATTGCTGTTTCCACACAGTATGTCTGCAGGCTGTTTGCTTGCCTTCTCTCTAAAAGCAGTACAATGTCTTCTGGGCTCTATCTGAGCCAAACCCACTGACCTTTACAATTCCATGATTTAAGACCCACTGGTTGCCAGAAGTCAAGAAATTTTAGCCCTTTTTGTTTTCCAAGCCAATTGCTATGGGGTATCAGCTAACCCATAAGCCCCTTGTATGCTAGTCTGTCTCCTGCTCTTCTCCATGACCTTAACTCCCTCCTCACTACAGCAGCCACAATCCATTTCCTACCAAACTGCATCTCTACACTTCCCACCTACTTTGATGTGGCCTCTTCTCTACTTTTAGTTGTGGAGTTTTTTCTGCCAGACTTTATCAATTTCTGGGACATTAGGATGATATGATAGTTATCTAGTTGTATTTGTGGGACTCCCCCACCATCTCCTCCTCCTCTCATCTACACAATATTTTTTAAAAAGTAATAATTCTCCCAGCCTTGTCTGCCATATATACCATTTGGGGCTATAGGCACAGGAAAAACAGTAAACATTAGAAAATTATTCTTCTTTTTCTTAAAAGTGGATGAAATTCCTTTATGAAAGATGTTCTCCCTAAACCAAAAGGAAAGTAATTCAAAGATGAGAATTTGAGACTGAGAGAATTCTATATACACAGACATTGTCAACATAATCCTTTTCTTCCTTTAGCCTCTCCGCATAGTTACTTCCCCCCACAAACTACCTTTCTTTGTTCAATCTAATATAAAAGTAAGTGATTTGGGGGCACCTGGGTGGCTCAGCTGGTTAAACATCTGCCTTCAGCTCAGGTCATGACCCCGAGGTCCTGAGATGGAGCCTTAAGTCAGGCTCCCTGCTCAGGGGAGAGTCTGCTTCTCCTTCTCCCGCTGCCCTTCCCCACTGCTTGTGCTCTCTCGTGCATGCTCTCTCTACTGATCTTACTCCTGGAAGGCCTCTTAGTTTACTGTATCTTAAGCACTTCTCTTTTTGAACCATAAAATAAACACTATAATCTTTATTGTCTCTCAACATTTATTATTTACCTGAATGTCTTAGATCATATTCATACAAATGAGTTCCCTCCTACTTAGATGTCATTCATGCAACATCATTTATTAAACATATACCATGGGCAGGATACAGTGTTAACTCCTGTATGAGGGACATGTCTGAATACAGTGACGAATAAGGTCTTTGGAGTCAGGTGCACTTGAGTTCAAATCCTAGCTTCTACTAGTTACTAGCTGTGAAGGCAGTTTTACTAATTCACTAGTAAAGCACAAATTTCCATTTCAGGACTTCTCTTTTCATCCTCTTAACAGTCACTTTGAAGAGCAGAAGTCTTAATTTTTTATTAAATTTAATTTATTAATTTATTCTTTCATGGATCATGTTTTTGGTCTCATATCTAAGAAATCTTTGCTTAACGCAAGGTCACAAAAAAATCCCCTCCTTTTTTTTTACTTCCGGAAGTTTTTTTTTTTTTTTTTTTTTAGATTTCATTTATTTATTCATGAGAGACACAGGCAGAGGGAAAAGCAGGCTCCCCCCCAGGAAGCCTGATGCAGGACTCAATCCCAGGACCCCGGGATCACGATCTGAGCCAAAGGCAAATGCTCAACCACTGAGCCACCCACTTCTAGAAGTTTTATTGTGTTTGTTTTAATTAAGGTCTATGACCCATTTTGAGGTAATTTTTGTGTATAGATTTAAGTTCAATTTTTTTTTTTGCATATAGATATCTAATTGTTCCATCAATGATTCTTGAAAAGGCTATCCTTTCTCCACTGGATTGCGTCTGTATCTTTATCAAAAATCAGTTGTCAACATAGGTGGGTCTATTTTTCCCAACCCATGGATCATACCTCATTGTTAAATTAGACCTTCCTTGATTTCCCTCAGGGATTTTTGAAGTTTTCACTGTACAGATTTTTTACATATTTTATTTATTCCTAAGGATTTCTTGTTTTTGATGCCATTGTAAATAGTATTTCTTTTAAGTTTCAATTTCTGATTGTTTGTTGCTACTATATAGAAACACAAATGATTTTTTACTATAACTCTATGGATATATAATTCACACATCATAACATTTGTCCTTTTAAATGTTAATGTTCCTTTAACATTTTATGGGTTTTAGTATATTCATAAATATTACAACCATCACCACTAATTTTAAAGCATTTCATCACCCAGAAAAGAAATTCACTACCAATCACTCAATGTTCCCCCTTTCCCACAGACTTGGTGACCAGTAATGTAACTTCTGTCTCTATGAATTTGCTTATTTTGGTTATTTCATCATCTAATTGATGAGATATCATTCTCATATTTCCTGTTAATTCTTTAGTCATGGTTTCCTTTAGTCACTGACCATATTTATAATAACTTAGTAAAGTCAGTCTAATGTCTGGGCATCATCAGGGACAGTTTCCATTGGTTGTTGTTCCCCACCCGCATGTATAGATCATACTTTCCTGTCTGTGTGCATGTCTTATAATTTTTAGTGAAAACTGGACATTTTATATAATGTAATGGGGCAATTTTGGAAATCAGCTTCCCCTAGTTTGTTGTTTATTCTTGTCATCATTTTTGCTGTTTATTTGTGACTTTTCTGGGCTAGTTCTGTTAAGTCTGTATTCTTCGTCATGTGTAGACATGTCTCTGCTAGGTAGGTTTAGTGGTTACCTAAAATTGGACAGATATATTGAATAAATGTCCAAGCATCCACTGAGAGGCATTTTGTGTCTGCGTGTGTGTATGTATGTGTTGTGCATATTTTTAATGCTCTAGCAGGTGGCTTACAATTCTGTCTTAACTCTTCTTCCTTGCTTTCACAGAGGCTGAACGTTAGTCAGAGGTGAGAAATTAGGTCCTTCTCAGTTTTTTCCTGGTCATGTGTCCAGCCCTGCACTTGCATATGACTTAGATTCCTAGGACCATATCAGAATTTTTCAAAGCCCTCTAAAGACATCTCATTCCTCAGATTTTCTTTTCATGTTTTTTGGTCAGCATCTTGTAAGACCCAACAGAATCATCACCCCAGGCAGCTGTGATGTTAAGCAATCACCACTGATTGTTTCTGGCCAACACCTAGTGATCATCTTTCCTCACAGTGCAAGCTCTGAGTCAGGGCAAAAAAATGAGCCTTTCAGGAAGCTGCCAGACAGATCCAAGAGTGACAAGGCTGTTTAGAGAAGTATAAACTTATTCTTCCCCATACACTGACTCTGGTAGATCTTCTAAGCCTCTACTCATCCTCTGAGAAGAAAATGTTAGAGTAAACTGAGAAACTAGAAATCTTGGAAGGCATTACCTTGGTTCAAAAGCAAGTACGGGTACCTCCTCTGTTTTCTGTCCACCTGTGTTTAACTCACATAGGCATAGCCTTCCTTTGAGAAATAATGATTCTATTGTTTCTGTTTTATGTACAAGTGGCTACAATAAGCAATCTGAGGTCTTAGAGTCTGGCTAGAAGAGAAATCTTAGAGTTCCCCTTGCAGACCTAACTCTTCCTACAGACATATGGAGAATGTGATTCCCATGGCTTGAGTTTGGACTTAGTATGCCCACACTATGGCCCAGTTATTTTTTTTTAAATTTATTTTATGATAGTCACAGAGAGAGAGAGAATGGAAGAGACATAGGCAGAGGGAGAAGCAGGCTCCATGCACCGGGAGCCCGACGTGGGATTCGATCCCGGGTCTCCAGGATCGCGCCCTGGGCCAAAGGCAGGCGCCAAACCACTGGGCCACCCAGGGATCCCATATGGCCCAGTTATTAATTCATTTTCTCCATACTATCATTTGTCTGAAAATCCTGGCTCTAGAGAATTTACAATGACTCTTCCTGGTTAATTTATTAGTCATTAATCCTGAATAGAAAGCATTTGCTTTCTATTTGCTTATATACATAACTTGAGTTTATCTTTTTTCTGTTGGTAGGGAGCTCTGGAAGGGAAGATGAGGGGATCTTGTGGTGACATTATTGAAAAAAATCAATAATGATTTCTTTGATTCAGGTGCCTAATTTTTTATTGTCCAAAGGTCTGAAGGTTAGAGAAGCACATGGCCAAGTTTTGAATTTGTGATACCCTCATGTGTGTTCATAAATTAAAACTTGGGACCCAGAAATTAAAGACAGAACTTTCTCTATACCTTTAAATCGTAAGGCCTTTCCAGTTATACTTGTTTCATCTGAGAACAGACAAGACAAAGTAAGTCACAGGCTCATGACTGGTCTTTTTGCATGGTACAGCTTGTCTATTTTCTCAAGGCATCATTGATAGAAGAAACAGTAGATCAGGGCTTTGAACATTGAAGGCATTTTATTTATTTTTTAAAAAATATTTTATTTACTTATTCATGAGAAACAGAGAGAGAGAAAGAGAGAGAGAGAGCGAGGCAGAGACAGAGGGAGAAGCACACTCCTCGGAGAGCAGTGAGCCTAATGTGGGACTTGATTCCAGGATCCTGGGAGCACAACTAAGCTGAAGGCAGATGTTTAACCAACTAAGCCACCTACCCAGGTGCCCCTTGAAGTAGTTTTATAAGCAGCAAACTGGTGTTCAATCTGTTAATGCACAGGATATACAGCAATTCACATATATCATGATATTTAATGGTTCTGATTTTGACAAGATTAAAAACTAGCTCTTCAAATAGGTAGTGGTGTTGATGATGGATATAGGAGAAAAAACGAGGTCTGTCTAAATACGATACAGAAAGAATACATGTTTTTCTCTGCTATGGATTTTGTATTAACAAGACCTGCCTAAGATGCAGGTATACAATTTGGATACAACCAAATTGCCTTCCACAAGATTGAGACTTGCCAGCACATGTTCTCCCAATAAGCATACATCTTCTAGTCTGTGTTCTATTTGGTTGCTTGGATATCATATCTATAGTGAAAGTAGATAAGTGTGTCAGAAGTTTTTCTCTCCTTACTTGCTGATCAGGATCTTCAGTTCATGGCTGATGGCCATCATGTCATAGATGCTACTCAGACATACCAGCCACATGCAGTGTTTTCAGTCTTTGGAGTGCAAATCCATGCACACAGATCTGGGGCTTTACACCTTTGGGATATTTTTTCCTCACTCAGTAATCTAGAAGATCAGAGTTCAGGGCTTTAGGCTTCAAATCTCAGGCAAAAACCATCAAGAGACTGAGAGGGTTGTAGATTAATCTCAACTGATATGGCATCCCTGAGACTAGTCTGCATTTGGATACACCATGCCTTTGAAGCCTGTAAGAAGCTCTGTTGGTTCCACAATTAGTTTATCACTCATCTTTTACAGCCAGAACCCAAGAGCAAAATGGGTATTAGACAGCACAAGGATTCACTGTATTAAGTACTCAAGTGCCTATAAATGGAATGAAAAAACTGCAGGTGACATATCTTCCTTTATCTCTACTAGTTTAATTTGTTCCTCTATAGAGTTACATTTCAGAAATAATTGCCTGATTCTCTCCCCACAACCCTTTTGAAAATACCATGCTTTCTTCTTGTAACAGCTGATAAATTATATTTATTAGTAATAAAGAATTCTGCTTTTTAATTCTTATAATTAATCTGAAATGCAATGTATTTGAATACTTTAACATTCATGTTCAAACTGATCTTCTTTAGTGGAAACATATGGCAAAAAAGAAGAGTCCAAAGTAAATGGAACTTTTTGGTAATTCAGACTTTTTATTTAGGGCAGGACTTACAGACATTTTAATCTCTTAGGCATAAAAGAATTTATAAATTAAACTAGTGAATGTAGTAATTACGTATTTTCAATCAGAGCAACTTCACTTTTACTGGAATAGGGAAGAAAACTCATCCACAGTCTCACCAAATGGAGTTAATCAGTATTAACTTTTTGGCATATTTACTTCTATTTTTCACCCCCCTCAGGTTAAAAAAAGTTATATATATATAACTTTTATATATAATTATATGTACATATAAACATAAGTTATATATATATAAAGCACAAGTTGTATATAAACATACAATCATTCCTTTAAAAATTAGAGTGTTACTCCCATTTAGAAGTAAACTTGCATCTTGACCTTGACCTCTGTCATGATCCGTATTGATTCAACCTCCAAGCAGAGACAATTGTTTTATAAGAATGTTCCTATGCACTTTTATACACACCACACACAGAGATAAAGTGATTTTTTCTGAGTTTTTAAAATATAAAATAATTGTTCACATTATTTAACAACCTACTTTTGTATTCAACATGATTTTTGAGAACTCTCTATATTGGTAAATACAGACATAATTCATTCTTATAACAACTAATATTTCATTTCATTATTTCCCTACTGCATTGTGTGGTTACTTTCTTTTCTATAATAAAGCAGGTGCAATACTCACCTTTGTCTCCGTCTCCCTATCCGTATGTATTTCTTTAACATTATGACCTGAAAGGACAATTGCTGATAGATTAGTTATGTACATTTTCACATTTAGCGGATACAACCAAATTGCCTTCCAGAATGGTTTCAATGATTTTTACTCCCATTAGAGAAGTTTTGGAGAATGTGTATTTTTTATACTTTCACCAATATTTAACACTGTTAGATACTAAGATATAGGCCTATCTGAAAGATAATAAATAATTATCATTAACTTACACTTGCCTGAGTACAATGACTTTTATCACCTTTTTATATGTTCATTGATCATTTGGATTCTGTAAATTGCCCGTTGATATATTTGCACAAGATTTTTGTAGTCTTCTTGAATTTTGAGAGTTCTCTTGGTATACAATCTTACATGTTTTAGGTCATTTGTTTTTGTCTTTGTATATGCTATTTCTGATTAAGTAGAAGTTTTAAATTCTAATATAGCCATATTTGTTAATTTTTTGTTTTATTTTTCACAATTTGGGCTAATTTAATTAATATCTTTCTGAACTAAATTCATAAAATTAGTCTTTTTAACTCACTTGTCCATCTTTTTATATGTATTTTTTATTTATCTGGACATTATTTTGTATTTCATGATTTTATTTTTTTCATAGATACAGAACAGTGACATGGCTACTGTGACATGGTTCAGTAACATGTGTTTAATAATCCAAACCCTCCCTCCCCAACTGATCTGTGATGGTTCCTTATCACACATACGTCCTTCTGTCTATATGTGGGCTCTTTTCTGCTGTCTTTACCTATTCTTCTATGCCTCAGCTAATTTTACTTCTATAACATTACATAGCTTTATAAAGGTTTTTGCTAAATGGCAAAATAAGTGGCTTTTGTTCATTTTAATTTTCATCCTATTTATTTTGTACATTTATCCTTCCATACAAATTTAGAATCCATTTGAAAATTTCCACAGATAATCATATTTAGTTATCGAACTTACCTTTCTTTTTCTTTTCTTTTTTTATGTTTTACTTTATTTTAAATCAATTAATTAACATATTGTGTGTTATTAGCTTCAGAGGTACAGTTTAGTGATTCATCACTCTCATATAACACCCAGTGCTCATTATATCAAGTGTCCTCCTTAATGCCCATCACCCAGTTACCACATCCCCCACCCACCACCTCTTCAGCAACTCTGTTTGTTTCCTATTGTTGAGAGTCTTTTAGGGTTTGTCTTCCTCTCTGATTTCATCTTATTTTCTCTCCCTTCCTCTATGTCCATCTGTTCTGTTTCTTAAACTCCACATATGATTGATATCATATCATAATTTTCTCTGATTGACTTGTTTTGCTTAGCATAACACCCTCTACTTCCATCCAAGTCATTGAAAAAGATAATATATATAGATGGTATATATATATATATAGATGGTTTATATAGAGATGGTATATATATATATATATATATCATCTTTATCCATTTATCTGTTGATGGGCATTAGGGGTCTCTTTCCATAGTTTGGCTATTGCTACTGTAAACAGTCAGGTGCAGCTACCTCTTTGAATCACTATGTTTGTATCCTTTGGATAAATACCTACTAGTTCAATTGCTGAGTGGTAAGGTAGCTCTATTTTTAAGTTTTTGAGGAACTTCTATACTATTTTCCAAGGTGGATGTACCAATTTGCATTTCTACCAACATTGTAAGAGGGTTCCTGTTTTTCTGCATGCTCTCCAACATCTATTGTTTCCTGACTTGTTAATTTTAGCCATTCTGATTACTGTGAGGTGAGTATCTCATTGTGGATTTGCTTTGCATTTCACTGATGCCCGGTGACGTTCAGCATTTTTTCTTGTGTCTGTTTGCCATTTGTATGTCTTCTTTAGAGAAATGTCTGTTTGTGTCTTCTACCCATTTCTTGACTGTCTTATTTGTTTATTGGGTGTTGAGTTTGATAAGTTCTTTATGGAATTTGGATACTAGTCCTTTATCTAATAAGACATTTGCAAATATCTTTTCCATACTGTAGTTTGTCTTTTAGTTTTGTTGATTGTTTCCTTTGCTGTGCAAAAGCTTTTTATCTTGATGAAGTCCCAGTAGTTCATTTTTGCTTTTATTCCCCTTGCCTTTGAAGACATGTCTAATAAGAAGTTGCTTCAGCTGAGGTTGAAGATGTTTCTGCCTGCGTTCTCCTCTAGGATTTTGATGGATTCGTGTCTCACATTTAGGTCTTTCAACCATTTTGAGCTTATTTCTGTGTATTGTGTAAGAAAGTGGTCCAGTTTCATTCTTCTGCATGTGGCTATCCAATTTTCCGAACATCATTTGTTGAGGAGACTGTCTTTTTTCCATTGGATATTCTTTCCTGCTTTGTTGAAGATTGGCTGAACCCCAGTTGAGGGTTCATTTCTGGATTCTGGATTCTGTTCCATTGATCTATTTGTCTGGTTTTGTGCCAGTACCTTGCTGTCTTGATTATCACAGCTTTGTAATGCAGCTTGAAATCTGGCATTCTGATGCCACCAGCTTTGGTTTTCTTTTCCTTTCTTTTTTAAAAAACATTTTGTTTATTAACTGATGAGAGACCCAGAAGAGGCAGAGACATAGGCAGAGGCAGAAGCACGTTCGCCACAGAGAGCCTGATGCAGGACTCAATCTTAGGACCCCAGGATCACAACCTGAGCAAAAGGCAGACGCTCAACCATTGAGCCACTCAGGCATCCTGGTTTTCTTTTTCAACATGCCTCTGGCTATTCGGGGCCTTTTCTGGTTCCATACAAATTTTGAGATTGTTTGTTCCAGCTCTGTGAAAAATGCTGATGGTATTTTGATAGGGATTGTATTGAATGCATAGATTGCTTTGGGTAACATAGATATTTTAGCAACATTTGTTCTTTCAATCCATGAGCATAAAATATTTTTCCATTTTTTTGTGTCTTCCTCAATACCTTTCATGAGCGTTATCAGAGTACAGATCCTTTACCTCTTTGATTAGGTTTATTTCTATGTATTCTGTGGTTTTTGTTGCAATTGTAAATGGGATCAATTCCTTACTTTCTCTTTCTTCTGTCTCAGTGTATAAAAATGCAACCGACTTCTGTGCATTGATTTTATGTCCTGCCACTTTGGTGAATTGCTGTATGAGTTCTAGCAATATCTGGGAGGAGTATTTCAGATTTTCAACAAAGTATCATGTCATCTGTGTGAAAGATTGATCTGTTCTTTGCTGATTTGAATGCCTTTTATTTCGTTTTGTTGTCTTATTGCTGGGGCTAGGACTTCTAGTGTATGTTGAACAACAGTGGTGAGTGTGGGCATCCCTGTAATGTTCCTGATCTTACGGGAAAAGCTCACAGGTTTTCCCCATTGAAGATAATATTGGCTGTGGGTTTTTTGTATACGGCTTTTATGGTATTGAGGTATGTTCCCTCTATCCCTACACTGCAGAGAGTAATCAAGAAAGGATGCTGTATTTTCAAATGCTTTTACCGCATCTATTGAGAGGATCATTATGGTTCTTGTCCTTTCTTTTATTAATGTAGCTTATCACATAGATTGATTTGTAGAAGTTAAACCACCTTTGCAGCCCAGGATAAATTGCACTTGGTCATGGCGAATAATCCTTTTAATGTACTGTTGAATCCTAATAGCTAGTATCTTGGTGAGAATTTTCACATCCGTGTTTATCAAGGATATTGGCCTGTAATTATTTTGGTGGTATATTTGTCTGGTTTGGGGAATTAAAGTAATACTGGCTTCATAGAATGAGTTTGGAAGTTTTCCCTCCACTTCTATTTTTTCAAACAGTCTCAGAAGAATAGATATTACTTCTTCTTTATTATTTTTTTCAAAGGCTTTATGTATTTATTCATCAGAAACACACAGAGAGGCAGAGACATAAGCAGAGGAAGAAGCAGGCTCCCTGAAGGGAGCCTGATGTGGGACTCTATTCCAGGACCCTGGGATCATGACCTGAGCCAAAGGCAGATACTCAACCATTGAGCCACCCAGGTGCCCCTAATTCTTCTTTAAATGTTTGGTAGAATTCTGCTGGAAGGCCATCTGGTCCTGGACTCTTGTTGAGATTTTTTTTTTTTACTGCTTCAACTTCTTTTTTGTTTATGGGTCTTCTCAGGTTTTCTATTTCTTTGTGTTTCAGTTTTGATCATTTATATGTTTCTAGGATTATGTGCATTTTTTCCAGGATGCCTAATTTATTGGCATATAATTGCTCATAATATGTCTTATAATGTTTGTATTTCTTTTGTTGTTGGTTGTGATCTCTCCTCTTGCATTCATGATTTTATTTATTTGGGTCCTTTATCTTTCTTTTTGATAAACCTGGTAGGGGTTTGTTGATCTTATTCTTTCAAAGAACCAGCTCCTAGTTCTGTTGATCTGTTCTACTGTTCTTTTGATTTCTGCGTCATGGATTTCTGCTCTAATGTTTATTATTTCTCTTCTCCTGCTGCATTTAGGCTTTATTTGCTGTTCTTTTTCAGCTCCTTTAGGTGTAAAGTTAGGTTGTGTATTTTAGACTTTTTGGTTTCTTAAGAAAGGCCTGTATTGCTATATACTTCCCTCTTAGAATTGTCTTTGCTGCATCCTAAAGGTTCTGAACAGTTATGTTTTCATTTTCATTTGTTTCCATGAACTTTTAAAATTCTTTATTTCTTGGTTTACTCATTCATTCTTTAATAGGATGCTCTTTAACCTCCATATATTTGTATTCCTTCCAAATCTTTTCTTGTGATTGAGTTCAAGTTCAAATTCAAAGAAATGGGATTTGAAAATACTCAGGGGATAATCCTAATCTTGGGTACCAGTTGAGACCTGATTTGCGACCCAGTATGTGATCTATTCTGGAGAATATTCCATGTGTTCTTTTATTTCTACAGTAAGGAATTCTCTAGTGTCTTCTATGCTTTTCTAAAGCTCAGCTAGCATCTTTATAATTGTTTTGAATTCTAGTTCTGACATCTTGTATCCATACTGATTAAATCCCTGGCAGTGAGTACTGCCTCCTGCTCTTTCTTGGAGTTTCTCCATCTTGTTATTATGTTCAGAAAAGCATAGATGAAAGAGACAGAAAATACAAAAATATCAACAACACCAGAAAAATACCCTCAAAACAAATCAGAAGAAAACAGAAACCAGGAAAAAAATGAGAAAAAAATCAAATATGAAGTAAAACAGAACACAATAATAAACTGGATCCTGGCTTTATTTTGGTCTGTTTGTTAGAAGAAACTAGATCCCCAAATAAGAAAGAAAAACTTGTATATATACAAAAATACAACTGAATACAATAAAAGAAACGGAAATATATATATAACATAAATGTAAAATTTAAAATAAAAAAAAAGACTTCCAAAAAGAATTGATAAAATAAGAAAATAGCTGAAAAGGGGAAAAAAAAACCCTGAAAGACTAAAGAAGAAAAACCCTGAAAGACTAAAGAATAAGAAAATAGCTGAAAAGGGGGAAAAAAAACCCTGAAAGACTAAAGAAGAAGAAGACTATAGAAGACTAATACTATATACTGTTTTCCCCAAGAGCTGAAATTTTGCAAGTTTCTATGATCAGTAAACTTGGTATTAGATGAATGTTCCTTTTGGGCTTTGGGGGAGGAGCCTGTTGAGCTGATTCTTAGGTGTCTTTGCCCAGGGCAGAATTACACCACTCTTGCCTGGGGGCCAGGCTCAGTGTAAGTGGCACTATGTGGTGCTGTTTTGCTCACCTGAAGGCTTTTAGCACTGATGGGGGTGATGAAAATGGTGAGGCCCCAATCTCTAGCCCTGCAGCTAAATGTCCACACCCCTTATTCTTCAGTGAGTCCTCACAGAAAAGCAGTCAATCACTCTTGTCTCCCTGATTTCTGTTCAAACTTTGTGTTCACCTAGTCTGTGACTATGTGTTTTTATCTCAGGCACAAGACCCTGTTTAGTCTTCAAACTTTGGGGACTCCTATGGTGTAGATCCATGCCATTCCTTCCTGGGAGGAGTGTACACGTGTGTGTGTCTCACTGCATTTCTGCCTTTTGCTGGGGCCCTGCTTGGAGAGGGGTCACCTGACCATGCAGTGGTTTGCAGTTTATGGTAACACCTAGCAGAAAGCCGGCACCCAGAATCACTGTTTGCAGCCAGCTTCCCTGCTCAGATGCTTGGGAAGTCTGCCTCACTCAGGCACCTCTCTTCTTTTTGTGACCCTGGGAATCCTGAGACTACGCTCTCCCACTGAGATCCCGCCCTGCCTCACCACCTGAGCAGCTTTCAGGCAGGGAAGTCTCCTACCAGAGCAGACTTCTAAAAGTTCCCGTTTTGCACTCTGCTGTTTATACTTTCCAGTAGCCTCCTTAAGCTGGCTTCCCCACTCTCCTCAGCTTATCTACCAAAAAAATGCCCCAGATTCACATCTTCACACCTCCTACCTTGCAAAAAAATGGTCCCTTTTCTAATTGTAGAATTGTAGCAATTCTTTTCTCAGATCTCTGGTGCTCAGAATGGTGTGATAACTAGCTAAATTCCAGGGATAGAGGCAATGAGAATTCTCTATTCTTCTGTCATCTGAACTCCTCCCCAATTGAGCTTGCTTTTAATTTTTAAATTAATTTGCAAAAAATCTATCAGAATAATATTGAAAATTCCTATTCACCATGTTCTAGAAATTCATCCATTTCAGGTAAGTATTAAAGTTATTCAGGGGCTTCTCTTATTTTTCTAAAACAAACAAAAATTTATATTTATTTGAAACAATTAAAATTTTAAAGTCTCAAATTGTTGCAAGAAAGCACACAAAAATGTCTTCCCTAAGAATGATTTGAGAGTAAGTTTCTGACTTGATGCCTCATCACCCCCAAATACTTTAGTGTTCATTTCCTACAAATAAGAACATTCTGGGATGCCAAGGTGGCTCAGCCTTTGAGCATATGCCTTCAGCTCAGGGCATGATCCCAGAGTCTGGGAATTAAATCCCACAATGCTCCCTGTGAGGAGCCTGCTTCTCCCTCTGCCTGTGTCTCTGCCTCTCTTTGTGTCTCTCATGAATAAATAAATAAATAAATCTTAAAAAAAGAACATTCTTCTACATACCAACAATGTAACTAACCATCAGTGTCAGGAAAGTATCATTGATTTATTACTGCAATCTATACCACAAAGCAAGTTCAAGCTTTGTCAACTGCCCAGGAATGTGCTCCATAGCAGAAGGATCCAGTCCAGAACCGCACATTGCACTGACTTATCGTGCTGCCTTGGTCTCCTTTAATTTGGAACAGTTCCTCAGGTTTCCCTTGATTTTTTGACCCTGGTGATTTTGCACATTACAAGTCAGTAACTTGTAGAAAGTTACTCAATTTGAACTTCATGTTTCCACCTGTATTGGATTCAGGTTGTGTATCTTTGGCAGGAATAGTACTTAAATGATTCTTTTCATTTAATAAATATTCTTTTCATTGCATCCAAGAAAGTAGGAACTTGATTTGATTAGCACTTAGCAGGTTTCTCCATTGTAAAGTCATTCACTTTCTTTTTGCAATTAATAGGATTTCATGGACAGTTACTCTGAACTTATGTAAATGTCCCACTCCTCACCAAAACTTTTTTTTTCTTTTTAAAAAAAGTTTTATTTGAATTCCAGTTAGTTAACATACAGTGTAATATTAGTTTCAGGTGTATAATTTAGTGAGTAAACACTTCTCTACAACACCTACTGTTCATCACAAATGCACTCCTTAGTCCCCATCACCTATTTCACCCATCCTTTTACCCACCTCCCCCTGCTAACCATCAGTTTGCTCTCTATATAAGAGTTTGTTTCTTGGTTTGCCTTTCTCTCTTTAAGAAAACTATGCTCATTTGATTTGTGTCTTAAATTCTACATATGCATGAAATTATATAGTATTTGTCTTTCTCTGACTTATTTCACTTACTTAGCATCATACTCTCTAGCTCTATACATGTTGTTGCAAATGGCAAGATCTCATTCTTTTTGGTGGCTGAGTAATATTCAATTTTATATATACAAAAAATGGAATCTTGGATATATTAAAATATATCCAATATATATTGGAGATCTATCTATCTATCATCTATCTATCTATCTATCTATCTATCTATCTATCTAATATCTTCTTTATCCATTCATCAGTTGATGGGCATTTGGGCTATTTCCATAATTTGGCTATTTTAGGCAATGTTTTTTTAAACATCAGAGTGTACGTATTCCTTTGAATTAGTATTTTTGTATTCTTTGGGTAAGTATCTAGTACTGTAATTGCTAGGTCATAGGGTAGTTCTACTTTTAAATTTTTTGGGAACCACCATACTGTTTCCCAGAGTGGCTGCACCAATTTGTATTCTCACCCACAGTGTAGGAGGATTCCTCTTTCTCCGTATTTTTGCCAACATCTGTTGTTTCTTTTGTTGTTGATTTTAGCTATTCTGTCTGGTATGAGGTGATATCTCATTGTGGTTTTGATTTTAATTTCCCTGATAATGAGTGATATTGAGCATCTTTTCATGTGTCTGTTAGCCATCTGGATGTCTTCTTCAGAAAAATGTCTATTCATGTCTTTTGCCATCTTTAATTGGATTATTCATTTGGGGGGTATTGAATGTATCAACTCTTTATAAATTTTGGAAACTACCCTCTATCAGATGTTCATTTGTAAATATCCTCTCCCATTTTGTAGGTTGCCTTTTAGTTTTGCTGATTATTTGCTTTTCTGGTCCAGTTTTATTCTTCTACATGGTGTTGTCCAGTTTTCCTAATATCATTTGTTGAAAAGACTGTCTTTTCCCCATTGGATATTCTTTCTTGCTTTATCAAAGATTAATTGGCCATACAGTCGGGGGTTTATTTCTGAGTTCTCTATTCTGTTCTATTAATCTATGTGCCTATTTTTTGTTACAGTACCATACTGTTTTGATCATTGTAGAGCTTTGCAATATAACTTGAAATCTGGATTGTGATGTCTCCAACTTTGCATTTCTTCCTCAAGGTTGCTTTGTCTATTCGTGGTTTGTTGTGGTTCTATACAAATTTTAGGAAATGCTCTGTGAAAAATGCTTTTGGTATTTTGATGGGATTGCAATAAATATGTAGATTGCTTTGGGTGGTATAGAGATTTTAATAATATTTGTTATTTGGATCCATGGGCATGGAAGTCTTTCCATTTCTTTCTATAATCTTCAATTTTCATCAGCGTTTTATAATTTTCAGAGTGCAGGTCTTTCACCTCTTTGGTTAGGTTTATTCCTAGGTATCTTATAGTTTTTGGTCCTCTTATAAATGGGATTGATTCTTTAATTTCTCTTTCTGCTACTTCATTACTTGTGTATAGAAATGCAAAAGATTCCCTATGTTGATTTTTTATCCTATGAGTTTGCTGAATTCATGTATCTTTTCTAGCAATTTTTAAGCAAATTTTCTAGCAAGTTTTTCTAGCAAATTTTCAGGTTTTTTACATAGAGTATCAAGTCACGGCAAATAGTGAAAGTTGTACTTCCTTACCAATTTGGATGACTTCTATTTCTTCTTCTTTTCTGATTGCTGTGCCTAGAACTTCCAGTGCTATGTTGAGTAAAAGTGGTGAGAATGAGCATCCCTGTCTTGTTCCTGACCATTGAAGAAAAGATCTCCATTTTTCTCCATTGAGAATGATATTAGCTGTGGATTTTTAATATATGGTCTTCATTATGTTGAGGTATGTTCTCCTAAAATCCACTTTGTTGAGGATTTTTATCCTGAATGGATATTGTCTTTGTCAAATGCTTTTTCTGTGTCTATTAAATAATCATATGGTCTTTATCCTTTTATTTTATATAGTGTTTCACATTGATTGATTTGCTCTAGTCTTTATTGTTTCTTTCCTTCTGCTGGTTTTGGGTTTTGTTTGTTCTTCTTCTTCTAGCTCCTTTAGGTGTAATGTTACGTTGTTTATTTGAGATTTTTCTTGCTTCTTAAGGTAGGCCTGTATAGTTATATACTTCCCTCTTATGACCACTTTTGCTGCATCTCAAAAGTTTTGGACTGTTGCATTTTCATTTTCATTTGTAATATTTTTAAGTTTCTTTGATTTTCTGGTTGATCCATTCATTGTTTAGGAGCATGCTGTTTAGCTTCCATGTATTTGTGGTCTTTCCAATTTTTTTCTTGTGATTGACTTCAAGTTTCAGTGTTGTGGTCAGAAAAGATGCATGGTATGATTGCAATCTTTTTGTATTTGTCGAGACCTGATTTGAGACCCAATATGTGATCTATTATGGAGAATGCCCCATGTGCTCTTGAAAACAATATGTATTCTGCTGTTTTAGAATGGAATGTTCTGGATATATCTGTTAGTCCATGTGGCCCAGTTTGTCATTCAAAGCCATTGTTTCCTTGTTGATTTTCTGCTTGAATTATCTGTCCCTTGATGGAATTGGGCTGTTAAAATCTGTTACCATTATTGTATCATTATCAATTATTTCCTTTATGTTTGTTATTAATTGTTTTATACATTTGGGAGCTCCCATGTTGGGAGCAATTGTTAAATCTTTTTGTTTGATTGTCTTCTTTATGAAGATATGATGCCCTTCATCTCTTGTTACATTCTTTGTATTAAAGTCTAGTTTTTCCAATGCAAGTATTTCTACTGTGGCTTTCTTTTGGTGTCCATTTGCATGATAACTGTTTTTCCATCCCCTCACTTTCAATCTGCAGGTATCTTTATGTCCAAAATAAGTCTTCTGTAGGCAGCATATAGAGAGGTCTTATTTTTTTTAATCCGTCCTGACACCCTATGTCTTTTGAGTGGAGAATTTAGTCACTGACATTTAGAGTAATTATTGAGAAATATATAGTTAGTGTCATTTTATTACTTGTTTTGTTGTTGTTTCTGGTGATTTTCTCTGATCTTTTCTTGTCTTTGCCACTTTTGCTCTTTACCTTCCACTCAAAGAGTCCCCCTTAATATTTATTCCAGGGTTGTTTTAGTGGTCATGAACTTCTTTAGTTTTTTGTTGTCTGGGAAACTCTTCATCTCTCTTTCTATTCTGAATGATAACCTTGCTGGATAGAGCATTCTTGGCTGCAGGTTTTCTCCATTCAGCCCTTTGAATATATCATGCAACTCTCTTCTGGTTTGCCAAGTTTCTGTTGAGAAATATCAAGTAGCCTTATGGATCTTCCTGGGTAACTTAAATACTTCTTTTGTCACACTACTTTTATGATTTTTTTCTTTATCACTATATTTTGCATTTTAATTACAATATGTCTTGGTCTTGATGGGCTTTTGTTGATTTTGATGGGAGTTCTTTGTCCCTTCTAGATCTGGATGTTTGTTTCCTTCCCCAGATTAAGGAAGTTTTCAGCTATTATTTCCTCAAATAAATTTTCTGCCCTCTTTTTTCTCTTTTTCTTCTGGAGCTCCTATACTATGAATTTTATTATGTTTGATGGAATCACTGAATTAATTGTCTAGTCTCATGTTCCATAATTCCTCTTTCTCTTTTTTGTTCAGTTTCATTATTTTCCTTTATTTTGCCTTCCATATCACTAATTCATTCTGCTTTTTTCAGCCTGATGTTTATTGCATCAAGCCTGTTTC
Source organism: Vulpes vulpes (assembly GCF_048418805.1). NCBI lineage: Eukaryota > Metazoa > Chordata > Mammalia > Carnivora > Canidae > Vulpes > Vulpes vulpes. The sequence goes on along the minus strand of NC_132792.1, from coordinate 128,163,246 downwards.
CAATCTCAGTTACTGCACTCTTCATTTCTGACTGATTCTTTTTTAACTCTTTTATCTCTATGAAAAGGGTTTCCCTGATGTCTTCCATTCTTTTCTCAAGTCCAGTGAGTATCATTATGATTGTTGCTTTAAATTCTCCATCAGGCATGTTACTTATATCTGTTTTGCTTAGTTAGATCTCTGGCATTGGCCTTATCTTGTTCTTTCTTTCTTTTTTTTTTTTAATTTTAAAAAGATTTATTTATTTATTTATTTATTTATTTATTTATTTATTTATTTATGAGAGACACACAGAGAGAGGCAGAGACATAGGCAGAGGGACAAGCAGGCTCCCTGCAGGGAGCCCGATATAGGACTTGATCCCAGGATCCCAGGATCATGTCCTTAGTCAAATGCAGATGCTCAACCACTAAGCCACCAGGAATCCCTGTCTTGTTCTTTCATTTGGGATGAGTTCCTCTGTCTTGTCATTTTGCCTAAGTCTCTGCTTCTTTTCTCTGTATTAGAAAAGCCAACTATGTGTCCTGCTCCTGAGAGTAATGGCTTCCTGAAGAAGGGATCATGTAGTATCCAGGACCTGGTGCTTCAAGAAGTGTCTCTGGTGTGTGCTGCATGCACTCCATTGTTGTGTTTTGGTTGCTCTCTCCATTAGGCCAGTTGTCTTCAGAGATTCTCCTTACCTGCAGTGGGCAAAGTTTGGACCTTGGCCAGAGTGTGGAAAGTTTTAACTAGGTGTGCTCTGGTCTGCTTGTTAAATAAAGCATGATACTACTTCCAGTAGAAGTGAAGTCCTGCAGAACAACCTCTGGTCAGAAGATGGGGTGTTGGGAGGGTTTTTTGCTGGTATTCTGGGAGAGGGGGGCTCTCTGTGCTGGAGGCTAGTTTTACTGAGAAGGACAGTCCCATCAGAGTCAGTGTGGGGCTCAGTGTAAACAAGTTAGGCATCCAGTGTTGGTGCTGTGCTGGTTCCTACAGGTGGTCCTATGCTTATGCCAAAAGGTGGGAAAGGAAATGGTACTGCCAAGTGGTTTATTCCCAGAAGGGTCTCTCCATGAATACTGCTTTCTGGGACATGCTCCAAGAAGAGCAAATATTTTCCCCACTGTGTGCCCTAGATGCTCTTGAGATCACTGTTTCCAGGTTGTATGTCCCCAGGTTGTTTGTCTGCCTCTTTCCAAGAGCAGCCCAATGCTTTCAGACTCTCTTGGACCCCAGCCTGCCAACACTTAAAGCTTCAGGCTTTAAACATCCCTGTTTGCAAAAACTCACAAAATTCAGGCCTTCTCACTTTCCATGCTAGTGGCCATGGGGAGACATTCTGTGCATTCCCCTGTGTCCTCCCCTCTCTCTTGCCCTTCTCTAAAACCATGACTTCCTGCCCTCCAAAGCAGCCTGGATCTATTTCTCCCCTAAATATACCTCTGGACTTCCTATCTTCTTCAATGTGGCTTCTTCTCCAGCTTTAGCTGTGGAATTTGTTCTGTCAGTCTTCAGGTTGATTTCTGGGATATTTAAGATGATTTGATAATTATCTAATTGTGTTCACAGGACAAGGTAAGCTTAAGATTCTCCTACTCCACAGCCATCTTTTGTGTTTGCTATTTAATATGGTCTTTGTTTCCCTTCTTCTTTCTTATTTCCAATTTGTATGTCTAGTTTTCTTTGTTTCCTTCCTTTATGTATAAGAAGTTAATTTTTCATTTCTATATTTAAATTCTATACTGTATAAATACAGTTCATAAAAATTTAAAATGTATTTTCTAGCTACATAGAAAGCTAATTTATACTTCAATCCTCTTCACAAATAAAAATTGAAATATTTTATTTCCCCCCTACTCTCTCCCATCTTTCATCTTCTAAGTTTGCTTCCCAGCTTGTGACAAAACACAGTTGGTTTTATAATATTGTTTATAAAACATATTTATTTAATGTACTAATATTTTTACTAATTTGCTCATCATTCACTCTTCTACCCACATATATTATTTAGACCTCCTTTTTTGTCTTTTTATAGAGTCCATTCTTTGCTAGTTCTGTCAAATAGCTGAGGCAAGCAGTCTAAAATATGACTTGTCTGAAATTGTTGGTAATTGACACCTTTGCACAATTCTTTAGTTGAATGTAGATTTCTTTTTTATTTTGAAGTTTTAATTCCAATACAGTTAACATATAGTGTTATGTCAATTTCAGGTGTACAGTATAGAGATTCAACAATTCCATACACTACTCAGCGCTTATCACAAGGGCACTCTTTAATCCTAATCACCTGTTTTACCCATTCTTCCACCCACGTCCCTTATGGAAACCATTGTTTTGTTCTTTATAGTTGAGTCTGTTTTTTGTTTGTTTGTCTCTCTTTCTTCTTCCTTCATCTTTTTTTGGTTCCTTAAATTCCACATATGAATGAAATCTTGTGGTATTTACCTTTCTTTGGGTGATATCACTTAGCATTATACTCACTACATCTATCCATGTTATAGCAAATGGCAAGATTTTTAAATTTTTTATGGCTAAATAATATTCTATTGTGTATATATATATATCTTCTATATCTATTTTTCTGTTTATGGGCACTTAGGCTGCTTCCATAATTTGGCTATTGTAAATACTGCAGTAAACATAGAAGTGCCTATATTTTTTCCAATCAGTGTTTTTATATTGAGTAAATAATAGAAATGTGAGATCATAGAGTAATTCTACTTTTTGAGGAAACTCCAAACTTTTGTCCACAGCAGCTGTATCAGTTTGCACTCCCAATAACAGTGCATGAGGGTTCCTTTTTCTCCACATCCTAGCCAACATCTGTTTTTTGTGTTTTTGATTTTAGCAATTCTGACAGGTGTGAGGGGATATCTTATTGTGGTTTTGATTTGCATTTCCCTGATGATGAGTAATGATGAGTGATGTTGAACATCTTTTCATGCATCTGTTGACCATCTGGATAGCTTATTTGGAGAAAAGTCTTCATGTCTTTTGTCCATTTTTTTAATTGGATATTTGTGTTTTTGTTTTTGAGTTGTGTAAGTTCTTTATATATTTTGGATACTAACCTATCAGATATTTCATTTGCAAATATCTCTTCTCAATCCGTAGGTTGCTTTTTAGTTTTTCTGATTATCCTTCACTGTGCAGAAGCTTTTTATTTTTATGTAGTTCCAATATTTTATGTTGTTTTTGTTTCTCTTGCTTGAGGAGAGATTACTGACTGATCTCTCACATTTAGGTCCTTAATCCATTTTTTTTAATTAATTTTTATTGGTGTTCAATTTACCAACATACAGAAAAATACCCAGTGCTCATCCCATCAAGTGTCCACCTCAGTGCCCGTCACCCATTCCCCTCCAACACCCGCCCTCCTCCCCTTCCACCACCCCTAGTTCGTTTCCCCGAGTTAGGAGTCTTTATGTTCTGTCTCCCTTCCTGATATTTCCCAACATTTCTTTTCCCTTCCTTTATATTCCCTTTCACTATTATTTATATTCCCCAAATGAATGAGAACATACACTGTTTGTCCTTCTCCGATTGACTTATTTCACTCAGCATAATACCCTCCAGTTCCATCCACGTTGAAGCAAATGGTGGGTATTTGTCGTTTCTAATTGCTGAGTAATATTCCATTGTATACATAAACCACATCTTCTTTATCCATTCATCTTTCGATGGACACCGAGGCTCCTTCCACAGTTTGGCTATTGCGGCCATTGCTGATAGAAACATCGGGGTGCAGGTGTCCCGACGTTTCATTGCATCTGAATCTTTGGGGTAAATCCCCAACAGTGCAATTGCTGGGTCGTAGGGCAGGTCTATTTTTAACTCTTTGAGGAACCTCCACACAGTTTTCCAGAGTGGCTGCACCAGTTCACATTCCCACCAACAGTGTAAGAGGGTTCCCTTTTCTCCGCATCCTCTCCAACATTTGTTGTTTCCTGCCTTGTTAATTTTCCCCATTCTCACTGGTGTGAGGTGGTATCTCATTGTGGTTTTGATTTGTATTTCCCTGATGGCAAGTGATGCAGAGCATTTTCTCATGTGCTTGTTGGCCATGTCCATGTCTTCCTCTGTGAGATTTCTCTTCATGTCTTTTGCCCATTTCATGATTGGATTGTTTGTTTCTTTGGTGTTGAGTTTAATAAGTTCTTTATAGATTTTGGAAACTAGCCCTTTATCTGATATGTCATTTGCAAATATCTTCTCCCATTCTGTAGGTTGTCTTTTAGTTTTGTTGACTGTATCCTTTGCTGTGCAAAAGCTTCTTATCTTGATGAAGTCCCAATAGTTCATTTTTGCTTTTGTTTCTTTTGCCTTTGTGGATGTATCTTGCAAGAAGTTACTGTGGCCAAGTTCAAAAAGGGTGTTGCCTGTGTTCTCCTCTAGGATTTTGATGGAATCTTGTCTCACATTTAGATCTCTCATCCATTTTGAGTTTATCTTTGTGTATGGTGAAAGAGAGTGGTCCAGTTTCATTCTTCTGCATGTGGATGTCCAATTTTCCCAGCACCATTTATTGAAGAGACTGTCTTTCTTCCAATGGATAGTCTTTCCTCCTTTATCGAATATTAGATGACCATACATTTCAGGGTCCACTTCTGGGTTCTCTATTCTGTTCCATTGATCTATGTGTCTGTTTTTGTGCCAGTACCACACTGTCTTGATGACCACAGCTTTGTAGTACAACCTGAAATCTGGCATTGTGATGCCCCCAGCTATGGTTTTCTTTTTTAAAATTCCCCTGGCTATTCGGGGTCTTTTCTGATTCCACACAAATCTTAAAATAATTTGTTCTAACTCTCTGAAGAAAGTCCATGGTATTTTGATAGGGATTGCATTAAACGTATAAATTGCCCTGGGTAACATTGACATTTTTACAATATTAATTCTGCCAATCCATGAGCATGGAATATTTTTCCATCTCTTTGTGTCTTCCTCAATTTCTTTCAGAAGTGTTCTATAGTTTTTAGGGTATAGATCCTTTACCTCTTTGGTTAGGTTTATTCCTAGGTATCTTTTGCTTTTGGGTGCAATTGTAAATGGGATTAACTCCTTAATTTCTCTTTCTTCAGTCTCATTGTTAGTGTATAGAAATGCCATTGATTTCTGGGCATTGATTTTGTATCCTGCCACGCTACCAAATTGCTGTATGAGTTCTAGCAATCTTGGGGTGGAGGCTTTTGGGTTTTCTATGTAGAGTATCATGTCATCGGCGAAGAGGGAGAGTTTGACTTCTTCTTTGCCAATTTGAATGCCTTTAATGTCTTTTTGTTGTCTGATTGCTGAGGCGAGGACTTCCAGAACTATGTTGAACAGCAGTGGTGAGAGTGGACATCCCTGTCTTGTTCCTGATCTTAGGGGAAAGGCTCCCAGTGCTTCCCCATTGAGAATGATATTTGCTGTGGGCTTTTCGTAGATGGCTTTTAAGATGTCGAGGAAAGTTCCCTCTATCCCAACACTCTGAAGGGTTTTGATCAGGAATGGATGCTGTATTTTGTCAAATGCTTTCTCTGCATCTAATGAGAGTATCATATGGTTCTTGGTTTTTCTCTTGCTGATATGATGAATCACATTGATGGTTTTACAAGTGTTGAACCAGCCTTGTGTCCCAGGGATAAATCCTACTTGGTCATGGTGAATCCTTAATCCATTTTGAATTTATTTTTGGTAAGTAGTACCATTTCATTCTTTTGCATGTAGCTATCCAGTTTTCCCACTACCATTTAAGAGACTTTCTTTTTCCCATTGCACATTACTGCCTCTTTTGTGGAAGATTAATTGACTATATAATCATGGGTTTATTTCTGGAACTTCTCTTCTGTTCTATTGATCTATATGTCTATTTTTGTGCCAGTATCATAATGTTTTGATTGCTCCAATTTTGTAACATAGCTTCATGTCCACAATTACGATCCCCCCTGTTTTGTTCTTCTTTTTCAAGATTGCTTTGGCTGTTTGGGATCTTTGTGGTTCCTAAAAAAAATTTAGGATTATTTGTTCTTGGTCTGTGAAAAATATTCCAATGTTTTTATATGGATTGCATTCAATGTGTAGATTGCTTTAAGTAGTATATAAATTTAAACTATATATATATATATATATACACACACATATATATGTATATGTATACATATATAGTTATATATATATATTAAAAATATATTTTTTAATCCATGAGCATAGAATACTTATTTCTGTCATCTTCAATTTCTCTCATCAGTGTTTTGTAGTTTTCAGAGTACAAGTCTTCATCTCTTTGGTTAGATTTATTCCTAGGTATCTTTTTGGTTTGAGTGCATTTGTAAGTGAGATTATTTTCTTACTTTCTCTCTCTGATACTTCATCATTAGTGTATAGAAATGCAACATATTTCTCTATATTGATTTTCTCTCCTGTGATGTTACTAAATTCATTTATCAATTCTTGCAGTTTTTTGGTGGAGTTTTCAGGTTTTCTATATAGAGTATCATGCCATGTGCAAATAGTGAAATTTTTACATCTTGCTTGCCTATTTGGATTCCCTTTATTTCTTTTTTGTTGTCTGATTTCTGTGGCTAGAAATTCCAGTGGTATATTGAATAAAACTGGTAAGAGTAGACTTCCCTTTTTTTTTATTCCTGACCTTAGGGGAAAAGGTCTCAGGTTTTCCCCATTGAGGATGATGTTCACTGTGGGTTTTTCAAATATGGCTTTTATTGTTATCTTCCCTCTAAATTTACTTTGTTGATTTTTTTTTAAATCATGAATGGATGCTTTACTTTGTCAAATGTTTTTCTGCATCTTTTGAAATGAGCATATGGTTTTATCCTTTGTTTTGTTGATGTGCTATATGATATTGATTGATTTGTTAATGTTGAAATATCTTTACATCCTAGCAACAAATCCAACTTAATCATGGTGAATAATTTTTTCAAAATATATTGTTAGACTTGGTTTGCTAATATTTTGTCAAGTATTTTTGCATCTATTTCACACTTTTGCATCATCAGATATAGGGGACTGTATTTCTTTTCTTTTTTTTGTGGTGTCTTTATTTGGTTTTGATATCTAAGTAATGATGGCCTTGGAGAATGTATTTGGAAGCTTTATTTTCTCTTCTATTTTTTGGAATAGTTTGAGAAGAATAGCTATTAACTCTTCTTTAAATGTTTGGTAGAACTCATTTGTGAGGCCATCCTGTCCTAGTCTTTTGTTTGTTGGGAGTTTTTGAGCACTGATTCAATTTCATTGCTGGTAATCAGTCTGTTCAAGTTTTCTATTTCTTCCTGCTTTAGTTTTGGTAGGTTATGTTTCTAAGAATTTATCTATTTCTTTTAGGTTATCCAATTTGTTGGCATATAATTTTTCTTAATATTTTCTTATATTTCTTCTTATTACTGTGGTATCAGTTATTTCCTCTTTTATTTCTTGTTTTGGGAAGTACAGTATACTTTACTGATGGTACATGACAGGGTGGGGCCCCCCAACCCCTCCCCTTCTTCAGGGAGTCTGGGATGGAAACTGTGGAGGTCAGGAAGTTCTTGGTGTGTTGGAAATGAGTGGGGCCAGAATTCCCTCATAGTTGAGAGCTTCTCTCTTCCTCTTGCTCTTGCTGGGGCTGGTGGTCCTGGGGGCTCTAACACCTTGGAGGCCATATGGACCATAACATCCACTATTGAGTTGCTGAAGCCAAATTCACTATTGTACCAGGAAATGAGCTTGACAAAGTTGTTATTGAGAACAGTGCCAGTCCCAGCATCGAAAGTGAAGAGTAGACGTCACTGTTAATGTTGTGGGAGACAACCTGGTCCTCAGTGTAGCCAAGGATACCTTTACTGCCTGCTTCATCACTTTCTTGATGTCATTGTATTTGGCAGCTTTCCCCAGACAGAAGGTCAGATCCACAACTGACACATTGTGGGTTGAGACACAGAAGGCCATGCCAGTGAGCTTTCCATTTAGCCCAGAGGTGACCTTGCCTACAATCTTGGTGGCACCAATAGAAGCAAGGACAGGATGATGTTCTGGGCAGCCCCTTGGCCATCACACCACATCTTCCCAGAGGAGCTGTCCACGTCTTCTGAGATGGCATATATTGTAGTTATGAGTCCCTCCGTGATGCCAAAGTTGTCATGGATGAACTTGGCCAGAGGGGCCATGTGGTTGGTGGCACAGGAGGCATTGCTGACAATCTTGAGGGAGTTGTCATACTTCTCATGGTTCATGCCTATTACAAATACGGGGGCATCAGCAGAAGGGATGATAATGATGATGACCCTCTCAGCTCCACCCTTCAAGTTTGCCCCAGCCTTCTCCATGGTAGAGAAGACCCCAGGGAACTCCACAACATACTCAGCACCAACATCAACCCAGTAGGAGCTCACTCTTAGAAGATCTGTATCTTCTAAGATGGGCTTTCCATTGATGACAAATTTCCCATTCTTAGCCTTGTCTGTGTTGTGGAAGTTGCCATGGGTGGAATCATAGTAGAACATGTAGACCATGTAGTTGAGGTAAATGAAAGAGTCACTGATAGTGACATTATCCACTTTACCAGAGTTAAAAGTAGCCCTGGTGCTGGGCACCCAATATGGCCAAACCCATTTCCTCTGATTTCACCATTGTGTCTCAGGGATGTGGCTGGCACTGCACCAGAAGATGTGGATGTCTGTTGAAAGGGGAGGAGTAGGAAGACTGTTCTTTTTTCATTTCTGATTTTGTTTATTTGAAAAATACGAATCTGCATAAAGGTTTATCAATTTTATTGATCTTATCAAAGAACCAACTACTAGTTTCATTCATCTCTTTTTTTTAAGTTCATATTTTATTTCTACCCTAATCTTTATTATTTCCTTCCTTCTGCTGGATTTGCATTTTGTTCTTTTTTTAGTTCCTTTAGGTGTAAGGATAGGTTGTTTATTTGAGATTTTTCTTACTTCTGGAGGTAGGCTTGTATTGCTATATACTTTCCCCATAGAACAGCTTTTGCTGCATCCCAAAGATTTTGGACTGTTGTGTTTTCATTTTCATTCGTCTCCACGTACTTTTTAACTTCCTCTGAATTTTTGGTTGACCCATTCATTGTTTAATGGTGTGTTATTTAACCTACGTGCATTTATGGTCATTCTAGCTTTTTTTTTTTCTTGTGATTGATTTCTAGTTTCATAGCATTGCAATTGTAAAAGATCTATGGTATGACTTCAACTTTCTTGAAATTTTTGAGGTTGGTTTCATTGCCTAACATGTGATCTATTGTGGAGAATGTTTCATGTGCTCTTGAAAAGAATGTGTATTTTTTTTAAAATTTTTTTATTTATGATAGTCACACACACACACAGAGAGAGAGAGAGAGAGAGAGGCAGAGACATAGGCAGAGGGAAAAGCAGGCTCCATGCACTGGGAGTCCAACATGGGATTAGATCCCGGGTCTCCAGGATCGCGCCCTGGGCCAAAGGCAGGCGCCAAAACGCTGCGCCACCCAGGGATCCCAAGAATGTGTATTTTGCTGTTTATGATGGGTTGTTCTGAACATGTCTATTAGATCCATCTGGTCCAATGTGTTATTCTATGTGTCATTCTAATCAATGTGTTGCCTTGTTGATTTTCTATTTAGACAATCTGTCCATTGATGTAAGTGGGATATTAAAGTCCCCTACTATTATTGTATTATTATCAATTAGATCTTTTATGTTTTTTATTAGCTGCTGTATGTGTTTGGGCGCTCTCATGTTGGGTGCATAAATATTTACAATCGTTAGATATTTCTGTTGGATTTTTCCTATTATGATTGTATATCGTCTTTTTATAAAGTCTCTTGTTACAGCCTTTGTTTTAAAGATTATTTTGTCTAATATAAGTATTGGTACTCTGGCTTTCTTCTGACATCCATTTGCATGAGAAATATTCCTCTACCACCTCACTTTCAATATGCAGGTGTCTTTAGGTCTAAAATGGGTCTCTTGTATACATATAAATTTGTTTTGTTTTTTATTCATTCTGTCACCTATGTCTTTTGATTAGAACATTTAGTCCTGTTACTTTCAAATTAACTATTTATAGATATGTACTTATTGAAATTTTGTTCCTTGCTTTACAGTTGTCTTTGTAGTTCTTCTCTGTTCCTTTTTCCTCTTTCTCTCTTCTCCCCTGGTTTACTGGCTTTCTTTGGTGATACACTTGGATTCCTTTCTTTTTATTTTTGGCATATCTATTACACTATTGGGTTTGTATATAACATCTTGTGCATATAGCAGTCTATATTGAGTTAATAGTCACTTAAGTTTGAACCCATTCTTTATTCCTCTCCCTTACATGGCTTGGTATATTGTCATACTTTACATCTTTTTATTTTGTGAACCCCTTGACTGATTTTTACAGATTTTACAGATATACTTAATTTTACTGCTTTTGTACTTTTCTTACTCCTGCTTATGGTCTTTCTTTTCCACTCCAAGAATCCCCTTTAACATTTCTTGTAGTGCTGGTTATTGATAATGAATTCCTTTAACTTTTGATTTCTCCAGGAAACTCTCTTTCTTTCCCTATATTCTGAATAATAACCCTGCTGAATAGAGTATTCTTGGCTGCAGGTTTTGTTTTTTTTTTCTTTTAGCACCTTGAATATATCATGTCACTCCCTTCTGGCATTTTTAATCTTATGTGGTTTCCCTTGTATATAATTGTTTTTCTTGTCTTCTGCTGCTTTAAAATTCTCTATCACTATTTTTCCACTTTAATTACTATGGGTCTGGTGTGGATCCTCATGAGTTGATTTTATTGGGGGCTGTCTTTGTCTCTTGGATATGAACTTGTGTTTTCTTTCCCAGATTTGAAAAAAATTTAAACTATTATTTCTCCAAATAAATTTTCTACCCCCTTTCTCTCTCTTCTCCTTTTGGGATACTTATAATGTGAATGTTATTACACTTCAGGCTGTCACTAAGTTCCCTAAGTCTATTTCATTTTTTATTATGCTTTTTTTTTCTTTCTCCTCTTCAGCTTCATTGTTTTTCATTTCTCAGTCCTCCAGGTCTTTGATCCAATTTTTCTGTTTCCTCTGGCTTACTATGCATTCTATCTAGTATATTTTAAATCTCATTTATTGAGTTCTTCATTTTGGATTGATTTTTTAAAAAAATGTTTTCTACCTCTTTGCTAAGGGTCTTACTGATAGCCTCCATTCTTTTCTCAAGTAAGTATATTTATGATTATTACTTTATGTTCTCTATCGGGCATATACTTATCTCCATTTCGTGATGGAAATTGCTGTGATTTTGTCCTGTTCTTTCATTTGGGACATAATTCTCTGTCTCCTCATTTTGTCTAACTCCCTGTGTCTGTTTCTTTGTGTTAGGAAAGTCCATTACATCTGCTCTTGAAAGTAGCGGCTTTATAAGTAAGAGGTCATGTAGTGCTCTGTAGTGCAATATTCCTTGTTTACCAGAACCTGGTGCTTCAGGAGTGTCTCCTACATGTGTTGCATGTGCCCTACTACTGTGGCTGAGCTGCTTTTGCCTTCAATCCAGTCATTTACAATGGCTCCTTTGCCTGTCGTGGGCAGGGTTTGGTCCCTGCACTAGTGGGCCAGTCTGGGGACTCCTTGAGCTTGAGTTGAGTCAGACCAGGTATTTGCCATAAATGCAGTAGCTCTGAACTGCAGGGCACTTTCCCTGTATTTTCCCCTCAGAAGAGTTCTTTGTTGGGTGGGCCCTGAAGTCCAATCACCTGTGTGCCCCTAGCCCACTGCTACAGCCAGATTTGGACAGGTTTATGTGGTTATCTACCCCTCTTCCTGGGGCAGGAGTTACTTTGGAGTGGTTCTGGTCGCTGTTAGGGCTGCTTGCACATGGCCAGGCTTGTGATACTGGTTTCAATGGGCTCTGGTCAAGTGCATATTGGGAGGTAGATCTGAAGGAGGATGTGAGGTTGGTGTACCTGGTGTTAGCAAAGTTTGTGTAGGTCTGCTGTGGGAGGGGACCTGGGGTTGAGGCCTGGTGGGAAGGGACATGTCCACAGGAGAATACAAGAGTGGGGTAGTAGTGTTAGCAAGTTAAGTAGTAAATGCTGGCACTTTGTTGGTTCCCACAGGTGTTTGTGTGTTTAGGTTGGTAAGGAGAGAAATGACACCCACCACTCTTTTGTTCCTGTAGAAGTCACCCAAAGTTCCCTACTTCTCTAGCACAGGCTCTAAAATGAGTAAAGAAACTTCCTCCCATATGCCTCAGGCTTTTTTCAAACTGCTGCTGTCATGCTCTATCTCCTTGGGGTTGTTTTTTGTGCTGTCTCTTTAAGTGCAGGGACTCAATTTCCCTTCACCCCCCTGACTCTCCGATTCTTGAACCTCCTTTTTATAGTTCAAAGAGTTAAGACTTGGTGATTGTAAGAACTGGAAATTATGCCCCACTGGTTTTTAAGGCCAAATGTTATAGGGATCCTCCATGCCTGGAGTGGCTGGTCTGAGGATCTACTTTTCTTTTTTTTTTTTTTTAATTTTTTTTATTTATTTATGATAGTCACAGAGAGAGAGAGAGAGGCAGAGACACAGGCAGAGAGAGAAGCAGGCTCCATGCACCGGGAGCCCGATGTGGGATTCGATCCTGGGTCTCCAGGATCGCGCCCTGGGCCAAAGGCAGGCGCCAAACCGCTGCGCCACCCAGGGATCCCAGGATCTACTTTTCTGCTCCCATGGCATATCTCTTTCCCTCTTTCCCCAGGAAAGTCCTGTGGGTTCATTTAGCTCCTCACCACATTCCACCCTTCCTACCCTCTTTGAGTGATCTCTTCTCTACATTTAGCTATAGAGAGTATGTTCTGCCAGTGTTCAGGTGATTTTCTCAGTTATTTACCAAGCTGTAAGAATTATCTTGTCGTATCTGTGGAATGAGGTAAGCTTAGGGTTCTCCTACTCCACCATCTTGCTCAGAAGTCCAGTTGAATATAAAATTTTAAAATCAGAGTTTACTCTGCTGACTTCTGACATTTTACATTTCCAAAAAATAAATACAGTGTCAACCAGACTTATGTTTCTTTGCTTCCTGGCAACTTTTGTGATATTTTTTCTATTCTTTTTCATTAATATTCTAAAGCTTCACTATGAAACTCTTGATATGTATTTATAAAAATAATCTTGCTCCTCTTTTCTCCTGTTTACATACTTTATTGCTTTAAACATTTAAGAAATACTTATTTGAGGCATTCTTCAGATTGATCTTGTCTATTTCCTTTGGTGTAAATTCTTCCATTCGCTGTGTCATTCACAATGCTTATCCTTTTAAGTATTTTTATGATTATAGTTTGTAAGCTCATATTCCACACATTTCTCCCATATTTGCTCTCATAAAAAAATCATAATCTGTTCCATAGCTTCAGGCCAGGGTGCTTTATGGTCAGGGAATGCTCCTGCATTCATGATACATTTCCTGCCCTGCACATGCTGGTGACATGATACTACCCTTCAGGTATGCAGAATGATACTGGACACTATGGCCATTGAAAATGGCTTAGCTCTTTAGTAACCTTGGGAATTGTGCAAACCTTTCCTAGTCTCTGTTCATGGCAGAGTGTGTGTTTTACACTCTAAGTTCCCTGAAGATAATATGAACTGGGTCTGCTGACATGGATGTGTGTTAACTGGCTATTCCCACTGTGCTTTCTGCTTGGATCTATGCCTAATTATTGAATGCCAGCTGACTTTAGTCTCTGACAATACCAAATATTCCCTTTGTTATTTTCTTGTAGGAAATGGTTCCCTTTCCCACTTTCATAAGAAACTACATCTTTGTTAATTTTGAAATTTAAAAAATCATTTCCATTTGGAGTGAATGTAGAATGTGTTTATCTTCATAAATATTAGATCTTAGCCTAGAGGAGGCTGAGACTCTTTCCTGTCAAACTTGTACTAGAACAATTAAGGTTTACTATGAAAAAAAAGTAGAAAGAGGGGCTTTTGTGCCTGAACACTTGAAGAAGTTTGGGAAGGTCAAAGGCAGAAAGAAATTAGGGAAAGGGGATAGAGACTGAGCACTGCAAGTTGCAGTAGGTACCATGATATATTTGGTTCCATTATATGTCTGCAGTCCCCAAAGTGCCAGGGCATACAACTAGAATAAGAGCTGGTATGTAGAATGGATTTGTGTACCTCATTGTCATGTCACCCCACAGAGTCGATTCAAATTCTGTGGCCAATGGCAACTCTTCTAGATCCACTTTCCATCTTGTAAACCAAGCTTTCTGTAGACTGTATATTGCAATCTCACCTGCCAAATAGTCAGTTTTTACTTAATGGGGACTATCACTCAGCCTGGACTTGAGAGCTCATCTGGCAAACACTCCAACCTTGTATTGTGGAATCAAGAGATTGCAGAATCTTTAAGACCTCCCATGACAAATCATTCAGTTTGCTTATACTTAATACTGATTTTCCTGTTTGGTCTAGAAGACCTCTGGAAATCTAGTGTATGGGGAAGGAGAAGTTCCTCTACTTGTACTTTGGGGCTAGACAAAGGTCATCCTGCACTGATAAAGACTGATGATTTTACTCCTGCTACCTTATCACTACCACCTGTCCTCCCCTCCATCATGTTGACTCCTTTAAAAGTTTCCATCATACATACAGGTGAGGCCACAGCTGCTTTCTAATACATTTTTAAAAAATTTTTATTTATTTATGATAGTCACAGAGAGAGAAAGAGGCAGAGACACAGGCAGAGGGAGAAGCAGGCTCCATGCACCGGGAGCCCGACGTGGGACTCGATCCCGGGTCTCCAGGATCGCGCCCTGGGCCAAAGGCAGGCGCCAAACCACTGCACCACCCAGGGATCCCCCCACAGCTGCTTTCTAACAAGCACTATTCCTATTTTCCAGAGATGCAGTTTCCAATATTCACTTGTTCAGAATGCAGTCTGTTTGACTTAGCCAAGTTTCACTTTTTGGTCACCCTTTCCGTGCCAATGCTTTATTGACTCCACAGGGTTGAATGCCAACCTACAGTCACAACTGACTGCTCTTCAGGTCTTTACCCTGGTCTTTGGTGTCCTGATTCAACACTTGGCTTTGGCCTTCTGAACTTCAAACCAAATGATTCCACTTGTGTGAGAGTGATGTTTGAACATATCTTTTATCTTTTTAGAAAAATGAAATTTTGGAGGAAAAGAAAGGGAAAAAGTAAGGTAAATATTCTTTTTTTTTTTTTTTTTTTTTACTTCTAATTATATATGTAGTTCTGGACTTAGTACTTTAGATGCATTGTCTAAATCTTTCCAACCAGTACTGGAGTTAGATGTCATTAACCTTTAAAAAGATAACAAATAGCAGGGGCGGGGCAAGATGGCAGAGGAGTAGGGTCCTCACCTCACCAGGCCCCAGCAATTTACCTAGATAACTCCCAAACCATCCTGAACGCCTATGAATTCGACCTGAGATTTAAAGAGAGAACAGCTGGAATGCTACAGAGAGAAGGGTTTTTGGAGTTTTTGCTTCTAACAAGGTAGGAAGGTGGAGAAAAATAAAAAGAATCCAGTGGGGGAGGGGCCCCGCGAGGAGCCCGGCTAAAGCCCGGCGGCGCGAGCCTCCAGGACCGGAGAGCCCCGCCCCAGAGAGGCGGGAACTTTAAAAATCCCACCGGGGATTCTTCCAGGAGGGAAAGGCCCTCAGCAGGGAACTGCGGCAGGACCGCAGGAGGGGCAGCGGGGCCCCAGTCCCCCGGGGTCACTAGGAGAGGAGGGCGCCGGGGGGAGAGCGCCCCACACACTGCGGGCAGCGCAGTAAAGGGCTGGAGCCCCCGGGGGGCCTCGGGAGAAGCCGGGGGTCAGCCGGGGCTCCGGGGGAGGGGGCTGCGCCCTGCTGCCTTCGGGAGCCGCCGCCCCGGGAGCGCGATGCCAGCAGCGCAGACCCCCATCCCAGGGTGCAGGGGACACAACCCAGGATCCTGCTCTCCCCCGGGACAGGCGGAGGCGGGGAGGGCCCAGGACAGCGAGGACGCCCCTGCTTCCGGGGGCCCCGAGCTGTGCAGGTCAGCCCCCTGCCGCCCCGGGAGCACCTACGCCAGTGCGGACTGGCAGCTGCGGGAGATACTGCGGGAGTTGACTCCAGGGCTGGGGAGCTGGCCGCCGCCCGTGGGGCTGTTCCTCCTGGTGTCACCCGGTGCCTGGGACGGAGGGGGCCGCCAGGGAGCAGGGGCCTCACGGGGTCAACAGCTCCCACTGAGCCCGGCACCCGCAGGGGGTGGGCAGCTCTCCCAGGTGCACACACCTGAGAATCAGCACAGCAGGCCCCTCCCCCAGAAGACCAGCTGGAAGGACAGGGGAAGAGCAAGTTCTTGACCGAGCAGCGCTGGAAAGCTCCAGGGGAAGTCGAGGGATTTACAGTATATAGAACTAGAGGGTACCCCTCCTTTTTTTCTCCTTTTCTCAGTACAACTCATTTTTATATCAGACTATAAATTTCCATTTTTTTTTCTTTTTTCACACCATAACTACGATATTTTACCACCTCTTTATTTTTAAGTTTCTTCCATTTTGGCTTTCACATTTCTACAATTACATGTCTTAGATCTATTTTCCACTTGTAGATTCCCTTCAACATACTCAATTTAATTTTGGGAGATACATGAGATTTGTTTTGTTTTGTGTTTTTTGTTTTCTCTGCCTCATTTTGTTCTACAATGGCAGAAATTAATACCTTCTAAAACATGACCAGCATGCACCCAGAACCAAGTGGTATACTGTGCTAGTTCATTCTATGTGATTATATTCTCTCTTCATTCCCATTCTGCCCCCCTCTTTTATCTCATTTATGTTTTAGTGTCCAATGTTGGGGCTACAAGTATTGCTGGTTTATATAAATTTGGGACTGAGCATCTTCTAACATATAGAACTTAATACACTCTGAACCAAAAGGATGACACTCTAGGACCCCTTAGGTAGATTATATTCTCCCTCCACTATAACTTCTTTACCACCACCATCTCACAGTACCTCCTTTTTTTCTTCTCCATTCTTTTCTTTTTTCCTCTTTACTTTTGCTTTTTTTCCTCTGCTTTTTTTCCCTTTCTTTCTTCTTATTTGGGATTCTTGGCCTTCTATTTTTTACTACATTGTTTTAAAATTTGCTTTTCACTTTAGTGGTCCTTTTGTTTTGTTTTGTTCTGATCTTTGTTTGCATTTTCTGGTCTCTGACCTCATCAAAATCATCTAGGGTGAAATTTACATAGGTCATGGTTGATATTCTTGACTCAGCCCACTCATACAGCCACTCTGCACTGAGCAAAAGGACTAGAAGGAAGCGCTCACCACAAAAGAAAGAATCAGAAGTAGTACTCTCTGCCACAGAGTTACAGAATATGGATTACTATTTGATGTCACAAAGCCAATTCAGAAGCACAATTATAAAGCTACTGGTGGCTCTGGAAAAAAGCATAAAGGATTCAAGAGACTTCATGACTGCAGAATTTAGATCTAATCAGACCAAAATTAAAAACCAATTAAATGAGATGCTATCCAAACTGGAGGTCCTAACGATGAAGGTTAATGAGGTGGAAGAAAGAGTGAATGACATAGAAGACAAATTGATTGCAAGGAAGGAAGCTGAGGAAAAAAGAGAAAGGCAATTAAAAGACGATGAAGAAAGGTTAGGGGAAATAAATGATAGCCTCAGAAGGAAGAATCTACATATAATTGGGGTTCCAGAAAGTGCTGAGAGGGCCAGAGGGCCAGAAAGCATATTTGAACAACTCATAGCTGAGAACTTCCCTAATTTGGGGAGGGAAACAGGCATTCAGATCCAGGACATAGAGAGGTTCCCCATAAAATCAATAAAAACCATTCAACACCTCAACATTTAATAGTGAAACTTGCAAATTCCAAAGATAGAGAAAATCCTTAAAGCAGTGAGAGACAAGAGATTCTTAACTTATATGGGGAGAAATATTAGATTAACAGCAGACCTCTTCACAGAGACCTGGCAAGCCAGAAAGGGGTGGCAGGATATATTCAGGGTACTAAATGAGAAGAACATGTAGTCAAGAATACTATATCCAGCAAGACTCATTCAGAATAGAAGGAGAGATAAAGAGCTTCCAAGATAGGCAGAAACTGAAAGAATATGTGACCACCAAACCAGCTCTGCAAGAAATATTAAGGGGGACCCTGTAAAAGAAAGAGGAAGCCCAAAGAAATAATCTACAAAAACAGGGACTGAATAGGTATTATGATGACACTAAATTCATATCTTTCAATAGTTACTCTGAACATGAATGGGATAAATGATCCCATCAAAAGATGCAGGGTTTCAAACTGGGTAAAAAAGCAAGACTCATCTATTTGCTGTCTACAAAAGACTCATTTTAGACCTAAGGAAACTTCCAGACTGAAAATGAAAGATTGGAGAACCATTTACCATTCAAATGGTCCTCAAAAGAAAGCTGGGGTAGCAATCCTCATATCATATGAATCAAAGTTTATCCCAAAGACTGTAGTAAGCGATGAAGAGGGACACTATATCATACTTAAAGGGTCTGTCCAATAGGAAGACCTAACAATCATGAATATTTATGCCCCTAATGTGGGAGCTGTCAAGTATATCAATCAATTAATAACCAAAATAAAGACATACTTAGATAATAATACACTAATAGTAGGAGACTTCAACATGGCACTTTCTGCAAATGACAGATATTCTAAGCACAACATCACCAAAGAAACAAGAACTTTAAATGATACACTGGTCCAGATGGATTTCACAGATGTATATAGAACTTTACATCTGAATGCAACTGAACACACATTCTTCTCAAGTGCCTATGGAACTTTCTCCAGAATAGACCACATACTAGGTCACAAATCAGGTCTCAACCAATATCAAAAGATTGGGATTGTCTCTTGTATATTTTCAGACCACAATGCTTTGAAACTAGAACTCAGTCACAAGAAGAAATTTGGAAGAAGCTCAAACACATGAAGATTAAAGAGCATATTACTAAATGATGAATGGGTCAACCAGAAAATTAGAGAAGAATTAAAAAGATTCATGGAAACTAATGAAAATGAAGATACAACCATTCAAAATCTTTGGCATACAGCAAAAGCAGTCCTAAGAGGGAAATACATTGCAATACAAGCATCCCACAAAAAATTGGAAAAAACTCAAATACACAAGCTAACCTCTCACCTAAAGGAACTGGAGAAAGAACTGCAAATAAAACCTACATCAAGCAGAAGAAGAGAGATAATAAAGATTTGAGCAGAACTCAATGAAAGAGAGACCAGAAGAACTGTAGAACAGATCAACAAAACCAGGAGTTGGTTCTTTGAGAGAATTAATAAGATAGATAAACCCCTAGCCAGCCTTATTAAAAAGAAAAGAAAAAAGACTCAAATTAATAAAATCATGAATGAAAGAGATCACAACCAATACCAAGGAAACACAAACGATTTTAATAACGTATTATGAGCAGCTATATGCCAATAAATTAGGCAATCTAGAGGAAATGGATGCATTTTTGGAAAACCACAAATTACCAAAACTGGAACAGGAAGAAATAGAAAACCTGAATAGGCCAATAACCAGGGAGGAAATTGAAGCAGTCATCAAAAACCTCCCAAGCTACTAAAGTCCAGGGCCAGATGGCTTTCCAGGGGAATTCTATTAAACATTTAAAGAAGAAACAATACCTATTCTACTAAAGGTGTTCTGAAGGATAGAAAGGGACAGAATACTTCCACACTCATTTTACAAGGCCAGTATCACCTTAATTCCAAACAAGACCCAGACCCCACCAAAAAGGAGAATTATAGACCAATATCCCTGATGAAACAGATGCAAAAATTCTCAATAAGATATTAGTCAATAGGATCCAACAGTACATTAAGAAGATTATTCAACATGACCAAATGGGATTTATTCCTGGGATGCAAGGTTGGTTCAACACTTGTGAAACTATCAACAAAATAGATCACATCAAGAAGAGAAAAAAACAAGAACCATATGATCCTTTCAATAGATGCGGAGAAGCATTTGACAAAATACAGCATCCATTCCTGATCAAAACTCTTCAGAGTGCAGGGATAGAGAGAATGTTCCTCAGCATCTTAAAAGCCATCTATGAAGAGCCCACAGCAAATATCATTTTCAATGGGGAAAATTGAGAGCTTTTTCCCTAAGATTAGGAACATGACAGGGATGTCCCCTCTCACCACTGCTATTCAACATAATACTAGAAGCCCTAGCCTCATCAATCAGGCAACAAAAAGAAATAAAAGGCATTCAAATTGGCAAAGGAGAAGTCAAACTCTCTCTCTTTGCAGTTGACATGATACTGTACATAGAAAACCCAAAAGACTTCACCCCAAAATTGCTAGAACTCATAGCAATTCAGCAATGTGGCAGGATACAAAATCAATGTCCAGAAATCAGTGGCTTTCTATACACTAACAATGAGACTGAAGAGAGAGAAATTAAGGGGTCTATCCCATATACAATTGCACCCAAAATCATAAGATACCTAGGAATAAACCTAACTAAAGAGGTAAAGCATACATACCCAAAAAAACTACAGAACTCTTCAGTGAGGAAGATACAAAGATGGAAAAATATTCCATGCTCATGGATTGGAAGAATTAATATTGTGAAAATATCTATACTACCCAGGAAAATTTACACATTCAGTGCAATCCCTATTAAAATACCATGGACTCACAAAAAAAAAAAAAATAAAATAAAATACCATGGACTTTCTTCAGAGAGTTGGAACAAATAATCTTAAGATTTGTGTGGAATCAAAAAAGATTCCAGGGGAATATTGAAAAACCAGAGCCGGGGGCATCATAATGCCAGATTTCAAGTTGTATTACAAAGCTGTGATCATCAAGACGGTGTGGTACTGGCACAAGAACAGACACATAGATTAATGGAACAGAATAGAGAACCCAGAAGTGGGTACTCACTAATATTGACAAAATATTATGGTCAACTAATATTCGACAAAGCCAGAAAGAATATCTACTGGATAAAGGACAGTCTCTTCAATAAATGGTGCTGGGAAAATTGGATAGCCACCTACAGAAGAATGAAACTGGACCTCTCTTACACCATACACAAAGATAAACTCAAAATGGATGAAAGATCTAAATGTGAGACAAGATTCCATCAAAATCCTAGAGGAGAACACAGGCAACACCCTTTTTGAACTTGGCCATGGCAACTTCTTGCAAGATACATCTATGAAGGCAAGGGAAACAAAAGCAGAAATGAACTATTGAGACTTAAGACAAAAAGCTTCTGTACAGCAAAAGAAACAGTCAACAAAACTAAAAGACGACCTACAGAATGGGAGAAGATATTTGCAAATGACATATCAGATAAAGGGCTGGTATCCAAGATCTATAAAGAACTTACTAAATTCAACACCCAAGAAACAAACAATCCAATTATGAAATGGGCAGAAGATATGAACAGAAATTTCACCAAAGAAGACATACGCATGGCCAACAAGCACATGAGAAAATGCTCAGCATCACTTGCCATCAGGGAAATACGAATCAAAGCAACAATGAGATATCACCTCTTACCAGTGAGAATGGTAAAAATTAATAAGACAAGAAACAAATTTTGGAGAGGATGTGGAGAAAGGGGAACCCTTTTGAACTGTTGGTGGGAATGTGAACTGGTATAGCCATTCTGGAAAATAGTGTGGAGCTTCCTCAAAGAGTTAAAAATAGAGCTACCGTATGACCCAGGAATTGCACTACGGGGGATTTACCCCAAAGATACAGGTGCAGTGAAAAGCTGAGACACCTGCACCCCAATGTTTATAGCAGCAATGTCTACAATAGCCAAACTGTGGAAGAGGCCTCGGTGTCCATCGAAAGATGAATGGATAAAGAAGATGTGGTTCATGTATACAATGGAATATTACTCAGCCATTAGAAATGACAAATACCCACCATTTGCTTTGACATGGATGGATCTGGAGGATCTTATACTGAGTGAAGTAAGTCAATCAGAGTAGGACAATCATTATATGGTTTTACTTATACAAGGAATATTAAAAAATAGTGAAGAATTACAGGAGAAAATGAGAGAAAATGAGTGGGGTAAATCAGGGAGGGTGATGAAACATGAGAGACTCCTAACTCTGGGAAATGAACAAGGATCAGTGTAATGGGAGGTGGGCGGGGGGATCAGGTGACTGGGTGACAGGCACTGAGGGGGGCACTTGATGGGATGAGCACTGGGTGTTATACTATATGTTGACAAATCTAACTCCAATAAAAAAATATACAAAAAAAATAACATATGCAGTCCAATTTATTTGATTTCCAAACAAGTTGAAATTATTAAGGTCTTATAACTTCATAAAGACGTCAAGGTTTATTAACGGTTTATTATTTATTTATTTATTTTTTATTATTTATTATTAATTATTTATTTATTTATAGGTTTATTATTTATTATTAATCAGTTTATCAAGCAAAGAGTACTAACGTCCACCCAGCAACTAAAGAGCTTGTAAAGATGAAGTTGCAAATGCATTATATTTCAGCTGTGGGGAAACTTCCCCAGGTATTCAAGAGCATATACAACAGTTTCTGTCTTGAGCTGATTGTTAAATAATGATGTCTTATGTTTGATACATAATTTGGTATCTTTTTGAAGGTAATTTGGAGTACAAAATTCTGAATAAAAAGATACAAAAACATGATGGTACACAACAAAATATATGGGATACTTGTGTGTGATACACAACTTTAGATCTCTCTCCATCCTTTATATCCATCAAATTCTTCACTATTTCTATTTTCTTAAGATGGCTTAGAAGATGGATGAGTACCCTTGGTTACCTCCTTTGGATGTTTTAGAGGGGGTTAGAATATGCAAGGAGACAGTCACTGGCAACAGGAAAGTCATTGACTATTGTTAATGTGCTCTTTCAAGTGTGTAATCAAGAACACACAAATCCTATGTATGGAATCAATTAGCGCATGTACCTGGACCAAATTTATACTAGTTGCCAAGACTCGTTTTCCACATAGACCAAAATTATTCATAAACCAGCATACATCTATAAAGAGAAGTGTACACTCAGCCAGGAGAATGAGGGGGATGCATGTGCAAATCCTAAGTAGGAACATCCCTTCACACATTTGTAATAATTAAGAGGGAGCGTTTTTGCCTTCATCTATTTTCCTGGCACCTGACAGGGGTAGAGTTGCTGACCATAGTTCTGTTACTCTTGTTCAAGCAGATAATCCATTGTAGATCCACAGGAAACATTGCCGTGAACATTGCAAAGGGAAGAATCAGGTAAATGCAATTTAGAGGATGAATTAAGCAGTTTGCGATTGAGTATGGAAACTCTGGGCCACTTCTTCAGTGGGTAGCTTTTTAAGATGTGTTAAGGTAGAAAAAGGCTTCTTAAAAACCATTTAGAGGCTTGAGAGCTTTTTCTTCTGTGCTTTATAGGTCAAATTATCCCAGAGTAGGGTGGGAGACAGTTACCATGTGCTTATTTGAGTGAACTGCAAGAATGTCAACATTTTTCTATATGCTTCTCCTGAAATACACTGTTTTGTAACCTAGCCTTCAGCTAGGTTGTGTTTCAGCTAGGCGGTGTTTAGCACCGCCTTCAGCCCAGGGCCTGATCCTGGAGACCCGGGATTGAGTCCTACATAGAGCTCGCTGTATGGAGGCTGCCTCTCTCTATGTATCTCTCATGAATAAATAAATAAAATCTTAAAAATATAAAAAGGAGCCCTGGAATTATTCCCACTACGAGGATTCTCCTTACTTTATAAATTAAAAATGAACCCAGGAAAAATGCCAAAAAAACAAACAAACAAACAAAAAAAACTATCTTAAATAGAGTCATTAGACTATTAAAAGTTTTATGTACTTGAACTCAACCTGAGTTACATGTCTACCAGGAGTTCCTGACTTGGGGATACTTGCCTGGATATTTCTCTTTCTTGTCCTCCATTGCCATTTTATGCCTTTTATTTCTGTATAAATTTGTGATTTAAAATTTTTAGTAAGGATGGACACCTAAGGAATGATAACTTGTAAGAGATAGCCTCCAAAATAACCAATCCCATTTGTGCAACATTCGTTGTCTATTCATCCTATTCTTCTAATGGGTTATTGCTTTCTTTTAAATACTGTTTCTCTTATGTAGTGTTTCAACCTAGTTTTAGTGCCATCTGGCCAAGGCTATCCTGAATTAAGTGTTTAGATTTTTGTGCATTTTATGTTTTCTTTTTAAGAAGTCATAGGGCCTATAATTAAATCACTTTTAAAATCTTAAAGTAATTACAGTGTTCTGATTATTGCCCATATAGAAATATCTCCTACCAAGTCTCTCCCATTTTGTGACAGTTCTATACACTAGCTCACAGACTCACAACTAATTTCTCACTGTTGTGGGTATTTTTTTTTTTCAGAATTTAAGTTTACCTACAGCAACTAATAATTACATTAATTACAATAACTACATTTCTCTTTTTTTAAATATCCAGAGTCTGCAATGTGTGCATGGATGCAAAAATAAACAAGTTAGGCCCGTTTCCCCTACTGCACGAACTTTCTGTCACTGACCAAACTCTTAAAGGGAGTCAGGTTTCTTATCTGGGGTCCATAGAGGAGTATCAGAGGGTATTCTGTCGGTGCCCTGAAATTCAGTGTAAATGTGTCCTATGTGAGAGTGTATATGGATTTATTAGTATATCAACTCACTACATGGCTGTGTGACTTTGAACAGGTTACTTAACTTCTCTCTGCTTTAATATTCTCAAAATTGCAGAAATAATCTTATAGGGCTGAAGTGAGGATTAAATGTGAGGATTTTATGGGCATGTAAAACCCATAGTACTGTGACAGGCATTCACTAAAGATTAGTAATTACCACTGTGTTCTCAAAAGAGTTAGTAACCACCATAGAGGTAAAAGCGACTTAAGGTATTTTGAGAATTACACTTTAAGGAGAAATACCAGTTCCTGAGTTGGGAAGTCACACTCAAACCTAATTCTCATAGAACTATTCATTAGCAAAACAGTGACACATATTCATAATGAGTGGAAAGGTCTGGGAAATAGGTCTAAAAATGTGGAAGGCCCATTTGTGTTGCTCCTGGATGGGAGAAAAAGCATTTACCTGGTTCTGGGCTAGTCCCCAGATGAAATACTTTCAGTCAGCTCCTAACCACTGTGCCATCTAAGCTTGCCTTGAAGCCCTGAAATAAATGTGCGGGGTGATAGTTTAAATTGCAAATCTACATTTGTGGATGCTTTCTCAGCATTATCTTGTCAGCATGTAGAAGTCAAAAGTTACAAAAACAACGAGATTCTGCATCTTTTAATGAAAGATAAAACAACAATATAAACATACACAAATTTACAGAGAAGGGATCAACTTTAATACATTTGGAGTAAAAGGTGTTTCTTATTTAAATATGGTATAAAAATAAATGCAAGAAACATCAACCGAGAATGTACAGACAACAGACAAAGACATGAGCTTGTTTCTGACTATGAACACATTGGTGAAAATGAAACTTTCTGTGCTAATTTATTGTTTAATAAATGTGAAGCCATATGTATACTTATTGATATATGTTTTTTCTTTTACAATTCTTCCAGTTTTTGACAGTGAATTTTCAGTGAACTGTGTGTCTAGCAGAAGTTTTAAGAGCAAGAGAAAGAAAAAAAAAAGGTTTACTTCACTTGAACTCATCAAAAAGGAAAAGACACAGATCCAGCTTAATACAAGGAGAAAGTAAGCAGACAACATTTTGAAATGGAGGCATTGAGATGGTAGAGTCACTTGGAATGGCAATGCCTTAATGTACACAAAGAGAACAATTCAGGTCCTTTGCTCATGCAACATCTTGGTCTAATGTCCTCTGCTCCAGGTAACAACAAAGAGCTACAAAGTATATGCAATGACTCCAGTCTGCTTCCATGCTACAAGATGATCCTTTTAGTAAGACTGAACGAGGCTTGTTAACCTCTTTGAGGTGAGAGATTTCCCCTGAGAAAAAGAATATAAAACAAAGGGGGGGAAAAAAACAGAGTATGATCACTGAAAACCTGCTTATGAGTAGCATTTATTTATTGCAGCTGAGTTTTGTGCACAGGTCAAAACAAAACCCTTTAAGTACATCTTAGTTCAAACTTTCTCTTAGTTCAAACACATTAAACAAAATGACTTCCACCCGCCCACCCCTCTACCCACTTCCTCCCCACTGCAAACAGACTGATGGGTTCACAGCACAGATTAGCAAATAATAAAACATGTCCATAAACATTTCATCAAGGCTTAGCAATGATGCAACACCTAGATTTGCAACTGGTTATAAACATGTTAAAACAAACCTTAGTAAACTGCTTTAAAAGGTAGCAATGTGAATGCATTCTAGTTCAATTGCTGGAATTAGTGTCATGTTTATAAATATCTAATTATGCAGAAAATATTATTTTAATTAAACAGAATTAATTTTTAGAGGTGTAATTGATAGAAATTCAAGATTGGGCTTGTCCTCCGTCCTACATGGTAATGGAGAAAATAATGCCAATTATACATCTACAGATAAAATTCTATTTGTTCTCTACTTCAAACCATAGACATCTCCCTATCTTTTTCCACCTGATTTCCTCCAACCCCAACCCCAGAAAAATTCCATATATTCTGATTCCATATATTGTGTTAATACCTAGAGTCCTAGAGTACATATTCACTCTTTTGAAATTTTGAAAGCTGACATTGTCCCTGTTAATACTAGTACTCTGGAGAGAAAAAAATTTGAATTTCTGATCAGGGTTGCAGATCCTCAATTTGTGGTTTCTGTTTCATAGCTCATTTTATACATTCTAGTAATAAAAGTAAGATGGTCATCCACATATTTGAATGGAATTTGTCTTTCTGAGTGGATAAAATAATAAGGTAAAACCAAGAGATTTTTTGAGAAATATAATATTTTATTAATAAATTAGTCATAACAATAGTCTTGATTCACTACCTAATATGAGAGTTTGATAAAAGGGAATGTGGTATTGGAAAGAGATTATCACTCATGGCCATGTTTTGGGAAGAGAGCAATATGTTTAAGAAGTGATCAATAATTTCAAAATCAAGCTTTCTTTACACACTTCACAGTAACTGACAAGGGCCCTGTGGCTGACATGAATGGGAGCAATGAAAACCAAGCACTATTTTCTTTTAATAGAAATAAATAGGCTATTATCTAATTATACTATTACTATTATTGTTTTTATTGTTATATGCTTTCTCATTAGGATACTGACACCCAAAGTCACTGTTCTGACTCTAAAAAGGCATAAAGTTGCTAATGAATTGGAATCTAAAATTATACTGCTTTTCCATCCCAAACCTGGACAATAGATTGATTAAATAATGTTGGAATCTAAAAGCTACCATCCTACATTTGAAGACCACACTATTTCCTACATTTACTACTGTATTCATTTCTTGTGCTGTTAATATAAGTGTGTACATGAGTTTATATATATTTCTTCTGAGAAATAGTAATGTATTTTTAAAAAGAGTTTACTGTTTCTAATGCCATTTGTGGGCTGGAGAAAATGCCATATTGGTTGAGGCGTAAAAGTGAATGCTTATATGGCAGAGGAGGAGGGGAAAGATGCTGATATAAAATTGTTATTTCTAAAACTGCAGATTAGTGTGATTTGTTAAAAACTATTGGGAAGAAGTGTGAAATAGTCATGTTGAAATAGTCATTTGAAATTCATATAATCATTTTTTGTTTGGACTGTGAAAACCAGTGTCATTTTTGTAAATCTAATAAATATTACCATGGCTCTCTTTCTACAGATTTTTGAAATATCTTTGATGCTATTAGTACTTGGCCTGGTATGGGTTTCATTTAAAAGAGGGTGAGGTACAAGGTTAGCTTGACAGGCTGTTGTCCTAGGAGGTAATTAAAAAATACTCATTCATGGAACTTCACAGAAAAGCACAGGCTTATAGTCAACCTGGGGATTTATGATGATAGAAAAACAAATAAACAGAAATGGGAAACAGTCACACGATGAAACACTGTAGGTGATAAGGACTGACCAAATATGTAATAAGGATATTTGTTATGTGCATTGAGAAAACTAAAGGGCAAATTTGGGTATAGTTAACAGTTTAAAAAAAATTACATGCCCCAGTCTAGGATCAAAGTAAATAGCATGGGTGCCCATTAGTAATGTGGATTTGAAGATCTAGATCATTGGGATCTGTTCTGTAAATCCCGTGAAAAGCCTGCCTTATTTACATACTGGGGAAAAAATAGGCACTATTCTAGTGCACAAGGAAATACAATTGCTTACTTTATTGGCAAACCTTATATTAAAAAGAACACTCATCCTTTCTTGTAGTTAGGGAAGTGTGCATTTACATACCTGTTGTTTTGTAAAACTCCTTTTCAGTGTAGTTCCTGTGGAGGCTGTATGCAATCAGCCCCTGCCAATTAACTTTTCATAATTTTCCCAAGTTGAAGAATTTAAGAAATTTTTGTAGCTAGGTTCTAAAATCTTAATTCTGGAAACAGAGGGCTAAAAAAATCCTTACCAATTAATTTTTTTTTTTTACTAAATTGCTTACAACTGAATTCTCTATGAATAGTATTTATTTTTAACCAAATCACTATGTATGTGTTATGTTGTTTATACCTTTTCTTGTCAGATTCTAAAGAAAAAGGATTATATTGGAAACAGCAATCCATAGAGAAAGACAAAGACAGAAACTCGGAACAAAACAAGACAAAAATTCAAAATTCTATGAGATTTTGTAATATCCAGTCATTGGGCAAAAAGCTTAAAAAAAAGCAGCACATAATCAGTTTCAGGACAAAAATACAGCTCAGATTTTCTTGCATCTAAGTGAATGCAGAGCATCTACCTAATCTGCAATATAGTTATAAAAGCATATAAACAAAGAGAGTTTTCTGGTCTCTTACAGTAGAACTTGACTTCTTAAATGCTCCATAGAAATTTTATTATAGTTAGGAAAATATTCACCTCCCCCAACCAAAAAAAAAAAAAAAAAAGAAAAAGAAAAAAAAAAAAAAAAAAAAAGAAAGCCACCAGAACAAGCAACCTATGTGTTTGTTTTTAGCTCTTCCAAGGTAACTACCAATAGTTAAGAATTTAACATGATTTAGAAATTCTTGCTTTCTTTTTAATTTTATTTATTTATTTTATTTATTTATTCATGAGCAACACAGAGAGAGGCAGAGACACAAGCAGGCTCCATGCAGGGAGCCCAACATGGGGATTCAATTCTGGGACTTCAGGATCATGCCCTGAGCTGAAGGCAGATGCTTAACCGCTGAGCCACCCATGCATTTCTAAAGTTTTTCTTGTTCTTATTAAAGTAGTAACAGAAAGTTGACAATAAGGAGCTGTGAGCCAGCAGAAACGAACATGAAAGCCAGGCTCTTCCTTCCAGTCTGAGAGCCTGGGGCACTAGGGAGATGAAGGCCACTCTCCATCCTCCTTTCCTGCAGACACTTATCCACAAAAGGAGTGGAGATAAGCTGGATTTTCTTGGGCGATTAAGCCACTTGTTTTATTACTGTTGTAAAAACACACACATCAGTCTTTCCTGATCTATAGGACACCAAACAGAAACGAAGGGATAACATGTTTAGAAGAGGGCAGCCCTGGTGGCTTAGCGGTTTAGCGCTGCCTTCAGCCCAGGGTGTGATCCTGGAGACTCCGGATGGAGTCCCATCACGTTGGGATCAAGTCCCACCCACGTCAGGCTCCCAGCCTGGAGCCTGCTTCTCTCTGTCTCTCTGTCTCTCTAATAAATAAATTTAAAAAAAGAAAGTTAAAAAAAATGTTTAGAAGATAGTCAAAGAAAAGATTAAGGAGAAAAATAGGGGATTATCAGCATCTTTGGGATTAAAAAAATAGGTAACCTCTTAACTCTTGTACTCTCTTATAATTCCAACTTGTATGTTTCCTGTCCTTGCCTCCTAGTCTCTGTTTTGTGTTGCTGTAGACTCAGAAGTACATTCTAGAATGCCTGTAGGCTCCAGAGGCTCCAGAGGCTCCAGAGGCCACAGGCCAAGAACAGGAAAGTGCAAGTTTTGCCATCTCAGGGTCTGTTGTACGTGATCCAGTTGTCTGACCAGAGAGAGGCCCAGGCCCACTGCTACATGATAAGGTGCTGATTGCTTGGTGATAATGTGATACTGCTGGACTAGAGATAGGGAGTGCAATTAGAGGCACTGAACTTAAGGATACTGTTTGTTCTTTTACTCTCATGTTGAAAATGCCCTGCTTCACTTATAAATACTATCGCCTTTGCCTGGATTCCAAAATCTAGCTTTCCTGGCTTTTCAAACTGCCTGTTGTCACTCCACAGAATGAATGATTCTTTGGCCTTTGCACCTGATACTCTATCAGCTTGGTCACCTACCCATGTATCTACCTGTTCAGATTGTACTCACTTTTCAAAGATGACCTTCTTATCCATGTCCTTGCTAGAGCCTTCTAACTGCCCCCTAAACTCCTCTGGTGATTCTCTCTGGACTGTCTTGCCCAGAGAATCAGACCTCACATATTTATAAGCCATTTTGTATAACTCATTAGGTCAACTGGCTTGGTGAAACGATCAACAGCTGTTAAACAACATTTACATTATAGAATCCCTCAATACATACTTGATTCTTTGCCTGAGCTGATTGAGTTCCTCGGCTGAAATTATATTTAAAAAATAAGCTCCTGGAAACTAAGGTAACAAGACTCAAATATCTTGGGTTAAGTAACTTTTACCTTAAGGGAAGAGACACAGTGGAGTGACATATGGGGAATACTGGTCACACCCTAAATATAGACTAATTGACAGAATCTGGGCCTGTTTAACTCATTTTGCTTTGGTTGTTCCTATCAAGAACACTAGCTGGGAAGGTGTTAAGAAAGAATTGAAGCGAAAGTAGGTGTTTGGAAATCTCTTCCCTGCTGGAAATGGAACCAATTCTCCTGGGCAAACTTGTAGCTGAGTTTACTAAATGTGTGAATAATTTTAACAAAACTATGGAGAGTGTCAGTTCCTAGAAAGTTAAAGATAAGCTCAAATTCACTGGGTGTTATACTATATGTTGGCAAATTGAACTTCAATAAAAACAAATGAAAAAAAGATAAGCTCAAATTGTTGAGAAGAAGGAAGGAAGGAGGTACTATAGGTAAGGAGGTAAACTACAGATAGTTTGGGAGCTGGTATGTATAATGTGGAGCACTGAAAAAAATTCTATTATTATGTACTAAAAAGAGAGGGTTTATGAACATGTTTATATTTAAGTATCTATTACTAGCTTCCTGTTTAGACTGAGAAAGAAAACTTAAAGCCAAATACTTTCATTTCCTTAGCTTAAAATATTTAGAAAAAATGAGGAAAACATAGAAAAATATAGAGAAGAAATAAATGTTACTTGAATAGTTATTTATCTACTATGTATCCTTTTTTATAAAAATGTTTTAATTTCATTTTTTTACAAAAATGAAATTATACTGTGCATAGTATTGGCTTGTTATCATTAACAGACATCTTAAAATGATTATATTTTGGTCAATTATTCATGTTACATGTGTTTTCTAAAATATTGTTTTGTTCAAATTCATTGCATTCGCGGGCAAGATCAATTTAGATGCAAAAAAAACCAAAACAAAACAAAAACAATTTAGATAGATGCTACCAACATTAAGAAAAAAAATTAAATATTATAGAATAAATAGGAATATATCAAAGTGCATCACATATAATAAAGGAATGTACTGTTTCTGAAATGTTATTTTAGTTACACATATAAACACACACAAGCGTTTATATAGTAATACAATATATTACATATACATACAAACACAAACACATGCATTCCTATGTCAATGTGGGTGGAAAAAAGATGACAGTCACTGCTCTAAAATCTAATTTTTAATAACTGCATAATATTCCATCAGGTATATCTACCTTAATGTATTTAAGAAATTCACAATTTTACATTAAGGTTGTGTTTTATATTTTATATATGATGCAATGAATATTCTTGTATGCATGTAGGTTTTCTTAAGATTAAATTATTAACAGTTGAATTACTAACTGAAAGTGCAAGAAGAATTTTAAAACTTTTGACACATTCTGTAAAGTTTTGTTGAAAAAAGTGTTTAGAAATTCATATTCCTATTAACAGTGTATTAAATCACTGATTTACTTACCCCTTTTCTCACACTAGAAAAAAATACTAAAAATAAGCTACTTGGAGGAAAAAGTTATTTTGTTGCTTTTTAAATTATACTGGGCTACTAATGAAGATAGGTTTTCTGTTTGTTCTCTCATGTATTTATTATTTGTATCCTTTTAAAACTGTTCAAGTGCTTTGTTCATTTTTCTAATGGCACATTGTCCTTCTAATTCTTTGTTTGCAAATAACTCCTCATGTAAACTATGTTAGATCTGTGTCATGTACATGCTCATGGGTTTACCAGACCTGATGACAGGAGGTCACTAAAACAAAGGTTTATGGAATAAGATATGTAGTGCTCTTTCATGGTACCTCTGTAGCCAAGACAGAGAAGGGTGAGTTCATAACTAAACAAACAACTATCTTCACGGTGTGCTAGTTACTGGAGCAGTGGAAATCTGCCTTCCTCTCTGTTCTTTATGGCATTTTAATCAGTTATTTTCACCATTAAACTGATGTAGTTCTGATAAAATGTATGTATGATGCAAATTTGGCAACCTTGGTTAAAAGGCTGGGTAACAAAGAAATACTGTGAAAACTTATTTTATTTATTTTATTTTTTTAAAAGTATTTATTTATTTATTTATTTATTTATTTATTTATTTATTTATGATAGACATAGAGAGAGAGAGATTGGCAGAGACACAGGAGGAGGGAGAAGCAGGCTCCATGCCGGGAGCCCGATGTCGGACTCGATCCCAGGACCCCTGGATTCACGCCCTGGGCCAAAGGCAGGCGCTAAACTGTTGAGCCACCCAAGGATCCCTGAAAACTTATTTTATAAAGCTATAACTCACAAGATAGAGTTTAATGAAAAGAAGGATAAAAACCAAACTTAGATTAAAATAAGTAAACATTAAACCAAAATTCTAGCTGCAAAAGACAAGATTGAGGAGATCTCATTTCATGAGAAAAACAATTTTTTTTTAAAGGTTAAGTCCCAAATGACTCTCCATTTTGACATGGCTGCGTTAAGCTCGGGTGGGGGAACTGATGCAATTTTCAGGCTGGTTTGTAAAAGTTACATGACATGTTCTTTCCTCCTATTTCCTTTCCTATTGGAAGACATTATTCCCAATGTCTGTTGGTTGGGTTACATCTTGAATATTATGTTCAGTTATATTTTGGAGGACTATTCACAGACAAATGTAGGAAGTAAGCAACTAAGATGATAAAAGAACAGGAGATTATTAAATTAGAAATATTAGAAATACACTTTCCTGTGCAAGTCTCATTCAGATTTAGTTTGATAGCAATTTTTAAGTGTTTATCTAGTTTTATTGTGTTTAGCTTAGTTTTCATAGGAACATCTATTTTTCTTTTCATACTCAAATTTCAGCAGCTAATATATTTAAGTAAATTATGTAATTACTATCAATTCAGTAATTATAAACTGAACATGGGAACAAACACAACTGACTCTTCATCATATAATTCAACTGGTGGTTGCAAAATGGTATGGGCACAACTGGAGAGTAGCCTCTCAGCTGTGACAGTGTGCCCTTGGCATCTATCACTGGAGAGAAGAGAGCATCCATCAGTTAGTCTAGGGCAATGGTTTTCAGAGGTTAGTATCAAAGCCAGTAGGAATAGATAGTATCACTTAAGAATTAGTTAAAGATGAAAATTCTTGGATCTCACCAGAAAAATAGTAATCAGACCTCA
Source organism: Vulpes vulpes (assembly GCF_048418805.1). Classification (NCBI taxonomy): domain Eukaryota; kingdom Metazoa; phylum Chordata; class Mammalia; order Carnivora; family Canidae; genus Vulpes; species Vulpes vulpes. Next base: position 128,129,356 of record NC_132792.1, on the reverse strand, counting down.
TAAGAGGCAAGAGGTTTAGCAATCTGTCTTACCACATGTTTCTGCTGCAGTCAAATGTGAGAACCACTGATCCCTGGTAAGGAGAGGTCCGGTAGGAATGCTTCTACCTGGATCACAGTTTGTAAACATTATTTTGTTCTGACATGTTTGTAACAAATGCAAATAGGGAAAGAAAAAGAGGAGGGGGTGGAGAAAATGATTCTGGCTCAGTTTATCTGTGATGAAGTTGTGAAATATGTGTTTTCCAAGTCCCTGGCGATTTTGAGATATGGGATATGGGTAGTTGACACACAGAAAAACAATGAGTTAGAGATTTTTAACTAAAGGAATTAAAAGGAACACTTGAGAGGAGTTGATATAATCACACCTTCAAGTAATTTGACAGCTATCTAGATCTAGATGAGTGCTTGGTTTATTCTGTCCTGTTCTGGAGACAGAAGTAGGTTCATTATATGGAAGTTACAGAAAAGCAGATTAGGGTGAAAATAAGAAGTGAATTTCTAGAAGGTGGTGTGTAGTGTCTGCAACATCTAGGGCTCCCACATCTCTGGAGTTTGGGAGACAGCAAATGCTAGATGCCTACTTGTCACTGAGTCCACAGAAGAGGTTCACACAATGGGCTGGAAGCTGGACCTGCAGGAATTGGAGCCTCTACATTTTTTTTCAATTTGGAGGCTCCAAAAAATTCATCTTTCTCAGTATCTTCACAAAGTACCTTGAAGACTTAACTCTTAAAATTAGAAAGGATAAAGACTTCCCAACAGCCTTTACTGTCTGGTATTAGAAATATGTTCCTTCTAGATATTAATAAGTATATTTCAAGTGAATAGTCTTGATAATAGATGCCTGTATTCCCCTTTGTATCTCAGCCATGTCTACTGGGTAATTTTTTTTCTATTGCTGATGAAATAGATGGGAAAAGAATCTTTCATATCAAAGCAAATAAACTGAAACTACTTGATAAACCAAAAAATGGTAGAAATTTTCTTCAGAAACAATAGTCAGTGTAGTTTTAAAATGGTATTTTAAAATTCCAATAACTATCACAAGACTATCTTAATAATGGTCTTTTCTGGTTGGAATTACAGGTACAAGTATTGTATTTAGAGTTGTTCAATGTTTGTTCTTATTACTCTTAGATCCTGGCCATTGAAAAACAACAATGAAAAAAACAGCCATCAAAATGTGACACATAATGCAGAGGATATGGGATTTTGTCCAGTTTGGGCTTGCACTATGGTACTTGGCAAGTGCCTAAGAAAATGCAGGAGGGTGTCTGTAGAATTGAACATAATATATCTATATCTAAACATGTATACAATTTATATAAATATGTCTATTGTTTATGTATTTTAAATTGTTTATTTTACTTTTATTGCCTCTAAATACTAGCAAAAATTACAGAAAAGTAAAAATCACATGCATAGCTGGACATCAGCATAAAAATGGCTTTCTTTTCTTTCCTTTTTTTAATGGCTTTCTTTTCTGAAATATGTTTCAGAAAGGAATACCAACAACATGTAATGATGGTACATGTGCTTTAGAATGGGTAACTGAAAAGAAGAAATATATGACTTGGTGATGATACAGGGCTGCCTAGTAATGACATCATATCTAGAAATAATTAACATATGACATGTCCTCCTGTCTCTAGGTTCTCCTAATTTGTTTTCTACCTGCATCTTCTGCAGAGATGAAGATGGCCCAGTGTGTGGATCCAGGATACACGGTGTCTCCTTGATTACCTTCTTTTGTACTATGCTCCTCTAAGTTGGAGACCTCATAGCAATCCTTGCCTGCAACACCACTGCATTTGTCAGGTCCTCAGAACTCTTTCTGGTTCTACCTTTGTCCCCTCTCCTTCAGAGCCATTCCCCAACTATACAGTAAGTGGGTCTCTTGCTTAGGCCTTAACTTTCTTTCTCCCTGCCTCTTCTGTGCTGCTTTAAGAGAAACGGTCATGATTTACATGAAGTAAGCTAGCAGAAAGCTAGTAGGAATATCTGTTCATTGAATAGTTACCTTTTTTTGAGAATGAACCAACTTAGGTGCACATGTTAGTGGTGTCCCAAAAGTAGTTATTTCCATTAATATCTTATCTGTTATGAACTGTAAACTTCCTAATAGCAGTGGCTATATCAGAATGTTTAAGCCATCAGAATGGCTTACAGCTATTATCTATGTATTCTAAGATAAGGAGCAAAGTGTCTGACCCATAGTAGATGCTTAATAACTGTTTTTGTTGTTGCTGTTGTTATTATTGGATTAAAGAATTCAATAGTGCTTGGATACATGGGTACTACTGGGTTATAAACCTGTTACATACAGCCTCCAGGATGGTTTCTAGCTACACAGGAAGCTGGGGCCTTGTAACCATTGGTGTAAATCCAAGGCCTCCAGTATATTAAAACAGTACTTTGGGAAATGCTATTAAACTTCTGCCTCTGACATATGTGCTAGCAACAGGGACATTTCCCACTGGGGACTTCCTACTCAGCAGTCTCAGATCATTCCCTAGAAACCCCCAGGGTTGCACTGGATGCTCCCTGACCAAAAACCACTATATACTCCACAGTTTATAGAACTTGAGTGGCAATTTAAGATCTAATGATGCTACTAGGGGAAAATAAAGATAAGTTGTCCAAACGAAATAGGCTACATAGTCTGATACATTCCACATCGATCAATTTACATCATGCTTCAGGGAACCTGAAATTGCTTTCTAAGCTAAGTTATCACTGTAAATAGTTTCAGTAAAAGAAGATGGATAGCCATATATGCCAACAACAAAATGATAAATGAGGTGAGTTTCAGGTCCATAAAAGAAAGAGGAGAAAATGGTTCATCCTTGAGCGGATTGATTTTAGGTTTTCTGATAATATCTATGGTGGGAAAGCCAATAACCAGTTTATAAATTATAGTTACCTAAGATGTTCTAGGAATTTTCTGTCACAGATCTCTATGAACATACCTGTAATCTCAAGCAACAAAGTCTACAGAACTCAACCAGAAAAAAATATGCACAAAGTTCTCCTTATGGAAATTCAAAGATGTACAGATATAAAATCAAAACCTACCCTCTCATAGTTCATAATCCTATCATGATAGACGTTTATGTGAAGAAGATTATCTGCTTCATTATGAGGGATGTATATGTAAATCAAGGATCTCACTAACTCCATGGAGGTCTTACTATATAATGCAACTTCATTAGTATAAACACAATGTAGAGAATGACCATTCTGAATACTGTAAGATTTGTCTCTACTTCATTGTGGTAGAAATTGCTATCAAAGGAAATGAAAGTAAAGATAGGCTGTAGTATAGTCAAAACTTAATCTATGTTAAATGAATGAATAATCTGGACCCAGTAAAATGGTATATAAAACAAGGATAAAAATGTAGCATATGAGTGGATCTTAGATTACTAGGTCAATTTTCCCTATTGGTATTATTCATGGTGAATAAAAATAAAAATGAACAAGTGGCAAGTGATAAGTTTATACATTTTCCCTTTAGGTGCTTTGGGATCCAACAAAGTTTATCTGCACGAATGTACCTGTAAACCCAAACAGCAAAATCTAGAGCACTTGACCAGAAGTGCCATGGTTTAAGCAGAGCCAGTGTCCACTCCAAATGGGGGTACACATGAATAGATTTGACACTGCATTGACCTACTCCTAGCATTGCTCACAGCTCATCTGGGGCTGTATTTCCCAAACCTGGAATCTGTATTATTAATGGGGTTGTACTGAAGTGACAGGGTGGTCTCAGTGTATAATCCTGATGGTTGTTAGGGTACCTAGAGAATATTTTTTCCAGGTGAATCACCACTTTAAGTCTGCAGGGAACCTTCAGGGAGGTGGGAGGGTGGTGTGAAGAAGGGGGCAGGGGCACCAGGGAGCGTGTGCAGAGAGTGAGGGACGGACAGATGCTCCAAAGACAGAGATCCTCATGTAGGTTGCTGAGGAGCAGATGCTTAGCTCCCAGAGAGGTGGTCCCACCTCTGATGGGAGACCTAGAGAATATTTTATGCTAGATTTCACATTTGATGAAAGCCAAGCTAAAAATCATTTAATCAGGACTAGAAACAACCCATAGGGTCATTGACTGTATCTTAAAAATATAATGAAAGACTTCATTATATAACAGAAACCTTCATACTGTTTTCCAGAGTGTCTGCACAAGTTTGTATTCCCACCAACAGTGTAAGAGGATTCCCTTTTCTTCACATCCTCGCCAACATCTGTTGTGTCTTGTGTTAATTTTAGCCATTCTGACAGGTATGAAGTGGCATCTCATCATGTTTTCGATTTGTAGGTCCCTAATGATGAGTGATGTTGAGCATCATTTCATGTGTCTGTTAGCCATCTCGATGTCTACTTTGAAGAAATGTCTCTATATGTTTTCTACCGTTTCTTAATTGGATTATTTATTGTTTGAGTATTGAGTTTGATAAGATATTTATAGATTTTGGATACTATCCTATGACCCAGCAATTGCACTACTAAGTATTTACCCAAAGGATATAAAAATGCTGATTTAAAGGGGCACATGCACCCTGATGTTTATAGCAGCATTATCAACAATAGCCAAATTAAGGAAAGAGCCCACATATCCACTGGCTGATGAATGGATAAAGACATTGTGAGATATATATGATATGGGTGGAGCTAGAGTATATTATGCTAATTGCAGTAAGTCGGTCAGAGAAAGATAAAAACCGTATGATTTACTTCATATGTGGAATTTAAGAAACAAAATAGATGAACATAGGGGAATGGCAAAAAAAAAAAAAAAAGAGAGGGGAGCAAACCATAAGAGACTCTTAACTATAGAGAACAAACTGAGGGTTGATGTAGGGGAGATGGGGAGAGGATGGGCTAGATGGTGATGGGCATTAAGGAGAGCACATGATGAGAAGAGCACAGGGTGTTACACTATATGTTGGCAAATTGAGTTTAAATAAAAAATTTTTTAAAAGACTTGAAAAAATAAAACCTAAATTTGTATTTTAAAAAAAGAATTTAATTAGATGTAACCAAAAAGAACATTCTAAAAGAACTAAGTGTTATATCTTTCACATTTTTTAACACTCCAAGCAAGTTACAGGATTTATATTTACATTTATTCTTATCTATATGCATACTAATCAATTATAGAGTTAAATAAAGATTTGATCCCAAAAGGTCAACTGATTTCAGGGTCAACTCAGTGCTTTTGTTAAAATTCTCTCACAGAGTTTCCACAACTTCTGGTAATTTGTGGCCATCTCCAGAGCACACCTCACCCATCAGGGCAGTGGAAATGGGATAACAAATGGTCATGATATCTTTTCTGTTAGTCTTTTAAAGGCTCTGCAGATACTGGGCTTCATTGAGAAAGGGTAAAATTTTTCCCTAAAAGCAACTGGATTATTGAGTTCCTGGGAGTTCAATAACGAACACTCTCTATTTCTCATTTCTCATTTTCTAGCCCAGAGTGTGGCTGATTTAACTTCCCCTTCACACCAACTGAGGAGAGGAAGTGAGTAGTACTGCCAGCACTTGATTTATGAATTTTGGTTGAAGGCATGGACAATCAATCCTCATAGCCTGTTTTCCTCGTATTTTCTGTGTGTTCTACTTGAGGTTTGTGTGGCAGGCAGATGTCATGAGACTTTAGTGGTTGCAGAAATGGGGTCAGATTTGGTGATGGAGACATCAACTTAATAACATTTAAAGGCATGAGAGAACAGTAAATCTTGAAAGACTTTACCCCTAAGGTCTTATCTGATGACAAGGAAAACAAAATAATAAAAAAGTAAATCACAGGAAATGAGATGTCTTGAGACAACAGGGCAAGGTGAAGGTATTATACAAATATGAGTTTTATTTATCCTTCCAGTGTTGGGCATAATGAACGAAAATGAGTAATCAATAGAGTAATGAATTTAAAATCAGAATTTGCTTCCAGTTCTGAGTCTTATACTCAACAACTGAGTGATACTGAGGATCTCATCTTACTATTTCTTAATTTGCTCATCTGTGAAAGGGTAGTGGCACCTGTCTGGTCATCTCCCAAGACTGCCATGTATGTAAACAGCAACAACAAAACAAAACAAACAAAAAAGAATGTCTTTGGAACACTGCAAAATGCCATGCAACTGTTAACTGTTTATTATAATTATTCTCCAAGGTGCTGGTAAGAGTTTGTTACTCTCAGTAACCAACAGAAGTTCCAATGGTATTGAGAACTGTCTAGCAAAAAATTTTTTATCTCGTATGTAACAAAACAGCGATGCTATTAAGCTATTAAATATTGCTATTGGAAGAATATTAAAGAGCAAAGTGTTCAATGGAAAAAGAAAGAATTTGGGAAAAATGAATTTTGGGTCAGTGTCAGCTCCTTTAAGGCTGTGTGATTCTGGGCAAATTATGCACCTCCTCTGACTCTTCAGTTTTCTCACTGAGAAAATGAGTATAATAATATGAGTATAACAATAATAATACAATAAAATGGGTATAATAATACCTAACTTGCAGGGTCAGATTATATTAAGTTAGGTAAGATAAAGTTCCTAGGGCAGAGCCTAGTTCAGTGGCAGGCACTCAGTGAACATGAACTATTATGATCTCAGTTTGCCATGTTCTTTTCATAGTCTACATACTTATTTACCTATATGTTCCCTACTTTATTTCTTTTTTGAATAGTCTGTCCTGTAGCCTCCCTGTAATTTACCAGACTAACCTGCATATAGGAGTCCTTTAAAATGTTTATTTAAACTACAAATTTCCTTCATTATGTCTACCTGGTCATAATAAAATCACTCATCCTTCATCTTGTGTAAGAATTACTTTATTGATCCTGTAAAGATATCCTATTCAATTTATTATGTAGTACTTAAATAATGCTGACCATAAAAGTGATCATAAACATGGAGCAAAACAAGACCAAGGGAAAGTAAAAAAAGAAATAATAGAAAGAATTAAAGGGAACTTTAAATAGAAACTAACCATCCTAAGATTTAATGTTGTATAATACATCAATTTTTGTTTTTGTATATAGATAATTTTCAGGATAGACACTTACTTCTCATGACTCATAAATATATTTGTTTGTATTCTATTGAGGGAATCAGAGAGATTTTCTAAATTCCTTACTCCATCTCTTCAGAAGTATGACAGAAACAAAATATTCAATTAAAACTATTAATTTTTGTTTTCCTGGATGGAAAAAGTGACCGTGAACAATGGTGTCTGAAGATTATCTGTAACTTATTTTCATGTTGTATGTAGATGTGTGAAAGAAGATGCTACACAACTTCTCTTTCTCCAGTAATTCCAGCCTTTTCTCCACTTCCCCTTAAAAGGATGGTTGCCCTTCTTGTTCTAGTGAAATCCAATATGTCCAGTTAAATATAATTTCCTCTGAGAATTCTCACCATTATCTGTGGGTGTTTCCTCCCTACCCCACCAAGTAGAAATAGTTTATCTTTCTCCCGTGTGTCACATCTTGTTTATACCTCCAGGCTCCTTAGCAGTTAAATTCTCTACCCTCTACATGCTCCTGAGTCATAGCACAATGGCTGGAATATGGCTGTCATTTCATGTATGAATTTTGACTGAAGGCTGTAGATGATTGAGCCTGTCTTCCCCTTATTTCCTAGCTTTTCTTAAAGTTTGCAGCGTGTGACAATGGGGTACTATTTTAAGAGTTGGGGAAGTTAGAATTGGGGATGGTGTTGGAGGAAAGACAACCATTTTGCTTCCCTTTTCCATCTTCCTTATGTTGTGTTATTATTTTAAATTATACCACAGAAACTTCCATTCCAATCTTTAAAACAATATTCTGTCAGCATTATGTTAGAAAGGTACGAATTTAGAAAAAAATTCTTAAACATTGCACAGACCACTGTGCAACAGCCTTATGTCTACTTTCTCCAGAAAAATCTTGAAGCTTTTTAAAAATATTGTCTTTATCTTCCCATAGTGACTTATGAAGCATGTTTAGGAAAATTTTATTTTAAAGGTCAGAGATTCCAATAAAGCCAGCCAAAATTTTGTGAAGTTTATAGAGTGATTAATTCCTGGAGTCCTTCATTTTCCAGCCCTTTAATTTGTGCAATCACATTGAATGTTCAAAGCATATACTGCTTTTTAAACTCTTTCAAATACTCTGTGCCGAGTCACAACTGGCAATTCATAAATAGAAATGATTAACATTCCCCACCACAAAGATCCTTGAAGGAAACTAAAAACAAAAACAGCATCTTTGTTGAATCCAATCTGCTTACATTTCAACACACATAACTCCACTTAACTGGCCATCACAGCAAAAGCCACAACACACACACACACACACACACACACACACACAGCAGCATGGAGCTAACCACACAACTCAACAGACAATGCAGACAAACTTGAGTATAAACCAAGATTTTTCTACCTCTTTTCATAACAGGTTAGTGCTGGCCCTCAGTGTTGGTGTACAGTTTTTATGGCATGGGAAAATAGGGATGTTTCTGCCCTATAAAAATAAATGTGTTGAAGGCTTTAGTTTGAATTTATACAACGTCAGAAAGTTCCAAAGGCACTGGCACAATACAAAAAGAAAAAAAAAAGAATCCCACAAACAAATATATCACCAAAATATCACCAAAACACACGGCAAGATACTAGGAAAACAGTAGTAGGAAAACTACTGGTTTCCTGGATGATTTATGCAACAGTTTTCAACACCTTCCTGAAAAATAAAGCATAAGAGAGGCATGCTGGTGGGTCTTTGGTGGGGCATATCTTGTCACCGACCACCATTCATACCAAGTTTTTGGCTTTAAACTGCTCATTAGGTCATTTTCTCCCTGCAGAGGTAAAAAGCACAGAACCCTCATTGTTCTTTATCTTTTAAGCCTTAGGAAGGGCTAAGAGAAAGAGCATGTAGAAATGCATGCACTATTTTTAAGAAAGGGATAAATAGAATAAAAATTAAAATACAAAAAATAATCATTTCTTCATTTTATATGTCATAATATACACTTCTTTCCAAACCTTAGTTTGATACATGTGGCTTTTCATGGATGACATCTTTACTCTAGAAAGAGTTGGGACAGAAACATAAGCAGGAAGCACAAAGTTCTGAATTTGAATAAAGTGAGCGATGGGGCTAGAAATTGGGAAACTTTCCCAATTGGACTTAATGATTTCTAATTCCTCAAAAAAATAAAACTTACCACATTCTGTGCAAATTTCTCAAAAGATGTTCTGCGATCCATTGAGTGTTCCGACTTACATGAGTGGGGTGGGATGGGGCAAAGGGAAATAGGAAACATAAATAAAAAGAAAGCAAAGAAAACAGAACAGAAAAAGACAGGACGATGAAATGATGCGACAGCAAATCCATGTTCTAAATCACAGGGACCAGGAAGGTAGAAAGCTGCCAAGGAAGGATTCTAGATACAGGGCATAGCCTCTGTTTTTATGAGTACTTTTATTTTTAATACCAAAATGCTTCCTATGCAAATAAAATGGCATGATTTCAAGCAAAATCAAATGACATTGAAATGAAATAGATATGTGAAGGTTTTACGCTGATGTGTAAATCCTACATATTTGAAAATCTAGTGGAATATCTTCCAAATTTCCTCATAATTTTCTGTTTGGACTAGATTTCTGTTGCTTACATCGATTCTGTAGAGGACTGCTGTCCAACAGAACTTTCTGAAAAGATGGGAATTTCATTCTATGTTGTCCAGTATTTCAGAAGCCTTTAGCTGTGGCCACTGAGCACTTGAAATCTGGCTAGAATTTTATGTGCTTGTAATTAATTTAAATTTAAATGTAAATAACCCATGTGGCTAGTGGCTGCTGTACTAAACACCTGCAATGAGAGAGTATCTGCTTCCAGCTGCAAAGGCCATGGACTTTGAATAATCCCATTAGCCTAGATGACAATCATGAATCACACAAAATTACAATTTAATCTCAAAATTTCAAGAACTTATGGACTATTTTAACATTAAAAATAATGAAGAGTGTTGATTTTTATATTCAGATTTTCCATATCCTGCTTTATTGTTTATATTGATTATAAATATTAATTGAATAATGAGGTATATTGCCACTCTTCCAAAATGTTTGGCTACCTTGTTATGTGTGTAAAATTTATCACTTAGGGATACTAAGAAGTCCAGGATAAATGCCAAGTTAAAATATTCTGAAGCAACCATTATATATAATATAGCTGTTTTGACAACTGTTTTGACAGCTATTCTTGAAAAAAATGAGTCTATAGTTAATTATGGGGCATGTGGCTAAAAATATACACTTAAGCTTACTGGAAAAAGAAAACCTTCTTCAAGTTTTTGACCTAATGATGTTGTTCCTTCCTTTTCATTATTGTAATTTTTATTTCTTTAAACTAGACATACAGAAGACTAACATGAAACAAGAAAACAGCTTCTAAAAAACGTTGTAAAGCATGAACATCTGCAGAAACAAACAAAACAAAAAAGAAAATAAGCAATTAACAAACAAAACAAAAACACCTTAAATGGCCCTTATAAAATGCAAAGGTTTGGGGAAGGTCTTGGAGTGTGTTCACTTACCATTTGTCCAATACCCTGGGTTCAGCAGAGGGAACCACTCCATATAATTATAAGTGAGAACCAGATCGAAAAAGGTCACAAAGAACCAATACCTTTTTCTTTGCCTGTAGAAGCTCTTGATAGGCACTGGATCTTATAAAACGTGGGTATGAATCACTTTTCATCAATTTGTAAATGTGCTCCTAAAAAGAAATAATGGTTGAAGTGCTTCTTTATTATTTCTCAGGGAAAATAAAATACTATGATAGGAATATAGGATATGGTCCAAAAACAAATCTGGAGGCAGCTAAAGTTGACAATGTTAATATTTTGTGTTTAGAGAACACCTAAATCTTCAAATTTATTGTTTTATTCATGGATCAATATTTGAACTGGTTTGAGAGCTACAGAGGAGAAAAATCACATCCAATCCTTTAAAAAAAATGGAATTCAGTTAGTGGAATGTCATGAAATAATTTTAATCAAGTGGTTGATTTATATAGGTCATTTGAGAATATAAATCTGCTCTCTCTTAAAGTTATTCCAGGCCAAAAGTGAATGATGTGAAGTCAAGATTGAGTAATCATCCTAGATACCTTTGGCATCTACATATTCTTGGAGGATGCAGACTTACCAGATGAGTCATCTCTTTGGTGCAAATTATATGGAAAATTGTCATCCATGTCCACTTTGGGCCAGAGCACAAGTCCAAAAATAAGTTTTGGGATATTTAATTGCTAAATCTCCTGATTTGTATGCTTTTTAAAAAACTCCTTCAGTGACAGATTAGGTAAATATTTAAAATTTAATCCTAATCAGTCTGCAGCGCTCTATCTTGAGGATGAAGATTGGTAGATGAAGAAGTCAAGGGAAAAAATGTATTCATCCAATTCACTGCTAGCCCAATCGAGGTAGATTCTGCTCTCGCCCACTGCAGCTCAATGGAGCATAAAAACTCCTTCATCTTTCTAGTCTAGTGAAATACCAGTTAGATGCAGAGAGTATCCTGGATGTCCCAATCTCTCTTTGTTTGCAGAAAATATATATTTTAGGAAATGACTCACTTCCCTGATCTCAAACATACTGGCAATAATCTGGATTTACTCTTGCTCAATATTTAGCCTAAGGCTCATCTCCAAGAGTATGGTACATTTGGGACCCTATCAGAATTTGTTGTTGGAAAAGTGGGGTGATGTCCTATTTTGGAGTCAAGCTTTTTGGGATTCAAATCTTACTGTGCTCAAGATCTGCCACTTACAGACATATACATTTAGGCCAATTTATTCATCTTTCCGACTCTCATTTTTTTAATACATAAAAAAGGTTGTTGTGAGGCCTAAAGCCCTTACATTTAGCAAAGTAAGGGAGTTATCCATAGTAAGTGCTCAGATCTGCTTGAATATATGTCAGTCACACTTCTAATGCTTGCCTATATTAGTAAATTTAATCTTCACAAAACCTCAGTGAGGTTGGGAATCATTACTAGTTCCATTTTAAATATGAAGAAGAGGACACACAACAGAGCTCTGTCTAGAACTCAGCCAATGATGACTCTAGAAACGGCTTTCTTAGCCATTACACTGGGTCTTTTCTCAAATAATGCCAGGAATTTCTATTACTATATTTTTGAAGAAGAGGTTAAAAAAAAAACTAGCAAAAACTGGAGTTAAATAGCTGAACTTAACTGAAAAAGAAGTGCAGGGTCAGGTGGTAATGTTTTCTGTAGAAAATTATGCCTTTTCATTTTAAAAAAGATATTTATTTATTTATTTATTTATTTATTTATTTATTTATTTATGAGAGAGAGAGAGAGAGAGAAAGAGAGAGCAAGCACAAGTGGTGGGGAGGGGCTGAGGGAGAGGGAGAAGCAAACTCCCTGTTGAACAGGGAGCCTGATCCAGGACTCCATCCCAAGACCCTGGGATCATGACCTGAGCCGAAGGCAGATGCTTAACCAACAGCCACCCAGGTGCCCTATGCCTTTTCATTTTATTGAACGCCTAATAAACAAGAATATTTTTAATGCCACAGATAACAAAGAAATGTTCCTTTTAGGACTTTAGGAAGGTTAACCCAAACATTTTATACATTGTTGGCTCTAGAAAAATGTTTGAAATTTTATCTTGAACTGAAAGGAAGATAAATCAACAGAGAAGTAAGCAACAGGGCTACAATTTTCATCCTGCTCTTTCTTCTGTGTATCTGTAATTATTTCCAAATAGAAGGACATGGCAGAGCCAGAGAGACTGGGTATCTGGTTAGCTGTTTCAGCCTGTGTTAGTTTTCTATACGATGGCTCCTTTCTTTTAACCAAAGCCAGGAGAATGTACTTTCCACTGAGAGTGCAAACAAGGAAGGGCATGTGTGTATCTTATTTTCCATCTTCTATATTTTATATTAGTAATGTTATTTGCAAAACCAGATACTTTCTAGAACTAATATTCTTCTCCAGAAGAGGTTTAAGAAATTAAGAAGTATGAATGGTCTGATTTAAAAGCCAATTTCAGCATATCATTAGGAAAATAATATCCTCTCATTTCAAGTTTATTGTTCTTCTTGAGCACAATTTTTTAGAGAAAATAGAAATTCAGATTATGTCTAAAGAGGCAATTATGTCCAGTTTGAGAAAAAAAAACACTAAGGAAATTAACATCTAATATAAATTTCCTTTTTTTTTTCTTTTCACAGATTAAAAAGATAACTTGGAAAATTCATACATGCCTAAATCTATCATTTTATTGTATCATCAGAGACAAAACTGGCTTGAGTGTGACATAACTCTAAGCTACTTAGTTTAGTTCTGATAAGTCATCATAATGAATAATTTAAGAATGCCAGAAACTTAAAATCTCCACATTGGAAGACACCTTAAGATTTCAAATATGTGCTACTGAGGTGGGACCACCATTAGATAAGTGTTTTCTAACATACTGAGTGACAAACTAAGTAGAAAATTAAGTAAAATTGTTCCAATATTTCAACCATTCCCTTTTAAGGAATAATCCCCCTTTAAAAACATTCAAATTTACAAAACATTCTCAGGCTCTAGTAACTGTTCTTTTTAACGTGTCTGTTTTCTTTTAAGTCAATTGGAGTCATTTTACATATAGTTATCTAAATTGAAAATATTAAGCCTAGTCACCAATTAAATGAAAATAAAGCAAAAGTATGTCAAATGTTAACTTCCCAGGAGCACATCTGTGACTTACGGTGGTGAGGCCCACCCATATACCAACCTGAGCATCTTCAAATGTGTATCGTCCAGGCTCCTTCACATTCTGTGTTGTTTTATCGTAGCTCTTAGAATCCAAGTTAATGGCACTGGGGGCTCCTGGAGCCAGAAATTCTTGCCATATTTCTTGAACTCGGGAAGGGACTTCTCTAATAGGCCTTTTCTTCAGGTCCTCCACTGCTAGCCAGAATCTATGCAAAATGAAACACCAATCACTTACTGTGATGCCTCATAATCTGCAAATTCTTATATATTGACTGATCATACTATTCATGATAATGCATAATAATGAGTTCCTTTTTTCTAAGGGCTTCCCATAGATGGCCTTTTCTTCATTAGTTGCACTCAAAGATATAAATTTTTCAAAAGGAAATGTTGAAAACAATCTCTTTTAAGCGTTTGCTGTTAAAACCAGTTCTCCCAGAGCCCTGATTCTTATACTTTAATTTTTAGTAGAGCAAAATGGCACTGCTAAAGAATCATTTAGAAAGGGAGAGGAGTTTGAAGGGAATTAGGGTGGGTGACATAGAGCATCTGCTTGGGGGGATGAAGTAGGGCATTATACTGTATTCTTTGGATCTTTTTTCCATTTGAGCAATGAGGGTCAGTATGGAAAGGATTTTCTGCTCTATCTGGCAAAAGAATTACAGTGAAGCTTTCCTGGAATTAAAAGAGGACTGGATACAAGATCAGAAAAGGCCCTAGCTGGAGAAATCAGGGTAAGTAACTAATTTTAGGCTATTTAATTCAGAGTTATGAAATGACAGAAGCAACAAGCTTTCCCATGCCATTGTTTGAAAGGTTTAAATTTGTGGAGACATCATAGTAATTCAGAAGCTCTGAAAAAACAAATATATACTGAGTTATTTCTAAATATATAAATATATTTTATATACTTCTGCATAGAATATATATACAATATATATATATACTGTAAGCAAAGAACACTAGAATATATTTTGGTTGATAAGAGCAAATAGAAAAGTCTAATAATAAAGGGCCACATTGTATTAATGGGTTTAATTTCTTTAAATTTTGCTCTAAGTTATATGTTTTGGTTAGAACTAGAAATAATGTTGAAAAGATGAATATGTATATCATTATAATTTGTTAAAATGAAAAAGTACCTGAAAAGAGAAACTACTAGGTCTATGTTATCCTCAACATCGTCCATTATTGCTCTAATGGCAGATGTAGTCATGCACAAAATGAGAAAATGGCCACAAAGATGAAGGGCACTGTAGGCTATAGAGTCTTAAGAGAGGTACATGACAAGAAGAACTTTCATAAGTATTTAGTTTTAATTTGGGCATTAATGAAAGGTCATAAATAAGTAACCAAGCAATTGAATTAGAGTTAGAATAGCAAATACCACTCAATCTAGTGAGTTTCTAGTTTCTAGTGACCATTTTCCTGTAGATAGATGTAACAGTTGATTTAGACAATGTCTTACACATGAAACTACCATTACTGCTTTCAGAAGGGGAAGGCTCAAGACCATTTCTTCCAAAAATAAAAGATTTGGACACTGTGCAATCTAATAGGAATGGCATGTGCCATCTGAGGGAGCACAAATGTTGTAATCCATGCTCATTCAAGTTCACTCAGCATGCTTTTAACACCTTAATCAAAAGAACTTTTTTGTCCTCAAGGAACCACTAGAGAAAAAGATATACCACTAAAATGGCTGCCTAATATTAGGAAGCCCAGGAGGAGCTCTCAAGGAATAGCTCAAACTATACAGTGTGGGAGTGCAGAGCAGAAAGAACCTTCTGCTGGGCAAGCACTGGACTGGAAAAGGGAGTTCTAGAAAGCCGTTATAGACACAATGATGTCTTAATGCACCTGAAAATACAGAAAAATTAATAAAGGATTGAGGAGGTATTAATAATGACATCTACACTAATATGTAAGTGCAGGCACTATTCTAAGTGGTTTAACTATATTAACTCATGCAGTCCCTACAACTCTAGAGTACCTGCTATTATTTTTCTCATTTTCAAGAAAAGATAACTGAGGATATGAAGATTAAGTTAAGGTTGCCCACTATGAGTGTCCTAGCTAGGGTTTGCCTCTGGATAATTTGCAGTAGACGGCATGCTCATAACCACTCCCTTGAATGTCTCCCTAATAGCATCATCACCTTTCTTATTCTTGGCCTTACTGTAGGTGCTATGGTAACAGTAGAATGGAAAGAGCTCTGGTAAAATCCCATCTATTCTTAATACATAGTAGCTGGAATATGAGGAAGTAAGTGTATTTGAGCCATGGGTTCTTCATCAGTAAAATGGGTAATAATGTCTATCTTATTAGGTTTCCATTAGATTAAATAAGATAAATTATGTAAAAGGCACTTTTGAGGGCTTGACATATTTTTAGACACTCAACAATAAAACTCACATTACTATGTTTGATTAGTACTTATGCTATGCTACATGCTTTACCTGAAAAAAGAATGAACAAAAACACACCAATGGATAGCAGAGGTTGTATTTGAGGAATAAGGAGTGATCAATAAGCAGTTATTTATTGATGTCTTTTTTCTGTCTTAATACTTGAAGAAAATGCTCATATGAGCATCATATTACTATAAAGAGCAGGTGCTTGCAGGCAGCTGCTTGATAAGATGCACTGAGACTTATTTAAACTCTATTAGCCCTGCCAGTAAACTGGGTTGTTCTGTTTCCCTTAATCTGTTAATCTGTTCTGTTTCTCTTATCTTAATCCCAGATACCTAAGCAGAAGAAGTGGAGCTCAGATTTGGGGAGCAGTAGGGTATAACATATATTGGTTTATAGAAAGCCAAGAATGCCAATTACTAGCCAATCTGACTTGGACAAGATGCTTAGCCTCCCCCAAACTTATTTCACTTATCTGAAAATGGGGCAAGAATATTTACACTTCATTTTTGTTGTGATGATTAGATGTGTGATAATCAGAAATAGAAAACACAAAATATAGCATGGCATACTTATACAGTAGTGGATATAATTATAATGTAATATACATATAAAATATATCATATTTCTAATATGAAATGACTTAGCTAAAAAACTAGCTTTACATAGAATTATCAAGATAAGGAATGGTTAAGGCTTGAACTGAGGAATCAACAGTGATTCAATCCATTCTTGAAACAGAGTTTGCCCATACTATTTCCTTTGCCCAATGCTTCTTCCCTCTTCCTTTTAGTGGATGGGGAGGTGGAATTTTGGCCCGGTTATCTTTTGACATCCAGGACATAGCCTGAAGCCATTTCTTTGGGATGCCTCTGCTGACCTCCAGCTCTGGGTTAGCTATCCCTCTATACTTCTCCAAGCCAAATAACCACCATTTTGTGTATTGATCTCTTCTCTGTATCCACCACTAGGCTGTAATTTTAATAAGATCAGGAACCATTTTTATTTGGTTAGTTGATACTGGTGGGGCTCATTACTTGTTTATTTCTTCATCAAGATACCAATGATGTCAGCACTTATTTAAAAACTTAGAGAATTAGAGGAAATTCCACTTCTCCATCGACTAAAAGGCTAACCATATCCTTTCTCTCTGCTCTATTTTTTAATGCATTCTTATACTTAATAATTGATGATGTGGCCTCAATATAAAAAAGAATCCTTAGCAACTTTAGATCTTGTAAAAGCCCTGTCAAGAAGGGTTCCCATAAACTTGAAAGAATAAGAGGATGAATCCCAACAATTCACAACAGGCACACATATACAATAACATTCCTCCAGGTTCTGTCTGTGGTCATCTTGCTTAAACCATAGGACATCTGTCAAAGTTCTACATATTTCTGAATGGTTTGGTATTGGTATCTGTTAAATCACCTGAAAAGAATGTGACAATGCCTGGAGCTGTAGTGTTCCAATGAAAATAAATGAATGCTGAGGCCTCTCTGTAAATGAATTTCACAGGACTGCATAAGTCATGGGAAAGTAAATGAGGGTATCATGTTTCAAAAGAATAATGAATGGAAGAGTTCATGGAAAAACATTTTTATGTAGTGGAAAGTTATCACTCATTTCAGTAATCTTAAACAGAGCCACTAAAATCTATTGCAGTGTCTCACATTTAAAAATTCAATTTCCAGGTGCCTCTTAAGTTAGAAAAATTTCAAAAATATGTAAGGATGATATTCACAACAGATGGGTAGAATGCACAGCCGTCTTGTACTAACAGCTCAGTGTGGTGTGGCTCTCACATGTCCTGAGGCTGTACTTAAATGTGCAAAGTGGATCAGCTGCCCCATAGTTCTGTTTCAAGTTCTCTGTAATAGGCCCTCAAATTTCTTTTCCTAGACCTTAGGAAGCAATATGCAAAGAAGACTAATATTTTTTTAAAGAGGACTAATGTTGATAATAGTCTTCTTTAAATATCGATAATTTAACTACATAAATATTATTGACCATACTTCATTTTGCCATACATTAGTCCAACTATTACACTTCTTTAAGGAGTTCACTTCAAATGCATCAAATTTATATACTTATAAGATCAAAAGATAGTGTAAAAATAAACCATCATAGGAACTGATAATGCTGGATAGGCTTTGCCTTTGTTACCTTTTTTCCTTCCGTCAAGAGGCAGAAATTCAGTGGGTTCATATCATCATCATGTTGGTAAGAGTAACTGATCTATTTAGTGCAAAATAATCAGACATATTACAGTAAGTCTGACATAGAATAAGATACAATGTGTCTTACCTTAAATTTTCTGAGCTGAATTCTGATTCTAGAAATTTAAGGAACTGTTCTCTCCCAACTGGGTCTTTCAGTGCTTCATCCATGCCAAAACCCCATCGTTTTACCCTCTGTTGGCTTGGTTCTTTGCTATAGGAGATAAAACAAAGACAAATATATATTCCTCTCATTACCAATTCTATCTTCTGCGATTACATTTCCCCTTAGGATCATATATACCTTGAAGTTCCCATCTTTAACATCTTTCAGGAAAAAAAATCTGACTGGTGGTTGGTTCTGTATGAAATTACTGAGGTATAAGTTAGGCATTCGCAGTGGTATCTAATGTTTATTGAGCATTTGGTGCTAAGTGCTCTAGATGGATTCTCTCTTTTAGATCTTTTTCTGCAACTTTATGAGACAGGCAGTATTACGATTCTCACTAGATAGATGAAGAAAGTAAGGCACAAAGAGAGTTATAAGTTGCCAATGTCTGGCAGGTAATAAGGGGCAATATTCTAGACATTTTGACCTCACAGCTCAATTCTTAGCCAGTGTATGATGCAGTGTTGAGGTGGTATGTTATACTTTGGGAAAATGTGTTGGGAACCAAAAGGCCTCAATTCTGGTTATACATCTGCTTTTGAAGAAATGTGTGACCTAATCCTAGCTGAGTCACAAGATTCTGGGGCGCAGAGTCCTCATTTATAAAATCGAGAACTTATGGATGAAGAGTCTGCACTTGTCAAGCATTTAAGGACACCTGATGGAAATAAAAGAAAGAAAAGGTCCATAAACACAGTCTAGTGAGGTGCCACTAGAAACAAAATCCTCACTCTGTAAAGTAAGAGGCACTGCTCATTTCATGACTCTGTCAGGATCAGTAATCTAAGTCTTCCCTTATATAAGGGAAGGAAACCAGGAAGTCTTAAATTATGTTTTGGTTTTCTTAAAAAGTCAGTCTTTTTTTGTCAGATGTTTTAAGAGTGTTTATGGTAAGTTCATTTTGTTTTAAAATTGAATTTATAAAGACATATTTGTATTGGGCTTATATAAGTATGGATTTAACATTCATTTTGCTTGAATACAGGGGGCTTTGCAGCCCTGTCCATTTTCAAAGAAGCTAAAAACAATGTATTAAATTTCAAGAACTGAAGATCTCAACTCTGAATAGCCTATTCTGAAACTTTTGGTCCTCTAATTTGGTTCCAGTCCTCCAGAAATGCAAATCTGACCGCAAATCCAACTATTTAAGATTCAAAAAACATTATCTTGAATGAGAACTTTATAGCATGGGCTAATAGAGACACAGAGTGAAACTGACCTTACAGTTATCAGCTATGGAATTCTTTCTATTTCACCTAAGCCCTGAAATAAGTGAAATACTTGAAGAGAAGAGAAAATGTCACATACCTTGCTTCGAGTTCCCAGAAGGTAGTATCATCAGACAGCCATGGGTTAGAAGGGTCAGGTGGCACAAGAAATGGGTCATATTCTAAATATTGTTCCGTGTAACTTAACAGGCTAGAGAGAAAAAATATTTTCATCTTCCTTAGTTGTTGTTTTTTTTTTTTTTTTGGCTGAAGTTATACCCAGCCCAAAATAAGGAATATAATATGAAAAGGTCTGGCCAAGGAATTGCTTGCTTATAGTGTAAAACCCAATAGCAGTTTTCATGTTTCAATAACTTAAATGCATCAACTTATTGTGCATTTTGGAAGACAGACGTGGCTAAGGAGTCCATGTCTGCCCATGCCTAAGTCAAGTGAGGCAACATCCCTCCATTCAAAAGAAGCAAAATGGAGGATGTCAGAGTGTGAAAAGCAGCTCTAAGAGTCAGTTCTAATCCTTGGTCAACCAATCCACTCGCAGCTGAACTGATTTTAGCCAACTTGGAGAATGAGTTAAATGGGAATTTTTGTCAAAAGTATTTATAGGAGTTAGGTAAAGGGGGGAATCACTAACTGTTTAAAAAAATCTGTGTTCAAAAAAAGAAAGAAAAGGATGGAGAGGAGAGGAAAGAAGTTGGACAGGTAGGATTTGGTAATGCTCCAAAGTGAAGAACACATGTGCCATTAATAACAGATTTAAATGAAGAAAAGGAAAATATCTAAAATTAAATATCTGTGTTTAATTCAAACTTTGAAGTCTTGCAGTAACTGAAAAGTGTGAATGTTAAGATGAATTTACAGAGAGGCTCTAAGCTGCCAAAAAGTAACTTGAAGAACTGAAAGCTTCATTTCTCTTTTTCAGGAGTGAAAAATTCAACTCTTTGGAATTATCTTCTGTATCTGATTCTGGTTGCACAGGATTGGATCTCTACAGATTGAAGACAGAAATGATCATTCTGTCATTTAAACTACAACAGAAGAGTTCTTTGGAAGTTTTCTATGTACGAAAAGGAAAAACAAAATAACATTTCTCTTATAGGATTCCATTTTTAGCACATTTGACTGTCACATGAAATTATTTTATTTATATGGGAGTCTTGAAATACTTACCTATCAGCAACTTTTGACATTTTTAACCGATGTCTATCTAACTGTATTTGCCAATATTTAATCTGAAAAGAGTTAAAGAAGTAGTTAAATAATTAATGACATTCTCATAATTTTCAACTCTAACTTCTGACAGACTGGGCAATTCTAAATAAGAACACGTTCTAAGTCAGTAAAATTTCAAAGTCTCAAAAATCAAATGAGACGGCTCTGAAAATTCAAATGTTTGAATATAAATATAGCCAATATCACTTTAGAACATCAATGAATTTGAGCATTCTGCGTGCTTTTGCAAAATGTAACTTTATTTTAAATGTATTGTAGAGATTATAAACATTTATTCATCATGAATGACCAGATCAGAATCACCCCAAATATTAAATTCAGAAAATAAATATATTTGTTATTTGTACTATAATTTCAAAGTAAATCCTACTTCCTACCACTAGCCCAAGAAAACATCAATGCTATGTGTTTAGGAATAATTCTATCAACATTTCAGGACAAACACTCACATAGGTATAATCACATATAGAAAACTTAGAACTTTCAAAATTACTTTCCATTCATGGTTATTATAAATGTACTAGAAAAGGTATTATTGCACTATTGATAAACACAATAAAATATCAGGGGAAAATAATCCAAAGGGGAAAAAGCCCCATAACCAAAGCTGACTAAGAGATTTCACTATTATTTGATATAAGAGACACTGGTGTTTGCTTTGAAATATTAGTTGAGCTAATACTAGTGATCAATTAGTGAAACAAGAAATGATGTATATAATAACTGTACACCACTGTTAATGAGGGAAAACTTCAAGAGGCTTATAGAGAGCAATTCTGGAAAAATAAGAAAAAGCACTCTGTGAAGCACTCGTAAAGCATGTGACTTAACGTCACTGGCTTCTTGTCTTTTTATTCTTTAAGATGAGCTCCAGAGTACAAAATACCTCTTGAAATGGTGATACTTAAACATCAGTGTACATCCTTTTAAAAAACTGGTTGGGGAATTAAAGAGTAAAGAGATTTGAAAACCATCTCCATAGATTGATTGATACATCTTAAAATTAAATGATTTCACTAACTTTTAACTGCAAATCTTCTCTATGAAACAGTTAACCATACAAATAACCTTTTAAAAATCTCTGCTATTGACATACACCATGTAGTTTTCAAAGCTACTACTCTGAAACCATGGGCAGGTCATTTTATAGACAGACCCACCTGTTGTTGTAACTCATCTTCTGTTGGAGGTTTAGTTTCTGGTGTGGGTGTGTGGGTAGGACTGTGACTTCTAATGTCATTTTGTAAACCATAGACAGACTATATTAAAATAAAAAAGAAATATATTAGGACAAAATATCATTTATAGTCATAGACTTTCTAAAAGGTAATTTTGTGTTACATATTTAGCAAGGTAACTCAAAGCTTTGCTGCATATTTGATGAAACTTCTCATTAAAATTCAAAGGCACTGCTATCATAAATATCATATGAATATAAAATAGAAGCATAGCTCTTTGAAAAAATATGTGGTTAGATTATTAACTATGACAGAAAACTGATTATGTGGAAAGAACATGGTAAGTCTGATAATAAGATTTGGGGATGGACTGAGACTCCTAAGTTGGGGAACAACAACACTATATAACATTTAATAGGTATTGATTTTAGAGTAAAATAGAATAGAATAAAAATGTAATAAGCTAAAAGAAAATGAAAGTAATTTGAGTTTTACAGAATGAGATACTGAGGAAAGAGACTAGTTAATAGTTCCATTGTTGAATTAGTCTCTGCTAGAGATCAAAGACACCCCAGAGCACTCCAACTTTCCCAACTCAACACTGGGTTGTTTTCCTATTCATACTGGCCTTGCCATTCAGTACCACTGGGGGTGCCTTTTGCAAACACAAGGGCCCCAAAGTTTTTATTTATTGTTGGAATTCTTGATGCCCTAGTGCTTCTTTTGTATTTTGTCAAAAGGTCAAATCTACTACTTAGGAATGTTCTTTTTTGAGAAAGATGTATTACAAAGGCACCTGGATGGCTCAGTCCATTAAGTGTCTGCCTTTGGTTCAGGTCATGATCCCAGAGACTGGGATGGAGCCCGGAGTTGAGCTCCCTGCTCAGTGGGAAGTCTGCTTCACCCTCTCCCTCTGCCACTCCTCCTGTTCCAGCTCTCTCTCAAATAAATAATCTTTTTAAAGACCTTTTTCTTAGTAAGTATAAATAAAGATCTGGAGACTTAAAGAGACAAAACAATTTTTAACTGAGGGTGAGACATCTGTCAACTTAAGGGAGAAGCCAAATAACTTTTTAATATCAAAGAATTATTATTTTAAAATAAAGGATTTGATATGAGCTACAGAGGGCTTTTTGGACATGAGGATGAAAGATAAGGACATAATAAAACTTTATGAGCCCACAAAATTAAAGTTACCAGATAGGTTTGGAAGAAACTCTTGAAATCAGAAGAAGGTAGATCCAGATGCTTAACTGAGCCAATTTAATTCTCTAAATTCAAATATATTCTGTTCTGGATCTATTTTTGCTCAGATTCTATCTTTTCTTAATGTTCACCTCTCGGATCTATACCTGGGCCCTTTAGACAGATTTGGTTTTTCCCTTGTAACTCCCCATTACTTTGTTCTTAGGCTTTCTTCAATAGATTTTGACTTGGCTTCAACTTACCTGAATCATCCAATTTAGACTATCTTTACTAAGCCTATCAATCTGCCCCCTCTTGACCTAGCCTCAACGTCTGTGAATGCAGGTTCTGGTATAAGGCAACCATTTCAACCCAATAAGCAGCACATATGCTGTGAATTAATTACTAATAGGATTGAACTGAATGGTTCAGATATTCTTTGTCCTTTCATTTATTCATTGAACATCTATTGAACACCTGCTATATGCTGGATATAATGCTGAGCATTAGGGATATAGAAGTAAATAAAGATAGATATGTTTTCTCCTCCATTGGAACTCACAACTAAGTGGAGGGGAAACATGTTACACAAATAATCACACAAATAAACACATGATTAAAACTATGGTAAATGTTATGAAAGAAGATGATAATAGGAGCATAGGGCCTGAAGTACAAGGAGACTTAAATTTCACCAAAGAAACAAAAGGCCTATGTGAACTACTAATAGTCATAT
This sequence comes from Vulpes vulpes, assembly GCF_048418805.1. Classification (NCBI taxonomy): domain Eukaryota; kingdom Metazoa; phylum Chordata; class Mammalia; order Carnivora; family Canidae; genus Vulpes; species Vulpes vulpes. The sequence continues at coordinate 128,105,212 of NC_132792.1, read as the reverse complement.
TTGAACTTTGAACTCTGAAGTGACAGTTGAGGTTGACTTAAAAATTAGGCAAGTAAAAGATAACCAATTATTCAATAACTATAGACATTTTCCAATGTCTACAATTTTTCAGTTGTTTTATTTATTTATTTATTTATTTATTTATTTATTTATTTATTATTTATTGGAGTTCAATTTGCCAACATATAGCATAACACCCAGTGCTCATACCATCAAGTCATTAATTTTTGATAAAGAAAATAAAAGGACTCTATGGCTTGAACACTGCATTCTTTTCTACCTTAGTTTAATTACCTAAAGTTCTTTTTTTTTTTTTTTTAAGATTTTACTTATTTATTTATGAGAGACACATAAAGAGGCAGAGACATAGGCAGAGGGAGAAGCAGGCTCCCTTCAGGGGATTTGATCCCAGGACCCTGGAATCATGATCTGAGCCAAAGGCTGATGCTCAACCATCGAGTAACCCAGGTACCCTAATTACTTAAAATTCTTAATAAGAATCTACACTCATGTAAAAAATGCTTATAAGGTAAGATAGCTGACTGTTTTAACAGTAAGTTTTTTGGTTAAGACTAAAAAGAATTAAAAAGACTGCTAGAAAAATACTGCATTTTATGGTATCATGGAAGTAAAATGATCTATAAACTATCTTATGTTTCTACATTTCTTTGCTTCAGTATGCATGCATAGGACATAGGCTCATGACAGTCTATGTAAGATTTAAATCCCTGGGAAGTGGTGTTTAAAACAGTCTTCTAGCAGCTTACTGGCTCTGAAGTTATTGTGGAGTTTCCTACATGTTTCTTTATCATACATGCTGGTAAACAAGAGTTCTCTCTTTCATCAGTCAGAGTGCCTTTCATTTTCTAGGGACCAGTGATAGCTTTTAACTTTGATTCTTGGCCATAGTGAAAATGGCCATGTTTAATAAAGTTTTATGTAAATGACTTATTTTATGGACAAAGGAGGTAAGGAAATTGATCCTATTCTGGCAGACAAGTTATGAGGATCATTTGAAATGTAAAAGGCTTTGAATCTTTTTTGAAAAAGGAAATATATTAAAATGTTGGGTGGAGTAGAGCTAGCAACAGATAGGACTGGAGAGGAAGAGACATGACATTGTCTCTGTGGGGGAAAATAACCAATTGGGATCCATTTTGAGTTGTTAGCAAAGCTAGTTATTAATCAAGATGCTTTGACTTGATGAATATGTCCATTTATTCAAATTCAGCATGCCCGAACCAGCTTTTTTTCACATAGGATACCATCCAAATGAATACTGGGTAAGTTATTCATAAAATGAAACAGATCTGACTTTCTACATAAACCTGTTCAATATGATTTCCCTTCACATCTTAGGAGAAGTCTAAGAAAATGCTCTCCTACTTTTATCTTTGGTGGGAGAGAGGGCTTTAAAACAGAAAGTAAAGAGTGCAGGAAGCTTTTATGCCTTTCTATATGGAGTGAAATCTCTGGGAATTTTTCAACTGGTGGTGGAGGGAGGGGATATTTCTCTTTCTTCTGGATTTCTCAGCTCAACTAGAGAAAGGATTGTGACCACATCTGCGCCATGTGGAAGAAGCCAATGCAGAGCCAGGGCCAAGAAAAGAGGGCACGCGAAAGTGAGAGAGAACCCTGATGAGTCCCTAGGTCCATCACCTCTGAGGGTTAACTCTACCTCTGCCAACTCCCAAGAGTTTAGTATATGCCCTGAGTTTTGCTATTCTGAGCAGAGTATCTCTTGCCCGTGACTTAATTGTACTTCTTATTTAAAACCCATTTATGTTAATCTAAGACATGAATAATTTCTTCTGTTAAAAATAAAATTCCACATTATGCATATAGAAGCAAGGAAATGACAATCTTTTTATGTTTAAACAGCTATAGCCACTGGGTTAAAAGCAGGACACAGAGACATTTAATTATGAATTTCCTAACTGTTTTTCCAGAACGTGCACATTAGCTATTACCTAAAATATGAAGTGTCTTAATGCCTAAATAGGTGACAGAAAAAAGAAAAGTAATGAAATAAGAAACAGCTTACTGTTGTTTTGAAACATGGGTTTTGAAGTTATAGGAAACAATCCAAAGTGGGGGTTAAGTCATGTATATACAAATGATTTTTCATTTTCCTCAGGTTTTGTGTTGTCCTAGGGCTCCTCTACTATTGTCTTACAGATGGATCTATCCTGTGATGGTTTTTTTTTTGTTTGTTTGTTTTTGTTTTTTGTTTTTTTTTTTAATTTTTACTTATTTATGATAGTCACAGAGAGAGAGAGAGGCAGAGACACAGGCGGAGGGAGAAGCAGGCTCCATGCACCGGGAGCCTGATATGGGATTCGATCCCGGGTCTCCAGGATCGCGCCCTGGGCCAAAGGCAGGCACCAAACCGCTGCGCCACCCAGGGATCCCTATCCTGTGATGGTTAATTATATGTGTCAATCTGGCTGCACCACAATGCTCAGATATTTGATCAAACATTATTCTGGATGTTTCTTTGAGGATGTATTTTGCATAATATTAAAATTTAAATTAGCAGACTTTGAATAAAGCCAAATGCCCTCCATAATGTAGGTGGGCCACATCCAATTACCTGAAGGCTTGAACATAACCAAAGACCTCTTCCAAGCAAGAGAAAATTCTGTCAGCAGATGCCAATTCTACCCTGGGACTCTAGCCACTGGCCTACCTCATCAGATTTGGGGTTTGGAAAACCTCTAAAACTACATGAGCCAATTTCTTAAAATAAATCTCTCTCTCTCTCTCTCTCTCTCTCTCTCTCCTGACCCCTTTGGGGAAACCTGACTAATACACAACCTGACCTATTATAATTAAAATTTCAGAAACAGGTTGGAGAAAATCAGGTACACAGTGCCACTTGAAATTTGCCTATATTAGGCTGATTTCTTTCTGGCTATGCTATATTATCATTCCTTCACAGAGATATAAGGAAATACATTCCGCCTACTTCTTTGTATTTTAGTAAAGACAGATTTAAAAACTGACTAATCCTAAATACTTAAAAATATCTCAAATCAGATGTACTTCTAAGCCTTCTCTTCACATATTTGATAAACATATTTGAAATGCAACAATTAAATATAGCATTCTAATCCCTGACATTCTTTAGGTACATGTGATGGATTATTGCTTTAGGGATTTACTGGGTCCCTTATTCTTGTTAAGATATATAATCATGAGAAATATTATTGCAACTGAATGCCAAAGAAATGAACAGCAGCTCTCTTTGCTAAGGGCAGCATCTATTTGTAAAAATGAATTATAATCCATGGGTTCCACTTTCTTACCAGCAGTAGTTTAAAACAGAGGATGGTCATACCACTAAGAGAATGAGCAAAGGACACAGCCTATTAGCTGTGGAAGGCAAAGACAGTTTCCAAAGGTGATAGGCTGGCCTCTGCTATTTCTATCTAAGCCTTGCAACCCCACAGAATTGCCCACTCCACAAGGACAGAACTGTGAAAGCTTCAGAGGATGATGGGACAGTTTCTTATTTACCGTGTAGTTTTTTGGTAATGAAATGGTGTGGTGATTTAGAATCCCAAATCATTCAACTTCCCTTGACAACACATTATGGACTGAGTTGCATCCCTCTGAAATTCATGTTGAAGCCCAAATCCTCAATGTGACTGTATATAGAGATGGAGTCCAGAAGGAGGTAATTAAAGTTAACAGAGCTCATAGGGTAGAAACCTAATCCTATGGAGATGGTGTCCTTATAAGAGGGACAGACACCAGAGCTCTATCTCTGCCATGTGAGGATACAGCAAGGTGGTAGCTGTGTACAGGCCAGAAAGGGGGCTCTCACCAAAAACCCAACTTGATCTGGGACTTCTGTGAATAAAAAGATTCCCATTATGTAAGCCATCCAAGTTGTGGCATTTTGTTATGGTTGCTTGGGCAGATTAATATATACCACTTAACACAATTACGTGGTGATACATGTATAGACATTTGTCTACTTGTTCAATGTGTGGATTCTCATTGCGCAACCATAAGTTGCGCAAGCAAGGTCATCCCTGTCCCATTTACCATCAGATATCTAAAAACCAGTACATACTCGGCATAAAGTATGTACATTGTTAAATCTAATTGGATGGGTAATTTCAATAGTAACCAAATATGAGCTAATGTAGTAGTGGCCATAATTCTACAAGATAAACCAGTATGTGACTTAGAGTCCTATAACCTTCTAAGTAAAATATTATTTGTGAAGATTCTAGCAAATTCAATATTTCTCAGAGAAGCTATATATATGAAAGTAAAAACAAAACAAAACAAAACAAAACCAAGCATTCTTTAATTGTTGAAAACAAGGGCATACATGCTACTTGCTGTAGTATTCTTCAGAATATTTGTTTTTCTCTGGTAATTTTAGGTTATAGAGCTCTGCAGCTAGGTCCTGTAGTTCTACCATTATTGATTCAGATGAAATTAGACCACAACTGAGACAGAACTCTGTGATTCCACCTCTACAGCATTTCACCTTGCTAGGCCTAGTGTTTTCCCATCGTTAAGTGAGGGCTGATGATATGTGAAGCACAGCATTGCTCATTAATGCTTTTTAAGCTTTCAAAAAGCATGATGCCATATGTGGCAATGGTAAGATATCAATCTTGTGTAGAGTTAAGAACACAGTGTAAATGATGGCTTTCTTATCTTTTTTTTTTTTTTTTTTTTTGCTTTCTTATCTTTAAGTCCTATCTGTCCATCCATGTGCTTTCTCTTCTGAGTCAGAGCATATATTTTCTTCTGCTGGGAAAACCTGACACAAAGTAAGGTATTATGAAGAATAATTCTTCAAAATTTAGAAGTAGTGATGGGTGGCTGAATGTGCTTTTTGGAGAGCTGATTGCAGCTCTGAAGGCTGTTCCACAGCACAAAGCCAGTCCCCAGGGCACTCAGGCTATGCTGTGTACAGAGGATGGTAGGAATTGCAGGAGGCCAGTCACAGAAGAGCAGGGACAACAAACCTGCTCTTTCTCTGAGAGAGCTCCTAGAGGCAAAAGCTTTGAAGCACTGCACCTGAGAGGGTTTTGTGGCACTTTTCCTGTGGGTTCTTTATCCTGACATCAAGGTAAACTGCCTCAAAGAAAGAAAAGGTACTTGGCTATATTGGGGCCTCTGAAACATGATGTAACCAAATATGAGCTAATGTAGTAGTGGCCATAATTCTACAAGATAAACCAGTATGTGACTTAGAGTCCTATATAAGGGATATAAGATATAAGAAAAAGACAACAAGAAATAAGACTACAAAAAAAGTTTAGTGTCTATTGGAAAACTCTAATGCTACATAAGGAAAAAGCCATGAAAAGGAAGGTCTTGAACTTTGTGGAATGCTTTAATCCAGAGGTGCCAACCTTGATCTTTGTCCTCAGCCCAGAAATACTGATGTGCATTAAGTGTTTTCCATGGAATGAATAAAAATGCCTTCTGCGTGTATGTGTTACTTTAAAAAAAATATAGAAGTACTATTGGTGTGTATTTTTAACAGATTATTTAAGATGCCACTGAATTCTGGATAGCTTTTTGTTTGTTTATTTGTTATGTATTCTCTCACATAGCAGACACCAAACAAACATATAATCACTATATTATGTTGTGACACAAAATTCTGGTGTTAAAAGGGGATCCTCACACAAACTCTGTAGTTATACACCTTTATGATGTCCCTTTTCCCCCTCCTAATTTTCTCCAAAAAATACCCTTCTTTCATCAATATCACTTTTTCTCAGATAATCCCCATCTGTGTTTCCTCATCCCCTGGGCTCTGAAAGAGAAGCCTTTCTTAACTGATGATCCTTCCCTCCGATGGTGAGAGGAGGAGCCCTTGGTATCCTTGCCCCCCATCACAGCCACCCGCCTGCCCTGGGACCTGCATGTACTGGAGAACCATGATGGGCATTCTTTCTCAGTATAGACAGACCGACAGAAGACCAGGGCTTGAGCTCCCATATTTTCTTCCAGCCAAGGAACAAGGACAAGCAGGGGAAGATGCTAAAAGATACTCCAGGAAGTGGGAGAAGGTTTTTATGACTGTTGTCCTCCAAGCAGTGCAACCCATACCAAGATCAGCGCAGTAAACGTGGATACTACCTTCCGTGTTTTGTGTGGGTTTCTCATTCTGGATGACTTCTTAATGTCCACTTCGGTGGTATTTACACATCCAGGCTAGAAATGGAAAAACAGAGAGACAAAGGAATCTTTGGTGGTGAGGTTTTTGATGCATGCATTAATGATGTGCCATCCACGTACCTGACTGTTCTTTCTAAATGGCTACAACCACCCTCTCAGCAGAGCCAGTAAAAATATACATACTATACATTCACTCTTTGCATAAAAAGGACTTCAGATAATATTCTCGAAAAACTTCCAGAAAAAAAGGAAAAGAAATGTATGGTCTTTGCCTGTGAAAGTGGGTGTTGACATTAGTAGTTGCCAACCCAACAGACTCATATCAAGGGTGTCCAAAGACCAAGGATCATAGCCCAGCTGGTACCCGCACACAGCCCTGCTCACAGGGCCCTTCTATGTGAGGTGACACTGTTATTAAAAAGCTGTTTGCTTCCCAAGTTGGAAAAATACAATCTGTTGGCCCAGCTAAGTCCCAAAATGAATTTTTTTTACAATGATTCATGAAATCAGGGGAATATTTGTTTTCCATACATAGAATCGGAGTGTGGGCAGCCTGCTACTGTTTCTCTGACAACCTCAAAAGTATCTTTTTGTTGGATGTATTGTTCTATTGCACAGAAACACAGAGCTATAAAGCTTTGTTTTTGTATTTGGAGGAGGAGAGGGGAGGAGGAAAGGAGGAAGAAAAGAGAGAGATGGTGAGGGTGAAGAGAAGAAGAGGGAGAAAGGGAAGGGGAGGAGGGGGGTGGTGGGAGAGAGATGGAGATGATGAATCAGGAAAAAAGAGAAGAAAGGAGATTCAAGAATACAGGAGACCTTATATCTGGAAAGGTCCTTAGACATCATTTAGTCTTTAGAAGTGACTGGAAGGTAGTGGTTAATGTGGATTGTGTTTCATTAACTTTCAAGTTTTGGTACTGGATATAGGAATCTCTGGTGCTAGTAAAAAGTATTATGTTGTACAACTCTGCTCAGTTTCTCTATTTTCCCCCCCCACAGATTGCAAGATCATTAAAACATCAGATATAGTTTCAGAGAAACTACAAATGTGGAAAAAGACTTTCACGCAGTTGGGATGTTGTGCAAGGCATAGGGGCAAAAAGGTAACACTGGCGTGATTCCAGAAATAAGCTGTTCTCCACTGGCAGGCAAGGGGGTTCACTCTCTGGATAGGGAGGATATAGGGCATTTTCTTAAAGCGCCCTGTCCTGATAGCACAGCCATTGGGGCAAAATGCCACTATAGGAGTGTAAGGGATAAAGGAGTAAGTAAGGAAAGCCTTTTTTTCCTCATTTTTTTCCTACATATGTTGCATGTGAAATATACAGCCACACACACATAAACACATGCATGTGCACACACACACACACACACACACACTGCACTAAAATGTTAAATAAATCACAAATTTGGTTTGCATATCTAAATAGAAGTAGCTGGTTTAGCACTATGGTCTGGTTGGCAATATAGGAGGAAGAGCACTCACCTGGGTGGGGTGTATTTACTAACTGACACTCAGCAATTCACTTTAGCTACCCCAGCATCAAACTGATCAATATCCGATAATCTGATTTAATTTTTCTGTGGTTGGTCAGGGAATGAATATTTTTAAAAAGACCCCCAGTGATTTTGATATGCAGCCAGGATTCACAACCATGATCCAGATGTAACAAAGATAATGTCAGGAAAACATTAAAGCAACATTAAAATGTTTTCATTTCCTATTAGATTTCCATTTCCTTGCAGCCTTCCATCTGTAAGCCTCAGTCCATTAGGAAACACTGAAATTCTTGAAGCTGTTATTGATCCAAGAGCCAAGGATGGTGAGACAGATTATAGAGATCTTCTTCTACATGTTAAGGAGTGGGAATAATGAGGATATGATATAGAGGAAAGAGAAGACATGACCTGGAGAAAAAAAGACCATTTATTTTTTATTCAAGAAATGTTTATTTCTGCATCTAATTGCCAGATCTTGTGACAAATGGTGAAATACAAGGATGAATGCACGATATTCTAATAAGCATGACAAAATGTGAATCATCACAATATGGGAGCACAGGATTGGAGAGAAGTTGGCATGGGCATTATTCAACAGAACATTTCATACTTCCATTATTATGTACACCCTCTTGGTTCCCACCAACATGGAAGATAAATATATATTTTTGGTATTTGATCAAATTTGATCTCAATAAGACCATGTGGTCTTTAGTTATTTTAAAAAGGCAGTCATCTTTTTAAGGCATATATAACAGGTACCACTAGCTGGCACCAGATCCATGTGAAGTGTTATACGTAAATTGGTTTTCTGTACTACTAAACACAGCTTCCCAATGAGATATAAATAACATTACCATTACCAAGGAAGCACTCAATAAAAATGTTCAAATATGTGCTACTGGCCAGATATAATATTAAGTTCATAGTATTGTTCAATTTAAGGAATAATAATGAAGTAATATTTACATTAGCCTAGAAGAGAATCGCAAGTTATTCTAGTGATTCAAAGGTGTATTTATTTTCAACAGAATTAGGCTGTATTGTGACAGTACTGTAACCCTATTTATTAAAAAGTAGAGTTTAATGCCTTGGAATCCATTCCTGAAGTAACAAAAGGATATTACTGAGAAATATTACTGTCATAGTGCTCATGTAAGTGTCTTAATGAATTGCAAACCAGAGCTGAAAATTTGGTTTCATCATTGATATTTTACCTAAAAGAATCTGAATACTATTCAGTTCCCATCATGGCAAAATGCCATTATTAGTTGTGGCAGAGGGCACTCTGTGCTCAGGATAACTTGGGAAAGTTGAGGACTCTTGACTGAGGAGCAGCATGAAGACACAATAATAGAGAACCACTCTCTTGAATTCAGCCCCAGTGGCTGAAGTGAATTGGTGCAAACAATGTCCTAAATGATAAATGAATGCAGATTTAAGAATGAGGTGGCAGACAGAACTGATAATAAGAGATACACATATTCCTGGAAATTAGAAAAAAGACATGATCTGGGAAAATTAATCTTTTGAATATTGAATATTGAGATATTTTGAATAATTATTAATTCAAATGCGATTAAGTTACTGGAAAAGATTTGTCATTTTGTAACTAACACAGTACAAATTTTAAAAGTTCAATTTTCAATGTATTGTACTTTAGTGAAAATGATTCCTTACCCTTACATAAAGTGATTACAGATTTCAGAGTGTTTTATCTCAGGATAATTTTTAACCATTGAATTGATGCTTTTATTTCTGTCCTCGGGTCATTGAGGCTTACTAAATGCTCCATGCAAAGGAAGTTGTTGAAGGAAACTGCTCCAAATTTTTTTCCATTCAACCTCCTCTATAATATTTACTCATTTGGTTACTAATCAGCCTTATTTGCTGGGCACAGATTCTGGATTATGTAATTCTGCTTTAGCACAAGCTGTGAACGAATTCTGAGAGTCCACAGAGAGAAGGAAGGCTCTGGCAGCAAAAGAGAGAGAAATGTACCATGACATCTTGGAGCTGTGGATAGTGGTCAGGCCAGGTAGAAATTGCAGCCCATGGTAAGGATTTCAGTTTAAGTCTAAAGATACGTGGAGGTCATAATGTAAGTGACTTGATATGATTTATATTTTTAAAAACTCACTGTGCCTTTCACAAAAATTAACTCAAGATGAATCATAGACTTAAATGTAAATGCTAAACTATAACCCTACGAGAAGATAAGCATAAGAGAAAATCTAGGTGACCTCAAGTTTGGTGATCCATGAGAGAAATTATTGATAAGTTGGACTTCATTAAAATTAAAAACTTCTGTGCTATGAAAGGCAAGCCACATTGGGAAAAAAAAAACCATTTACAAATGGTGCATTCGATGAAGACTGTTATCCCAAATATACAAAAAAACTCTTAGAACTCAACAATGAGGGATGGATGCCTGGGTGGCTCAGTGGTTGAGTGTCTGCCTCTGGCTCAGGTCATGATCCCTGGGTCCTGGGATGGAGTCCCACATCGGGCTCCCCGCAGGGAGCCTGCTTCTCCCTCTGCCTATGGCTCTGCCTCTCTCTATGTCTCTCATGAATAAATAAATAAAATCTTAAAAAAAAATAACCCTAAACAATGAGAAGATGAACAACCCAATTAAAAAATGGGTAAAGGAAAAAAATGGGTAAAAGTTCTCAACAGTCACCTCACTGAAGAAGATATATAGATGGCAGAGGTGTATGAAGAGATGTTATATATTATGGGTCATTAGAGAATTGCAAATTAAAGTCGAAATACCACTACACACTTAATAGAACAGCCAGGATCCAGAGCCCTGACAACATCAGATGCTACAGGGCATATGAAGCAACAAGAACTCTCATTCTTAGTTGGTGGGAATGCAAAATGCTACAGCCCTGTACTGGAAGCCAGAGACTGGTGTTTTTTCTTCTTCTGTTTTTTTGTAATGCAAATGCTTGATTCAGGCTTTGATGACTGAGCAACCATTTCAAAGAGGCACCCACTTCAAAGACCTGCTATCTCAAAGAAACACATCTTCAGCTACTCCACTCAAGAGGCAGGCTGCCTCCCACACTGAAGCTCCTTTGTTTTAGAGATCTTGATTGATTTCAACAACTGATAAGCTTGATTATTTGTTTTTGTTTTATTTTTGGTCTTTCTCTTCCAGGGCTTTAAATTCCTGTTCTTTTTATCTTTTAAATTCATCAATAAAAAGGGAGCCTATGAAACCTTAGGCCTCCAGTCTCAACCCCAGTAAAAGTATTACCCCAGGCCCATGTACTCCCTTGTCTCCTCAACCTCATTATGTGGCGCTAAATGTGCCATGTAATTACCGGGTTCTGTACATAAGTAATTCATAATTGCCAGAACGTGACGTCCTAAAGTATGTGAATGGATAAATGAACTGTAGTATGGAACACAATGAATAGTATTTAGGGCTAAAAAGAAATAAGCAATTAAGCCATGAAAAGACACGGAGAAACCTCAAATGCATATTATGAAGTGAAAGAAGCCTGGAAAGGCTACACTGTAGGATTCCAATTATATGACATTTTGGAAAAGGCAGAAGTATGGAGATAGTAAAAAGATCAGTGGCTTCCAGGGGTTAGGGAGAGGAATGGATGATGTAGGCAGAGCACAGAAAATATTTAGGGCAATGAAACTATTCAGTATGATACTATAATGGTGGATACATATCATTATACATTTGTTTAAAGCCATTGAATGTTCAATAATAAGAGTGAATCCTAATGTAAATAAATTATGGCCTCCTGATGACAAAGATGTGTCTGTGCAGTTTCACTGATTGCAACAACGATACTGCTCTGGTGAGGGATGCATTTTGAAGCTAGAATCAATAAAACTTACTGACGGACTGGGTCAGGGAGCACAGTGGGAGGAAAAGAGTCGACCACAATTCCTAGTTATTGGCAACTGGGTGAGATGGTACCATTTATTGAGATGAAGAAGCTTGGGAAAGAAACAGATGTAAACAAAGAGAGAAATCAAGGATGGCTCCTGGATTGCATTTACATACAATTTTAGTATCTTTACTAAGTTCTCCAACTAGAATATAGCTCTCTATGCAGTCACTGTCAAGATTCATGACTCAGAACATTTCAACATTAAAGCTTGTATGATAATCTGTCCCTGGCCCATTCTTTTGTGTCTTCGACATTTTACTTCACTACTGGCAATATAAGCATATCACTGAATGGAAAAAGCAACATCTGATGGTCAGTTATGGAGAACCTGGTGGAGCGCCATCCCACTCAGAGCCTCTACTAAACTTCTCTAAATTCTCCTCCAATGCATCCTACCAGACTCTCCTAATCAGCTCTGGTTGAAAGCAGACCACTTCCACTTAACATTTAGGAACTGTCTGTTCATCCTTCCGTGATAGTCCCTTTTTATAGACTTGCAGCTGCCACACAGGCACAAGTACAGCCAGACTGTCACAGTTCTCAATAAGCTATCAAGAAGACTACAATGAGTAAGTTTGTTATGGTTCTTTGGTGATCACTGGCAATTCTGTTTCATGTTCAGCTTTTAAATAGTTAAAATATTCCCAATTAGAATTGCTTTGGAATTAAATAAAATCATTGGGTAGGTTGAGTTGTCACACTTACCTTGAATAAAATATGAGCTCTTTCAGAAAGTGACAAAGTTCTGAGGCAGGCGTGCATGAACCCTTCTTTTCTGTTACCCTTGGGTCTGCCATTCACACAAGTGGTTGATTTATTATTATTTTTTTATGTTAGTTACAATTTGAGGACATACAAAGATTTTCAATTAGGGGATATAAAAGAGCCCTCTAAGATTGAAAACACACATTCCAACTTGCTGTACACTGTGGAGTCCTGGGTTGGCATCTAGGGCACTTCCATAACCTTCAGTGAAGTGGCATTTGGGTTCGCATTATGTCACTGTTCCTCTGGGATCTCACTCATGGGAAGGTGATCAGCAACAACATTTTGGGATTCCTGGTACATATGCTTATTATCATCAAATGCCTTAAAACTTTTGACTTTAATTCTTGAGGTGTTTGTTAAATGTGGGCATGAACCTAAACTAGCTCTCTAATGGCAATGGAAATTACCCTAGCATAAAAGTTAAGAGACAAAAAGTAGGAAAATGGGTCAGTTAACTGAATTTATGAAAATGGTTTTATAGATATTACTATCTTTAGTACTGGTGACTTAATAGCATGCTGTAACCAGTGAAGAGAACCAAATAAAATTCCTAATAATATGAGTAACTCACAATAAGTTCAAAAGGCTTATAATAATTGTTATAACAAATAACAGTGGGACAAGTAGAAAATAACAAGTTCATGAAAATCAGTGGATATTGCAAGTGGCCTTGATTTCAATAGCCTTGCATTACAAAGTATAGGGGAGGCTAAGCCATATGTTCCCAAATGGAAAAAAAAGCATACTTCCTTTTCCAGGCCAGACACACAGAGAAAGGCCGTCTGTAACACACACTTCAGCTCAGCAAGACCTCTATAAAGAAGATGAATTTCAAAGACACACTCTATTGCATAAAATTTGATTTCCAAAAGTAGGAAAAGATAAGCATTTTATTTATCTAGTGGTGTCAGAAAGGAAAAGTTCCTATAAAGTTATTTTCCAGATTATATATTTATCACTAAGAGCCAAAACTCAATTTTGTTTTCATCACTAAAAAAAAATCTTTTAAAGTAATTCCCACACATTTCTACATTCTTACATAATTATATCCAAAGCAATGCAATCTTTTCTTATTGATTCAAGGTCATTATTGAGAATGACACTGTGCCATCCTTAAGATGGTATGTCTGCGAGGCTAGATGGCCCTAATCCAATGTTTTTTGAGCTTTTTTGTCATTTTATGCCATTTTTAAAATGCTCTACCTTCTGCCTGTCAGTTGTCAATTTTGCTGCTCTCAGTGTCCTTGCCCCCAAGCACCACCCCATCATCTTCTTATCTGTTACTTGGGTTCTGACAGCGGTCAGGAAACTAGACAAATACTTCTTGAACACAGTATCTCACATCTTAGCAAATGAGCCAACCAAACTACCCAAGTTAGAATGTAGCTATTTTAACAAATTCTTTGGGTATAAGTTTAGGAGTTTATTCTTGGCTAAGTTTTGGATAGAATGATGAAAAGTTTGGATATGTGAGGAAGGAAGTATAAGAATGATGACAAAGGAAATGCAAACAAATTCTCATGATATCTCCTGGAAAGTTTATCAGGACGTAAATATTCTACAAGCTAACTGAGTGGATCAGAGTAGATGACATGAGACATTTGTCTGGAGTTCTGAGATACAGGAAGACACAGGGAAAGGGAGAAGGTGATTCATTCTGTGCTCTCAGGGGCAGGAGGAAAATATAAGTGCAGTGAGAGACTGGGCATCTCACAGGAGTGTCTGCCCCAAATTCTGCAAGTGAACAATCATGCACTATATCAGCCACCTGTGGGGAAAGCCTTCCAGATACAGCACTAGTTTTAGTTCAGTTGCTCAGAAAAGGCACTGACAAGCCAAGAGCTCCTCTCACCTCCCTCACTCCATTATTCATTGCCTTTGCAGCAAAGGCCATCAGCATCCACCAGGATGTTCATGTCATGACCTGGAAGTCATCAGTGACCCCTCACTTTCCCTTATTTCCCGCGTCATTCAACAGCAAGTCTTGTGCACTTTACCTCCAAACACATCCTGAACTTATCTGCTCTCCTTGTGCCACCAACCTGGTCCAAGTTGCTATTATCTCCCACTGGACTCTCTCAGCAGCCTCTTGATTTGTCTTTATCAATCCTTTCTTGCTTTCTTCTTCCGACCCCCAAATTGTTCTCTGTACAGCAGTCTTACTGGCCATTTAAAACTATAGCCATGTCATCATGCTCCTCTTCAAACTTCTGCACACTTCTCACCATATTTCAGATAAAAGGCAAACTCTGTGCTACATAATGGCTTCTGTCTACCTTTCCAGATCTGTTTGGTATCTCTTTGCCTCTGCTCACTTCACTCCAACCTCACTGGCCTTCTTCCTATTCCTCACATATGTCAGTTTCTTCCCTTTGGACTGACTGCTACTTCTTTCCCCAGTACTCTATTCTGGTCTGAGAGAGGCCTTTACTGGACTACTTGGTCTTCAACCCTCCCAACCATATCATCCTGTTTTTAAGCGCACTTGCCTCTATCTGGAATATTCTTGTATATTATATTTGTTTATTTTTTCTCTACCAAAAGTAAGCTCCTCAAATATACTTTGTCTGCTTTGTTTAATATTATCACCAGAGACTGAATTTTTCTGTTACCTACTATGTGCTTAATGAATACTTCATAAATGAATGAATAAATAAATGAGAGAAATCATAGATTATATATAATATTTATTTTTGAACACTACTCATGTTAAATATATAAAATTAGTTTTATTTACCATGTTTGGTATATTGTGTCTCTGTGTGTGTGTGTTTGAGACTACTGGTACCTATAACTTTCAGACCAATAAGTCATTAACTATCATTATTATCATGCATTAATTGAGTCAGAAACATATGGTCTAACTCTTCAGTTAGACTTAAAAGAAAAAATTCTGGTACAATAAAATTTAGCTCAAATGTTTTTCTCTTGAAATTTAAGTAGGTGCTTGGTAAGTATATATGGCTAATAATATATTGCTTCCAGATTTTATGGGGGTTGAGTATTTAAAAAGCAGGAATACACTGGGAACTTACAAAGGTTCAGTTTTCGAGAAGGCAATATGAGCAAGCTCCTCTGCCTCTGCATTTATAATTTTGTTTCAAACTTATCTCCATTTTGACTTATAAACATTCAAAGACAAATAAAAAAAACTGTGCCTCTCTGCATTTTCCCCACCTGGATGTTTAAGGTACAGCAGAGTTAAGAGAAAACAACTGAATTACAGGACACTATAATACATCTCATGAATCAGTTTTTGATTTTCAAAAGCATGTGGATTTTTAACAATACAAAGTCATTCAATCCATGAACATGGTATGTCTTTCCATTTGTGTCTTGTTTAATTTTTTTCATCAGACTGACGGATGGGCAAGATGGCGGAAGAGTAGGGTCCCCAAGTCACCTGTCCCCACCAAATTACCTAGATAACCTTCAAATCATCCTGAAAATCTATGAATTCGGCCTGAGATTTAAAGAGAGAACAGCTGAAACGCTACAGTGAGAAGAGTTCGTGCTTTTATCAAGGTAGGAAGATGGGGAAAAAGAAATAAAGACACAAAAGGCATCCAAGGGGGAGGGGCCCCGCGAGGAGCCGGGCTGAGGCCGGGGCGAGTGTCCCCAGGACAGGAGAGCCCCGTCCCGGAGGAGCAGGAGCTGCACCAACCTTCACGGGCGGAAAGGGGCTCACAGGGAGTTAGAGCAGGACCCAGGAGGGTGGGGATGCCCTCGGGCTCCCTGGGACACTAACAGATACCTGCCCCCGGGGAGAGTGCACCACACCCCGTGGACGAGCTCCTTAAGGGCTGCAGAGCACACGGCGGGACCCAGGAGCAGCTCGGAGGGGCTTGGGCGGTGGCTCTGCGGAGGGGGCTGCAAGGCCGGGAGCAAGAATCCAACAGCGCAGGCCGGGAGCACTGGGCGCCGGGACACAGCCCAGGATCCGGCCTCCCCCGGGACAGGCAGAGGCCGGGAGGGCGCAGGACAGCAAGGACAGTCCTGCCCCGAGCTGAGCAGATCAGCGGCCCGCCCCAGAGCCTCCAGACCCTACAGACGGAGAGCCCCAGAGTTACTGCGGGAGCTGAATCCAGGTTTCCAGAGCTGCCATAGCCACTGGAAGTCATCAGTGACCCCTCACTTTCCCTTATTTCTTTCCCTTCTTTCCCTTATTTCTATATATTTCCCATATATACTTACCAAGCAACTACTTAAATTTCAAGAGAAAAACATTTGAGCTGGGGGTTGTTCCTCCTGGGGCCTCACGGGGTGAACAACCCCCACTGAGCCCTGCATCAGGCAGGGGCAGAGCAGCTCCCCCAAGTGCTAACACCTGAAAATCAGCACAGAAGGCCCCTCCCCCAGAAGACCAGCTAGACGGACCAGTTCCAGGGAAGGTCAAGGGACTTAAAGTATACAGAATCAGAAGATACTCCCCTGTAGTTTTTTTTGTTTTCTCTTTTTGATTTCTGATTGCTTCCCCCACCCCCTTTTTTTCACCATTCTTTCTTTTTCTTTCTCTTTTTCTTCTCTTTTTTCCTTTTTTCTTCCTTTTTTCTTTTTCTCTTTTCTTTCCTTCTCTCTCTCTCTTTTTCTCCTTTTCCCACTACAACTTGTTTTTGGCCACTCTGCACTGAGCAAAATGACTAGAAGGAAAACCTCACTTCAAAAGAAAGAATCAGAAACAGTCCTCTCTCCCACAGAGTTACAAAATCTGGATTACAATTCAATGTCAGAAAGCCAATTCAGAAGCACTATTATACAGCTACTGGTGGCTCTAGAAAAAAGCATAAAGGACTCAAGAGACTTCATGACTGCAGAATTTAGATCCAATGAGGCAGAAATTAAAAATCAATTGAATGAGATGCAATCCAAACTAGAAGTCCTAACGACGAGGGTTAACGAGGTGGAAGAACGAGTGAGTGACATAGAAGACAAGTTGATGGCAAAGAGGGAAACTGAGGAAAAAAGAGACAGACAATTAAAAGACCATGAAGACAGATTAAGGGAAATAAATGACAGCCTGAGGAAGAAAAACCTACGTTTAATTGGGGTTCCCGAGGGCGCCGAAAGGGCCAGAGGGCCAGAATATGTATTTGAACAAATCCTAGCTGAAAACTTTCCTAATCTGGGAAGGGAAACAGGCATTCAGATCCAGGAAATAGAGAGATCCCCCCCTAAAATCAATAAAAACCGTTCAACCCCTTGACATTTAATAGTGAAGCTTGCAAATTCTAAAGATAAAGAGAAGATCCTTAAAGCAGCAAGAGACAAAAAATCCCTGACTTTTATGGGGAGGAATATTAGGGTAACAGCAGAACTCTCCACAGAGACCTGGCAGGCCAGAAAGGGCTGGCAGGATATATTCAGGGTCCTAAATGAGAAGAACATGCAACCAAGAATACTTTATCCAGCACGGCTCTCATTCAAAATGGAAGGAGAGATAAAGAGCTTCCAAGACAGGCAGGAACTGAAAGAATATGTGACCTCCAAACCAGCTCTGCAAGAAATTTTAAGGGGGACTCTTAAAATTCCCCTTTAAGAAGAAGTTCAGTGGAATAATCCACAAAAACAAGGACTGAATAGATATCATGATGACACTAAACTCATATCTGTCAATAGTAACTCTGAACGTGAACGGGCTTAATGACCCCATCAAAAGGCGCAGGGTTTCAGACTGGATAAAAAAGCAGGACCCATCTATTTGCTGTCTACAAGAGACTCATTTTAGACAGAAGGACACCTACAACCTGAAAATAAAAGGTTGGAGAACCATTTACCATTCAAATGGTCCTCAAAAGAAAGCAGGGGTAGCCATCCTTATATCAGATAAACTAAAATTTACCCCGAAGACTGTAGTGAGAGATGAAGAGGGACACTATCTCATACTTAAAGGATCTATCCAACAAGAGGACTTAACAATCCTCAATATATATGCCCCGAATGTGGGAGCTGCCAAATATTTAAACCAATTAATAACCAAAGTGAAGAAATATTTAGATAATAATACACTTATACTTGGTGACTTCAATCTAGCTATTTCTACCCTCAATAGGTCTTCTAAGCACAACGTCTCCAAAGAAACGAGAGCTTTAAATGATACACTGGACCAGATGGATTTCACAGATATCTACAGAACTTTACATCCAAACTCAACTGAATACACATTCTTCTCAAGTGCACATGGAACTTTCTCCAGAATAGACCACATACTGGGTCACAAATCGGGTCTGAACCGATACGAAAAGATTGGGATAGTCCCCTGTATATTCTCAGACCATAATGCCTTGAAATTAGAACTAAATCACAACAAGAAGTTTGGAAGGACCTCAAACACGTGGAGGTTAAGGACCATCCTGCTAAAAGATGAAAGGGTCAATCAGGAAATTAAGGAAGAATTAAAAAGATTCATGGAAACTAATGAGAATGAAGATACAACCATTCAAAATCTTTAGGATGCAGCAAAATCAGTCCTGAGGGGGAAATACATCGCAATACAAGCATCCATTCAAAAACTGGAAAGAACTCAAATACAAAAGCTCACCTTACACATAAAGGAGCTAGAGAAAAAACAGCAAATGGACCCCATGCCCAGCAGAAGAAGAGAGTTAATTAAAATTCGAGCAGAGCTCAATGGAATCGAGACCAAAAGAACTGTGGAACAGATCAACAGAACAGTAGTTGGTTCTTGGAAAGAATTAATAAGATAGATAAACCATTAGCCAACCTTATTAAAAAGAAGAGAGAGAAGACTCAAATTAATAAAATCATGAATGAGAAAGGAGAGATCACTACCAACACCAAGGAAATACAAACGATTTTAAAAACATATTATGAACAGCTATACGCCAATACATTAGGTAATCTAGAAGAAATGGATGCATTCCTGGAAAGCCAGAAACTACCAAAACTGGAGCAGGAAGAAACAGAAAACCTGAACAGGCCAATAACCAGGGAGGAAATTGAAGCAGTCATCAAAAACCTCCCAAGACACAAGAGTCCAGGGCCAGATGGCTTCCCAGGGGAATTCTATCAAACGTTTAAGAAGAAATCATACCTATTCTACTAAAGCTGTTTGGAAAGATAGAAAGAGATGGAGTACTTCCAAATTCGTTCTATGAGGCCAGCATCACTTTAATTCCAAAACCAGACAAAGACCCCACCAAAAAGGAGAATTACAGACCAATATCACTGATGAACATGGATGAAAAAATTCTCAACAAGATACTAGCCAATAGGATCCAACAACACATTAAGAAAATTATTCACCATGACCAAGTAGGATTTATCCCCGGGACACAAGGCTGGTTCAACAGTTGTAAAACAATCAATGTGATTCATCATATCAGCAAGAGAAAAACCAAGAACCATATGACCCTCTCATTAGATGCAGAGAAAGCATTTGACAAAATACAGCATCCATTCCTGATCAAAACTCTTCAGAGTGTTGGGATAGAGGGAACTTTCTCGACATCTTAAAAGCCATCTACGAAAAGCCCACAGCAAATATCATTCTCAATGGGGAAGCACTGGGAGCCTTTCCCCTAAGATTAGGAACAAGATAGGGATGTCCACTCTCACCACTGCTGTTCAACATAGTATTGGAAGTCCTAGCCTCCGCAATCAGACAACAAAAAGACATTAAAGGCATTCAAATTGGCAAAGAAGAAGTCAAACTCTTCCTCTTAGCCGATGACAAGATACTCTACATAGAAAACCCAAAAGCCTCCACCCCAAGATTGCTAGAACTCATACAGCAATTTGGTAGCGTGGCAGGATACAAAATCAATGCCAAGAAATCAATGGCATTTCTATACACTAACAATGAGACTGAAGAAAGAGAAATTAAGGAGTCAATCTCATTTACAATTGCACCCAAAAGCATAAGATACCTAGGAATAAACCTAACCAAAGAGGTAAAGGATCTATACCCTAAAAACTATAGAACACTTCTGAAAGAAATTGAGGAAGACACAAAGAGATGGAAAAATATTCCATGTTTATGGATTGGCAGAATTAATATTGTGAAAATGTCAATGTTACCCAGGGCAATTTACACGTTTAATGCAATCCCTATCAAAATAACATGGACTTTCTTCAGAGAGTTAGAACAAATTATTTTAAGATTTGTGTGGAATCAGAAAAGACCCCGAATAGCCAGGGGAATTTTATTTTATTTTTTATTTATTTTTTTATTTATTTATGATAGTCACAGAGAGAGAGAGAGAGAGGCAGAGACACAGGCAGAGGGAGAAGCAGGCTCCATGCACCAGGAGCCCAACGTGGGATTCGATCCCGGGTCTCCAGGATCGCGCCCTGGGCCAAAGGCAGGCGCCAAACCGCTGCGCCACCCAGGGATCCCCCCAGGGGAATTTTAAAAAAGAAAACCATAGCTGGGGGCATCACAATGCCAGATTTCAGGTTGTACTACAAAGCTGTGGTCATCAAGACAGTGTGGTACTGGCACAAAAACAGACACATAGATCAATGGAACAGAATAGAGAACCCAGAAGTGGACCCTGAAATGTATGGTCAACTAATATTCGATAAAGGAGGAAAGACTATCCATTGGAAGAAAGACAGTCTCTTCAATAAATGGTGTTGGGAAAATTGGATATCCACATGCAGAAGAATGAAACTGGACCACTCTCTTTCACTATACACAAAGATAAAACTCAAAATGGATGAGAGATCTAAATGTGAGACAAGAGTCCATCAAAATCATAGAAGAGAACACAGGCAACACCCTTTTTGAACTTGGCCACAGTAACTTCTTGCAAGATACATCCACAAAGGCAAAAGAAACAAAAGCAAAAATGAACTATTGGGACTTCATCAAGATAAGAAGCTTTTGCACAGCAAAGGATACAGTCAACAAAACTAAAAGACAAGCTACAGAATGGGAGAAGATATTTGCAAATGACATATCAGATAAAGGGCTAGTTTCCAAAATCTATAAAGAACTTATTAAACTCAACACCAAAGAAACAAACAATCCAATCATGAAATGGGCAAAAGACATGAAGAGAAATCTCACAGAGGAAGACATAGACATGGCCAACATGCATATGAGAAAATGCTCTGCATCACTTGCCATCAGGGAAATACAAATCAAAACCACAATGAGATACCACCTCACACCAGTGAGAATGGGGAAAATTAACAAGGCAGGAAACAACAAATGTTGGAGAGGATGCGGAGAAAAGGGAACCCTCTTACACTGTTGGTGGGAATGTGAACTGGTGCAGCCACTCTGGAAAACTGTGTGGAGGTTCCTCAAAGAGTTAAAAATAGACCTGCCCTACGACCCAGCAATTGCACTGTTGGGGATTTACCCCAAAGATTCAGATGCAATGAAACGTCGGGACACCTGCACCCCGATGTTTCTTTTTTTTTAAGGTTTTTTTTTTAATTTTTTATTTATTTATGATAGTCACACAGAGAGAGAGAGAGAGGCAGAGACATAGGTAGAGGGAGAAGCAGGCTCCATGCACCGGGAGCCTGACATGGGATTCGATCCCGGGTCTCCAGAATCACGCCCTGGGCCAAAGGCAGGCGCCAAACCGCTGCGCCACCCAGGGATCCCCCACCCCGATGTTTCTAGCAGCAATGGCCACAATAGCCAAACTGTGGAAGGAGCCTCGGTGTCCATCGAAAGATGAATGGATAAAGAAGATGTGGTTTATGTATACAATGGAATATTACTCAGCCATTAGAAATGACAAATACCCACCATTTGCTTCAACGTGGATGGAACTGGAGGGTATTATGCAAGTCAATCGGAGAAGGACAAACAGTGTATGTTCTCATTCATTTGGGGAATATAAATAATAGTGAAAGGGAATATAAAGGAAGGGAAAAGAAATGTTGGGAAATATCAGGAAGGGAGACAGAACATAAAGACTCCTAACTCTGGGAAACGAACTAGGGGTGGTGGAAGGGGAGGAGGGCGGGTGTTGGAGGGGAATGGGTGATGGGCACTGAGGCGGACACTTGACGGGATGAGCACTGGGTGTTATTCTGTATGTTGGTAAATTGAACACCAATAAAAAATTAATTTATTAAAAAAATTTTTTTCATCAATATTTTATAATTTTCGATATACAAGTCTTTCATCTCCTTTTTAAAGTTTATTCCTAAGTATTTTGTTCTTTCTGTGTGTCCTGGGATTATTTTCCTAATTTCCCTTTCAGATAATTTGTGGTTAGAGATTGGAAATCCTTGCACACTATCGATGGGAATGCAAAATGGTGCTGCCATTTTGGAAAACAGTATGGACATTTCCCTAAAAATTAAAAATAGAACTACCAAAAAACCCAGTACCCCACTTCTGAGTATTTGTCTAAAATAACTAAAATCAGAATCTACAAGAGATATCAGTCCTCTCATGTTAACTGCTGCAGCACTATTCACAATGGTTAAGGTATGGAAACAACCTAAATGTCCCCTGACAAAGGAAGGAAAATAAATTGTAGTAAATACATGTGACAGGATACTATTTAGCCTGAAAGAAAAAACATCCTGCGATATATGGCAACATAGATGAACCCAGAGGTCATTATGCTGTTAAATCAGCCAGACAACCTAGAAGAAATGGATACGTTCTTATAAACATACAGTCTTCTGAAATTGAACCAGAAGGAAAGAGAAAACCTGAATGGATCATTTACAATTAATGAATCTGAACCAGTATAAAAAACTTCCAAAGAATAAAAAGTCCAGAACCAGATGGATTTACAGGTGAATTCTACCAGACATTTAAAGAAGAATTAATACCTATTCTCCTTAAACTATTCCAAAAAAAAAGAAGAAAGAAGAAGAAGAAGAAGAAGAAGAAGAAGAAGAAGAAGAAGAAGAAGAAGAGGAGGAAGAGGAAGAGGAAGAGGAAGAGGAAGAAGAAGAAGAAGAAGAAGAAGAAGAAGAAGAAGAAGAAGAAGAAGAAGAAGAAAAGAAGAAGAAGAAGAAGAAGAAGAAGAAGAAGAAGAAGAAGAAGAAGAAGAAGAAGAAGAAGAAAGAAAACCTCCAAATACATTCTGTGAGGCCAGGATTACCTTGATACTACTACAGCACAAGGACATCACAGAAAAATATCTATTGGTCAATAACCCTGATGAACATGCATGCAAAGGTCTTCAACAAAATATCAGCAACCACATACCACAATACATTAAAAAATTGTGTATCATAATCAAGTGGGTTCAGGATGGTTCAATATTCACAAATCAATGTCAGACAAACACATCAACAAATATAAGATAAAAATAATTCAATAATTTCAATTGATTAAGAAAAAGCATTTGACAAGATTCAACATCCATTCATGATAAACACTCTCAACCAAATGGAGAGGAATATACCTCAACACAATAAAGGCCATAGATGAAAATTCACAGCCAACATCATCTTTAAGATGTCCCTGAGGACAGAAACAAGACAAGGATGTCTACCCTTGACTCTTCTATTCAACATAGTACTGGATGTCCTAGCCACAGCAATAAAACATAAAAAGAGATAAGAGGCATCCATATTGATAAAGATGAAGTTAAATTGTCACTATGTACAGATGACATAATACTATCCATAGAAAATCCTAAAGATCCCATCAAAAAGTCACTAGAAGTAACAAATGAATTCAGTAAAGTGGCAGAATACAAAAGCAGAAATTTGTGGCATTTCTATACACTAACAATGATGTTGCAGAAAGAGAAATTTAAAAACAACACCATTTACAATTGCAGCAAAAGATTAAGATACCTATGAATAAACTTAACCAAAGAAGTGAAAGACCTGTACTCTGAAAACTATGAAACACTGATAAAAGAAATTGAAGATGACACAAACAAATGGAAAGATATTCATGCTCATGATTTTAAGAACTAATATTGTCAAAACATCTGTATTACCAAAGCAATTTGCAGATTCAATGTGATCTCTACCAAAATGCCAACAGCATTTTTTGAAAAAAATTAGAACAAATAATACTAAAATTTGTATGGAACCTTGGAAGACCTTGAATAGTCAAAGCAATCATGACAAAGAACAAAGCTGCAGGTATCACAATTTCAGATTTCAAGATATATCACAAAGTTATAGTAATCAGAAGAGTGTGGTCTTGGCACAAATAGACACACAGATCAACAGAATAGCATAGAGATGCCAGAACTAAACCCACATTTACAAAATCAATTAATCTATGACAAAGGAGGCAAGAATATACAATGGGGGAAAAGACAGTCTTTTCAATAAATGATGGTGGGAAAACTGGACAGTTACATGCAAAAGAATGAAACCAGACTACTTTCTAGTACCATAAACAAAAATAAAGCAAAAATAGATTAAAGACCTAAACATGTGACCTGAAATCATAAAAATTATAGAAGAGAAGACAGGCAGTAGTTTCTCTGTCATCAGCTATAGCAACATTTTTCTAGATAAATCTCCTAAGTCAAGGGAAACAAAAGCAAAAACAAATTATTAAGACTACATTAAAATAAAAAGCTTTTTTCACAGCAAAAGGAACCATCAAAGATAAAAAAGCACCCTACTGAAAGGGAGGGAGAAGATACTTGCAAGTGATATATCCAATAAGGAGTTAAAATCCGATATGTATAAAGAATTCATACAACTCAATACCAAAAAAACTAATAATAATCTTATAATAAAATGGGCAGAGGACTTGAATAGACATTTTTCCAAAGAGGACATGCAGATGGCCAACAGATACATGAAAAGTTGTTCAACATCACTAATCCTCTGGGAAATGCAAATCAAAACCACAATCAAATATCACCTCAGACCTGTTAAAATGGCTAAAATCAAAAAGACAAGCAACAAGAGTTGGTGAGGATGCACAGAGAAAGGAATCTTCATGCGCTACTGGTGGGGATACAAACTGGTGCAGCCACTGTGGAAAATAGCATGGAGGTTCCTCAAAAGTTAAAAATATAACTACCCAATGATCCAGCAATCACTACTGGGTATTTATGCAAAGAATACAACAACACTAATTCAAAGGGATACATGTACCCTATGTTTATTGGAGCATTATTTACAGTAGCCAAGACATGGAAACAACTTAAGCATGGATAAAGAAAATGTGGCATATATACACAATGGAATATTAAGCTTCCATTAAAAGGATGAGATCTTGACATTTATGACAAAATGGATGGATCTAGAGGGTATCAAGCTAAGTGAAATAAGTTAGACTGATAAAGAGAAATACCATATGATTCCACTCATAAGTGGAATCTAAAAAACATGAATAAACAAATAAAAAGCAGAATCATCAATATAAATACAGAGAACAAACTGATGGCTGTCAGAGAGGAGGAAGGTGGGGGGTTGGGCAAAACGGGTGAAGAGCTGAGGAAGATTCAGGCCTCCAGTTATGGAATGATTAAGTCATGGGAATAAAAAGCAGAACATGAGGAATATGGTCAATGATATTGCAGTAGTGATGTAATAGGACAAATGGGAGCTATTCTTGTGAATACAGCATGATGTGCAAACTTGTCAAATTACCAAGTTGTACACCTGAAACTAATATAACATAGTGTATCAGCTATTATACTCAAAAAATAAAATAAAGTAAAAATAAATTCATAAATAAGCCAGTCATAGCAAAACAAATACTATATGACTGCACTTTTATGAAGTATCTAAAATAGTCAAATTCACAGAATTGAACGGTGGAATGATAGTTTCCAGGGGCTAGGGGTGGGGGTAGGGAATAGGTTTGCTAACTATCAAGCATAACATTTGAGTTAAGGAAAATGAATAAGCTTTAGAGATCTGATCCCATGGTAAGTATTCTTACCACAATAAAAAGTTAAACAGATTAGCACTCAATTTTTTCTGATAATTTCTATGACAGAAGTCATTCAACCTTAGCTGTTGCAATGGGCATCCTTCTTTCCCTAAAACAACCCCATCTATGGCACATTCTTTAGAATGTAGAAAATATTTTTGTGAGTCACTTATTTAAAGAGTTATCCTATGTTTTAAAATGTTACTACCATATGAAAAGAACAAAACAGCATGAATACAAAATCGTTAAGATCATGGGCTATATATTCTTGGAAGATAAGGAACCCTTGGGTTAGCCTGCGTGTCTTCTCCTAAACAGTGAAGGTAAGGGTAATGGTGTCAAATTCACTGCTGTATGAAATAATGTGGGAAAAGACTAGCATACTTTCGATACATAAAGCACATGTTAATTACTGTTATTATTGAGAGTAAAGTTTGACATACAGAAAATAATCACATAGCAAGAAACTGGGTCTTTCAGATTGGTAGGATTCAAGGAAGCTACTAATTAAAAACAAGTTGAACTCTACTGAATGGAAGTAAAAAAATAAACAAAATGAACAAACTTTAGCAATTTAAAATGAGATATCATATTTAAAAAATAAATAAGTAAGTACCTTTTTGGGACTAATTATGTGGTGATGTGGGAGGCAAGACTGTAGAGAGTTGTTTCAGTTCAAAATCCTTCAGCTACATCAAGTCAGGCACCAGATTAACACAGTTGAGTTTCATTTCCTCAATGGCTGCTTTAACTTTTCATTTCTCAAAGGGCTAACTTCTAACATTTGAAAATATGTACTGGCAAATAGTCTTTATATTGAAGTTGATGATAATGAAATGTAATTTGCTTTGAAAAATACAGTTTTTAATTGTGAGAAGGTATGTAAAATTGTTGGGGGGAAATAGAAGAGCTAAGGAGAAATTTTCTAGAACTTTCTGGGTTTGAGAGAGAATTTGTTTTTTTCTCATTAATTTAGATTGTTTTTAATTTTAATTTATTTTTTTCAGGAAAGTTCATTTGAAGCGGACACCTGGTGTCAGATTAAGAGAACACAGCCTTTCTTTTGTCTCTTTTTCCCAGTACAATTTGGGGGAAATTGTATCTGAGGAAAATCAAATGAACAACAAAAACAGAGCCCAAATAATCACTGCTCCCTATGGAATCAGAATTCATGCTGGTCCTGTCAGTATTGGCAGGCTGAGTCCACTTTTGTTGGCTTGGTTTATAGACTATGTGCACTTGTGCATGTGTTTGTGTATGCATGTTTTTAACTTTTTAATTTCACTTGACTTCAAATCTACAGAAAAAATTGCATGAAAGTTCAAAGGACTCCAGATTCTTTCACAGACTCTCCAACTATTTTTACTCAATTTCTCTGCCTATTGACCCTTTCTGCTAGCAAACAGGACTTCACTTCAGCTATCGTAGGAATGTCCAAGAGGCTGGTTTCTCAGTAGCACAGCAGAGCTAAGGCTTTTCTTTTCTTCCCAGCATTTGCCCAGACCCCCAGCAGATGCAAGATACCATCAGTATTTGGGATCAATACTCTCCTCTCCTCACCTCCTTGAGATGTTGGCTGTTGGTCCTCAGGACCTTGCTCCCAGCATCACCCCAGGCACAACCATATCTTCACCATTTCAGAAGGATAAGACAGAAATCTGAGCACTACATTTTGAAAAGCTGCCAACCCACAAGCTGTAGGAACACCAATTTAATAAGGGGGAAAACAGTTTTTATTCTCACTCTACCCATGGCTCACATAAATAGCATCAGACATTACATAATAATAGGACACTGTATCTCCAAAACTATTCAGGGATAGAAAGAACACACAAAGGATAAAAGATGTAACTAGGGAGCAAAAAAGAAACAGTTTCACTCACAGAGGCTCATGATAGTTACATTGTCAAAATATTTTTTAATCCAAAGGAACAGATCAGAATAATAGACAGAAACGCTGTTCTTTTTTTTTTTTTTATAACACAAAAGGAGATTTAAATTTGGATGAACACATCTTGGATTTCCTAAAACAGTTAAAAGAATCAATAGCTGGATCATGGACTATTGGTAGAGGAGGAGGCAGCATCATGAGCACAGGCCTATTTGAGCATTAAAGACAGAAAACTGCAACATTTCTATTGACTTCAGCGTAATTTCTCATGGACATCTCAAAACTGACAATGTCAAAAGTTATAATAGGAATATGACTGAGACTTTTCAACAATATTGGGAAATATATTAACATTCTGCTACAAAGCTCCAAGTGAACACATGAAACTATGTATGTAAATTATATATACAGTATAAAAGTAAAAGCTACCCATCTGACACATCCACATTCTATAGATTACTGTATCTGCCGGTTCAAGTCCAGAATTAGCCTTGGGGATTTCTCGGTTTGATACCTGTCCCACTTATACAGCACATTTCACACTGTGGCTCTTTCCAGCAGCCTAATATGGGTGATGATAATCAGTTCCTTCTCAAAGATTTTGTGACGACAGACATATAGTGCCATTTGCCTGCCTCAGAGATAAAGCAAATATACAAAGCACAATAAAAAAGCATGAAATCTTGCCATTTGCAACATGGATGGAGCTAGAGAGTATTACACTAAACAAAGTAAGTCAGAGAAACACAAATACCATATGATTTCACTCATATGGTGAATTTAAGAAACAAAGTAAATGAGCAAAGGGAACAAAAGAGAGAGGTAAAGCAAAAAACCAGACTCTTAACTATAGAGAACAAACTGAAGGTTACCAGAGAGGAGGTGGGTAGAGGATGAGCTAAAAGGAAGGGCACTTGAAAGGCACCAAAAAACCTAACGAATGAAAAGTTCAATTAATCATTTAACTGCATTTTACTATTATAAAATTAAAAAACTAGTTGATGTACACAAAGGTGGCCCTGATGCAATAAAATAGCTGTGTATTATGAATTTACAAAGAAAAACTGAACACTATTTAAATAGAGATTGCATGAGATTTTAGAGCAAATGCTAGGATTTTAGTCCTAAGTAAGGACTTGAGTCTAAGCCCTATGATAGTTAAGAAAACTCAACTCCTCAGATTCTTGTTTATAAATTAAGGACAATAATTACCCACCCTACAAAATCTCTGTAAATAATTAATGACATAATGAATGTAAAGAGCTTTGGTGTAAAGGTACTAATCGTTTTTTAAATTGTTATTGACAGAAATCTACAATTATTATTGTTTGCTACATTTTGTAGACAGAAGTCCATGTGGCATTTTACACGTGTTTCAGTTGAATACTGTACATTTGAACAGAGGCACAGCTTGTATAGTTAAGAATCTGGAGCTCACAGACAATGCCAGAAATCAATGAGTTTTGTGACAGCTGACAAAGTTCTGTTGATTCAGGACTAGTCACTGATGCTCTCAAATATCAGAGCCCTGTGACAGCAAAACCTGTGTAATTTTATTTTTTTATTTATTTTTCTTAAAGATTTTATTTATTTATTCATGAGAGACGGGGTGGGGGGTGTGTGCAGAGATATAGGCAGAAGGAGAAGCAGGCTCCATGCAGGGACCCCGATGTGGGACTTGATCCCAGAACTCCAGGATCACACCCTGGGCAAAAGGCAGGCATGCAAATGCTGAGCCACCCAGGCATCCCAAAACCTGTGTAATTTTTAAACCTGTGTCCTGCATCAGTATGTTGAGTGTCATCCAAAAGAGTGTAAGCAGGAAAGAAGGAGAGCAGGTATTATTAATTCACTCATAAATTCAAACTATATGCATTTAGTGTCCACTAAATGGTACTGTGCTGAATATAGTAAGGAGCAAGCTAACTGTAAGAGTGAAGACTCTGCCCTCTTACGGAGGATGGATACTACTGCACGCATGCCTGCCATCTCATTCCCAGTAATAAAAGTCACTTGTATAAGATGCTTTCATATTACTCTTTAAAGTTTTGTGTTGCTTAGTATTTTGAGAGAGATTATCAGCTCTCTCTTAAAAATATAAACTTAAAGTTGAAAATATTTAACTGCCTTAAAAGTTAACATGGGTAGTAAGATGCATTATTTAGTTTAGGAATGACACCTTCATGTTCTTTCTCTGAGGATTTGGCAAGGAAATCACCTGACACAACTATGAAATGTGTAGATGGTCAGCCCTCCCCTACTGACCTAGAGCTCTGTGTCTCCACCTCCTGCTTAGAGGTTACTGGAGATGGTTCCATCAGCACTTGGCATGAATCACCCATGGTAATGACAGGAATTTCATTCATGCTATGGTCTGACCTAGTTTCCTCATTTCCATCCAATTTCCAAATTCTTTCCATTGTTTAGATTCCACTATGGTAGTCATCCTCCAAGACTGTAGGTGATGGTCCCTAGTAATCTCTTTCTCCTGGTATTCACACTCTTGTGCAGTTCTCACACTGTACCACCAATGGTCTGTGGGAATAACAGACTATGGCAGAAATAATGATATGATACTTCTGAAATCGGGCTACAAAGGAGTACAGTTTCTGACTTGAGGCCTGTATCTTTAGGACACATGCCTTTGTATCTTAGGGAGCCATGGGAGAGCTCGGTTTGAGTAACCTTTTGTAGAGCTCTTTGTGGTCAGGAGCTGGAGCCTTCTCCCAATCACCGTGTGAATGAAGTGGATTCCCCAACTCCTTCACATTGACTACAGTCCTGGTCAACATCCTGACTACAACCACATGGGAGACCCTGAATCAGAACCAACCAGGAAAGCAACTCCCAGATTCCTGACCCTCAGAAGTCATGTAAAATAACAAATGTGTGTTGTTTCATGCTGCTAAGTGGGGGTAATTTGTTATGCAGCAGTACATTTACTCAAGCTTCAAACCCCAAATCCAGCTCTTTTGATTCCCAAAGTCTTCAGTGATTCCACTGGGTCAAAGTTATCTGCCAACTTTTCTTCACAACCTTACCCTCTGTGTTCTAGTCTCCCTTCTAAAGCACGATTGCTAAAAGAACCATCAACTGTTGAACAATGACTATGTGCTACATACATATAAGCAACCTGCACACTTTATCTCAGTGCATTCTCAACGGACTATGAGGCAGGTATTATTATCCATATTTAATAAATGAGAAGCCTGAGACTCCAAAGTGTTTAATAAAATCACACACTTTGGCAGCAAGTTGGTATTTGAGCCACGTATTTTTAGATGCAGTGTTCTCCTGATATGTGATTCTCCATCAAACTGTGTGGCTATGCTAGCTACCCCCAGGCCCTCAGCATTTAGGACAGAAAGAATATAACTGGAGAGAAGCTGTGGTGTGTAGAGCTTTGCTTGTAGGAGGAGCGGGGATGGAAGTGAGAAGCACAACGTTTCTCTGTGTCAAGTTTTATGTAATCCATCATTTGAAATTAGCTCACAATCAAATGTTGCTCTACTATCTCTCATCACACAAAGAACTAACATAATCCCTTATCAGGCTTTTCTAAGTTATGTAAAAGCAGGCCAAAATTAATACTATTGCTCTTCTTTATAGTAGAGATTTTGTTGCAGAAATCAAAAAGAAATCTAATATGAGCCAATCTCACTTTTGAATGTCCATGTCAGAATCCTAAGGAAATAAGAACAAACAAAATCCAGTATCACTTTAAGAAAACAATGTATCATAACCAAATGAGGGTTATTCTGGGATTTCAGGTTCAATCAACTTTAAGAATTCTATTAATAGAATTAACAATTATTAACAATGTAAAGAAAAAACATGTAAAAAAGCCTGAGGGAAAAAATTCTTCAATTATTCCTACTTAAGCAAAAGAATACTCTATATCAGTTCTCTTTCAAGGGTTCTACAAGATCAAAAATATTTTCATGAAATTCCATGACATTATTTGTCCTTTTTCACTGTCATTCTCTCAAGAGTGTTCAGTAGTTTCCCAGAGGTTACTGGCATATGATAAAACAACAGATTGATGGGAAAGCAGACATGAGGACACAGCTGTCTTCTATTGAGCTAAAGATTAAAATGATTTTCAAAAGGGTAAAAGAGTGCCAGTCTTCTCACCAATTTTTCTTTAGTATATAAAATATGCCATATTTCACCAAAAGTATACAATTAATTACATAATTTGTTACTTATTCTTCTTTTAAATAAATCAACAGATAAATATTTTTAAAATATATCAGTTTTAGTTTTTAATACAGTAAATTCCAACAGATAAAACTCATATAGACAAAAAAATCTTTAATGTATACAGTAATTTTTAGGATTGAAAAGTAGTCATAAGACCTAAATGTTTGAAAAATCACACCTATATAAGATACCAGTTAAAGTCCACTTTCTTAATTATATACCTTGTTTTTTTAAGATACAAAAGAAAAGAAAACCCTGTAACACCAAAAACTGAAAGCAAGTTAAGAAAAAAATGTGTAAAAACTGCATGAAGAAAATTTAAGATGCTTGTGAAAGACACAGAAGTAGACATGAATAAATGGAATGGATGGGATGACTCAGCTTCATAAAGAAGGCGATTCTCCCAAATTTTATATAAACTTAACATCCCCTAATTTTTTTTCCAGATGAATGGTTCCAAAGCTCTATGGAAAAATAACTAGGAAAAACCTAAAATGAAGGACACTAAGTGAGGAGTGCAGTAGGGGTGAAGGGAGCCAGCTTCACCAACATTGCAACGGACTGAAATCAAAACATCGTGGCGCAGAAGGTGAGATCCCCAGCCTGGATGACATCTTCCTCCCATTTAGTTATCTAAGTTATACTTTGTTTCCCCACCTGCATGGCTCTCTGGTATCCAATGTCCAATGATCATTCTTCCTGTTTTGTCTCTTTTCCTTCACTTCACATTTTTCACTTTTCCAGCATAATTCTACTTTGTGTTGTGAGATTTCCAGATGTGTTCATCTCTTAAAAAGGCTTATTTTACCTTTAATAAAATTGGTTTCATTGAACAAGTTACAACTTTCCTTTTCTTTGGTTTATTGTAAGCCCTAGCTTATCTTAAATTTTTTTCTCTTCCTGAACTGTCCTGTTAACCTCAGGGCCTGGCTTATTATGGGGAAGAGCTCATTTCTGGCTCCTTCCAAGGGAAGGAAAAAGCAAGACAAAACTCACCCTCTCTTCAATTTCCTCATCTGTGAATGATGTCAAACTAACAGAGTGAACGGTAGTAGAATATACCACCCCAAAATATCTCACTTTGGCATATTTGAGCAGTGGTCACTTAAAAAACAGCTTTCTCTAAACTTCCTTTATCTGCTTAAGGACACATCCTCCAAAAGAATATAAATTGTCATAAATTCCCTCCCTGGGAGTTTCGTCAATCAAGAACACTGACTCTTATCACAGGAGAGGACACTAGGGGTCCTCACCACACCCGGATAAACCCAGTCACAAACTATCATACTTCTTATCTATACTTCCGAGGAAGTCACCTCCCCTAAAAATCATTTACTCTTCCCTAAGAGGCCTACATCCCCTT
Source organism: Vulpes vulpes (assembly GCF_048418805.1). Taxonomy (NCBI): domain Eukaryota; kingdom Metazoa; phylum Chordata; class Mammalia; order Carnivora; family Canidae; genus Vulpes; species Vulpes vulpes. The sequence goes on along the minus strand of NC_132792.1, from coordinate 128,071,601 downwards.
CCTTTTTCCCTATCAAGATGATAGGGAAGTCTGTATTCCAAGCTACCTCAGGAAGTTATTCATTTTTTCTGGGTATCTTTCACAGTTGCATGAGTTATATATGTTAACAAACTTCTGTTTTTATTTTTTCAATCTGTCTTTTGTTATAGAGATCTCAGCTGAGAGCTCAGAAGAGTAGAAGAAAAATGATTTTTGCTCCTCTATAAGAATTATGTGAAGATTACAAAGAAAATGTGTAAGCAATCACGTTCCATGCCAATATCAGATTTATTCAGAGATGCAAAGGTGTCTTGAGGACCACCTAGTGTTCAGTACTAGCTTCCTACTTATTCCTTGTGGGATCTTGTGCAACTCCAGTGTCTCTGTGGCTGAGATTCCTCATCTAGTATGAGGAGAACATCACTGTACTCCTTGGGGTTGTTGTGAGTATTGTTTGAGGTAATTAATGTATATAAAGTGCTCAGAACAGTGACCAGCCCCTGGTGAATGCTCTCTGAGTGCTATTATGTACTGCCCATCTTTCTTCCCGTCATTGGGAAAACAGAGGTATTGGTTCTCTCAATGTTGCCTTCCCTCTGGGGAGAGAGCTGCAGGACCCAAGAGTACAGGACCTCATTCTCTTCCTTCATAATTAAAGGAGACTAAAGAACCAACCAAGACAAGAAAAAAAATAATTAATATCAATGTCACATCTCCCTGTTTCTAAAGCACAGAAACAACCATTCAGTCTCAGGGATGGCTGCTTTATTTTTAAATTTGTTTTGTTTTGTTTGCTTTTTGCTTTAAAGTGCTACTTTTCAGGAACTTGAAATTTGATGAGAGGAAAGACCAGTTTTAGGTCACCTAGATGACAGGTAACTATTGTCTGCTATTACCCTTGTTAGTGTGGTGAAATATCAGGCATTAATGAAAGTTGCTGAGGATAACCAAACAATCATGTAGTTCTTTCCTGGTTCATTTTAAAGTAATTTAAAATGAAGAGATAAAATGTAGAACATCATATGAAGAAATAAGATAATTACCTGCACATTTTAAGAGGTTTCTAGACCTGGTTTTCTCAGAAAGAAAAAAATACTAAGTATATTTTCTCCTGAATAAGTATTGTCTGAGGCAGAGTGTATCCAAGTTGTAACCATTTCTTTAAAGTAGTAAGTAGGGGCACCTGGGTGGCTCAGGGTTTGACCATCTGCCTTTGGCTCAGGTCGTGATCCTGGGGTCCTGGGATGGAGTTCCGCATCAGGCTCCCCACAGGGAGCCTGCTTCTCCCTCTGCCTATGTCTCTCCCTCTCTCTGTGTGTCTTTCATGAATAAATTTAAAAAAATTCATTAAAAAATAAAGTAGTAAATAAAGGATGGTCCTATCATAAATTACTATAGTGGAATTGGACCTTTTTAGAGGAACTTCTTCCTCAAGATAATCAAAGATGGTATGAACCTGAAATAATTATAACAAGTTATATTATTTTTATCATGATAATACTCCCCCAAATATAAAATAAGATGCAGCTTCTTGGTCCAGATTCACACAAAAAATACCAACATTCTCAACATTCTAGTTAATGAAACCAATGACAGAAATTATTTGAAAATTTAACACCACTCCTCACAGTAACAATAGTCTGCACAATCGATGCAGTTTTTCATCCAGTAAGAAAAAGGAGCAGTCACTTAATGTACACTAAATTTCAAAAGCACGTTATCTATTTTAGAAATGGAAAATGTATGAAAAGCTATGCTGATTATAAAACATACTAAAAAAAATTCAGTCAAGTTCTCTGTGGGAATGCATCCAGCCTGCTTTCTGGAGTCACTCCAGAGAGACGTCAGGTCTCTGTCTCTGAGGCTGAGTGGAATCGAGACAATTTAGATGATTGCTTTAATGTGTGAAAACCACACCCTGGTCCTACTCAATACCACCTCACAGGCTAAAAGGGAATCAGCTATTAATTCCACGTGCAAAGTTATAGACTTTGATCATGGAAAAAAATGTACAATCAAGGAGTGACCCTCACTGTTGATAATATAACACCTAGAATTTAAACCTCCAGCCTTTCTTCCACCCTCTTCCTCCTCAATTCCGAGAGCTTACTATCCATATAATCTATAATATAGGGAATTTAAAATCTGAATTGATAAAAAGCATTATGTACCATTTCTTTTCATTAAGTTAACTGAAACATGATATTCTCAAATTTCTGTCCAAAGTCCGATTTCAGTCTTCTCCTAGGGAAAGCACTGAATCAATCTTAGGCATAAAGGGTGGTCCAAGCACTGACCCAAGAGAAGGGATCCTTATGCTGGCAACCCTGGACAACTCAGAACACGAGATCTCCCTGCCCTCTGATACCATCCACTGAACAAGTAAAGGATGAAAACATTCTTCATTTAGACAAAATCTGTCTCCTTTTATCCAAAATGAAGATAAATCTACTCTTTTTCCAGTGACAGCTGCTCAAATACTTGAAAATGGATGATTAAAAGCATCCAGCTTTTGTGCCCTAAGCTTAATTTCTCAAATCCTCTCACTCTAGCATATCTTATCACACCTTCCTACTCGCCCCCCATCATCCCACTCAGCCTGCTCAAAAGATGGCCAGGATTTCTAATGTTACCCCTGAGAGTACAGTGCCAGGGGTGGGATACTACTCTCCCAAGTGTGTTCTGACCATCTCAGAGTGTGGAAGAAGTGTGCCTTCCCTATCTGGGGCATTATGGGTCAATTAAGAGGTTCTAAAATATTTTATCAAGTATAAATGTGACACATGCTCCTTGTAAAATTAAAATTACCTATATATCAAATACCCCAGAATTACTACAAATCAATATTTGGCATATTCTCTCCTGTTTCTCAGGCAGCTATTTTTTTTAAAGCAAACCTGGGATCATATTACATATAATTATATATTCAGACAATTGCATTTCATATTTCACCCTAGGTTTTCTCAACATTTTAAAAATTCTTTGAACTTCTCATCCTGAATGGTTAGATAATAGCTTATATTGTAGATCTATTTTATTTAACCACCCCTTATTGCTGAATACTTATGCCAGCTCAGATTTTTAGCTACCTTTATGTATTTAACCACTCTAATTTCTTTGCATGGAAATTAGAAATTAGAAATTTTGGATAAGTTAACATACTGGTGCAAAACATTTTGACTTTTTATTCATATTGCTTAATTAATTTTCAGGAATGCAATGCCAATGCACATATCTACCATAGCATTTAGCAGAGATTCTCTTCCTACTGATCTTGCCAGGATTACTAGGATTAATTTAAAGTTTAAAAAAAAAAGGGACTAAAGAAAATTGGCATATCTTTCTTTTAATTTGCTTTTTTTATGACTAGAAAGGATATTTTCTTATTTATATTTTTTCGTGTGAATTGTCAGTTTAAGCCTTTTTTCTAATTAATTAATTATTTTTTAAATTTTAGAGAGATAGAGTCAGGGGAAGAGCAGAGAGAGAGGGAGAGAATCTTAAGCAGGTCTGACATCCACGAGTCCAACTCAGGGCTTGATCTCACAACCCTGAGATCACGTCCTGAGCCAAAATCATGAGTCGGATGCTTAACTGACTGAGTCATTCAGATGCCCCATCTTTTTTCTACTTGTTATGTGAAATCACAATATTTTTTTTCTGAATTATATAGTTATTTTATACATTAAGAATACTAATATTTATCATGCTTACTCCAAATATTTTTCAAGGATTACCTATTCTTTTGATTATGTTTTTAAACATAAAAACAAATTTTTAAGTTAAATTTATTTGCCACTTATCTTTGTGATTTCTTTTGATGTTCTTATGCGTAAAAGTTTCCCCTATCCTAACATTAGCTAAATGTAAACCTATTTTTGAGTAGGATGTTTGCTCCTTTTTTCTTTTGATTCCTTTTCTTCTTTCTCTTCTTTCCTTTGTTTCTTTTATTTCCTTTCTAAAAAAGATATGCCTTTTAAATGAATTTTCAGTGTTTTGATGTGAATAATAAAGTGATAAATTACTTTTTTCTAACTAATTTATTTTAAGAGCATTTGTTGAATAATCAATCTTGTTCTCTTTATTGTGTGATGTTTATTATATGCTAAGAGCTTAAATATACTTATGTTCACTTTAGAACTATTCTACCATTATCATAATGGTAGAATTTATTTCTTGCATATTTATTGACTTATTTGTTGCCTCTTAAAATGACTTTCACATTTATCCCCAATCTTTTAGATCATGGTTTTCACCTATTTTAATTATTAATTCCATATACCTTTGGTCAATTGGAGTAGCTTCAAGTAAGATTTTTTCCCCCCAAGAGAGTATGTGGGTAATATAGTAACACAATTTCATTTTACCTGAGAATTTCTGTATTTCCATTGTACATGAAAGACAAATTGCGTACATGTAATCTTACTCCTTTAAATTACATAGAGGTTGTTTCACTGTCTTGCAGCATAGACTCAATTTTAATTGTATGTAGCTAACCATTTTTTTCCTGCCTGGATAGCACACATAATATCCTTTTTTTGCACTTACAGCATATAATTATAGTTTATCTTTTCTTAATGTATAGAGCTAATGAAAACAAAATTTTAACTTGAATAAACAGACGTATATGCTTCCAGTAATTTCCAAGTATAGCAGGATTTTGAGAATAGAAATTTTAGCTAAGGCTCATTTTAGGTAAAATGGTTTTGTCAACACTGGACTGGATGTACCACCTACTGCAACGGAGAAATCTTAAATGCCGTGCTGTGAGGATGGATAGGCAGAATGAATCCATCAGGAGTCAGAGAACAAGTGGGGACTTCTGTAAGTCTCACTTTGTCTCTGCTCAAGTCAGGAGAGAAGGGCTTTAAGGAGACTCATGTGAGACTTTAACATGTGTTTCCTATAGTGTTAGGGACAGCTAGATTGGCGAAGGCACAATATTGAGAAAACAGAACAAAAGGCTGTTGAATCAGCCCGTGACAAGAAAAGAGAGAGTTGAAGTTTTGCAAGTGAGTGTGCTCCTAGGGTTCAATGGGACAGAGAATATGGGCTTCCAGAGGGCCAGTCATAGTCCAGACAAGAGAGAGCTGGTATGGGTCTTCTAAGGTGCCTATCCAAGAGGTCCTCCTGGTGGAGGGATGAAGAGGCAGCCAAGAAAAGCAATACAATAATCCCCTCATATCCACAGGGGATATAGTCCAAGACCCCCAGTGGATGCCTGAAATTGCAGATAGTACTGATCCCTGTATGTGCTATGTTTTTTCCTATACATGCACACCCATGATAAAGTTTAATTTATAGATTAGGCATAGTAAGAGATTAACAACAATAACTCATGATAAAATAGAAGAATTATAACAATATATTGTAATAAAAGCAATGTGAATGTGGTTGCTCCCTCCCTTAAACTACCTTACTGTACTGTATTTACCCTTTTTGTGATGATGTGAGATAATAAAATGCCTACATGATGAGATGAGGTGAGGCAAAATAATGTCGGTATTGTGATGTAGCATTAGGCTACTACTGACCTTCTGACAATCCATCAGAAGGAGGATCATCTGATTCTGGACCCATGGTTGACTGCGGGTAACTGAAACTGTAGAAAGTCAAATCACACTTGAGCAAGGACTTATCATAGATACTGCTGGAATCCTGAGGGCTGAGGAAGAATTACATAGCTAGCCAGATTAGGGATCTCTTCTCTCTAATCAAAGACAGTTGCAAGCAATAAATCCCCAGAAATATGGGTGTTGTCAGCCAAAGCCTATACAAACTCCTATAAGAGAAAGGTAGCTTTGCACGTCTCCAAGTCCAGAGGTTATAAACAAGTCCAGAGGTTATGAGAGTTTAAGTCAACATAGCAGTCGAGTCAGTTAAGAAGACGGCTGTTCTCAGCATCTCCAGCTCCTCCCATTCCATCTCTGGATGTGTCAGAAATCAGGGATAGTGAGATGGGAATAAGGAGTAAAGAAGCTAGGTAGGAAAAGACAGAAGAAACTAACAATTGCCTCCTTCCCCACATCTAGGACCCTAGGAAAAAGAAGCCTCAAGTTCAAATTAGATGTGTAGTTTGATTATGTCTTATAACTGCATATTTGATCAAAATTATGTTTGGGAATCACTGGAACTCTAGGATATTTCACCTAAGAGTGAACAGAGAAATCATGTTTTTTTTTTTTTTAATTTTTTTATTGGCTGTAGGAGAACTAGCATGACAGGGTATATTTAAAGGGAAAAATGGGAACCTAAAATAAAGTTTCTTTACAATCACTGGCATATACCATACCATTTTAACTCAGCATATTTATGTCAAATCCACCCCATATTTGGATAGCCTTTCATATGTAAGAAAAAGATCTCTGTTCCCTGAAGTCCTTTTTCCTTGGGATAATCATAATTGACCAATGATTCCTGTCATTCCTGTACTTCATTGAGCACCATATTCTTAGCTCATCATTTTCATGATAAGTATTGATGTAAGTCTTCATCCCATTTGTCTCAAGATAAAAATTTCTCTATCACAGGGACAGTATCTTATTTATCTTTGTGTCCTTAACCTTACAGTAAGCTTCCATAAATGTTGGTTCAAAGATATACCAAATGAATGAGTCAATTAAGGAAATAAGTTGTTGCAATAAAAATTTATTGCTTTTACTTTATTCCATTTTTTCTTGCCAATCAATTCTTCTAGTAATAGTATATTTAGAAAAACGTATTATATAGGAGTAATGAAATCTCATCATGTACTTGTTTGTTTAATGTGCACAGTAAAGCATAATTTGCCTCAAAATAGCATGGAAGTGTACACATTATAGCAGTACAACTAATTCTTTAAAAATGCAAGTGTGAGTTTTTCTGTATGTTGGTAAATTGAACACCAATAAAAATTAATTAAAAAAAATGCAAGTGTGAATTTTTCTCATTTTCTAAAAAATTATTTTGAATGTAATTATTCCCACCCAGGAGAAACTAATGACAAGATTTCCCAATACTATGTTCATGGCCTACAGAGCATTAGCTTGATCCTTTGAAAGATATAAAAATGCCTGCAAGTCATTTTTGTGGGACTCTACTTTTTACCACTCTGATTGCATATGTCAAAAATGCATCCAACATATAAGGCAAATAAAATGAAGTACACTGAATAAAACAGAAAACCAATAAATAGACTTCATCATATTCTAATTCAGGTCATGTATATACAGTGAACAAAGATACACAGTGAAAGAACTAGCAGATTTTCTCTAAGAATGGACCTGACTTAGTAGATAAAATTCATTTTTATCTTCCACAGTCATGTAACATTGGTATGTCCTTCTGAGCAGACATTTTGCTGGGTTCATTGCTTCTGTGACATGCCCTCTGTTTCACTTTAAAAAAATATGTTTTTATCTGAGCTTTAAAAAAATTATAGACATTTTTTGACCGGCTTTGAGTTCATAGAAAAACTGTATAGAGTACAGAGATGTCCTATATGCTCTCTCGCACACCCCTCACCCATTTCCCCCATTATTATTTTACATTAGCATAGTACTTTTGTTACAATCATTGAGCCAGTATGGATACATCATTGTTAACTAAAGTCCATAGCTGACAATAGAGTTCACACCTTGTGCTGTAAATTTTATGGATTTTGAGAAATGTATGACATATATCTATTATGATATCCTCCGGTTTAGTTTCACTGCTCTCCGAATTTCCTGTGCTCCACTATTCACCACTTTCTGCCTCTCCTTCAACCCCTAAAAACTATCTGTATAGTTTTACCTTTTTCAGAATGTCACAGAGAATCATACAGTACTTTGTTTTTTTAGATTGGCTCCTTTCACTTAGCACTATGCATTTAAGGTTCTACTGTATCATTTTGTAGCTTGATAGCTCAATTCCTCTTATTGCTGAAAAACATTCCAATGTATGAACCACGGTTTCCTATTGAAGAACATTTGGGTTGTTTTCAAGTTTTGACAACTGTGAATAAAGATTCCATAGGCATTCGTATGCAGGTTTTTTTGTGAACATATTTTCAACTCATTTGGGTAAATACCAAGGAGCGCGACTGCTATATCATATGGTAAGAACATGTTTACTTTTGTAGGAAACCACAGAACTTTATTCCAAATTAGCTGTACCAATACTTAATATTTTACTTCATTCTCTTGCTTGTATGGTTTCTGAAAATAAATCTGATGTAATTATTATACTTGCTCTTCTCTATGGATAAGGAGTTCTTCCCCTCTGGCTTCTTTCAAGATTTTTTCTTTGTCTTGATTTTCTGCAGTTTGAATGCAATATGTCTATGTTCAGATCTTCTATTTACTCTGGTGTTCTCTGAGCTTCCTGGCTCTATGGTTTGGCACTGATTTTTGGAAATCAACAGTCATTGTTGCAATTATTTCCTTTCTGTCTTTCTTATCTTTCTGGTATTCTCATCACATGTATAATACACCTTTAATAATACACAGTTCTTGGATATTCTGTTCTGATTTTTTTCAGTCTTTTTTTTCTTCTCTACAATTTAGTTTTGGAATTTTCTATTAATACTTCTTCAAACTTTTTTCTTTTGGACATGTCCAGTCTATGATGAGCTCATTAAATGCATTCTTAATTCACTTCTGTTACAGTATTTTTTATTTATGTATTTTTGTCTTTAGCATTTCCTTTTGATTTCTTCTTAGAGTTTCCCTATTTCTGTTTACATCTTACCTCTGCTCTTTTGAGTTGTCCACTTTTCCCATTAGAAGCCTTTGCTTATTCATCATACTTTTTTTTTCAAATTCCTGTTCTGATTATTTCAATATCTTTGACATATTTGAGTCTGATTCTAGAGCTCGATCTGTCTCTTCAAACTGTTCTTTTCTTTCATGATATCTGCAATTTCTTTTTGAAAACCAGACATGATGCACTGAGTCAAAGGAACTGAGGTAAGTAGGCATTCAGTGTGTAGTTTATGTTTATCTGACTAGGGGTTAGACTGTGTTTATTGTTTTCTGTTTCTGTAGTTATTAGGCACTAAAATTTTCTCTGAGATCCTTGTTTTTATCTTCTCAGTTGTCTTGGGGAAACAGTCTATACATCTTAAACAAGACGTGAGATGTACAGTTTCTTTCCTTGGAATTCCGTGTTGTTACTTAGGAGCACCTACTGATGTGGTGGTTTTGCCTGAGTAAGGAGAAACTCTATGATGCTACAATTAAATCTTACTCTTTTAGGGAACCTGTGGCCCCTGGGCTGTAACATTTACAAGTTCTCTTGAAGGCAAGTCTTTTTATGAAGAAGATAATGTTCTGGGCAGATCTAAAAATAGTTCCTTTTCCCTTTTCTCTGTGAGAAACAGGACAGGATTTTTCTCAGATCTTTGTGGTGTCAATTTAGAGTAAATCTTCTGGAGCTAACACTCACAAAAAATGTGGGGCCTGCCCCTAAAACTGGGCTCCTTTGGAGTTTTCATTGTCAAGTTTGGCTACACTGAGCCTGCAGCAATTTGTCCATTTGACCTCAAGTTTTCTTACCCCAGCACTGGTTCCTATACAGGCTCCTGCTCCCAGGATTCTGCCCTGGTCAGTTACGATTTCCTGTAACCACTTATCTGGCTCTCCAATTTTGAGGACTGACACTAGATTGCCCTGAGACATCATTCCTTGCTGGATCTAAGAACAATTGTTGATCTTCAGCTTTTTTTTTTTTTTTTTAAACGTCAACTTTATTTTTTTTTTTTTATTATTTATTTACGATAGTCATACAGAGAGAGAGAGAGAGGCAGAGACATAGGCAGAGGGAGAAGCAGGCTCCATGCACCGGGAGCCCGACGTGGGATTCGATCCCGGGTCTCCAGGATCGCGCCCTGGGCCAAAGGCAGGCGCCAAACCGCTGCGCCACCCAGGGATCCCCGATCTTCAGCTTTTTCTTGTAATGAGAATTGAAGTCACAGCTTCCAAGATCTTTATATGCTGGACTGAAAGTCTTGATTCTCTTTTCAAAACTACTATTGTTTTTTTCTTACTATATATGTAAACATAGCCTCTACAGGAACCAGAGCTGCCTCCCATAGCATGTCTGCAGGACTATTTGTAATTGTGGTCTTGTGCTTTATAGTTTGTGGTACAAATGATTTTCCTTTATAGTACTGTCTCCAGAGTGTAACTTTGGCGCTCCCACTAGGCAATTGTGAATTTTCCAGGTTAGTGGAAGGGTGATATATTATATATAGCCAACTCTTCTGGCTTGCCTCCCTCTCTGTCTACGTTATTGTATTTTTCCTTCCCTTCCCATGTGTTCATCTGTTACTTAAATTCTACATATGAGTGATCATTTGGTATTTGTCTTTTTATGACTTATTTTGCTTAGCATAATACCCTCTAGTACCATCCACACCCTTGCAAAGTGAAGATTTCATTTTATGATGGTTGAGTAATATTCCATTGTATGTATATACCACATCTTCTTTATTGATTCATCAGTTGAGGGGCATTTGGACTCTTTCCTTGTTTTGGCTATAGCAGTTAGTGCTGCTATAAACATTGGGGTGCATGTGCCCCTTCAAGTCACTATTTTTTCTTTGCAAATATAGATTTGGATTTATTCATTTTAAAATTTTTATCAAATTCAATTTAGTTAACATATGCTGAATTATTAGTTTCTGGGGTAGAATTTACTGATTTATCAGTTGCATATCATTACATCAAGTGCCCTCCTTAATGTCCATCACCCAATTACCCCATTTCCCACCCACCCCCCCTCCAGTAACTCTCAATTTGTTTCCTATAGCGAAGAGTTTCTTATGGTTTGCTTCTCTCTCTGTTTTCATTATTTTATTTTTCTTTCCCTTCCCCTATGTTTGATCTGTTTTTTTCCTTAAGTTCCACATATGGTGAGATCATATGGTATTTGTCTTTCTCTGACTGATTTATTTCACTGCTGCAAATGGCAAAATTTCATTCTTTTTGATGGCTGAGTAATATTACATTGTATACATATACCACATCTTCTTTATCCATTCATCTGTCAATGGGCATCTTGGCTGCTTCCACAGTTTTGCTATTGTGGACATTGCTACTATAAACATTGGGGCATAGGTGCCCCTTAGAATAACTATATTTGTATCCTTTGGATAAACACTAGGTATTTGTGTTCCCAGTAGTGCAAACACTGGATTGTAGGGTAGTTCTATTTTTAACTTTTTGAGGAAGTTCCATACTGTTTTCCAGAGTGGCTGCCCCAGTTTTCATTCCCACTAACAGTGTAAGAGGGTTCTGCTTTCTCCCCATCCTCACCAACATCTGTTGTTTCCTAAGTAGTTCATTTTATTCATTCTGACCAGTGTGAGGTGGTATCTCATTGTGGTTTTGATTTGTATTTCCCTGATGCAGAGTGATGTTGAACATTTTTCATGGGTCTGTTGGCCATTTGTATGTTTTCTTTGGAGAAATATCTATTTGTGTCTTCTGCTTATTTCTTAACTGGATTTTTTATTTTTTGGGTGTTGAGTTAGATAAGTTCTTTTTTATACTGAAATTTTACTTTCTAGTTGTTTCCACATTGGTCACCCACAATCCAACATGGGTTAAAAGAATAAGCCTCATTCCAATCCTACCAAATTAAATTTCCAAAATATGAAGACACTTTTTTTGGATCTTCCTACTGTTAAGTACACTAATCTCTTTAATAATTTCACAATTTCTTTTCTTATTTTTGACTTTGCCCCTTCACTCTTCACCTCAACGATAGTTCAACTGTATTTTTTATTTTATTTTTTCAACTGCATTTTTAAATTTATTTTTATTTTTATTTTTTTTAAGATTTTATTTATTTATTCATGAGAGACACAGAGAGAGAGGAAGAGACACAGGTAGAGGGAGAGGCAGGCTCCATGCAGGGAGCCCAACACGGGACATGTACCCGGGTCTCCAGGATCACGTCCTGGGCCGAAGGTGGTCCTAAACCGTTGAGCTACCCAGACTGCCCCAACTACAATTTTTTAAAAGTATAGTTTCTAGAACTGGGCACACTCTAAAACTGAGATCCTTAGTGTTGTGACAAGCATAATTTTTACTTCAATTAAACTAGTTGCTAAAATTCTATTAATACAGACCATGATGCATTACTCTTGAAGGGGCTTCATAAAAATATTGAAACATCAAATACACAAATTAACCCAAATTCCAAATTACCTTTGACATTTATTACAATTTGGTGTATTTGTCCCACTATCTTCTTGAGTAGTGAGTTTTTGACAATTCTATCTGGAATCCCTGACAACCGAAGAGTCCTTCTCGGTGTTAATGACTTCATTTATTTATTTTTCTTGGAGTAAACATGAGCATGCTCAGAGATACTATATTTATTTCATAATGGCATTAAGTGCAATAGATTGATTACACTGTGTTACATGACCTCATGGCTTTTTAAAAAGTAAAATCATATTTTATGTATATATATATATATACACACACATATGTTCTATATTTTCAAGTGGAAATTCACGTAATATAATATAGTATTTTAAAATATTTTTAAAGTATACTTTATATACTCTGAGATGCTTTCTGAGATTCCCCTCTCCTTACCACATTTCTAGCTAATGACTTCCAATCTATTTTTGATTACATAAATGCCAGAGCAGAACCAGATGAAAGCAAAGCAAAGCAAACAACACAATGTAGCAGATCACCTTTACTTGAGATAAAGCTTCATGAGGATTAATTGTTCTCTGTTACTTTTTTTATTGTAACATTATCAGTAGGATTGTACAAGAAGAAGTAAAATGAAAAACTCAATAAATATTACTAATGAAATAACTCCATTTCTGGTTTTTGAAAACAAAGATATTTTATATACTGATGAAACTAAATCCTTCCAGGAAAATATACTTTTTGTAACTTAAAAGCCTTTCAATTAAATTGTGTTATAAATCTGTGAAATTTGAAAGAGTGTTTTTTATTCTAACGGAAATATTGACCTCCAGATTTTAAGACTTATAGTGGTCATTTCATATGTTTATAATAGTATTTCAAAACCAAAATAAAAATAAGGGCGTTCTTTGTGATCTCTTTCATGTATTAATAATTTATGCCAACTAGAGTTATTTATATCTTTATAAAAATTTTAGATTTTTCTTGAAATAGTATATAGGTTACCCAAGATTATTCTATTTGAATATAGGGGGTAGGACTTATTGCAGCAACACTACTGGAACTGGTCCTTTGGGGTTCATATTGTATAACTACACCTGACCATGGTGTTTTCTATATGGCAGTTGGGTTCCCCTAGATCAGGAATGTGTGGCCTACAATATTTGAAAGATGGCTTGAACCAGGCTCTTGAAAACAGCAAAATGAATGAAAATGAATATTCAAAAACTATGAATAAAATATAAAAGTAAAATATACATATAACAAGACACTTGTAAACATAGCTATATCACATATGCAGTGCTGCTAATTCTCTATCCCACCCCCCCTTTTTTTTTTGCAGAATGGAGGCACGCAGGGAGGGTCTCATTCTTGCTATGGCTGCTTTCTTTAACTAGAGCTACTCTACTTCCCCATTGCTCCCCTTTTTTGTGACTCAATCTCTGGAGCAGGAGATAGTTGGTTCAGGTTTGGCTCTGTCACTACCAGCTATGTGCATATGGGCAAGTCATATAAATCCCATGACCATCTGTATTTTCCTCCAGAAAACAAATATGTGGTCATATCTATCTTAAAGGGTTTGTGACTAAAATGTTTCCATTGGATGTGAGTTTTAGGAATCAAGGACTATGTTTTTTTTTATTTTTTTTAATTTTTATTTATGATAGTCACAGAGAGAGAGAGAGGCAGAGACACAGACAGAGGGAAAAGCAGGCTCCATGCACCGGGAGCCCGACGTGGGATTTGATCCCGGGTCTCCAGGATCGCGCCCTGGGCCAAAGGCAGGCGCCAAACCGCTGCGCCACCCAGGGATCCCCAAGGACTATGTTGTAATCAACATTCCATGCAATACAATGTCTGGCACATATTGGTACAGAATAAATGATATTTTCATAAGAGGTTGCACAGGTATGCCATGTTCAGATATGGCTTCTTATGGAAACAGTGGTTAGTCTTTGTACTGGCAGATGGCCATAGGACTGATATATAAAAAAAGTTGAGGACAAAGGCTACCACTCAGACAGTTCAAAAAGCTGGAGAGGTGAATAGAGAATAACCTCTGTGAAGAGAAGAGTCAACACAATCAGATCATTCTAGGTAAGCTAGTTGGTAAGCATCAAGGAAGGCCATGTTGCTGTAATTCTCCTATTGCCTAAACCTAGGACATAGTTTCCAAGCTCCTAAAGAATAGCCTAAATAAAATGGAAAGTATAGCAGAAACAAAGAGTTTAGAAATAAAAGATTGATACTCAAAGAGATCCCACAGATTAGCTTCCTCAGCATCTGCACCTGCGATATGTCATCAGCAACTAGATGTTGAATAAAGGAGATGAAGCCCATGGCTCCCGGGTGGTTTCTCCCTGTAGGTGCTCCTTGGGATGGTTTTCTGATTGTAAGCCTAGTGAGGGATGCAGCAGGGGAGCCCCTGGAGAGCATTCATATGTGCTCCTTGCTGAGGGGAGACACAGAGGACTGGATAGAGCAAAAACAACTGTAAACAGGTTCTGCCTCCAATAAGGGCACACAGAAGGCCAGGGAGCAGCTGAGTAACTTATAGGGGATGGAGCAGGGGAGTGCATGGAGGTGGGATCAATTGACATGCTCTGTGAGCTTGAGCAATTGCCATAGGACGGACATAGGTAGTGCAGGAAGTTATGGAGTGAATTCTCTTGGGTTGCAGGAGGATGCAGGCCATCAAAGCTGAACAAGGCTAGAGATGGGCCACCAGATGTCCAGAGGCATATAGTGGATAAACACAGGAACATAATGTATTGACTAGTTTCTACATTGCTTAAAACAAACAAACAAGCAAGCAAAAATCCTACTTCATATTCTTGTAACACTTCTGCACATGACCTATAGTCCTTTTTCACCATGAGGAATAAAACTCGATCTGAATATTGAACAGGGAAACCAATTTAATTCTAACTCTAATCCTTTGGGAATTCAAAAACAGAAAAATTCAATATAGAATTTAACAATTGCATTGCTATCTGAAATTGAAACACACATATCAAGAAATCTTTGGAAAGCAGATCTATTTTGGTCTGATCCTGAAGGTAGTTGAGAGGAAAGTTTTTAAAATATTCTCATCAATCTTGATTTGTCCAATGCTGTGAACTTGATATTTATTCTATATTTATGTAAATATGACTCCCAAATGCCCTGTCTGTATTTAAAGAAATATATAGAAGACAAATGCATAATATCAAAATAGAAAGAAATATATGAGATTAGACATGTTTTCTTACGAATGCCCATAACCAGTGTTGAATTCCTTGCACATAGCTTTCTGGTATTAATCAAGGGCATTCATTACTTGTTACTCTGAGTCATATGGTTTATGTAAACCTGTTTTGTTGCAGTCTTTTTTCTTTCAAGGATATAAAAGTATCAAGTACTTCAAATGCCAAGAGTGATGTGGTGGAAAAAATGTATAGCTTTATAAATTAAATATTACACTCCTGAATTCTGGTTATCTTACACAAAAGTGGCAATCTTTTCTTAGCTAAATCACCAAGATTTGGGGAAGAGTGATGGGGCTACCACGTTCTTCCATCACTTTTTCAGGCATCCTTCAATTCCCAAAGGCTCAGATTATGAAGTGGAGATAATGTTTGCACATTTGCTTACCACAGGTCTGTGGACGTCCCAGAATGCTCTTTCTTGGCTATCCAGGATCTTCCTTTCAATCTTGTCTCTCTTCTTGTCCACTCTGTCAACATCATAACAATGAATAATAAGTAATGTTAATTGTAGCCCCTCTATGAACAAAGATCACAACACAACTTGAACAAATTTTCCAAAAGACTCACAAGGACTCACTTTGCTTGTGCTTCTGCTTGCATAAAAATGAACTCCCACTTTCGAGCAAATGCTCTCTGCAGCCTGGCCAGGCTCTCCTGAAAAATATACCACAGGTGAAGATGTTCTGGTATTCACTTTCACTACTCCCTTCTCATTTATCTACTGTGTGAATTTATCAAGAAAACAAATACCAAATTCTAACGTAGTATGTATACTTTGGTTCTCCATGATAAGTCATGCTTACTGAATGTAGCTCATCTTCATTTATATTAACAGAGGAAACATGGAAACCTATCATAAATATTAATTTTATGAATAATTGACTTTAGAGAACCCAGTAAACATCTAAAATACTAACATTATTTTGTTTAAAAAAAAAGTGCTCAAGACTAATCCATTGGATTTTTCTGTGCCATTTTAGTGAGGAACAGGAAAGCAATACTTTTCTACTAACGATTCCATCAGTCTATCCAGTTCCTGATAAGAATGTAAAAAAAAAAAAAAAAAAAAAAAAAAAAAAAAAAAAAAGAATGTAAACCCTCAGCAGCCTATTGCCATTTCTAGTCAGTGCTTCAAAGTCAGTAAATCACAAAGAGCAATTGTCTGAACAAATTACATCAGATTAATTTTATCTGCTGATGGTGGTCAAGTTGAAGGTTTTGCAAAAACTATTTACCCAAAGGAAATGCTCTTTATTTCTCTAAGTTTGGATGTCTTCACTATATATAGGACACATCTAATGTTTTTACCCTTATGTCAAGGTTAGCAAAACATGTTTGTCCCTTCTCCTGTGAGTTTGTGCATCTAGAAGTTCACTGTCTCCAGTGTGAATGATGAGATGAAGCAAGCAGGTCAGGGATTTGAGCCATTCTGACGCCTGATCCCTAGAATCTGGTCCTTAAAATCCAGGGGTGAAAAGTCAACAGAATCTCCAGAAATGACCATAGACTTTATTCCTATTCATTTTATGACTCTCTTTGCCAGAAAGCCCTTGGTACTTACAGCTTCATAGTCTGCTAGTTCCAGCCTTGCCTTATTTTGCATTGTTCTCTTGCATAGGTAAACCGCTGTAAGGAAAAAAAAAATGAATCATTTCTTGCCTGCTTATTAACTGAAGGCACTCACTAAAAATAAAAATATAGCATTATAAATCAAGACATCTTGGTCTTTATCACTTTTTTCAGTCATAATTTTCTATCTTTATATTTTTTTGGACAAAAATATATAATGGTAGCATTTTTACTGAAATTCAAACAGTGGTACCTATGAGAAACTAGCTATGTTTAGAAAGTTGGTAACTATTTTTATTAAATAAGGGGGAAAATGTAGCCCTCTAAATAACACCTTAAATGAACTTAAACATCTAGATATACAAATAACACTACTGTGTTAAAAAGAATTGCATGAAGAGGGAATCACTGGCACATTTAATTATTTTCATATTCTTCTGTCAACTGAAAGACTCTATTAATGTAAACTGAAGGCTTCTTGGCATCTCCTTTGCTATATTTTGCCATCATCATTTGTTTTGCCACTAGGAGAGAGGAAACTATAATATCTTTCGTAACTACAATATGACTACCTTTTAATTCCATTTTTCTGAAGACTCAATATCCTTGCTGCCAGGGAAAGCCCACTTGGGCAGCAGATTTATGGGATGGATGCCAGAGGGAGAGAAGAGGGCTACAGCAGCACCGTGATTGAAAAATCATATTTCTTTAGTTATTTCAGGATTTTTAGCAACTCTTAGGATAATATCAAGACATTCAGAGCCCTCTGGTACAGTCCTGATTTCCAGGACATTTCCATAATGTGATATTTGAGTCTCATGAAATTCAAGATAAACTGTATATTTTAGGTGCTGAATAAATCTGCTGGATGAGGACTGTCAAATACTACTTTTTGTGAGGTTAGTTCTGGGGGCGTCCTTGTAATTACCACCATTGAAGTAACTTGTGTCATCCTCAATTTTTGATTATGAAGTCCAGCTGATATCACTAAGGAACTATCTTACACAGAAAACCTGAAATCACTGCAAACACTGATGCTGTGTATTCAATTCGTTCTAAAGTTTCCTTTATGAAGGCCAAGCCAAGGAGAAAGCCAACCATGAACCTATGATAACATTACTACGGACACCAAGAACCCAGGAGATAATCTGAGAACACATCTTTCTACAACTGATCATGGGAATTTTATTTTTTCACTAATACTAGTAATTTTCAAAATCACGAATTCTCGAAATTAGTAAAAGTCAAACTTCAAAAACAAAAATGACATGATGCATTAATTTTCTAATTGGCCATAGTTTTCACTCACCCTTGAAGAGACTCTTACTGTAGAGGACAATGATTTTAAGAAGATATCTAAAATGTTCTCAGCAGTTGGTAAAAGAGACTGTAGAGTTTGTGCAATCCCCCTGAGGGTATCTCTTCATGAAAGAAAGATAAAATCTGCCTAAATATCTAAATTAAATAATTTCAGCTTTCCTAGCTTACCTTTAATCAAATTTCACGCCTGAGCTACCCACTCCTTGGGTCAGCCCTCCTCCATGTGTCCTGCTGCACCAGCCACTACTTGTTCCATTGATTCTGGTCATCTAATCTTTGCTCTTTTCAAAATCAGACCCCCTCTGGGAAACATATTTCTACCCTTATTAGGTAAACTAATCAGAAGCAGAGTGATGTTTTTTTAGATGGCTGTTCACTAAGAAGTTACACACCCTTTAATATTGCTATCCTTTAATGTAATTTTTCTTAATTCTCTAGGAAGCAAAACAAAGGCATGGACAGGCAGCACTGGGTATACAGTAAACACAGTAGTTGTTCCACATGGATCCATTGAATGAGTGAATGATGAATGGATAAATGAATGGGATCTTTTTAGAAGGAGATATTTAGCAGTTAAAACAATTCATGATTTCTACTAGTCTTTTTGGTAAAGAGGAAGAAGGAAAAAGCTAGGTTAGCAAGTAGGGAACATTCTGGACACTGTTAAAGGCACTGCAAATACAATTATGACCAAAAGGTCCCAAACCTCACCAATCCAGTGTGGACACAGGACAGTAGACAGGTACAGATGATCCTTTTATTCTTTATCAGCAGAGTGTTAGCATTGAATGGGATGCAGATGAGAAGGAGGTCCATGTAAATAAAAGAGGGTTTCAATTCCAGTGATTTTACAATTTAATAAAGTTTTAAAAAATGAGAGTAGCTCTGCATCTTCAAAACTATGACTCAGGTCAAGTGTTTTTGTACTAATCCCTATTTTCTTAGGTGCCAAAAGTGCTCTATGGGGCGTCCCATATGGACCTAGGCCTGAGTGCAAGTGATCTTTAACAGAACCCTTGTGTTTTTTCTGCAGCGCCAACATATTGAGAACAACTAAAAAAGCCATTGGTGGATTTTTTTAATGTTATCCATTATTGAGGATTTAATTTAAATCTTAAGTTTAAATATATCTTTCTGCAGTAGTTTCAGACCATATGATACAATTTTGAGGATCAAACAAACAAGTAATTTAATAGGAGGGTATGCCACTGAGTGGAAGAAAGTTTGAGAAGGCCTACCGTATCACTTTGACTAAAATAGCTGTATAGTAAATGCATACAATCTGGTGTGAATACACCTTAAGACTGAGGTATCAAAGTTTCTGGATCACACACCTAACTTAACAGAAAGTGAATACTGGCATGAGTTTTTTTCCATGAAATTTCCTAAAGTTCTCTGAGGTAGAATAGTCTGTTGAACAAAAACTAGTACCTTTTATTTTTTAAAATATTTTATTTATTCATGAGACACACAGAGAGAGAGAGAGAGAGAGAGAGAGAGAGAGAGAGGCAGAGACACAGGCAGAGGGAGAAGCAGGTTCCATGCAGGGAGCCCGATGTGGGACTCGATGCTGGGTCCCCAGGATCACACCTTGGACTGAAGGCGGCACTAAACCGCTGGGCCACCGGGGCTGCCCCCAAAACTAGTATCTATGACAAAAGTGTGCAGAGTTGAATCACAGAGGTCTGTGAGAAAATTACTTAGATCCCAATATCTAAACATGGAAAGGACGTAACTCTATAGTTCACAAAGATTAGAAATACAATTGCCACATGAATATTAAGTCATACAAATATAACACATATTGTCATGAAACTATCTTTTTTATTGTTTCAAGTTCATTGTGTGAGCAAATTCTTCCCTAGTCCCTGAATAAAAACTCAAGCAGCATCCAGTCTTGCTCGTCACTCAGGTGATTCAGAGTGAGCCCCAACTTACTAAAAAAGGTGTCTATCCCAAGGAATATTTAAAAATTCAAGCCTGGTTTACAGTCTTGAGGTCTTCCCCTTTCCCTTTTTCCCCCAGTTTCTGTGGTGAGAGAGATGTGACCATCTTCTTTGTCCACCTTGTGCTTCTGCGTCCCCTCCAAGAATTGCTGACCAAGGTTTCTAACTTTATGAAGTTGGAATATAGGGAGGAAACAGGATGCTGCCATTCTTTCTTGACTGATAGCAGCATGGTGATCTAATGCTGCCATTCTCTGATCTTGGCAGAGTTGTAAGGCAGATTATGTTTTTCATATTACTTTGTGGGATGCTTTGGAGAAATCACACGCTGCCATTGCTGGGAATCTCTCATCTGTAGCGTCTTTATAGGGGCTGATCACTGCCACAGCCCTTGGACTATACCCCTGGCTTCTCTCTGTCCAGGCTGTTCTCCAGGAGAGGACTCTGTCATATCTGGCTTAGATTGCACACAAGAGAAACACTCACTTTTTGTGAGTGTTTTTTTGCACTTTTTGTCCTGAAAGTAGGCCACGGAATATAGCCATTTCCCTTTCAATTCCTCCACCCATAACTGGATAGCCTGTCTCCTGCCCCTTGTAATTCCAAGGCCTGCAGTTCATGATCCATTGTGTTCCCAGGACTAGGTGACTCCTGTCAAGCACTCTCAGAAAGCCCTTGAAATTTCTGTCATGGGGCTTGAGATGAGGGACATTCTCACTCATTCTTCCCACTTGGGGCTGATGGGGGCAATGACTCCTGACATCCTAACAGCTACAAAATCAGTCTTTAAGCCAACATCTTACCCTTTAATGCCCTCAATGGGAGCTGACAGCAGCTAGTGTGACAATTTGTATGTCAGTCTAGCTCAGCACTTTCACATCTGGTGTTGATCCACTTAACACGTTGGCTGGATTTCCATTTTAGCATCCTGTTACGAAAATCACTTTCCACTCATCAGAAGAGCAGATATGTTACTGATTGGCAATAACCCATTCTGGCCATAAAGAAGTGAAACAGCACTGAGCGTGAGCACCTAACAGTGAAGTCTTTTTTTTTTTTTTTTTCTTACAGTGAAGTCTTTTTGAAAAGAATTCTGACAATGAGTAATCACAGCCATTCTTCCAGTACTTGCACTTCTGAAAATGTAACCCAAGGAAATAGCATGAAATACAGAAGTGTAAGTCTTCATGATACAGAATATAGGAACACAGTGGGGTACAGGAATTCATGTGTATTTCTTCAATGACATGTTGTATCATCATTAAAAATGATGCACACAAATCGTTTTACTTTAAAGTTGAAATAATTTAATTTTTAAAATCTTTATTACTCATTGTAAAAGTTAAGGCAATTCAGAAAAAAATAGAAATATTAAATCTTTTTTAAAAAGATTATTTATTTATTTACTCATGAGAGATACAGAGAGAGGCAAAGACAGAGGCAGAGGGAGAAGCAGGCTCCATGCAGGGAACCTGATGTGGGACTCGATCCCAGTACTCCCTGAGTCGAAGGCAGATGCTCAACCACTGAGCCACTCAGGCGTCCCAGAAAAAAGTATAAATATTAAAGAAAAAAATCATTCTAATCTTACTTCTGTAATTATTTTGCATATATTCTGGCTTTTTCCATTCTATACAAATCTACTAACATACACATGACTGTATTTATATCAAAACTTTATCTGCATATATTTATTTAAAACAGTACTACATATGCTATCTTATGAGCTTTTACCTTTAATGTTATATTTGGACAATTTCATGTCAGTAAGTGCTATTCCACAATATCTTGAAAAATTATTTCATTATAATCCATTTATTATTTATTTAAATGTGGCATTATTGTTGAACACTTGGATTATATCCTTCATCTTGTGATTATTTACTAGTTCTTCTGCAAACATGTATGTATGGCTGTATGTTTATTTTTTAGATATGTGATAATTTCCTAAAGTGTCATTGCTGAATGAGGGTGTGTTCACCTTTCAAATCATAAATGTGATTTTATATGATCTGTGTAACCAAATTCCATAGACTTTGAGCATGAATATGTCTTTTATCCTCTGCAACTCTGAAGAGTCCATTTTAAGCAAAGCAATCAGTTATTCTGTTAAGACAAATCAGATTTAATTGTATTTAAACTTCCCATTTTTCAACCACTTCCTATCTTACTTCACTTCCAGTAAAAGCCAAAGTCCTCGTGTGCCCGTTTCGTTATCCTTGGACCTTGCTTCCAACTGCACTCAGATGGTGGCTGCTTCTCCTTCAGACCCATGCTTTCAGTGACACCTACTACCTCCACCCAACAGCCCTTTTTTCCCCATTGTCTTCCTCTACACAACTTTATACCTCTTGACATACATCTTCTGTATCCTTTTATGTAGGTAGCTTATTAGATTATTTATTTTTAGAGTGGTATGTTCAAGTGGGACAATTTCATTATGCCAATCTGTTTTCTTATATTTAATGATAGGTTTTAATGAAAAAATATGTATGGATTGCCACTTTCACTAACTTGGCTCTATTTAACACTTTTTACCTTGGGTTATTTTTCATATTGCAAACCCTGGTTTCATTTTCTTTTATTTCCCTGGTATCTCTTTGCTTTACCAACCTACTTTAAAGGGTCGGCATGTTTGGCTCATCTTCCTTGCAGACAGATATCACTGGATTTTATTTATGACCTAACAAAGATACCATCTACTTTAAAAGATAAACTTAAATATTTACATTCATTCTTATAAGTTATATTTGTTCTTCCTTTTCTTATATCTTCATCTTTCTCTCTCTCATGATTGTATTTTCTTTGTTTTCTATCTTTTGTTACATGATATGTATTTTCTTTAATTCCTCTTTTAAT
The DNA here is from genome assembly GCF_048418805.1 of Vulpes vulpes. Classification (NCBI taxonomy): domain Eukaryota; kingdom Metazoa; phylum Chordata; class Mammalia; order Carnivora; family Canidae; genus Vulpes; species Vulpes vulpes. Next base: position 128,048,546 of record NC_132792.1, on the reverse strand, counting down.
TGTTTAAAAGTAATAAAACTTGTTACCATTCCATCAGTGGCCATTAAATAAATATTTAATATCTTTTCCTTGGATTTTAGTCTCAGAAATTAAACATTGCCTGTTACCCCCATAAATGTTATCTCCCATAAACACTGCCTAATGTTATCCCCCATAATGTATTTCACACTCTCTGTCTTTCTAATTTTTTAGTGACTGGAGTTTGTTGTATGCTCCATTTTTTCTAGTTCTTAAAAAATTAATTATAGTATTCACATTCCATTTGGAGATTGCTTTAATTACAATTATTTAGATCCTGGAGGGCATGGAGAGAAAGCTGTTGTCTTGCAAAATCAGAGTGAGAAAAAACATTGCCTTGGCACATTTTAAAAAATTTAGATTTGCTAAAAATATTCTATCATGGCTCAGATCTTCCAAAAAAGAGGGCTATTACCTATTGTGACTATCCTTCTTATTTCTGGTTTCCTTTGGCATTGTTCACTCATTTTGGACTGAGGCTAAAATGACCTAAAAAATCCTGGGTTTGCTGTTGTAACTATTGGCCAGCAGCATAACAATTCTGCAAGGATATGACATTGTTCCTCCCGGTTACTCCCCTTTACTTTTAGGCTTGCTCCCTGAATGAGAGAGAGAGAGAGCCTGAGCTGCTTTATGAAATCTAGGTCAGAGACAAAACATCAGACAAGGCATAGGGCTTTTTCTTTGAATGCTGCGTTTAAGCCTAAGAAACCTTAATCCAAGATGGGGCAAGCCTTTCTCTACCCTCCTAAGACTTACTCACTCCAGCCCATGTAGATTGACGAATCATTCATAGGATTGGTCAGAACTTCATCCAGTTCTGTAAAGTTGCCCTAATTTCTTGAGAAGAGAAATTTTAAGTCTGATATCATCATCTTCCTTTCTTTTGGCTAAATTCTATTGATTCCAGAAAGAATACATCTTTCAAGTGAGTGGCTTGTGGCACCATTTTCCAATTTCTGCGCTTTCCTAATAATTCTTTCTACTCCAGTTTTGCTTTCTTTTCTTCTTATTCCATGCAGGGGCAGGGGGAGTAATTTTGGAAAGTGTCCAGTAAGTATGGTGTGTGAGTCAGTTCTTGCTTCTTACATCCACTCCAAGATGCAAATGTGTTTTGTGATTATATCTATGCTGAATGAATGTTCCCTTAAGAGATCAATGATTTTTGGATTTTTTTGGATTTTTTTTATAATATAATAAAAACAAAAAACATTATCCTTAATTTCACTCTAAAGTAAAGAGATAATTATCTTCGATAACAGTATTTCCAAAATAATAATTTGAAGGTATTTTTTAAAAAGATTTTATTAATCAAGATAAGAAAGATCTGCAGCACTTGGATGGCTCAGTTAGTTAAATCTTCTGCCTTCAGCTTGGGTTATGATTCCAGGGTCTTGAAATTGAGCCCAGCATCAGGCTCCCTGCTCAGTGGGGGTCTGCTTCTCCCTCTCCCTCTGTGATCGTGCTTCCTCTGTCTTTCAAGTAACTAAATAAAATCTTTAAAAAAAGATAAGCAAGATCTACTATGGTAACTGAACACTTGGACCATGAAAATCTTCAAATACCTGCCTTGAAGGTCTTAAGAAGAAGGAATTCTTGTAGGATACCTGTGGGATAACAGCGAACCACTATGAGGATGAAAAGAATTAGAGCTGTGGACTCGTACCTCCTCCTAAAGGAAAAGGAAGTGTCCTCTGATGACTCTACAATGTAGACTGCTGCAAGTTACGGTGTTTACATGTATTATTTTATCCAGAGCCTTAAGTAGTTGACTTAAGTTATCTAGTTATCTCAGAAAAAAAGTATTGTCATCTTTATTTAATTGACAGTAAGTGAAATCCTTTTCCACAACCATACAAATAACTATGTGAGTCAGAGGGTTCTTGGGTTTGTGATCACACAGCAGATGCTTATCACACATAAAATACAAAGGCAGCAGCAATGGGAGCATTACACTGACTCTCAGAGAGTGCTGAGAAGAGCAGAAGTCTCTTGCATCTATTTTCTACATGCATCCATTTTTCTTAATTTCTGAGAATGTTGCTCCTAAAAGTAAGAACTATTACTGTCACTGTGAATCTTATTTGAATCCAGTTCTCTGTGCATTCATCCACAAATTATATTACAGATTGTAAGCTCCAACCACTTAAATTGCTAAACAAATGAAACAGAGCTGTTTAATTTATCTTCCTTTGTAAATATATCAATGGCTCCTAAAAGGTTTGATTGCTTTTCTAAGGCTCATGAGTTTTGGCGATTTGTAATTCCTTACATTGCTGTGGATATTTTATTCTCCCCAAATTTACTTTCTTTCTCTCTCTTAAAAATTACAGCTAATTATCATTATTTGCTGATTCCATATCTGCAAATTTGCATACTTGCTAAAATTTATTTGTAGCTCCCCAATCAGTGCTTGTGGTGTTTTTATGATGGTTCACAGCCATTCAGAGCAGTAAAACTAGAGTTGCTAATGCACACGGTCTCAGTTGAGGTGGAACAAGGCAATGCTCTACCTTCCTGTTACAGCTCATTATGTAAACAAATGCCCCTTTTATGACCTATTTAGTACCACCTTTTTTTGGCATTTTTTTTACTTTTTCTTAGTGGTTTTGCTGTCTAAAATGAGCCCCAGGGATAGTGGCATCTAGCATTCCTAAATGCAAGATGACTCTGATGTTCTTTTTGGAGATGATATATATGTTGGATAAACTTCATTTATGAATGAGTTAGGATGCTGTTAGTTGTAAGGTCAATGTTAATTTAAAAATATATATGAACTAAGTTGTCTGCTGAAAAAAACCTACATAAAACATGTCTCCAGAGACTTGCAGGACCTGAACACAATATTTCTCCTAGAAGTAATGGCTCAGTAGTCACTAATTCGATATTTTGGTAAATTTATAGAACATAACTACCTCAAAGAATAGGAATCAACTGCATGTGTTTGTGTCATTCCCTCTCTTGGATAGCATTGAATAAAACAGATCTTTTCTATGATAACAAAGATACCTACAAAACTTTCAGATGCTCAGCTAGTTATCTGCAGTAGTAACTGACTTCCCATTCTTTCTTATGTGGCATTATTACAAGCATTATTATAAATGCTTGTAGCATTTAGTAGAATTTTAAATCAATATCTATTTTTAATGTAACATAATAAGAAATGCCATAATTTAACTTTCATGATATTTCTGAACCACTGTTATAATAAAAATATTAACTTTCAAGCAAATTTCCCATAATACACGTGAAGGGTTCTTAATTTCTCTCTCTTTATTAAATTTATCAAATGAAGCAATAAGTTCTGAGTTCACCTTTCACAAGAGTACATCAATAAATCATCCAGTGGGAATATGAAACCTAACAGATAATGCCAAAGGGCTTTATATTCATTGTGATCCCAATTCAAGTAATTTATATTAATTGAATTGGGATCAAAATAATCATGAACAGTACTTTTGTATATGTGAACTTGTTATCCTCCCTACTCCCCTTTCTTGGTTTCTTAGATAAAAAAAGAAAGAGGTATAGGCAGTATGTTATAAAATAATATTAGAACCTATAAAAGGATGAGACTGACATCAGAAATTACTGGCTAAATCACTTAGGACATAAGACTCCTACTATGCCTATTGTCTAATCCCCTGATCATCAGTGTGGAAAGACAAATTCACAGATATCCTAGAAGACGCCATGGAGTATAGTTTTCAGATCTGGGGTTCTGGCCATCCTCATTAACTGTGATTTTGGAAAAGTCACTTAAACTTTCTGAGACTCCAATTGCTCATTTGAGTAATGAGTATGAAAATATTTTGTGCATCTATTCCACAGGACTGAGGTTAGGGTTACAGGACATGATATATTGGAGAGTGCTGTGTTAACTCCAAAGGGAAAGTAATGCATGGAATATTAGCTATATTGTCCTTTATGTTGACTGAAGAAGTTTCTACTTAAAAGAAAATTACAGAGTACTTTTACAAGTATATCCTTTTAAAAGCCTTGTTGGGGATAGTTTTTTTTATATAAAGTTACTGCTCTCCTTCAAATGGGACACTGCAGAAAGGGCTATTGAATTTTTTTAAATTCTTCTTTGCAGAACCACCATAAATTAGCACTGCCAAGAATTTAAAATAATAATTATTAAGTACATATGTGTTGTTACATCTGAGTACACTGTCCAGTGACCTTATCTTTTCCAAATATTATGTTAAAATATACTTCAACTTTAAACATATGATTAGTTTTGTTTATAATAGGCAGCTAGGTGTCATTAAATTATATTTTTAATTTCATTCTTCACTCCACTTCCTCATTCATTTTACTCCTATTATATCTCATCATCTTGATACTGAAACTCCATATACAACTAAGTAAGTGGCCAATATTTTCTGTTAATAGCTGCAGCAGATTTCTGAGCCACCAGGGGAGGAAAAATAGAGAAAGTTATTTTTAAAAATTCAGTTATTTATTCAATTTGACAAGCATTTAATAGATGCCTGCTATGTGCTAGGCTCTGATCTAGGTTTAAGAGGTACAGCTGTGAACAAAACAGACAAGGGTTCTATTTTCGATGAGCTTACATTCTAAAGAAATTCAAATAGAAGAGTGCCTGGAGAGGGCAAAGAAGACAGAGCTTCCAACTGCCCAAGAATAGGGTGATTGGGGTGGAGGGTTGGTCAGAAGCCTGGAGCTGGATTTGCTGTAATACTGTTTTCTACCCACAGGAGGCCACATGGTATCAGTGACCCAGCCTCAGCTGGTAAATCGAGGGTTTTACAAAGATTCTAAGAATATTACAATGAGAGGGGGTCTCATCGTAATTACATGAGGCTCCAAAGTATCTTCAGTTCCTGGAGAAGAACAGAATCTGCCTTTATGGGGAGAGGATTTAAGAAGGAAAAGTGTGACAGATGTGTATGGATATTGGATACATTATTCTTTCATTCAGCAAATGTTCTTTGAGTGCCTAGAGTGTGCCAGGCTTCTTCTAAGCCCTGAGGATACGGTGATATGCCCAGGGGACCATCATTGCTCTTAGCTTACAGTAAGAGTGTAATGCTCTTAGCTTACATCTAGAGTGTGATGAACAATGTACAGTATAATGTAACAGCGATGGCCAATATTTATTGAATGCTTTCCATGTACCAGGAATTATTCAAATATTTCACATAGGTTATGTTGTCCAAGCAGTGTGACCACACTAACAAGCAGATACAATTAAATTTCCTTTGCAGATTAAGCAATGAAGGTAGGATGAGATTAAGTAATTCTTGGTTGAAGCAAGAGTCAAAGCCAAGCATTAGACACAAAAGACTACTGGTTAGTCACCCAGCTGTGATAGATGCAGGGATGAAGTAAAGGTGGGAGGGGCAGAAGGGTTTGGAAAGCTGTTTCTTTAGATCACAGGATCAACAAAGGCATGTCTGCAGTGATAACTTTTGAGTTGCAACCTAAAATAGGAAAAGGAACCAGCTCCAGAAAGATCTGGGGATAGAGGGCACCTATCAGAGTCTAGCAAGGGGACTGCCCTGAGCAGGACATAAACAGGGTGTCCTCAAGGTAGAGAGGCCAGAGGCTGGAGAGGGTGGGAGGTGGTGAGGGTGAGTACTGAGCTGGGCCAGAGTACTGAGCTGGAGAGGGTGGGAGGTGGTGAGGGTGAGTACTGAGCTGCAGGAACTCTGGGCAGGGCTGAGGTGTGGCCTGTAGTCCAATGAGAACTAAGGATTGTAAGACACAGAAATAGTATGAAGTGCCACTCACATTTAAAAAATTTACTCATATTTTAAAAATTGCTCAAGCGCATATGAGGCAAATGGATAGTAAATGAGAGAGTGGATAGCACAATGTTTAATAATAATAGTGCAATAGAAAAACAAAACAACATAATTGCTATCTTGATGACTGAAATACATTTTTTGTAAAATGAGTGGGAAATATCAGAAAGGGAGACAGAACACAAGAGACTTCTAACTCTGGGAAACGAACTAGGGGTGGTGGAAAGGGAGGTGGGGGGTGGGGGTGACTAGGTGACGGGCATTGAGGGGGGCATTTGATGGGATGAGCACTGGGTGTTATTCTATATGTTGGCAAATTGAACACCAATAAAAAATAAATTTATAAATAAAAAAAGAAAATAATGCACCTATTTTCTGTTATTTATCTAAAAAGAGAGCGATCTGGGGCATCTGGGTGGCTCAGTAGTTGAGCGTCTGCCCTTGGCTCAAGGTGTGATCCTGGGGTCCTGGGATCGAGTCCCGCATCGGGCTCCTCACAGGGAGCCTGCTTCTCCCTCTGCCTATGTCTCTGCCTCTCTCTCTCTGTCTTTCATGAATAAATAAATAAAATCTTAAAAGTAAATAAATAGAGAGCAATCTGATATGGTTGGAACTCGAACCCAAAGCACCTCTACATGACAGTGAATCTCAAAATGGCCTGGGTCTGTATCATGGTAATCCCTCCCAATATGTTCTGGAGATTGATGGTGGCTCAGGAAAGCAGCCAATAGTGTAGAAAAAGTTGATTTTTAAAAGTGGCTTGGCTAACTTATTTTTAATTCCCTCTCAAAGTTTCCTTCCATCTCTTATTTCTTCACTTTTCCTAACTGCCAAAACAAAAATTGCTTTGAGCATCTTGGCTCCCTCACCACCCCCATACTCCCCTCCTCATCACTGCATAAAGTAGCCTTAATAAAATGAAACCATCTGCTTCCTGACTGACAGAACTACAATGATCTCTAAGGTCCTATCTCTTCTTTTTAGGAGCAGAGATAATGATTATAGTAATAAAAGCCTGAAAATACTAAAAATAAGGAAAATAATAATGATGAAAATACTGATACTAATGGTAATAGCTAACACTATGTACCAGGTGATATGTGCCAGCCACCATTTTAATGGTTTATACCTTGGCCAACTAATCCTTCAAGCAACCCTATCAGGTGGGGGTATTATGGTTAAAATTGGGCACAGAGTTAACTTTTTCAAGTATATAGCTACTAAGCAGCTGAATTGGAATGTCTTGTCTGGAACCTACTTGTCTGGAAAGAAGCATTCTATTTGGAGAAATATTCAGTGCAAATTCTGAATCAAGGGTGTATCCTAAAATGTTAAGTATCTTGGAGAACAGTTTTATACATCTCCCAGCTGAAATGAGAGGACAGTACAAAGTGAGAACAATAAAGTGGCCTGATCAAGGCAGAACAGGATTAGGGTGAGAGAACTTCACTAAACATCTAAGGACCTGCTTCGTTAATTCTATAAAGTTTAATTTTGCTCTTCAATTTCACCTGTTTATTGTATTTTTTCCCTCTCCTTTAGAACTTCTTATAGGTTCCTTCCATGGAACTTCCCCAGAGGTGTCCTGATTATGAACAGGATATTAACAAAAGGGATCTGTGACCAGAGTAGTACTACAGGTCTGCAAACCGTAAATCATCCCAATTAAGGTTATAAAGAAATTAAGTGAGCCAGATTGTTCCACAAACACAAGAAAAACACACAATAGGTAAAAGTCAGGGCTTTGACAGATGAATAGATGAGACATCAATCTCAAAAGTCAGTAAGTAATGCCTGTTCCTAGGTGGGTGACAAAGTTTTCTCTCCTTTCTGAGTCAGATTCCTGACAATTGCGAATTTTAATAAATTTTTTTCTGACTTCATAGGATGGCTCTGAAAATTGAAGGAAATTATCAATGTGAAGGCCTTTGAAAACTTATAAGGCATTATGCAAATATAAGATTAAATGGATCTGCAGTGGAACCGATAATCAGCTTTTCCATCAAGTCTGATGAAAATTCTATGTATACTTCAGATTCAAAGGAACATATAATTTTAGAAATAAATTATAATTTGACTTCTTGACCTTGGCATTCCATTTTAAATATTCAACAGTATACTGGAGTTTAGAATCTCTCTGTAATGCATATATTCTTTTAAGCTATGACTAGCCAAACTATATTAAAAATGGATGCACTTTTTTCAAATGTAGGATATAACTTTATATTAACTGAAATGTATTCATTTCTTCATTCAATATACCAGATAAGATTCTAGGCACCAAAATACAGAGATAGACAATTCAATGTTCCTAGCTGCCTTATGTTAAACTGGGAGTAGAAAAATATACCTAGGTAAACAATTATTTTTAATGTTTTCCTATAGCAAAAACTTCTCTCATAGGTAAGTGAATAACCACCATTACTTCCCAAGCCAATTTAGTGTACAAGTAATTTCCGTGTATCTCCTGTCCATCTCTTCTGTGCCTGACAGTAATGATGTGAGCTACAAAGCATAGGTTTTATATATATACAAGGCTCAGGATGGAAGAGTTTAGCTAAAGTTCTCAGCTAGCAAACAGAAGAGGCAGGGCTTAGCTCAAGGATTCAGGACAAGATACCTAGTGTACCTCAAAGCCTCAGCAAGAATGGGAGAGTCTTATCATATAACAAGGTGGTAGCCCTGGTGGTGGTAGTTTGTGGTAAAAATCCATATACTCTTTCCTTATTTAGTGTTCATGTAAGTTAATTAGATCAGAGTATGTAAAACATATACTATATTTCTCAGTAAATGGTTCCCCAATATATCTTATGTTTCTCTCATACTCTTGGCTTCTATTCTCTTTTGAGGTTCATAATGATTATATGTCCATTTAGAATACGAAATTAAAACCAAGTATTCTAAATTGCCTTCATCATCTGACAAATTTTGATAAGCTTATGACATCTTACAATTTGTCCCTTAAAATCTCTCTCGATGTTATATAGGACAAGGGCTATTTTATGCCTCTCTATCTGTAATTTAAGCCCCATAGGACAAGCATAAAGGTACTCATTGAAATTCAGAGATGGTTGTTGTTCACAATTTTTGGTCATTTCAAAAATTGTTGACAATTTTACATTGTTTTCTTACTACCAATTTGAGCATAGATAGTTGGCGTCTTTAAAGCTAAATGTAATGCATTGGACCACATTATAAATCCTAGGAATCAAAACTGTTCATTCATTCTTCACTCATTCAGTAGATGTTTATTGAGCACCTACTGAAATTATGGATATTTTCCTAGGCACAGGGAAGACACAGTGAAAGAAGGTTTTTGTCTTCAAACTTTTCAAGGACTCACAGTCCAGGGCGAAAGACAGCTGCCTGGCCCATACAACAGGATTGCTCTCTCATCTGGGTGGAGTGGAGGGCGGGGAAAGTTTCCCTAATGTGGGGATACATTTGCTGAGTCTTAAAGGACCAGCTGTGTTATCCAGCCATGAACTTTTCACATGACTCCGTTTTTCTTTGATTTTCTTCTCCTTTCGCATTATGGGAATTAGTAAATCATGATAGTTATACGTAAGGAAATTCTTAAGAAAAAAATTCTGCTTCTAGGTAAAGCAGCAAATGGATATTTTACATATAGGAGTTCAGTAGGACTCAATTCCCTTTCTTTTCCTTTATTTATTTAGTTTATGTTAAAATCTTACATCTTTCTCCCATAATAGAACTTGAAATAAATATTTATGCTTTTCTGAGTGTTATTTTGAGTAAGTCTTAATATCCTTTTATTTGAACTTTGTCATGCCCAGCACTGCTCCAAAGATGCACTCTATGGAAGTGTGGACTTTAAAACTTTTGCACAGGGCAGCCCTGGTAGCTTAGCGGTTTAGCGCTGCCTTCAGCCTGGGGCCAGATCCTGGAGACCAGGGATCCAGTCCCATGTCAGGCTCCCTGCATGGAGCCTGCTTCTCCCTCTCCCGTGTCTCTGCCTCTCTCCCTCCCTCTCTCTGTCTCATGAATAAATAAAATCTTAAAAAAATAAAAAATAAAAAAATAAAATTTTTGCACAAAAATGAATGAATGAATGCTTTTGCACATGCACTTACCTCAGGCGAAACAAAACAAAACAAAACATTATTTTTGATTTGACTAAAAATTTTACCATAAATTTAAATATTCATGATCATAGAATTCTGAAATGTAAGCATCCACATTTAAAAATATAACTGTTAAACTATTCTTTTAAATGTATCCAGTGGGCTCCAAATATCAAAGAAAATACATGGACAACCTCTTCTGTAAGAGGAATTTGAATTATTCTTTTTTTTTTCTTGAACTCCTGTGTTATTTACACTATCCCTGTAGAATTGATCACCTGTTAGTTTTTTCTATAACAATATACTTATAAATTAGTTGAAATTTTAAAATTCCCTATGGGCATAAGACTTCTATGAAAAATTTCTTCAGATCTCAGTCATCTTTAAAATTATTATTGATCTATAGTTTATAATAACAAATATATTACAAAATTTCCAAATAATTATTTTTAACAGTGAAATTTTATTGTAAAATGTTCCCTTAATATAAAAGCTTTTTCTTAATGGAAAACTTAGAAATACTACTTTAAAAAATGGAGGAAATATCCTTTAAATCTATGGTCCCCCAGAAAACTTGAGAAGTCTGGGAATACCTCCAGAGGAAAATGTAGCCCTTTGCTGTTTTAAAATTTCCATTGTGATTTTCTCCCCTGAGAATATCATTTTAAAGAATGACTTTAAGTTGTCAAACATGAGATATCTGAGTTTTTCCATAAATGATACATTATTGTCTATCATTTTAATTCCACTTTGATTTAAACTCTAAAATTATTTTTTTAAGATTTTGCTTACTTATTCACAAGAGACACACAGAGAGAGGCAGAGACATAGGCAGAGGGAGAAGCAGGCTCCCTCTAGGGAGTCCGATGTGAGACTCATCCTAGGATCCCAGGATCATGCCCTGAGCCAAAGGCAGATGCTCAAATACTGAGCCACCCAGGTGCTCCTAAAGTTAATTATTAAAAAAAAAAAAAAATCAGTGTTGATCTTGGCATTTATCAATTTCTTATCACTGCTTCTTGCATTTCATTCTTTCTTTTTTTGGTGTAATTTCCAAGATATAAATGTAAGTCATTCCTTCTTTTTGGAAGAGGGGAGTCAGAGTGGAGAAGAGACCAGAATTCACTGAATTTTTGTTAGCAAAATAATACACGAAATAAAGTAAGCAGTGCATAACCTTCTCCCAGAAAAGACAGAGCCTGTTAATGATATAAAGCTTTGGCATTTCTTAAAGCATATTTTGCTACATTTTTTATGTGGTCCACATGTAACAACAGCTCCTCTTTAATATACATATATCCATGTGTGAGGAGTAAGTATAAAAAAACATACTTTCTTCTGTGGTTTTGGAGTAAGTCTAAAATTTAGAGTAACCTGAGCATTTTTATTTTTTATTATTATTTTTTAAATTTATGATAGTCACAGAGAGAGACAGAGAGAGAGAGAGAGAGACACAGAGAGAGACAGGCAGAGGGAGAAGCAGGCTCCATGAACCAGGAGCCCGACGTGGGATTCGATCCCGGGTCTCCAGGATCACGCCCTGGGCCAAAGGCAGGCGCTAAACCACTGTGCCACCCAGGGATCCCTTTATTGAATATGTTTGTCACCTGTAGTTTTACAAAAAGAGAACATTTGTTTTCTTTATGTCTTCCTATTCTCTAACTTCCGGTTCCTCTCAAATTGCTCAGAATGATTAAGCAGTAGAAATCTAAATGTTAGAAAATCTGCTTTAAAAGAGAATACTTTTATTCTGTTATGGTGTAAATTGTTCTTCCCCTGGGGGTTGGGCAAAGAAAGTTTAGAAAAGTTTATGTGCATTGCCTAACACTATTTGGCAATACTGACCATTAGTCAACCATGCTGGATAATATGTGATATTAGCCTTAGACTGTAGAAAAATAATATAGGCAAATGGATATACACTTATTTTTAAAACACTGAATGAAATACAATTCAGATTCTTTCCAATTTCAGGGTGTAATTCACATTATTTAAAATGTTTCACACACTGTTAAATATACAAATATCATAAATGATACTAAAACACTGCAGTGCACCTACTATTAAAGATTACCAGAAGCTAATACTTTTTTCCAGCTCAGAGGGCAGAAGAATTAAAGACCATGAGGTGCTAAAATGATCCATATCACTATGGTTATGAGTCTTGAAACTCAGAATGCACACCTTAAAATCAATTTCAAAGTTTCCAAGGAAACCAATGAAGATATTTCAAGACAAGATTAATGTGATTTGCAAATCATAATTCACTTAAGACTACTGTCGTAGCATTATGTGTTAATTGGTACTTGCCACATTTTTTTAGAAAGCCAGAAAAAAAAATCTTATATTCATGAACCTGCAATAACTGAAACATCAACTCTCATTTTCTTCTCTGTCTGCTTTGTTAACATATTTCAGATATAATGAAGAATATGTAAAAGAGTTCTTTGTTTTAGACTAAGATTTTGTTAAACCTTAAAAAAAGAAAGACTAAGGGGATCAAAAAAAATCTGTGGGGATGCAAAGAGATAGGAAGATAGAAAAGTACTAATTGAATAAACATTTATGACTGACATTCTGCTAGGTATAAAATGAGATTTGATTTTGAGATCCTGTTTTATTGATGAGGAGACTGAAATTCTAAAAAGTTAAATCACTGACACGAGGCAACATCCATTAAATGCTGAGTAAAGATATGAAGCAGTGTTTCTTTCTTTCTTTTTTTAAAAAATATTTTATTTATTTATTCATGACAGACACAGAGGGAAAGGCAGAGACATAGGCAGAGGGAGAAGCAGGCTCCCTGTGGGGAACTCGATGTGGGACTCGATCCCAGGACCCCAGGGTGACGACCTGAGCTGAAGGCAGATGCTCACCCACCGAGCCACCCAGGCGCCCCTGAAGCAGTATTTCTGATTCCAAAACTGTCTTCCCAGTACATCATACAGAAAGAATGGCACACAAAGTGTAATGTGTTCAGGGTACTCAGTGGAAGTTCTAAGTTCTGAGCTGATGTATGTCCTAGATAAAGAGCTACAGGTGAGAGAATGGTCATGCCGGAGGTATGCTGAAGGGTAAAGTTCACTTTTGGACTTTGCCTGTTCCCTCTTCTTAACTGTTGGCTGACATGGATCAGAGTACCTCTTACTTACCTTTGTTCCTGTTGCTGCATAAACCCAGGGCCTTGCACACCACCAGATGCTCTGTGAGTATTTGTTGAATTGCATTGACAGAATTGGTTGTGTCAGGTGTGAAATAAAATCAATTGGTGAGAATGTCAGTTGGGGCTTTGAATCTTCAACTTCTAATTTCTCAGTGTCCATCTGACATCTGGCATGGTGCTGGTACTTACACCGTGACACAGAATTATTTCAGTAGGGAAGTCCTCTGTGTCTGCATTCTCTACAGTGGCCCGAGGCACAGAAATACTACATGGGGACCTGGATCTCTGAGCAAATGTCTATAAAGTTTGCTCCAAATTTGTGCTGGTCACTTTGGAAAGAGGCTGTGGAACTATTCACTTTGATACCTCCTTGTGTTTCTGTGTATCTATGCTTTGGACAAGCTGCCAGTATCTTATTTATTAAATGCCTTTTCTGGTACTACACCAACTGTCTGTCCTGTTGGACAGGACTAAATCTCCAAAATGCACCTAGCAGTTGCTAAGTAGTTTCCTGGTGATTCCATTCCTAGAATCCACTTCTGACACATTTTACCTTCAGGGGATTTCACTGGGTGGTTTGAACAGCGAATTGGAATAGTCATTTGGGCAGGGGAATTCTCGGTCCTCCCCCATTCCCCATAAACTAAGCAAAGACACCGTTCTTCCTCAGCTAGCAAAATATGTCTAAAACAGAAATATGTTTAAAAAGGGTTTGCGACAACAATAAAAAAGAAGAGTTTGAGAGTCTTGCCTTTGCTCCCCATCTGCCCAGGGAAACAGCCTGAGGTACAGCACTGAACTTGATAAATAGCAAAGTGATCCAGGAATATAATGTGTTATCACTTTTCTTTATAACAGCTGGATGCTGGCCAACACTTTACAAAGAAACCAGAATGCAACAGCAGGAGTTTGGGCAGCCTTAGAAAAATATTTATTGGCGTAAAGAGAAATTTCTTTAACAAGAATCTGACACCTCAAACTTAGCATGAAAGCATAGACCAGGTCAATCACAGAAAATTCAGCTTGCCAGTATTTTCTCTACAACAGTAATAGAAACACAACAGCAGAGCAGATTTGGAATACTTAGTACCCTGAGAAAAGCTGCAATCATATAAAACTGAGTTATTGAAAATCTTTATTGAATGCTCTGCTAAAAAGGGATTCAGCTATTTTCCTACTTATCTCACTTTTTAAGTGTGCTCTACATTTGGCCAATAATGAGGGTCATGACCTTGGCCTGGCAAATCCTGCCATTCTCTGGAACTCTGCTGCCTCATCATTAGCTAAGACAGATGGATTGGATCATCTCTCAGGCTCCCTCCAGCTCTGACATTCCATGGCTGGAAGAAGTCATGGTCCTACAGGGGGTCCTCAGGTTTGCTTCCTTGCTTCACTCTCCAGGGTTCTCATGAGAGCCTTTGTCTAGAGCTCCCTTCTGTTAAGAGAATATAGAAACAAAATACTAAAGTCGCCCTATCCCCTGTTGCTCAAAGAAAATATAAAAACAGATATTCAAGTCTTCCTTTAAGCAGGTTTTAAATAAGAGATTTTTAAAAAATTTCAGATCACGTAGACTTGGAAGTAGTTTTGTTTGTTTTGTTGTTTCAGCTCATGGTATAAAAACTTCTGTTACCCAGCCAGAGACCCACATAGTGTAGACTATTTACCTAACTTCTCAGTTTGGCAAAATTTCAAAGACCAAAAACTAAGTGACTACAAAAGTCTGTTTTCTCCTGCCACTCAATATTAAAACAATAAAAAATAATGCCTGTCCTGTTCATATGTTTATTATCCAAGACTATCTTTTTAGCTTCAATTGTTAGACTTAAGAAAATTGAGTCTTCATGAAATTGCACTGCTAAGTCATAGAACCCATGTCTATTAGCATTTTTTAAAGATTTTTATCTATTTATTCAGGAGAGACAGAGAGAGAGAGAGAGAGAGAGAGAGAGAGAGGTAGAGACACAGGCAGAGGGAGAAGCAGGCTCCACGCAAGGAATCCGACATGGGACTCAATCCCGGGACCCCAGGACCACGCCCTGGGCCGAAGGCAGGCGCCAAACTGTTAAGCCACCCAGGGATCCCCAGTATTTGTTTAAATTATAAATGATCTTGCCAATAGTCTTCTTTATTCTTTAATTTTCCTTTTTATTCTTTGGTCTTCAAAAAGTGTCCATGGGGACTCCAAAATAATTTTTGTTTTTATCATGGCCACCATGATGAGCTATTTTTCTTTCCCAAAACTTTAAATGAAGGGCACCTGGGTGGCTCAGTTGGTTAAGCAGTCTACTCTTGATTTCAGCTAAGGTAACGATTCCAGGGCCCTGGGATTGAGCCCAGTGAATAATCCATTAAGGATCAGCATCCTAGAGAGGGAGAAGTGCTAGATTCTGGACTGAGGTAAGAGTCCTCTTCTTCCTACTCTATTCTGATCAAGAAGCTAACCATCAGTGATAGATGTATTGCCCATCCTATTCTAAATTTTTTTTTAATTTTATTTATTTATGATAGTCATACAGAGAGAAAGAGAGAGAGGCAGAGACACAGGCAGAGGGAGAAGCAGGCTCCATGCACCGGGAGCCTGATGTGGGATTCGATCCCGGGTCTCCAGGATCGCGCCCTGGGCCAAAGGCAGGCGCCAAACCGCTGCGCCACCCAGGGATCCCGCCCATCCTATTCTAATATCCCTCCTTCACTGAACCTTTCTCTTGTTTTCCAAATAATCTCAACTTTCTTCCATATTGAATACCATGCCACTGACCCTGCTGCATCATTTCCATTCAGCGAAAAGGACTACTCTTTACCTCTTTTCTCTCCTCTCTCATTTATCTATTCATTTCTTTTTCTTCTTCTCAATCCATTGCCAAGGACTGGGGAAAGCAGTCCCAGCTGTCTTTGTTTCCTGGTTGCATGTCTCCTCGTTGGAATCTGATCTCCACATCCCTTTCTAATTTTCTTTTGCTGGCTCATCCTCTGGTAATTTCTCCCTACATGTTGGTATTCTTGAAATTCTACTTTGTCTTACTCTGCATGTCCTCCCTGACTTACCTTGTCACTGTGATGCCCTGAACTACATTATAGACACTAGGACTCAAAAATCTTCCTGTCAGACACCAACCTCTGTCCTTTACCCCAGAATTGCATTGGCGGCTGCACACTGATCATGTGTAGCTAAACATCCAGATAGTTCTAAGTCCTTTTTTTTTTTTAAGATTTATTTATTTATTTATTTATTTATTTATTTATTTACTTATGATAGACAGATTGAGAGAGAGAGAGAGAGAGGCAGGCAGAGACACAGGAGGAGAGAGAAGCAGGCTCCATGCCAGGAGCCCGACGTGGGACTTGATCCCGGGACTCCAGGATCGCGCCCTGGGCCAAAGGCAGGCGCCACACCACTGAGCCACAGAGGGATCCCCAGTTCTAAGTCTTATAAATGGATCATGAAAGTAAGGCAAGTATGGGATAGCAGGGCAAGCATAAAACTCAGTCAGGAATCCTAGGGTGTCATTTTTAGCAAATAGGATGGATTCTTTAACTCTCTGAATCTTTTTTCTTTTTCCATCTGTTGATTATGGCTAGTACCATTTTGAAGATTGTTTTGTGAGGAATTAAACCAGATAATGCATGTAAAGATGCAATATAAACTGTTAAGTGCTATTCAAATGTCTGACATACTATTATTTGAAATGTCATTGGAAAAAAAAATGAAATGTCATTGGACAAACATGAATACTCATTCAAAATGAGATAGAATGTTTAAAAAAATGAGACAAAATGTGAAACCATCAGGAATGCAAGTATCAAGTTAATCTGACTTGATAAATTAAATATACATTGACTGCCTAGTTTCCAAACTTTAGTGTACATCTGAAATAGCTTATTAATGTCAATTCTTGGGTTAGGAGTC
Source organism: Vulpes vulpes (assembly GCF_048418805.1). NCBI lineage: Eukaryota > Metazoa > Chordata > Mammalia > Carnivora > Canidae > Vulpes > Vulpes vulpes. The sequence continues at coordinate 128,031,596 of NC_132792.1, read as the reverse complement.
TCAGACTCAATTGGTTGGGGAAAGAGGCCAGGAATCTGCATTTTATAATTATCCCACTTGATACAAGTGGGCATACTTTGAGCAGGAGTGAAATATAAGGCACTTTAGAGACAGCAGGTCCCCAAACCTCTTCCTCCTTCAAAGGCACCCAGACTAGTTCCCTATTAGGAGCATGTTGCTTATATTGCATATTTCATATTATAATGAATTTCAAGGCTTCCAAATTTGGGCTTTCGGTACAGAGCAATCACCCATCACCCGCTCCCAATATATATATACAAAAACATATACATAATATATTTACATATATGTATCATAGCTCAATTAATAGAAAGTATGTGAATAAAGACACAAAATAAAAATTCAGACATTAATTAGGCAGTTAAAAGTTGACTATGCATTGCTATAAAATGTCAAATTGTTTCTCTTTCTCTTTTCATATTGTTGCTTATAGATGGCATAATGAAAAGACTACAAGCCAGCAGAGGCCTAGGGAATTGTAAGGAAGGAGCCAAACCAGAAACCAGTAAATAGCGTAAGTCATTAGGTACTAGTCTTTTCAACAGACTTGCTTCACCACTTGGACAGACAAGAGGCAAGGTATTTCTAAGCTGGTGGCTCAGTTAATATGTGAAATTATTTTCAGGACAACAGACAGCATTTTTCTAAAGATTGAAATTATGAACTAGGGATGCATCTAAAAAATACCAATATAGTCTTAATTTTATTATATATATACTATGTTTAAGAATATTTAAATTTCCCATTTGGATAACCATTTCCATTTGTGTATTGTATGTAGGCATGATGCAAGTATACATACAATATACTTAAATGTTTGTGCAATATTCATATATATATATATATATATACACATATACACACATTAGTATATAAGTACATGTCAATATTTGGTTAAGAGAGTAAATCAGGTGTCTTACTCTTGGCATAAGTCAGGTAAAAGCCAAACTGTTTAGTGGCTTACTGTTTATCAGCAAGTTTTGTGTCTGAGTTGACAAAAGTTTGGGACATTTTATAAAGGAAGAGAATGATTTGTGCTAATATTTGCATTCTGAAGATGCCATAAATGCTTTAGTTCTTTTTAATGAATAGTCTTGTATGATGAATTAGTTCTCAGTGTTATATTGGGTAAATGTGTTTTGTTTTTAGGATATAGTTTGTTGTTTTTTTGTTTCGGTTAAACTAGTTCATGGTGAATATTTAATTTACCAAATAGATTATAATATCAACATTACCATTTATAACTACAGTAATAAAAATATAGTATAAGTTTTCTTTTTTATTATGAGATGTATAGGAGTCCATCATTTCCATGAATTAGGAGATTACTGTAATTTGGCTGAATCAGTGAAAAATTTTCATTTTTTTAAAAAATTTATGTTTTAAAATTCTAATTTTAATTGTCCCAGAGCATCTGTAATTTTGAATGATAATGTGATATTCCTAGTGGGATATAATGTTTTATCTTTCTTTCTAGATGCACCTCTGATCTTGGTTCAGGGAAAATTAATTTACAAATGACCACTGATCATGATAGCTTTGGGGAAAACATGTTGGAATATTAAAATGTAAATTCTGTTCTTTTCAGGTTTATGGTGGAACATATATAAAGTTTAAAACCATACAAGTCTTATTGGAATTCAGCTTAGATGTACACTTATTTTGTTTTTCTACCCTTTTATCAAGGTCTGCTGATCAAGCATGCCAGGTTCCTCTTCCTTTCTGTTCTAGGCCACTTCCAAAGCTATAGGGAAATCAAAGGGAAAATAACAACAGCAAATTTTCCATGACAATGATGGTTGGACTTTAGACATTCTCAAAAGGCCAGGGGAGAACATATGGAGGAGAAACAACCAACTTTGTTTCCCATTTCTCTCAGATCTTGATTCAGAGACTATCCCATGATGAAATAGTGAAGAAAAAAATGAAATAAAAGCAGAAACAAATAGAAACAACTTGCTTAGTAGTGATAAAAATCTGTTCTCTGGTTTCTGGTCCAGCATGTAAGCAGCTTGGAAATTATTATTCCTATCCATCCTCACAAACTGAAAAAGCTGAATATAGCAAAAAGCAACTGTTTCTCCCTATAGACATCAGAGAATGGAAGCCAGAGGGCAAATTGCTGCCCCCAAACTGGAGAGACAAACAGACATATATGGAGAATCATGACACTGGAGTAGAAGCCCAAGAACAGAAACCTCCATCTGGGATAGGAAAACTAAAACTGTAACTGCCTTATTGCTGGAGGCTCAGTGTGAACAACCTAGAGCATCAAAAACTCCAGGGAGTGGTGGACAGGGATGGGGGAATATCACTCATTTGCGAATTTTACCTCCAGGAGCACTCACAGCTTCTCACAGTGAGGATCTCAGAAAAATTCCCTCATGCTTCCAATAAGAGGAAGGTAACAAAAACCATTTTGAAATACACCCATAACATCTATTCTTTATTAACAAAGCTTTTCTCAAGGGAAACTATACTATCAGTATCTAGTAAACTGGGGTTAAACCAGAGTCTGAACTACCTGGGGTAAGGGAAATACCAGGCCCAGCCCAGTCTAGTCCTCCACCTGCAGATAGAGAAATTACCAATTTAAGCCCCTTATACCTTTCCAATGTCATTTAAGGGAAGAAGTGGGAAACAAATAAAACCAAGGAGCATCTGTGAAGGTCACAGCTCAGGGGCACACTAAAAGATGGAGACCTAATCATAGGATTATACAATGCTTTCCTTCCCCACACATATACAAAATTCACTACTACGATAATAAGGTTCCACTATAGAAGAAGAAGCAACTGGAAAAAAGAAACCCTGCATGTCTCAGGCCTTATGTTAGAAGTATCTAAGGAAACCCAAAGACAACAGGGGAGACAAAAGCAAGGACACCAGAGGAAATTATAGCCTCTAAATCCTATAGCTACAGCAACAGTAAACACAGACTACATCCTAGATAGAGAAACATAAAACCTCACATTAAAGGCTTATCTATCTTAGTTTATTTTACATCATTTCCTTCTTTCAACAAAAAATTACAAGGTATAAAAAGACAAAAATAAATACAGTTTGAAGAGACAGAGCAAGCATGAGAAGCTGACTCAGATATAGAAGAGATTTGGGAAATATCAGACATGGAATCAAAAACAACTGGGATTAAAATACTCAAGGCTGTACTGGAAAAAGCAGGCAGTATGCAGGCGCAGATGAGTATTGTGAGCAGAGATGGAAACTCAGGAAAAATCAAGAGGGAACACCAGAAATCAAAATACTGTAATAGAAATGAGGAATGCCTTTGATGGGCTTCTAAAGAATCAGTAGGCTTCAAGATATGTCAATAGAAACTTCCAAAACTAAAATACCAATAGAAAAAAGAATGAGAACAAGAGGCAGAATATCCAAGAATTGTAGTTCAACTACAAAATATGTAATATACATGTAATGGATATCAGAAAAGAACAAAGAAAGTGTAGAAGAAATATTTGAAGCAATAAGGACTAAGAATTGCTCCAAATTAATAATAGGCAGTGCTATGGATCAAATTATATCCCTTCAAATTTCATATGTTGAAGCTTGGAATTTTCCTTACCTCAGGTAGTTTAGACTCTGGTATGAGACTTGAGATAGGGCCTTTAGGTAAATAATTAAGGTTAAATGAGGTCATAAAGATGAGGCCCTAATTATTTTTTTTTAAGATTTTATTTATTTATTCATGACAGACACACAGAGAGAGAGAGAGAGGCAGAGACACAGGCAGAGGGAGAAGCAGGCTCCATGCAGGGAGCCCGATGTGGGACTCAATCCCAGGTCTCCAGGACCACACCCTAGGTTAAAGGTGGCGCTAAACTGCTGGGCCACTGGCGCTGCCCTGAGGCCCTAATTCAATATGACTGGTGTCTTTATAAGAAGAAACACCAGGGACGCACAGAGAAAAGACCATGTGCAAACACAGTGAAAAGACAGCCATCTGGAAACCAAGGAGAGAGGTCTCAGGAGAAAATCACCTTGATAGCATCTTGATCACAGACTTTCAGCTTCCAGAACTATGAGAAAATAAACTTCTGTTGTTTATGCTACCCAGTCTGTGGTATTCTGGGAGTCCTAGCAAACTAATACGGACATCAAACCAGAAGTCTACGGTGGTCAGAGAACATCAAATATGATTAATACCAAAATATGAATGAATCTATCTATCTATCTATCTATCTATCTATCTATCTCTTTACATACTTCTATCTATATCATCTATATCTAGGTGTATTGCATTCTAAATGCAGAAAACCAAAGACCAAGAGAAAACTTTGAAAGAAACTGGGGTGGGAGATAGGAGGGAGCACATATAGAGGACAAAAGATAAGAATTGCATCAAGTTTGTCATTAGAAACCATATAAGCAAAAAGAGTGGACTGAGATAATATAATATAATAATAACATTTTGAAAGAAAAAACCCACAAACCTGGAATTCATTATTCTGCAAAATTATCCCTAAAAAGTGAAGAAATAGAGATTTTTTCTGACAAATGAAAATTGAGGAAATTTGTTGTCAGTAGACCTTCCTTATAAGAAATATTAACAGAAATTCTTCAGAGAAAAGGAAAGTGATATAGGCTGAAACACAGATCTACAAAAGAAAGGAAGACTTTTAGAGAAGGAATCAATGAAAGTAAAACAAAATATTTTATTTTTCTTATTCTTAATTGACCTAAAAGGTAATCATTTGTTCAAAATAGTAATAGCAACGATATATTCAGTGATTATAGTTTATGATTAAGTGAAAGGAATGACAGCAATGTTGTAAGACTGGGAGGAATAAAGTGGGAATATTCTTTCATGAGGTGCTTGTACTACTCATAAAGTGTATAGTGTTATTTGAAAGTGGTCTTAGATTTGTTGTAAATGTATATTTAAAACTCTAGGCAAATCTTTAAACAATTAAAAAGTAGTATAATTGATATACTAAGAAACATGAGAAAATGGAATCATAAAATGTTCCATTAAAGACAGAGAAGGAAAAAAAAAAAAAGACAGAGAAGGTAGGAAAAAAGGATAGAAGCAAAGAGAGAGAGAGAGAGAGAGAGAGAGAGAGAGAGAGAGAAAGGAAAATGAAAATAAATAGAAAATAGTTACAAATAGGGTAGATATTAATCCTATTATATTAATAATTATTTTCTATGTGAATGGTCTAAATATGCTAGTTAAAAGATAAAGACTCTCAGAGCGGACAAATATACAGGACCTAACTATATGCTGTCTACAAAACCCACATAAAAATAAAGAACCAGATAGATTACAAATAAAGGGAAGGATAAAAACTTGACATGTTAACACTAATAACACTAGTTAATTTCAAAACATATCTCAGAAAAAATAAAAAGTGTAAGAATACACTTGGCAAACTGAATTTAAATTTTAAAAATGTAAAAATAAAAGTAAATAAAATAATTATTGATACGAATCCATCAATACATTGCTGTAATTATGATTTCAAAAAAAAAAAAAGTGTAAGAATAAACAGGGATATTATATGGTGATAAAGGGATTATTCATGAAGACATAAAAATCCATGTTTATGCACCTAACAACAGAACCTCAAAATGCATGAGGCAAAACTGAGATACTTCAAGGAGAAGTAAGTAAATACTATTACAATTAAAGACTGTAGTTGACAGATCCAGTGGCCAAAAAATTGGTAAAGACAAGATGAACAAAAGAGCACCATCAATCAACTGGATTTAATTGACATTTATACAATACTCCATCCAAAAACATCAGAACATATAATCTTCTTAAGTTCCCGTGGGACATGCATCAAAATAGACCATGTTCTAGGCCATAAAACACGTTCTAATAAATTTTAAAAATATAAATCTTACAAAGCATACTCTCAGACAACAATGAAATTAAACCATAAATTATTAACAGAAAGATTGCTAGAAAGCCTTCAAATGCTTGCAGTTAAACAACATAGATAACATATTGTCAAATAAATCTTGAAACATTAAAAAAATACTTTCACTAAAAGACAATAAAAATAGAAGTTATCATAATCTGTAATGCAGTGAAAGCTGTGCTTAGAGGGAAATTTATAGCATTGAATGCACATATTTAAGAAAAGATCTAAAGCCAATAAATTGAACTTCCAAAATGGGAAATGGAAAAAAAAAAGAGCAAATTAAATCCAAAACAACCAGAAGAAAAGAAATACTAAAAAATTACAGCAGAAATCAATGAACTTGAAAACAGGAAACCACAAGGAAATTCAACAAAACTAAATGTTGGTTCTTTGAAGAGATTAATATTGATAAATGTCTAGCCACGCTAATGAAGAAGACGCAAATCACTAAAACAATAAATGAAAAAATGGCTATCACTTCTGATACATGGACTTTGAAAAGATAGTAAAGGAATATTAAAAACAACTCGTCACAAATTTGACAATCTACATAAAATACACCAATTTTTTGAAGGACACAATCTACCAAAAACATAAGGAGAAAAAGATAATCTGCATAGGCTCATATCTATTAAATAACTTGAATCAATAATTGATAATCTACCAAAACAGAAAGCGCCAAGCTAAGATGTTTTCACTAGTGAATTCTATCAAACATTTAAGGAAGAAATGGTCCAACTCCCCGCAATTTCTTCAGAAAATAGAAGCAAAAGGCGTCATTCCTAACATTCTATAAGGCTGGTATTATCCTAGCACCAAAAATCACAAAAATAAAAAAAATAATAAAAATACATTACAAAAATGGAAAAGTATGTATCAATATTCTCATGAACAAAAATGCAAATATCTCCAATAAAATATTAACAATTCATATCCAACACTGTGAAAAAAGAATCATACACCATAGCCAAGTGAGATTTATTCTTGGTATGCAAGGCTGGCTGACCATGTAAAATCCAATTAATGAAACCCAGCATATCAATAGAATAAAACATAAAAACCATATAATCATATCAACAAATGCAGAGAAAGAATTTGACAAAATCTAGAACTCATTCGTTTGAAAAAAAAACAACACAACAAAAACTCTCAACAAACCAGGAATAGAGAGAAACTTCTTCAACTTAGTAAAGAATATCTACAAAAACCCTACAGGTAACATCATATGACATCTATATATGTATATGTATAAATATATATGTAAATATATATGTATATCAGTAATGACAATTGAAATTAGAAATTAGAAATACAGTACCATTGGCATTAGCATACAAAGGTAAACAGTGTGCTAAAAAAAGAAAATAGGTAAGAATTTAACAAAATGAGCACCAGAAGTTTTTTTTTCAGTTTTTTTAGTAATATATTTCATTTGACTAATGATCCAAAATATTACTATCTTAACTTTTAGTTAATATAAAATTATTTTTGACATTTCTTTTATATTCTAATGGAAAATTTTTAATTAAAGTATAGTGACATACAATATTATATTAGTTTCAAGTGTGTGAAATAATGAATCAACAAGTTTATACATTATGCTATATTCTCAAGCGTGGCTACCATCATCACCATACAACACTATTACAATACCATTGGCCACTTCCCTACCCTGTACCTTTTATTCTCATAACTTATTCATTCTAAAACTAGAAACCTGTAAATGAAATGCTCAGCAATAAAAAAAGAATGAGATCTTACCATTTATGACATCATGGATGGACCTAGTAGATATTATGCTAAGTGAAATAAGTCAGATGAACTGAGACAAATGCCAGATATTTATTAAAACAGTGCAAACTCTGATGGAAAATATTGGAGAAGGGACTACACATAGAGAAATAACTCATGTTCATGGATAGGAAGACTCAATACTGTCAAGATGTCAATTCTTCTCAACTTGATCTGCAATTCCAATCAAATCCCTGTAGGTTGTTTTGTGGATAACAAAAGACTGACTCTTAACTTTATATAAAAAGCAAAGATGCAGAATATATATCACAATACTGAAGGGTAAGTACCAGTTTAGGGGATTGATAATACCCAATTTCAAGACCCATTACAAAGTTACAGTAATAAATACCCTACGATGTTGGTGAGGGAATAGACATATGTATCAATGGAACAGAACAGAAAGCCCAGAAATACAATCATATAAATATAGCGACCTGTTGTTCGACAAAGGAGCAAAGGCAATGCAATGGAGAAAGGATAGTCTTCAATAAATGGTGCTGAAAAAACTGGACATCCACATGCATAAGAAAATAAAAATAAAACTAGATATAGCCCTTACAACTTTCACAAGTGTTAAATCAAAATGAGTCATAAACCTAAACGTAAAATAGAAAAGTATAACACTCCTTAAAGATAGCATAGAAGAAAATCTAGGTGACCTTGGGTTTGGCGATGGCTCTTTAAATGCAACAGCAAAAAAAAAAATAAATAAATAACAACACCAAAGCACAATCAATGAAAGAAAAAAAATTGATAAGTTGGACTTCATTACAATTTATAACTTATTTGCAAAAGACACCATTAACAGAATGAAAACAGAAGCCCCAGACTAAGTGAAAATCTTTGCAAAACATATATGATGATGGGCTGATATTCACAATATAATAAGAATTCTTAAAACTCACAGTAAGAAAACAACAACCCAATTAAAAGGTGAGCAAAACTCTGAACAGGCATCTCAACCAAAAAAGATGTACAATGTGCACTTGGCACATATGCATATGAAAAAATGTTCAATATTGTATGTTATTGGGGAATTAAAAATTAAAACAATGAGACATCATGTCTCATAGCATGGCTAAAATTCAAAACACTATAGCACTAAATACTGGTGAGGACATGGAGCAATAGGAGCTCTCATTCATTGCTGGTCAGAATGCAAAATGGTACAACCATTCTGGAAAATTATTTGGGTGTACTTTACAAAGCTAAATATAATCTTACCATATAAAGTCCAGTAATCACTCTCCCAAGGATTTATTTGAATGAGTCAAGAACTAATGCCCACACAAAAACCTGAATACTTATGTTTTCAGCAGCTTTATTCATAATTACTAAATGTGGAAGAAGCCAAGATGTTCTTCAGTTGGTAAATGGATAAATAAACTGTAGTATATTCATACAATGGACTATTATTCCATGATAAAAAAAAAAGCAATGAGCTATCCCATCATGCAATGACTGAGAGGAACCTGGATGCATGTTATGAAGTGGAAGAAGCAATCTAAAAAGGCTGCCTACTATATGATTCCAATTACATGATATTCTGGAAAAAGAAAAACTATGGAGACAGGAAAGGTACAGTGGTTGCCAGGGGTTCAGGAAGGAGAACAGTGGGATGAATAAGTAGAGCACAGGAAATTTTTAAGGTCATAAAACTAATCTGTAGGACACAGTAATGATAGACACATGTCATCATACATTTGTCAAAACCCATAGAATGTACAATACAAAGATTAAACTCTAATGTGAACCATGGACTTCAGTTAATAATAATGCATCAGTATAGGTCCATCAATAATACTAAATGTACTACTCTAATATAAGGTATTAATGTAAGGTATTAATAATATGGAAGAGTGTGAGTAGGATTGAGGTGTTTTGGAATTGTACATTCTGTTTAATCTTTTTACTCTACTCCAAAACCTATGAATTTTTCAAAAAAATCTCTTCTTTAACTAACAGCCACTAACATCTGGCTTCAAAAATAGATATACCAGGATAGCATCAAAAGTAAATGATAAAAACTTTGGGAGTTCTATGGAGGGCTCTGAAGTAGAACTGTAGAGGCTCTTTAATTAAAGCTTTTATGAAATAAACAATATATAAATTAAGCACCAAAAAAATGAAGCTGGAGCAACTCACTTTCCCCTCTACAATTTCATTAATAGGATGGATTCATTGGAAAGCTTTGCAATGTTTTAAGTCAAGAAATAAACAATGCCTACTTTTTAAAAAGTAGACTTCTTCCATTTCCCCCAGCATCTTGAATTCTCCATATTTAAATATTATACACTACAGAATGATCACTGCACTGATATACAATAATTTAAGGCACTGTTACTTTGTCAGTCACTCATGATTTAAGAGACAGTTCTGAAGCCATTGTGCTATTTGGTTTTGTTTCTGCAGTTACTTCACAGTTCTTTTAAATTGCATCATTGTGTATTTGATCTCTCTAATTAATCATAAATTCCTCCCCAAAACACAGAACTTTTGATATAGCAATCTTTCTACCAATGTTAACTGATCAACTTAAAATCTATCCCTGAAGGAAAAATTACTATTTATATCAAAGCTGCTGTAATTATTATTTTTTTAATTTAATTTTTTTATTGGAGTTCAATTTTCCAACATATAGCATAAGACCCAGGGCTCATCCGGTCAAGTGCCCCCCTCAGTGCCCGTCACCCAGTCACCCCATCCCCCTGCCCACCTACCCCTTGTTCATTTCCCAGAGTTAGGAGTCTCTCATGTTCTGTCACCCTCACTGATATTTTCCCTCATTTTCTCTCCTTTCCCCTTTATTCCCCCCTACTATTTTTTATATTCCCCAAATGAATGAGACCATATAATGTTTGTCTTTCTCCGATTGACTTATATCAGCATACAATTAGTTGCTGTGATTGGTCAACTAGAACACTTTCTTTTTGCTGGCCTCTTATTATTTCTATGAAAAGTGTATGAATTCTCTGCATCTCTTTAATATTATTTTAGCATGGCTTTGAGAAATGGAATTGAGTATTGTCTACTTCTTAGGGGGGTCAATAAATACATTCTCTTTTTGTAGGCCTTTGGTTGAATATCTTCTAAGGCACATATCATCATCCTACAATTTAATACATAGTTGTCAATAATTTCCATTGTTAAAAGACCCTTATACTGAGAATACATATGTCTTTTTGCAACTGCCATGTGTTGGTCTCAGTTGCATTACCCCTAGGGTAGCTTGAGTGAGATAGTTCCCTAGGAGGAAGAAGTTAAGGGAGTGCCAAAACACTCAGAAATCAGGAAAAAAAATAATATTAGAAGAATAAAAATTAATGCAGAAAATCTTGAACAAAATATAGAAATACTAAATAAGACAGGCTTCAACAGGGCTAGTCATACAAATACAGAATCAGCTCCTGTCTTTATAGGAAATTTTGATTTCTTGGGGTTCTAGTCATATTTGAACATTGAAGACTCCACCCTCAAAAAGGGTCTGTCTGAAGACATTGAATGTGCCTTCATTTATAGGAACGTCAGTGTGCAAGGCGTGTGCCTAGATATAGCAGTAAACATCCTGTCATGGTTTCTGTTTCAGTTTGCAACACTGCTACTGTGTCTACTTCTTAGAACAGTTCTCTTAAGCTTCTCTGAGCCCCTTTACTGCGAGCCCGTTGCACTAGATCATTTTTGTTTTGTTTTGGTTTTTTTTTTTTTTTTTAATTTTATGATAGTCACAGAGAGAGAGAGAGGCAGAGACACAGGTAGAGGGAGAAGCAGGCTCCATGCAGGGAGCCCGACATGGGATTCGATCCCGGGTCTCCAGGATCGCGCCCCCGGCCAAAGGCAGGCGCCAAACCGCTGCACCACACAGGGATCCCAGATTTTATTTATTTATTCATGAGGGACAGAGAGAGAGAGAGAGAGAGAGAGAGAGAGAGAGAGAGAGAGAGAGAGGCAGAGACACAGGCAGAGGGAGAAGCAGGCTCCATACAGGGAGCCTGACATAGGACTCGATCCCAGGTCTCCAGGATCATGCCCTGGGCCGAAGGCGGCGCTAAACCGCTGAGCCACCTGGCTGCCCGTTCCTGACTTTATTTTAATTGGCTTGGCTTGGAATGTTTTTTTTGTACTTGGGTGAAAAATACCAGAAATATCACCTAATTTGATTTTCAAAAGATGGTGTTCATAGATATGTATTCCTGCAGTCCATACTGGCTTGCTTTAGGGACTAAACCTGGCAAATGTGTTCTATTTTCCTACAAGACCAAGGTAAGCATGGAAAAGCATTTCTCCACATAAACTGACCTGTAAAGGTTTATATTTTGCAGAACCTACTGGATAAGTTCAAATTGTTGATGGAAACAGAGGTTGGGCTGCTAATACAGGAAATAAAAACATTCTTTAAACCTGTTTTGGGCATGAAACTCCTGTCTGCCTCAAGTTGTCTTAGAAATGACAGCCTAAATAATCATTGTGCTTTGGGCTCCATAGCCCAACTATTTAACACCATCAATATTATCTTTATAAACAGGGGTCCACATTTCATAACAGTGTTCTCTAGAAACATGATGATAGGAAATTCAAAGTTGGGTAATTTGTATTGCTGGTATGATTTATTTGTACCTAAAAAGAAAAAGCGTAGAGAATGCAGCATCACCACCTGCAGGAGTGTCTGAGATCACTATTATTTACTTCCTCTCTTTTTTCATAACTTTCTACTGAATAACTATTTTATTCTTCACTTGTATATAACCAAAGCAAGCTAGACACGAGCAGGTATATGTTTATTTGGGAGGTGGGATTAATTTAACAATCAAAGGCTACGTCTATGGTTAGTTAACAAATTACAGGCACTCCATCTTTGGGTAGAAAATAGAGGGTGACCCTCTCTGAAATGGACACAGTAAGAGTTAATGTGAAACTGAATGACATTAATCATTTTGAGATGACTGACTTTGAGGGATGTTCTGTAAATGATTTGCTGTGTAGGCCATGCCATTTCCGCAGGCTTAGCATTGAAACATCAATCTACTGTGAAATGAAACATGAACTGTTATTGTGAACACTAACATATTTGTGAAAAACACAAAAGATGTCTAGAGAGAACACTGAGATAAAAATTTGCTTTTCTGCAAGGAACGGAGGCAATATATCTGGCAGACAATAATGATGATGAGCACAAAACAATTTTGATTTATTGAATATGAGAGAAGCAATATCAGTGACCTTGGGCATATTAATTTGGATTATTTAAACAACTAAAGAAAGTTAATATTATTATTTCTGCTTGAAAAGTGAGCATACTGGGTCTCAGAAATGTCACAAGCCTCATCCAAAGTCACACAGTTGGTATGAAGTTGTGACAGCATTTGAGGTCAGATCTGTCTGCCTCCAGCATGTGGGTCTTTCTCCATAGAAACAGAGATTGGGATGCTAATATAGTGAAAGAAAATATTCTTTCTCAGCCATCCAAATGTTTCCTCCACCAGAATTTCATATTTTTTAGTGAGATAACTCTCAGGCAACATCCTAGGTTAGGCAAAATCTCCACAATATTCTCCAGCTCAGACCCACAAATCTGCAGGTATTTTTAAAAACACCTTTTTTTTTCCCTAAGTGCATCAGTTTTGAAGAGTTTGTGCCCTGAATTAATAAGTCAGTATTCTTATACTGAAATCATCTAATCTATTAATTTATAAGTATTCCCATGTTTTTATTGTTTCCTATGTTAGTTTGAATCTTTGGCACCTGATCAATCTTGGATGAACTACTAAATTCAAATTTCTGAAATGACAAAAATAAAGGATAGATCCATTGGTTTTCTATGGATTATTCTACAGTGTCCTTACAAAAAGGTTTCTCTAAGAGCAATGCCAAAGAAAGACAGACTGCTATAAGGCTTCTCACTGCCCTTGCATATGCTGGGCCTCCACCTCAAATGCATTCACTGCATTGTCTCCTGACAAATTTCCCCTCCTCCTTTAAAATCCAACTCAAATGGCTCTCAATTCTTTTGTGAAATAATTCTGTAATGCCCCAAGTAAAGTCAATCTCTCATTATTTTAAACTTTTGTATAATTCTGCACACACCACTGTTATAGTCACTCAGCACTTTAACAGGAACTCTTTCTGCATCATTCTTTTCTTCTCACCTAGCCTATGAGTTACCTAACCATGTAGATGAAGTCCAGCATCTATAAAGATACTTGGCATAGGAAAAAAATCCTTAAAAATTTTCATAGAAATCACATTTTAAAACCATTCAGTCTTATCTTTGAACACTAGCTTTCAGAAAGATGCAAAAAGATGGATACTTGTTAGGGGCCTACTTCTTTCAAGGGCTTAACTAAAATCACAGTTGCTGAACTGCGTTCACTAAACATTTTTTATTACAATTAAGCTTCTTATTATATCTTTTCCTCTGCTTGCTTCTCTACATTTAATATACCTTCTGCTTATAGAATCATAGGGTGCTTGAAATAACAGTGAGAAATATGGAGCCCCAGAAAGTCAAGGGACTTAACAGAATACTTAACATATCTGAGTAGGAGAGTAAAGCAGAACTCTGGAACTCTGAGCTCCCTGGTTACTCTTTCTAATGGACCATGGTGCTATGAGAATAATAATTAAAACTTTTTAAAGCTTGTTTATAGCTCCTTAACCTACTCAGAAGAAACTTAAAAAAATAATAATTGTAAGGGGCGCTATGCCATGGAAAAAGTTGGCACCAGGCTTGTGCCTTTCCAAACAAAGCCATTCACAAATTTAATGTTAGAAATATAACTGATAGTTATCAGTATCAGCCCTATACTGATAACTGTGGTTTTCTTTTCTCAGTTACAGAGCAATAAAATGTGAGCATGTGTTCATTCATATAAACTGGCTGTGAATAATAAAATGAGGAGATATTGCACTGACCATAATCCGTGTTTTCTGGCTCCCAACAATTTGATGGCCAAAAATAGGGTGTCTGTGGAATAAAAAGAAGTGGAACCCAGGTTAAACACATCCAAAATGAGTAGAGTTCTTGGTTTATGAGCTGTGTTCCTTTTCATCAATTATCTAGAACAGATTGCTAATGATGTATGTTTTTTTAATCCAGGAAAATTACCCGAAGAGGAATTGTAAGGCTTTACTAATATATTTACTTTGCTGAGCAATTGTTCAGTCTCCAAATGTGTGCAGCACAAGCAGGTACTTAAAATGTCATAAATTTGCTGCAATTTTATGTCAAGTGACATAAAGGTAAAAGGTAAAAGGTTTGATTGCATCATTTAAAAAAATTGTTAGCCCACAAACACTAAAAACAGCAGGACTCAGGATGAAATATGTTTAAATATAACAAATTGTTTTCTATGATTCATGTATCTCATTTTTACCTTCAGTAGATCCAAAAGGTCAACCATCAAAATTTTCCCTAAAATCTGGCAATCATTTTTGTCTGGCTTTGTTAATTATATCATACAGCTCTTAACATTATCCAATTAGATTTAAATGACTTTTCTGTCTCACTTTAAAAAATATTTCTCCATAAAACACTTATTATTGCTTTGCATTTTTAAACTGCACAAACCAGAGGTGATTTTTTTAAAAACTAATTTTACTTAATTTTAATTGTTTCAATTTTGATCAATTTGATTGATGTGATTAACAATCAACAGAAATCTCATTCTGTGAAGTTCTAGAAACTGACTGACAAAAGTACAAAGAAATTGTCTTATCGGGAAACCCTGTTATCATCAGCATTTGGTATTTTCTCATAGGCTTTTCTATGCCTGCAGATGGTTATGTATAGCTTCAGACCATGAGGAAACTGGATGACCACATATCTACTCTTTCAAACTTTGATGATGATTCCAGGATTCAATGAAACAAGTAAGTACAGACATCAAACTTGTGGGCTTAATTATATTTATTAGTCAGTTATATTAACTATCCATTTGTATTAAGCATATTTGAGGCAGTCTGATTAACTGGGAATTCTTCCTTCCAAAAGAATCCTTCCTTTGGAAGAGGGATTCTCAATAATGGGGAAAGGATAATTGGGGAGAACTGTTTGAACCTCTGAGCCTTTTCAAACTATGCAAGACTTCCGGGGGATGTGATCTATTTTCTAAATTTTCTTAGAAATTGCTGATCTACTGAATAAAGAAATCTAAAGATAAAGAATAAAGAAATCTACTGATGTTAGTTTGTACACAAGTGAACAAAATGACAAGAACTTAGGTGGGGTGGGGAGAGTTGAAAAACTAGACAAAGGAAGACATTTGAGGATTTTTATGACCCCATTCTCACATGAATCCCACTTGACTCTTTGAGAAATAGAGCTTTGAGGATAAAATTGGGTCAGGATCTAGGGGAACCAGAGGGGACAATGTAGTTAAAATCTTGTGGCCACTAGTTTTTGAGATACTTCTCAAAAGCATTATTCCCTTTATTTTGTGGTGTGTGTGTGTGTGTGTGTGTGTGTGAGTGCGTGTATGTTTGTATATATCTATCTAACTTATAAAATATTTATTCTAGTCAGACAGGTCAGACATATACTTTTTTTCTTCAAAGCCACAAGGAATGTTCTTAGTTGAATTCTTATATTTTTTCTTTATTCTTCTATCATTTACTTTAGTGAGAATCTCCTGACTAAAAATAAAAGAATGAAGTTATTTTATGCTGTGATATTAGGTGGAAATGCCATAAAACCAACATTCTTCACTAACATTGCAAGATATTCTTTCTAGGAAAGGTATTTTAATTTATAGTAAAAAAGAACTTAAAGAATAACACATGTTAATAGTTTATGGAAATTTAAAAATTTATTTTTAAAGTTCAACTAGACTTTAGGACATTTTAATGTATGAATTTCTCTTTTCTTTTCACAGGTGGCTTCTTTAGTTATGATAAAACTGATCCAGCAGCTGCTCAATAACCTTTGTCACATATACTAATGTAATGAAAGTCATGAAATTAGGACCTGGAGAATCACGTCAGATCTCAATTCCAGCTAGCTATTAGAGGATAATTAGACAATTGCAAGTTTACAATAAATACAGAAATCACAAGATTTAAAATGTGCTGAGAAACTGAGACAAATTTACATACTGCAGCATATCAATGAGATTAAATGAAGAGTTCTGTTTGTCTCAAACTCATGCCCTGAAGCTTCTTCAGATTCCTAATGATGGTTAAATCTCAATTATTCACTAGAGGAATAGTAAACATGAGATTGCAAGTTTCCTATTTTAATTCATGATTTTAAAAATTCTGCCTGGGAGCTGAATTTCAGTTCAATGTAATAAAGAACTTTCTGCTGCTTGGAACCAACACAAAAACGCAAGTGGACACCTTGAACAATAATGTGTTTTCTATTATTAGAGCTGTTGAAATATAAACTGATTAATGCCTTCACAGACATTAAAGCAGAAATTCAATTATTCCTGACTTTTCTGGAGTGTCTTTTGTTTTTTTTTAAATCTTGGTTTTAAGATCCTATGATTATTAGATTTACAAATATGTCACATTTAGATACTATTTAAAATGTGAATAGGTCATTAAAATAGTAGTGACATAATACATCTACCATTTGTACCCATTCCCTTGTCTTGTTCTAAAGCTCTTTAAAAACTGTCTTTCCTTTCTCTAGAATATAGTTGGCCCATTCCCAACTCTGCATATTTTTGACCCATGACCATGACTAAGACATGTAAACCTTGTCTGCCTACTAATTTCAGTCTGGGAATGACAAGAGCAGAGTTAAAGATTGCAAATTATGTTACTCACTCAAGACATCATCATCAACTTTGATCCATTTCTGAGCTAGTTTGCTTTAAGGAAAAAATTTAAATTAGATAAGTCTCCAGAGATAAACAGATTATATTCAATGCTTCCCTCATAGATATATATATTCTTTTACACAGAGATGATTTTACTTGTAATACTGACTGCAAAGATAGATAAAAATTGTTATACTGGCAAAAAGAAAAATCCTTTCATTCAGAATTTGTGAGATTTTTATTAGGCCTAAAGTTTACTTATAGTCTCTATATGAAAAAATTTTCAGAGAAAGTGAGATTATATGGAAAATATAATCCTGCAGTAGGAAAAAACTCCTTTAAAAAATAAAAAAGTGTTACAAAATATTGTGTTTGCTAATCACTAATAGTTTTTATTTATTGTAAGTTACCTTTAGGACTACAGGTTACTTTAACTTATTAATAAGCTATTTTAAGCTACCATTACTTTAACTGTATAGGATAATGCTCCTTTATTTTAAAGCCTTTTAAAATCAATTAATTTAACTAATTTATTTTGTTCATGATTTCAGGAGACTGTTTTATCCCCTAGCTATTCGGTGCATAAAGCTCTCTGACTATTTGTCTTGGATAAAAAGGGTCCTAAGGAAGTGGCAGTGAGAGTGTTATAGGAAGACAAAGATCTTTATATGTTTTAAAAACATATTTCTTCTTTGTTCTCTATTTGTCCAACCAAGTTCTTTGGCACCCAAGTTACTATTTTGTCATTTGTAGATACAGAACATCTAATGATATTTAGAACAAATGAAAAAAAATGCTCCAATGTCTACGAGTTTGACAATGGGGACAATCCTCTAAAAATACCTAGAGCTAAACTCTGAACTCTGGTATTATATGTGCCTTAATTTTATGACCTAGAGTTCACCAGTCAGTTATTAATGAACCATATTGCCTAATGAAATGTAGAACATACTTCAGGGAAATCATTGTGATATTGTCAACTACATGCTCAAGGACCAAAATCAGAGTCCACAATCATTTCTGAAAGAATAATAGCAACTGTCTCATTTGAAACTAACCTAAACAACTCTTCTCAGTTCACATATCATCTACGGTATAGTTCTGTCTCAGATGAATGCACACACACAAAGCATCATACACATCAGGTTTCACAGTCTTCTTGTACAAGGGCCTCAGATACCAACATGAAGAGGGCTTGTATAATTAGCTAAATTCTGTGTTGGATCTTCAAGCATTCCCATGAGAATTTGCTTGGACTGAAGACAGTCTTGTACCATGGATAGGGTCCAGAGTATAATCAATTCATTTACACCTCTCAACTTCCTTCCCAGTGGCTAATGCAGCTTATGCATGAAAACTCTTCCATGTCCTGAATTCCAGAAAGCCACTCTGAATTTTTCTCAAGCTTTAATATAAAACATAACTTCAATCATCACACAATTCAGCTTTCACAAATCGTCTTAACCAAGCACATTCTATTTTTCCCTGCTTATTTTTTCCTGTCTTATATTTAACATTTGTTAGTTTCTAACTAGAATAAATCAAATACAATAAGTCATATTTTCAAAACTTTTGTAAAAACTATCAACAAACAAAATGCAGACTTCTAATTTACCGTTAAGGAATATTTTCATTAAACTTACCTGAAACCGATAAAAGGTGCCATCATCTTTGAGTGTGAGGACGTGATCTGAGATCGGAAAGAAGTAGCCATGGGCAGCCATTAATGTTCCCAAATGGAGAGCCTCCACTGTTTCATGAAGACAAACAAACAAAAATATATACAAAAATCTTTTTTTAAAACGTTAATTTACAGGAGTATAGGATTTTATCTTGTTCCCTTTTGAGCACATTCTTACATACAAATTCTTAGCATCCTAAACAACTTGGCTCTAAAATTTTTCTTTTTCCAGCTCTTTCACAGAAGGTACTAAGGCAGCTCTTGTTCCTAGTAGTAACTGTGCAATGACCAACCACACAGCATGATGACCAGTGCACAAGACCATAATGCTATGGGACATTGAGACTGGAAGGTTAGTCTAAAGTCACAGAACCTGATGCCTTCATTTTATAGATGGGATATATTTTGCTATGTTAATAGTCTTCCACAAACAATTATATTTGGCATTTATATAGCACTTTAAACTTTTTAAAAGTGTTCTCACTTGCATCACTCCCCAGACTATATAATGGAAAATCTGATATTATAAGCAATTTTTCTAATGATATGTGTTATTATTACATGATGTCATCAGGGAAAGTTAAGGCATCCAAAACCATTTTTTTTTGCTACGTTAAGTGAGTGCTAAGCAATCACTTATGCCACTTTTATACTCCTGTGATCATCTGGACTGCTGTAGCTTCTAATACTCTATATTCAGTGTTCTAGATATGGACCATGGAGAGGTTCATTTGACAATGAAAAGCTTACATTCTTCCAGAGGGCTGAGAAACAGCTGGAACATAACACTATGATACTCATTCTCCTTTCATAGCAGTCACCAATTTCTTCCAATAAAATGGTTAATAAAATTTGGTCAACAAAGTTACTATTAAATTTGTGCAAGAACAATATAACGTGTCCTAACTTAGAGTCTGGAAATCATGGAACTATGTGCACAATAGTTTTTCAGTCCATCAGGAAGTTGGATTTATTGATCTTTTTTGCATCCTTATTTACAATTTACTTATGGATTTATTTCTGTTTCTTAAGTAAAAATGGTTCTTTAACTCTAGAATTCTTTTTTTTTTTAAAGACTTCTTTTTATTTATTCATGAGATACACAGAGAGAGAGGCAAAGACATAGAGGGAGGGATCTCTGGGTGGCTCAGCGGTTTAGCACCTGCCTTTGGCCCAGGACGTGATCTTGGAGTCTCCGGATGAAGTCCCACATCAGGCTCCCTGCATGGAGCCTGCTTCTCCCTCTGCCTGTGTCTCTGTCTCTCTCTCTTTCTCTCTCTCTCGAATAAATAAATAAAATCTTAAAAAAAAAAAAAGACGTAGAGGGAGAAGCAGGCTCCTCACAGGGAGCCTGATGCAGGACTCAATCCCCAGACTCTGCGATCACACCCTGAGCCAAAGGCATAAGCTCAACTGCTGAGTCACCCAGGCATCCCTTAACTCTAGAATTCTTATAGTAGTTCCAGGACTGGGTGGATCTATCTGTTTTTCCAGCTATCAATTCTGCAGAGCTTTGATACCAAGTCACTAAACTGCTTGGTATGGTGCAGCTAAGCATAAGAAAACTGCCTCTCCCCTCTATCCTCCCATGTCTATATGGGCCAATAATAAAATAATCATTAAATTTTATCCGCCATGAGGTACTATAGTGCCCCTTTTAATTGTCATCTAGTATCGTGCAAATATTTCAGTTGGTAACTTCTACTTCCGGACTCTCATTGTGTTGTCTTGTCAATAATAAAGAAGAATTGTCAATGATCCTCTCTGCCATGCCCTCGGAAGACTGTTATTAAGGGTCCCAGCCATCCTCTTATCCAACTTCCAATAGAGTCCCTCCCTGCATAGAATGTTCTTTTTTTTACAAAGGAGCAATTTTTCATTATATATATATATATACTATATATATATATATAATATTTATCATGTCTGCATTCTTTTAGCTCAAAGTGAAGACCTTATCAAAGTCTGTGTTGCTTACAGGTATATACCCACATGTTCCATGACTCTTGCTGAAACTCAGGAGCTAGTTGGGTGTTACAGGATGAACAAAACCTTTGGAGATACTCACTAACTTTTGTTCTTAAACTCTGTGCTATTAAGAAAGGTAGTAACCCCACTCTGCAGGGTTGATATGAGAATCAAACAAGAATATATGTAAAGAAGTTGGAAAAGTGCCCCATGCATAGGAAACATTCAATAGATGGTAGCTGTTGTGCTTCATTATTTACACATGAATTCATGTCACTTTTATCCAAAGCACTATTAGGAAATCCACTCACATAAAATTTGCCTCAACTAGGCTGAGGGAGAGAAGCTGGCAGTCCTAAATAGCATCCTAAATAGCCACTTAAATATTATTTTGTGTGTGTGGATTGTTTATAAAATTGAAATAGTGAAAGAGTCTATAAGGATTTGTGGCCCATAACAATGAGCAGATGCTTACAGCCTTGCTCATATTCTGAGTCCCTGGATGCTCCTGTCAGGTAGCCACCAGTCAGATCAACCCATTATATCTGTTTTAGAATTTCCAAGTCAGGTGGCCCAACTATCTTGTTATAACCATCTTTATTAGTTTTATTCCCAGCAGTGTGTGGCCTAGAAAAATATTATTAGCACTGCTTTCCAGAAATGGAATTGAGTTATGGCACATGAGAAAGTTTGCAGAAAATAGATTCAAGAAAGGAAAACTGAGATGCCCAGAAGATAAATAGTAAAAGGCTCTGAACTCTAATCATAGGAATGAGTGTAACTAAAACAAAATAAACAGCAAAAATCAGTGGGGTGCTAAAGGGCTGAAGAGGATTAGAAAAATATAGTGGAAGTAAATAAAGCAAAGCTGCAGAAAAAAAATCAGAAGCAAATAAACATAAGCATGTTCTTACCTTCCTGCATCCATTAGATACCGATTCTGAGAGAACATACATTTTTAGAGGGCTGGATGCACATCTGCCAGTTTTCCTCAGGTAGCACTACCATATGTGATCAGATTGTAGAAGTCATATGCTTTGTCACAGGACCACCAGACAATGTGGCTCCAGGACAGAAAAAATGCTTAGAGGAAAAGTCAGGGAGTCAAGGTAGACTGTCTGCTTTATTTCAGACTGTAAGCTTGGAACTTAGCATATCACGAGTAAAAGTAGCTATCGAAACCATATTCTTTGAATGAGTAAATAAGTAAATAAATTTATGAATCAAAGACACAACAAAAATATGAAAAATGGAGTGCTGCATGACAAAAGATGAAACTAGTTATTTTGTGCTGTGATGATGAGCAGCTTGTTCAGCTCTTCCAAGATAATGCAGATGTTCACGATCTTATTTCAAGATACTTTTATAAGCCATTGAGGTGGGGCTGTGATAGGTATTCTATTGGAAGAAAAGGTAATAGTGAGATTAATGGCCTATGCACCACTAACCGATCTGAGAGAGCATGAGGTAGTGTTCTCAAGGCTGAACTATTTATTGCTGGTGATAAAGATGAAGCTATACTTCCCCATGGTCCTTCTGCTTCTGAATCCCAGCACAGCCTTAACCTAATAAGAATCCAGAGGACCGCTGACAGTCTTGGAACAAAGTGTTGAAAGAGTTTAATGAGTAATCCATCAAGATCGCCCTCCCAATAATGACACACCAGATGGCTTCACAACATTATGCTTCTCGGCAAAATAATCACTAATTAATCTTGTACATGTGTTATTCACGTCACCCACACAGCTAAATAAAGTTCAACAAACCTACCATAAAATTCTAGTTTATTTTTCTTTTGGGTAGTCAAGCCATGAATAAACTGAGAAAAATCTATCTCCAAACAACTGTTACTATGTGAACAGCCTGGTATAGCTTTGTTAAGTCTGGTGTACTCATCGTATTACTTCACCCCAACCCTGAAGCAATAGAATTATCAAAATCCTTTAAAAGCAAAGAGAATTCTGCATAACATAATTTACTTTTGAATCACAACTACTTGAGAAAGTTAATAGGATGAAAAGCATATTATAAAATAGGCTTGTATTGTTCAGTGATAGAATTCTATACTCAGTTCTATACTTACAACACATTTCAAAACTGAATAATATTTTTCTTATCCAGAGGTCCAATTCTTGTCAGCCCCCCTAATACAGTCCATAATTTTGAAGTGATGGAAAATGCCTCTGAGTCAAGAAAATAGTAATAAAAAACCTCACTAAATTATGTTTTTATTCCTATCATATTATTTATTTTTATTTTCTGCATATGCAATAGCAAATGGGATTGTTTCATTATTAGCACACAGCATACTTGATGTGGTAAATATTACTAGTGTGTGAGGAGAAATATTTCAGAAGGAAACCCACTCAGAAAAAAATGACATCTGATGATATGATATTAGGGAGTGTAAAAGCTAAAAAGCAGACAGAGGTTAAGTTACTAAATAGTAAAATAACAGGCATTCATCATGATGTTTCTGAGTCATAAAGATTCTGTTGAGCTTATTACTCTCTGTTTAAAAAGACACAGAAGTGGTTATTTTAGAAATACTTTAAAATATTATAACTTTTTTTTTTTTTTTTTAGAATTGGCACTTGGAAAGGTAAGGTTAGTCATGTGGAAAAATTAAATACGCAACACATTTTGTTCTCCAAAGCCAAATAAAAGTAAACTGTTACTATATTTAGGAATTTCTGAGGTAAGTACATTTTCTCAATAGTAAGAGTTAAAGAAGTAAGTAACTGGGCTTTCATCTTTTTTTTTTTAAGCACCATTTCCACATAGAAAAATCAAGTGGTACTTGCTTTTTAGCAATCATAATCAGGATGTAGCAGTGAATAATATGGTGATATAGAATAATTAAGGTAAAATAGATTCCATTTGGAAGAAATAAAAACAGAGGCATAGGTTAGATTAACTTTGGGGAGTGCACTAAGTAATGAAGACAAGTAAATAATATTTCCAAACAAAGAAGCAGAGTACAGAGGTGAAGCAGCCAAGCTGTACAAGCCTGCTGCCTGGGTTCAAATCCTGACTCCTTCACTTGTTGGCTACGTGACTTGGCAGCAGACTTACATTCCCTGGGCCTGAGTGTATTCATCTGTAAAATGAGGATAATAACATATGGATGTCAAAATTTGGTTGTGAGGATCAACCGAGATAATATGTGTAATGTACTTAAAATAAGGCCCCTAACATAGAAGTGTTCCAAAACTGGAATTATTATCAGTTAGTTGATACAAAAGGATGCTTTCAATAGCACTTAGTGTAGTTTAGTCCAGTGCTAAGGCAATGAGGGAACTGGTAGCTAGTGTTAAAGCTTGTATTCTACATGTTAACATGTTAACAGTCATGTTAAACACTTACAGTTCAACATCTTTAAAGTTCTCCAGGTGATCAGATTGGGGGTCTTTTGTGTACAGACGATGAATCTGCTCTGGAATACATTTCCATTTTTTCCTAGATAGCAAAGAACACTACCAAAAATTCCAAAGGTTTGGTATTATAATTACAGAGAAAGATTTCCAAAGGTAATATATTCTGCACACTGGGTTTACAATCCAAAATCTGACAATGCCAGACATCACTGGGAAGGCTCATGGTTCAGGAGAGAGGTGGGCAGAGGTGACTGCTGAGGAACTGACAATGCTGATAAATAATGGTGACAGAGGAATCATAGAGACAGCAGCCAGAACACAATGAATTATTAGGGAAGCATGTTTGCTCAGGACTCAAAAAAATCCCTTTAAGAAAAACCAATTGGCATGATCATAAATCAGTGGCCCTTTTCATACACACAGAGTGGAACAGTCTGGTTGCCTAATATCAGCAGATATGACACCTTAAGAAATTATTTAAATATGAAGAGAGAGACCAGAGTTGTGAAGAACTGGTTTAAGAATTGTCCACATAAAGGGCACCTGGGTGGCTCAGTAGGTTATTTCTGACTCCCGATATTGGCTCAGGTCATGAGATTAAGCCCCATGTGAGGTTCAATGCTCAGTGCAGAGTCTGCTTGAGATTCTCTCTCTCCCTCTGTTCCTCCCCTCCATAAATAAATAAACAAACAAATAAATAAATAAATAAATAAATAAAATCTTTTTAAAAATCTAGGTTCTGTAATTATTACATGGTATCAGGATGTTCATTTCACAGCTAGTATATCCTTCCATATAACCAGTAGTTCTATCATTGTAAAAAATAACTGAATCTTAACAAGACTTTATATTTATATATGTCAGAGGTGCATAGAATGGTATCCAGATGAGAGAAAATCACTTTGAGTTCATCCAAAAACTATGCAAGGAAATCATTATTTTTTAAATGTTTTTATTTTTTTAATAAATTTATTTTTTATTGGTGTTCAATTTGCCAACTTACAGAATAACACCCAGTGCTCATCCCATCAAGTGCCCCCCTCAGTGCCCTTCACCCATTCACCCCCACCCCCCACCCTCCTCCCCTTCCACCACCCCTAGTTCATTTCCCAGAGTTAGGAGTCTTTATGTTCTGTCTCCCTTTCTGATATTTCCCACATACTTCTTCTCCCTTCCCTTATATTCCCTTTCACTATTATTTATATTCCCCAAATGAATGAGAACATATAATGTTTGTCTTTCTCCAATTGACTTACTTCACTCAGCATAATACCCTCCAGTTCCATCCACGTTGAAGCAAATGGTGGGTACTTGTCATTTCTAATGGCTGAGTAATATTCCATTGTATACATAAACCACATCTTCTTTGTCCATTCATCTCTCGATGGACACCGAGGCTCCTTCCACAGTTTGGCTATTGTGGACATTGCTGCTAGAAACATCAGGGTGCAGGTGTCCCGGTGTTTCATTGCATCTGTATCTTTGGGGTAAATCCCCAACAGTATGCAAGGAAATTATTGTGGAAAGCAACATTCCCTCTAAAATTCAGCATACATGCTCAACTGCAGGTCATGGGATTAAATTCTAATCCTAATTTAGCTCTGTGATTGTATATCTTGAGTAAATCATTTTGTTTCTCTGGACCTTAGAGTCAGCATCCATAAATGCAGGGCTGGATCACCAAATTCTTTCCAACTCTGACTCTACAGTGTGCAACCAACCTTCAAACTGGAAATCATGGCAAAAATGCTGCCTCCCTAGTTTGCCTCTTGTCAAAGGGAAATCGATTTTTCTTCCTTTCATATATAATCGTGCCATGTCCATGGCCAATATTCCAAAAATTAGAATTGCACGTTATAAAATAGAGTACTTGATTTGAATTTCATTTGTTTAAAACTCAATCTTCATGATGATCTAGGGCTGATATGGTAAATAATTTCGTGTGCACAGAGCAAATGACATACTTATTTAAATAGATATGAACTGGACTGATATGTGTGTTCTATTTATATATTTTCTAAAGCTAGTTGCAAAAATGTTGGCATGATATGGGAATAACCAGTAACACACCCAATGTAACAAGATGCCCTGAATGCATTTGGTTTGAAAATTAAAAGTCACTCCCAAAGAATAAGCAACATAGTCTTCTGATAATACTCATTAACAGCTTCTCTAAACATATTTAAACCATGATTAAGACTAATTTCAAAGCTACAGCCTTAATCATAGAAATAGAGTTATTATGAAATTTCTAAACAAAGCCAGATGTAATTTCCTTTAATATATATTTTGCAGAAGTCAATGCTTCCACTGGGAGAGAAATTTGGGACACCAGTACAGATGTCTGAAACTCTCTAGATCATCTTTATCACCTGATGTCTTTTTTAATTTTAATTTTATTATTTTTTTTAATTAAGTAGGCTCCATGCCCAGTGTGGAGCCCAATGTAGGGCCTAACTCACAACCCTGAGATCAATACCTGAGCTGAAATCAGGAGTCTGACACTCAACTGACTGAGCAAAGGCACTCCACTTTATTTTATTTTTAAAATAAAAAACCTAGTTTATAAAAACACATACACTTACCAGTTCATTTTCTTATGTTTGTGTCTATATGTCAGTTTATGTGTTTGTTGGAAAACAACCTGGAAATAAGCAACTTCTAGGAATACCTGAATTCTAATATACAATACATGCCATGGATATAATCAATAGAGATGGTCCCTTGCAAGGAACAAAGTTTGGAAACCAAAGGGGATAAATTTATTAAATGAGATGCATTCATTAAAGTAGTTGCTCTTTTTGCTGTTTCAAAGCAGCACAACTATCCATCAATAATTTGATTTTAATTTTAAATACCACAAAAAAATCATGACTATTGCACAATAGTGACTACTACTATTGGCTACTGTGACTACTGCACAGTAGTGAGAATAAGGCAGGTTCAGAAACCAGAATGAAGAAATACAAATGAGCTAATTAAAGGATTAACACCCCCTAGGAAAAAAGTCTCTATTTTCACACAATAAGTCAGAATGTAAACACCAGATGTTTTTAAAGGATTAAAATCAAATTTAAAAATATATGGCTCCATAAGTTTCTTCGAATAAAGTATGTAGATAGCTCTACTTCCAGAATTCTGTATGTGCACCTGCTGGACAGAGTCAAGCAGTTTATGGGGCAATAGTCAGAGCACAGACTTTGAGCAACGTTATCCAGCTTTGCTGCATATTAGAAATCCTCTACTTTCAGATACTTGAATTTTTAAAATTTTCACTATCATGAACACCAAAGTGATAAATAAATATTCTTACAACATAGTCATTGCACATATCTACAGCTCCACTTCTCCCCTGAATTCCCATATTGTATTTCCAAGAGCCTCTGTGACATCTTCACTTGAATACTGAATAGGCATCTTGTATTTATCTTGGCAAAACTGAACCATTGACTTTCATCTCAAATCTGCTCTTCTTGCAGTCTTTCTCATATCAGTAGATGTCAGAGATTTTCATTCAGCTTCTCAAGCCAAAACACTTGAATTGTTTTTCATGTCTGTCTTTCCCTCACTTATCACATCCAGTCCAGGAGCACATTCTGATAATCATTCCTTGTGAACCCAGAATGTACACATCCCCCTCACCAAATCCAAGCTTGTATCTCTTGACTGAATCACTGAGATAATATTCAGACTAGTTTCTATTCATGCCCTGCTCTTTGTCATATTGATTATTTTAAAATGTAAATCCAGCAATTCCACTTAAAGGTACTTATCTGAAGAAAACACTTTAAATAGACATACATACCCCTATGTTCACAGTAGCATTACTTACAATAGCTAAGATATGGAAGGAACCCAAGTATCCATCAATAGATAAGTGGATAAAGAAGATGTGATCTCTCTCTCTCTCTCTCTCTCTCTCTCTCACACACACACACACACATAATGGAATATTATTACTCAGCCACAAAAAAGTAAGAGATCTTGCCTTTTGTGATAACATGGGTGGACCTAGAGGATATTACACTAAGTGAAATTAATTCAGACAGAGAAAGCCAAATACCATATTATTTCATCTATGTGTGGAGCCTAAATAGCAAAACAAATGTACAAACAAAACAAAATAGAAACAGACTCATAGATTCAGAGAACAAAGTGATGGTTACCAGAGAGAAGGGGTTGGGGGATGGATGGAATTGGTGAAGGGGAGCAAGAAGTTCAATCTTTCAGTTATAAAATGAATACAACACAGAAATATAGTGTATAGTGTACAGCATAGAGAATATAGTCAATAATATTGTGACACCTTTGTATGGTGACAGATGGTAACTTGGCTTACTGTGGTGAGCATTTTCTAATGTATATAATGTATATATACTGAATAACTGCATTATGTACCTGAAATTAAAACAATAGTGTATGTCCATTATTCTTCAATAAAAATGTAAATCAGATCATGTTATTCTTAGTAAAACCTTCCAGTAAGTTTTCATATTTCTCAAAATAGAGCTCAAATTCCTTGAGTTGGCCTTAGAAAATCCCACATGATCTGGCCACCAGTTACTTCTCTTTCTTCTGTATTATCCACCCCTTCTCACAGCTTGCTCTAGCACACAGACCTTCTTGGTGTACCTCAAATATACCAGGCACGTGCCTGCCATGAGGCTTTGCATTTCCTGTCTTCTCTGCCTGGAATGCCAGCACTTTTCCTCCAAAGAACTAAACATCTCACTTCATTCCTTCAATTGATCTTCTGTCAAAGCCACCACATCAGACATTCCATACCTGACACAGTATAAAATAGGATTCACTCTCTACATATCTCTACATATCCTTTTACTACTTTGTCTTCTCTTCATGGCACTCATCACCACTCTTTGTATGACACATTTATCTATTTATTATTAATCTTTTCAAATGAACATGTAAGCTCCGTGTGAGCTGGAACATTTTTAAATTGTTTTTCATTTATTTAATTTTTTGCTTTGCTATTGTATCAATGCCTTAATTTTCTGTAATATTACAAGCATCTAAAAATATATCAGCAAAAACAGACACACGAATCTTATATTATTTCATAGAAAAATTCTTAGAAATAATATAATGGAGTCAAAAGTTACAGACATTTTTAAAGCACTGCTATATATTGCAAACTTCTTTTCTAAAAATGCATATAATTTAAATTCTCACCAGGAGGTTATAAATGTAAAGTTGTGGACCATTTAGCATTAGGATTTATCTCCTCATTCTTCATTTGCTGGAATAAATGGTGTCTTGTTTTAGTTTGAATCAATTTGAGTTGTACCTACATACTGAATTTTAGCTAAAGCAAAGTCTTATTATATCTAGTATGAGTGAAGGAAAAATATGTCCAGAGTTACTGGTGAAGGCTTTGAGAAAGAATGGGTCAGGCATGGAAGGGTATTAGACTTCTGGGAAGAGTGATGTCCTACAATTTCTCTCCAATTCTCCTAAAAATTCTTTCCTTTCTAATTCTTCACTTTGTTCCCTACACTTATATATCTTAAATAGTTAATTAAATTATAGCCCCTTTTTATTTCCTTTAATTTTTTCTGTTATTGATTCATAGTATCTTTTAGCAATTTACTCCATGAGCCTTCATTTCTTCATGCATCCATCCATTCATTCATCCAACCATCCATCTATCCATACATCTTGCTATCCATCTAACATATAATTTTTCACTTTCTGCTTCATTTCATTCCATGGACACAAAAGTGTATATCACATTCTCTCTGTTTCTATCTTCAAAAATCACAATGGAGTAGAATAATTATGCTTTAAAAAGCAAACAATGACTTCTGGTTTCAATTGAGACATGATAAAGAGCTTAGAAGGTATCACTTCTATCCTTACAAGAAGGAAAAGCTGAAGGTGAAGATGAACTTTTCCTGGAGCATTCTGACAAGTGAGGTTGCAGGACACACCTTCAACCTGAAAATCTGTGGAGATAGGCTCCTTCAGAGACACAGCCCAGATTTACTTACTTGGAGCATCACTTCATCTTTTCTTTCCATTAGTGATAAAGCTAACAAAATATATATAGGATCTATCTGGAAAAAATAAGAAAACACTGACTAAAGAAATCAAATAAAAATTTTAAGTGGAGATATATTTCATGTTCATGCACTGGAACACTATTTTTAGGGTGGGTGCCATTTTGTTTCAATTTGATCTACAGATTCATTACAATATCAATCAAAATCCCAGCAGGCTATTTTGTAGATGCTGACAGAATGATTCTAGAGTTCATATAAAAAGGCAAAAGACTCAGAATAACCAACAAAATACTAAAGAATAAAAACAAAGTTGGAAGATTCACATTATATGACTTCAAGACTTACTTTAAAGCTACAGTAATAAAGATAGTATAGTATTGGTGAAGCAATAGATAAACAGATGACCAGAACAGAATATAGAACCCAGAAATAAACCCACACAAATATAGGTAATTAATCTTAGACAAAGGTGCAAGGGGTATTTAATAGAAGAAAGGATACTTTTTTCCCAGCATTATTTGTTATTTTCCATAATCAATTGTTGTGTACAAAGAAGCCAAATGAACCTAGACACACACCTTATCACTGATGATGTAAAGCTCACTGTAAAGTGACGTCCCCTCCCCTTTCATACTATTCTCTGAAAACAAGTTACTAAACATAGCCCAAACTTAAAGATGTAAGGAGTCATGCTTAATTTCATTCAAGATAAATATATACATAAATTATTTGGAATTTTTTGGCAGAGGAAGCTTTGTTTATATTATATTATATTATATTATATTATATTATATTATATTATATTATATTATTTGTTTATCCCTTTATTTATTTTATTTTTTTTTAAATTTTTATTTATTTATGATAGTCACAGAGAGAGAGAGAGAGAGAGAGAGAGAGAGGCAGAGACACAGGCAGAGGGAGAAGCAGGCTCCATGCACCGGGAGCCCGATGCGGGACTCGATCCCGGGTCTCCAGGATCGCGCCCTGGGCCAAAGGCAGGCGCCAAACCGCTGCGCCACCCAGGGATCCCTATCCCTTTATTTATATCAGCATAAACCAATGGATGTAGATTTTATACTTTAAGATATAATCCAATGCTACTTGATTTATTTTGCTGCAAAAATTGTTCCATCTCTGGCTACTGGGAACTCTTTCAGTTGGCTCCTTTGTCACTTTGGCATCTGTCCATTATTATGTGTACTCTTAAATGCATATTACTAACTAAAAGAAGCCAGTCTAAAATGATTGTAGACTGTATGATCTATATGTCATTCTGGAAAAGACAAAGTAATGAGATGGTAAATAGATCAGTTGTTGACTGATGTGATGAAAATGACATTTTATCTCTGGTTTTCCTCCCCCAAACCTAAAATCCTGGTCTAATCATGTAAAAGAAAACAAAAAACAAAACATCAAACAAATTCCCACTTCAGAGACAGTTTATAAAATATTTGACAATTACCCAAAACTGTCAAGGTCACCAAAAACAGGAGAGTTTAAGAAACTCTCACAGTCTAGAGATGGTTACCAAGACATGACAACTAAATGTAATGTGGTAACTTGGATGGGATCCTGGGACAGAGGAAGGGCA
Source organism: Vulpes vulpes (assembly GCF_048418805.1). Classification (NCBI taxonomy): domain Eukaryota; kingdom Metazoa; phylum Chordata; class Mammalia; order Carnivora; family Canidae; genus Vulpes; species Vulpes vulpes. The sequence continues at coordinate 127,999,495 of NC_132792.1, read as the reverse complement.
TTAGGGAAAAAGGAAAGAAAATCTGAATAAAGTATAGACTTTAGTTAATCAGTATCAATATTTGTTCATTAGTTGTGACAAATGTATCATACTAATGTAAGACATCAATAACAAGGGAAGGGGAATAGGAGATGGGCAGACAGCAATCAATGGAATTTTATTCAATAATGTGGGAGAGTTTATATTGTTTTCAAGCACTCTGAATAAAGGCAATAGAAAAAGAGAGATGAAAGATGTATCAGTCACCTCCCCAAAGGGCTTCCAGCCTGGCTGTCTTCTAATCTATGTTCCATAATATTGTCCTTTGATCTTCTAAAGAACAAACTATAACCTTGCATTTGTTCTAAGGATCAAAGATAATGCAGCTAAAGTTACTTAACATAGTATTTGGAACATAGTAGAAACAAACAAATGTGGCAATTATTTTGTTACTTTCCAACTTAAATCTATTGGAAGGTTACAACTTCTCCCCATCACTCAGCTTATTCCTTAATGATGTCCTTGGGGCAAGTTACATCCCTCTTCTAGAGCAAACTTACTCCTCAGAACTCATCCTGGCCAAGCCCTGCCTTTACACTATGTTCACTCATTCTTGCAGTCAGACTAGATCTGAAGCAGGCTGGTTCTCTCCTCTATGCCTTTACTCTAGTATTTATTACATCCAGAAAAGCCTTCTGGTTACTTTCACCAGGCAAAATTCTGTGCAATTCCCAAGGTCCACTCAAATACAGTCTTCCCTCTTGAAGGCTTTTCTAATTTGCTCACGAGTGAGCTCTCCTCCCAATGAACTCCTAATGCCTGATATCTTTTATTGTAACTAATTGTGTTCTGGTATCAGTCTTTTCTATTATTTCACAAAGGTCCTGAAGGATAGGGACTCTACTTAAACTCTTTTGTTTCCCTGGCCATGCACTTTACACTTGCTACCTGTGGAATATATCATTTGTATTGAAAACAAAGTAAAGGAAAATGAATTTAACTTTAAAAAGTATTTTTGAGTATTTCTTTGATATTTATAATAAATACCCACTTTTCTCTGATAATAGATATGATTAAAGCTTGCATTTCAGGGGCTGATATATTGCTTTTAAAAGACTAAATTAAGAGTCAATGTCTTGGTTGAAGCCACACACCTAATAGTTCCTCTAAGAATAAATAAGAAGAAAATATGTAATTTGTATGACGAGATTGGGCGTTCAGGGTGGCATGGCCATAGATTGTAACTTGTATGAAAAGATTTAAAATTTGTTATTTGCATCTAAAAATCATAGTGCAAAAGAAACTTTGAGAATTTATTAAATTTTGAAAGCAATAGAGGATAGAAAAACCTCAAAGACATCTTCTCTGTTTTTAATTAACACCTAGTGTGAGCACAAAAATTATTTTAATAGTTAAACACAATTTATATTTCTTTCAAAAATCTTTGAACCCAATTTTTAAAAATCAAGAAAAAAACCTCAGGAGACTAATGGCATTTGAGGTGAGACTCATGGAATTTGCAACCTTACCCATCTCTCCATCAATGACATAAAGAGGCTCAGTCCCTTAATTTTGCCCACGTGAAGTGATGCTGCATTGCTTAACAGTGAGCTGAAAACATAGTTTTAGAAGAAACTAACTGAAACAAATTCTGAATATGAAAACTTTATAAAAACAACACAGCTTGAGCCTTAACTATGCTAAATAATGCAAATATATTTTATTCACATGAAAAAAATGTTAGTAAGAATTTCAGTCTAATTACAAAACTGTCTGACTGGAATGGTCTGTGAAGTGTGGTTATGAATAAAGATATGTTGAAAGGTAGAATCCATTTTAATCATATTAATTCTTTAGCATGTTCAGAATTTGAATTTGAATATTAAAATAAGTTTTGAAATTGAGAGAAAAAAGACAAAAGCTACGAATAACAAATTGTTGCTTCCAGAAATTTTTATTTATTTTGTCCAGAAATTTTTATTTAAATAATTAGTAATAGAACTAATTATTTGAATTGTTTAGTTTTTATTGATTAAAATGGTGGAAGTAGTAAAAATAATTTGTAAAGTACGGCATATAAATGTAGCCAACTTTATTTTTTTTAAGATTGATTTTATGTATGTATGTATGTATGTATGTATGTATTATTTTCTTAAAATTTATTCATGAGAGACAGAGAGGCAGAGACACAGAGGGAGAAGCGGGGTCCCTGTGGGGGGTCCCCACTCCCTGTGAGGAGCCCAACGTGAGACTCAATCCCAGGACTCCAGGATCATGCTCTGGGCGAAAGGCAGATGCTCAACTGCTAAGCCACCCAGGCATCCCTCTTTATTTATGTATTTGACAGAGAGAGAGAAAGTGAAAGAGCACAAGCAGAGGAGTGGCAGAGGGAGAGGGAGATGCAGATTCCCCCCTGAGCAGGGAGTCTGATGTGGGCCTCCATCCCAGCACCCGTGGATCATGACCTGAGCCAAAGGCAGAGGCTCAACTGATTGAGCCACTCAGGCACCCCAAATGCAGCCAACTTTAATAAGAAGAGAGCAAAGTTGCTAAAAATAATACTAGTATCAATGATATTAAAACATCATCCTTTTTTAGAAGTTAACAAGTATGCAATGGTAGGGAAACATACTATATCAGAGAAATAAAAGCTTCAGAGTAATATCTGTTTCCCTTTTTACTCTTCTCTGCCACTTCCTCCTTTCTTTTAGGTAATATGACAGCAATGTCAATATGTGGGTACCAGGCTAGGTGTCTGAATAAACACCATCATTCTATCTGCCTTATATCAAAAGAATCTATTATAAATCAGGAACTCATTTTAGCTTTAAGTGGGCTCTTTAAAAATTTACCGTTTTTTTTTTTAAGATTTTATTTGAAAGAGAGAAAACATGCACATGCATCAAGAGTGGGGGGGGCGGAGGGAGAAGGAGACTCCCCACTGAGCAGGAAGCCTGAGGCGTGGCTGGATCTCAGGATCCTAGGATCATGACCTAAGCCAAAGGCAGGTACTTAACTGATTGAGCCACCTAGGTGCCCCAAAATCTAACGGTTATTAATGAAATATCACCTCACACTGGTCAGAATGGCTAAAATCAAAACCACAAAAAACAAGACATGGACATGGCCAACATGCACATGAGAAAATGCTCTGCATCACTTGCCATCAGGGAAATACAAATCAAAACCACAATGAGATACCACCTCACACCAGTGAGAATGGGGAAAATTAACAAGGCAGGAAACCACAAATGTTGGAGAGGATGCGGAGAAAAGGGAACCCTCTTACACTGTTGGTGGGAATGTGAACTGGTGCAGCCACTCTGGAAAACTGTGTGGAGGTTCCTCAAAGAGTTAAAAATAGACCTGCCCTACGACCTGGGTTGTAGACCCAGCAATTGCACTGTTGGGGATTTACCCCAAAGATTCAGATGCAATGAAACGTCGGGACACCTGCACCCCGATGTTTCTAGCAGCAATGGCCACAATAGCCAAACTGTGGAAGGAGCCTTGGTGTCCATCGAAAGACGAATGGATAAAGAAGATGTGGTTTATGTATACAATGGAATATTACTCAGCAATTAGAAACGACAAATACCCACCATTTGCTTCAACGTGGATGGAACTGGAGGGTATTATGCTGAGTGAAATAAGTCAATCGGAGAAGGACAAACAGTGTATGTTCTCATTCATTTGGGGAATATAAATAATAGTGAAAGGGAATATAAAGGAAGGGAAAAGAAATGTGTGGGAAATATCAGGAAGGGAGACAGAACATAAAGACTCCTAACCCTGGGAAACGAACTAGGGGTGGTGGAAGGGGAGGAGGGCGGGTGTTGGAGGGGAATGGGTGACGGGCACTGAGGTGGACACTTGACGGGATGAGCACTGGGTGTTTTTCTGTATGTTGGTAAATTGAACACCAATAAAAATTAATTAAAAAAAAAAACAAGTGTTGCTGAGGATGTGTAAAAAAGGAACCCTCTTGCACTATTGGTGGGAAGCAAACTGGTGCAGGCATGATGGAGAACAGTATGGAGGTTCTTCAAAAAGTTAACTATAGAACTACCCTACAGTCTAACAATCAAACTATTGGGTATTTGCCCCCAAAATATGAAAACACTAAATCAAGGGGATTCATGCACCCCTGCATTTATAGTAGCATTATTTACAATTCCCAAGGTATGGAAGCAAGTCCAAGTGTCCATCAATAGGTGAATGCAATAAAAAAGATGTGTGTGTGTGTGGGGTCTATGTGTATAATTCAGCCATGAAAAAGAATGAAATCTTAACAACAACAACAAAAAAGAATGAAATCTTGCCATTCACAACAACATAGATGGAACTAAAGAGTATAATGCTAAGTGAAATAAGTCAGTCAAAGGCAAACACCATACGATTTCACTCATGTGGAATTTAAGAAACAACAACAACAAAGAAATGAACAAAGGGAAAAGGGAGAGAGAGAGAGAGAGAGAAAGAGACAGAGAGATAAAGAGAAAAAAAAAAACCAATAAATAGACTCTCACTCTAGAGAACAAACTGGGTCACCAGAACGGAGGTGAGAGGATGGGTGAAACAGGTGTTGGGGATTAAAGAGTACAGTCATCATGATGAGTACTGAGTATCGTATAGAACTGTTGGATCACTATATTTTATACCTGAAATGAATATAATACTGTCTGTTAACTATACTAAAATTAAAATTAAAAATGTAATTTGAAAAGAGTCAATGTAGATGTACTACAGCCTCCTCTCACTCTCTCAGTCTTCTCTCCTTAACAAGCCACTGATGAATCTTTCTCCATGAAACCCTCCATCTGATGCCTTCCATACTTAATCTACTTTACTGTCTTTCCCTTTGACTCCCAAACGCTTCTCTGCCATTGTCCTCCCAAAAGCTACAGTGAAGAAGTCTCCTGAAATCTGTATTTGCTATGGTTCCTATTTGCCTTTACTCTTTCTATATGCTTTCTTCTTTGTCAAGCTCATCTAATTTCAAAGCTTTGATTTCCAACTGTATAGCTCATTCATTCGTTTATTCAACACATGGGGGAAAAGTACCAAAGAAAGTGCCAGTCCTTTCCTTAAGTAGTGTGTAGTCTATTTAATAGGCAAAACAGGCAAATAAACGGACACTAGACTACACTGTGGAATAAGAATTTCAATGAGGTAAGTGCAGTGTTCTGGAAAAAGCATTAAAAAGATATATAATCCAATCTTGGGAGACCAGGAAAGTTTTCTGAAAATTTTGATACATAATTCAAATCCTAAATAAAAGACAGGAGCTATGAAGCACAGAGGAGGTTGCAAGCAAAGAAAACAGCACATGGAAATGCTTGTGATCAAGAGGATAGTGTCATTTAACAAACAGCCAGTAATCTGGTGGCTATGAGGCACAGTGCGGGGCAAAAAGTTCTGAATTGAGCAGACACAATGGCAAACATGGCTACATAAAAATAGGCTTCATATTCAAGCTAAAAAGCTTGGACTTCATCCTATGGGCAATGGGGGATCAACTGGAGTTATGAAATCTCTGAAGAAGGCATGCACAAGTGGAGTTTTGGAAAGGTCATTTTAGACCCAGGGCAATAACTCTATGGGTGTGGGACAAAGAAAAAAGGGCATGATTAGAAGACTGGTTGTTCCCAGAAGATATGACTGGTTAGAATGAGGTGCGGAGATATTTTTTTCTCTTTGAGGCATTTTATATGCACATATGTATTGTATCCCTATGGAAAAGAATCCCACAATTTTCCCTCCTGCATGTTTTTGTCTTTGCTTCTTCATGGTCCGTGATGCCAGGTGAGGCTGTTAGTCCAATGAAACCAAACTGGTAAGATAGGGTCAGATTGTTATGCCACTTTTCTAGATCTTTGAATTGTACATCAAAACTGGGACTGATCACTCCACATTTGTTTAACTTGACTGAGAGGCTCACAACAATTTTCCCAGCTCTGTGATCAATGATTTCAAATTCACCAATGAAACTAACCATGTTTCATCATCATAGTTAGAAGCTGGACAATGAACTTGGAGCACAGCCTAATAAGAACCTGGCATTTGCCTCCCTTTTTGGGATTGCTAATGATCTTAAGAGCATCTGCCAGAACGTTCATTTGCACCATGATGGCAGCAAGGAAATATGTCAGGAAGAGCAGTGGAGGGATATTAAAGAGAATTCTACACAGATTTGGGGATAAAATTGAGTCCAATTTTTGATTTGTTGAGTAAATGAAAAGCCTGTTAAAAATCCTAGTGAAAAATCTCTACGAGAGAGTTGGATCTATAGACCAGGAGCTCAGGAGGAATGTGTATTCGCACCAGTCATGAGGAAAATAAAGAAGTCAATAAATGAGAAAGATAATGTTTGGCTCTCAAAAATCCTGAGAGTAGAGAGGCAAGTAGAGAAATCTGTGAAGAATACTAAGTTGGAGTGTGAGAAATTTTTAGTACAAACACTCCATCCAGAGGATGGAGTAATGGAAGACAAAAAGGAGCAAAAAATGCTAAAAGAGGACAGATTAAGGGCTGAGAAATGATAGTTGAATTTAGCAACAAGAAGAATATTACTGGCTGTACTGAATAAAGTTTCAGATTATAAGTGGAGGATACAAGCAAGATTCCAGTGAAGTGAGAGAGGAATTATAGAGAGAGGGATTAGGACAGAAATTACAACTGAGTTTGTAAAATGAAGAGAGGAAAGTAGCTAGGATGGACTACCTATCAACACAAGAGTGTTTTGTGATGGGAAAAAATAGTGGTAAATAAACCACTAAATATATGGTAGTTCAGGATAGACAAGAGAAATAGGACGGATGAAACAAAAACCCTGAGGTGGTGCTAGAGGTAAGGATAGTAAGCACAGGAAGCCTAAACCAGATGGGAAAGGAGGCAAGAATGGCTGTAGACACTGTCATATATTTTGTGAGGCACAAAGCCAGAAAATTGACAAATTTCCTCTTTGATTTATATTTTCTCTAACAAGTTATGGTCTAATGCTGAGAATGACAGAGAATGTGTCCACTTGGGAGACTTCAGGAAAATGAAAGCTTTGAATAATCACTACCACTGAGTAGAAGCAGTGACTAGGAAAACACAATTGCCAGGAGACTCCGAAGGTCTGATTGAGGCTGGAAGCTGTGAACATCTTGGGGGCAATAATTTATAGCATTGAGTAATTTTTTCATAATGTATGCAGAATTTCATGTAGAGATGGGAACATAGTGAGATTGACCAGGGACTAGAGAGTCGGTGTATTACTAGAAGGACAAACCGAGAGAAAATTGGAAGCATTTGTGAGTTGAAGTGGCTGGTTGTTTTGCTGTTGGTATAAGGATTCCTTGGATGTCTATTTCTCCCGTGAGAGGGACAGTATGGGTATATTGATTATCACTGCGCCTCCAATGCAGGGACAAGCACATTTTGTGTGTACATAATTATTAAATGCATGAATGATCCTATCTGCAAGCCTGGTTTCTCCTGTTACTGTTTTATTATAGCATCACATCACAGAGAGAAGCCTGGGCTTCTACCATCCTCATATATCACAGAATATAATATTCCACAGAGGTCTTATTTAAGATGATGGGAGAAATTTGTATGATATAATCTAAGCTAAGCAATAGCTACATTTCTGCCCCATTCTTTATTTATTTTTCCCCATACTTTATTTTTAAACTGTCTACATCCCTGTCAGTGTGTTTGCACCTTCTCCCATGAGGTGCTGTGCTTAGAATCGATGGTTTGCTCAAATGTTTCAATTACTAGTTACAGAGGTATTCTCAACTGCGCAGCCTTATTTAACTTTTAGTGGCAGTCCCTGCAAGCCATGTCCCTGGGATTTGCTTCAGTGAGAGAATATGTAATGTGTGGGAACATTTGACAGAATCTGCAGGAGATGCAGGTGGGTAAAGAGCAAGGGCATGAGAAGGAGCTGCATGAGCTCCTGTTCTCAGCAATCCCAGGGAAGAAGGGGCCCTCAGCTGCCAAGCATTCATACCCAAATCTTTGCTCTTATTTCTCTTGGAAAGAGCTGGATAGAACAGTTGGGGTGTGGTTAAAGGCAAGTTAAGGCACTGGGTTAAGAAGTCTTTTGCACTTTCAATAATTTCTTTCTGTTTATGGTACTGCATCAGTGACCAAAAACTTATTAGGCTACCATTGCCCATATGTTTGTAAATTAGGTCTATTTATCAACTTGAGAGCCCAGCAGGAGCTGGAAAACATTAATAAAATTTAGGGTTCATATTTATACAAAGGCAAGATGATGGAAATTTACCTATTTTTAGGGGGGCAAGATACTCTCCTTCCTTGATGGCTGATCATTGCTTCCAGATATTGTAGAAATGTCTCAGAAGAGAAATCAGGGCTTTTCATGCCCAACCACCCAACACCTCCATCTTATCTCCTGCTATTGGCCAGCATAAAAGTGTCATTCCAGAAAAGCTGGCCTACTTTCTGTCCCTAAACTGTAGGAAAATAAATGTCTACAACTGCTACTTTTCTAAGTTGGAAGCAAATGGTCTGACCTTGAATCATGTTAGAAAGACAGGATATCTGCAGGGTGTCAGGATACTTTCCAATGGCTTTACATTTGTTGAAAAATTCTCAGGAAAGAAAAAAATCAAAGCATAACCTAAAGCAGTTATTTCACTTAATATAATATCATTTCAGGCCTAAAGATAAATATCCAAATGATAAATTTGTCTTTTTAAGTGACTCTGTTATCCTTGCTATGCCTTTCGCTTGGGTTTTCCAGCGTGCTGTAACATTTTATCCACTAAATCATGTTTTGTTTCTAATAGGAGCTACTATTTGCTCATAAAACTCATTTTTTCCATAGAATAAAAGCAACCTCCTTAGGCTATTTCAGAACATTACAGCTGTGGTTGGATAACATCTATCCTTGACTTTACTTAGAGAAAAATAGATTATTTGAAACCTATGGATTGACAACCCTGGGAAGTTTCTCTTTCTGTTCTATAGCTAAACACTCTGTATGTCATGGAGGGACATGGAAGCCTACAGGTTTTCACTTTGAGGTAAACCTCCATCTAGAGTGTGAACCATGAATATTGAAATATAAAAGATAAAAACAGGCTATTTATTATGTTACTAATCATTTTATTTAAAAATATTCAATTCAAGAACATTTAAATGCCCAATATGTGCCAGGCACTCTAAAAATGCCAGAGACAGAATGAGGGCAAAATGAAGACCTTCTAACTCATAAAGCTCCTACTCTAGTGAATATGTGCCCCAGACTTTGTAAAATGTCCTAAAGCGAGACCATCATGTGACAATGGAGGGACAGTCCAAGCCTCTGTCAACAAGGAAGTGTTATGTCAATACACCCTTGATAGAGGTCAATCCTCAAACATATCCTTAGAAGAGGTCAGTCCTAAGATGTCCTGAGAAGAGATCCAGGATTGATCAATCCTGGAGTCAGATATGAGAATTCAGAAACTGTATTTGAAGCCACCAGTAGGATGAAGGAAAACTGTACCCTTTTCTTATTCACTAGGAATCAGTTAATCCCAGACTCTGGGCCTCAATATGCCTGGAGGATTTTCAGTGTTGGGGATGTTGGCCACTGTCCCTAGAAGTTGAGGAGGGCAACACGGAAACAGCTTCTAAAGAGGTACAGACAGATCCGGACTGTGAAGGGGGTAACGGTTACTGTTTGTGATGTATTTTCCTTCTACTCCCTGTGAGATTCAAAAACATCTTGTGAAAAGTTAGTCTGGTAGGTGAAAGTGAAGTCTGTGAAGAAGTACAGGCTTCCCACCACCCAGGTAGGAGTGGTGCCCATGGTTGGGGTCAAAGTGATAGCAACAGAGGGTCATTGTTCTGGAATACAGCAATTTCTAAAGGGCAATGGAGGCTCTGGCAAGAATGTGGGCATCACAAATAGGTGGGAGGAAGGGATATGAGATGCTGATTCATGAGTGGTCCAGGAAAATGATCACATACAGGAAGGGGAAGACACTGAGTGGGACTGGCAAATATGCTAGAATTTTAGTTGTGGCTACCTGAGTGCTTTTTGTGAATGCTTTTTACTCTCCTCCTATTTCCCAGATTACCTACAGTGGGTTTATAATGGTTTATATAATTCAAAATGTTTTAAGAAAACTGTGTGCATTATAAGGTACTATATAAGACATCTGACATCTATCCCCACAAAAAGTCTGTTGAACAACATACAAGCAGTTCTTAGGGGGTCCCTGAGGCAATAATCAAGAGACACCTGGCAGATCACTTAGTGAAGGCTAAGGCTTCAGTGGTGAAGCTCTCAGGAGGATAATAAACAAGTGTGTGTCCATCACTGCTTAGAAAGAGGCCCACAACTATCCAGATCACAGATGTTTTCATGGATGAACCCCAGCAGAGGAAAAATCAAATGTCAGGTTTGCTGAAATAGCCACGCAACTATTGATAGCCTGAAAATCTGTCACCCCCCCCTCTTTTCGTGGCTATTCCATAAGATCAAAGTGCTAGTAACATCTGGCAGATCCCTTTTAAAATTAAAAAAGCAGTTACTTCTAGAAAGTGACAAAATCACAGCCCAAGTGTGTGCCTTACATGAAACAGAGTTAATCAGAATTCTACATGATGTACATGGTGCACACCAGTGGGTCTCAAATGTCTAGACACTGGAAAGGAGCAATTCTGGGTAGTTACAGAGATGACATGATTATAACAAAATGGCAAATTTTATTTTATTTTTTAAAAGATTTTATTTATTTATTTATTTATTTATTTATTTATTTATTTATTTATGAGAGAGAGAGAGAGAGGCAGAGACCTAGGAAGAGGGAGAAGCAGGCTCCATGCAAGGAGCTTGATGTGGGATTTGATCATGGATCCCAGGATCATGCCCTGAGCCAAAGGCAGATGCTCAACCGCTGAGCCACCCAGGCATTGCAATAACTGCAAATTTTAAAAGGGATTCTAGTTTTATTAGACATAAAGCCTTCTTTGCCTATAGGGGAATTCTCAAAATATAAAACTCATATTGTATGTTACATTGAGTTTCTTGGCCCCATTATTTTAAAAAGGCCTTTTTTTTCTGTGAAAGCAGAAAAAAAATGTATGGTTTGCAACCAAATGATAGTGAAGAGACAGGTGCATTCATGCTATGGTAGGATCACATTCTGGTCACAAAGCTTCTATGAGAATCGCTATCTTGTGTTCTGTGCTGTTTTTGTGAACATTTCCTGCCACTCTTATATATAACAATTGGAAAAGCTTTATGAATAGGACAAGTAGGCTTGTTCTCAGCTCAAATAGAAAATCCTAACTCATTCTTCAGCTGGGAAATAAAAAATACTGTTATCTTAATAAAAGATAAAGGGGCCTGACTTTTCATACAGCTCTTACACAACAGTCTATGGCTACCTCTGGATAACGAATATAATCACCTACATTTCCCTGTCCTTTTTCTGAGTGGCCAATCCTGATGAATTGGCCTATTTCAGTGATGCCCTATGCTCCAGGCCTTATTAACTTTATCAAATCCTTTCTACTTTTCTTTTCCTCTTTATAATTTCTTTCTTTACTTCCTTTCTTCCTTTCCTTCCCTCCAAGCCTCCTACTTTTTAAAAAATGTGTATGCTATTTCTTCCTGAAACAAAAAAATTCAAGTTGGCTTATAAAAGGAACATGTGTACACAAAGGGTTAATGAAAATAGACAGTGAAGACCTAAAAAGAAGAAAACAACAAAGACATCAACCAGCTGCCAGAAGAATTAGACAATGCTATGGGGCAATTGAGCTTTTCCATTTCGTCTTTATTTTTGTTTTTGTCTAGTTCATAGGATAGAAATATCAATCTCTGCTGAGATATGAAATGTGCCTAAGTGAAGTTAAACAACTATTTGAAAGTAACTCTGGCATAATTATGCTTGTTCAAGTTTTACAAGCAAAAAGATGGCAATTCTAATTTGATTCCCAGCTGTTTTTAGTACTTTCCTTAATTGTTGGAAACTCTAATAAGTAGTATATAAAAAAAATCTGCCAATCAGGTATAAATGGGAAAGATTATAAAACTCTGGAACTGGTATTTATAGATGCATGTGCTGGCCAGTACAAACCAAAAGAGGGTATTGGTATAAAGAAGTGGCACCTACTGAATCTCTAACAAATGCATGTATGTTGGCATCATGTCTGATACATATCACATGTGAATCCCAGCTCCATATCTCAACTTGGCTCTAAGCCTTAGGGATCTCAGCAGTAAAATGAAATTGATACTCCTCTGGATCTGAAAGTGTTAATGTTTTGAAATCAAATGTATCTGGATTTGAATACTGGTTCTATCTTTTAGTAGCTTCATGGTCTGAGACTTAAGTTTTCTGATATACCACCTACTTCATGAAGTTTCTTTCTCTTTTTTCCTTAAGACTGAATAACATATATCAATTTCTCAACATGGTGTTGGCATATTGTTGGTGTTAAGTACATGTGAACTCTCTTGTCTCCTTCCTATTTACAAGAATTAAATAAGAAGAAATCATCCAGCATGGTACCTGGAAGGAACTCATTAATTAATGTTAATATATTGTAATTCTTTTCCATTGTTATTTGCAATATAATTATGGAGAGGGAATATGAAGGCAGCCAGAAGCCCAAGCAGAAAATACTTCTATCAACAGGAAAATGGCCTCTTGTTGGCTTAAAACCATAGGAGACATATTGGGAGAAATTACTCCTATTCTGATAATGAAAACTTCTATTTATGGACTTTATTAAGACTTTTCAGTATATACTTTGGGTTTTGAGTTTTAATTGTATAGAGGAACTGCATAGTTATATTAGTCAAACAATAAAAGCAATCTTATTCCATTATGAAGTATAGTACTTAAATGTAAATGTAAAACATACACATATAGATACATAATGAAGAAATGGGTACATTCAGATAATAAGTTAAATGAGACAGTTGGTCTTAACAGGTTGGGTGTGATTGAGTTTTAATTGTTGGTACTGATTACTTTGAATGGGAGACATCATGGAGCAAGCATCTGCAGACTTTTTCACTTTCTGCCTTGATAGAGTATTCCTAAGGGCCAATGGTCATCAAGTGAGAGATTCCTGATGATATTAAATGTACAAGATACCATTATTTAAAAGGTGGATACTAATGGAATACAGGCAAAAAAGAATTACTGCTCTCTTGTGAGGAGAAGCTAATAACACACTGAAATGAATACATAAAGGAAACCATGGCTCCTGCTCCTCTCACATGAAAATAATTAGAATAGCATATAGTATTCCTTGTGTACATAACTATGAAGATTTGGCTGCAATAGCAGAGACATGGGTTGGGAGCAGGTGCCTAAAGATATGAGGAATTTATTCATATAAATTTAACTGTTATTTATAACAGAAAATGTACATTTGAAAGATGTATGCTTGGGTAATATTTATTATCCTGAACTAGATCAAACTAATCAATCTTGTTAGAGGTGTATGTGATAGTTCTAATCTATGATTTCTTGCATGTTATCACCAGAATGTTAAATGATGCCTTAGAAACCCAGAATATATTCCTATAATAGTTCACTGGCATTAGAATAATAATAAAGAAATCACTTTCTTTCATATTAACATGATAGCTTGCAGAATGGACAATAAAATGTGCATTTGTATACGCTTTTTTTTTACATGAGGGTCTTGATTATTTGCAAGTGTTTTAAAAGCTCCTATCCTCCTGCCACCAAAGCAAGATTGTTGTTTGAAATAGTATGAAGAGCATACAGAAAAGATTTTTTTTTTATATTTTGACTCAATAGATACACATTGGATTATGTAGAAAATACCTCTAACAAAAGGTATGCCCAGGATGTAGTATCTAAATGTAATATCAAATCTATGAAAATCAATTACTTTATTCCAAAAAACACAATGTAAAGGACCATTTGGTCAGGTGGATCCATGCATCACTCATGGTTGTCAACTACTTAAGGAAAAGCAGAATCTAAGCCTAAAATAATTGTGCCAAAAGAAGACACAAAGGCAATGGATTGGGATACCGAGGTTCTATATCTTTGACACTGTTTTTGTGAAAAATCTAATCTGATTTTTCGTGTTTTTCTCAGTTGACTTTTCAATTGTGAAATGAGTATGTCTTGCACGACTACTTCATGATATTGTTGTAGTAATCAAATAAAATAATCTATTTAAAATGATTTGGAATAGCATGAAATACTTTTCAGGTACAAAACATTATCAAGAATGATGGAATAATTCTATACTTTCTCAATTCTGATACATACTCATATTCCTCAGACTGATTTCTCTGACTAGTCAACGAAAACCATGAGATATGAAGGCTGTTTGTAACAGAATTTTATTATATTCATTAACAGAATTTTGGTCACTTTCTCTAGAAGACTGTGGAGGGTTAGGAGGTAGATGACAGACTCTAATGTTGAACATAATAGTTATGTTAATTAATTCAGTGACAATTAAGATACTCAATCCAGTTGAATGATGTGTAAACAAAATATCTGATTGATTTGTCTGAATCTCGATTTTCCAGATATTTTTACAATAGATAATATCTCTAGAGGAAGAAATTTTGCAACTATTCAGCATTAAGTTTTTATTCTGGATAAATCTGTATTTATTCTTAATCTTATTCTTCTATCTGCACTTTAAACCATTTCTTTCACACTGGGTGTAGTTTAGATAAAAGTTCATTTTAAATTTCTTTTTCTTCACTTTTCCCCACCTATTTAGGAGAACATAAACTGAATCATTGGTTACCATAAACTTAATATCACTTCAATGGATTCTCATTAGTAAAAATCAAGTGAGTATTGAGAACTGATTGATCTTGGCACTTCAGTCAATGATTGGAGATGTGTGTTCTCTGCCATTATGTTGTTTAGATTTGACTAAGGCAATAAGACTAACATGTGAAATAAAAGATAAAATTAAGCAACAAACTGAGTAGCAGCAAATGTAAATAATTCATGGTAAAGAAAAGCAATTGGGAGCTGAATAATGGAGAGAAGCGTTCACAGAATAGTTTGTGTTTGAAGGCTAGTATAAAAAATTGCATGCATTTTAAAGAATTCAATTTAACTAAATGTGTTTGCAAATGTCCAGAATTTTAAAAGAATCTAGCCTATTTAAAAATAAAATCAAGATTCAGGCACACTTGAATGCTGACTCATTTAAACTTCACAAAACACCATATTAAAAGCATTTTGCTGATGAAGAAAAAAAGAGAGAGAGAGAAATTAACCAACTTGTCTAATGCCCATAGCCAGTAAGTACCCAAATCAAGATTCAAGCTCAAGTATTTCTGCAAAGCTGATGACTCAACTTCAAATTCCAGGATGCCTATCAAGGAATACTGGGATATCAAGAAGCATAAGTGAACAGAGAGAAAGAGAAAGGTGGAACAAGCAGGGTAGCACTCAGAGAACACAGAGATACTTAATGTTCTTCAGTATCCAGGAGTCATAGTGAGGCTCATTTCAAATTCTAGCCCACATTAGACTGAGGATCTCAAAATACTCCCTACCTTGGTCAGCATCACTTCAAAAGCTGGGCAAGAATGACTCTTCCAATGAGAGGCAGCAAGGATCACAAATGAGCAAGGTGATGTCAAGAAGTTATTAATGTCTGTCAGTCATTTTGTAAATGGTGCCAACCTTCACTGAAACCGTGTCTTTTCATAAATTATCTCAAAATATCATCCACAATTAATGACATGATATTAGACACAAAGCATATTTACTAACAAATGATGAATAGGTTCTGGAGGATAAATTATGCGCACGTAAGGTAAAAGCTAATAGTACATACCATAGAAAAGCAGATCTGAAAGGCAGAAGAAATTTAGATGTGCAAGATTTTTGCAGTAACTACCCAAATTTGCTCACATATTTCTGCACCTATGGTCTTGGATAGTCCTTCCCTACACTGGTTCTGGACTTGGCCATGGTACTTGCCTTGGCAGAGTGTTTGTTTGTGTTGTGCGTGGAAATCTGAAAACCACTATAGTAAGAAACCAGTGCTAGTAGGCTGGAGTATGATAGAATGAGATGCACCTAACTGACAAATTATCAAATACCAATATGTACCCAAATCCTAGATCATCCACTCAACCACCTGGCTATAATCCAGAAGAAAACCCAACAGAAATCAAGCAAGCAAACTCCCAGAAGAGGTGAGCAGTCAATCCACAGAATTACAAACTAAATAAAATAGTTGTTTATTTTAAGCCAACAAGTTTACACAGCAAAAGCTATTTGATATGCTAGAACACCATTTCAAGCAATGGGAAAAACAAACAAAAGGTATACATCCTTGTTTTCCAAATAGAGACTTGGTAATCCAGAAGAATCATACTACAAGGACTGTGTGGTATGTTCAGGCAGAAAGAGTTTGGGCATCCTCCAAAAATCCTATGCCTCTAATGGTAGGAGAGCAGCAGAATATTCTTGTGCAACTGAGAGTAAAATAGAAAAATGCCATAGGGCCTTGGGAAGCACAGCACACTTTCCCACTTCACTCTTATCAGGTAGGCTTTAACTCTGAGGCTAGTGCAATTTATTCTGTGCTTTGTATTTTCACATATATTCTGTGTTCTCAGTAGTAGAGTTGTAAGGTATTAACAAAATTATTAACTCTGCGTTACAACAACATAAGCAAAGTTTGTAAATTAAATCATCATCATCAACAAGAAATCACATAAACAGACACCTGTATCCACATTAAAAATTTGGGAAGGGTGCCAAAACACATGCCCCCAAAGTCTAACAATATACTATATATTAGACCAGATTGCAAAACCCTCCTAAGAAAGCACCACAGTACTAAGTGGAGAAGACTGGAAGACTAATGAATCCTCCAAGTCTGCAGTGGGAAGGTCAGAACAGAAGAGAAGGAAACACGCCATTTTGGATGCTGTTCATGGAGTCACTAAACAGTAGCTTCTCTCTACCACGTGAAGAGCACATAACATGGAAGTCTGGCATGACCCCAGTATTCAGGTGACTGGCAACTGACAAAGCAGAATACAGAGTGAAAGTGTGGCCAATGAAAAGGGTTCATCACATCCAGAGACAGTATGGCACTGTGAAGACGTCCTGAGGCTGGGATCACTCCCAGTTCCACTCCTTCTCCACTATACTCAGTCTAACTAAAAACTAAAACTAACCTATTTATTAATGCAAATTAATATTACCATCACTGCAGCTTCTGCTGTAAAGAGAGGAAACTATGGCATTGAGTTATCCAAGACAACCCATCCACTCTGTCAAAAGTCAAACATCTGTTGAGGAATCCTTTATGTTTGAGGAAAATAAATGGGAAAACAATTCATAAAACAAATCCACAGACATTTCTAAGACATAACATGGCATGAAGTAAGCTTAACAACAGTCTCTTCTATGTTCAATTAAAACGGTAAAAGTGAATGACACTCATGTCATGAAAGAAGAGATGAAAGATGACTCACAAGACAACAGGCTCTGACTATAAGGGGGCATGCCAAAGGCAGGTGGAAATACAGAACTAGACATAATGATGAAAACTTGAAATGCAACAGATTTATTCTCCATTAATAGCAATAAAGATCTGAATTGCCAGTGGAGGAATTAGAATGAATTCTATAATGTGCAAACTTAACAAGTTTACCTAGAGGGAGAAGGAAAGGAAAGAGCTAAGAAAAGAAAGAGAAGAAAATGATAAATGGGTAAAAGGTAGAATAAAACATATTAGTAAATGTTATTTCAAAAGAATAAACCAGAATAAATAAACAGGAAAGTGATTAAATATAATAAAATGATTAAATAAAATAAAAAAATGAATATAAGACCAACAATAAATGTTACTATTTTCTGAGCAATTATTGTGCAATAAGTATAGTAATAAATTCCTGGTTACTGTTCTTTTTTAGTAGTAACTGCTTTATATACATTAATTCTTTAATTTTCAGGAAGGCACTAAGTAGTAGACATCATTATTGTATGCATATTAGGCATGAAGAAATGAAATCTAAATAATATATCAGGATAATTGTTTTTCAACTTAAGTAAACATGAATCAACAGACTTAACTGATTTAGCAGATCATACAAATACACCAACAAACAAACAAACCCCTAGCAGTTGTTTACTTATGTTTTGAATTTCAAAGATAGGGAAGACATCACAGAGATCTAGGCAGGGGAAAACACACACATACATATGCATATATATGTAGCTAAGTTGTCAACATACACACAGGCAACAAAAGTTAATGTCAGATACACAGGGATTCAGGAATTGAACAAATACATATAATCCTGAGAAACTGCTGGAAGAAGCTTTACAATAAATTAGTTAAAATACTAACAAAAATAACATTTAGTAAAGTAGTGATATAGAAAATTAGCATACATAAATTAAAATTTTTCATATGTACAAATAACTGGTTAGTAGATACAAGTGAAGAGAAAAACTTGCATATAATAGTAACACAAAATAAAATAACTAGGAACATGCTTAATATGAAACATGCAAAATCCCTATGAGGAAACTTAGAAACTCTCCTGAAAGAACTCACAAAGCAAACTTGAACAATCGAAGTCTGTAACTGGTCTGGGGAAGACAGAAGGAGCAGGTTTGAGAGGGGATACATCAGGGTTCTACTTTGGTCATGCTGAGACCATCCCCCAAGAGAGGCCACATACGCATCAAATAGACCAGTATGGAACAGCATGGAGAGGTCAGCATGAAAGCTATGAATCTGTGAGTCCTCCACATATGCCACTGAGCAAAAGTATGTATATGGAGAAAAGAAAGGCACCTAGGACAGAAACTTGGACATTCCAACATCCATAGATTATCTAGGAGTGCAGACTGTCACAGAAGGCTATGTGGGCAGTGACAAAGAACAAAAGCCATGAGTGTGACACCCTAGAAGCCAAAGACAATCACATCAATCAGGGAGGGAATTTCTTCTTATATTCCCAGTGCCTAGTCTATAGTAAGAATTCAGAAAATATGTGTTAAATGGATAAAAGTATGAATAGATCAATGAAGAAATAAATTTCTTCTAGAAAATCTATTAATCATGAAAATAGACCCAAGATGTAAATGAAAACAAAACTTTTAGATGAATCCTGCATGTGTATTACATGGATATGTGGATATATGTGTGTATAAATGTCAAAATCGTCCTAAATTCTAATTAAAGGTCTAAATATAGCTTTATTTAAAAAGAATAATACAATAAAGCCACTTGTCTAATAGTATCAAAATCTCTAGTAAAATATACAACCAAATGTGCACTGAATTACAATAGAAATGGAAAGGTATTAAATATTCAATAACAAAATATTGAACACTAAATGTACAAATAATGTGGATTTACTGGTCTTATGAAGACCCTGAACACCATGCAACCTTCTCGATGGGCCACAGAACCTGTTCCTACAGCCAGACATTGATGTCTTCCAACTTGTCACAAAATCCTCTTTCAACAAATGACTGACATCTGGACGTTCCAATGACCCTAGAGGTCTTCAAACAACCACTTGACAGCCAGATAGAAACCTGGCATGAGGCATAATTTATTTTTAAATTTTTAGAAAATTTATACGGTTAAAATTAAATCTGTTACTATAATAACTATTTAGTCTCTCTTTAATGAGCAGTTACAAAATGCTATGATTAATTTCATATATGCAGCTATTAGAGTAACTTTAATGATGTCAGTTATGTCCTTGGCCATATTTCATGAAAATTATACTGCCAGATTGATACATTTCTGTGTGCAAATCTGTTATTACTTCAGAACAGTCACCAATGCTTCCCGCTCTTCTTAAAATCTAGTGTTTTACTTTGTAGAAGCTGAATTAGTTCATTCAAACTAACCAACCAACCAACCAAACAACCAACAACAACTAGTTTTTTGGCCAGTCATAAATATGAACCAAAGAACATGTATGATACTTCCTGGATATGATTGATTTTAACTTTCCATATAGCTTCTAACGAAGATTTACAACTTCCTTAAACTGCAGAGCAAGCAAATAAAATCAGTTTTTCATACACGTTATAGCTAAAGTGGTATCTGGTGTAAATTACGAACAATGACTGTCTCTTATAAGCTGTTTCTTACAATCACGTATCTCCCCTGCTTTTCAGACTAGGATTAAAGTACATTTTTTGGTCTTAACTCACAAGAAATACTCTTGAATCCACTTCACCCTTTGAGCAACAGCATTTTTTTTTGTAAATTCATAGTTCCCTGATTGTCAATGACTATGTCAATCTGTTTTTTAGCACTGGGGGATTTTGTCTGGTGTTACAGTTTGTAAAGTCAGCCTGAGTTGAGACCAAAAGGTAAACTTGTTAAGACTGTGACTACTTGTCCCAGGAATCATCTCTTTTTTCACTTAGTAACAATATGATGCTGACAATAGGTGCTTCATCTTTACTTGTTTTCATCCTTTTTAACCTGCTAGAATAAGTATTCTAAAAGCTCATGTAGCAGTTGAGCAGGGGGTGTGCACAGACATTTATGATAGAATTACATCTACATTTTCCGATAACATGGCTTTATAAAGTTAGCTCTGAATGAGGAAAAATAGAAACTTTGCCTTTCAATATACTGTTATTTCTAAACCATTCTAAGGTGGTAACCAACAGAGGCAAGAACAAAAATCATGCTGAATTCTTTTCTAATTGACTTGACAGTTTGCTGTGCGGTTGGTGTATTGCCATCGTTCCCTACTATGTATGTCATTCTCAGTCACTGTAATATCAATTTTAATAAGCTTTTTGTTTGTTTTCTTTGCATCTTCTGTAAACAAAATACATGTTATTTTCATTTCAGGAATGTAAACTGTTTGCTGCATATGAAAGCTCTTATGTGACATTTTTTAAAAAGTCATTAAATGTCCTTCACATGTAGGAATTTGTTCTAGGCAATGTACAACATTGGCTGGCAGCAACTGTTCCCAAAACCTGGAAATTAGCTAATGCTATACAGCAGACGTAACATCCACCACAGTGAATGGCTCCATGACTTTAATAAGATCATTAAAAAAATCATGTAGTCATGATCAAAAAAACAAAAATTACAAATAACATTGTTTTCAAACCTCATGCGAAAACAGAGTTAGGGAAAAATGATAAATTAATGAAATTTACCTTTATGTGTTTTATGAAGGGAAATTTCATTACTTCATAATCATTTGTTATATATTATATCTATAATTATTTATGAACACATGTATAATTTACCCATTCTATAATAATCAATTACCTGAATCAAATTTTATGAAATGGAACATTAAATATGTGAAAAATTGTTAAAATATACTAACTAGATTTTAGTTAAATATATTTTGACTACCATAAAATTTGTATAAATAATAAAAGCATAGTTTAAATGTAATTATCTTTTAGATTTGCTTGCTTGCCATATTAGCCCCAAGAGAAACATATTTCTTAAAACCACAAAGTAAATAATTCTATCAATGGGAAAATGATTTATTTACCTGGATCTTCTATAGTTAAGTTCTTTATTAACCACTGAACAATGTCTGACCCTAGAAAAAGAAAAAAGAAAAACACAAATATTTGTGTTATACATTTGTATACACATGTTAACTTTAAGAACTCTCAACTTTTGGCGTTCATATTAGCAGGAATGTTTTTTTATGTTTTTGCACATATCTTTTTTATTATTATAGTTGACACACAATGTTACATTAGTTTCAGGCATACAACACAGTGACTCAACAAGTCTACATGTCATGGTGTGCTCACCACAGTGTAGCTACCATCTGTTACCATACAAGACCATTACAATGCCATTGACTATATTCCCAATGCTATGCCTTTCATCCCCATGACTTATTAATTGTGTAACTGGAAGTCTGTTTCTCCCACTCCCCTTCCCCAATTTTGCCATTCCCCCCTTTCCTCTCCCTTATGGCAACCCCAGTTTGTTCTATGTATTTCTCTGAGTCTGTTTCTGCTTTGTTTTTTTTTTTTTTTTAAGATTCCACATATTAGTGAAATCATATGGCATTTCTCTTCCTTTGTCTGACTTATGTCACTTAATGTAATACCTCCATGGAGGTCCATTCATGTTGTTGAAAGTGGCAAGATTAGCCCAGATGAAAACTAGTAAATTATTGAATATTATATATTTAAACACAAAGGTTCAATATACCTGTAGTGAATAAAATGATTCATTAATTTGTTCATTGAATAAATTCTTATTGAGTGATCACTATGTCTGAAGCACAATTCTTAGGATGTCATAACCAATATTTTGTAAGATGGTCTTTTCATCTTCTCTCAAGCCAAGCCAGATTTGTTATTAGCTTTTGAACACTCCTATGTGTTTCAAGTCTCCACGCCTTTATAGTACTATTCTCTTTGAATGAAATGTCTTATCACTATTTTCAAGACACTCAAGATTCATTTACACAAAAGAATTTTTCTTGACTCTCACTTTTGTCCACTGAGTTTACAACAACCTCCATTGAATCCCACCAGTCTCAGGGCATCTGGGTGGCTCAGTGGTTGAGCGTCTGCCTTTGGCTCAGACGCTTTGGCCCAGGGTCCTGGGATCGAGTCCCGAATCAGGATCCCTACAGGGAGCCTACTTCTACCTCTGTCTATGTCTCTACCTCTCTCTGTGCGTCTCTCATGAATAAATAAATAAATAAATAAATAAAATCTTAAAAAAAAAAAAAAACACTGGTCTCTGTGTAGTCTTGCATGGTAGTGCAGATCACACAATAGTGCCACTGTTTATTTGAATAAAGCCACCTAGTAAGTACCTTGAAGTGGGGAAGGATATTCATCTTTCCATATTTGGATTGAAGCAAGTGTTGGATAATGTGTGATGAATAAAAAAACATGAGTAAATATAGGTTTTCATTTCATACAGAATAAAATGAGGGTCTGCAGAAAATGTAATGTTTGAGCTAGATTTTGATATATGAAAAAGACAAAACTTAGTTCCTGAAGGCCTATGTCCAAGTTAGAGGGGGGGCAATAGTCAATAAGAACTATTTATAGCATTCTTTCTATATAACAAATGCCGAGAATAATAGGAACTTGACACTAATAAATGATTCACAGTGTATTCAGCAGATCTTGAACTCCAGGTGAAAGAATTTAAATTTTTTTCTATAAGTCAGGCAGAGAAAGGGAGACATGGTATGTCTGCTGTTTTATTTTAAACAGAAAAATGACCTTATCAAAACAAGTTAAAGGAATTTGATAGGCAATACATGTGGAGTGCCTTTGGCCAGTCAAATAGAAAGCAGGGCAGCCAACATTTCTACTAGTTGAGAGCCCATTTTGAAAGGAAAAGTACTGAACTAGTTCAGTGTACAAGTGAATTAAAGTAAAATTAGAAGCTTGCTTCAGGACTTTGTGACTAATTAGGTATGTGGGTGGCCAGTGGGAGAACAGTAATATAACTCAAGGTTTCCAACATAGGAACATCATGGATGAAAAGAATGGTGGAATTCTGAGCAGAAATGGGAGATTCAGGAAGAGGACTTGATTTACCTGAAATATTCATTTCTATTTACATTTGGTTTTCAGTATCATTCATTTCTACATAAAATAGCATAAAATATGTATGAAAATAGTTTTGTATACATAGTAAACTGCATTAGGGCTGCATGGATGAAATTTTGTGTGACCTGAGATTCCACTTCTACCTCTCTTGGAGGAGACTGGCTTCCATTGCACCTGAGATGTAGCATATGACTGACGTTAACAAAGTCTAAATAATTCTCACTGCTTAATGCAAAATAGTGCAAACCTTCAGAACAAACCTAGAGTTACCTGGCTGGCTCAGTCAGTAGAGCATGCATCTCTTGATCTCAGGGTTGTGAGTTTGAGCCTTATGTTGGATGAAAGGATTACTTAAAAAAATCTTTAAAAATAAAAATTAAAATTAAATAAACTTTTTATCAAACTTGACAACAATATTCTAAAAGTTATGAAAACATTCATACCCAACATTGGTTTCCATATGTATGCATTTTTTAAAATGACTTCACGTGTTGAATCTAACTTGTATTCCTTAATAGTTGTTACTTTTACAACTGTCATTGATTTCAATACATATAAGAGGATGGATTCACCTATATCCTAAAGTAGCTCTGAGGGAAGGAAGGAAGGAAAACCACTCACAAGAATGCAAGTATTTCAAAATGTCATGTTCAGCCTTATAACCTAACTTATCTTGAGGAATGGTCATCCTTTTAAAAAAAGAGAAGGGGGACTCAGTGTTTCAAATACGTATGTATTGACACTTGACCAATGAAGAATTCCAGGTACCCAAATCTTATGCACTAATTCCAGGTACCTTGCTCATTTTCCACATTTGAGCATCGACTTGGAGAACATATGTGAGCAGCCATTGGAAATTTTCCATCATTTTGAAGGCAGCCAAACATTGGTTCCAAGACTATAATTTTCTCTTAGTGTGAAAAATGATTTAAAAATGCTTTTAGAGAAATTTTTTTTTAAGTTTTCTTCTTTTATTTCTGAACAGAAAGAAATACAAAGAAGCCTAATTTGAAACCACATTTAACTCAGAAAATAGGAAACTTTTTTCCTACTCTAGATTTGAGTATATCTGTTATGGTCATATTCTCAGTTCAGCTCTGAAAAAGGATGATTGGACTACTTGTCAGTATCACTTAGCAAATGCTATTACAATGGTTTTATTGTTGTGTGGTCACTTCATTATATTTATGGTTTTAAGTTAAAACATTATAAATTACTTTATTGTTAAATGTATACCCAAATCTACCATATTTACCTATTCTGCATGTATGACAAGAAGACCTTAACTCCCAGAGAAAGGTAGAGACAGAGAGAAAAATTTCAGCATCTTGATGGAACCAGAAAACTGAAATAAAAATGTGCATCATAGTCACATTGAGAACTACAATTTAAATTTAAAAGGGTGCATTACAGCCAGGAGGAGTGTAGGAAAGAATGGCACATTTCTAAGCAATGTCTTAACCTTTGCTTAATGAATAAATTAATATACTTGTGCAAATGTACACATCCAGAGTATTTTAGACTTCCATCCATCTTTATTCTCAGGGCTTCACAATAAAATGCAGAATTTTTTGTTTTCTTTTTTGCTTTTCGGTACTTTTTTCCTTTCTTTAAAAAAATAGCAAAAGAGCTCTTGAATAGCTACAATGTGAAACTTGTTGAGAAATGCAATAATATCCTAAAGCCCAAGAAATTAAAAAAAAAAAAAACCTCCTTTATGACTATAGCTACTGGGAACTTGAGCCCAGAGCAGAGTCTATATTCTGGCTTTGAATTCTTAGAAGCTACTCTTGTAACCCTCACAGTTACAAAATTATGTGTTCCCTCTACTTGGAAGAAGTAAAGGCTTTATTATTGTGTAATTCCAGTTTTCTATGATTTGAAAAATGAAAACAATCAAAACAAACAAGACAGTGCCTCATACACTGCTTATAGTTCCCCACATGCTGTATTGTTTTTCATTTCCATGACTTTGTTGATGATATCCTAACCCCATTTTTTTTTCTTCATCCAATTCCAACTCAGTCTATATAATTCAGGTCACACACTGATGACTCCAGTAAGCCTTCTCTACCCACCCCACCTGCAAGGGAGTGTTACTCATCTTTGGATCCCAAACACCCAGACCAGTGCCTGATATGTAAAAGTTGATCAGTAAATGTTAAAAGAATGGATGATTGACAGCAAGCTTCCCTCTCCAGATCATTCTCTAAAAAAATTTACAAAAGGATGGCATCCATCATACAAAGAATATTTGGCCAGCATATAATTTTCAGCTTCCATAATCACCTTTTGCAGTGATAATGTTCCCATTTCAATGCTATCACTTTACCTCCACCCGTAATTAAAGCAAATCAATGAAAGACATCAGTATTATTTCCTCACCCATGCTATGGACCTGAGTGGAATGGGGCTTCCCCAACTCTGCTGTACTGCAGAATGACAAGGCCTGAACCAGGCCCTGTCCTGTGCCTGTATTGCTTCCATTACAGCCACACTGCCTCTACTGATTAAAGCACATCCTCAGCTGCAACTGTCATCTATAGCCATTCATATCCTAAACCTGAATTGGAGGGTCACAAAAAGGAAAATATTATGAAACTTTTGTACATATGATATATGAGGATTTTGTAAGCAAACAAAATGCTATACTTTTGATTTGTATCCTTTGCAAAAATAATCTCTTTTTGTAAGGTCTACTAAAGCCATTAACAAAAACTTTAGCTCTTAATTGGTGGAAGAGGCCCAAATATTCCTGAGGCAAAGACATTGACCTTTTTAATATTTCTCTTTTAGGAAAATAAATAGGCTGTTTGCTTAGGGTAAAGCTCCTGGGTTGTTTTTCAAGTAGATATTTAATTAAGATCATGACAATTTATCTGGGTTTTTTTTAAACTTTTGTTGTGTTAGTTCCATAAGCCATAAAAAGATTTCTTCAGACACAAAGTAAAGATTTTGTGCCTCTTCAAAGCCTAAGAAGCTTTAAAGAAAGGCAACAGAAATAGCAAAGCAGCAAAGATGATAATAATCAGAGGATACAAGAATATTGAGATGATTCTAAGGACTGTTTCCCTCCCTCTCCCAAAATTCAAGATAATTATTGACCAGTCAGAGAAGCTTTTTTCCAAATAGTGTTCTGAGCAACACAACTTTTCTTGTGTATGAGATGATATGAATACATGTGGGAATGCTATAGAATTAGGCAAAGGAAGGGAAAAGTGGTTCCTTGATGTTGTCTTTATTGTGATAAAGAACATTGTGAAAAATCAAGAGAAAGGTGAGTTTGCAATGTTTCCTCAGAATGGAGATATAGGATCCCTTTAAAGAACATTTTTAAAATGTTATTGCATTTTTCTGGTTTTACAGTTCTTTAGACTCACAAAAAATAAGTAACAAAAGTGTAAAATGTTCAAATACAACTATGAATTCTGAGTTAGCTAATACATTGGAACTCACCAACAATAAATTAAACTATTGGGTGACTGATTAATTGATTAATCAGTTCTATATGCTAGCTGCTAGGCATAAAGAAGAGATTCAAAGACCATTCTTGTTCTGAATACTTAATCTCTTTAAAACTGGACATAGGCCATATCTAATTGTCTAATTGTGTCTGTGAGGGACATAGGGGATGAAGAAAATATGTTGATTGATAAAAAATTTCCTTTAATGCATTCTATAGCTGCAATAGGAAATAAGAGTAAACTAAAATCTATTGAGCTTTTGTTGCAGAATACAATATTTCACATAAACTCCCATTAAAACCTCTCCTTTAGCTTTTAATAGTAACTTCTCAGAAATACAACAAATGAAAACGTCCAGAATCAAAATAAGAATGAATCATCCAAAATGTATATTTAAATATGCCTCTCTCCTAATGAAAAGTTTGCAATGATCTTCTCATTGGTGCCTGGGTAGAGTCTGACAACTTGCATGGCATACAAGATCCTTTCATGGCTTACCTCTTTTATACCTCTCAGCCTCAGATCCCACCCTTCCCTCTCCCAGATTTTACAACTTAAAACAGGAGCATCAACTTGATCTTCCTTAACCATACACAGCATGATGTTTTATACTCTATGCTTTTACAGACACTGTACATTCTGTCTGGAATAATCTCCTCCATTTAAGACACAGCCCAAGTATCCCTTTCTCCTGGAAGTTGTCTTGGTTATTATGTCCCTCACCTTCTGTTGCACCTGTTCCTCCCCTAGGATTTCACGGCACCATGTCCATTCTAGTATTACAACTTACCACGTTGGACAGATAGTACCTATACACGTATCACTAGATTATAAAATCCCCAAGGACCTAAGTACAGTACCTGGTAGAGTCTCAAGAACTACAAGTAACAATTTGAATTGATTTTCTCAAAGACCAAACTTAGAATATAGTGTTCCTTCGCACTTCAGAATCTTGTATTTTGAGCTAGTTATTGGGATTTTTTAGCCGCTGTTACTACCCAAACAAGCTTTAAGTTTTCAATGCTATAAAATTAAGAATCATTTGATATCTTTGGATTAAGAATGTCATGTAAAATAATCAGATACTTCTAATAAATGTTAAATTAAATTAAAAATGTAAATTTTGAACAGTACCTTTAAAACTAGAAAGTCTCCATTTTGAAAAATAAGAATAATACCCTATAATAAATAGGTGTGTCCTGTAGAGACGATATTTATATTTAAGCACTGCTATTTTGCCACATTTGGTGAATAAAGTCAATATATTCAGAGTTGAAAAGGAATTACAGGGAGCCCACAAGTACATTTGGGCAATTTTACTTTTTAATTAAACTTTGTTTTGTTTTTATTGAAGTTCGATTTGCCAACATACAGTTTAACACCCAGTGCTCATCCCATCGAGTGCCCTCCTCAGTGCCTGTCACCCAGTTACCCCAACCTCCTGCCCACCTCACCTTCCACAACCCTTTGTTATAGTTAGGAGTCTCTCATGGTTTGTCTCCCTCTCTAATTTTTCCCACTCAGTTCCCCTCCTTTCCGTTATAATCCTTTTCACTATTACTTATATTTCCCATATGAGCGAAACCATATGATGATTGCCCTTCTCCGATTGACTTATTTCACTCAGCATAATATCCTTCAGTTCCATCCATGTCAAAGCAAATGGTGAGTATTCGTTGTTTCTGATGGCTGAGTAATATTCCATTGTGTATATATATATATATATATATATATATATATATATATACCATATCTTCTTTATGCATTCATTTGTCGAAGGACATTGGGGCTCCTTCCACAGTTTGGCTATTGTGGATATTACTACTATTAACATTGGGGTGCAGGTATCCTGCCATTTCACTACATCTGTATCTTTGGGGTAAATACTTAGTAGTGCAATTGCTGGGTTATAGGTAGCTCTATTTTTAACTTTTTGAGGAACCTCTACACTGTTTTCCAGAGTGGCTGTACCACTTTGCATTCCCACCAACAGTGCAAGAGGGTTCCCCTTTCTCCACATCCTCTCCAACATTTATTGTTTCCAGTCTTGTTAATTTTTGCCATTCTTACTGGTGTGATGTGGTATCTCATTGTGGTTTTGATTTGTACTTCCCTGATGGCAAGTGATGTGGAACATTTTCTCAAGTGCTTGTTAGCCATGTGTATGTCTTCTTCAATGAAATTTCTGTTAATGTTTACTGCCCAATTCATGATTGGATTTTTTGTTTATTGGGTGTTGAGTTTAAAAAGTTCTTTATAGATCTTGGATACTAGCCCTTTATCTGATATGTCATTTGCAAATATCTTCACCCATTCTGCAGGTTGTCTTTTAGTTTTGTTGACTGTTTCTTTTGCTGTGCAGAAGCTTTTTAATCTGATTAAGTCCCAATAGTTCACTTTTGCTTTGGTTTCCTTGACCTTTATAGATGTATCTTGCAAGAAGTTACCGTGGCCAAGTTCAAAAAGGTTATTGCCTGTGTTATTCTCTAGGATTTTAATGGATTCTTGTCTCAAATTTAGATCTTTCATCCATTTTGAGTTTATCTTTGTGTATGGTGTTAAGAGAATGGTCCAGTTTCATTCTTCTGCACATGGGTGTCCAATTTTCCCAGCACCATTTATTGAATAGACTGTCCTTTTACCAGAGGATATTCTTTCTGGCTTTGTCGAATATTAGTTGACCATAGAGTTGAGGGCCCATTTCCGGGTTCTCTATTTTGTTCTCTTGATCTATGTGTCTGTTTTTGTGCCAGTACCATACTGACTTGATGATCACAGTTTTGTAATACAGCTTGAAATCTGGCATTGTGATGCCCCAGCATTGGTTTTCTTTTTCAATATTCCTCTGGCTATTCAGGATCTTTTCTGATTCCACACAAATCTTAAGGTTATCTGTTCCAACTCTGTGAAGAAAGTCCATGGTATTTTGATAGGGATTGCATTAAATGTGTAAATTGCCCTGGGTACCATAGACATTTTCACAATATTTATTCTTCCAATCCATGAGTGTGGAATGTTTTTCCATCTCTTCGTGTCTTTCTCAATTTCTTTCAGAAGTGTTCTGTAGTGTTTAAGGTATAGATTCTTTACCTTTTTTGGTTAGGTTTACTCCTAAATATCTTATGCTTTGGAGTGCAATTGTGAATGGATTGATTCCTTAATATCTCTTTATTCAGTCTCATTGTTAGTGTATAGAAATGCCACTGATTTATGTGCATAGAAATCAGTGGCATTGGTTTTGTATCCTGTCATATTTCTGAATTGCTGTATGAGTTCTAGCAATCTTGGGATGGAGTCTTTAGGCTCTTCTATATATGGTATCATGTCATCTGCAAAGAGGGAGAGTTTGACTTCTTTGCCAACTTGAATGCCTTTTATTTCTTTTTGTTGTCTGATTGCTGAGGCTAGGACTTCTATTACTATGTTGAATAACTGTGGTGAGAGTGGACATCTCTGTCGTGTTCCTGATCTTAGTGGAAAGGCTCTCAGTTTTTCTCCATTGAGAATGATATTCACTGTGGGCTTTTCATAAATAGCTTTTAAGATATTGAGCAATGTTCCCTCTATCCCTACACTTTGAAGAGTTTTAATCAGGAATGGATGCTGTATTGTCAAATGCTTTCTCTGCATTGATTGAGAGGATCATATGGTTCTTATTTTTTCTCTTGTTGATGTGATCTATCACACTGATTGTTTTATGTTTTATCCCCTTGCATTCCAGGGATAATCTCACTTGGTTATGGTGAATAATCTTAATGTACTATTGGATTTTATCAGCTAGTATCTTGGTAAGAATTTTTGCATCCGTGTTCATCAAGGATATTGGTCTATAATTCTTTTTGGTGGGGTCTTTGATTTTGGAATTAAGGTGATACTGGCCACATAAAATGAGTTTGGAAGTATTCCATCCCTTTCTAACCTTTGAAACACATTTAGTAGAATAGGTATTATATCTTCTTTAAACATTTGATAGAATTCCTCTGGGAAGCCATCTGGCCCTGGACTTTTGTGTCTTGGGAGGTTTTTGATGACTGCTTCAAATTCCTTGCTGGTTATTGGCCTATTCAGGTTTTCTATTTCTTCCTGTTCCAGTTTGGTAATTTGTGGTTTCCAGAAATGCATCCATTTCTTCTAGATTGCCTAATTTGTCGGCAGATAGCTGCTCATAATATGTTTTGAAAATCGTTTGTATTTCCTTGTTATTGGTTGTGATCTCTCTTCTTTCATTCACGATTTTATTAATTTGAGTCTTTTCTCTTTTCTTTTTGATATGGCTTGGTAGGGGTATCTATCTTATTAATTCTTTCAAAGAACCAACTCCTGGTTTTGTTGATCTGTTCCACAGTTCTTCTGATCTCTATTTCATTGAGTTCTGCTCAAATCTTTATTATTTCTCTTCTTCTGACTGTTGTGTATTTTACTTGTTCTTTCTCCAGTTCCTTTAGGTGAGAAATTAGCGTGTGTATTTGAGTTTTTTTCCAATTTTTTGAGCAGGCTTGTATTGTGATATATTTCCCTCTTGGAACTGATTTTACTTTCTCCCAAAGATTTTGAACGGTTGTATCTTCATTTTCATCAGATTCCATGAATCTTTTTAATTCTTCTCTAATTTCCTGGTTGACTGATTCATCTTTTAGTAGGATGCTCTTTAATTTCCATGTATTTGAGTTTCTTCCAAATTTCTTCTTGTGACTGAGTTCTAGTTTCAAAGCATTGTGGTCTGAAAATATGCAAGGGACATTCCAAATCTTTTGATATCAGTTGAGACCTGATTTGTCACCCAGTATGTGGTCTATTCTGGAGAAGGTTCCATGTGCACTTGAGAAGAATGTGTATTCAGTTGCATTTGGATGGAAAGTTCTGTATATATCTGTGAAATATATTTGGTCCAGTGTATCATTTAAGGCCCTTGTTACTTTGGTGTTCTGCTTAGAATATCTGTCATTTGCTGAAAGTGCCATGTTGAAGTCTCCTACTATTAGTGTATCATTGTCTAAGTATCTCTTTACTTTGGTTATTAATTGATTGATATACTTGGCAGCTTCCACATTATGGGCATAGATATTCATGATTGTTAGTTCTTGTTGCACAAACCTTTTTAAGTATGATATAGTGTCCTTCTTAATCTCTTATTACAGTCTTTGGTATAAACTTTAATTTATCTGATATGAGGATTCCTACCCCAGCTTTCTTTTGAGGAACATTTGAATAGTAAATGGTTCTCCACCCCTTCATTTTCAGGCTGGAGGTGTCCTTGGGTCTAAAATGAGTCTCTTGTAGACAGCATATAGATGAGTCTTGCTTTTTTATCCAGTCCAATACCCTGCATCCTTTGATAGGATCACTTAGCCAATTCATGCTCATAGTACCTATTGAAAGATATGAATTTAGTGTCATCCTATTACCTAGTCAACCCCTGTTTTTGTGGATTATTTCTTTGGGCTTCCTTTTTCTTTTACAGGATCTCCCTTAATATTTCTTGCAAAGCCAGTTTGCTGGTCACATATTCTTTCAGTTTCTGCCTATCCTGGGAGCTCTTTATCTCTCCTTCTATTCTGAATGACAGCCTTGCTGGATAAAGTATTCTTGGCTGCATGTTCTCATTTAGTACCATGTATATATCATGCCAGCTCTTTCTGGCCTGCCAGATCTCTGTGCAGAGGTCTATTAATCTGATGTTTCTCCCCATATAAGTTAAGAATCTCTTGTCTCACACTGTTTTAAGAATTTTCTCCTTATCATTGAAATGTGCAAGTTTCACTATTAAATGTCAAGGTGTTGAATGGTTTTTATTGATTTGGGGGGGTTCCTCTCTATCTTTTGGATCTGAATGCCAGTTTCCTTCCCCAGATTTGGGAAATTCTCAGCTATGATTTGTTCAAACATACTTTGTGGTCCTCTCTCTTGGCCTCTTCTGGAATCCAATTAGACATATATTCTTCCTTCTCAAGCTATCACTTATTTCTGTAAGTCTTTCCTCGTGGGCTCTTGCTTTTCTCTTTTTCCCTCAGCTTCCTTCTTTACCATCAACTTGTCTTCTATGTCACTCACTCTTTCCTCCACCTCATTAACCCTAGCAGTTAGAACATCCAGTTTGGATTGCATCTCATTTAATCTATTTTTAATTTTGGCCTGATTAGATCTCAATTCTTCAGTAACACAGTCTCTAAAGTCCTTTATGCTTTTTTCCAGAGCCACCAGTAGCTTTATAACTGTGCTTATGTATTGGCTTTCTGACATCGAATTGTAATCCAAATTCTGTAACTCTGTGGCACAGAATACTGTTTCTGGTTCTTTCTTTTGTGGTGAATTCTTCCTTTTAGTCATTTTGTACAGTGCAGAGTGGCTATATGAGTGGGATGAGTCATAAATATTACCCACGACCTAAGTAAAATACACCCTAGATGATTATAAAGAGGTCAGAGAATAGAAAATAAAAGAAAAAGAACAGAACAAAATAAAAGGACCACTTAAGTGAAAAACAAATATTAAAACAAAGTAGTAAAAATAAAAAGCCAAAAGTCAAAAACAAAGAATAAGAAAAAAAGAAAAAAAAAGTAAAGAGGAAAAAGAGAAAAAGGGGGAATGGTGGTGGAAGTGATGGTGGAGAGAGAATGTAGTCTACCTGAGAGGTCCTACAGGGTGATCCTCTTGGTTCTGAGTGTATTTTGTTTTGTATGTTAGAAGATGCTCAATTCCAAATTTATATAAACCAGCAATACTTATATAAAGCCCCAACATTGACCACAAAAACATAAACAAGATAAAGTAGGGGGGCAAATTGGGAAGGAAGAGAGTTTATAATCTCACAGAATGGACCAACACGGTATTCCACTTGGTTCTGGTTGTTTGTTGGTCATGTTTTAGAAGGTACTAACTCCCAGAGTTAAACAAAACAAGGCAGAAAAACAAAAGACAAATCCATATCTCGTATATCTACCAAAATTAAATTGAATATGTTGAAGGGAATCCAGAAGTGAAAAATATATCTAAAACATGTAATTATACAAATATGAAAGTCAAAAAGGAAAAAAAAATTAAAAATGAAGAGCTGGTAAAATATTGCAGTTAAGGTGGGAAAAGAGAAAAAATATTGGAAACTTTTAATCTGGTATAAAAAAGAGTCGTAATGGAAAAAGAGAAAAAAAGAAGAAAAAGGTACACTCTAGTTCTATATGCTATTTCCCCTCAGTCCTGGAGCTTTCCAGCACTGCTTGGTCAATAAACTTGCTCTTCCCCTTTGCTTCCAGCTGGTCTTCTAGGGGCAGGGTCTGCTGTGCGGATTCTCAGGTGTGTATGCCTGGGTGGAGATGCACCAACCCCTGCCAGATGCCAGGCTCAGTGGGAGATGTTTATCCTGTGAGGTTTTTGTTCCCTAGAGGCCCCACCTCTCCCAGGCAAAAGGTGAAACAAAGATGAAAAACAACAATGGCAGCAACCAGATCTCCAGCTCTGAAGTTGAGCTCCCCGTGAGTAACTAACTGCAGTCTCCCAGTCTACACTGGCCTAGATGCTCCTGGGGGCAGGCTCGGGTGCCCAATGGCAGGAGAGTTCTTGCTTTCCTGTGCCCTCCCTGCTTCCACCTGTCCCAGCGGGAACGCAGGATCTCTGGCTTTGTCTGCTTGGGTGCCCTGGGATGCAGGGCCCTGTGCTCCTCGACCCGTGCTCCCAGGGGAGCCTCCTCTCCTGAAGGGAACATGACACAGCCACCTCTGCCTGCAGCCAGCCGGCCTAACAACTGGCTTCTCCCAAATGCCCCCGAGGGCTGTGGCACTCCAGCCCTTTACCGATATAGGATGCGGTTTTTGGTGAGACTTCCCCCGGGTGCCCCTACTCTTATAGTGACACCGGGAATCTTGAGGCTTCATGGCTCCTCCTGCGATTCTTTCTGATTTCCCTGCTAAGCACTTTTCCATCAAGGAAAATCCCGGCACAGATTTTTAAAGTTCCTGCTTATCCAGGGCTGGGCTTTTGCGCCCTGGAGGCTTTCGCTGCTCTGCTTTAGGCTGGCTCCTCATGGGGCTCCTCCCTCACTTTATTCTTTTTTATTTATTTTTTCACCTTCCTACCTTGTTCCAAGCAAAAACTTTTCTCTCTATAGCATTCCAGCTGTTCTCTTTAACTCTCAGGTCGACTTTGTAGGTGTTCAGTATGTTTTTAAAGTTATCTAGGTGTTTGTGGGGGCCAGGTGAGTTGAGGACCCCTACTCTTCCATCATCTTGCCCTTCTTCTTAATTAAACTTTTTAAAAACAGACTTCATTTTCAGACAAATGTTAGGTCCACATGATATTGAGCAGAAAGTGCAGAGATTTACCATATATCTCCTGTCCTCACACATGCATAGCCCTTCCCAGTATCGACATCCCAGTCCTATATTTGTTACAGTTGATGAACTTGTATTGACACATCATTATCACCCAGAGTCCCTAGTTTATATTACGGTTCACTCTCAGTGTTCTACACTCTATGGGCTTGGACAAATTTATAACGGCATGTATCCACCATATTGTATCATGCAGAGTAGATTCACTTTCCTGAAAATTCTCTATGTTCTACCTTTTCATCTCAACCTCTCCTCTAATCTGTGAACTAATGACCTCTTTATTGTCTCCATAGTTTTGCCTTTCTCCAAACATTATATAATTGGAATCGTACACTAGGTAGCCTTTTCAGATTGACTTCTACACTTAGTAATATGCATTTAAATTTTTTTCATGTCTTTCCATGGCTTGATAGCTCATTTTTTTCTTAGCCCTGATTATTATTACATTGCTTAAGGATGCCAAGAAACATAATGGGGGAAAGGATAGTCTCTTCAATGCTTAGAAAACTAGATAGTCACATGCAAAAACATGAAATCAGATGTCAATATTATACATCCATGAATATCAACTCAAAATGGATTAAAGATTTGAATACATGACCTGAAATCATAAAAATCCTAATGAAGGAAACATAGGGAAAAATTCCTTCACATTGGCCTTGGCAATAGTTATTGAGGTGTGATTCCAAAAGTTCAGGCAAGAAAAGCAAAAATAAATAAGTGGAAATATATCAAACAAATAAATATTTGAAAGCAGAGCAAATAATTTAAAAAATGAGCACACAATATATTTATTGGGAGAAAATATTTATAAACTATATATCTCATAAGGGGTTAATATCCAAAATATATGAGACTCCTATATCTCAATAGAAAAAAAAAAAGGAACAACTTGACTAAATATGGGCAAAGGACCAGAATAGATAATTTCCTAAAAAAGATACACAAACGTTAGCAAGTATACAAAAAAGATTCTCAATAAACAGGGAAATACAAATCAAAACCATAATGAGATTATCACCTCACAACTGTTAGGATGGCTATTATAAAATGAATAAATAAAATATAACAAGTCTGCAAGGATGTGGAAAAAAGGGAATCCTTATACACTATTGATGGCAATGTAAGTTGGTATAGCCAATAGGGACAATAGTATGGAGATTCCTCAAAAAATTAAAAATAAAACTACCATATGATCCAGCAATCCCTTTTCTGGGTATACACCCAGAGGAAATAAAATCAGTACTCCAAAGAGGTATTTTCACTCCCATGTTCATTGAACATCATTCATAATAGCCAAAGCATGGAAACAACCTGTGTCCACTGATAGATGAATATAGGAAAGGTATGATAGATAGTATTCAGTCTTACAAAAGGAGATCCTGCAATTTGCAATGGCACAGATAAAAATGGAGAACATTATGATAAGTGAAATAATCCAGACACAAAAGAGACATAGTGTATGGGCTCACTTACATATGGAATCTAAGAAAGTTGAACTCAAAAAAGTAGAGAACAGGGATACCTGGGTGACTCAGTGGTTGAGCACCTGAGTGCTCAGTTCAGTTCATGATCCCAGGATCCTGGGATCAAGTTTCACATGGACTCCCTGTAGGGAGCCTGCTTTTCCCTTTGCCTATGTCTCTGCCTCTCTCTCTGTACCTCTCATGAATAAATAAATAAAATCTTTTAAAAAAAGAAAGAGAAAAAGAGAAAAAAAAGAGAAAAGAATGGTAGTTGCTAGTGACTAGACCATGGAAGGTGGGAGAATGGAATATATTGGCCAAAGTGTACAAAGTTTCAGTTATACACTATGAATACTAGTGTAGAGCATGGTGACTATAGCTAATAGCACTGTATTATATGCTTGAAATTTGCTCAAGAGTATATCTTAAGTGTTCTCACAACATATAATGGCAATTATGTGAGGGGATAGATATGTTAATTAGCTTGATTGTAATAATTTCACAATTCACATATATATCAAAAGATCACACTGTACACCTTAAATATATATAATCTTTGTCAGTTATATATCAATAAAGCTTATGTGGAAGAATAAATATAAGAACAGGACAAGCAACTCCTTAACCTTCTTTCTGTCATGTAAGGATGCAAAAAGTGACCAGTCTGCAGCCTGGAAGAGGGCTCTTATCAGAACCCAACCATCTGGCACCCTGATCTTGGACTTCCAGGCTCCAGGCCTGTGAAAAATAAATTTCTGCTGTTCATAAGAGATCCAGTTTATGGTAACTGAGCCTAAATAAGATGAATAAAAAGTTCTAAGTTTCGGCAACTATGAATAAAGCTGCTGTAAGCATCTGTGTGCAGGTTTTGTGTGGACGTAAGTTTACAATTCCTTTGAGTAAATACAAAGGAACACAACTGCTTGTTTGTATGGTAAGTGCATGTTTAATTTGTAAGAAATCACTAGCTCATCTCCCAAACTGGCTGTACCAATTTGCATTCTCATCAGCAATGAATGAGACTTCCTATTGCTCCTCATCCTACCAGCATTTGGTATTATCACTGTTCTGGATTTTGGCTGTTCTAACAGGTGTATAGTGGTAATTTGATTTAATTGGGATTTTTTTGATGATATATGATGTGGAACACCTTTTCATATGCTTATTTGCCATTTGTATATTTTCTTTGGTGAAGTATCTGTTAAGGTCATTGGCTCATTATTTAATCAGATTGTTTCTATTTGTTGAATTCATATCATACCTTCTTTGTATATTGTAATAGTCCTTTATCAGATGTGTCTTTGCAACTATTTTTTTCTAGGCTATGGATTATCTTCTCATTCTTTTGACTTTGTCTTTCACAGAATAGAAGTCTTTAATTTTAATAATTTCCAGCTCATCAAAAATGTCTTTAATGGATCATGGCTTTGGTGTTGTATCTCAAAAGTCCTTGCCCTACCAAAAGTCATTTAGGTTTTCTCCTATGTCATCTTCTAGAATTTTTATAGTTTTGCATTTTGCTTTTAAGTTCCGTCATCCATTTTGAATTAATTTTTCTGAAGGGTGTGTCTTCACACCCTTCTAGATCTGTGTCTCGATTTATTATTATTGTTGTTATTGTTATTTTTTGCAGGTGGATATCCAAATGGTCCCAGCATTATTTGTTTGTTAAAAGGACTTTCTTTCATTGTATTGCCTTTACCAATTTGTCAAAGATCAGTTCACTATATTTACATGGATCTATTTCTGGGATCTCTGTCTGTTCCATTGATCATTACTGCCAACTTACTGTACCTTCATAGGAAGTCTTGAAGTCAGGTGTCAGTCCTCTAACTCTGTTCTATTCTTTCAATGTTGTGTTGGCTACTTTGGATCTTTTACCTCTCCATATAAGTTTTGGAATCAATTTTTTTATAACCATGAAATAACTTGCTGGGGCTTTGATTGGGATTCCACTGAATCTATAGATCCAATTGGGAAGGACTGATATCCCAATAGTATTGAATCTTCCTATCTATGTATATGGAATCTCTCCTCGTTTATTTAGCTCTTTTTTTCTTTCATCAGGGTTTTAATTCTCCTCATACAGATCTTCTACACATGCTTTTTAGATTTATACCTAAGGTTTTTCTTAAACTTCTAATTTCTAAATAATTATAGATTCATATTCAGTTGTAAGAGGTAATACAGAGAGATTCCATGTATCCTTTATACTGTTTCCACTGAAAGATAACATTCTGAAAAAATATAGTACAATATCACAACCAGGATATTGGCACTGATACAGTAAAGATATAAAACATCTCCATCATTGTAAGTGTCCCTTATGATACACTTTTTTAATAGTCACACTCAGTTGTTCTTAACCCTTGGTGACCATGAATCTATTCTCCCTTTCTACAACTATGTCATTTTAAGGGTATTATTAAATGTAGTCATACAATATGCAATATTTTGACATTGACTTTGTTTTTCACTTACTCAGCATAAGTCCCTGGAGATTCACCCAAGTTGTTGCACATATCAATAGTTCATTCCTTTTTATTGCTGAGTATTACACTGTGGTATGAGTGTATCAGACTTTGTTTAACCATTCACCTGTTGAAGGACATATTTGTCAGTTTTGGCTATTATGGATAAAGATGCAGAAGTTATAAACATTTCTGGGCAGATTTTTGTATGAATATAAGTTTTTTATTTCTTTGGGATAAATACCTGCGACTGCAATTGCTGGGTTATATGGTATTGCTTTTTTTTTTTCATTTTTTTTAAAAGCAATATTCCATAGTGTCTATTTTCCACAGCCATTCTGTCAAGTTATGTGGCAATAGCTCACTGTCATTTTAATTTGTTTCTTCCTGATGGCTAATGATTACAGCATACTTTCATATGTTTATTTGAAATAGGCATACCCTATTCAGTGAAATGTCTCTTCATGTCTTTTGACATACTTTATAATTGGATTTTTTTCAACTGTTGATTTTTCAGAGTTCTTTACATATTTTAGATACTAGAATCTTGGAAATGTGTCTTGCAAATATTCCCTTTCATTCTGTAGCTGGTCTTTTCACCCTCTTGTTATTATTTTTCTTAAGATTTATTTATTTTAGAGGGGGAAGTGGCAGAGGGAAAGAATTCTGAAGCAGATGCTTCACTGAGCACAGAGTCCACTATGGTATTCCATCCCCTACCCATGAGATCACAACCTGAGATGAAACCAAGTGTTGGACACTCAACTGACTGAGCCACCCGGACACCCTCCTTTTCACCCTTTTAACAGGGTCTTTGGCAGGACAAAGATTTTCAATTTTTATGAAATCCAATTTATCAAGTTTTTTTAAGTAATGTTTCAGGTGTCAAATCTAAGAACTCTTTGCCTAGCCCTAGATACCCCAAAATTTCTTTATTTGCTAAATGTTTTTTTTTTTATTTTTCTAAATGTTTTTTAGTTTTGATTTTATATTTAAGTCCATTAATTATTTTGTGTTAATGTTTGAATAAGGTCTGAGACTTACGTTGAGGTTTCTTTTTTTTTTCATTGGCCTCTGAATGTCTAATTGCTCCAACATCATTTGTTTAAAAGTAGATCTTTCTTCAATTAAATTGCTTTTCTACCTTTGTCAAAAATTCACTGGGCTTATTGGTGGAGTCTGTTTGTAGGTTCTCGATTCTGTTTCACTGATCTATTTTCCCTCCACCAATACCAAACAGTACTGATTACTATAGTTATGATAAGTCTGGATTATATGATATAAATATTTCAAAGTCCTCTCACATTATTCTTCTTTATCAAAAGTATTTTAGTTATTCTATTTCCTTTGTTTTCCATGTAAATTTTAGAATTATCTTGCCTATATCTACAAAATAATATTTTGGGGATTTTGGTAGAAATTGCATGAAACTTTTATAACAATTTGAGGAGAACTGACATCTTTACAAGGTTCTGTCTACAAGTCTATGAATATAGTATGTCTTTCCAGGTATTTACATCTTTGATTTTTTCTATCAGAATTTACAGTTTCAGAGTACAAGTCCTGTACATATTTTATTAAATTTACACCTAAATATTTAATTTTTGAGTGCTTGTAAGTGGTATTATATATTTAATTTCAGGATCTACATGGTGTTTCTTAACATATAAAAATATGATTGAATTTTGCATATTTATAGTATATCCTATAAACCTGTTGGATTCAATTTTTGGCTTTTCTGTGGATTCCTTGGGTTATTCTATGTAGAAATCATATTATTTGCAATAAGAAAAAAATTTTTAAATTTCTTCCTTTGGATATATATGTCTTTTATTTCATCTTCTTTCTCATCGTTCTGTCTAGAATTCACAGCATTATATTGAATAAATCCTTGCCTTGTTCCTAATCTTATGGGCAAAATATGCAGTCTTTATCATTATGTAAAATGCAAGCTGTAGTTTTCTTTGTCTGTTTTGTAAATGCTCTTTATCAATTTGAGGGAGTTTTCTCTTTTAGTCCTATTTTTGAGTTAATTTTTTGTTATAAATGAATGTTGAAATTTGTCTGAAAA
Source organism: Vulpes vulpes (assembly GCF_048418805.1). Lineage (NCBI taxonomy): Eukaryota > Metazoa > Chordata > Mammalia > Carnivora > Canidae > Vulpes > Vulpes vulpes. The sequence goes on along the minus strand of NC_132792.1, from coordinate 127,958,162 downwards.
CCTTACTATATTGATTAATATGTGATTTTTTAGCCTATTATAATGGTGGATTACATTGATTAATTTTTGCACATTTAACCAGCCTGCATGACTAAAATAAACCCAGTTGACCATGATCTGTAATTATTTTTATACATTGATAAAATTTTGCTAAGAATTTTTATATCTATACTCATGAAATATTTGTCTGTAGTGGGTTTTTGTGTTTTATTTTATTTTTTTACATCTATATTCATGAAATATTTGTAGCGTGTTTTTTGTACTTTCTTTTTCTGGTTTTGTAAATTTATCTTCATAAAATTAATGGGGAGGGTTTTCATCTCTTCTGTCTCTGGAAGAGATTATATAAAATTAACATTAATTCTTTTAAAAAATATTTGGTAGAATTCTCCAGTGAAGCCGTATAGACTTGAAGATATCTTTTTAAGAAAATTTTATTTTTTTTATTTTTTTTTAAATTTTTTAATTTATTTATGATAGGAACACAGTGAGAGAGAGGCAGAGACACAGGCAGAGGGAGAAGCAGGCTCCATGCACCGGGAGCCCGACGTGGGACTCGATCCCGGATCTCCAGGATCGCGCCCTGGGCCAAAGGCAGGTGCCAAACCACAGCGCCACCCAGGGATCCCTTTAAGAAAATTTTAAATTGGGTTGCCTGGGTGGCTCAGCAAGTGAGTGCTTGCCTTCAGTCCAGGGCATGATCCTGGAGTCCTGGAATCAAGTCCCACACCGGGCTCCCTGCAGGGAGCCTGCTTCTCTCTCTGCCTATGTCTCTGTCTCTCTCTGTGTCTCTCATGAATAAACAAATAAAATCTTTTTTAAAAAAGAAAATTTTAAATTATAAATTAAATTTTCTTCATAGTTTTCAGGCTATTCAAATGATCTGTTTCACATTGACTGAGCTATGATAGTTTGTGTTTTTTAAGGAATTGATCCATTGTAAGTTTTCAAATTATATATTCAGAATAGTTTGTAGTATTCTTTTATCCTTTTGATGTCTGCAGGGTTTGTATTAATTTCCCAGTTAATTCTTGAAAATGGTAATTTGTGTCTTCTCTCTTTTTTCTTTATCAGCCTTACTATAGATTTGTCAGTTGTATTGATCTTTAAATAAACAAATACACAAAAAACACGGCTCTTTGTTTCATTAATTTTCTTATTTTCTTTCTATTTCAAATTTCATTGATTAATGCACTTATCCTCATTTCTTTCCTTCTATTTGCTTCAGGTTCATTTTACTCTTTTTTTTTTTCTAGGTTCTTGAGTGGAGAGTCCAAATTATTGATTTGAAACATTTCCTCTTTTGTGATGTTACAATTAGGTTATAAATTTCCTTCTCAGTGCTACATTAGCAATGTCCCACAAATTTTGACACTTTGCATTTTCATTTTCTTTTTTTTTTTTGCATTTTCATTTTCATTCAACTTATTTTTTAAATTTTCCTTGAGACTTCCATGTTGACACATTGATTATTCAGAATGTTTCATTTGAAATTATTTACAGATTTTCCTATTAGCTTTTCATTATTGATTTCTCATTTGGTTCTACTATGGTTAGAGAACATACTTTATATGATATCTATAGTTTTAAGTTTACTCTGCTGTATTATGCTGCCCACAATTTGGTCTATCTTGGTGAATGTTTCATATGAGCCTGACAAGAGTCTGTACTCTGCTGTTGTTCACTGGAATATTCTATAAATGCCAATTATATCAAGTTGACTGATGTAATGTTCAAGGTTATCCATTCTTACTAATTTTCTTTCTCCTTGATCTATCAATTACTGTTGAAAGAGTGTCAAAGCCTTCAAATGTAATAGTGGAGTTGTCTAATTTTTCATTCAGTTCTATCCATTTTGTATAATGTATCTTGATGCTCTCTTGTTACTTACACACTTAAGTTTGATTAAACTCTTTATTCAATACTCCTCTTTACCTCTATGCTTTTCCTTGTGAAATTAATATACCTATTCCAGCTTTCCTTTGCTTAAACACCTGCATGATATATCTTTTCCTATCTTCTCATTTTCAACCTGCTTATGTCGTTACATTTGAATTGAGTTTCTCGTAGAAAGCATGTATTTGGGTCATGCTTTTTTCCACTGTGCAAATCTCTGTCTTTTAATTGGTGTACGAGATGATTTACATTTAATGTAATTATTGATAAGTTAAGGCTTAGGTATGCTATTTTATTTTTTTCCTGATAAATCAATAAAGTATTTATATTTATATAAATATATAAATTTATATGTATAAATTAAACATATGGCTTCTTTCTTCTTTCTTTCCTTCTTTCTTCTTTCTTTCCTTCCTTCCTTCCTTCTTTCTTTTTCTTTCTTCTTACCTTCCTGTGGGTTGTATTAACATTATCTTGGAATTATATTTTGATTTATCTAAGTGTTTTTCAGGGGATCATTTTGTAATGCTTTTCATAATTGATGAAAAAAATTGAAAGCTTTCAGAGAAAAATGACTCCTTTGTTGGAAGGGAGAAACAGTTTAAATGACCGCAGATTTCTCATCAGAAACTATGGAAGACAGGAAGATATAACAAAAATTTTCAAAGCTGAAAGAAAGTAATTGTTCTCCCAGAATCCTATGTCCAGCAGACATTTCCTTGAGAAATAAAGGTAAAATAAAAACATTCTCAAATGAAGGAAAGCTAAGAGAATTTTTCACCAGCTGACCTACTTCAACAGAATGGCCAAAGGAAGTTTTCTAAATTGAAAGGAAACAATAAAAAAAGGAAACTTGAAAGATTAGAAAAGAAATACACAGTAAATGAGCACACAGGCAAATACAGTTGGTTTTCTTTCTCTTCAATTTTCTAAATTGTTTGATTGTTGAAGAAAAAATAAGGCAAAGTTTGATGTGGTTATAAATATATATAGAATAATTGCTTAGGAAAGATTATAAACTGGAGATTAAAGGGACATAAAGGAATGCAAGATTTTTATCCTCACTCAAAGTGGTAAAATGATGACAATCAGCCATGTTAAGTTTTATGTATGTAATATAATTTCAACATCAATTATATTTTTCATATGGATATCATATTTTTCAGTTTTAAAATTTGCAATTGGTGAGCCTTTATATCTTATATTCCTTTGCTGAGAATTTCTATTTTACTGAAGCTTTCTAGTTTTTTATTTGTTTAAAGCATGATTATGATTACTCATTGAAGAATTTTTTTTCAAATCTTTGTAAGATTTTATTTTATCAATTCTACTTATTCAAATTTTTGTTTAAATTCTCCACATATTTGTTAGATAATCTAACTTTTCTGATATCTTAGAGTTGGCATAGTTACTGTTATAGCAAATTTCAAATATGCAATAGAATATTATTAACTATAATTAGAATCACCATGCTGTACATTCCTTCTCCACATTTATTTATTTTATAACTGGAAGTTTGTACCTTTTGATTGTCTCCCCCATTTGCCCTCCACTCCACACCCAATGCCTGCCTCTAGCAATCACTAATTTGTTCTCTTTGAGTTTTTCTTTCTTTTCTTTTTCTTTTCTTGATTACACATATTAGTGAAATCATGTGGTACTTGTCCTTCTGTGTCTGACTTACTTCACTTAGCACAAGGCTCCAAAGTCCATACATGTTGTCACAAATGATAAGGCTTCATTCTCTTTTTATGACTGAATGATATCTATATCTGTACCAATATTTATCCTGTAATTTCTTTATACATCAATCTGTCAATGGACACTTAGGTTATTTCCTTACCTTGGCTACTGTAAATAATGCTGAAATGAACATGAGAGTACATATATTTGTTTGAATTAGTGTTTTTGGTTTCCTCAGATAAATACCCAGAAGTGGAATAGCTGAACATACAGTATTTCTATTTTTAATTTTTTGAGGAAACTTCACAGTGGCTGTACCAATTTACATTCCCACTAACAGTGCACAAGTGTTGTCTTTTTCTAGATTTTTTCCAATAGTCATTACTTCTTTTGGTAACAACTGTTCTAGGAGGTGTGAGGTAATATTTCATTTATGGTTTTGATTTGAATTTCCCTAATTAGTGATATTGAATATCTTGGTCATCTGTATATCTTCTTTGGAAAAATGTCTATTCATGTCTTCTGCTCATTTTTAATGCATTGTTTATTTGTTCTGCTATTGAGTTGTATGAGTTCTTTCTATATTTGGATGTTAAGCCTTTATTAGATATATGATTTGCAAAGTATCTCCTCCCATTCCATAGGCTGCCTTTTCATTTTCTTGATGCTTCTCTTTGCTGTTCAGGAGTTATTTAGTTATTTGATGTAGTCCATTTGTTTATTTTTGATTCTGCTGTCTTTGCTTTTGGTGTCAAGTCCATAAAACTTTATCACTAAGACCAATATCAAGGAGGTTGCCTATATTCCTTTTGTTTTCAGGTCTTATATCTAAGTATTTAATCAATTTTAAGGTAATTCTTGTGAGGAGTATAGAATAATAGTCCAGTTTCATTCTTTTACATATGGCTGTTCAATTTTCCCAATACATTTAATTTAAGAGATTGGCCTTTTCCACTGTATATTCTTGGCTCCTCTGTCAAAAACTAATTGACCATATACATGTATGAGTTTATTTCTGCGCCATCTATTCTGTTCCATTGATCTATATGTCTGTTTTTATGCCAATACCACACTGTTTTAGTTATTATAGTTTTGTAATGTAGTTTGAAATCAGGGATACTTTTCCTTTTCCTTTTCAATTTGAGTGCTTTTAATTTTTATGTTTTTCGTGCCTAATTATTCTGGCTAAGACTTCCAATACTGTGTTGAATAAAAAATATGGATTTTACTCTTCATTTTGTTAATGTTGTGTGTCGTATTGAATGGTTTGCAGATTAAGCCATCTTTTGCATCACTGAAATAAATCTCACTCGGTCATTGAGTGTGATTTATTAGTGTATTGTTGAATTTGGTTTGCTAATATTTTGCTAAGGATTTCTATATTCATCTGGGATTTCAGCCTGCAACTTTTTTTTTCTTGTGTTATCCTAGTCTGGTTTTGATATCAGAGTAATGCTAATTTTATGAAAGAGAGATTTATGAGTTTGAAAATGTTCCTTCCCCTTTCATTTTTTTGGAGAAGAGTTTGAAAAGGATTGGTATTAGTTCTTCTTTGAATATTTGGTACAATCCACCAGTGAAGCTGCCTGGTCCTGGACTTTTGTTTGTTGACAGTTTTTGATTACTGACTTGGTCTCCTTACTAGTAATAATTCTTTTCAGATTTTCTATTCCTTCATGATTCGTTTTTGGGAAGTTTTATGTTTCTAGATTTTTAAAATTTACATGAACTTATATTTATCAGTCATTTATTTTATAGCTTCTAGGGACTGTACCTTGCTTAGATTTTATCCTTACTGTTCCACTTTTTACTGTTTCCATTTTCTTCTTGTACCCTATAGCAAACTTATACTTCTATCTCTTGTTTTTGGTTTGGGCTCCCCCTCTCACTTTTGCACCTGCCTCCAAGGAAAGCATTCAACAATCCACTTACTGGATTATTAAACAAAATTCATTTAGCACTCTTCGAGGCAACATGAGAATAACATAAGAAAAACCTTTTTTCTACCCAGAAAAAAGCTCACTGCATAGTAAGAGAAGGTAAGGAGGAAAAAAATGGAAACACTCTGACCCTGGGCCTTTACTCCAATTCAGAGATGAAAATCCTGAAGAACTTATGTAACTTGTAGAGCTCCATTACATATTTACAGCCTCTACCTCAGCCTTCCTTGCTGGTACTCAGTGATTCATTTATTTGTTCATTCCATAATCATGAATATGTACCATGTAATAAAGGAAACACTGATACCTTGGAAAGAAAAAGTAAAATGAATAGGATGGTAATTTGCAACAACTAACTGAATGGTGGTTGAGGCAAAGGAACAGATGGAAATGTTACAATGTGGTAAATGTTCTGATAGATCTAAGAATAGCCCTCTACAGAGCAAGTACATGGGGTACCTAACATGGATTGAGAGAAAATGAAGAGAAGAAATACCATGGTCAGCTCTTATCCCATTCTTTATAGAGCTGTTCCAATCTTGAACTGCTTGTTCGAATTTCTCTTGAGGATGCTCAAAATGAAAGCAAAAGATGGAAGTTTAAGTCAACTAAATTGTATAGCCCTACTTTTACTGAGGTATAATTTATACACATTGATGTTAAGTATAAAATGTGGTAAATTCTGGGATCCCTGGGTGGCGCAGCGGTTTGGCACCTGCCTTTGTCCCAGGGCGCGATCCTGGAGACCCAGGATCGAATCCCACATCGGGCTCCCGGTGCATGGAGCCTGCTTCTCCCTCTGCCTGTGTCTCTGCCAATCTCTCTCTCTCTCTCTCTCTCTCTCTGTGACTATCATAAATAAATAAATAATAAAAAAATAAAAATAAAAAAAATGTGGTAAATTCTGACACATGTGCATACCACCTCAATTAAGATACAGACCATTTGCACCATCACAGTAACTTAAATACCCATATTACTATTTCCAGTCAAGATGACCCCATGCACTGACAGAGAAAACTAGGATTCTCATTTCTAACACCATATTTTTGCTTTGTCCCAGAACTTTATAAAACAAAATCTCACAGTATGCGCTTGCTTGTGCTTGGCTTCTTTTTGGCTCAAGAAACTGTTTTTTGATAGTCATTCATAGTATTGCATGTATCAGTGTTCCTTTTAAGAACCAAGTTGTTTCCATTGAATAAATATATGACAGTATGTTTACAGACCTTTGCATTGTTTCTGGTTTCTGGTCATTGTAAATAAAATGGCCGTTAACATTCATGTGGATGTCTTAATGTGGACATATGTTTTCATTTTATTTTCTTTTTTTATTTCTGTGAGTACCTTCCACCTGCTTTTGACAAATACATAATGTAGTAGAAGTCAGAAGGTGGGAATGAAAATGCTGTGGTATCAGTGGGTCAAAAAATCTCAATCTGATACTCAAGTGGCCTAAATAATAACCTCCACTGCTTCTCACTTCAATTAAAATACAGCATTTAACAAATATCAACTCCATCAACTTACTGAATCCACATGTATAATCTATCTTTAAAGCTCCTTTCCCTTCTTTCCTCCCATTTTTTGAGGAAGAGGGTTCTACCTCCCTTTCCAAGCCAAACCCCTCCTTATCTTTTTAGTCTTCCATCTCCCCCCCCCCCAAGAGCTTCATTGTACTCTTGCCCTCAAGTCTTTTTCATACTTAAAAAAATGAAATTTCATAGACAACAGTATGGCATTCAGACTCCAGCAAGTGAGAAGATATTGCACTAACAATCTTACAATTAAATATATGAATTGACAAATGTGAATGCAAAGTCAAGGGAACAAGGAAAGACGAAAATGAAAGATCCTGGTTGCAAGCTTGGGAGGCTTCTCTCTGAGCACTTGGATAGAAATCATTGAACTACATATAAGGGAGAATTACAGTGAAGAAAGGCCCTGGAACAGATAGGACAGAATCAGAATCAAAGTACAAGTGATATGATTTAGGCAGGAAGTGAAGCAAAACCCTTTTTCTGAGATGGAAAGAAAAAGTGTGACTAGAGAGTGAAAGTATTTTCAAAGTGTGGAAACTGGTATGTTTATGTGTCAATTTTTCCTATGAATTGGGAAGCATAACAATTTTTTGAGTCAGCTGTCAGTGACATTTGGAATTTGAAGAAAGATGTGAGGAATTGGAAGTGCTTGTACAAGAAGAGAAGCAGGAGAGGCTACTGATATAGGAGCAGTGCAGAGTTTGTTGAGGGCCTTGGCTGGGTGAGGTTGGGAAGCATACGATCTGGGCTGTGGGCATCCTTCCAACCCCTCATCACTCCCCCTCATTATCCCCCCATTCCCCTGCCACCCTGCCAAACCTCCCATTATTCCCCCATCACCCCCCACTCCATCAACTCCCCATCACCCCCCCACACACACATACACACCCCTCAGTTCAGAGGCAGCAGGAGGTTTTCAAGGTGTATATGGCGCAAGGACAAGCCCTGGAAGTCATTCATTGGTTGAGGAGGGCTGAGGGAAACTGCTGAAAGAGTAATGGGAGATTCAAAAGTCTTAAAGTGATAATAAAGTTTGGAAAATTCTTTTGTTCTTCCTGGCTCATAGCAAACACTCAAATATGTGACGTATGGGCAAATAGTCAACCCTTACTGTATACGGTGGCAAAGAATGCAGTGTTCTTTAGAAAAGACCAAGTTTCTGTTAAAGCCAGGAATCTATAAGAATTTTCGATAAAGAGACTGAACTTGCAAGCAAGATTCAGTAACTGAAATAAAACTAGTTTGTCTCCTCTTGAATGATAGAAAGTTACCTAGACCAGCACTTCCTAAATTTTAATGTATATATGAATCAGACTGTTAAAATCATGTTTTGAAATGCAGATTCTGAATCAGTAAATCTAGTTTGTACCTGAGATTCTGTATTTCTAACAATTTCCTACAAAGAACCTGTGTTGCTTACAGCAAGCGCTTGAATAGCAATAGCTTGGACCACTTGAGAAGTGTGAATCAATGCTGAGTGACTTAATGGGGCTTTTGTGTTTGAGAATCTAGGAAGAGAAAGTGCCAGATTTCAGAGGAAGAGCAAAAGGAACATAGCAGGTCCTTTGTGTCTCTGTGGTGCAGGAGTCTACACCGAGCTGAATTCCAAGATTGTTCAATAGCTTTGGAGATTACAGTTCCAATAGGAGGTGCCATCTGCAAATATATCAGTAGCTATTGGGTTGAGAACAACTGGCAGCATCAACCAGTACTCCAGGGGTGAAGTAACATATATCAGTAGACCAAGAAATGGGAAGTGGACATCTCAGTCACCTTTAAAATGGAGTAGGCATGTTGGAAAGCTTACTGAAAATGGCAGGGAGCAGAGACAGTAAAGGAGCACAGACTCTAAGGAAGGATTGGGTCAGAGTATAGCACAAAACTGAAGAGTTCAGTCAATGTGATGGGCTGAAACTGTGTCCCCCTGAGTTCCTATGTTGGAATCCTAATCCCCAGTACCTCAAATGTGACCTGAGGCATTTAAAAAGGGATAATTAAAATTAAGTTGGGTCATTAAGGTAGGCCTTAATCCAATATAATTGGTGTCCTTATGACAAGTAGAAATGAGGACACAGACATACACAGATGAAAACCATGTGGAGACAGGTGGAAAGTGGCCATTTATAATCCAAAGAGGAGCCTCAACTGAAAACAGCCCTACTGATGCTTTGATGTCAGACATCTGGCCTCTAGAACTGTGAGATAATACATTTCTATTGTCACTGGCAGCTAATCTGTGAAACCTTATTATGGAAGCTCAAGTGTGATTAGAAGGTATTTGGGTAAGGCCTAGAATAATGGTGTAAGAGGCTTCATGTGTCTTTCTGGTCTGAGGGATCTGAAGGGGATGTAGCCCTGAAGCAGTTACCCATTGGTGCTGTGATAAATCTCTGATGATGTGTTTGTTGAAGAGCCAAAGCATTGAGACTCCTCTAATTCATGCTGGCAGCAAAATACAAACATTTATGTTGCTGTAAATGTTTAAGGTGAAAAAATTAACAACATATGCTTTTGTGTTTCTAACCCAACATACAAGGAGAAAGTCCCAAATGGATTAAGAAACCTGTTTCATAATGATCTCTCTATGGCAAGTTCAACACCTAGGAAAGAACAATTGCTGATAATCTGTATTATGCCAAGAATATAACTGCATTTTAGAATATTTTATTCTGTCCTCCTTCCCAGGAGAGGAGGCCAAAAGGCAGAAATTAAATTGAAACCCACAGATCTGGATGCCTGGGTGGCTCAGTGGTTGAGTGCCTGCCTTTAGTTCAGGTCGTGATCCTGGGGTCCTGGGATTGGGTCCTGCATCGGGCTCCCCGCAGGGAGCCTGCTTCTCCCTCTGCCTGTGTCTCTCATGAATAAATGCATCCACACATTGGTTAACATTTGTGTTTGTGGTTGTGCAACTTTTAAGTCAATGTCTTTCTTCAGCCAATGCTCCAAACTCCTGCTGATTCTATCAATGGATCTTATCTGGGAATCTGTGCATCTAAGATGCCATGACAGGGAAAATGTGCAGACTGGCTCCTGAGGAAAAGTGAGAAGCTCCACCAGGTCTTGATCCCCTTAGCTGAAATGTTGCTACCACCTCTCTTTCCACATGGGTTTCCCCTCTCTTGATCTGGCCCCTAGGCCTGCAAAATCTTTATAATGAGACAGTTTTCATAAATTATATGTAAGCAACAAATAGATTGTTTTGACCTCTAAGCAAAACTGTATGTGTTTTATTTTAACTAAAACTGAATACATAACTCTGGTGATATAAAAGTAAGGTTTGTTTTGTCTCAAGCAGAGAAAAGCCTGTAAAAGAATATGCTCCCTGGGAGAGCTAATCATTTTGAGTTAGTCTAAGAAACATAAAAACATTTTTTCTCCTAGTTCTTGGATTGCAACATTTAACATAAAGCACCAGTTAACTGGCACAAAAGGGCAGAACCCATCATTCAAGAATAGCTCAGATAGGTTTGTGGATCCAAAGGCAGAATGTTGCATGTGCCACTTTTTAGTGCCAGGGCAGGGGCCAGGCTCATGGAATGCCTGATTGCAAAGTGGAATAGCCTCAGCAGGGAAATAGCAGCATCTGGCTTGTTTGCTCAAGGAGGATCTGGGAGAGGTGAAAGAGATCTAGAAAGTTTTTGAGATTTGGGGTGCTGAGCATGGGAGCCAGATGAGAATTAAGAATTATGTTGCTTACTGGGGTTCTATCCAACGTGACATAAGGTAACTGTAGGTGAGGGTAACCAGTTACAGGCAGTAGTGATGGTGCTGGTGGTGGTGGTGGGAAAGGGGGTTCCTTGCATTGATCATACCCATAGAATAGACCATTAATTGCACCAATGCTGGGAACTGTGGGTGCAGCCAGACTGGAGGGCAGCACCCACAGACCAAGACTGAGGACAAGATATCTCAATGAAGACCAATGAAAGCCTGAGGGACAGACAAGGACAAGAAGCCTGTGAGAGGTTCAAGGCCCCTCCTGCGAAGGCATGATGTCCTGTAACCTCATTGTGCAGTGTTATACTAAGGAACTGGATGTAGGTAATGTCTCTATTTTTACATTTTATAGTAATAATTTCTTAAATCTATTAACAAGGGTCATTTCTGTTTGCTCTGCATGAGTGGGAAGAGGTTCATTTTGGGGGCTGGATCAGAATGTCATCTAAGAAAAGGAAAAAAAGGGAAAGAGACTTAGAAAGAAACTTTACCCAAATGACCGCAAGTCTCCAGGGAAGTGACAGTATAAAGAGGAAGTGATTCAGCTTTATATAATAGACAAGATTTAAGCCACAGTCCCAGTCTCTATCCCTCTTCCTGACCCTTCAACTATAAGTAGAAATAAGGTTCATGAGGAAGTTCAGGTCAGTTTTACAGAAATAAAAAGATGTATACTCTGCTCAACATCATTGTGTTGTGGTGAATTTTAAAAAGCTACACTAGGGATCTGGAAGGGAAGTTTCTTTCCATTTCATAGCTCAGAAGATTTGGCTATTGCCTCCCATCTGCTGGTGAGAAAATCCAGCTCAATAAATGAGCCTCTTCCCACTCATGCAGAGCAAAAGAAATGACCCTTGTCAGTGGATTTAAGAAATTATTACCTTAAAATGGAACAATGGGAATGTTACCTATAACCAGTTCCTTTGTGTTACACTGCATAATTAAAACGTCTCTACCATATTGTATTAGTAAAAGACATAATGGCAGGAGGGGACAGAGTAAGTCAATGTCACTTCTGAGAGTCAGAATATTAATGAGACCTTTCTGCCTGATAATGTAACTAAACCTTCTTAAATCCTACTTTCAGTAAAATTCCAAGGAGTGAGAGCTACTAAGAATGTCCTTCTCAAATAACTTCACTTGCATCAGGGCATTAACTTGAGGAATGGCAATGATGGTTTGCTCCAAGATAAAAGACTCTAAGATGGTTTGCTCCAAGATAAAACAGTTTCTAAAAAGGTCTGAGCTGTCAAATATCACACTCCCAACATCAACCCTTTTCTCCTTCTTTTCTCAGTGAAATTCTCTTTTCCTTCACAATCTTTCATGTTCTACATTTAACTAATTTGAAGTCTTAAAATGCAAAGTCTAGACAGTACTATAGCACCTAACATAGAAAATCAAAATTATTTCCTTCTGTGCATGCTCTATGTTTAAATCCACCCTTCAATATACAAAACTTGAGTCTATCCATCAATCAGATATCAGATTGCATTGTCTAGATAGTATCATATGTATTTATGAGATTAGCATTTCATGCAATGCTACCTAAAGATCAAATTTTAAACATTAACAGGTCACACAGAACTTATCAATTTTAAATCCACTGGACAAATGCACTCTTTATTACTTATATATATGTATGTACAAAATTAAACTTTTGCAATCTTCTTCTAGTCATTTTGGCTGTGACCTAAATCTTGTTATAAGACAAAGACAGCAAAAATTCCTGGGCAACTATGTAAGTACACAGTAATTTCCTACACAGGAAAACGGTTCAACTCATTAGTATATTCATTAATATTCTTTAAATATATATTATATTCCAGGAAGCACCATGATACTAAGATTCCTATAGTCGTATGAAGGAAATACATACATACATACATACATTATGAAAGTTTCCATGTGAGTGGCAGAAATAACTATGAAAATCTTGGGAAAAACAAATTCTTCCTGCTTCTGGTGATGAGAAAAGGCATTTCAGCTGGGCTTGAAGGGTGAATAGGTTTTCACCAGACTGAGATGAGAACAGCACATGGAAAAAAAGCAGGTTCTACAGCTTGCACTAAAGGCAAAAATTTTAATGGAAATGCCACATAGTTCAATTTAGATGGGATAGAGTATGAGATAAAACTTAAAAAGTTGACAGATTTTAGAAGATCCCTTCATTTATCTGTATGTTTTTTTTTTTAAAGATTTTATTTATTTATTCATGAGAGACACAGAGAGGCAGAGGGAGAAGCAGGTTCCCCATAGGGAGCCTGATATGGAATTTGATCCCAGGACCCTGAGGTTATGACCTGAGCCAAAGGCAGACACTTAAGCACTGAGCCACCCAGGTGCCCACATCTGTATGTTTTCTTTTAAATTTTATTTTTAATAAATCTCTACACCCATTGTGGGCTCAAACTTAAAACCTCAAGATCAAAAGTCATATGCTCTACCCACTAAGCCAGCCCTCTCTTATATGTTTCTAATCACAGAACAGTGAGTTGAAAATTTCTCCGATGTTCTTAATTCATGATTAAGATACCTCTAAATACAAAGATCCACAGTTTTAAAAGCTTTGTATTTTTCATCTCTAGGCTCTTGCAGAAAGTGCAAGCAATCTTTTGGAAATGGAGGGAAAGCCATGATACACTCATGAATAAATGCATCCACACATTGATCTGGCCCCTAGGCCTGGAAAATCTTTATACACTTGTATCCACCCAAATGGATTTCAATGATACACTTTCATCTTACCTGAAATGTTAAATTTCATTATGTTCATTTGTCCCATACTTTCTAGGCTCACTGTTCTGCTATAGCTTAGAAGACAAAATAAACTGCAAGAATCATTCAATACAACTTCTCATTCTGAATTAAGATTTTCACCACTTGGTTGCTAAAGAGATAAAATGTATTCAATTTGCCTAATATTGATTCATACAATTAAAAAATCTAAGAATAACACGTCAATCCATTGACATTTATAGCCTGATTTCACAGAGATACTTAGAACCAAAGCACGTGCTTTGAGCTAAATCTGCTTCCCAGAAGGTTACATCCTTGTAAATTGTTGATTAAATGATTGATCTTATACTGATTGAAAGTACTGAACTAATGTCAACATCCATTCTTTTCATGTTAGTTTCCTCAAAATTTTGGTCAATTACTATCAATTGAATTTATTTAAATTAATTTAATTAAAGAAATGACATTAAAAATTGGGATAATTTCATTTAGATATTTCATCTCTTTAAGAACAATTCTTTTTCTTTCATTCCAGTGATTAACACTAAGATAATATCTGTTCCAAAAATTGAGTCAGATCAGAATAAGACATTTGATTATTTTCTCCATTTTAGTTGTCTCTTCAAGTTGAAAAATAACCAAGTTCTGACTTGTACTATAGTTAGAAAACTCCCATATAGATAGAATCACAGAATTTTAAGACCATTATGTAATTTAGTCAAGCTGTTTGCCCGATCCATAAGTGGGTCTGAATTTATTATTTCATTCATAAGATTACCCGAAAAGTACTCCACTAAAAATAATTAACCAGGAATCAGACAGAACAAGCTCGGAAGACTACATACATGTAGGGTATGAGGCAGGATGGGATAACTGGGCACACGGGGAATGATAAGGAGTTGGTGCCTATGTCCTACCAAACCAGGCTAAAATTACTCAGTAAAAATGTTATGTGAAAATTCGTAACATGAAAATAAATAAAGATAAGGAAATTAAGTCTAGAAAGATTAAGTGACTTTCTACTGCACTCCAATTTAGGGAGAGAACACAGACTAGAAGAATCTCTCTCCTGCTACGCAGCATTTTTCTGAGTCTTTATGTTCTCAGTGGGTTTTTATGGACAACATACTGTTGGGACTAATTTTTTAAGTCCAATCTGACAATCTCTGTACTTACCTGAATTTTCATACTATTGATAATGTTTAAAATGATTATTTATATATTTGGATTAAAATTTACCATCTTTGTACCTACCTATTTTCTACTCATTGCACTTATTCTGTTTCTTTTTCCCCTCTTTTACTGCCTTTTCTTCTTTTACTTGCACATTTTATATGATTGTATTTTATCTCCTCTCTTGGTGTTTATAATTGATGCTTATTTTTAATTTTTAGTGGTTACTCTACAATAGAGTATATACATTTTTAAAGAACCTAATCCACTTTTTTTGAAAGGACAAACTAAGTTTTATTTACATCTTTTCTATAATTGTATCATAACTGTGAGAAATAAATTTTGGAGATGATGAAGAAAGATAATACTCAAGATCTTGGTGCTGACGTAACATGGTGCAGAGTGAAGAGCATGCACTCTGGGCCAGTCTTCCTGGCTCAAATCCACACTGTGTATCTTTCTCTGCTTAGATTTCTCCTGTGTCAAAATGATATTGCAATAGTACCTACTTCTTTGAGTTGTAATGAATAATGAGTAAATTTTTGTAAAGCTCTTAGTGTGTGGCATAGTGTCAACACTATTCATAGTTATACTACTTCTAACAACACAAACTTCATTAGTGTTTGGGCATATTTCTTGCAAGTCCTTATTTTTTTAATTTTCATAATTTTATTGAGATATAACTTGCATACCATAAAATTCACCATTATGAAGTTTACACTTTAAGTAGTTTTTAGTCAGAGTTGGACAACCATTCCCACAATTTTACATTTAGATCACACCAAATAGAAATCCCATCCCCATTATCAGTCAGTCTAAATCTATACCCAACCCACATCCTCAGCCCTAGAAAATGATTAACTGCCCCTCTGTCTCTGCAGATTTGCTTATTTTGGAGCTTTCATGTAAATGAAATTCTCTAGATCCACTTTCAATAACACTATACCACTTCATTAGAAATGCAGGTACCTTATAACAGAGAATTCCTAATTTGTTCTGTCTCTTGTGACATTGCTGTCATTTAATTCATTTATCCATATGCTATAGTTACCCAATGTATTATTACTATTATTGCTTTTAAAAAGTCATATTTTATCAGAAAGGGAGACACAACATGGAAGACTCCTAACTCTGGGAAACGAACTAGGGGTGGTGGAAAGGGAGGAGGGCGGGGGGTGGGGGTGACTGGGTAGTGGGCACTGAGGGGGGCACTTGACAGGATGAGCACTGGGTGTTACTCTGTATGATGGCAAATTGAACACCAATAAAAAATAAATTTATAAAAAAGTCATATTTTAGATGAATTAATAAGAAAAATAAACAATTTTATTTTAATCTTCATTAATGTCTTTCCTGATGCTCCTGCTTTCTTTGTGTACATGCAAGTTTCTGACATAAGACATTTTACTTCTGCCTGGGGAATTACTTCTAACATTTCTTCAAAGGTAAGTCTGCTGCTGGTGACTTCTTTCAATTTTCACATGTCTGAAAAATATTTATTCCTCTATTATTGAAGCATAAGTTAGCTAGACACAGAATTCTAGGATGCAGATTTTTCTTTTACTACTTCAGATTCCATTCCATTCTCTTCTTGACTGCATAGTTTCTAATGAGAAGTCTGCAGTAATTCTCATGCATTTTCCTATAGATACATTGGTTTTTAGCCCCCTCTTTCTTCCCTCAAGATTTTGTCTTTGGTTTACTGCAGTTTGAATATGCTATATCTAGATTTTATTTTATTTTGTTTTGCTTAAAAAAAATCCTACTCCTCCTTTTATGTTATCTATTTTTTCCATATTAGTTGTAGTTATGTTAAATTCCTTATCTGATAATTCCAGTATTGTTGCTATATCTTATTCTGCTTTTCATGATTACTTTGTGTTTTTAGACAAGTGTTTTTTTCTTCTCTTTTAGCATTACTTGTAATTTTTTGATGAAAGCCATACATGTTTTATCAGGTAATCAGGATTGAAGTAAACAGGGCTTTACCATGATGATTTCTATGAATATGGCTAAGCTCAGCTATATTTCATACTTGTTGCAGCTGTAGGACCAGAGGTTTCAAATTCCCCCTAGTGTCCATTTTTGTTTGTTTATTTTTGTTTTTGACTTCCTTCTTCATTTGAGTGTTACTCTTGATACTATTCTTCAGTAATGTCTGTGCCTTGCAGATCTGGCACATCTTCTAATGGTAATATACTGCTATAATGGAATATTATGGGTGTGGTGGTAGGGTATAGCAGATGGGGGCATTCTATAATCTTTCAGTTGTTGGGCATTCAGTGGGACTGGTACTTGAGGCTATGGTCTTTACATGTTTTTCTGTCCCTCCCTCCCCAAGGGGGTCCCTGTTCCCTTCCTTAGCTGCAGTGTTTCCAATATATTTCCTTGAAGTCCTGCCCCTTGGTGACTATGGTTTTTGTTTTTCTTTTCCCCCCTCAAGTTAGATAGTGTTTACAGTGGGGCAGAATCATCTTCCCCTAGTGAGAATAAGCTTCCAGAACTTCCCTCTGGATAATTCCTTCTTCCTGGAGACAAGAACTTTGGGCAAAAGAGTTTGAGACAGCCATTGCCAGTGTCATGTGGAAAATCTTTCTTAGAACCTAACCCTAGGACCTGGTCCAATTTCTGAAGGGAAAACCCAGAATGTGTGAGGGTCCTACTTGGACCCAAGGAGCTTCTTGCTTTCATGCTAGTCTGCCTCAGCCTCCAGCAATTTATTGCAGTTACTATTTAAATGTTCCTGCCAGCTTGTGATGTCTAGCGTCTTCTGCTCCTTATAAGTAAGTCTGTGTCCCTACCACCACCCCCATGCAGTGTTTCCCTGGATGAATCTATATCTGCAGGTTTCAGGGTAGCAGACCAACTTATAACCTTAGTTCTCTGATGAGTCTAAGAAAGATCATTGATTTTCAGTTTCCTCAGGTTTTTCTGTTGTAAGGACAAGACTGATGAATTCCAAGCTTTTTACATATTGGAGATGAAAGTGGAAATCACATTTCTTCTTATCTGTGAGAATCTTAGCAAGTTTCTAAATCTCTTTTTGCATCATTTTTTTTTCATCTGAAAGCATGGGTGCAGAGTGACTTAAGTCATGAAGCTGCTATGAAGGGATAAGCTCTAGAAAACATTAACCACAAAGCATGGCATGAAGTAGTGGCTCAATCAGTGCTATCTCCATCCCCCATAATGCCATGTAACCAGTTTGACTGAATGAAAGGAATGAACTATTGATTTGTTCCCTTGATTTAGAGTTATATAAAGATGACATATTTTTATAACCAAGTGTATTTTATTTTATGATAGTGTATTAATTGTCTCACAAGCTGTATCTAAACAAAACAGAATAATCCAATGAATTGTTCATTCCAGTGATGCTGTCTGTCTAGTCAATAAAATATGTCTTCTTCTAGAGCTACCATAGAAATTATCACAAACCTGGCAGCTTAAATAAAAAGGAATTTATTCTTTCAGAGTTCTGGAGGCCAGAAGTCCAAAATCAAGGTGTTGACAGGACCATCCTCTCCCTGAAGGTGCTCGGGGAAAATCCTTCCCTGCTTCTTTCAGCTTGTGACAGTGCCAGGCATTCCTGTGGCTGCCTAATTCTAGTCTCTGTCTCTATCTCCACCTGGTCTTCTACTTTCTTGTCTCTTACAAGGGCACACTTCTCATTAAATTTATGGCCCACCCAGTTAATCTAGGATGATCTCATCTCAAGATTCTTAACTTCATTACATCTAGAAAGACCCTTTTTCCAAATAAGTTCATATTCACAGGTTCTGGGGCTCAGGTATGGTCATATTTGGGGAAAGCAACCATTTGACCCAATAAAATGCATTAGCTAAATTAGCTGTTGCACTGGGCAAACCTATCAGTTTGGTGAAAGAATTAAAGTTCCAAGTAGAGTCCTAGATTGCCCTAGAACAGAGAAGGATGTTTTTATTCCTTTTTCAATCCAATGGATTCTGTGACATGATTATCAGGCCAGATCCTCAAAGGAACATGATCAATTGTATCAATTTACTGTTTTTTCTCCCAGAGTGGGTCACAATATTTTATCTCCAGAAGCAATTTTAGATGATTCCTTTGAATACAGAGGAAGCAAATAATATGGCTCTTATGCTGTAAATGGAAAATTAAGACGGAAGGGTAATCCAGTTAATGTTTACAGTTTAATTAGAAATGCTGACAGAAAGACTTGCCATGTTGGTAGAGCTCCCTATTAGTGCTGTCAACATAGCTGTACCGCCTCATCTTCTTATTTTCTTTCTCGAATTTTAATCTGGGCTCCAGAACCAAAGAAGTTCTATTTTGCATGCATCAGTAACAATGAGCAATTTACACTTAGCTATCTTCGTCTGTAAAACCACAGCAGCTGCTTGGGAGTCCTCATTCTACTGTGATAAGCAGGTTTGCTGTTTTCTTCCTCACTGGTTCAGTACTCATGCCAGGGGTGGGGTGGAGGGCTGAGTAAACAGGAGAGCAAGGAGACAACAGCATTCCATTTCTAAATAAAAAAGGTTGTTTCAAAATTCAGCCACTTAATTTCCAAGATGTGTAATTCTTTTTAAAAATCTTTAGATATTCTCTTGGATGTAATGCTTTGGCTTCCTTTCTGAGAATATATATAGCATCTGGACAGCAGCACACCTCTGATTGGTGCAGAGCAACGCCGAATTGTGCAGCTTACTGGAAGGATGGATGAACAAGAGTATCCAATTTCAGAGTAAGAACTAGGTATTAGCTGAATCAGTGGCATGTGGACACCTTTAGATTCTCTCTCCATAATTTACCAACCTATATAGGAAAAGAAAAGGAAGTGGAGGGTACACTATTAACTAGGACCTAGTGTTTTTCTCTTTACTATTAAAAATGTAGGAGGAAACATTCCTATTGGCTATGATAATATCAAAGTTTTATACCTTATGAAAACCTATTTGTTTCCATCAATCATTAATCACTTGGTATCCCATCACCATAGCCCTACTTTACTTTTCAATATACAAGTATGTGCTCTGTTCAACCTGAGAAAAATGGTGGGAAAGGATGGCTTGAGGTGGGGGTAAGAACAGTGACAAGGAAGGTGGCCATTTGCCTTGTGGGTTCTAGCTGACAACTGCATGCTCCACTGTACTGTTTAAGGAAGCCATTTCAGGTGCAGTGCAGGGACCTATGGCAACATTAGTTGCCCGTTCTTGAGAACTGATTATACATAAATATTTTAATATTCAAGAGTTTGCTAATCTTCACAACAGCCCAGTCAGGTAAATACTTTCAATCTCATAAAGGCTTAAAAGGTCAAGTAACTTGCCAATGGCCTCACTAAGCCAGAACTTGTGGGCCGACCTGTTTGACTCTAAACCCCATCCTCTAAACCACAGATGTAATACCGATTATGAATAATTGGTTATACTTTTTTTTTAACCACCTGTGACATTGTTTTTAGTATTTTACATGGTTTTATCCATTTAATAAGTATAACAACTACAGGATATAGGTACTGACCAAGATAGGTACTAACCAAGATGGCCATGACATTTTCTTCAGCTTGACTAAAGTTAGACAGGCTTCTTCCTGACTCTTAGCTTCTGACCTCTCTTTTTTTTAGAGCATTTAATTTTGATAACCTGTAATTCTAAATCCTTTCTCTAACTTTTGGTGGTAAAAATCTTTTTAACACCTCTTGTCTGTTTTATAAGTTAGGACTACCTTTCTCAAGGAACTGAGAGCCATCCCTGTAAAGTGTAATTATCAAGAGAGATAGCACCCCCTAAGTCCCCGTCTCTGTGAGAGGACAGGAACCTAACCTTGGTGGAGTCTTGCTCCAAGTTGTACAACTATCTCCTGTCAGAAAAATACAAGAAAGATGACTTTCTCTTTGAGTTAGGCCAATTGGCAAACCCAGATGACCTATGAGCTGCTCACCCAGGTCTTAAAAACTCTCCCACATTTGTTTCAGTGGAGTTGAGTTCAGATTGCTTTCTGGTTTCTCTCCCTATTGCAATAGCCTGAATACAGTTTCCCTTGCCTGTTTAAATTTTTTCAGTGCAATTTTTGCTGTGATAATGTTTTTGATCCCCATTTTAAAGATAAGAACCCTGAAGCACAAAGATGATATAATTCTTCCAAGATCACATGATGGGTAAAGTCAGGGCTAGAACTCAGGCGGTCTAGTTTTAGAGTCATGCATGAATCGTTATACTCAAAGGGAAACGGAATATTCACAGTGTTATGGTGAAATATATGCCATCGTATAATAGGTACTTGAAAGCTGAAAGCCATTCTTATGAAGAGCAAGAAGGGAAAAAATGATTCAAATAAAGATCTGGCTCAGATCAGGAGGTTCCTCTTGGTAACCTGGAAGCCTTGGGTGATCATAGTAGCAGTTCCTGATGTTTGTGTTTGTCTGTCCTTGTGACTGAGTGGGAGTAGAAGAGCCCTTGTTACCTCCACTGGCTTTTCCACTCTCTTGACCATCTGATAGGAAGCACAAACACCATTGAGGGATGATGAACTAGTATGTATGACATTTCTGAGTGGTATCTCACTATATTACTTACTAAGGTCAAGAAAGAAATGGGAATGGCCCATTTTAAAGACAATCAAATCTAATCTAAATGTCATTTGATAGGTTTAAGGATGCCAAATGGAAGACTAAATTATGGAATGCAAAGTCAAGTTCAGTCAAGAAACTAGCATATGAACACAGAGAACAAAGGAAATTGTGGAGAGACATGTTTATTTATGTTTAAAAGACCTTGTAGTTCATTGATTTGAAATGCTTATGTATTAATTTCAATTGAGGATAGCTTAGGCAAGCTTTGTATTGTGCCCATATTAGAAAAGCAAATGTGACACTCCCATCCCTTTATCAAGAACTAGAATAAGTCAAAGCAACCACTGATTGCAAATTAAAATGCTAATTTCTACCCATTTTAATTTTTGATATATTCCTACTGAGAGCTACTGATTTTAGAAACTTTCAAGTGCCTCAGTAGCTTTCATTCTATTGAGTCCCCAGGAGTTTGCCTCAAGGGTAAATTGGTTTCAGGCTCTATTATGAGGAAGTCTAAAATACTCTCAGGAAGAGTGAATGCCATCTTGGTGGAGAAAACACATTTCAACTTATGAAAGGCAAAGTATTTTACATCATGGAATGTACTTTCAAATGCACAAAAGATTTGAGGAGACTAGCTTTTAAGGAAAGTAAAAATACACAATAGTTGAAGATGATAGGCCAGTGGTAAGTATGTAGTAGTTACAACTGTTTAGTGCAATCCAAGCTTTATTGAATGTTTACTAAGTGCTTATGATTGGCTGAAAGGCCTGATATGTGTAGGGATTTTAATTCTCATAACAATCCTTTAGATGCTATCACTATTTCCTGTTACAACAAAGGAAAGTAAAATAGAGAAGTTCAGTCATTTGCCCAAGGTCACACAGCTAAACAACTGAGATCTGAACCCACAGGCTGATACTAGGTTCATGTTCTTTTGACCACTGACGTGCCTAGGGGTATTGGGATTATGGCCTGGAGCATTTCATGCTATGTATTGCTGAATATCATTAAGAACAAATTTGTGGGAGGGAGGATTGTCCTTTGCTTTTATCTGTGCCTAGAAAGCCAGAGAGGTGAAGCATGGGAAATTAGAAAAGCTTTTCCTTGAGTGGATGATATATGATAGTTCATGGTAAGAACATAACTATCACAAGGATCATTTCCAATGATGCTTCAGTTACCTAGTGGAGCTGCTGGAGGGGAATACAGAATGTAAACAGATGTCTACTAGATAATGAACAAAGTCAATACTATAAATATAATTGAAGTACACTAACCTCCTGGATGCAAGGGCAGGCTGGTGTTAAAACTGAATCACAATAGGATGACAAATCCCTCAGGTGAAATACAGCCTAAATTTCTCAGGCTGTTTACTCAGCACATAGAATGAATTGCATATGGTGATATAGGAATGCATTCTTAAAGTAACAGCACAGAGTGGATATAAGTAAGTTATCTCTTTAATGTATTTTTTAACTTCTTATAGCACTCAGCAATTCATAAATAATTAACCAAACAATTATTTGTTTAGTGTCTATTTCTCTCATTTGAAATTAAGCTCTGGATGGACAGTAACCATGGACAGTAATCAGGCAAAGTCATGCTCTGACAGTGCTTACATATATTATAGTGAGGTAGACAGATAATGGTAATCTTGTATAAAAATTATTATGAAATTATTTCAGATATTAAATACTGTGAAGAAAATCAAAAGGATACTCTGAGAGGAATCACAAGGTAAGGGAGGTATGATAATAATATTCCCTTTAGCCAAGAAATCACTTTATTGAATTTAAAGTGTCTACATTAAGTTGTTTGATAGGAAAGAGTTTGGAATGCATACCCAGTTTATAGAAACAAATAAAATTACAGTGTGTGCATAGACAAAGCTTAAATGTTGTAATATTATACTTGTTATATAGTTGAAGATTATGCATAATAAGAGAATGAAAAAGAAGAGCATAGTACACAGCTCTGTGCCCCTGAGCTCACATCAATATTAGATTTTGAGCCAGGAATGGAGACTGCAGATGACATATAGGGGAGGCAGGAGGGCATTGCAATTCAAAGGCCAACCAAAAAAAGTGCTTCTGCCAAGAGATATGCTTATGAGCCAGGCAAGATGAAGGCAAAGAAGGTGGATACATGTGAGAACCCAGACAGGTACAGTGAGCTTTTTTTTTTCTTTTTAAAAGATCATATTTAGTTAGTTAGTTGAGAGATAGAAAGGGCATGTGCATGGAAGTGAGCATGAGCAGGATGAAGGGTGGAGGGAGACGGAGAGAGGAATCTTAAGCAGACTTCAAGCTGAGTGTGGAGCCCAAATCAAGAGTCCCATGCTTAGCCAACTGAGCCACCCAGGTGCCCCTAGGCATGGTGAGTTTTGTTGAGGGTACAGATAACTTTGGATAGATAGAAAAGCAGAGGACAAGAGACACAAAACGGACAACGAAGTCAACAACAATATTCTTGTCTTTGTGGGGCTTATAATCTGGGAAGCAAGATAGGACATATCCATGAGACAAACTTTAAAACAAACATGGCAATTATAGCCAAATGCCATCAATGATCCAGAAAGCCAGAGAGAAGGATGAGCCTGGGTGGCCAGGGAGAGCTTCCGAGGATACAAGCCTTGATCCTTCTTTTCAAGAAATTAGTAATTAGATGATAAAAGAAGGGAGTAAGGATATTCTACACAAGGTGTTTGATCAATGTGAAAAATGGGAAAAAAATCATTTGATCTTTTGGATTGCAACAGAGATTTTTTTTCTCTCAGGATAATGGAAGATATGACTGAAGAGGCAGAGATCAATGGGACAACCTTCTTGAGGTGGGTCAGTAGGGTTCTAGGGTAGGGTTTTTGAAGTGGAAAAAAATGCAGAAACTAAAGAAAGATGTTCTATAAGGTGGCACAAATCCAATGGTTTTCTCACTGATACAACACTTGCCATGGGGTGGGGAGGGGAAGAGTAGCAATACAGTATAATGAATAGCATCCAATTTCTTTCAGCTTCAGGTACAGACATCAATATTTATTTTCAGTGCTGTTTTATGAAATTAAGAAAAAAAAACAATGTCATTACATTCACTCATTTTAAACAAAGCCCCCACTCCACAAATATAATTTAAAAAAAAAAAGAATCTAGCTTTTTAATAAAGAAAAAAAAGGCTGACAAGGGTTTTGTGATTATGATTTAAGACAATTTAGGTGGCAAATCAAACATTTTATTTATTTTATTTTATTTTATTTTATTTTATTTTATTTTAATTATTTTTATTGGAGTTCAATTTGCCAACATTTAGCATAGCACCCAGTGCTCATCCCACCAAGTGCCCATCACCCAGTCACCCCATTCTCCCACCCACCTCCCTTTCCACTACCCCTTGTTCATTTCCCAGAGTTAGGCGTCTCTCATGTTTTGTCACCCTCACTGATATTTTCACTCATTTTCTCTCCTTTCCCTTTATTCCCTTTTCACTAATTTTTATATTCCCCAAATGAATGAGACCATATAATGTTTGTCCTTTTCTGATTGACTTATTTCACTCAGCATAATACATTTTAGAAATAAGTTCCCACGCATTTGCTATAGAACCTGTTGTTGCCATTTGAGCAGAATACTCTAAGTGCAAAATAAGAGATTTAATATTTCAAGCTTTCAAGATGAATGTTACATCTGAACATGAATAAATGCCATGATTATTCCATTACCTTGCATCCCTGGGTCTTACTTACCATCAGTTTTCCCAGCATGCTAATCTATTTATAGGTAAATTGAATAATTCTCCCAAAAGGAGATAACATACTTTTACTGACAACTTTTCCCTAAACTCCCTGATTTCACAGCATTGATACACAAATATACTTTACAGAAACAGTTGCTTATGCACACCAGGTCTCATATAAACCACAGCTGCCAGAAAGACTGCATTAGCCTAATCTTATTTCATTTCTCTTTGGTGGTGTTCACCTTTTTAAATATAATTGATTGTGGCAATATGTGAAACGGAGAGGCACAAACAACAGACACCTCCATTATACTGATGATGGTTCTGCAGCTTTCTGCTGAAGGCATTCCCAAATGATGCATGACACATGCTATAGCATCCATGTTTGCCCAAGAGCATTTGATTAAACTATTATGTTGAGCATAAAGATTACTCTTCTAAGCACTGAGGGGGGCATTTGACGGGATGAGCACTGGGTGTTATACTATATGTTGTCAAATTGAACTCCAATAAAACATACAAAAAAAAAAAGATTACTCTTCTTAGTGTGACACTTTCTCACTGATATTGGCACTTTATTTAAATAGTATTTTTCCTCCTGTTATCAAGGCAATGATAATACAGGATGGACTACGAGGCTTCCGAGGGGTTTCTATTTTCTTTTGCATCTTTTGAGACAACAGGTACATCCAATACTGATTAAGAGATGAGGATTTCTACTTTCCCCATGGCACTGCAATAAATTTATTTTAAGTTGGTTTGGTATTGTCACAACTTATATAATTTTTAAAAATGTGCTGGGGCACCTGAATGGCTCAGTTGGTTAAGCATATGACTCTTGATTTTAGCTCAGGTCATTATTTCAGGGTCGTGAGATTGAGCCTTGTGTTGGGCTCTGTGCTGAGCTGCTTAAGATTCTCTCTTGGGACACCTGGGTGGTTCAGTGGTTGAGTGTCTGCTTTTGGCTCAGGTCATAATCCTGGGGTTCTAGGATCAAGGATCTAGGAGAGGGAGTCTGCTTCTCCCTCTGCCTATGTCTCTGCCTCTCTCTGTGTGTCTCTCATGAATAAATAAATAAATAATTTTAAAAAGAAAAAAGATTCTCTCTCCCTCTGCTCCCACCCCTCCATGCACTCTCAAAATAAAATAAAATAAAATAAAATAAAATAAAATAAAATAAAATAAAAATAAAAATGTACACAGACACATGCCCGTCAGTAGATGGCTCCACCTCCCATCCAGCTGTAGAAATCCTAATCTAGAGAGTCCCTGTTCTATCTCTCTTTTCCTCATTGCCCCCATCAACATCAAGTCCTATTGGCTTTGTCAGCACAAGAATCTCAAAACCTGATTCATTCTCACCTTCTCTGTCACGACCCTAGTCTAAACCACCATCATCTCTCCATGGGTCTCTTAATGGTCTCTTGGCTTCCACTCTTCCTTATAAAGCCATTCTCCACAAAGCAGACAAAACAATCTTTAAAAATGCTCCTTTGGAAAATCTTCTCCACATATTACCAAAGATAGAAGCTGACACTCCAAGATTGTGATCAGGGGATGTGGGCCCAATTGGGCCAGCCCAAGTCACACCTCACCCCTTGACTAATAGACAAAGTGAGTGCCCCCAATAACACCTCAAACTAACCATGTTGAATGAATTCTTCTTATAGAGAAAGGGTGTTCTGATATCAAAAGAAAAGGGAAAGAAATGCTCCATAATAAAAAATAATGGATAGGTATTATATGCTCATGATGAAATTCTCACTGGCTCAAAATGAGAAAAACAAATATGACACATTAAATTAAAAAAAAATTTTTTTTGAGAGAGAAAGAGAGTGCATATGGGATGGGGAAGGGACAGAATGAGAGGATCTCAAGCAGGCTCCAGGCTCATTGTGGAGCCTGATGTGGGGCTCAATCTCATGAAACTGAGATTATGACTCGAGCCAAAATCAAGAATTGAATGTTTAACCCACAGAGCTACCCAGGCAGCCCCTGCCTTGAAATTTTTATAAAGCTAAATATTATCAAATTTTAAATATTTCTGTATTTTTACACATCTTTCTAATTTTTTGGTGATAAAATGCCCTTCCTTCTAATAAATTATAGCAATAGCAGTTATAGTTATTTTTTGATGTCTTTACTTTAATAAAACACTAACAATCCCTAAATATATTATTTAATTTCACTTTTTCATAATATCCAAACCTTTGTGAATCATTAATTTAGAGCAAACATTTCCAAAGTGCATTCTAAACTGCAACTGAGGTTGCCTGCCAAAAAAGGATAAGAGAAGTTTATTGGTTTACTGTCAGATATGCTCAGAAGTTCTAGGTTAAAAAAATACTGTAAGAAAAAAAGGTATCCTCCTACAGGACTTCTCAGAAACTTAAAAATGCTAATGTACATATTGTGAATTCCTCCCAAAAAAAGATTCAGTATATAGTATATCCCGCAATTACTTAACAAAGGAATTCTCTCATGAAGAGTCATCTTGAGATACTTCTCCTGGGAACTGCTAGTCTAGAGATACACAAAATACTTCATCAAACATTTGATGTTTGCTGGTAAATATAAAGGCATCATTACATTTTTTTATAAAAAGAAGAAACTAAGAAACACGAGTGAAATTAAGATGTAAATTCTTAGTAACATATCACCCTTGAAAACAACCTTAGTATTTTCAAAATAGTCTTTTCTTAGCTTGGTCTGCACATTTGTAAAAAAAAAATAATAATAATAACTCTCACTCATATGCTTGTATTTTCCCAAATGACTGAAATATGAAGTCTTTGTATAAATCTGAAACAGTATCCTTAGACCATTGCTGAAGTTGTGTTACCGTTGCCAGAGTAACTATCAAGTATCACCAGGCAGGGGAAAGCAGGAAAAAAATCTTTCTTCAGGTATCAAGCATTGAACAAAGCAAGAGGCTTGGAAACTTGTGATGGAAAAGGATGTTAGAATGCTATCATTCCGGTACCTGTAGATTAGAGCTAACAAGGTCAATTTAATGACAAAGAATCATGAGACAGTTACACAGCAACTCTACAAAAGGAAACAAGAAATACTTTTAAAAACACCAGATAACACGCTTCTTGCTGTAAAGCCATGCTGGTTACATAAGAGGACACAAGTAGTTTTATAATTAGCACTAGCTTATGGAAGTCTCATGCTGTGTCATGCATGGAGTGGTAAAAAGGCTTCTGATTTATTCACTCAGAATTTATTGAGGCCATATGGAGAAGTAAGGGAGGCAATATACTAATGTTAAGTAGACTGGACAATGGGCAAAGAATAAAATCCAGTATAATGACAGATGTTGATAAGTATCTGTATCACTGATAGAAAATGAAAGTATGAAGCAATACTCATTTAGGGACACCCATCCTGTTCCCTTTTAATCCTGCAGTTCTTTTTATGCTTAATAGATACTCAGGGTATAATGTTCACTATTTTAAGAGAGAAGGCACTGAACAGGATGGATTATTGGGAGAGGGGAGGTGGTTTTGCTGCACACTTAGGATGCAAGCATGGCTGTAGGTCTCAGGATACAGGGGGAAATCATCCTTTCTTGTTGGGGTAGTGTGTGGTGGCAGGGAAACAGAACAGCAAGGCTAGAACACAGCAGATAGGCATCAGGTCATATGTAGCTCAGTCCTTGATCTGAAGTCAAGTGATGTGATGTAAAGGGAATGTCTAAGTTCACCTCTGAAATTTCCAGGCCATATAGTTCAATAAAATATGGAAGAAGGCAGGGATGCAGAATTTCTCTAGGTATGCATACAATGCATTTATCTTTAGCACTTGAATACAGAGATCAGATAGAGGGATACTAAAACAACAACACTCTAAGATCACTTCAAAGAAGGATCCAAATAATTAATCATTTCTAGGATGATTAGGAAAAATTTCAGAACGGGGGTACAAAATACACTCAAGACAATTTCATACCGTGCCTTCTCAATGGCATCTCTCAGTGACTGAGAGTTCTATGGATATACCGATTGTTTTCCTAAACGTCATAGCCAAAAACAAAAAACAAAAAACAAAAAACAAAAAACAAAAAAACAAAAAGTCATAGCCGAATCAACCTCTTTAATCACCAACACTACCATTACCACCATTATCATCACCATCCTGGTCATCATTATAACTAACATAGATGGAATACTTAATATGTGTTTATCATTATTCTTAACCCTTTACATGAATTAGCTCTTTCAATGTAAACTTTCTTCAAAATTTCAGCTGAAATGCCATTTCTCTTCCTTCAATGAGATTTTCTCTTCCTCTATAAACTCATTTCTTTGATGAAAAAGAATATAACCACACTGTGATACAAATATGTTACTTATTTATCTTCTTAAAGGATATATTGTGATTGGTTCTACCTTTTGTCTCCCTATACCCAACTACTGGTAATCCCACAATAAACTTTTTTTTTTTTTTTTTTTTTTTTGTAAATAGGCAAAGTAAAACTAAACGCCTAAAGATGTAACATTTTTAAGATTCATTGTCATTTGAAATACAAATATGCCTTTGGATATATCATTCAAAGAGGTCAATCAATTACCTTCATTTACCTATGTCAGACTGTGTATCTTCAAAATTCCCAGAAAATGAAGAACAAATTACAAATGAATCTTCTGTTAATTATGATAGCAAAGTATGGGTTGATCATTAGCATATTAGGGGTACAAATACATACCACATTGAAAGAAACACAGAACAATTGTGCTTCTGGATACTTATACATCATTTTCTTGATATGCAACAAATTTTTATTCATTTGTCATGCCACCAAAGGAATAAAGGGCAAAAAAAGTGTCATCTAGAATTGTTGTAGTTATTGGGTGCTTATACATCAAAAATCTGTTTAATTCTAAAGCACATACAAAGTTAATATACTTTTCATTCCAAAAATGCCTTTGCTCAGTTTGATCTGAGTAACCAATACAGCTTCCCAAAGAAACTTGTTATGTTATTTGATAAGTGATTCACTGCTCCATTTTACAAATATGGATAATAAGGAGCAGGGATCCAAAGATTTGAATATGTGCACTGTAGTAGAGACTAACACAGGGACACACATGCCCAGCTTCCCCTGCAGTTATGGTCATGTGATTGAGAACTAGCTAGTGTAAGTTGAGCAGAAATTCACATGCCTGGCTCATAAAATTTTCCCATGTATGAACCTTTGGGCATTTTCCCACTTGAATCCATAGACAAACATGGTGATCACAGGAGCCACAAAATTAAGTCAAAAGGACAGGATAGAAGAAGATGGAGGGCCTGAATCAACCTGGCAAAAAGTGAACTAGGGACAACTGTTTTGGACTTCATATGAATAAGAAAACAATTTTTATTATAATGAAGTAACTAATGAACTAATATTTGATAATTTATCTTTTAGAGCAGCTAAGGTACCTTAACTAACAGAACTTGGCACCTAGAAGTGAGATGTTGCTATAATAGAAACCCTCAGCTTTGTAGAAACAGAGTCCATGGCTAGGAAATATGTATCTGAAGCTAGAAAGATGGAAGATCTGTGGTAGCTGGGGACAACTTAAGTCCATGATGCACAATGACATGAAGGTCAACTAAATGCTCTGGGGAGTGGATATGGAAAGATAGATTCGCAGCTGTATTTATCACAATTGGCTGTTGTTGGCACATCTTTTTCTTTGGCATGCAGGAGATTAGATCTCATGATCCTTTGTAATTCATTGTGGTGTATAACTGAGTTCCAGCCATGAGGAATGAGTGGAGTGATATGTGCTGCTTTCTAGGCCTGCACGTAATATTCTGCATGTTTTCCTTTTGTAGCATGATGAAGACAAGCCAGAGACCTTGAAAGCAACCTGGTGACAATGACAGAGCCATAAAATGGAAGAATGCTGGATCCATGAATCACTACTTGGAAGAAAGCTGCCTGCTGACTGAAGACATCTGCTTTGGACTATATATGCAATAAATAAACTTCTATTGTATTAAGACACTAAGATTGAGAGTCTTTGCTGTTACAACTGACCGTATTACCCTAACAATATATTCATACCTGTGTTAAAGAAAATTAAACATAAAACAATTTCAAGAGCCTAATTGCTGCTTCTATATCCTATCCCCAAATCTAACTATGATGATGCACCAGGAAGGACAGAAATTAGTCACACTTACTTACTCTTTAAGACAATTTTCACCTGTCGAACAACTGTGATGAATAACCCAAGGTGGCATATCTTCTTGAGGCCACTCTTGGTCTTTCAGTGCTGTAAATCAAATTTGTTCTTTAGAAAACCTCCAACTATCTCTATGAACTAGAGACATCAGAAAAGTAAAGAGGCATCATTTGTGCCCAAACCACTGGACTAAGGTCCTATTCCAAAGAGTTTTATTGATTTTGACAAATGTGTCCCTAAATACATTTGACATGCACAGGCAATGGGGTTATTTAATGAACAACTTTTTTTTTTTTTTTTTTTACTGAATGTCCTTTTCCCCAAGGTTTTCTTGCAAGTAGCTTGACATGTGTAGATAACTATGGAAACATATGTAGATTCACATTTTTACCTTTTTAAAAACTTCTGTTCTCAGATACCTTGCTCCAGCTATTATAAATCTTGTTCTAAATAACCAAGAGCACATATCACACCTCCATAGGAACATATCTCTGAAACTCTCATTTAGTAAAACTGCCATATTTATCCAACAGGTGTGTGTGTGTATGTGTGTGTGTGTGTGTGTGCTTGTGTGTATAGTTCAATTAGACATGCAGTTCAGAAGTAAATGGAGATAGAAGTCTGTGCTAGAATTCATGGATTCAAAGTTTAATTGTGAGACTGAAAATATAACATGCTTTTAAAGGCATATTTTTATTCTGATTATTACTTTTTGAAAGGGAACTGAAAGAAAAAAATAGATTATACTAGTCACACTTTTGAAAAATTGACAAGGGGCCTTTTAATTCTACTGCTTCAGTTGTTTAGTTTTATGAATCCTCTGGCATTACTGGGAATTAAGTTTTACTATAATGATCTTTCACTGACATCAAATTCATTCCAATCACTTCAAAATCCAGAGTTTGGTAATACATGCTATGCTTTCTCATCACCTCATTTCTTACTGTAGTAACTTGATATGCTGAGACCTGAAAGAACTACCTGTAAAGGTTTATCTGACTTAATGTCCCTGGGTGATGTGCAATCTCTCGTATGAACACTTAACATAGCAATGACCCCTAGAATGGTGCTCTGCCCCCTATTTTGAGGTTAAGCCCCAAAATTCGATATTTTCTGCAGAGTTCTCCCTCCAGTGGCAAAGGTGCCCCCCATTATATTTGACCTCAAAACTCTGACTTTCCCTAATCCCTTCAAGCAGATATCATCTGCAGAAATGAAGCCACCAGGCATCAGACCCTAAACTAGCCTGATGTCACAGCTACAAACTCTTAATCACAATGATTGGAGAACCACATTACTTACTACACTTAGGATTCTAGAGGCTCCCAGCACTCACGGTCAAAAGCTCAGGATCCGGGCTGTGAACTTAGTACCACCTTTGATAAAGGAGAGATGATATCCTTTGAGAACATACTGTCCGGCTGGACTTTGAACTTCTGGAGGATTAAAAGCATGTCTTATTTGTTGTATCCCTAAAAATCTATCAAGTACTGGGACATGGCGGACTCTCTGAAAATGTCTGTGAGATTTTTCGATGTAGTAAATAATGAAGAAGCCAAGATTTCCTTGACCAACCATTGTGACTAAGATATCACAATGCAACATTTGCTATTTCTAAATTACCTAAAATGATATGAATCCCCCATATAATGCAGAGACAGAAAACTCTTATGAGGAAAGGATAACGGCAGCAGTGTCTTCAAGTGAATCCTGTCATGTGTGTGGGACAGGTAAATATACACCCTCTGGTAACTACAATCTCTGCATTTAGTTTGTTTAGCAAAGATATATCACATTTACTATAGAAAATTCAGGTAACACAAGAAGAGATAATAAAGAAGTAAAAATCCCCTAAAAGCCTATCACTCAGAAAAAAACTCCTGCCAACATTTGTATATGCATCTTTCTAGGTAAGTCTTTTTAGGTTGTCTGTGTTTATGCTTCCTAGAATTTATTTTTATTTCTGTTTTTGCTGTATGGTTTCTACTTCTCTTCCTCTTGTAGAATGAAAGGGAATATGTATCTTCTTTTAGTTTACTAGTGGCCACTTTTGGAGCTTTAAATAGTACATCTTTAAAATTTTAATTTAAGTTAGTTGATAGTGTTATATTAATTTCAGGTGTACAATATACAAATTCAACACTTCCATACATCACCCAGTGCTCATCAGAGCAAGTGCACTCCTTAATCCCCAACTCCTGTTTAATCCATCCCTGCTGTAACCAACTCCACTCTGGTAACCATCAGAGTGTTCTCTATAGTTAAGAGTCTGTTTCTTGGTTTCTCTTTCCCTCTCTCTCTCTTTTCCCTTTGCTCATCTGTTTTGGTTCTTAAATGGTACATGTTAATAAAGTTCTTAATTTACTAAGTTCAAATATAAAACAATGCTTATTGAAAAAAATGTAAAAGACTAAGACTAGTTTACTTATATTTCCTCTTATCTCCATTTCATTGTAGCACGCTTCAAGATTTATACACCCTCTTACCCTAGAGAAATTATCATTAATTATTGTATTATAACATTGTCTTCTTTTGTATAGTTAGTATTTCTAATAGACATTGTGAAAAATTATATGTTCAAATGATTTAAAAGGCTCATTATTAGTCCATTCATTCTACAAATGAGTTTTTAAAATTATTATCCACTTTCAGTCCATTAAACTATACCTTCTAGGATATTTCCTGAGTCTTTGAAATACTTTGAGTCTTTGAATTTGTGTACTTCTATTTTCTTTCCATAATTTGATTATACAGTTTTGCCTCAAATTTTGAATATCTTGCTGCATTGTCTTTGTGATACAATGTTGCAGAGGAAAAAGTCTGAATCCAAGGTAATTTTTTCCTTTATAATTTCTTTTATGTGTATGCTTGTAGAAATATTTATAGATCTTTGCATCACAATAACCTACCACAATTATTTTTCTCCAGCATTACTGAGATATAATTGACAAATAAAATTGTATATATGAGCAATGTGATTTGATATATGCATACATTGTGAAATTATTATTATGATCAAGTTACTTAACATTTCTATTATCTCACAAAGTTACATGTATGAGCACCATTAAGATCTCCTCTCTTAGCATATGTCAAGTATACAATACAGTATTATTATTATTATTATTTGAGAAAGAGTGTGGGGGAGGAGCAAAGGGAGAGGGAGAATCTTAAGCAGGCACCACACTTAGTGTGGAGCTCAGTCAGATGTGGGGCTCAATCTCACAACCATGAGATCATGACCTAAGCTGAAACCAAGAGTTGGATGCTTAATTTACTCAGCCACCCAGGGACCCCTATTATACAGTATTATTAACTATAATCACCACACTGTACATCGGATCTCCAGATCTCATTCACCTTATAACTGAGATTTGTTCCATCTGATAAACATCTTCCCATCTCTCATACCCTCAACTCTTGGCAAACACCATTCTACTTTCTGTTTCTATGAGAGTTCACATTTTTTTTTCTTAGATTCCACATATAAGTGAGATCATACAGTATTTGCCTTTTTTCTCTCTGGCTTCTTTCACTTATCATTATGTCCTCCAGGTTCATCTATGTTGGCACAAATGGCAGGATTTCCTTTAAGGTTGATTAATATCACCTTGTGTGTGTGTGTGTGTGTGTGTGTGTGTACATTCCATTCCATTCTATTTCATTTTCTTTTTTTAAATTTCATTTTCTTTATCTAGTGATTAACACTTAGGTTTCCACATCTTGGCTATTGTGAATAATTCTCCAGTCAACACAAGAGTGCAGATACCTCTCCAAGATCCTGATTTCATCCCCTTTAGATATATTCCCAGAGATGGGATTGCTAGATCATACGGTAGTACTATTTTTAATTTTTTGAGGATCCTTCATACTGTTTTCCATAGTGGCTGCACCAATCTACATTCCCACCAACAGTGCACAAAGATTCTCTTTTCTCCACATCCTTACCAACACTTATCTCTTGCCATTTTGATACTAGCAACCGTAACAGGTGTGAGGCGATAGCTTATTGTAGTTTCAATTTACATTTCCTGGTGGTTAATGATGCTGAGCATCTTTTCATATACTTTTTGGAATATTACTCAGCGATTAGAAACGACAAATACCCACCATTTGCTTCAACGTGGATGGAACTGGAGGGTATTATGCTGAGTGAAATAAGTCAATCGGAGAAGGACAAGCAGTGTATGTTCTCATTCATTTGGGGAATATAAATAATAGTGAAAGGGAATATAATTTGTATATCTTTTTTGAAAAAATGTCTTATGCCTACTAATCAGGCACTAGAAATCAGGCAGCCATAATCTCTTGATTTCTCTCCTCAGTTCCAAGTATCCTTAAGTCACAAATGAACTACAGATAGAAACAGCAGAAGCAAAACTCCGATTTATTACCCTAAGTGATGGCTATCTTTCTGACACTTATTATGTTTTGCCAATGTTAAGTAAGCGGTTCTGGTCTGTCCGTGATTAGCTGTGTGAATGAAGCCCAGGGAGATGAAGTCAGCCTGCAGGCTTTAGGTGTGCTGGTTGTAAGTGAGACTTATTCTAAGAGGGAAAAGAGGAAGGCAAGGAGAAGCAAGGGCACCTTCTCATGTTCTCCAGCTCTTGGAAAGTGTTCAGCTCATCCAAACAGGGAAGGAGATGAGAAATGTGGATTAAAGTCATGTGGTAAACCTGATCATCAAAGAGTGTGATGGTTACAGGTGGTGGGTATCTAAGCATCCCTTTTCCACCAAGAAGTACCTTTGGATTGCTCCCGGAATTAAGCTTGCAGCCTAGGTTCTCATGCCTGCACTATTCAGGGTTGGACTGCTTGCACTTCAGACAGGAAGATGTTACATCTAAAATGGAAGATGCCAAGAAGGTCTACAATACCACAGTATCAGGTCTTATGCCTGTTTTTTCAATCATCTTTTTTTTTATTGCTATTGAACTGTGTTGTGAGTTCCTTAATATATTTTGGATATTGATCACTTATCAGATATGGTTTGCAAATATTTTCTCCCAATT
The DNA here is from genome assembly GCF_048418805.1 of Vulpes vulpes. Taxonomy (NCBI): domain Eukaryota; kingdom Metazoa; phylum Chordata; class Mammalia; order Carnivora; family Canidae; genus Vulpes; species Vulpes vulpes. The sequence continues at coordinate 127,921,991 of NC_132792.1, read as the reverse complement.
CATAGGTTGTCTTTTCATTTTGGTGATTAATTACCATACAGAAACTTTAATTTTAAATAGTCCTTCTTGTTTACTTTTGCTTTTTTTGCTTGTGCTTTTGGTGCGGTGTCCAAAAAATGATTGCCAAGACAAATGTCAAGAAGCTTTTGCTCTGTGTTTTCTTCTACAAGTTTCACATTTTCAAGTCTTAACATTTAAGTCTTTAATCCATTTCAAGTAGTTAACTATTGTGTATAGTGTAAGACAGGGGTCTGATTTCATTCTTTTGTATGTGGATTTCCAGTTTCCCTAGCATCATTTATTTAAGAAATGTATCCTTTCCTCATTGTCAAATAATAGTTGACAGTGTGTGTGTGTGTGTGTGTGTGTGTGTGTGTGTGTGTGTTTCTGGGCTCTCTCTTATCTTCCATTGCTCTTTATGTCTCTTTTCATGCCAGCCCCATACTGTTTTTATTACTATAGCTTTCTAATCTAGCTTGAAGTCAGGAAGTGTGATGTCTCTAGCTTTGTTCTTTCTGAAGATTGTTTTGGCTTTTTGGAGTCTTGTGGTTTAATACAAATTTTAGGATTTCTTTTCTATTTCTGTGAAAAAATGCCGTTGGAATTTTTATGGGGATGGCAATGAATTTGTAGATTGTATTGGGTATAATGCACATTTCAACAATGTTAATTTTTCTAGTCCATGAACATGGAATATCTTTCCATATATTTGTATCTTCTTCAAATTTCTTCATAAACATCTTTAATTTTTAATGTACGGATCTTTCAACATCTCCTTGGCTAAATTTATTTCTGAGTATTTAATTTTCTTTATTATTATTGTAAGCAGGATTATTTTCTTAATTTCTCTTTCAAACACTTAATGTTAGTATGTAGAATTGCAACTGATCTCTTTACAATGATTTTGTGTCCTACAACTTTACTGAATTATTTTATTGGTTCTAACAGTTTTTTGGTAGTCTTTTGGGTTTTCTATATGTAAGATAACGTCATCTACATATGAAAAATTTTATTCTACCTTTCTGATTTGGATGCCTTTTATTTCTTTTTCTTATCTACTTGCTGTGTCTACAACTTCCAGTACTATGTGGAACACAAGTGGTAGCAATGGGTTTTCATGTGTTGTTCCTAATGTTAGAGGAAAAGCTTTCAGTTTTTCATCATTGAGTATGATGTTAGCTGTAGGCTTGACATATTATATTGAGATATATTCCTTCTATATCTAATTTGTTGAAAAGTTTTTATCATGAAAGTCTGTTCAATTTAGCAAAATGCTTTTCCTGCATCTCTGTTGAGATGATCACATGATTTTTATCCTTTGTTTCTGCTAATATGGTGTATCACATTTATTTATTTATTTTAAAGATTTTACTTATTTATTCATGGGAAACACACACACACACACACACAGAGAGAGAGAGAGAGAGAGAGAGAGAGAGGCAGAGACATAGGCAGAGGGAGAAGTGGGCTCCCCATGGATCATAAGGCAGATGCTCAACTACTGAACCACCCAGGTGCCCCCACACTTATTGATTTTTGTGTGTTCAAACATCCTGGCAACACAAGGATAAATCTCACTTGAGCATAGTGTATAATCCTTTTACTATGTTGATGTATGTGCTTTGCTAGTATTTTATTGAGGATTTATGCATTTATGTTCATCAGGGGTATTGGTCTGTAATTTTCTTTTCTTGCAGTATCCTCGTCTGATTTTGGTATCAGGATGATGCTGAATCTCATAAAATAAGGAAGCATATTATGTCTAGATATATTTGAATAGTAAGGGCTATTCTATGCAAACCTGGCTTTTGCCCAAAACTAGAATGGGTGGATTCTCCTTGAAATTCATTCTTATTTCTCTGTATGTTATTTGGAAAAATATCTTTAGAACATGAGCCAGAGGGTAGAATTTGTGGTTTCCACTCTTTTTAAAATTTTTTTTTAAAGAAGGCGTTTGTAAGGGAAAGGAAAGGGGCCTTGGGTAGTTATAGTCAGGGATTCTGTTTTCTTTTTCCTCCACCAATTAGTTTGAATCCCCAGCAACATGGACCAGCTCCACAAAACTGAAAATGTGCCATGGAATTTTGTAGAAAGTACCTTTAGGATTTTGACTTCTTTCTCTAGTTGGGGTAGAATGGCCAAACATTTTATGATATCCTTGTGGTTTGTGATTCAATGCTTTCCCATATTCTCCCATTTCATTTTCTCCTGACATTTTGGGTAGAGACATTTGATCCCTTAAAGATATGTCTCTTGGCTTGCCAAAGGAGGGAAGTGGTGCCATTCAAGCAAAGGCCTTGACAAACCATTTGTCTTTAGTGGGGAGGAAGAATTTTCAATTATTCCATATCTTCCTTGAACTGCCCACACCTTGAATACTTCAGTCTCTCAAAATTAAAGAATACCAGTGACAGTGTATTCAGAATTATTTCCTGAGACTCCCATCATACTGCAAATCTCTCCAAATAGGAATGATCTCCCAAATGCTCATGTCTTCCTTTTAATTTGGTATAAATTATTCTGTAGTGATACTGAAAGGGCACAGCATGTTACGGAGAACTATTTTAAAGATGAAAATGCATTTTAAAAAAAGCTTTTATATTACTTCTATTGCTTCATAGCTTCATAAGAGTGGGACACCATAAACTTAAGTATAAATTTATCATTTTTCCTGGAAGTCTGTCTGAGATTTCCTAATACTAAGAAAATTTTATAAATGAGGAGACAACTGGGTTGGAAAGTTTCATTGAAGCCTAAAGTTTTTAAGACAGTGGCTCCAGAGTTGTTGAGGAAACCAAACTGTTTCTAATTCTTTCTTAACCCCCAGTGCTTGTTGGACTTATTGCCTGCCTTTTCTCTCTGGAAGTGTTTCATCTGACCTCAACTGTCCCTGCAAATAGGCCGTTTTATAAATCCAGCATCCTTCCTACAGATCTGGAGTCTAAAACCCAGTGTTTCTTCTGGAAAATTTCTTCCTGATCCTAACTCTGCCGTGCCACTGACATAAGCCTGTCAGTTACCATCTGATGACTTTGAAACAATTACGGATCAGGATTATTAGTGCTACATTTAGCCATCTTATGCCATTTTGTGGACTGGCCTTCAAAAATGAAATTCTATTAATGACACATTATGGGGGAATGCATTTTATTCAATAGATGACAAAATAACTTATGAAATAAAACCTAATAATAATTGGGCACTTGTCTGTATTATGCTATTGCTTTTTGAATATTCCTTTATCTCTTATAATTTGTAAGCCTTTTAAAAGGAAAATACTCATTTTCTTTCAATTATCCATACTTACTTTTCAGGAAAATCACTTCTCTAAAAAGCTGGGGCCAAACTGTGGAAGGAGCCTCGGTGTCCATCGAAAGATGAATGGATAAAGAAGATGTGGTTTATGTATACAATGGAATATTACTCAGCAATTAGAAACGACAAATACCCACCATTTGCTTCTACGTGGATGGAACTGGAGGGTATTATGCTGAGTGAAATAAGTCAATCGGAGAAGGACAAACAGTGTATGTTCTCATTCATTTGGGGAATATGAATAATAGTGAAAGGGAATATAAAGGAAGGGAAAAGAAATGTTGGGAAATATCAGGAAGGGAGACAGAACATAAAGACTCCTAACTCGGGGAAACGAACTAGGGGTGGTGGAAGGGGAGGAGGGCGGGTGTTGGAGGGGAATGGGTGACGGGCACTGAGGTGGACACTTGACGGGATGAGCACTGGGTGTTTTTCTGTATGTTGGTAAATTGAACACCAATAAAAATTAATTAAAAAAAAAAAGCTGGGGCTACTTTTTAAAGGGGCTTTTAATAATAGTTTTTTACTTATCATCTTATTACCTTAATTCGTTCATTTAACAATAATTCTACCATTACAAGAAAAATGAGGTCAGGTGACAGCCATGTAGTGATTTCCAGTTGCCAAAAAGAGCTTGGAACATCTTTCAGTGAATATTTAAAATTCACTGCAAGAAGATACTTAAGAAGCTTTGGACTTTGTGAGGGAAAGGTATAAAAATATTTTCCAAAAATAGTAATTATCAAGTAAAAACATAATAAAAAGCAAAACACTGACTTAAAAAAATAAAACACTGAAGACAGCTGAGAAGTCATTTCCTCCTAGAAACTACCCCTGACCCTTCAGATTAAGTCAAGTCCTTTGGGCATCCATAAGCACCCTCTGCATGATTCTGTCGTAGCACTCCCCACAGTACTTGCAATCACCTGCTCACACATGTCTTTCTCAGTAAACTGTAACTCTCACTTACGGTAGGACAACACTCTACTGATCTTTGTATTCTCAATGTCCAGGTGCTTTGTGTAAAGATTAATTCTCCCTGGGAGGGTAACTCAAATGGTCCATACCTCAAATCTGTAGACAGAAGGTTTTTATGCTACTCTTTAGCCACTAGGCTTTTTTCTTCCTCTTTAATCTCCTTCTCAAACTAGCAATTCCCTATGAAAGGGATGCACAGCAGGCAGTTGTGTGGTTGAAATTCACAGTTTAAATTTTACTACCCCTAAATCTCAGATGAGCTCAGAAGAATCAGGATGAAGATAAATGCTAGTGTTCCTTCAATGGCTTATTCTTCTAATAGCAGCAAATTTTCTGAGTAGCCAACAGGCCTAAGACTCAGGCCTAGAGGCAGAGGGCTGTTGGGATTTAAAGTCTGTATTTATGGTCTTGATTACTTTTTGCTCAGAGCAAGAGGAGATGCTGTATAGAGAACAAGTTACTCTGAGCTTTGCACTGCGGCCATATGCTTCCCACCCCAGGTTCCTACCAAACCATGAGTGAGATGATGCAGTTACTACAACAGGGCATTCCTGGGAGACACAGTGCATTTCTGACTATGATTTTAACTTAAGCCCTTCCAAATGGCCTTGTTGAACTTTTCATAGAGCTGCACTGGAATCTAAGACATTTTCATTCAACCCTCCACCCCTCTCTTTCCCTTTTCTCTTTTTTCCTCCTTGCCTCCTTCCTACTTTCCTTCCCACCTTCCTTCTTTCTTTTCCTCTTTCCCCTAGGGTCAGATTTGTACCATGGTCTGGCAAACGTGCTTTTATCACAATAAAATTCAAATATTTGTATTATATATTATACTGTCTAATGTACATCAGAAGACTTTACATTCAATTGTCACCAATAGTACTTATCACTTAATAGATGAAGAGGAGCATTCTCATATGAACAAATTAACTCGTTACACAAATATCCAAGCCATTAAAAACTATGCACCATTCAAATCTTCTCAAATAATTGTTTACAATTCCCAGTGGTCTGTGAATGGCCTGTAGAAACCATCATGGTATGCATGTGTGTGTGTGCGCGCGCGCATGTAGGAGTCACTACCAAATCTCAGAACAATGTTCATATGATGTTCCCATGTCCCTGCTTTAGGTCTATCTATATGCAATGACCCCAGGACGGGGTCAATAATCTGGAAACAAGACTCAACTTTCTTCATATGTGAGCCAAATGAGCCAATATCAACTCTTACAATCTCATAAGAATTATTAAGGATTAAAAAAAAAACTTTTAGAGAATTTTCCTAAGAAGTAAAGGAATCTGCTTTCCTCCTAATTCCCCTGCCCCAACCTCCAGTTGATGTCTGAATAAATATGGAGAGAGAAGCCCACCAGGAAAGCATGGCCTCCGAGCCTCTTACCCATAGGTCATGGTGTCACTGTGATGGTACTATTATTAGTAATAGTATGTTGTGTCCCCTTTCTAGTCAAACTCTCTGGAAGATGTTATATAAGTCTGCTGCAAATTTGTTTCTAAACTTGCTAAATAATGCCAAATCATTTATAACATCTTGGATGCAGCTAGAAAGTTTGCTACTAAATTTATGCCCCATTTCACTGGGGAAAAAATCACATTCATATCCAATAACATTTAGCAAATCTCTGCACCTGCATAATTCCTTACTTGTCATCAGGGTTATTTAATAACATCTACTGAAGGGAAATGCCAACCGCTCAAATGGAAGAATGCATAACAGTTGTGGGTCAGGACACCTGAATTCCAGCAGCATTTGTCTGATGCACCATGAGCTCATCACCTGGGTGAGTCGTTTACTTTCTGGGGTAACCAATCAATCAACAAGTATAGGGAAAGTACTGCTACTGTCCTTCTGAGCAGTGTTCTATGTTTCTAAGAGAATGGTATATGCAAGGTCTTGTGTGTCTCTGGTTTTTTCATCCCATTTTTCAGACTGTATCACCTTTCTAGGACTGCCATAACAAAATGCCACAAACTGGTGGGTTTAAGGCAGGAGAAATGTATTGTCTTATAGTTATGGAAGTTAGAAGTCTAAAACTGACATGTCAGTAGGGCCATACTGCCTCTGAAACATATAGGAGAATTCTTCTTGCCTCTTCCTAGCTTCTGGTGCTTTGCTGACAATCTTTGACATTCCTTAGCTTACAGCTACAACTCTTCAACCTGTCTTTGTCAAAATGGTGTCTCAACTCTTGTTTCTGTGCCTATATCTCTTCATATAAGGATATCAGGTGTATTCGATTCTGGCCCACCCCAGTGATCGCACCTTAACTTGATTACATCAACAAAGACCCTCTTTCCAAATAAGGCCACATTCATAAGTACTGGAGGTTAGATCTTTAATATATCTTTTTTGAGGAACACAACTCAACCCACAATATTCACTAAGATTGGAAAACTGGTATCATTGAACTAAATATATTTGAATGTGTTCCTCAAAATCCGATTTTTATGCCTTTTACAATGAACTGATCATTACTCATCGTATCCCATATACATGTTTCCAGAGTTCTGAGCTATCTTTATAGCTTCTCATTTACAACATAGATGCCTTAGAAGCAATTTTTATTCTATTAGACATTTCTTTACCTTTATAATACATCTAAAAATAGACAGACTATCCAGATGGCTCAAATCTCAAGAGACATTTTAGTCCTCATGCTTCTATTGAGGTGTCTCAAATATCTTATTATTTTTTTTAAATTTTTTAAAATTATTTATTTATGATAGTCATACAGAGAGAGAGAGAGAGGCAGAGACATAGGCAGAGGGAGAAGCAGGCTCCATGCACCGGGAGCCCGACGTGGGATTTGATCCCGGGTCTCCAGGATCGCGCCCTGGGCCAAAGGCAGGCGCCAAACCGCTGCGCCACCCAGGGATCCCTCAAATATCTTATTATAATAGGAGGCCAGATAAAAAGGGCTTTCCCTCTTCCCTTTAATCATAATTTACTGTGCACACTCTTGTAATGGGTCGTATCTCAATGTTGCAGAAGACTTAGCTTGACTATAAGTGAAAGGATGATCTATCTGGTGTATCTGGCAAACTGTTGGTAGACCACCAGGAAGCAGGGGATTCTTCCTGTAAGAAATTCCTGTGGGGGAACATGAATCTTGGCTCAGTGAACTTACACAGAAAAAAAGCTGTGGTCATACAAAGGCCAGAGAGTTGCTGAATAATGCCTCTGGTTTGTCTCCAGGCCCTTGGGACTGAAGTCTGAGATCTGTGGTACTGGGGGATGTTTCACTTATTATTGGTCAAAAGAACTATTCTATGAACACTAAGACTCTCCAAAAGACAGGCACAGAAAGGATTTGTTACTTGGATATATCCAGAACTTCACTTAGACCTGGGCAAAAGGGGCCTGGTATCTGATTTAATCAGGCGGGAGCCCACCTCTTTGGATCTCCATAGGGTGAAGGTTCCACACAGCTAAGGGAATGGATTCATCTACTACTTATGCTCTTAATTCTAGACCATGCTTTTAGTACTCAGAAATTCTCTACCCAAATAGACTTGATTCTATGTCTATGGCCTTCCCAGGTCCAGTCCCCCATTTTTTTCATCTTGATGGCAGATGGCTTATGCAATATGCATACAACAGGCTTGAAAGGTGGCTGGTGGTGGCTATTCATAGAGGTGGTGTAGATAGTGCTTAGATAGGGGATCCCTGGGTGGCTCAGCGGTTTAGCGCCTGCCTTTGGCCCAGGGCGTGATCCTGGAGTCCCAGGATTGAGTCCCACGTTGGGCTCCCGGCATGGAGCCTGCTTCCCTCTGCCTGTGTCTCTGCCTCTCTCTCTCTCTCTCCCTATGTCTCTCATAAATAAATAAATCTTTAAAAAAAAAGATAGTGATTAGATATGCAGAATGGGGGCACCTGGGTGGCTCAGTTTGTTTAGCATCTGACTTTTTTTTTTTAGCATCTGACTCTTGATATCAGCTCATGTCATAATCTCAGAGTCATGAAATCGAGCCCTGTGTCATGCTCTGTGTTCAGCATGGAGTCTGCTTAAGATTCTGTCTCTTTCCCTTTGCCCCTCCCCACATGCTTGCTCTCTCTCTCTAAAGAAAAGAAAAGAAAGAAAAGATATGCAGAGTGGAGCATCCATACATTTTTCCATGAGGTTGCTTGGCTTATAAGAGAAAAACACAGGTAAAAAGAGAAGCAGGAGTGGGCAGCAGGACAGCAAGAGGCATCCATCCATTATTAGGCACTCCATCTGAGGAGTGCAAGAATTGCAAATATGAATCTGGCCTTCCTGGTCATTATAGAGGTAAACTTGTCAAGATGGGAGGGTAGAACATGTATTACTGAACATTTTCTTTGACTTATAACTCAAATATTTAAGCCTAGATTATGAGGGTCCCTATTTGCCCTCCTGCCCTACAAATGTTAAAGGTGGGTCTAGGTGCCCCTCCACCAGAGTGTACCCCTAAAAAGTATGTGGGAGGGAGGCAGTAATTGTAGGTCCAAGGAAGAACAGAGAGCAGCAGGGAAGTAGTCTGGATGACCAAACAGTAGTTAGTGAAGTCAGGTCAAGTCATTGGTCCCATGTCACATATCTAGTGAAGGGTAGAGATAGGATCCACATGCAGATCTATTACACTGCATTCCAGTTTCTTTGTATTACAAAGTCTAGAATTAGTTGGGGTTCTTTCTTCTCATTGTATATCATGGTGTCTCATAATCTCATAGTGACTTTAGTCATCACTTTTATTAGAAAATAATAGCTGTTAATCATGTTCACATCTCTATCCAACATTTTCCCTGCAGTGTTATTAAGTTACTTTAGAAGAGTGATTTTCATTTCCTTTTATCTTAACCAGATTCCATAATTCACACAAACCACTCAAATCATCATGGAGCTCTAGCTATTTCTCTTTTAACTGATGCTCTTCTGACATTTCTGGGAAGACCTGCCAGAACCATTCAGACACACCCACTTCAGGGGCCATGGGATTGGGATTTGCACATAAGCCAATGCCCCAGAGCTCTGCAGCCTCTCACACTCCCCTCACTATTGCTTTTACTGGAGCCTTGGCTTTAAATTTGAAGTTGTTGAGATCTTTAGGAAAATATGCCCCCCCCCTTTTTTTTTGAAGAAAAAGATACATGTTAAGAAAGACAAGATTTGGCTTTATTATTTATTTATCTTATCAGGTTGTTTTCACTGAAACCTTTCACAGTGTTCCCATTTTTCATTTTGCTAATACATGGGTTGAATTTTTTTTATAATGGTAACACATTAAGGTAAAAAAAAACTAAATGTTATTAATAAGATCCAAATTGATCTTGACTAGAATGATGCCCCTTAATGATGCCCTAAATATCCCCAGCCAACATTCACTAACATTTGAACAAATTTGGTATTAATAGAAAATATAGAAAAAAAAGAAATTTAGAAAATTACTTAAAATTTAGAGTCTAGTAGCCACTATTTGACTTTGAAATATTGGGGAAAATAAAGTAGGCCTAAGAAATACACTATATTCAGATACCAAGTTTTCTTTTTTCCTCTATTACAAGAAACTTGGATCTGTTTTGTAAAAGAAGTTTTGGCATTAGCCTAGCAAATCCACGTTCAAGTAAAGCCACTAGTCCTCAACAACCAGGGGATAAAATGATCATTATTCATGAGGACATGTGGCCCCTCCATGGAAAGGCTGGCATTGACAAATTAGCCACTCCATAGCAGGAGGAAACTGGAAAATGTTTGTACCATGTCTGGTGATTCATGTGCTGTTTAATCCCCCAATAAGTTACACACTATTGTCTTCATTTCATAACTGAGGAAACTGAGATGCTAAAAGACTAATAATCTACTTCAGTTTTAAAAAGCAGACAGTGGCAGTCTTTTCAGTCCCAGATCTGACAGCAAAGCTTTGCCTCTATTCAACAGATGGAGCTGCCTCAGACCAAGGGTCACAAGACTCAGAGCTTACAGCAAATCAAGGCTATTTCCTCACAGGCTGGAGAGTAGAGACTTGAAGTTGGTATTTTGGGAATAAAAATAAGTTCATAGCAGGGCTGCTTTCCCTCCAGAGATGCAGAAAAGAAATTATTTCCTTGTTTTTTCCAGATTTTTGTGGCTGCTTTAGCTCCCTGACCACTCTGACCTCTGCTTTCATCATCGCATCTTTCCTACTGCTTCTTTGTCACAGGACCTTTTCTCCCCTCTCTCTTGTGAGGATCATTGTGATTTCACCCCCTTATCCCCGCCCCCAGGACACTGCAGGCTCCCATCTCAAGGACAGCTGATTAGCAGCTTTAATCCCGCTGCCATGTAACCCAATGTATCACAAATTCTGGGGACTGGGGACCAGACTAATTAGGGAGCCCTGATTCCTTTTTTTTAAAAGATTTTATTTTTAAAAAAAGAATTTATTATTATTTTTTAAAATAATCCCTACACCCAACGTGGGGCCTGAACTCACAATGCTGAGATCAGGAGTTGCATGTTCCATCAACTGAGCCAGCCAGGTGCCCTGGAGTCCTGATTCTGCCTACCACAGGCTGCAGCCACCCACAGTTTAGTCACCAGTACTCCTTCAGGTGCATCACCAGGTGGCAGAGGATGAGTCACATTCTGTGGTGACAGTGACAGGAGCCCTCACAGCAAGAAAGAGGGGTGGAAGAAGTGAAGCAAGGATTCCAAGACCAAGCCCTTGTCCACTGATTCTTTCCTCAGTGAAATAAAATGTCAGTCTCTCTGTGTCTCTTTCATCCTTCTCCTCTCCTCTCCCTCTTCCTCATAGGCTTAACTAGACTACCAACTTAAACTGTTTAAGTAGCTTTTGTGGGTAGGGAGAGCTTAAAAGACAAATACAAAAACTAAATAGATTTTCCTTTTTTAACACTTATTAAACTTTGTATAGAAAAATCAAGAGAGAACAGTGTCAATGCAATAAGCTCCAGGACTTGATTTTCTAAGTCACACAGGAAATCAGAGAACCAAGATGCATGACTTTACCTGCTAAATAACAGGCAATGGCTAATGTATGTTAAGTGTTGATGTCGGATACTTTTCCAATCACTTTATGTGTGTTATCTTACTCCTTAGTTTCCTTATCCAGTAGGGACTACTATAACTCTTGGCTCATTTCACAGATGAAAACACTTGGAACAGTTAAATAACTAGACTGCAATCACACACATGGAGTATTAAGTGGAGAAGTCCTCAAACCACCCTCTAGATTCCCACACTCAGCCCCTCATGGCCATGTTGTAGGCTCACAATGTATGTTTTCACTCTAATCTTACCTGTGAATCCTCACTGAGCTTCCCCAGGGATGTGTACATCCTCCACAAACATATAATATACAACAGGCATGACCAGCTGGTTCAAATCAGTTCAACGTTTCCCGGGAGCCTAACGTGTGTGTACCAGGGCCTGAATTAGATGTTGGGCATACAAATGTAAACAAGCAAATACCCACGCTCCAAAAATCTTACAGTTTCTTAGGGAAAATGGAAATATTATGAAATGTTAATTCAGTGTATTAAGGGCTTAGGACAGAGGTATGCATAGTGAGTGCTACAGAAGCCGAATGGAGAGGTACTCTGCCAACAGTGTTGAGGAGAAAGGAATTGGGTAGTGGGGGGATTGAAGTTTCCAGGTAAAGAAACAGTCAATATGGATCTTAATGGCTGAATACAAGGTAAAGAAGGAAGGGAAGGTGTTTCTACTCAGGGATAATGGCACCATTGAGGCCCAGTGGTATGGGAAGCACATCCCACACATGGAGCTGTATGTGAATCCTTTGCCATACACACTCAGGAAAGCCAAATGTCTCAGCTTCACCTTCTCTATTTAGATAAATGATGAAGTCACTCCTCCTCCCACCCTGATGCTTCACGTCAAGTTTAGAAACCATCTACTTTATTTCAAAATTGGTTGAGATGATTTAACCTGAGGGATCCTACAATAAACCTGACCTGATTCTTAGCAATTCCCAAGAAAAAGTATTAAATTAACAGCTCTCCCCTGAGACAAAGCAGTTCTCAGAGTAGAAATGGTCTTAAAAACCTGAATTTTACTGCATAGTGTGTGCCCTTTTTTTTTTTTGACAGAACACTGATTTCTGAAAATGAGAAGGAAGCTGCACAGCTGAGCTTAAACAGCCTAATCATGTCATCTGCCAGAATAAGACAAATTTTCACCCTAATTCACACCATCCTCCGCTTGATTTGAAAGACACCTACATATATTTGACTAAATTCCAGGTGTTTCAAAAATGTATACTGTCTCTTCCTAAAGGCATATGAATCTGAAAGAGAAATCCATTATCATAAAGCAATAGCACTGAAAATACTTCTTGACATATATTTAGACTTTGAGGAATAAAATGAAGATTGATGTCATACAGTGAAGTAATTCACCAGAACTCAGTGAAAATTGAGGCCAAAAACCTTTCTAATCAAGATAGTAACCCCTCCTTCTTGCTCTTAGACCTCCCTCCTACTTTCTTGGCCACACAAAACAAAACCTCAACTGTTATCTCAAATATTTATAGCAAGGTTATTCAGGAAAGACACCTGCCTTATAGGATAAGCAGATACCTGCTCAGTTACTTGCTGGATACTCTCCCTTGTGACCTTGTAGATTTCTGCTTAATTTGATTTGTGAATATTGCCCATACTGCCCTAGAAGTTGGGGAATCTGTATAGGTTTCCCTAGACAAATTTATAAAAATTTATAAAGTTAATTTTGGCAATTTTAAAATGAAATTCTCATCATTATTTGTCAAAGAATATAACAAATGCCAGTTATAATATAATATACCTTTAGGCCACCTATTATTTCTAGATTGACTGCAAATATATTTAAATAATTCTACATTGGGGATCCTACATAGTAAGAAGGTGCTCACTGCTCACTATTGTCAACATGAGTTTTTTGATGCATAAAATATATATTAAGCATCTACCCTTCAGTGCTCAAAAATGTTCTAGTACCTATGGCTATTCTGCTTAACAAATAGTATTGATTTAATGGGTATGACAGAAATAAAAGAGGTAGAAGAGAGTCCTTGATCTCATTAAACTTATAGTAAAGTTAGGAAGAGAATATATAAAACTGAGGATTCATAATTGATCCCAGAACAACAGAAATACAACTGAGTGCTAACGTGTTATTTGGTTAGGATAGCTCAGCAAAGGGGTAGACCACCTGTTGCAGAAGAGTCAGAAGGAAGTACACTGAGGGATAACTGTGTAAAAGAAAAGATCCCTAGTGCCAAAGGAGGCCAAGCTCTGGCACAGCTCGCTCCTTCCTTCTATCAGACTCCAAATGCTGGAGATTTCTAGGCTTAAATCTTCATCATTCTCACTTCCATCTGCTCTGCTCCATGGAGCATACCAATGTCTCCTATGGCAACCTCCTCCTTGAGCATCTGATTTAAGGATCTGACCACCTACTTGACAGCTCCATATTCCACATCTAATAGGCAGTTCAAATGTATAACACATCCAAAACAGAACTTTTAAAGTCTCCCAAATGTCACCAGTATCTCACCAGTATCTCACAATACTTCCTCAGTACCCCACATATCCATTAAAGATACCAAAGTCCAGCCAGTTGCTTTGACCAGAAACTAGAACTCAGCCGTTTCTTTATTGTACATACTCACTTCATCAGTAGATTTGTCAGCACTCATATCAAACTCACCCAATCACTTCTCACCCTGTCTGCTGTCTCCACCTTTGTGCAAGTCACCATTCTCTCTCTCAGCTGGTCTCCCTGCTTTTACTCTGCAGGCCTGCTTACCCACCAAGCAAAGTTATCTTTTGAAAATCTTAAATCATCACTCCACTTAAAATATTCTAACTGATCTTTGATCACTAACAAAAGAATCCAAACTTTCTTACCATGCTCTATAAGAACCCACTCTAATAAATGATGAACCATTAATCCTATCAGTTTGGCACATTATGACCTATGTTAAAAAGTGTGGATTTAAAAATGCCATGTATATCATATGTAGACTATATACATATGTGTTTGCAATGCGAAACATATTTCCTTTTAAAAAATGATTTATTAAAAAGGGTTTATTTATTTATTTATTCATTTATTTATTTGAGGGAAAGGGGAGGGGGTTGAGGGTTGGCAGAGGGAGAGGGACAGAAAATCTTACGCAAACACCATGGTGAACTTGTAGCCCAATGCAGGGCTTGATCTCACCACCCTGAGATCACAACCTGAGCTGAAACCAAGAGTTAGGTGCTCGGGGCACTTGGGTGGCTCAGTCAGTTAAGTGTCCAACTCTTGATTTTGGCTTGGGTCATGATCTCAAGGTCCCTGACAGAGCATCAGTCTCTGTGCTGGTGTAGAGTCTGCTTGAGATTCTCTCTCTCCCTTTCCTTGTGCCTCTCCCTGTGCTTGTGTTTTCTCTTTCTCTCTCTCAAATAAATAATCTTTTTTAAAAAATGAATCAGATGCTTAACTGACTGCAACACCCCCCATCCCTAAAATATATTTCTTAATATGAGTAGCATCTAAAAGAGCATGTTTGCAAGTCCCTGACCTACATGCTCTGGCTCATATCCACATTGCCAATCTTTTCTCACATCACACTCTATCTTGTTTCACTGTAGCCCCACTGACCTTCATTCTAGTCTTCAATTAAGCAAACTTGCCTGAAGGACCTTTGCAATTCTTGCCTCAGGACCTTTGCACATACTACTTCCTCTGCTTGGAATGATATATCTTTAGATTTTTACATGGTTGGTTATTATTACTGTTCTCAATTCAAGAGTCAACCCCCGATAGGTGTCTTATCTAAAGTGGTACCTTTTTGTGCTGTCCCCTGTGACTATCACATCATTCTATTTAACCTCCCCTTGATACTGTATGCATATCATCTTATCCATTCACTCATTTGTTTGTACCTATTTTCTGCATCTCTGTACTAGACTATAAACCTCATGACTGCAGAGGTTAGTTACACCTGTCTAATTTACTACTTTGTCTTCAGTGCAAAGAACAGTGTGTATCATACAGTAAGTGCTCAGTAAGTATTTATTAAACAAATAAAGGAAACTGAAGACCAATTCTCCTCAATGAAGGCAGAGGAAGGGAGATCTGTGATCTCTCCTGGGCTTCTGAGGGCTCCATTTAGAGATGATGAAGCAGTGGGATTAGTATTCAAAACTCCTCCCTTTGGCTTTGTAAAGTTGGCTTTGTATTCAGTCCAAGAGGCCATTCATTTCAGCACGTTAAACTGTTAATTATGGGGCCTGCCTTCTCTTCCATTATGTAGAAAGGATAAATAGTTATTATAAAATAATTATTTAATAGGCAATGATTTCTTTCAGAGCAATCATTATTTAATTGCACAAACACATACATAAATAAAGCTATTTATTTAAAACTAGGACAGACTGACTAAATAGGTTCCATTTGTCTTTTATTCACTCTCATGCATACTACCTGCTTAGAATAAGGAGTCCTTTTGTGTTCTTCATCTCAGTTGATTTCCTAGCTCATGCCAACATGCACACCACTGCTATGATCAAAATAACTCTTTATTCTAGTGATTTACTTCCAAGACAGTGACTTCTTCTCTGGCATTACTTATTTAGTTAATATTATTTTATGCACTAAGTAGTTTTTTGATTCATTAAAGTCAGAGTAGAGAATTAGCCAAATTGATAATTCTGTATCATATGCATTATATAATCATTGTTTTCCCTGAATTTTCACTGAAAGTAGATGGAACATAGTTCATTGAAAATTGATAGGAGCAGATGAGAGGTGAGTTATTTGGTGCTCTGGTTCTAGCTCTAATCTTAACTAGCTGAAATGTTTGGATAAGTCACTTAAATTCCTTGAGCCTCACTTTTCTCATCTGTACAATAAGACACCAATTTAGGTTAAAAAAAATCCTACTATTCATCAGGAGTTACTGTACTCCAAGAGCTATTTTAAATTGATCCTCAGTTAATCCTCCCCAAAAACCTTCTGAAGTAGGTTATATTAATCCTTCCATTTTACATATGAGGAAAAGGAAGCAGAGAGAATAAATAACACAGGAAGTTACATGGTGGAGGTGGTTTGACCTGGGTAGTCTGATTCCAGAACCCACACTTATTCACTTATGTTTCTATAGGATCTATAAGCTTGCCCATCTCTAAGAGTAAATTTACAAGTTTTGAATCCTTGCATCTTATGTTAGCTTATTGTATACTTACTTCATTCATCCAGCAGATTGTAAACTATTTAAATGTAGAGGCAATGCCCATATATGAATAATCAGGGACAATTAGCTTACTGCCTTGCATGCAGTAAGATTCAATAGTTACTATATGTTGGTAAATTGAACACCAATAAAAATTAATTAAAAAAACAAAACAAAACAAAACAAAACAAAATAAATGTCTAAATTAAAAAATAATAATAATAAAATAAAAAAAAAATTGCCAGTAATGGAGACGGATTCGGGTCACAATTTTGAGATAAACTAGATCAAATCTAAGGTCCTTTTTGAGGTGTTGAATTCCTCAGGTGTTGAATTCCTTTTCTTGAAGGGATTGGCTGCATCTGCATGAACTCACCTCTGACTTATTCTTCAATCCACTGCAATATGGTTTTCACCCCATTCATGCCATTGAAATTGCTCTTGCCAAAGTAAAAAACAAACTTCAAAATAGTTTCTTATCCTCATTTACCATCTCTTCTGAGGTCATTTGATGTTTTTGACTACCCTGTCTTTCTTAAAGCACTCATGTCTCTTGGATTGGGTGAAACAGAGCCATCTCCACATCTCTCTCACCTCTTAAGGTTATATGCTTGGTCTCCACTTCAGGATCTACTTTCACTACCTTATACCTATAATATCATTATCTCCCAAGACTCTCTCATGGTCCCTTCTCTTCTCACATTACACACTATCCTCTAAACACTGCATTTGCTTCCTTGGCTTTGCTCCATCATCTAAACACTAATAATTTTTAAATCTATGCTTCCAGTGCAGATCTCTCTCAAGAGCTCAAGACCTGGTATAATGGTAAAAACTGATAATTTACTGTAAGAATACTTTAATATAGATAGTGCAATGTATGTGTGGAGTGGGTTAGCATCTGAAGCATCCAAATAAGGAATCCATCATCTAGGGATGGATAACTAACATTTGAAGTTAATCAAGGATCCATTCCAGTGGTGGCTTCATAGCTGCTTCATATTGTAACAGTGTATCCCAGAGGGCTCAATTAGATTCCAGTGTTCTAAATAAAATTTTATTTGTGAAATGAGAGATGTACATATTGTATTTTTGGCTGTAAAGATCCAGCAAACCTAGTAGCCTATCCCTTTGAAGCATCACTCAAGGACTAGCCTTAATGGACCTGTGTCTCCCTCTTTTGCAAAAAATATTGTCGTCTGACTTGACCCTATAACTGACTGGTCCTACCAGACACAAAATTTAAGGTAGGTTTCATGTATCTTGAACACCTACTGGATAGTCCTTTGTATCTTAAGTTAAACATTTCCCAAACCAAACTGATCATCTTTGTGTGAACTTGCTCCTCCCTTTAAGGTTCTTTTACATACTCAAGTGAATGTACCCACATTCACTCAGGTCTGAATCAGAAATCTGGACATTACTATTAACTTCTCCCATTCCCTCCTCTCCCATATTCAACTGGTTACCAAGTTCCATAAATTCTATTACCTAATCTCTAATCTACCCATTTCTCTCCATCTCACAGGCACTTCTCAAATCTAAGCCACCAACTCTTCTCTCTCCTGAGTTACTACAACGACTTTCTAACTGCTTTTTTTTTCTGTCACCTGTCTTGCCCCTCCTACTTCCTTCTACTTCATTCTCTATACATCAATGACTCATAAAATGGCAATCTGTATTCTAATTATACTGTATTTACTCAGCACAAAATGTGGGTTACATTCAAAATACCTAACTGTTAATAGTACCAACTAGTCAGAACAAATGTCAACCCATTAACAATGAGAAACTGTAGTAAATACCACTTTGAACAAGCCAGGGTATTTGTGTGATCTCATCCCCTAATGGTCTGTAAATTCTGTGGTGTTGCAGATTGGGTATGTCAGTGTCAACCTTTGTATCCTTAGCACTTAGCTTGATATATGATTGACTCTTGTTGAACAAATGAAACCAGAGGGATCCCTGGGTGGCGCAGCGGTTTGGTGCCTGCCTTTGGCCCAGGGCGCGATCCTGGAGACCCGGGATCGAATCCCACGTCAGGCTCCTGGTGCATGGAGCCTGCTTCTCCCTCTGCCTGTGTCTCTGCCTCTGTCTCTCTCTCTCTGTGTGTGACTATCATAAATAAATAAAAATTAAAAAAAACAAAAACAAACAAAAAAAAACAAATGAAACCAGAGTCCTAGAATCTGGTTTCTAGAATCCATTCGCAATCTAAGTTGGGGGGTAAGGAATAGTGTGGATTTAAGAAGCAGTGATGTAATACTTTTAGGCTCAATAGTAAATCACACCTGTTGCTTTTGTAGTCCTGATACTGAACCCCACATTCCCATATCACTGTCTCATTCTCTTGTCTCTTTAGAGAAGTGTATAATTCCTTTCTTCCCCTCTCATTCCTCTTTACTACCTAGTTTCCTTCTTAAAAACTGGAAATGTCCCAAACCTTAAAACTCACACAGTTCACTAAAGCCTATTGATTGACTTAGTGCCTAAATTCTCAGTTGTCTACCAAGGTTCAGTTAAGTTCAGCTCAACAAATATTGATTGACAAACTCTTGGAATACAATGATGAACAAGTCATGCGCTCCCTTTAAGAAATCACAGTACCCTAGTGGAAATGTATATGCAAATGAGTCATTTAAGTAAAAAAGTGTTCTCTGACAGGAAGATAAAACTTGTAATTAGGATATTAGCATAGTGCATCCCTAAGGACACTGAGAAAACAAGTGGACAAATTTGATATAGTTGGTATAAAAGAAACAAAACAAGCACCAATAAACAACTGCAGAGCTCTGTGAACTTCCTTAACCTCATATTATCATTTAATACTATTTTTATTTCTATTACATGGAGGATTACACAATAGTCTCATCCAATACAAAGGGCCTCTAAGAGCCTCAATCCATCTCTAATAAGTGCTAAGACAGAGACATAAATAGGATGCTATGCAGCACACAAGAAGACAATCACATCAGTTAGGGCAGGGGAGGATAGGCTACAGAAGAGGAGAAGGCATTTTAGAGGAAGTGATGTGTGAGCTAAGTGCTGTGGGACAAATGAAGCAGGTGAAGGCTTGGGGAGCTGGGAGACACAGGCAAACCTTTTGGTAAGATTCTTTCATCACATTTAATCAGATCTTCAATACTTCCTAGCCTAGACCATCATCCCTTATCTCTCTGTTATCTATGCAATCTGCCACATTGAATCTTTCCTCCCTGAGTACTGCTAAGTCTATGTCACCTCTGAGATTTATGTAGCTTGCAAGCCCTATGCTTGGCTGTGTCCCAATATCCATCCCAGTGAGGCTGGTCTGCTCAGAGTTTCTATTTTGCTTATCTGTCAATAATCACCTGCACTCCTTTTCATCATTAAACAAATGTCAGCTTGTATTATCACTTCTTTCAAAACCTTATTTGAAATTCTCTTCCTTAAGGAGTCTTTCACAGTGGATGGAAGCATGCAGTTGAAGGCCTTCTTCCTTCTAATTTGTTTTTAAGTTTTTTTGTTGTTGATTAGTTTAGTTTTGTTTTTGTTTTTTAAGTAATCTCTACACCCGATGTGGGCTTGAACTCCTAACCCTGAGATCAAGAGTCACATGCTCTTCCAGCTGAGCCAGCCATGTGCCCCAAGCGGCCTTCCTTCCAGTGAAAAGTGATAAATACACAGTATTTAGAATTGTGTATTCATAAATATATATTCAAAGACAATAGGTATCTGTATTGCCAATGATAATTAATGTCATTTAACCATGACTGTAAACTTCTCAGCTGAAGGTATCCAATCTCTCATTGCTTCCCATTGTCTTATCATCTCAAATACAGTGTAGTGCATGTACACTGTACGGTCACAATGGCTCATCAAAACCTCACTTAGTTTTTATTTAGCATTACTCCATCACAATTTCTTACCAACATTAGATTACTGGCAAAAATTTGATCAGAGTGAGCAGAGTAGGAAATTACTTAAATCTCTTGATGGAATTTAATAGTTTTGAAGAATTAGAGTATTTCATATGGGAACAATATCAAAATAGATGACCTGAAACAAAACTTGTTTCCCCCAGATTCTGCAGTTCCTGAATTGTCTCCTGAGGCTGCTAATATTTTTTGATGCTCTTTTTGAAAAGGAAAATAAGCAAATGCAATCCACTTTTTCCTCAATCACTCTTTACTCCCCTAGGAACACAAAAGCAATATTTTATGAAGGATATTCCATAGACTACTGATCTTGTGAGGTCCTCTAGAGAAAAGGCTTCTTTTAGAAATAACTTTGGGAAACACTGCATTGGATACCTCTGGTTTAGAGATGCACAATGAAAAGTAGCATGTTAAAGATATCTGTATTTCAGTAAATAGCCTAGTTTTACTTTGTTAAAACCTTCATTTCACAAGTGTAAGTGAGACTAGATTTTCTCCCCCAACAATATCCCTATAAACTCTCCTGCATGGGATATCAGATTGGGAAATGCTGTCTATATTGTTCCCTCCATTGACTTCATAGGCTGACAGATAAATGCTGTGTAGTCTGAAGCATTTATTTTGATTTTATATAGAAGCTTAAAGTAGCAAATATCTTTTTTATGTCTATTGTGTTAAACCACAGTAAACAAGCACAGACCAGACAGTTCTTCAATGCTAAGTGCTTACTTATATAATCTAGTGGAGTTTATTCTAACTTTTACAATTGTAGCAGTTACTGCTTGAATGAAAAAGAAGCAAAAATAAAGAACATAGAAATTCTATGAAAGGGAAACACTAGCACTGAACCATAGTGCTGCAATCTAAGCAGACATTTCATTATTGGGTTGACAGTGAATACAAAGTGGATGCTGGATCACCATACACTCACTTGATATTCTCCTTTATAAAGAGTCTTGTTTATGGCTTGGGTTAGGCCATTTGCCTATTTGGTTAGCCAATTGCCAGGAGAACTTCAGGCTCCCACACAGAGATTCAGAGAATTATAGGTCCTCAACACAGGGATCCCAGGGGGCAGGTGATTTAGTCAATAGGCCCCAAAGCAACTATTTTAAACATGGGAACTGGTCTCTCTAAAGGCACAGGTTTATTTATTTGATAGCCATTTTAAACAGCCTGTTTTCATCTGCCTTTCATTTCTTTTGATGCCACCTCTATTTCCAGAAGCTGCTTAAACGTAACAAATATCTAGAGAATTAATAGAATTTCGAGTTTCAGTAAAGCTGGTTATTAATCTCACTGTAAATTATTGCAAATATTCAAAATAGAAAAATACTCACTAGCAAGAAATCATGGTTATAAACCTCAGATGTTGATCCATGGCAACCTTTGGCTTTCATGTCTTAGCATCCCAACTCAATTTAATATTCTTTTTCACTGAACTGATGTACTGAGTCTCTTCCTCTTTTACGATGTGGAATAATTTCTTGCAATTATACTATTTATTCATCCATCCACTTGGCAAATATTGACAGTCAGACACTGCTCTGGCATTATATTATATTTGCAAATAATAGTGTAGTATCATAAATGAAATCATCATTTGCTTTTGCAATCCAATAAAAATTTATCTATACTGAAGAATCTAAGAGATCTTATCAAAAACAACAGATACTTGAAGGAAATCAGATAAGGGGCAGGCTGTGCATTTTGTAGGTCAGTATTTTTCAAAGACATCTGTTTCAGAATCACTTGAAGTGTGTGTTTAAGATGCAGACTCCTAGGCCCAAATCAGATTATCTCGGGTCATGGCCCAGGAATCTCCATTTCCACCAGTACTCCTGGTGTTCTTTGTACACCTAAAGTGCCATAGGAATCCTCCTCAAAAAGCCTGGTGGATGGAGCTCTGCACACACAGCCTTCCACAGAAGTACCTCCACTCTTAAGTCTTTATTGGGGTTCTTGATTAAAGTCTCAAAAAAAATGGATTTCAGTGCTAGAGCTTTTTGGAAAATCACTTCTGTTAGGTGTAACGTCACCAGAAAGTCATATTTATGAGACTCTAGTCATATTATGAGACTCTTTGACCCATCATATTTTAAGCATCATACAGTGGAGTAAGCATGGATTTCAGAATCAGACCTGCACTACTTACTAGTTGTGCATGCTTGACAAGCTAATTGATCTTTCTTGGCTTTCTCATCTATAAAACTGGGGAATAGCAGGGAATGATGACAAGGTAGTTGTTCAGATTAAAAGATTGATAGCTAAATACTGAACCAAGAAGCTGGTTTATACTGGGTGCTTTCCAGATTCTAAGCCTCATGCCTCCCCAATTTTGCCAGCTTTTCTAGAGTAGCCATACAAAAATTCTTTGAAAATGTCTATGAAATTCTGTTCTTGAAGACATTGGACTTTATGTTATAAAAAATCAAATGTTAAATTTCTTATAAATGAGGTACTAGGATTGAGTTAATTGTTTTGGTTAAACATTATTTCTATTTAACATCAATAGGAATTATTTAAACCACCACACTTTCTTTTACCTTAAGTTACCACAAAGTTTGGATGCAATATTAATACTCAATAACAGAAACACTTCTTACTGTCTCTAGGTTGCTTGCATTTATTTTTTAAAATATATTTATTCAACATTTTTTTTAGCCATTCAATAGATTTATTGAGAGGGTAGATTGTCAAGTGGAACAGTTTGGGTGTGAATAAACCTCATTTCTTGGCTGAGTGATGTTGGATGAACTATTTCTTAGCCTCAAATTCCTGAAGTATTAAATTAGGCTAATAATAGTATCTCTCATAGAATTGTTGTGGGAATTAAATAAAACAAATCATACATAGCACTCAGAAAGCTATCTGGCAGTTTGGTATGCACTCTAACAATGCTATTTAAGATTATTTACCACACAAAGAGGAGTTACTAAAAATACATGGTAAAAGGGCATATAAACCACCTCAAAGTTCACATGAAAATAAGTGTAATATAATGCCTATGTTATAAATGAATAATATAGTAAATGATATTTCATTTCATGCAAGAAAAGTCAACTACCAGCTTTATATAATATTGATCTTGATATCACTGCTAGCTCTAATCCATTACCCAAAAAGTATTTCTCATTTACCCTCCTTGAGACTGTCTACATGAGTGAATGGATGAGCAATCAGAAATGGATATGAATTGATCCATGTTCCATTGATCCGTGTTGTGAAGGTCAGTTAGACTTCTGAAGCATCTAGTCCATTCTAGGGTGGTCTCCACTCAAACAGATCATCCTGAAGAAAAGGAGACACCTTCAGTTCTGGTTTTCTCTGTCTCCCTAGCATAAGAGATGCAAATGAAGGAATTACACTCACAGGACTCTTATGGTCAAGTGGTTAGCTGAACAGCTCACTTCTATTTGCTTCTCTCTACCCACACTCCAGGTTCATTACTATTAAAAATCTCAATGTGAGATCTTGATTAAATATTTTCATTTAGCGACTATAAGAGAAAGGAGGGAAACTAAGTGGGTAAAATTGAGAGGAGGACAAACCATGAGAGACTCCTAACTCTGGGAAACAAACAAAGGGTTGCAGAAGGGGAGGTGGGTGAGAGGATGGGGTGACTGGATGATGGGCATGAAGGAGGGCACTTGATGTGATGAGCAATGGGTTTATACCATATGTTAGCAAATTAAATTTAAATCTTTTTTTTTTTTCATTTAGCAACACTGTGCCCTCAACATTTAGTTCTTACAGCCTTCTTTCTTTTTCCTAAGGACGTTCATCTCTTTAGATGAGCCCAACTATCTACTCCTCTTATCTTGCTCCTTAAATAATAATCACCATCATATCTGAGACCCCTTAAACACACTCACAGGAGCTTTTAAATTAAGGTATTTGATTAACTCAGGAACAAGAATACCAAAACCAGAACCTATTTTATTGTATGGACTATTACTGTAAGACTTCCTGGCAGTTAAGGTGAAACTGAACTGTTTTTGTCCCTTACTTTTCTTGTGGGAGAAAATAAGAATCTCTGGACAACATTGGTTGTTAAGGAACCTCTGGAATCAGTGAAATAATCAACTTATTTGTGGTGGGAAGAGAAGAAATGTTTCCTTCCTGGACTTAAATATAGTGTTTCCAACTATGCATAACTTAGCATCAGTGGTTTGGGTTTTCCAAAGGGCTTAACTGCTAACCTCTGTGTGAAGTTGCTATTGAGTGTTAAGCCTTAATGTTCTCTCTCTCTCTTTTTTTTTTAATTTATATATTCATGAGAGACACAGAGAGGGAGAGGGAGGCAGAGACACAGGCAGAAGGAGAAGCAGGCTCCATGCAGGGAGCCTGACGTGGGACTCGATCCTGGGTCTCCAGGATCATGCCCTGGGCCGAAAGTGGCGCTAAACCGCTGAGCCACCCAGGCTGCCCCTTAATGTTCTCTTTTATGGTGAAATGCCACAATAGTTAAATGAAGTTAAAGGAATGACCTCTATTATGTATTGGGGCTTGACTTGTGTTCTCTTTTCTATTATGACATTTTTGTGCCACTGTATTATGAAGATCACTGTGTATCTCTCTGTCCCCACTAGCTGGAAAATCCATAGGTACAAAGAGGATTGCACCTGACTTAACTCTATTCCCATGATCCTATTTTGACACTTAGTGGACCCTCAAAAAATGTTTTTTAAATAAGCAGTGTGTGTGAGGAGCACTGAAAATTTTGAACACCAACATAATCCAGTTAGTGAACATTCATGAAGAAAACCGAGAAATGAGAATTTTTTTCTAAGAACAAGATCTGCAAATAGGTTAATTATTACAGGGATCATTATAATAAGAAAAATAAAACTGTACATTTTCTGTAACTAGTTTCTGGCCAATAGGTTAGATGCAAAGGTAACTGCTCCCATCTAAATGATCTAGACAGAGTAGAACAGACATGCTGAATTCAGGAAGATTGAATCATGAGAGTGAAGCCTCACACTGAGGTTTTTAGAAAAGCAACAGTATAGAATGGGGCAGGCTTGACAGCAACTCATGAGTTTTGTTCTCTAGCAGCCCATTGCAGATTGAAGTTAATAAAGAAGCTAACACAGTCTACACAATACTAATTCAGTGGGTAGGTCAGAATTTTACCAGAGAGTGAGCTTTTGATTCTATTCATATGCTATATATACTAATTGAATACTACTTGTTAATCTAATAATTTTTAAAGACCCATATGATAATCAAAGCTAAAGAAATGTGGACACTGTGGACTTCATTTGTCTTTTCTTCCTTATTCTGCTCTGTGATAGCCAATAACCATACCTAAAACCTCCTGAGCATTTACCAACAAGCCAGATGATACAGTAATATATTATGCATATCCTTATGATAATTACCCTCACTCCCTTTTTGCAGATGAAGAAGCAGAAACACTAATTTAAAAGTATTATCACCTAGTAGTGGATGCCTTAAAATATTCCATGATACTCCAGAGATACTTTAGTACCTCAGAGCAATAAAGAGTAACAGGAGAAAATTTGCTAATACAAATTACTAGTAAAACCACTAACATCTTGGTAAATGAATCAATAAGAGAGAAGTGAAAGAATTACATGAATGGCCACCCTACTAAGGAAAAATTACACACTGACATCAGATCAATTTTGGGAAGAGGAGAGAACATAACACCTGTCCCATTCATTCAATTTTTCATATGTGGTGTTTTGTACTACTGAAATGGTAAATCATCCATGAGAAAATGGGTGAAAATGATATTATGGGCTGTATGAAAATGTAAGAGAAACATACTTGAGTATCTTGCTCACTTATTTCTGAGACATGTGAAATTGTGCTAACCAAAACTGCCCTTGATGTGGGTAAAGCTACTGAAGTTTAGCATTGGTATATACCTTCTTCTCCTTGTCATTTACTCGGCCACTGGTAGGTAGGTGAATAGATGCAACCCAGAGAGTCCCTCCCCAGCAGAGTAGCTGAACATCAGAGATGGCCAGCTTCTGGCTTGAGGGCCAGATGCCTGTACAATACCAATTATAAGGTATTCTGAGTACTGCCCCACTGGTGTAAATGATAAATGTGTTTCTTTAAGAGCAAATAACTTCTTTAATTAAAAAATATATGAAAATCAATTAAAAAGTAATCACTGATGTAGGGATGGATTTGGCAGAAATTAACAAGAAGTTATTCTGACGTAAAGTTATGGGTTTTACCATTACATATGAAATTAGTTCACTGCATCATTCCTAGGTAGACCTGGGGGAAAAAGTTGAATCCAGAAATGGGCAAAATGCTGTAGAATGTCAGTTACACAGTTAACTCAATAAAACTGAAACTGAAATAAAAAGTGTTCTTAATAGACCAGGACCAGAACCAGGATATTGGAAAATTACATTGAAATAAAAATAGATGACAGGAAAAAATCAAATAGGATCTATATTAGGAGTAATTAACATATCATGAGTATCTTATATTTACTGGGTATGTATATATTTGTATTTATATTTACATAGTTATGTGTAATATCTCTACATTATATACACACATGCACACATATATGATCATTTAATGTTTATAGCAACTTTATGAGAAAGGTATTCTTAAGTTCATCTTACTGATGATAAAATTGAGTCTCAGGTAAACTATGTACTTTGCCCAGGGACACACACATTAGGAAGGTTTCAAAGAGGCTCAGATGGCCTTTGTTTACTGTAACACAGGGCCATCCAAAGAAGGACGGCATTCTCTCTACTTACAGGGAGATTACCAGCACACCTACTCCGCAACCCCAGAAGCCGTGAGCAGAACTGGAGAAGACAATGAAGAGGAACTGTTACATCCAGAAAAGTGAACTGGAGAAGAAAGTTCACCAGGCACACTGAACTGGCCACTTTTATGAAAGGTAAATTGATCAGTTGCTTATTGATAATCTGCAATTTTATTCTGGACAGCTGAGTAATCCAAATAAACCTGTGGGATTCTCCACAGCTTGGCAGAAATTTAAGAAAGGCTCAAGCCAAGAAGTCATTAGAGGAGGCCAAACAAAATCAATTCATTTATGATCTGTCACTTCTAGAAGCTGGAGAATTAGAGGTTTTCCAATGTTAGTCAAGCAACTGTCTTCAAGCTCCTATGCAAAACTGCTTTTTAAATTCACTTTGACCTAAAAATGATCTCACAAAATGCTTCATCAAGCTGAGGAAACACTGTTTTCCACACAGCTGTGGCACTTTTTGAAAATCATCACAAATATAAAAATATATCCATTCACCTTTAATTAATTTTATCAATCTTTTTTAAGAAGAAAAATGAATTTTTTTAATTTTATCGATGGTTTGTGTTAAGAACTGATCCTAAATAGAAGGCTGGTTCGGTCTAAGAGAAAGATAGAATGTGATTTAACTAATGAATTCCCCAGTTGCTGTTCTGCCTGTATTAGTTTGCTAAACCTATAATAACAAAATACTATACACTGGATGGCTTCAACAACAGAAATGTATTTTCCCCTGAGGTCTCTCTCCTTGGTTTGGAGATGGCTGCCTCACTGTCTTCAGGTGGACTTTTCTCTGTATGCACCTATCCCTGGTGTTTCTGTGTGTGTGTGTGTGTGTGTGTGTGTGTGTGTGTGTGTGTGTGTGTCTTAATATTTTTTTTATAAGGATACCAATAAGATTGGATGAAGGACAACCCAAAAGACCTCATTTTGACTTAATCATTGCTTTAGGGCCCTATTCCCAAACACAGTCATATTCTGAAGTACTAGAAGTTAGGACTTCAAACTATGAATTTGGAGGTGATGCAATCATGTAAAACAGTGCCTTAGAGGACATGTATGAGATTAAGGATAATTATAACTAAGTAATTATAGCCAAGCCTATGTTCAAGTTTTACTCCTATATTCACTAACAGTGTGCTTTTGGTCAAGACAGTTTTGTCCTCTGGTTTTCACTTATTTTGCTGTAAAATGGCAAAAAAACTCAGCTGTGCTTCACTTGTTAATATTTAGGTCCTAAATTAATTTTACAGTATAATTTTAGGGTACATATTTTAAGTATGCATGAAAACATGCTGTGCTACTTAAATTTCCACATATTCCCTAACTTCCTTATCTGATTATATGCACCAAAGGCAAAAAAGAAAAAAAAACAATTAATAATCAAAGGTCCAGTCAAGGAATACAAGATAGATAGATATTCAAGCATACATCCTAACTCTCACTCTCTAAAGTCAGGTAAATCCCATTTTGAAGTATTCCCTGGATGAACTTGAGACTACATTATCTACCCCCACTAAAGGCAAAAATAAAGGAGAGGGTAAGGATGGAAAGGAAGGAGAAATGAGGAAGAAAGGAAAGAAGGAAGATTTTCATGTTGAAAATGAAGTGCTATATGATGCTTATTCTCAATTAGCATTTTCCAGTTCCTGAAGAATTAACACTTTCACATTATACAAATAGAGTAAAACTCAAAATTATTAGTTTAAGATATGGATAGAACTAGAAGATAGTGTTTATGACATTTTGGAAGGCATCTAATAAACCCAGAGTACACAATAAGTTAAGCTGAGTAGAGGTAAAATTAAAGCTTTCCTTAAAATATCACAGTGATGAAAACCCAGATCTTGAGATGTGATAAGCATAGGGAACAGCTCTGCCAGAGTGCCCTGTGACCTGGCATGTGCTCACACAGACCCTACAGGCAAAGGCTCATTCAACTGCAGTCTAATCTTGTCTGGTGGAATGCTCTCTGTGATTCTACCTGGAACATGGCAGGATGCTGGGCTGTGAAGAGCTTCCACACGGCTTATCCCACAGGAGACTCTCCATCCTGCAGAAGGCTGTCCATGCCACAGGAAACTCTCTGTCCCACAGGAGGCTGCCATGGGGCTGCTTTCTACCCACCTCTCTAGTTCCAGTGAAGCATGAAATTTTTCACTTTGTCCTTCTCTGGACAGAGCTTCAGATCTAAACCCCTTAGCTGCAGTATAGGATTGACTTTTCAACTATAAAATGACCTGCCACCTATGCCATGTGTCATCTGGTCCACTGAGTTCGGTGGTGTTCTGTGGGAACAGGGGTGTCAGGAGCTGACACCATGCTAACTTTGCTTTTGCTCTCTGTGTAAATAGAAACTTTCTGCATACATTTAGGCTTGCTGTCTCCTTACTAGCCAAATCTATGAACATGGGGCAAGCCAAGCATTTTAAAATATATCTGGGTTTTGTTTTAATCAGGCATAGTAAGATATGCAGACACAGAAATGATGGTCATGAAAGGAAGACATGCAAGAGGACCTCCACGCCATATAAGACCACACATGGAAGCACCAGGATCAATCAGGAGGCAGAGAGGGCAAGGGGGAAAGCATGAGCAACCTCATTGTCATATTCAGGGGTTAGTCAAGGTAAAATGAGATTAGCAGAATTAGGATTGCTTGGTTTGAATAATTTCAGGAGGCTATGAGGAATAGGAGGTGTCCTGATTTCTCTGGTACCTGGTCATCAGGGGTAGTGGCCTAGGAGTGGAAAAGCTTGTGAAAGCCAGATAGAGGTGGTGGTTAGTGGTATGGGTTTTGGACTGGTTGATTTGCATATGAAAGGTACTCTGGAGGTTGTGCTGTCTCAGTGGTAGAAAGGCCCCAATACAGGAAATAAAAACATGGCTAATGTACCATACTAGTAGCTGATACTGTGCTATTGCTTAAGGACTGCTCAATGTCTCAACAGTAGATTTATTAAAAAGTTAACAAGCACTCCCTTGGCATCTCTGTGTGTGGAAATATAGAAGTAGGTGAGATCTATTCCTAATCTCAAGAAATTCACAGACCAAAATTAATGAAATAGAAATGAACACTGGACTCCCAAAATTAGAAAGAGATGATCATAAATATAAGAAGATGATAATAATTTTTTTTAATTTTAAGAAAAATGCAATGCATAAAAAATGTTCCAGAGACAGGAAAAAAGGTATATAAGGCTTAAGTTACCTTTGAATTATGCAAACCCAGAACTTTTTTTTCAATTAAAACTATACTATCTATAAGGTAAAAGTTCAGAATAAAAGTATTAGAGTTTAAAATTATTGGAGATGTACAGGTAAACAGGTTTTAAGTTTCATCATTTGCTTCTTGATTCAAAAAGAGAATATACTTCCCTTCCTGGTGAGTCCTGGAAACTCTCTTACCTATAGGTACCTATGATTCCACTATATGTGCACTATTACCAACTCTGAAGAAATATTTGCTGAATTATTGAATCTGAATCACTGCCTTTCTCCAGGTATGTATATGTGTGCACCTGTCTTCCTGTGTACTACTATTCCTTTATATATTCCAAATAAGTTTAGGACTAAAACAAATACTAGTACAGGAAGGTCATTGCTCTGGGGCTAGTGATTTCCTTCAGAATGATGTCCCCTAAGATCCCAGCTAGATAATGTGCATATGATGATCAGCATTCTGGAAGCAGGCTGGGAAAAGGGGACCAAAGTTCCTGAGTTCAGTAATACAGATGTGCATTTATTTGCCTTTTACACCCCAGCCCTCCTTACTGTACCTGACATTCTCATATCAGGAGATTGCCAAAATTTCCAGAAAATAAAACTGACTTCGTTGAAAGGTCGCATGAGGTCCAATTGCTCTAGATCCATTCTTTCAATAAATTCTCCTCTTTTCAACCCAGCACCTCAACTAAGTCTTTCACAGTACAGAGTTCTGTGGGGCAAACTGGCTCATTTCCTATTGGTGTCCTCTCTTGGAAGCTGGGTTATAGTTCTATCTACTCTGCTAAGAGTGGACGCTTACTTCTCTACCATCACTTTCCTTATCCAAAACCAAAAATAATATTTGCATATCTCACCTGTTTGTTTCCTTCTCTCCTGCCTGTTATCCTTGTCCTTGTGGATTAACACCTTTGAACATTCCTTTATTGCCACTTCTGTGGGTTTGAAGAACAGAAGATAAATTCTACTGGCCAGTCTTCCATGTATAATGAGAAACTCCCAGTGCAATTGGGTGGAGTATGCCTTCTGATTTTTGTGTCAACCATGCATTTCACAGTGCCTGACTAGAGAAGGTGCTCAACAAGAAACTATCATTAAGAGGCAGCTGTGAAAAAAAAAAAAAAAAAAAAAGAGGCAGCTGTGGAGGACAAATGTATGCTCTAACTACAAAGTTAGATAGACTGGTTTGATTCCACAAATATTTTCTGAGCACATATCCCATGCCAGGACCATGGATACCGGACATGAGGACAAACAAAACACAACTCTTGCCTCCTGTAATCCATATGGTGAAAACCCCTTGGAAAGTTTCAAATTTCAAAATGTGCAAAATTACAGGGCTAACAAGAGTATGCATCACTCAGGCTTGTTCCTAGTGTTGGTTTTTAGCATCTGGGAGGAAGAGAAAGCTGTGGAAACCTAATTACAGTTAGATAATCTAAAGTTAATGGACAATACCCTGCCGGGTTGATTTATCCTTTAGAAATGCCGTCTTTCTCCTTTCAATCCCTGCAACTGGTAAATCAAGGATGACCAAAAATCTCAGGGACAGAAGTAGATGATTATTTGGCTTTGTGTCTTAGCTTGTTTTAATCTTAATAGGGGGGAAAATGACGCTTTATTTTGGTCTTTCAACCTAAAGGAAAAACAATGCCACTTTACAGAAATTTTCACCCAAAGGAAAAAGAAAATCGAAATAACCAAGTTTGGTGCCAGACATAAAGAACCTCTGGGAAACAGATGAGGATTTACAACAATTAAAAGGAATATATTATTCTGGACTCATGACCAGAAGCCCAGGTTAAGCGAATTTAAGAGAATTTACTTGCTCAGTAGCTGAAAAGTTATAGGTACCGCTGGATCCAGGCACTTAAAAGTTGTTGTCAGGAGGAAATGGCTCTGCTCTCTTCTGTCTTAGATTCCCTTCTAGACATGTTTCACCTTCAGGTTTACACCTGCCAGCCTAGCAGCATGCGGGAACAAAGAGTCTTCTCTAGCAAGACCAACAGCCGCGAGTCTCTGATTTCCTAAGCCTAAGTCACGTTTGCTCCCTCACCCTTGATGCGACGATTAGGTTGTCCCACTCACACCACCAAGAGCATGTCAAGGTGGCTACCCAGAGGAAATCCAAGTCAATGGTGCCAAGAAAAGCAGGGATGGCTTTTGAGCCATCAGATATGATAGCTACTCATTGGTATAAGACAACACTGGCCTTCGAGTTTTGGCTGTATCACCCTTTTCAAAAACTCTTGAAATTCTTAAACAAGCCAGACCTCAGCATAGAGGGCTGGTTCTGAGTGCAGCTATTTTTGGATTATTTACTGATCTTCCACTGCATTTGCCCCCATCAACCATTAACATCCCTCTCTTGCTAAAAGGCCACCTGACCAGAAAGGTTAAGAGAAATATTCAGTAACCTCTAGAGGAAGGGTAGAATGCTTATTTTTAGCTTTCTGGTATTTGATCATAAATGCTTTCAGCCTGGAATGACTTCAATGAGATTTGTACATCTGAAGGCTGCCAAAAAGAGAAGGGGAAAAAGTCAAATATTAAAGGAAACCTTGCTCTCATCCAAAAGAGGAAGATTCCTTAAATTTCTAAAGAAAATGCTAGTTCTATTTTTAACTCCCTTTTTAGGTTCTCTAAGGCTTAGGCTAAGAGGAGAAATAGGTCTGGTAGCAAAAAGCTTTAAAAACCAAAGGTTTTATACCTAGGGCTTGTTAACCCTATATTAACAAGTCCTTGACAAAGGGGGAAAACAAGAAAGCAGGCATTCCACGTGCAATCCAGTCCTCTCTAACCTCAGTATTGTCCATATGTGGGTCCTAGAAGATTTCTGAAAGGGATTTTGTTCTGAGAGAGAAAGGTCACGCAAAGTACATGATCTCATGAAGACAGATGCACAGGCCATGAAAACTATCCTTTTTTAAAAAAAGCTGCCAAATTAGTGTGTCACCTTAAGATAGCCATCTGTAGAGCAAGAGTGATCAAGAGGCCAATGATTCTTTGCATCCAATTTTTGTCAGGCTTTGCTTTGCAAACACTTTAAATCATTAGCACAACTCCTTAAAATGTATCTTCTACGTCAACTCTTGGAATGGTACATCCATCACCAAATTCTGCTCCAAATTCATTTGAAGTTGGCAGATTTAGGTTTCAAGTTGCAGTGACCTAACATACAAGACTAAGATTATACTGAGCATGGGGCAGCCCACCTGGAGGACCCTACAAAGGCAGAACCATAGTTGCTGTGATGTGTGGGAAAGATGGTTCCATTTGATTCAAGTGTGATGTTTCTCAGACTGAGTCTCTTCATTTGTTTCCACATCTCTCTCCTCTTCCTTGATGAGTCTTTCACTGACCGTCCCACCCTTCTTGATGACTCCCTTCCACCCTGAACCCCACAACACAATCAATTCAGCATTTAACAATATACTGTCTTACATTCCTCCCTAACTATTTCAAATGTTGAAGTTTGCTCTCACAGGAACTTTTGTATGGTTGTGATTAATACTTTCTGTTTTGATACCTTATCTGAACAATCTCTGAACAAACTGAAGCTCTACACATAGGCATTCTCACTATATATTTAGGTTTGAATGATTATTAAAGTTTAAATCCGGGATCCCTGGGTGGCGCAGCAGTTTGGCGCCTGCCTTTGGCCCAGGGCGTGATCCTGGAGACCCGGAATCGAATCCCACATCGGGCTCCCGGTGTATGGAGCCTGCTTCTCCCTCTGCCTGTGTCTCTGCCCCTCTCTCTCTCTCTCTCTCTCTCTCTCTCTCTCTCTCTATGTGACTATCATAAATAAATAAAAATTTAAAAAAAATAAAGTTTAAATCCCTAGTACTATTATGAGGTAAGAATCACATTAAAGTGAGCTTTGGGCTTAATTTAGTGTCTATTTAGTTTGAGTCTGAGTATACATTTTCTGTTAAAGGAAGAACATCTTATCTTTCATCTGATGCTGCACTTAATGGCCAATTGATTTTTATTTACATCTGATAATTCTTTGCACATTAGGTACTTTCACATGAGAATTCAGCCCTTTGCAGTAAACACTGAGGACAATTATGCTCAGTGAGGAATTCTAATACTGTAAAAGAAAGGGTGTAGTTTTAAAAACTGTCATTTTTGCTCACATGGTAAAATTTGACCTTGTGTCAATAATTTCCCAAATCTCCAGCTAAAGAGAAAGGTTATGCTCTAAGTCCATCCCACAGCACAGGTTAGAGACAAAATTAAAAGTCCAACCCCATAACCTTCCTCTTCTGACTCTCCCTGGACCAAACAAACTCTTTTAAATCAACTGTTCTCCTTTCTCAATAGAGTCCTGGGTATGGAGAAAAAATGGGATTGGCACAGAAAAATAATTTAGTACATAATTTTGGAAGAAGAAATTGAAAAAAAAAACAACTCCCCAAAACATTTCATTGTAACAAAATGTGGCAAAGGGGAGTTAGGACAAAATCTTATATTTACACAGCAAGCACAGTTGTTTCCCTGGAAACAGGAGGAGAGTTATGCAAATGATAGGAGTTAGCAGAAATCTGACCCAGAGAATAAATGAAAAAGACAAAGTGGCTAACAAGGCTACAAATGTGTTCCATGGTGATGAGTGATAAGAACAAGTTTGAAAGCTGTATAATGTGCTAATCATGATATTTGGAGGGAAGTTATGGGGCATCCCGCTGTGGAATTTGGATGTGCCAAGATCTGGCCAGGTTCTGGGAACATTCGATACTCTGTTCCTGTGTCTGCTGCTCCATCAGTGGAGGAGAGAGGAGGAAGGGAAGGCAAAAGGGAGAGGACTTCAGGTACAGTGATGGGTCCCCAGGAAAGTTTATGCAAGCAGCCACTGTTCTGTCTTGTTCTATTTCTTTGCACCAGACCGTACTTCTTCAGCACAGGTCAGCATGTTGTTTCTCTTCTCCTTTACCGACTGATCCTGTCTCCTATGTAAACACAGAACTTTCTTACCAAGTAAGGCACCAGTGTCCTGCGGTAAACAACCTGATACTTGTAATTAAGTCTCAAAACCAAAAAAAAAAAAAAAAAAAAGCCATTTGATTACTACTCATGTATGTCACCTCACGGTGAGAAGTCTCTTAATGGACGGATTGATTTCTCAATAAAGAAAGAGACATTTTCCAAGCTGAATGCAAAATGAAATAAGGAAGGATAAATAATTTAGATTATTTTAGGGAATCAGATTATGATATATATTATATATAATATTTAGCTGTATTTTATATAATATGACATATATCATAACATATATGATATACATAATAATACAAAGAAATATATACACATCATTAAATTAACATAGATTCAAATGTCAGCTTTCCTGTTTACTAATGGTATTACCTGGGGCAAGTTATTTACCTGTTCTTTTATTTATCTTTGTAAGGACATTGATATATAAAATAATACATCTAAAAAGTTAATTATTTACTGAATGCCAAGTACATTTTAAACACTCGATGAATGCTAGTAGTTGCTATAATAGTTGTCCTGACCCAAATGGATTCATATTCATATACATATCAGAACCAGAACTGTCATTTAGCGTATAGTGTTCTTGTCTGAAACTGGAGAAATAGGACTAAAATCCAGGTCTCTTTCCCACCAGTCTATACTCTTTCCACTATTCCAGACAGACTTTGAAGGATATTTTTACATTTGAATATGGGAATGTCCAACATTCTAAAAACTTGCTTTAAACCAAATAATAAAATTTAAATTGAGAGTGTTTTTGGACTCTGGAGAAATTTGAAAACTGTGTTCAATTTCCTGATTCTCCATCTTGATACCCATCTAAGCTAGTAATAGACAGCAGAGCAGAGTTGCCATCTTTCTAGTGCTCCCCACTGAGATAAAAGCATCGTACAGAGCTGATGCTGTACAGCCAACAGAGCAAATAATTAGACTGAGTGCTCTTTCCACTGCCAATGAATCAAGAAGTGAAATTTGTTGTGAATGTACCTGAATGCCCAGGACATCCACTGTCCTATGAGAAGTCATTAACATTTGCTGAGTGTCTTCTATGTACCAGGCACTGAGTACTATGGAGAATACAAATTGAAATGAAAGATTATTCTTGTTCTCCAGATGCTTACAGCCTCTAGTAAGAATCATATCACATGTCCATTGAGGATAAAATGTCAGGTAAAATAAATTCCATGAAGAAGAACGAAGTGCTAGGAAAATCCACAGGTACGAATGATTAATGCACGCTGGCCTGGGGATGGGGAGGAGATGGGAGGGAGTAAGGATGAGACAACTCTCTATCCTAGAATTCTGGGAAGTGAGAATTTAGAGTCATTTTTTTTCTTTTGTTTTGTTTTTAATTTAGAGCCATTTTACATCTGTTCTTAGAGAGAAAGAGATGAAGGGAAAAACCAGATGTCATCAGGATAAAAAGATAGCACAAAACAGTAGATGATAGACACACCTTGCACATGTGTACTAATTCATTATTTCAAAAAACATATCCACACTAGCAATTCAATCATCAAGATTTATTCACACTTGGGGATAATTAAGACTTTAGTGTCATCTTAACTAAATGTCTAGCTCTAGGGTTAATTTGGATCTTCTTTCAAAAGAAAGCAATGTTAATGGATTAATTCAAAGAAGTAAAGCTCTTCTTTAATAGGTTTTTCTTTAGCAACCTATCATTTCTAGGATTTTAGAAAATAACTCACCAAGGAACAAAATTAATCTTTTCAGGTCTGTTGACTTAAAGACAAGTTGACACTGTGAGAAATAATTTCCAGGGTAGATTACTATAAAATGAAAATTTAATATGTCTGCACCAGTGAAATCTCCCAAGATAAATTTGCAAGATTGCCTATGACTTTCACTATTTTATTCTTTCAGTAATTGTCCAGATGGCACAACCCACTGAGTGTTGACATTACAATAACACAGAAATTAGTTAAGACAGTAAAAATGTGATTTATTTAAGGAAGAAAACCAATATCAATATGTAATTATCTTAAATTTAAATAAGATATGAAAAGAGATATTAACTAAACTTTATGTCCCTAGAAGATTTCACTTCGATATGCATAGTTATTTGTTGTGAGGAATAAAAGATAGGACATATCAAAAAGTACTGAAGGCTATAAGGTACCTTGAGAGTGTGCACAATAATTATTTGATGAAAGTAATGGGACATAAACTAATATCTTTTAAGCACCTACTAGGGAAAGCCCTGTGCTAGATGCTACAAAGCATCCAACATAGGCCATTCCTTAGTCTTGCAACAGACTAGCTATCTAATAGGGAAGAAAATTCCAAACCTGGGCCTAAACCAAACCTCTGGAACGGTAATAAAAATTATAATAGTAACAGTAGTTAACTATAATGATGTTTCCATTTATTGTTCACTTTTTCTGTGTCACATGCAGAAATAGTGAATTTCCCAGTAACATCAAAATAAAAAAAAACAAACTTAAATATCCCTTCTTTTTTTCTTGTTCATCTCTTATGCATGTATTATATCTAATTATCTAACCCTTTCCGAACTATTTATATTTTTTTTTTAATTTTTTTTTTTAATTTTTATTTATTTATGATAGTCACAGAGAGATAGAGAGAGAGGCAGAGACACAGGCAGAGGGAGAAGCAGGCTCCATGCACCGGGAGCCCGATGCGGGATTCGATCCCGGGTCTCCAGGATCGCGCCCTGGGCCAAAGGCAGGCGCCAAACCACTGCGCCACCCAGGGATCCCTATTTATATTTTTAAACACAGGACCAGTAACAAGTTATACCTTTTAATTACTTAGACCATATAAATTCTTAATATCACTTTCATTTAAAACTGCCTTTTAAAGGATGCCCTTTCACTGAATCTTTTCAAACTCTGTTAAGTCAACCTTGATGTTGGATTAATGGCATGAAATGGTCCAAACTCTGAGGAGTTCATATTCATTTGGTTTTGAACATGGGTAAGATGGTTTTCTCTTTCTGTCCAAATTCCTCCTGTTTTTTATATGAAATACCTTCCTCAAAACTGCATGTAGTCTTGTTTATCAAAGGAGCACACTGAAGTGACTTTAGGATACTAGACTATTGATGGTCCTCATTCCTTTCATGGGTCTCAACTCTAGTGCTGAACCTGTCTTCCAAAAGATTGATAGTGTGTTACTTCTTAAAATGGTATTATTTTCTATGTGGCTAATATCTTAGCTGTATTGATAACTTTCAGAGATTTCACATATCCTGGTATTCTCATCTCTGCACTTTTCCCTTCTTGGCTTGAATTTTCACCTTTTAGTACAATTTGGAATCATCTGTAAATCTGAAGAGTCCAGATGTCTATAAAGATAACATTTAAATGCTAAGATAAAATGCAGCACAAGCTGGGATTCCCCAGACTTCCAAAACACTGTTTATGACCGCACTATGTTTTCTTCCTTTTCTATTGTCCCTTAACCATGCCAAAATACTCCCAACATTGCCATGTATAGTCCTTTAAAAAAAAAATAGAAATGTAGTGATGACTTTTGGAAATCCTAAAATAGTGAACCAATTGCTCCTTTCATGACGTCGAAAAAAAGAAGTTACAATATCAGTGAGTCTCTCAGTATTTCCTCATAGAATCGTGGTTATATGTTCGTATTTAACTAGGAATCCTGTCAGATTTCGGGGGAGAGGGAGGGGAACTAAAGGTGCATCCACATGGTTCTTTTCTAGAAAGTTCCTTAAGAATAGAAATTCAGTATTCTGTAGGTGCAGGGGTGTTTGTCCAGTAAATTATGCATTTTGGCCCATTGTTAAATGCTTTACTCTTGAAGTAGAGAAATCCATCTCCAGAGATTTATGGCTGCTGGCCATACAGCAATGAGATGGGTCAGTTGTGTTAGAGAGAGGCTTTTTCTTTAGGGAGGACATCATAGGGAGAAGCTGTGGTATTCTGAGTAAAAGATAAGGTAATAGAACTATTCCAGACAACCAACATGGTTGGTAGTCAGAGAGAAGTCTTATTTGTAGACTTTGAAGGACATACTTTTGTATTTGGACAGAGTTTTCCCGACCTGGGATGGAGTTATTTGGAGAACAAAATCAACTCCAATTACAATTATATTCACTTGAAATATAAAAGAGCAAAATCAGATGTTCAGAAAATGCTGCAGGGAAGCAGAACCACTATTTCCCAGTTACCTGGAAAGAGAAACAGTTCCTAGTCCTTGTCAATATGTTTATTCAAAAAGCCAAAGCTAAAATCAAAGTGCTTGGATATTCCTCAACTTGCAGTATTTCTTCCAACATTCTGGTGAAAATAAGATAAGTAAAAGCTTGCCTTTCATCTTGGTCATATCAACTTGATCCAACCATATTATAAAATAAATCATTTCTCTACAAATATAGGGAGAGCCCAATAAAAGTCTAACCTTATCATTTCCCAGTAGTACTGAGCTATTAAAAAAATAATTATCTAGAATATATGCCAGAAAGTCCAAGTGGCTGAGATTAGAATTCTTTACTATTTCTAATGACTTACTGGTGCTATTTTATAACAAGAAGAGTGACAACCAAGAGAGAGTGAAAAAATCTTTTCACAGCAAAGATAATTTAAATACCTAGTTGATTATGTGACAGACAATTCATCTTCTCCTCTTGTTCCTCAGCTTGGTTGACTGTGTAGTTACTATGTGCCAATTGCTTTGTCACTTTGTCAGAGAGGTGTAGCAAGAAGATTTCAAAGAAAGGATGGGCTTTTTGTAAATGTTCATGTTCAGGTTTGCAGATCTAGTTAGCATTTCTTGTTTTCTACAAGAATTTCTTTTTCAGGACTAAACTCTAAGAACTGCCAATATTTTTATAGTACTTTAAAAAAATTTATTCCTCATAAATTTCCCCTCTGCGTTCTTGAATTTTCTTTGGGATAGCATAAAAACAAAATATTACAGGCATAATTTCTGCCAACATATTTTAGAATTATTTTCAAAATCAATCTCTTTCTGAATTTCTTTATACTCCATGATAGCCATTCCAATGGTAGATAAAAAAGTAAAAAAAAATAATAAAAAAATATTTTACAGTAAGCTGTCAGTTTTAAAAAGAAGCATCTTATAATTACCTAGATAGCCTTACAAACTCCACAGAGAAACATTCCAGATTACTCATTTTTATTGTCTTTAAATTGACTCCAAATATAGTTAGGGTTAAGTTATTTATACAAGGCGTCTTTAAAGCTGCTCTCAAAAACATTTAGATGCAAAATATGTACTCACTAAAACTTGCATTGGCCTAGTTCATATGACCAAGCTTGCTCTTTTTTCTTCTTATTTCTGCAACTATCCACATGACAAATTTAAACCTACATAGATTGTTCCTCCATGATACTAACAAATATGCACACAACCCTTAGAGGAATAAAGGAAAAGAGGCAGGGCATATTTAAATTATTACATTCAAAGGCAACTTTATTTTTTAAAGATATATTTTTTTCATTTGTTTTATAGTGAGAGAGGGTGAGCATGGGCGAACAGGGTGGCAGGGCAGGAGGGTGGAGAGAAGGAGGGAGAGAGACAATCTGAAACAGACTCCATGCTGAGTGCAGAGCCCAGCACAGGGCTTGATCTCCCAACTTTGAGATCATGACCTGAACCAAAACCAAGAGTTGGATGCTTAACTGACTGAGTTACCTAGGTACTCCAAAAAGCAACTTGATTTTTAAGCACATATAGACTGCCTAGTTTTCATATACATGACTGAAAACAGCAAGGCATCACAGAGAACTGTGTACATTGTTAGATGATCAAATTAATAATAAAATATAAGTGATACCATATCCAGTGATATAAATTATCACAGTTCCTATTTCTATGCAATTGGAGTAACTCAACATGTCACTTCCTTTGATACCAAGCATGTTGAGAGGATGAGTAGGACAGAGAGGGAAAAAGTGTGGTCAGAATGAATTCCAGAGAATTAAAATACTTTTCTGAGCCTTAAGGCTTGAGACTAATAGAATATTATTCAGCCTTGAAAAAAGAGGAACTTTTGACTTTTGTGACAATACACATGGACTTGAAGAACATTATGCTAAGTTAAATAAACCTGACACAAAAGAACAAATACATGATGCTATGAATATGAGGAATCTAAACTGGCCAAACTCCTTGAAGTAGGGAGTAGAACAGTGGTTGTCAGGGGCTGGGGAAAGGGAGAAATGAAGAGGTATCAGTGGAAGGGTACAAAGTTTCAGTTACACAAGATGAGTAAGTCCTAGAGATCATTGTGCCTGAGTTAACATTGTATTGTATAACTTTAAAATTTGCTAAGAGGGTAGCTCTTATGTTAAATGTTCTTATCACCCCCAAAGGAATGAATGAATGAATGAATGAATGAATGAATGAATAAATAAATAAAGCAGGAGGAAAGGTTAGGAGGTGATAGATGATATGTTTATGGCATAGATACTGCTGATGGTTTCACTGGTTTATACTTATCTCCAAATTCATCAAATTGTATACATTAAATATGTACACCTTTCTGATTTTTTTTAAAGATTTTATTTATTTACTCATGAGAGACACAGAGAACAAGGCAGAGACATAGGCAGAGGGAGAAGCAAGCTCCCTGAAGGAAGCCTGATACAGGACTCAATCCCAGGATCCCAGGATCACCACCTGAGCTGAAGGCAGACACTCAACCACTGAGCCACCCAGGTACCCCTAGCTTTCTTATGTTAATACTTACATACATAAAGTAACTTAAAATGAAAAAAAGACTTGAGGCCAGCCAAACCCACACAGACTGTTATACACCCTTTCTGATCACAAATTTTGGTCTTGTAAATTGGTGGTAAGTCTTTTTACAAGAGCACATTTAAAGTAACCAATTCAGGGCAGCCCAGGTGGCTCAGCAGTTTAACGCCACCTTCAGCCCAGGGCATGATCCTGGGGACCCAGGATGGAGTCCCATGTCAGTCTCCCTGCATGGAGCCTGCATCTCCTCCTGCCTATGTGTCTGTGCCTCTCTCTCTCTCTCTCTCATGAATAAATAAAAAAAAATCTTAAAAAAATAAATAAAGTAATCATTTCAGATGAGGAATGGAATTAGTTACAAAAGAAGAATAGTAAGGAAATTCAACACCTTAATTATCAACATTTGTGATGGATAACCTTCTCAAGCTAATAAAAGATAGAAATATATGAAATGCAGGAATGGCTGACCAGAACTCCCTCTTAATTTTTACCATTTTCTCCTCTATTTACAGTGCTTGGTGTTTTAATTTTTTTTTTAATTTATTTATGATAGTCACAGAGAGAGACAGAGAGAGAGGCAGAGACACAGGCGGAGGAAGAAGCAGGCTCTATGCACCGGGAGCCTGATGTGGGATTCGATCCGGGGTCTCCAGGATCGCGCCCTGGGCCAAAGGCAGGCGCCAAACCGCTGCGCCACCCAGGGATCCCAGTGCTTGGTGTTTTAGAACAAGCACCAGCTTTTTGGCTCCTGAGAATTTGTTCAATAAATTCAATCTTCAAATATGTTAAATAACCTGAATTAATAGTATTTTTATTTGATAGCTGTCAACAGGCAGTCCAGACTTTTCTGACCTCAGTAGGCTGTTTCATAGGCATGGTCCAGTTCAAGTTTGAAACTACACCATTTACAAAAAATTGAGAAAAGAATTCTGGTTTATTTCCTGCTTAGAAAATAACATTGGAAACAGCAATTTCACAGTCAATTAATTCAAGGAAATGCAACTTACCCAATAGGTGAAGGCTTATTTCACCATGATCTAGAATAATTGAAATTCTGAATATCCAGAATACGAGAACATCTGAATGCCCTAAAGAATCACAGAGTGTCATGACAAGAAATACATTTCATTTTCAGCTAGGTTAATCTGTGGGGAGTAGGGTGGTATTGGTGTTGGATATTTCTAGAGATATTACCTGAGATTTGGTCAAGCTTTGGTTTTAAGTTTATCTATCATAAACACAGTGATGGCATCACCCCCACAATCTTCCATAGTGCACAGACCATGATCCATCTTGTATAAAGCAGAGTAATGGAGAGTTTAAACCTCATGTGCTGATTTGTTCTCAAAGAAAACCACTGGAGTCTTTATCCCCTGAATACTAGATCTCCAGACACAGAACAATGTGATTCCTAGTCACTTACATGAGGACTTGATGGTTCACCTTGAGCCCATCTCCCTTGATGTTCCAAGTGAACTGAGGCAACAGTCCTACACGCCACGACTTCAAGAGCAAGCATATATGAACCACATATTCTGCTCACTCCTAAGTGATTCTATTCCACAGGGGTCCATCTTTGGTCCTCTGATTTTCTCCTATGCAAAACTTGAAAAGATATCTTATCTATTTAGCTTCTAACCAACAATCTACCCAGATTGTTGTATCATCTACTTGTTGTATTACTAAATACTCATGGATTCCAGATATGTATATTCAATAGCTGGACATCTCACTTGGTTGTTCTGTGAAGATCTGAAACTCAAGATGTTCAAAACCTATCATCTCTTCTTCATAATCTCCATGGAAAG
The DNA here is from genome assembly GCF_048418805.1 of Vulpes vulpes. NCBI lineage: Eukaryota > Metazoa > Chordata > Mammalia > Carnivora > Canidae > Vulpes > Vulpes vulpes. Next base: position 127,878,051 of record NC_132792.1, on the reverse strand, counting down.
AGAGAGAGAGAGAGAATTTCTGTTTATCAGTTCATTTGTAAAAGGCATCATTGTGCATTCATTGTTAGATCATAAATACGGGTGTCTTTGTTGGCAGTGCCTTCTTTATTAACCAATCTGAACTCTCACTAATCTCCCTCCTCATCACCACCATGGGCCCCTTCCTGAATTGCTAATGAAGTCCCTCCTAAATTCTTAAGGTTTCTTATACATCAGATTTCTTCTTCAATTCCACTGACCCTATGGGTCAGGCTGTTGTAATCTGCTGCAGATTGCAGCCTAGCTCCCATCCTTGTCTCCCTTCTCTGCAAATCAGCATTTACTCCTACATTTTCCCCAGAGAAACTGCCATTAAAAATTTTTTATAATCCCATTTCCCTGCTTAAAAGTCATCAATTGCTCCTGACTCTTTACAGGATAAAAGTCTAATTCCTCAAGATTCTTACCACTGCTTTCAGTTCTAACTTCTGCTCTAGACTCTGCTTGCCTCATTCTGTGTCAAGGTCACTGCAATTTGTGAAGTTCCCTGAGCTTAAAGGGCCCTTTCACACCTTGAGTTTTTGAACAACTGTTCCCCTTTTGTCTGACTAACTCTGATTCATCCTTTACAATGAATCTCAGATGTCACCTTCTCCAAGAAATACCTCTGACCCCAAGAGCATGGGTTAGACTTCACACACTCCTCAGCACTCTGGGTGTTGAAATATCATGAAAATTATCTCACCTTATTTGTCTGTCTGCTTACTAGAGAGTGGTTTCCTCAAGGTCAAAGACCATGTCTTACTTCTTTGTATCTCCAAGCCTGGCAACATGTTCACAACACAGGAGGCTCCTGAGGTATGTGTAATTTATTATTAACAAATAGAAATCTATAGAACCTGAGATATAGCCTGCTCTAGAGAACTACCTTAAAACACCATGAAATTAATGCCCAAATTCCTGTTCATGTGATTTATATTATAAATAAGGATAATAACATTAGATTCCAGAGGAAAAAAATTTTTTACACAATTTCAAGGCCAAAAACATTGACAAAAGTTTTTTTTAATCCAAATAATTTATGTATGTTGATAAAGCCACACAATAGTGTAACTACTTTCACAATCCATATGAATGCCAATATTTCCTCTAAAATTACAAGCATTAGTTACTCACTTAACAAATATTTAATTAACATCTCCTATGTCAGAAATTGTTTTTGGTGCAGGGGTACAAAACTGAGTAGAGAACCTTCTTGTAGTTTACATGTAGTACTGTAAATGTCTAGAAGATAGACATTAATCAAATTCTACCATTAATGAGTTTATAAGTTGAAATAAAGTACTCCAAAAGAAAGTAATGTCATGTTATGAGAATACATAAGAAAGGAAACTGGCCTGGACCTAAGATGAGTAGGTCTACACTGACCAAACAGGGAAAGGGAAGAAGCATTCCAAAAAACAGAGGAAAAAGCTTAACAGTGGAAAGCCCCCAGAGCAAGAGAGAGCATGATGAAGAGATGAAAGTGGCCCTTGTGGCCACAACCAAAGAAGTAAGAGAAAGTTCTCTGTGAAATGAGGTCTGACAGGCAGGCAGGGGATGCACAATGCCACAGTCAGGAACCTTATTCAAAGAAAAAGAAAGTATAAGATGCAGAGTAGACATAGAGACCAGTTAGGAATCAAGCTGATAATTCAGGTGAGCATAGGTTATACAGTGGACTCCAGCAATGCAAGAGCAGATGGGAAAAAGCTAATAGATTTGATGGCTGCTTAGAAGAAAAAGTTGACAAGACTTGTTGATGTAACAGTTATGAAAAGAAAGGGCTATAAAAGAGAGGTCAGGGTGACTCCAAGGTAACTCCAGTACTTTCTGCCATATGCCTTCTTTTCTGATACAGAGCACAGGGAAGGGGCTGAGAAAGAGAAGTGAATTTGTTTGACATATTGAGTGTGAGGATTCTTTGGGACATCTGTGGTATAAGGAGTTGAATATACTGAAGTTCCAACAAAAGATCTACACTAGAGGAATATACACATTTGCATAAAGTTTATAATTAAATCTATAGGCATGGAGGCATTGATGAGGGAGAAATTATGGTAAGATTTCCATGAATGCTTTGTCATTCTAGCTATGTCATGAATAGTCTAGTCTGTTGTATTCCCCTCCCCACCCCAAAACACACTCTGGTTTCTCTGAATCACAGAGTGTATATGGAAGGGAAACCTGGATATCATTATGCATAATCTCTCTATTTTAGAGGAAAAGAAACCATGGCTACTTTCCCCAGGTTATGAAGTCATCAGAGAGGTAAAACAAAAGCCAGGTCTTTTTGTCAAGCACTCTAGTTTTTACTTGGAATGAGGACATGTTGGGAGATAAATATAAGGGTCTCCAGTACTTATAATTCTACAGATTCTGATATGTGTTCATTCATCATGATGAAAAGACAAAGGACAGAACTCCAGCAAAGGACAGAACTCATGGGAACAATCCAGAGTGCTAGCAAAACAGAAGCACTGAATTGAGCTGATCTTGGTTTGAATACCAATAAGCTGTGCAAAATTGGGCTGAAAAGTTGAACTCTCTGACCCCTCCCATTTCCTTCCCTATGAAATAGAGATAAACAAACAAACAAACAAAAAAAGAAATAGAGACAAACAATAATTACTTTGAAGTGCTATAAGGAATAAAACTAATATACTAAAAGCCACTAACCATATAGGAGGCTCTTAAATTACTAATATTTTCCTCTAAAGTAGAAAGAAATGTTTTTCTCCATTATATACATGATATGTAATATAAAAATAACATATAAGATGTAATATATAATACATAATTATATAATATAAAACTAATTGTTATTGTAATTATATATAATATATAAGTAGCTGACATTTTAATATAGAGAATCAAAATAACACTTATAAAACTATTACTATTAAAAACAAAATCCCAATGTTTGATTCAAACTTTTAAAACATTAACTACTGAAACATTTATTTCATCAGGACTTACACTCTATTTACTTTATGTTTATTAGACTCCTAAATTCTACAAGTGTCCATGATTGTGAATCATCAGAAAATCTACATCCAAAAAATTTTCCATATTATTGTGATATAATGTATTTTCCAGAAATAAAGCACCAAAAAAGCCCTATCTCAACATCTTGTTCTTAAGCAACTGAAAACTACACTGTCAGTTTTAATTCATTCAAATATGCATATAGCCAAGGTGAATGGTATAGTAGTAAAATACTATCAAAGATGAACCAAATGTCATGAAAAATGTAAAATTAATAATTTCCTCTTATCCACAAACTCATGCTCCATTTGGATTTGGATCTATATTTTGCTTCCACTCAGAGTTTAAATACAAAGGATTCGTGGCTGATATGAGTGTCATAGTTTGCTTTTCCAAAGAATTTTAGGCAAGAGATGAATAAATATTGTAAGTTACAGGATATGAATTCTAGAGCAATAGTTACCTCATATGAATAAGGCTTCTGAGATTCATTTAGGGAAAATCCCACTCCTCAGATACTTCTGGATTTATTCCTTATCTACCTTCAAAACATGACTTGAAGCAATTTACAATATTAATCCCTCCCATTCTCTCCGTTTCTCTCTCTCTCTCTCTCTCTCTCTCTCTCTCTCACACACACACACACACACACACACACACACCAGATTAAAACAACAACAGCAATAAAAGCCAAAAAAAAGAAAAAAAACAAAACAATTGGAAGGAAAAAGAAGATAATATATCAGTGAGGAGTAAGGTGAGAAAGTACCAATAAAATGTTATATTTAGCAAATGAACTTCCTAGAAACTAGAGAAAACAGGAAAAGGAAAATACAGTTTATACATTACTTATTGTTTTATAAAAGGAAAAGCTAAGTTTATCTTCAAAGAAAAAATATTCTTAGTATTTATGATCAAAGAAGCATATGCTATGGTTCCTCTCATAAGCAATTTGATGAACATGAGGTAAATATCTTTGATTTACATTTGCAAAAGTTAACAAAGTAGTATGTAAATAATCATTTCCCTGACTACTTTAAAGGCTTATCATTATGCTCAAACATCATAAAGTTCTTTCTTTTGGCAGGTAAGGACATGTAATTAGCATTCTTGATTGAAGATCCAATTATATAGTAAAGGCATTTAAACAATTATGCTCCCACAACTGACTTTCTAAACCCTTGTGAAGAGAACTCACCTTAGTTGATTGTACTTAATTGAATCTTGAGCACCAACATATATACAATATGTCTCTTTACCACTAATATTAAAATATTAGCCTTCAAAACCCAGTATAGTAGATAAAACAGCAGGTATTTGATCACTATTTGCTGAACTGAAATAAAAGTCCTAAAGAAAAATAAGGTTATCAGGCCTTCAAGACTAGAAGACGTCAATCCTATAAATACATATTTTTAGCTAAGAAATACTGATTCCCTGGTTACATCTCAGTCCTAAATATCTCCAGTTAGAGTTTGGAAATTTGCATTCTAAGAACCTCCCCCACTGAATCTGTTTCAAATGCGGGAAAAATCTGAAACAGAAAAGGAAAGAGAACACAGCTAAACAAAAGGTAGAAGTTTTACTGTGTGTGTGTTGTGGGAGATACGCACCCCCAAAGGAGGTGTATGACTGCAACATTGTCTCCCAGGAGACTGGGCAAGGGCTGCAAAGCCAACCAGAAGCCAGGACTTTCTGCTTCATGTCCTCTGCTTCTTTTCTCCCTCTGTTCCGTTGCTCTCATCTGCAGACAGGCTTGCTTTGCTTTTCTCTGCAAATGCCCATGCCCACGCCCATTATCCAGCCTGCAACTTTACATCATCTCAGTGCCAGACACACACACAAATGAACTGAACTTTGGGAAAGTCAACAGAAAGAGTCCCAGGAAAGAGAACTGATAGGCCAGGCTCTGGGGAGCTGAGCCATACCACAATCAGAACAATCAGAACTGCCTGAGTTACTTCTGCAGGTGAGAAAGTAATTTTGTGAGAAGCAATATGACTGGATCCACCCAAAGATATTTCCTACCCCCACAGTTCAAGGATGAGCATGGAGGATTCATCCAAAGACTTTTCCTCTGATCTTGGCACCTCAGAAATCAGAAGGCCGAAATTAAGTTATAAAACCTAAATAGTTAGAAAAAGGCTTGGATGTTTAGCTGAAGGAAAAACATTTATCAGGAGCGGGAAAGCCATGAAACAAAAACCCGAAAGCCCAAATCACATTTATATTATCTGTGTAATGATATTCTTTGACATGACTCTGGATCTGGATCTTAGATAGTGGGAGAGGACAGGATTGCATTATCACTTTCACAATATAGCTGTTCTCACCAGAGGCAGGTGGGGGAACTGCTTGGCTACCCTTACATATATATTATGCACAGGTCCTTCCAGGTGTCACTGGATAGTGCCCATCCCTCCAGATGGCTGTTAACATTCATCAATCTTAGATGCTGAGGAAGTTCTTAGGTAGAGAATAAAAGAACTAGATTCTTCTTCCTAATCCCTTCTCCTTTCCATGAACAAAACAATCAAACAAAACCAAAAATAAAACAACAACAAAAAAACCATTGAATGGATTGGGATGGATTTGATTGAGGTGAGATGAAAAAAAATTTAAAAAGAAAAAACAATAATAAGGGATGCCTGGGTGGCTCAGTGGTTGAGAGTCTGCCTTCGGCTCAGGGTGTGATCCTGGGGTCCTGGGATCAAGTCCTGCATTAGTCTCCCCAGAGGGAGCCTGCTTCTCTGTCTGCCTATGTCTCTGCCTCTCTCTCTGTGTCTCTCCTGAATAAATAAATAAAATCTTAAAAACAACAATAAGAATAATCAGAGCCCTTGAAGCTCTAGAAAAATCTGCATAAGCCAGTTGGCCACTGTACCCGACGCTCTGGGTAAAACACAGGTGTTGGTCTGGAACCCAGTCTGGCAGCAAGGCCAGACTGCCCTGCTTATGGCAGTACTTCTTAAGCTTTAGTGTTAAAATTGAGGTTCTGATTTAGTGGGTCTGGGGTAGGTTTATATACTACGTTTCTAATAAATTTCCAGATAATGCTGATTCTATTGGTCCATGGACCATGTTTTGAGCATCAAGACTTTAGGGAGTTTTAGTGGGTAACCTGAAAGAGCTGGACTCACAATACTTGAGACTCTTCCCCTGTAGAACAGCCCACAACAAGACAGACTCCTGAGAATCACATCACCCTCCTCTCACACATTACATCACTCATTCATCACAATTGATTTCTGATTCTGCTAAGGGCAGTGAAGTTAGCAGATCATTGTTTCTTTTGGAGCTCTGCAGAACATGAAGCATGCCTAGAGAGAGGAGGGAGAGGCAGAGAGAGGCAGAAGATCAAGCAGCAGGTGGCAAGTGGGATCACAAAAGAACAAAAGGATTAATCCCAAATAATTATAAGAAATATCAGGAGAAGAAAATCACTACAGAAGATCAAAATCTGCTAGCAAAGTAGATGGGGCTTCAGACCATTATAATTTGGTGATATTACAACAAAGAGGTTGGTAAATACTAGACACAATACTATTATGTCAATTAAATCTACAGCAAAACAGGTAATTAAACCTGTGACACAGAGACCTCCTGAAAACTTTCTAGGAAACACACAATGGTAATTAGAAACTAAATACATTAATATGAAAATGTCATTGATATTCTCTTTATGTAATAACTACCATTGTTGTCTTATGTTAATCAACATTAAAATAAGCCTCAGGCACTTCATGGCTCATTCTGCATCTATGTGTCCAATCTTACCTTTTATTTAAGATCTTAATATTGTCAATTAAGCATTCTTCCAGTAGGATGCTACATCAGAACTGTAGAAAATTATGGTACTGTATTGGAATTGTATGAGGTATTGCTACTTGAAGAACTCAACCAAAAATTTTAGATTTACCATGAGAGCAGATAACTCAAACTTGCAGCCCAGCTTAATCTGATGAGCAAAACTTTTTTTGCTCAGTCATTTTTGTTTATGGATATTGTCATTAAGAACTCCTGAACTGCCATGCCTTCACGCAGGCCAGGCACTATTGACCTGACCACAGTTCCCAGGAAGATGGGTGGGTAACTCACAGCATTTATATGTCTGGATTCTGATTGCATTTAAGTTTGCAACTTCTGCATTAGAGTATTTAAGGAGGTAAGTTCTCTCACTGGTCATTAAAATATGACTGATTTTCATATTTGTGTTTAGATACAAAGTTAACTCTCTAAGTTGCTGACTCTAAGGAGCTTAATATTTCCTAGGGGATATAGGACATTATACAAAAATGTAGCACAAAATAGAGCATAATAACTGCTATAAGAGAAGCAAAAACAAGTTTTTGTGAGAGCACAGAGAATGGAGGCTCAGGATAGTTTTCTCAAAAGAGTTCTCTGAACTATCTGTTAAGGAATGGACAGAATTTCATAGTCAGAATGACCTTGAAGTCAGGAAGTGAGTCAGTGAGAGGGTGTAAGAGATGGAGTAAAGCCCCAGATGTGAGAAAATACAGGCTATCATCAAAGAAGAGCCGGAAACTGGAGCAAAGTGGGCATGAAAGGCAGTAATAGGAAAAAGAGGGCATATTTTGTGAGAGCTAATGTCTTCCTACTGCAGCTTTTGCCTGGTCCTTGTTCTCTCTCCCTTTCATCAAAGAGTAATGCAGCCACTAAACACCAACATCTGGGCCTGCCTCTTTGTTTTCTGGTCCTAATTACTACCTCTCACCAAGGCTGAAGACCTGATGGCCACTGTGCTTCCTTCAATCCTTGTCCACAAGGAAGCACCACAGAACCCTCCCTCATTCAGGAACCCCATCATGCATCTCCTCCACAGGCTCAGTCCAGCCTCCTTACCCTGCTGACTCACCAGATCTGAGGGCTCTGGTCTGATTCTGCTTCTTCTCCAAGCCATGCTAGCCTGGGGCCAGCATGCCTATGTCCCACAGCTTGGGTATCCCCAGCCTTGTGGAGCCAGAGCACAGATTTCTAACTCATCACTACCATTTTCTCTAGAGTTTCTCCAGTCACTTCCAATCAAACTATGGAGTTTCCCTATTTCTACTAATGATCTCACAGTCATCCAATTAAAAAACAAAACCAAACAATATTGGGTAATGTCCTCTTATAGCCTATATGTCTAGTTATTTAACAGATGCTCATGTTTCTTCCTCTGTATTCCTTCACTCCTCAGATAATGAAACATTGGTACCTGAACTATTCCAACACAGACCTTGGACCTACCATGGTGACAACAGCCCTCACTCAACACCAATTTCCCCCGAGCACCTTCATCATAACATGCTCTGCGAGAGCATGACACATCTCCACATTTTCCATGCATCAGAATTAGATTCTTGGGTTGGCTTTCAAAGACTCTCATCCTGACCCAAGTCTTTCTTTTCCATCTCTACAGCTTCTCTGCACACTTCTATGTCTACATATTCTCACCCTGGTCACCTCCAGTTCTATACAGTTGGTGGTCTTGAAGCTGATATGACTTTTCACTTTTCTTTTTTTAAACTTTATTTTATTATTATTTTTTTGACTTTTCACTTTTCAAATTGGGCTCACCACTGTTGTTCAGGAACCCCTTCCTGACTGATTTTTTTCATCCTTTTTTTTTTTTTTAAGTAGGCTTCATTGCCTAGCATGGAGCCCAAAGAAGGGCTTAAACACATGATCCAGAGATCAAGACCAAAACTGAGACCAACAGTCAGACACTTAACCCACTGAGCCACCCAGGCATCCCTTATCCTCCTAATCTTTCTATATAATCTATACCACATTATTTCATCCACCTTTAATATCATCTTCTGTTATTTCACATTTGTTCATTATGTCTCTCCAACTGACCCAGAGTAAAGTCAAGTCATGATTTTTGTTTGTTTTGTTTTACTATTACTCCAAGGGTCCAACATGATGTTGAACATGGTATGGGTTATTTCACAAGGAGTTACTGAATAATTAGAGAGAAAGTTTCAATACTGAGTGGCTAGAATTGATTTTAAATAGTTATGTCAAAGGTGCTAGAGAAAACAGTGCTGCACTGAATGCACACTTACCAGAGAAGACGCTAGGTATCTTGGAAAGAAAGCTTTTGACAGTACGAATAGGAATTCCATTTTTTTCATCTTGCATGCGAGCTATGACGTCTTCCATCTAAATAACAATAATAAAATAATTAAAATCTTTTAAAAGTTGAACTTTCTGAGAAAAATCAGTTTTCATAATAACTTTTTATACCAGTCTTGCCCAACTAAGTACAATGCCATATCTTTGCCTTCCTATACTTTGTCACATTAATATTTTTAGTTTGGTTAAAATAAGACAGAGAAAAGAGTATGAAAAGTGGCCATTTTAAGGTCCATTAAGCTACTGGAAGGAATTCTGTGCTTTGAATATTACCTCTCTCCTGGTTTCATATTCTTTGGTTACAAAGGTTGAGATAAAAGAGTGTTTATTTTTGAAGCTGTCAGCTTCACTGTCATAGCAAAACTCTCACTTTTGTCAATGTTATCTCTGTGGAACTCAGTGAGGAAGAAAATAGAATCCTTAAAAGCATCTCTGTAGATTTCATCTTCCAGAAAGAGAGTTTCTATGATTTGGTTCAATGCGAAATCCTTTTACCTGCCTAGAAATGCAGGACCCACTGCTAGCAACTGCTGCTTCTCTTGCCTGGGCATTTACTGAAATGTGATATGAAATACACACATGCATGCACACACACACACACACACACACACAACACACACTCATAAAATGAATGTAGTACTGTAGCTTTCTGCCCATTTAGTAAATTCTGCTGTATCTGTTTCAATCCAGTTAGTACACTCTCTTTTGCTTTTGAAAAGTTTTCACAGTTTTAAAGAACCATACTTTACAAAGCCTATTGCGGAATTTAGATCTAACATTTACTCAGATCATAATCCCTGTGTGTTTCTATACCTGTGGCAAGCCTAATATACGCAAATACATAGAAGTTGTATTACGGAGCTCAACAACCATTCACTCATTGACATCCATTCACTCATTCCACAAACAGCTATGGATCACCGACTCTAGATCAGACTTACCAATGGGCACTGTGGATATGAAAATGAATAGAATACAGTTACTGTCCTCAAAAGATGTCAGAGTCAATATTGAAAACAATGTAAAATTTGAGTAACGTTTGTCATTTATCTAATAGTGTTGTACCACTATCAATCTTCTGTTTTTGGTAATTTTGCTAGGATTCTATAAGATGTTTACATTATAAGAAGCTATGTAAAGGGCATCTGGAAACTCTCTGAACTATTTTTGCATCTTTTCTGTAAGTTTAAAATTATGTAAAAAAAAAAGTTAAAATCACAGTCTAAACTTTATATTGGTGAATTACCAAATTCCCAACAACACAGCTTTACAAGGATTTTCAACTAAGAATTCTTATTTGCCTGGATAAGTGTTTCCAGATGTATTAACATAAGAAACTGCTCACAAGAAACTGGAGATGTGGGAAGAATGAGTTTCTGAGTCAGATAGGTCTTCATGAGACTTGGCTTTTCTTGTGACCATTCATGTTCACTTTTGAGCAAGGTGAGCAACCTCTCTAAGTCCACTTTCTCACCTTTAAGTGGTGTTAATAATATTTATAGTAACTCCTTCACAATGTTCATAGGGTGGAGTTGGGCCTAGGTGGGGGATAATGTATTTTAAGATTAAATGATAAAACATAAAAAATAAAATAAAAAAATGATACAACATATATAAAACACTGTACATAGACAATAAGCCTTGGACTACAAATGTCCACATACACCCCCAATGCTTAGGGATGTTTATTCCCCACTCCTCAGGGTTATTTTTTTCTGTTTTTTGGGGGGGTTGTTGTTTTTTGTTTTGTTTTGTTTTATTTTGGTTTTTATGTGGAGGAAGCACCACTGTCTCACTCTCCTGCCTCTTTCTGCCCCTCACACCTGCCACTCCAGGGAAACTGGGCTGACTTACCAGGTGAAAGAGTTGGGATGAGAAATTTGTTGTGGGCCCATCCCCCTTTTATGGGGAAGGCTACATCCAACTCTGCTGGTGTGAGAAACCTGTCCTAGTGAGTGAGTACAACTGGTCAGGATTGAGTTTCAGGTTTAAAGTTTATGTGTGTGCAAATATTCTTCAATAATACATCAGCAAATACAGGAGATATTATGATGCCTTTCTGCCTTAGGCTTTGGTTGTGATTTTCAACTAGTTCGGAATTCAGAAAATGAAGGGATTTTTTTTTTCTATTGGCCCTCCAAAGATCCCACTAATAGCTAAATCTTTTCATGTAATAAACACATCTTCTCTAAGTATAGAAATATGAAAATAGTTAAACTTTTCTGATGTTGTGTTTTGTTACTGTTTGCCTTTCATTCATTCACCTGTCACAGTGTCCAGGAATGAAGAAAAAGCTGCTTCACCTTGTCAACTGGCAGCTTGTAAATACTTGGATTATGAGTTTAACAGTTTAAACCAAGTCATATTAGACAGAGAGGGAATACTCTCTGACCCCCTTACTAACTGCACACCCCAGGATGTGGCAACAATCTCCTCTGGTTGGAACTCAATTAAGGTTGGTTGCTATGAGAAGAGAGGTATTTTCTCTGCAAAGTCATACTGCCTCTCAGTTTATTGGATTCCCAAAGGAATGAGGTTAGGAATCTGGGAACTGAAAGTGAGCTCTGTGGTTGTATTTTAAAAGTTTCAATCGTTCTGAGCGATAATTTCCACAATAGAAAAAAAACTCCATGTGAAAGAGGATTTGTGTTCTAAACTGAAAATGCGGTCATTAAAATGTATTCAGGTATTTTTATCTTTATGCAGATATGATTTATTCATGAATCTTACCATGGTCTAGAATGGGCAACAGACAAACTAAACAACAACAACAACAACAACAACAAAAGCAAAAACCAGGACAAAAACAATCTAGTTTCTAAAAGCTGAAATGGTCCCAAAGTTTAAATATAAAAACACATCCTTGGGGTGCCTGAGAGGCACAGTTGGTTAAGTGTTCAACTCTCAGTTTTGGCTCAGGGTGTGATTTCATGGTTGTGAGACTGAGCCCTGCGTTGGACTACGCACTCAGCTCAGAGCTTGCTTGGGACTCTTTCTTCCTCTGCCTCTGCCTCTGCCCCTCCCACTTGCTCTTTCTCTCTCTCTCTCTCTCAAATAAATAAATCCTTAAAAAAATGTAAATTAATAAATTTTTTAAATCCATCTTATTTAATAAAGCCTCCTTACAATTCACTTGGAGTCTATTTATTTTTATCTTAAGCATGGTTTTAACACATGGTTATCTGCTTTCCCACTATTTGCAATAGCAAATCAAGTGAGAGAGAATTAAAAGCAGACAAACTAATAGAGCAAGCTGGGCAGCAAGAGGGATGAGACACTGCACAAAGTAACACCAATAAATACTAAAACTCTTTGGGACAATTTATTTTTTAAAAGACTTTATTTATTTATTCATGAGACACAGAGAGAGAGAGAGGCAGAGACATAGGCAGGAGAAAAGCAGCTCCATAATGGGAACCTGATGTGGGACTCGACTCGATCCTGGTACTCCAGGATCACGCCCTGGGCCGGAGGAAGATGCTCAACTGCTGAGCCACCCAGGTGTCCCTCTTTGGGACAATTTAAATTTAAGGCCAAAGGACTCAGATATCTCAAACATTCCCAAAGAAGATATTTACACATAAACACATCTATTGATTGATCAAGCTATCATCCGTCATCTTCATGAAGGTGCCATTGAGTTGTAAAGGGCTAGACTGTTTTCAATCTCATAAGCCTATTTCTAGGGTGAGGAAGATTTCAGCACAGGATGACAGAATGCTGAGCTATGGACAGGACATCTGAGCATGCCTGGTCACTGAGGCTCGCTCTGAGTCTTCTTCACCCTTCAAATAAGAAGTTGGAGGGATCTGATCAGTAAGATTTCTTCTAGCTATAAAATTACTGAAATCTGGAAATAATCAGAACTGGGCAAATCTCCTCACTTAAGTCAAAGAGCCAGTTACCTATCAGAGACAAATAGATGAGCCCATTAAATTGATCAGGATCTTTTACAAATTGCTTCCAATTGTCAGCACATTTTAATAAACATCAATGCAAATAACAACATGATTAAGAACACCACTGAGGCCACACAAATCTAAGTTTGAATTCTGGTTGTGTTACCTGCAAATTATATGAAAAGGTAAGTTACTTTAAAATTCTGAGACTGGGATCCCCGGGTGGCGCAGCGGTTTGGTGCCTGCCTTTGGCCCGGGGCACGATCCTGGAGACCCGGGACCGAATCCCATGTCGGGCTCCCGGTGCATGGAGCCTGCTTCTCCCTCTGCCTGTGTCTCTGCCTCTCTCTCTCTCTCTCTCTCTCTCTGTGTGTGTGACTATCATAAATAGACAAAAAAAAAAAAAATTCTAAAAAATAAATAAATAAATAAATACAAATAAAATTCTGAGACTCAGTTTTCTCATCTGTAACATGGAGATAATAGCATTATACATCTTATCTGGGGTGAGGATTGATGAAACAATGCTAAATAAAGGTTTATCCATAATGTTATCATTATAATCATCATCATCATCTTCACCTTCATCAATATGTTTCTTCCCTCATCACTGTACTAGGAAGCCACATGCCCTTTTTCTTTTATTGACAAGTCAGCTAGCAAAGACAGTTGTAGCTAAATGCCAAATATTTATTAGAAGCAACCTATTGTGAATCACGAAGTAGAAAAAGATACCTATGGACAAGCTCTGTTTTAGATTTCTTATAGAAGACTGGGTTTATTGGGGCTCCTGAGCAGCTCCATTGGTTAAGTTCTGCCTTTAGCTCAGGTCATGATCCCAGGGTCCTGGGATAGAGCCCCAAGTCAGTTAGGCTCCCTGCTCAGCAGGGAGCATGCTTCTCCCTCTCCCTCTGCCATTTATCCTACCTGTTCTCTTTCTCTCTCTCAGATAAATAAATAAAATCTTAAAAAAAAAAAAAAAGAAGACTGGGTTTGTGCTATCCCTCAAAAGACAGGGGACTGTCAAGAAGAATATTTTTGCATGTAAGCAAAGACTATGTAAACTATGGGAAAATAGTATTTAGAAGAAAGGGAGAAATGAGATTGCATTCATTTTGACAAAGTGAAAATGTCTCTGCTGTCATATTTTCTTGATGAATTTGACTCTTGAAGTCAAAAATTGAATTGAGATTGCATACTCTTTGCAAAAGTAATCTTTCCTGTATACAAACTAATCCTCTATGTGTGTAAAGAGTAAAATAATTGTCTCTTGCAAAGTACTTTTGTGAATATCTATGGCTCAACTTGTTCAAAACTTTTTTATACCTCTATTACAAAACCCTCACATTTTCATTATTATAACTGTCTGTTCTCCCTCAGATGTGAACTTCTTGAAAAAAGAAATCTCATCTTACTCATTTTTGCATTACTAATACATAAAGTGTCTGGCCCATAAAGGAGGGCTCACCAAAAAAAGGAGGGGAGAGAAGCATTAAATCTTTGTTTATAGCACATGTTTGATTTTTCTGAGACCCAAAGCAAAAGTGCAAGTTAAATTGTTTCAAGACTTCATCTTGGGATATTGAACATGTTTTTTTATTTGTTTACTTTTTACCTTTTATCCAACATTTGTTGGAAAAAATAGGCTGAGTCAGAAATACTAGAACAGAGGGGATCCCTGGGTGGCGCAGCGGTTTGGCGCCTGCCTTTGACCCAGGGTGCAATCCTGGAGACCCGGGATCGAATCCCACGTCAGGCTCCCGGTGCATGGAGCCTGTTTCTCCCTCTGCCTGTGTCTCTGCCTCTCTCTCTCTCTCTCTCTCTGTGACTATCATAAATAAATAAAAATAAAAAAAAAAATTAAAAAAAAAAAAGAAATACTAGAACAGAAAAGCTTAATATTAATAAGCTAAAATATTATTATTTTTGTTTCATTTCATGCAGGGATTCTTTAGCTTGTTTATTAGAGGAATTTCTCCCTTCAAAACATGAGGGTAAATCAGAGGCTGTTTATGAGGCTGTCTTCCTACTTGTAGATGTGACACTCAAGTTCACTGTCAGGCATAAGCTCTTGAGATGAAAGGCGCTGCTTTCAACACACTGCTCTTTTTCCAAAATCTCATAATTAGCCTTTTCTCTGGAATAGTTGAGATGTCACTTCAATGCTTGTGATGTATTTCAAATATTACTCAGGTTAAACAGTGCCCACCCTCATGCTTGGTAGAATGAAAGAGAAAGCAGATTACGCAGGTACATCTTTGAGGAGTATTACTAATTAGTCAAAAGGGGCCCGCCAGACAGGAGACTCCCACATCCCTATGAAAACAAAAATTACTGCCTTAAAACCTTTCTAGTTTTGTAATGTTCTAAACAATGAAGGGAGTTTAATTAAATTTACTTGTAGCTATATTTGCATCACTTTATGATAATACCAGTACAATTGATTTCAATCAGCCAATAGCTTTACAGAGACACCCTGACTGTAGGCGAAATATTTGTATGAAAAAAAGTTAAAACATTTCATACTCTGTAGTTCTGAAAGAGAAATGAATCAATCAAAATCTCAAAGGAAGTTTTCCAACTACTTATTGTAATCCACCATTAAGCACAGGCATTTGGAAACATAAATGAGAGCTTGAATGGGCATATTGAATGGATTTTTTGCTGTGTGCACATACTTTCAAATTATTGTGTGCCACCATCATTTTAAGTGCTAGCTATGAGAAGAAACGATGAGTCAAGTGGTTCTCAGATATCTTAGACAACTAGGTGGTGGCAGGTATTACATAATTTAAACTTGCCTATAATTCTTCCTCCTCCAAGAAGCTTTGCTAAAGAAGAATATGATTTTCACTTATGAATTCACTGGTGACAGCGAGAAAGCAGAGTCAGGCTCTAATGAAGGTTAAATAAGAATAATGAGATTAAAATTTGCAACCCAAACTGTTTTCTGCTACAATAATTCAATTAAAGCTGCTTCTAATTGGTATGATTTTCCCTCATGTTACTGTTGACGGTAGTCAGTATCTCAACTCAGAATTAACTACTTTTTCCTATGAAAAAGCTACCATCTTCATGAATAATTATGACTAAAAAATATACACATAAAATCTAGTTACATGTAAATCTGTCCTAGTTCATCTTGAATGAAGATTTATTTTTTTCAAAAGCCGTAATTAATTTAAAAAGGTGGAGATTTTATACTTTTGTGATTTTACAGAAATAGACTTTTTATTTCTTTTTTCAAGGGATGGAGGGAAAAGGGAGAAAGAGAGAGAGAATCTCAAGCAGGCTTCATGCTCAACATAGAGTCTCACATCAGGCTTGATCTCACAACCCTAAAATCATGACCTTAGCCGAAATCAGGAGTCGGACACTTAACAGACTAAGTCACCCAGGAGCCCCAGGAAATATTTTTCTCTGATTTATGGATGCCATTTTCATTTATTTTTAAGTAAAGCAATTCTCTCATCTATATAAAGGAATATAATCTCTCAATTAATAAATAGATAAATTAAAACCTATGCTCATTAGATTTGTTAGGATTACTTGGCTTACAAGTGATAGAATTCTGACTTAAAATGTCACAAACAAGGAAACGTGTTGTAAGCATTGTGGGATGTTTTGTGTAACTGAAAAATCAGAATGTGAATGGGTTTCAGGCACAGCTGACTTGTAGAACATTCTCTCTGCATTCCATCTTGGCCCCTCTCATGTCTGTCTCACATTTCTCCACTGACCAGAAGCTTCTCCTAGTTCTCCAATGCACAGAGCAGGAAACCTGATGCCCCAACCTTCTGAGTTTTATAGTTTACACCCCAGATATCCAAGGAGAAATGCTTCTCCCTCTCATTCCCATATCTGAATTTTGGGCCAAAACTCTGCTCTATAATGTTGGGGGACTGAGGTTGGGAGGGGTGCTGGCAGACAAAACAATGGTGTTCACAATAGCTTTATTCAATAAGAAAAACCTATTGAAAGGCAGAAGGATAGAGTTATATAGTAGGAAAAAAATGTAAGAGTAGTTTAGGAGGGAGAGAGAGAGCGAAAGAGAGATACCCTCTCTGTAATAATAGAGAGCCAAAGAAAAGTGATGCAGAGAAGAATCATGGGGCAGACAAGCAAATCAACAGAAGTAGCTTTCACAGCTGTAAGAGGTAAAGAAGCTCTTGGCTAATTTATATATAATATTTGACCATGGCAGTATTTGCTCATGAGGTAAAAAACGCAGAGTCTCCTGAAATACCGGAAAAGGCTTCATTGAGAAAGATAAGACTGACGAGCCTAGAGAGTAACCAAGATAAAGTGATGGAAAGAGAAGAAGGATGCAGGACATTCGAATCTGAAATCAATTGCTTCATCCTGGCTTCAAGATGAGGATGAGCTGGACTCTTCCTGACAGTAGTGACCTTTACAGGAATCCTTCTCCTTCTCCACCTACTCTCTAAAGGTTGCAGTAATTCCCAAATATATTTCCACTGCTGTCATCACTTAGTTCATGGATAGCCTGCTTGATATTTTCTCTGTAATGGATTCCTGTTTGCACCTACCCTAGTCCACTCAACTGACAAATTAACTCAGGAATGAGTTGAGGATTAAAATTTTTGATTAAAAATTTTTGATTAAAAATTTTGATAAAAACATTTTGATTAAAATTTTATTAAAAATTTTGATTGACCTGACAACCCCATGAACCCAAATTTCTCCACAGTAAGGTCCGAGACAATCACTCCAGCCTTGTAACTCTACTCTCCTCACCATACCTCATGCTCCACACATGCCTGGCCATGGTTCACTGCCTCATCTTCTCCCATACTATTCCTTCTGCCATCCATGTCCTTCTTTTTCCTAGCTTGTCTTGGGAAATCTGGTTAAACTTTTAGGCTAATTTCAATGTTAACTTTCTTACTGAATTCTTTCCTAATACTTTCCTCTGTCTCTGTCATCTCAACTGAATATAATCATAGCTCCTTTGGAACTCATAGATAACTTTATTATAATTATTTTTCAATATTTACTCCCACCTTACTTTATATGACTTATATATGTTAATTCTGTACCTATTTATCATTCCTTTTAGAGTATAAATATTTTGATGATGAGCCCTCCTTGGCTATTTTACCATTTGGGGTATAGACCATAAACAATTGGTGGCAGAGGTCCTCTATTTTTTGATGTATATATTCCTGTGCTATTTGTATGCCGTTTGTTTTTTAACCATGAGCGTGTATTACCTTTACAATTTTTTCTCATTAGAGTTTTGGATTGAGAATGCTCACTTTTAATGGGATTAAAATCTTATCCTGCAAGCCCTTTATTCAAACATCTATTGTCACTCATTTAAGGGTCAAATGTCCCCAGCTTCCTGCTATAATATACTATATATAATCATTCTGTGCAATGGCTCATAGTCTTCAGCAACTAAACTGGTCTACCTAGAAATTACCTCCCCCCCCCGCCCGCCCCCCCCCCCCCCCCGTCTTTTAAATTCAGAACTAATGGAGTAAACTGTTTACATTCTTTTTAAATTAGTCACACATCCTTATCACACTGGTAGACAGAATCAATAGTTTCATCATTAGCCCTTACTCAGGGCACAGGAGAAATCTTGATAAGTGGAAAGTCTTTCATGATAACCTTCTCATTGATGCAGACCCTTGATTCCAGATGAGCTCTTTCCCTATTTTAGCTTCTGGAATTAACTTGAAATTCCTCAACCTCTAGGGTTTAGCAAAGATAGGCTACTCATTCTCTTAAAATAACTTGTTGGTAAATACTTAGGAAACAAATTATCTAAAGACAGCCATTGTTTTGTGTGAGAGAAAAAGGCAGTTCCTCTGATATTTAGCAGGAAGGGCCAACAAGGGATGCCAAAGGGCTCTCCACCTAGCTTGCCATTTTAACCATAGTCACACTAAGGGAAGGGGACTCATAATACTGTCACAGAGTACAACAGCTCAACAATGGCTTTGGAATGTAAGAATTACTCTAGTGTGTCAGTTCTTTGATTAAATCTTGGCTTCTCTTTATAGCCATGAATGCCATCATTATTCATAAATTCATTCAAATCTTTTTGAAGCCATTTAAGTTTTGTGGCTTCTTGGGTAATAAATTCTGTAACTAAATTACCTACTACCTGAAGTCATAGTTCCTATTATTCAATATTTGCTTCACTCTAGTTTAAAAGACATGCCCTTGGGGCGCCCTGGATGCCTCAGTGGGTTGAGTGCCCAACTCTTGGTCTCACCTCAGGTCTTACTCTCAGGGTCATGAGTTCAAGCCCCATGTTGGGTTCCAAGTCCACTGTGAAGCCTACTTAAAAAAAATAAGTAAACAAAACAAAATTTAATAATAAAATAAAATACATGCTCTCATCATAAAGTTCCAGAATTTAGTGACCAAGACTTTATCATATTTATAGTACATCATATAAGTATCTCATAAAAAAAGAGATGTGACAGGGTCAGAATTTATATATTTATAGTACATAAATGTATAAATTCTGACCCTGTCACATCTCTTTTATGAGATAAGGTGATCTGCCCTCTTGCATAGCTCTGCATAGAGCACCTCCTTCAGCAGTGCCAACCCTGTCTGATAATTATCAAGTTTGGTTGACTGCTGGCCACTAGGTACCACAGATCCATTCCTAGGAGCCTATGAAATAAACTCTCCCTTTCTGCAATACCTTCACATTTGACAGAACAGAAATACATGCTTTCTCCTTCACTGAAAACCAGAGATTAAGAACACTCTTGTACAGCATCTCAGCCAACCACACAAAGTGACTGGGATCAGAGATTTAACCAGTGGCAGAAAGAAAGCTCTCTTCATAGTGTTTTGTGATTCAGAAAATGCCACATTTGCTAAAGGCCTGGAATGCACCTGTGATTCTATAAACACCTCACAAAGTTGCAAATTTCATGCCTAGAACGTGTTAAAACAAATGATACTTCCATCATTGACTTTGCCCTTCATCTTTTCTCTCTCTGCTAATGATTGTTCACCTCTCAGATTTATCCCTCAGGAGAAATCCACTCAGCACTGTTTTCTAGGTACCTATGTTCTCAGGGATCACTAATGTTAAAGTTTCCGAGCATAGTTTAAGAACATTCATACCTACTGCTCAAAGAGGTATCACCTCTGATATATTTTTGAGTTCTTAGATAAAAAATTTATGTTAAAATTATCAGAGTCACTGAAGTCTTCACTTGATACAGAAAAAGCTGAATGGCTTCAAAAAGATTTGACGAATATAAATTCATAAGTATTCATAAGAGTAACAGAGACAGGAATGGTTATGAAAGAAAGATGGAATTTAAATCATGAGACATTGATTCATTTTAGCTGTTATGTTAAAACATAAACTATTTAATTTATAATTCAGTTTCAATATGGAGTTATCTATAAACTTTAAAGTGCACTGAAGTCCAGTCTTCCACAAATTCAATAAACATCCAATATTTGTGAGCAAAAATGTCATTAATATGATATATTGAATTTGAAATAATAAGAAAGACAATAAAAACTGACTTTATTTTACCTTCCTTTTTCCTCCTCTTAGCCTCATTAAGGAGTTCTCATATTATCAAGCCTACATAACAATATTTTTGGCTAGGGGATAAAGTGGATAACAGTGTAGAAATCAACCTAGTAAAAGTAAACATAGGAATATGGATGCTGTGTTTCATCATTCTATGAAAAATATTACCACACATTCATTATTCATACCATAAGAATCTATAGAGGTTCTCAGAGAAAGATCTGAAAGTTCTTTCAAGGTCTCTCATCACTACACAATTTTAAATAATGATGCTTGGCATTATGTGGAATAATATTGGGAACACTGGGATAGAACATAGGAGGCAAGAAGTCTGTACAATTAATTTGAACAAGTAAAGGTCCATAGTTACCCCAGGCTCTAGAGACAATAGAGGGTGTATGTAGTAGTCCAGTCCAAATGTGAAACAATAAAATGAGGCTAAGTTAGAGATTCAGCTGGGAGACATATTACTTCAATTTTTGTGGAAGCCTCCCGTTTGAAATCTTTGTATCTTTATTCATTAAATGGAAGTAATTCTACTTATCTCTCATGTTCAATGAGGATAAAATAGATTATATGTATATGATATATAGTTACAAAAACTATCAAGTATAATTATGAATATCATCCTTAAGTCACTGAGCACATACATGTCCCTGAGTCTTCTTAAGTGAAGTTGAATTCTGATTTCAAAAGATCAAACATTGAGTGGTAAAGTAAAAAGTAGGAGGTTGATCTTTAATTAATTTTATACTTATTTTTGTCCTTTATATCCCCTTAGGTTAGAGCTATGAATGTGAGGGGAAGGGGTCTCAGAGTCCATTCACCATCAGGGAGAGCTCAGATACAGAAAATAATCAAGAGGTTCAAGACCAGAAGGACCCTTTGAGTGAGGGAACATAAGAGACACGTGTTCTTACAGCACTGATCATGGTGGGAAAACATGGTGAACTTTCTGAGTTAGAGAAACAAGGGATCTGTGTTCACCCTGGAATGCACTGTTTTCCAACCTGGAACCACTGGGCAGCTCTTTGCCCATATGTCTTCTTGAAAACCTCAAGTATAAACATTCTTGCCAGGGACAAGGCAACAGAGGTTTGAGGTCCCTTCTAAGGATGAGGAAAAGATGCTCATCCAGTGGTTTCATTGATGTGCAGGTTCACCTGGGTTAGATGCTTCTTTTGTAAAAATTCAAAGGACAATATAAGATGAAGTCATGCCCTTCCCAGCCTCCTTTCTCAACAGGAGTTTTATAAGAGAATTAAACCTTCAGAATATGTGATTATTTTCTCAATTCACTCAAGGTTAGTAGAGGACTAGTAGCATTCCCAATGCATAGCAGAGAGTTAATTTATCACATACAATGGGCTCCCTCAGTCAGTGCATGGTGTGCTATTTTTGGAGCTACAGGCAATAGCTGTGCTCTGCTTTCACTGAGAAGAAACATGAGGGCTTTGGATTAAGCGTAAACAAAAGGGCTAAAAAATATTTATAATGATGTGATACCATGATATATTACTTAAGTAAATTACTTTATGGTACGTTCTTTTGTAAAATGGAAGCCCAGAGATGTCTCTGGGACAATTTTAGTGTAGATTTGCCAGGAGTGATAGAAAGGATGACCTTTAGTCACCTCTACCACATATAGGTTCCCCCTGTTATCAGAAAGTAGCATTCCTACAAAACCTCTTATAAGATGAAATAGCTTTAAGTGAAGAAACTATTACCACTAATTTATCAGGAAAGTTTTTTGAACATTTCCAGACCCCCAAAGTAACCTCTCTTAGGCTTTTATGAAAACTTAGCCCGCATTTTGCCAACAGATATACAAAACAAATGAACATAAAGCATAGATGGTCACAGATACAATTCAAACCTCTGGTGGTGTGATGGTGCAGTTTCCGAGAATGGCACGAGGTGGTGCCACTCTTGCTGCCTGGGGTGACTGCTGCCTCTGTAAGGGCTTGCTGCAGAAAGGGTGCTGAATACTTCACTTTTTGCCTTTTTTGGCAAAAGCAAAAATCATCTTCGGATTTATTTTGGTTAGTAAAAACAGGTACTAATGTAGGTCTTTCATAAGAGCAAAGTGGCATAAAAAGAACTTTCTAAAAGCGGGGATACCTGTATACGATTAGAGTTAGCAGAAGTTCATCCAGCCTGCTTAGTCTAAGAATTAATATCCTGACTCTCATTCAAAAACATTTTTTTAAAAAGGATTATAACCTGAATTTAAGGCAAACGCACTTTAGAAGGACAAAAGCATAATCATGCCAATGATGGTTCATCTACGTCAGATGCACACACTAAAAATAAATACCTGAATGGTGATTTGGCTATTTGCCTTATGTTTTTCATGCCTTTCAAGGCTTTAAATGTGTTTTTGCTGCTGTGGAGCTTGACCCTTTCCTCTGTGTAATATTCCTTCGTTTACTTATTTCATAGATTGATTTTTAAATTTCAATTTCTTAGAATTCTTTTGAGATCTATGAGTAACTTGTAGAAAGACAAAAGGAAAATAATTTCCCCCTTTAACTGTACCTTTACTAGTGCTGCCATTTCAAGGCACTATAAAGTTGAAATGGACTTTATTTTTCAGAACTGGCATACTGATCTTCCCAACCCACTGAACAGTCAGCTCTTAAGAAGAGAAAACTTAAGTGTGACTTTTCTGGTTCATCCTTTACATGTGCAAGGCTGGCATAGGGAGTTGGCAAAGTTGCCTCCTGGCTGATCCCTCTATGAAAGAAAGCTCCATATACAGGGCTTAGTGCAACTGCTCACTCATTCTTCTATACTCTCAAAAGAGAAATTAGGATGCATGGTGGATTAGTTTATATAAAATCCTTAAGCAAAGTAGGTCTAAGCCTAGACATGCAAATGGATAACTTCTAGTCCAGTAACTTTCTTTTATATCCCCCATGATTCTATTTTCTCCATACCAAGGAAATCAGAACTCCTGGATGCCTTCTTCCTGACAACGGCTCTCAACAATTTCACGAATAAATGAAAAAAAAAAAAAAAGAAACTTGTCTTACTTATTGCTAGATAGCCTGTGTATAGACAACTTGGACTTCAGAAAGTCACAGCAGACTCAGCAACTATGGTTGGCTTGTAGTTTTTTCATGACACTAGTCAGAAATCCTAATCTGAAATCCTTTTTTTTTTTTTCTTTAGTCACAGAGAGAGAGAGAGAGAGAGAGAGAGAGGCAGAGACACAGGCAGAGGGAGAAGCAGGCTCCATGCACCAGGAGCCCGACATGGGATTTGATCCCGGGTCTCCAGGATCGCGCCCTGGGCCAAAGGCAGGCGCCAAACCGCTGCGCCACCCAGGGATCCCCTAATCTGAAATCCTAAATGTATTTGGCTACTGTCAGAAGCACATGCACTGTTCCAAAAACAGTTCAAGTAATGTCATAATTAATTATTATATTATTTATATTTGTGTGTCTAACATAATTATGGAATGTAATCATTTCCTTTAAAGATTCATTTCTTTATTTGAGAGAAAGAGAGTATAAGTGGGAGAGGCAGAGGGAGAAGGAGAGAGAACCTCCAGCAGACTCCCTGCTGAGCATGGACTCTTAAGCTCCCAACCTAAGCCCAAATCAAGAGTTGGAAGCTTAATGGACTGAGCCACCCAGGTACCCTGGAATATAATCATTTTTAATACTGGTTTGAAGGAATAGTCCTTAGATCAACCACATTTCCCTTCCAGACTCCATAAGGTGTGTGAGGTTTACAACTGTTAAGGTCTCAGGGGTTTAATTGACCTGCAATATATGCAAAAAGGAGCCACAATATGACAGCATCTCACAGGCAAAAACTGTCTATTCTCTATAACCTGTAATGTGCTTCCTTGCATGTTATGCACATGTATAACACCATATACTGCTAAAAACTAAGTCACATTCCTGGGAAATGGAATAGGATTGATTGAATGTGTATATAAAATTTATGATGAAGTTTTTTTTTCATTCATATTGACTAACTTATTCAGTTCCTAAATGCATTCCATTTCTCCTAGTGAATATGGCTAAAGTGCAGATAGAAAATACTGATGAAACAGATATAAATGCTAAAAGCATCAATTCACCTAAAAGGCTGGGAACGATCTCAATGTCCTTTATGTGTTTAAACCTTGCCAGGATGCATTCTTTCATTACACAGCACTTTTCTCCTCTAAGCCAACGTTCCTTATTACAAAGCACAGTATCACATGCTGTGTAATGCATATGTTGCCAAGGTAACAACAGAGCTCTATGTCAAGCAGGGAAAATAGAAATTAACCTTGGACAATTACCTAGCATTACAAAGAAGGAAGGTAAAATATGGCTTAGTGTAATTATGCAACACATGGTTGTATGAATGGAAAAAAGAGTTCAGGTGAAGGTAATCAAAGTGGAGGTGCCATTAAGGGGACAGCTGTGATAAACTGGGAATTACAGCTACAGAGAACAAGATCTTCCTCCACATTGTATGTATATGGGAATTTGTATGCATCTTTTTGGTGGGTGGATGGTTGTTAATGAGATGTTCATGTTTTTAAAGCATAGGAATGAAATAATACAAAAAATATATATATTGGTCTCTGCGCTGGGTTCCGGACATTGAGCTCCTACATCCCTTGGAATTTTCCCAGTGAAAGAGTATCTTTTGTTCTAATAAGGTGACTCTTAATAGGTTCCTGGGCAGAGGTTGGTTGCCAGAAAGACCAAGCCATGATTAGAAGCTTGGAATTTTCAGTTCCACCCCTTATTCTTCAGAGGAGAGGGGCTGGAAATGGAGTTAATGATCCACCATGCCTAGGTGATGAAGCCCCCACAAAAACCCCAGCAGTATGGGGTTCAGGGAACTTCTAGGTTGGTGAACAGATCTACATGCTGGGAATATAGCACATCTCAACTCCAAGGGGACAGGGGCTTCTGTTCTTAGGACAGAATTTACCTGAGTTCTGTAAACTGTTCTAGTAAATAACTGAATACAAGGGGGAAAGGTCAAAGTTTAGAAGTTGTGAGTAACCTTGGGACCCCCTACTTGTGATTAACATCTAAGGTAGTGGCAATCTCCAAGGACTGACTCCTTAACCTGTGGGGTCTGCACTAACTCCAGTTAGTGTCACAGTTGAATTGAATTGCAGAACACTCAGCTGATGTCTTAAAGAATTATTTGGTGTGGGAAAAAAACCCATACATCCGGTGTAGTAGTGTTGTGAGTTAGTAGTATTGTGAGTAGTATGAGGGTAAAGGAGAACCACTCTGGAGTAGATGGGTTTCCATACAATACACAAATCTACATTTCAGTGATGGCTTAAAAATGTGCCCCGTGACATACTCACACACTCACGTACATGCTGTTATGTGCATACACCACTGTCCAATAGCCCTGCTGCAGTTTCAGGGAAGTCTTTGATTTCTGACAACCCCTCTCCACCCCCACATCAATAGACACACTTTTTCACATCTGATCCCTTTTCTCTTACTACTGTGCCACCATAAATGTCACTACCCCACCCACACGCAGCTATACATTCCTGATTACTCTCCCATTTCTAGCCACCGCTTCCTCCAGTCATTTCCTTCTGGATAATCCTGCCAGATCAGCTTTTCTGAAGCATAGGTCAAATCACACCAGTGGGCTCACTGTATGTACCCCTACCACTAACCACACACTTAAAAACCTTCAGTGCCTCCACACTGCCTAGTGAATTAGGTATGATTTAAAATTTCGATTATGTTTTGGGGTGCTTGTGTGGCTCAGTTGGTCGAGTGGCTGAGTTTGGGTCAGTTAATGATCTTGGGGTTCTGGGATCAAGCTCCATCATGCTCCATGCTCAACAGGGAGTCTGCTTGAGATTTTCTCCTCCCTCTGCCCCTTTCCTTCTCATGCGCATTCTCTCTCTCTCTCTTTCTCTCTCTCTCTCAAATAAATACAATATTTAGAATTTTTATTATGTTTCTTACCTCCAAGTGTTTGGGATTTGACATACCGTCTATATATGTGCATGTTAATTTATTGTCTTAATTAATAATTAATAACCTTTTAAATTATTAATATCAATTTTATTAATTAGCCAATATTTATTCTCTTAATTAATAATTAAACAGGGAGGCTATTAGACCAAAGTGGCCCTATGGCTTTGGTGGCCTATGTAAGCAAACCAAAACTTAAGCTTGTAAATACCTCAGTGTTAAGAAATTGAAACATATGGCCAACCAATCATAGTCAGCCAACTACCCTTTCCTAAATAAGGCAAATGCTAAGGACAGCCAATCACAAACAGCCAAGTAGGCTTTAAGCTATAGTTGATCGATTTCCTTTCTTTGATTCTGTACTTTGTATGTCTTTCCCAGTTCCCATCTGCAGAGTGCTGCCAGTTCTGGTTTGGCAATGGCCTGTCAGAATCGATTTTTGCTCAAATTCTTAAGATTTTTAACACACCTCAGTTTATCTTTAACAATACATATGTATGTATGTGCATGTGCACGTACACACACACACACAATCTTTGTTTAGTCTTTTTGTTGTTTCATTGTTTGTGTAATCAAACATCTATTGACAAATAGTAAGGACCTTAGTAAGAATTATAGCTAAGGGTATTCCAACAAGAAACACGTATACTCAAAAACCACCTCAACATGGACTATAATACTTATGGGGTTAATCTTAAGTGTTAGGAGTCTATAGAACTTTTAACTAGGCTTGATACATGAAAGGGGAAAATAACATTTATTGTGCACTAAACACAGCATAGGTACTCCATACACATTATTTCATTACATATCCACAACAACTGAAAATTAGGGATTATTCAATATAATTAAAGATAAAGTGATAGCTCCCCAAGAACTATCAGTCAGAAAAGATAGGGGGTTCTTATACATGAAGCCTTATTAAGTTCCTGATAATGTAGAGATAACATGTCCTCCACAAAGTGCTGACATAAGTTTAATTACTGCTACTTGCAGATATTTATAAAGGTTATGTAGGTTATGTAATGGAATTTTTAAAAGAGGCAAATACAACTTAACATACATTTAATAATTACTTACAATTTAAATATTAGGTATTGTAAACAAACTTGTAAAGAGCATATTTTAAACAATATACTAAGTGGTAACTCTTTCCAAAGTATAAATATTCACCAGAAGTCAGCTGAGGGGGTGAGGGGAGATAGTTATGCTCAAAATTTACCTCATATGGTATTGTCTTCATGCTACTGAGGGAGAAGAGAGACTCAGCAGGTTGGGACCTGCCCAAGGATACATAGCTGTGAATCCATCTGCACGATTATACTAAACCACAATGATGTTGAACTATTGACAGTAATTTCCCCCTTTGGCAAGTGTAAGCCCCACAGGGACTCAAAGATAGTCTGAAACACCCTCCACTGGGAATCATCAATTTCTGCAGGTCTCCACCAGTCAAGAATAGCTTGTGAACTTTACTTTTTGTTGCTGGAATAAAGAAAACAACAGCTTTGACTTTTATTGTTTTAAAGGAAAAATGAAAATATTGAATATATTCTTAAAACTGTATCTGCTGCCTTAACATTTTGATACTCTCATGAATATAAAACTTTGTGATCTAGGAGGGGGAGGTTTATGACCTTTGTTGTCCAGGAGAACCAAGTGGAACTCTCAGTTCTATCATTTGCTGAACAATTCTAGGAAAGTATAGTTGACCCTTGGACAACATGAGGGCCACAGATACTGACCTACACCTCCACTAAACACAGTTGAAAATTCACATATAACTTTTGAGTCCCTCAAAACTTAACTACTAATAGCCAACTGTGACCAGAAGCCTTACCGATAACATAAACAGTTGATTAACACATATTTTGTGAGTTGTATGTATTATATCCTGTATTCCTATGATAAAGTCAGCTAGGGTGAAGGAAATGTTACTAAGAAAATCACAGAGAAGACAAAAATACATTTACAGTACTGGACATATTTACTGAAGAAAATCTGCATGTAAGTTGACACGTACAGTACACACTCATGTTATTCAAGGTCAACTGTAGTTTCACCTCTCTGAGCCTTAACCTCCTTTCCCATAAGATGAGAATTCTAATTCCTTGATGAATGTATGCTTGTCAATGTTTGCTTCCCTTTCCTCTTCCTGTGTAAACTCTGACATGACACTATTTCCAGAAGTGCCTACTCTGAAGTGAAAATGTCCTATTACCTGAGTGGCTATAATGACTTTATTCCATTTTGATTATTAATTAATAATAATTATTATTAATACCCACAGGATTAATGAAGTTGAAAGTAGCAGAAAACTTAAAGCTCATTTTTCAGTGAATTGTTTCTAACAGGTTATTGTTTCTTTTCAGATCCCATGAACAAATCTACTAGCTCTCTCTGCAGAAGCTTGGACTCAAGGTCAACTGATAGGCTGACAGCCTAGGAACAAGCAAGGCCCTACATTCCTTATCTGACATAAGGAGACCAGGACTCCATCCAGTTTATGTGGACTCTCAAAACATGCCCATTGTCCCTTCTCCTTGTCCAACAGTCACCTCTGCTTCATCTTAATGTTAAAGTCTCTGCCTCAGGGGGAGCACAAGGTTCATTAACATAATGTTTGATGTACATATGGGCCTCTTTTTTAATTATGCCTGCACAACCTTTATATGTGATGACAAAGCTACCCTTTCTGAATATTCATCCTAAATCCTAAACAAAAAGAACTCCCTCGTCTCTGCTCAGGGAGTCATGGCTTTGGAAATTATTCCCCATGATCTCCCCATTTGCTGCAAATAAAGATTACTTTGGGTGTAGTCTTTCCTTGTAACTCACCAAGGAATGAGCTAATGTTACTGCGGATATACTTTTATGTCACAGTCTGTATTATATTATAGTCATCTCTGTACATCTCTTATTTCTTCTGCCCCTTTTTATTGAGGATAAATACTGGTTTAATTACATCTGTATATGTATCTTGAACAGTCCCTTTTGAGAGATTGAATACACAAAGAGAAAATGACCGGACCACACATGATGACGAAACTCTGCCCCCACCAACCTCTTCATCCAGCCCAGGAAGCCAAAATCATAGAATCAGTGAACCCAAAATAGTCAGGACCTTGGCAATCACTATTGGCTTCCTTAATTTTTACTCCTGCATCTATCTCAGAATCAACCAGAGAGAGCTAACTATGATCCCTCAACCAATCAGCCAAGATGCTCAACTATGGCCTCTACATACCAAAACTTTCACGAGGGCATGTCTGAATATATATTCTTGTCCAAAATGAATAAAATCCTTGTCCAAAATGAAGCCTTTTATAAAACCAAAGTCCCTTTTAAGTTCTAATGTTCTATGACTAACAGCAAGATGTTCAGGTCAAATAAAATACTGATTTGGTAGATAGTTAAGCAACTGATCATAAATATGTTGTTTCTATGTAAAAGAATGAGCTGCTTTGAATCTGAAGATAAGTTGCAGGCTTAAAGGGTTTTACCTTAGAAGTTCTAAAAGACCAGATTAAACTCCAACCACTTCAAACCCAGCAATGCTGTACTTCTCATTTTAGAGCCATGATAAAAAGTTATATGATTTCTTCCAGGACACATTTATCCTTCTACTAAATAAATACCAATTCATTTTTTCAAAAATCCACTTGCCTACTCTTGAGGGCCCTGAATGCTAATTCTCAAATGGAGAGGCAAGAGTAAAAGCACTAGTAATAAATTCAGACCCTAGTGGAGAAAAACAATCCTTTCTCCCCATTGTGTTTGTATTGTGTGGCTTAGGCTGACTTCTCTTTATCTTCTCACCAGCCCTGGCCACTTGTTTTGGATCAGTTTCCCTTGGGGAGTATGAACATTGTTCTCCCTGCTAACGGGCCGTCTCTGTCTTTGTAGTTGGTGTTAGGGATCGACAGGCAGGGAGGCAATGAAAATATTCTGTCTAGGAAATCTGTGCTCTTGGAAAGTGGAGTCATATGAAATTTAATGTTATATGACATATACTTAGACTGCTCTAAAATTAGCAATATACATGGAATTTTTAAAATAGACACACAAATAAACAGAATACATTGGGCCTCCTTGTACTCATCACTCAGCTGTAGCAATCATCAATTTATTACACCAATTTATGTCTTAAAAGGAATATAAACTCCCTCTGCAAAAGATATTATTTAAGTAAATATATACTGATTTTTCAATTAGGGTGAATTTCTCACATAGGAAGTGACTGGGTTCAGGGCACCTGTGTGGCCCAGTCGGTAAAGTGTCGGACTCTTGATCTCAGCTCAGGCCTTGATCTCAGGGTCAAGAGTTCAAGCCTCCATGCCCAGCATGAAGCCTACATAAAAAAAAAAAAAGTGACTGGGCTCATGTCACATTCTTCAGCTGCTAGTCTCCTACCACTGTGGATACTTTAGCACCAGATGTGACCTTATTTAATGATTAAGAAAGAATATTTCATATACTAATAAAGTAAAATTTATAGTCTACTTTTATATACATTCATAGATAACATAATTTTTATTAACTCCTTTGTACAAATGATGGAACTAAGGGTCTGGAAAGTCAAACAATAGAGTCAAGGATAGACTCAAGGTTACATGTTGTTAAGAAATGGACCCCCTAGTAAGACACACTTTAGAGCGGGACAGTAAGGAATATGAAAAAACCTACACTGCTGAGAAAAGAAAAATGAATGTCTTTTTTTTTCTTCAAGTAAAATATAAATGTTTTTGGAATATATAGTCTCCTCTTAGGGAAATTTGGGGAAAAGATTTATACCATCCTGAAAATTTTCCATTTGATTGCACACAATGACAGCAATCCTTTGCATTTCGATCGAGACCATGAAATGCTCTCACTTCAAGTTCTACTTGTTCTCAATACATTCCCTGGGAGTGCTTCTAGGATTAATATAATTTTTGAAACTACAGAATCCATGTTATTTAATCTACATGGCAGTTGTTAGAACAAAAGTGTAATGATTCTCTCAAAATGCCTCACTAAAGTAGCTGGTATTTATTGTGAATCTATCATGTTAAAGGGTTAAATGACTTTTGTGGTCTGTGGTTTGTGACAGGAGAAGAGATGAGGGATGATTTCCCAAAGAAGGGGTTGAGTTGTTTTTAACCCTGAATACAAATCAGAGACACCGTGTGGAGGGATGCAGCAAAACTACAGCTATGACAAGACTTTGGATGAACTTGACCAGAACAGAGTTTGTGCGGTGCTATCTGTAGGATTAAACTGAAGAGCATTACACACAGGCTTGAGTGGAAATCTGACAGGGGTGACAGAAAACCACAGGAAAACAAAAGCTGCAATATAATTTAATCTAGATAATCTAATGTCTTGAAGGAGAAGCCAACAGAGACAGAAAGGACCATGGGCAAGAAAATGGGTAATGGCTTTGGGAAAAACAGCCAGTACTGCAGAGAATGAAGACAACATGAGGTCTAATCCAAGCCAAGGCTGGGCTACTGTGACGATTTATAAGAGGGATAAAAGATTCTCTCTTGCAAAGGCTTTCAAACTTTTATAGCAACCTATGGTAGGATAAACATTTTCCATTGTGACTCAGTACAAACATGCTTATTCCCTAATACATAGATTTAATTGAAACAAAAGTTCCACAAAGCAACACTTATCCTACCATACCCTCTGGCATTCTCCATTCTATTTCATCATATTAAAATAAAAACACTAGTTAAAACTTTCTCAGTTGCTTTCACAACCTACTAATAGAGCACATTTAAACTGGTAGTTTGTAAAATACTACTCTATCAGGTGTACTCCATGAGAAAGTACACATATGCATGTAGTTTCTATCCTTCAGATCCACTCAATCACAAAAATTAAACAAACAAACAAAACTCCTTCCTCCTCTGGCCACTATTTTATCCCATTTCATTTAAAGTCAAACCTCCTACCTTCTAGAAAGAGTTGACCAGCCCAACAGTCCTGAAACTTTTTTTTTTAATTAATTTTTATTGGTGTTCAATTTACCAACATACAGAAAAACACCCAGTGCTCATCCCGTCAAGTGTCCACCTCAGTGCCCGTCACCCATTCCCCTCCAACACCCGCCCTCCTCCCCTTCCACCACCCCTAGTTCGTTTCCCCGAGTTAGGAGTCTTTATGTTCTGTCTCCCTTCCTGATATTTCCCAACATTTCTTCTCCCTTCCTTTATATTCCCTTTCACCATTATTCATATTCCCCAAATGAATGAGAACATACACTGTTTGTCCCTCTCCGATTGACTTATTTCACTCAGCATAATACCCTCCAGTTCCATCCACGTTGAAGCAAATGGTGGGTATTTGTCGTTTCTAATTGCTGAGTAATATTCCATTGTATACATAAACCACATCTTCTTTATCCATTCATCTTTCGATGGACACCGAAGCTCCTTCCACAGTTTGGCTATTGTGGACATTGCTGAACAGGCAAGATGGTGGCAGAGTAGGGTCTCCAAGTCACCTGTCCCCAACAAATTACCTAGAAAACCATCCAATCATCCTGAAAATCCTGAAACTTTTTAATCTCAGGACCCTTCACACTTTTAAAAATTATTGAGAACCCTAAAGAGTTTGTGATCAAATGGGTTATATATATTAGTATTTACCATTTTAAATTAAAACTGAGTAATCTAGAATATGTATATGCATATACATGCTTATTTCATCAAAATTATAATAAATCCATTACATGTTAACGTAAATGTTTATTAAAAAGTAACTGCATTTACCAAAGCCATTTAGTGAGAGGAGTGACATAAAATTTTACATTTCCGTAAATCTTTTCAAAGTTTGGCTTAGGAGAAAACAACTGGATTTTCATATACTGCACTTAATCTGTTGCAGTACATGTATACATATATATTTAAGATACCAGTGTTTTTTAAATTATTTTTAAGATTTTATTTATTTATTCATGAGAGATACAGAGAGAGAGAGAAGCAGAGACACAACCAGAGACAGAAGCAGGCTCCATGCAGGGAGCCCGACGTGGGACTCGATCCCAGGTCTCCAGGATCACGGCCTAGGCCAAAGGCAGGCGTTAAACCACTGAGCCACCCAGGGATCCCCTAATTAGGTTTTTTAATTTTATTCCCAGTTAACATACAGTGCTATATTAGTTTCAGGCATACAATATACTGATTCAACAATTCTATACATCACCTGGTGCTCATCATAACAAATGTATTCCTTTATCTCCATAATCTATTTTTCCCATTCACCTCTTCTCCGGCAACCATCAATATATTTTTTGGTTGAAGAAAATCTGGCCTCACATAAATGATACTTTGAAAAATAAGGGATATTTTAATAGCCTTTTTAGACAAAGGAGGACACAGTTAATAATACACCAAACACTATAAAGAGTAGTTTTTTTAAAGATTTATTTATTTATTTATTTATTTATCTATCTATCTATTTATTTATTTATGATAGACACAGAGAGAGAGGCAGAGAGAGGCAGAGACACAAAAAGAGTGAGAAGCAGGCTCCATACCGGGAGCCTGACGTGGAACTTGATCCTGGGACTCCAGGATCACACCCTGGGCCAAAGGCAGGCACCAAACTGCTGAGCCACCCAGGGATCCCCTAGAGAGTAGTTTCTTAATGATTAGTTGAGCTGTAGAATCTGAAACCTCATCCGTGAACTTTGATTCTCTATTATATTAAAATACATTGATCTAATTTGCTCCTTGAATGGGTCTTTTACCCAGGAATATAGTGTCACTTGTCATTTGGAAAATACTGGTTCAATGAATTAGGAAGGTCTTTCAAATATTGACACATTCCATAATACAATATCAAAAATGACACTTGTTAATATCACCACCAATCCATTGAGAAGTCTTCACTTGAGGAAGCTGCAAGGTTCACCATGAATGACAATCGTACGTTTTCCAAAAGCCTAACGTTTGTTATGGGCAATTAATAATACTGTCTGTTGTTTCCTTTTAATTGAATTGAATTTCCTCGTTTTGTTCATTAAAAAAAATGAACCAGTCTGCCAAATACTCATGTCTGAAACAACAGAATCTGTCCTTTAGTCACTCTTTCAAGTAACAATGATGTTCCATGAAAAGGGAGACTAGCTCAACTTGTCCATTAAAGGGTGGCACTGTGCTTTTCCCAGAGACAACCATGGTACTTGGGTATACAGCTTCAACCTCTTCAAAGTCATCCTCCACACTGTGGGTAGAATGATGTGTTGTGAATGAATGTAATCATTTTGCTTTTGTTAAGAATAATTTGGTGTCTCTCCCTTGTCTTTGTGTTTAGACTCAAAGTGGTTGGCATTGTATGAGGCCCTCTTCATACTGCAATTCCTTCCCAAATCACAGTTTTCAGTCACTTCCCTGAGTAAGCTGTCCTCATGTCTGTGGTCTTTGGCATGCCTGCCTACCTGGGGAAATTCTGCTTATCCTGCAAGATTCTGCTCAAATATCCATGACTAGGAGGCACCTTCTCTCATGCACCTGATCTCTATCATGGTCCTTATTACCTGATATTGTATTTGCTGTGATCTGTCTCTCCCCATAGACTGTGAATTTCTTATGGACAGAAATCACATCTTGTACAGAAATCTTTTTACCTAACACATAAATATGTCCGAAATGTACCTGTTGAATGAATGAATGAGCCAGAGATCCCATGCATTCCATTCTGCTTCCCATTCATGGGCAGAATGCATCTCAGACCTAAAAACACATAAGCCTAAGGACAGTAGGCTGAGCAGAAAAGAGGCTATTCCAAACACTAAGCAGCAAGTGAAGGAGTCTGGTGCACACAAGGAAGACTTGAAGTGTAGGTGCACCAGATCAGCATGTTTTATACAGATTGAGTGAGCCTGCTTCACACCATTTTAGATTTGGGAGAGAGACTGACTTAGAGGCCAGAATTCCACGTGTGCTTAGACCTTTGGAGAAGGCTGTGATCCTAGGATAATGTGTCCCCATGAACACCACTGTCATGACTCCACTTAACACCTTGTCTAGGCCTCAAGTATCTCCCCTAGGCCACAAGTATCACTAGTGGTTTGGACAGTGTGTAGATAATGTCAGGACACGGAATTCAGAGATAAATTGTTTGTGGAATACTGGGTGGAAAAAGTTTTAAATAGATGTCTCCAATATAAGGTTTCCAGAGGTCTTACTTTTCTCACCTGCACCAAGATCCCTAAGAGAGGACTGTGGCATGCAGTGCTTCCAAAATAGTGGGACTGCAGAAGCTTATTTTGTAGGAGAATGTCAAGGACTAATGCTTAGTAGAAGACACTTGGAGGTATGCGTGGGTATAAGTTAACGAGAACAACTAAAGAAAACGGAACAAAACATAATTTTTCCAGGAAGCAGCAATAATAAAATTGTCTTGAAAATCTACCTAGAAATAAATCTTAGCTGGTGCAGCCATACATCAAATGTGATAAACTATGGTTTGAATTTCCAATATAAAAATCTGGGGGAAAGGGAGCCTAGGTGGCCCAGTGTGTTAAGTGTCCAATTCTTGGTTTCAGCTCTGGTCATCATCTCAGGGCGCATGAGATGAAGCTCCTTGTGGGGCCCTGAGATGGGCTCTGCACTCAGTGCAGAGTCTGCTTGGGATTCTTTCACCCTCTACTCCCCTAGCTACTGCAGGCGCAAAAGGTGATGGCCATGAACCCCAGGGAGGTAGAGAGCTCTACATGCAAGTCAACAAGTTTGTTCTGGTATCTCACTTTTTCTGGGCACTGTGGGCCCTCATCCAGAACCAGTTCTCCACCATCAAGTTTGATTTCCTTAGGTATGCAGGGATCTGATTTCACCAGTACTTCAAGGTGAAGCCTCAAGTGTCCATCTTGGAGATGCCAAAGTGACCAGCATCCCTATCTCTCCCTTACCCATCTGCCTGGCCAGACCTTACCCATCTGCCTGGCCAGACCTGTTCTCTAGGGCTCGGTTCTGCTCTGAGGTCCATACTCTTGGACAAGGTGGGAGAGGGGATAGGAGGGTGTCCAGGGAGAAGGCCCCACCCCTGCCACCAGCCCCCAGCAGATGCTGCTGGGGACCACATTCTTTTGTTTGGAGGGAACCACTCTGGGGGGCCCCCTCACCTTGCCAGATCTGAGGGGGATGGTAGTGGGTGGAGAATGGGGAAGTGTCATAGTCAGCCAGGACCTGGACCACCCCTGGGAAGCCCAGTATTCCTGACCTTAGCC
The DNA here is from genome assembly GCF_048418805.1 of Vulpes vulpes. Taxonomy (NCBI): domain Eukaryota; kingdom Metazoa; phylum Chordata; class Mammalia; order Carnivora; family Canidae; genus Vulpes; species Vulpes vulpes. Next base: position 127,841,271 of record NC_132792.1, on the reverse strand, counting down.
ATGCTGGAATCTGGGCTGCCTTAGATGTGTCTTTGACCTTCCTGGCTTAGGGAAAGGGGAGGTGGGAGGGCCCCTTTCTACCTCCAGTGCCTGAGCCTCCAGCCCATCCCCCCCTGCATGCCCCACATGGGAGGTACTGATGAACCTGATCCAGCATCATGCCAACTCTGACAGATGGATGTACTTATTTTTGGGGGGGTGATCTAGAACTGGGTTTAACGGCTCCCCCACAAAAGTCGCCTCATCTGAGATCCCTCCCTTTCTCCAAGCTAGATCCAGTCCAACAACCCCTTCCCAAACCTCAGCCCAAGGAGCTCTGTTCTCTACCACCCCATCCCCCCTCCAGCCCTTTTTGTTCTGTGCTTGTGTTCTGTCCTTCTGCCACCTGCTGGGAGGGAAGGCAAGGGAGTTTGTGATGTCCTGGTTCTCCAGAGCTCAGCTCTGCTTCATGTTTGGCCAGAGGGGGATGTAGGCAAGAGTGAGGTAGCCAACAGGTGCCAGCAGCTTCCTGCCTTGTTCCCTCCCGTGCCCTCTGGGTCCTCATTCTAAGGATTTGTCTCTCCCTCTCCACCTTCTGTCCTCAAGTTGACCCAAGAACTTCTCACTAGGAAATGAGTAGTAGAGTCAAGGGGCAGGGGGTAGGGTCCTCTGGGGCTTCCCCAGCCTATGAGAGCCTGGGTAGGATTGGTCGTGAAGGTGCTGAGCTCATGGCCCCAGACTCTCAACAGCCTCCACTTCCTTTCTTCCCTCACAGCCTCCTGGCTCAGGCCCAAAAAGTGATTGCCACACTGGACTGGGCATCCTCCTACTCCCTACACCCTCCTGCCTACTCCTGGAGAAGCAGGATATCTTATGTTCCTTGTAGAAAGTTTGATCCCAAGAGAAAGAATAAAGGTGGAGCTGGACCTAGGATGCTCAGTCATCCTTCTAAAAGTTACTGATCACACTAATCATGCTGATTTCCCAAGCCAACAATGAAAACAGGGGTGGTGATAAGCAAGGGCTGTGCTAGGAGAAATGCTTCCTTATAAGAACCAGAAATAAAGAAAAGGCACTTCCTATTACCAAGCTTTATCAAAGCATTAGTCAACTGGTGGGAAGAGTTTCTGAGGACAGTTGGTTTTCCCTTTAGATTTTTGTTTCATTCTTACAGGAGGCTAAGGTACGGAGTAGGAGGGCACTCAAAGAAAAACAAAATAATAAAAAGTTGTTCTTCATTAAAACTACAGCGTTAGGAGAAACCCAATCTCAACCTCTGGTAGTATGGTTTCCAAGAGTTATAGGACCTGGACCATGGCAGGAGATGCTTAGCAGAAGGGTCAGAGTCCATTTGGTCCCTAACAAACCTAACAAACTCTGATCCTGTGCACACACGAAACACACCTCAGGGCTCCCCAGGAGTGCTTGGAAACCAGACTATTGCTGACTACTGCCTCTCTCTGTACCATCAGATTGGTGAGGCCCATAGAAGCTTAGTTACATGAAGATGAGGGGTCTTGTTCAGAAACTAAAGCTTTGGCCTCTCCCAAGATGTCACACAGAATATGCTTGCAGAGATCATCCATATTTTTGCATGGTCTTGCCTTTTTGCTTCATGAACCATAAGCCAGATGTCAGCTGTGATTCTGTGTCCTTGACTACATGGAGGATTGCTCTGACCCTCCAGTAACAATCTGAGGAGGTTGCAAGCCACCCTGAGATTTCTGTGAATTCCCTTTCTGGCTCAGCTCCGTCCAAACCAGGGTCATTATTCTGTGCCTACATCGTTCTGAGCTCAAACTCAGCCTTTACACGGGTCTCCATAAGAGAGTAAGTAAGAATGCTACTTACCCAGGATCATGTGAGATCGTCTTCTATTTGAGGGAGTGGCAGCCTAAATCCCACAGCAGTGCTTTAGTTTCTCTGTGTCCAGATACTCAGTGGCACACGCAAACAATGACCTTGGCCTCCCCTTCCTCCCCACAGAACCCAGCCTCCTCTGGTCTCCTGAGATCAGCTTCCCCACAGCCAGCTTCTAGCTTCTATGCTAAGTATGATCGGTAAAGAATGTCCCCACCAGAGTCATTCTGTATTTAAGAAAAGTTCTGTCAGCTGTTAAAAGGATAAAACAATCTTCCTGGTTTTCTGAACTAAAGTAATTTAGACACATAGTAGGTGCTTAGAATATGATAGGTACATAAATTGCTCTGGGTAGAGTCCTTTTCACTGTGACCTAGCACAGGAGCAGCCTCGAGCTGAGGGAGAGTTTTATGCTCCCCATCTAATTTTTAAGGGATTAGGACAGGCATATATCGAATCCCCTTTACTACATAGATCTTATTCCCTCTTAGGTACCTGAAGTGCTCTCAGACACTATCTCACTAATCCCCACACTCCCAAGGCAAGAATAAATGCCCTTGTCTGCCATGTACAGGTGGAGCCCACAGATGGAGGTGAGCTAGGACTCCCAAGCTTGCCCACAGGAAGCACAGGACAGAACCTCAGCTGGGACCCGGAGTTTTTTGTTTTGTTTTTATTTTTTTTAAAGATTTTATTTACTTATTCATGAGAGAGGCAGAGACATCGGCAGAGGGAGAAGCAGGCTCCATGCAAGGAGCCCAACGTGGGACTCGATCCCAGGACTCTGGGATCACGACCTGAGCCAAAGGCAGACGCTCAGCCCCTGAGCCACCCAGGCGTCCCAAGGACCCTGAGTTTTTTGAAACCCAAGTCCAAGGCTAGAAGACAATGTTACCTCACAAAGAGTTTTCAAGTTTTGCTCCTGCTCTCAAAAATGCTAAAACTTGAGCTTCTTCCATTTGTACTTATTGAGGTAGTATACCACGGGGTTCAAATCACATGCTCTAGAACAAGACAGCTGGGGTAAAAACCACGATTCTGCTACTACTCTCCAGCATCTGATCCTGGGTACATTAGCTGACATTTTAGTGTCTCAATCTCAGCATCTGAAAAGTAGAAATGATAAATAATAGTATCCACCTCACAAGGTTATTATAAGGATTAAATGAGTTTACACCCTCCTACTCCCAGCCCCCCATCCACTCAATATAGAGCTTAGGAAAGTGTCTGGTACAGAGAAACACCACAAAAGTGTTAGCTATAATTATTTCTTCTTTTAAAATTGTGCATTCTTTATTTAGTAACCTTGAGTTGATTTTTTTGTCTGGGTGACAGCATTGTCTAACTATAGAAACCAAACTTGCAGAATCCTGAGCATATGAGTAATTCCAATATATTACCATTCTATTGTTCACTTCCCCTTTCTTCCCTCCTCTTTCCTTTTCTCCTTTCTCTCTTTCTCACCCTCTCTCTCTTTCTTTCCTTCCTCTTTCTCTTGTTCTCTCTTTCTCCCTTCCTGTCTCTTTCCCCCCTCTTTCTCTGTCTTTCCTTCTTTCTTCCCTCCTTCCTTCCTTCCAGAAATATTTCCTCCATGCCTACTATGCAACAATGGTACAGTATTAAATTAGATAAGTAGTAAAGATAAATTAGAAGGTAATTTTGATTTAGGATCTTAAGATCTAATAAGTGTGTAAATGATAATTTATTCTCAATGTAATTATAGGAGGAACACAGATGAAGGAGTATCTAATTGTACCTAAAACCAGCAGGAGAGCCTTCTCTGAGGAGGAGGCAAAAGAGCTGAATCTCAAAGGATAGATAGTTTACCAAATAAAGAATATTTGCAATATTTGGGGGAATTTTTTCCAGAATACATATATTTTTTAGAAGTTCACATGCAACAAATATAAAGCAACCATATACTAGATCATAAAGCATATCTCAACACATTTCAAGGATTGAAATCATACAGAAAGCACAATTCTATCAAGCTATAAATCAATTACTAAAGCAATTAACAATGCATATTAGATGGCCATTTAAAAAGAAATTTCCATGATATTTATCAATTAAAAAATATAGGTAAATATTGAAATAATACAGACTACACATATTAGTACTGCTGTGTATCTAGGGGGATATATTTAAATATAAATCATAGTTTTAGAAGTTGTTCTCTTCAAATAATTTAACATATTTCATAAATATATAAAGATAATATTTTCAAATGGAAATAACAAAACTGAGCTTTCAAAAGTATAGCTGAATAGATTTGAAGGGGTAAATATAGAGGGATATATTATTAAAAAAGTTCAAAAAATTTCACAACACAAAATTTTGAACTATGGAATACATGTATATATGTAAGTATGTATGAATAACTTGCATCCCTATGAGCTATTTCAAAATTATTTTGTAAAGCTTTTTCTCAAGAACTGATTATGTAAATGCTATTTGGACATGAGAATAATAAGCCAAAAAAGCAGCTCTTCTGAGGCGTGAGTAGGGAATCTTATGTAAAGAGGTGGTAACTTTTTTAAGAATCTTCAGCCTTAGATACAGCTCACATTTTCCTCCCATCTGGACTGACCCTCTTAGGCCAGAGAGAACACAAATTAAATAATTTAAACAAGTAAATAATTAGATTGATGTTCCTACCCAGAAATAATAACAGAAGGACAACTACTATTTATATGCCGATCAGCATTGTGGAGAAAGGGCAAACATAACTGCAAAGAATTTCTCAAAATTATACTTTTCTAACATTTTGAAAAAGAATTTTCAAAACAGAAGTGATACAGAAGGAGTTGAGTTTTTACCCTTCATCTCTCCCTTAAGTAACAGTCACATTGCCCAGAAGACTGACTTACAATATGCCATAAACGACCTTGTGTAAAGTGTACCTAGAGGTTATTGGCTAATAGGAACAAATGAGCAAGTACACCAAAAAAACAAACAAACAAACAAACAAAAAAAAAAAAAAAAAAGGAAAATTCTTTAAGCAGTTTTTTAAACTCCTGAGTTAGGGTGACCAGATTTCATTAACCAAGGTCCTTCCACATTTCTCTTTTATACTATCAGCATTGACCTTCAACATTAGAAGACTGTAGCAGCCCCAGGAGTCACATTTTCACATACCAAAGCTCAAAGACAGCAGAAAAAAAAAAAAAAAAAAAAAAAAGTCCATCTTTTACTTTTGCTTCCTTAAATAGCAAAGACATTTTCCTAGCAACCACAGAGAAAAAAAATCACGTTAGGTCACATCAACCAGATTTGGGCTACATGTGCTTCCTAAGCCAATTACTGGCAAAGTGAATGGACTACATATAATCAATCTCCAAAAAAGCAGTGGTTCTCAAGCCTGAGTGTGCACCAGCTACTTGGAGAGCTTACTAAAACACAGACAGACGAGCTCCTCCCAGAAAGCAGTGGCTCTAGGATAGGGCTCTTGAGTTTGCATTTCTAACAAGTTTCCCAGGGATTCTGGTCCTTTCAAGCGTGCCTTGCACTGCCCCATAGCATGTGGAAACACAAAAATCCAGGTATGTTAGCAAAGGGGCAGGGGCAATGACTCAAGTAACCAACTAAAGTTCATCCTAGATCTCTCAGCATTATTTTAAAGTTGTTTTTCAAGAATTGCTATGTTAAAAAGCAAACCACAGGCCTAAAATGGTGTCACTTAGGCTGAGTCACCAAACCTAATCTGATTGCAGTTTCAATCTTCCCTCAAACGTTGTTTTAACAGATCAGTCAGGAATCTTCTGACAAGGACTAAGGAGGTAATCTGTCACATGGGCCCTCTCCATTCCTCAAAGAGTTAATCTCCATGATAAGAACATGTGCACATGCCCCCTGAGGGAAAGTGACCAAGCCCAGAAGAACAATCCTTTTTATTTTGCTTAGAACTTCCTTGTCCTACTTTCCTTCCTATAAAAATCTTCCATTTTATACAACTCCTCAGAGCTCCCCTCTACTTGCTAGATGGGCTGCTGCTGATCGCTTAATAAAACCAATTAGATTTTTCATATTTACTCAGTTGGTTTTTTTTTTAACAACTATTATATCAAATTAATGATGTAACCATGTTTCTTCTGGGCAAAATACTGTCAAGAATTTACTATCACCACTCAACAAGTGCATTCTTCAGATTGTCAGTGTCATTGCAGATGGCGCTACTAAAACTTCTAATAAGAATGAATATTGTTTGGCTGACTTTAAAAAGGTGGAAAAGGGGCATTGGGTGGCTCAGTCAGTTAAGTGTCTACCTTCTGCTCAGGTCATGATCCCAGGATCCTGGGATGGAGCCCCCATTTTGGGTTCCCTGCTCAGCAGAGAGTCTGCTTCTCTCTCTCCTCCCTGCTAGTGCTCTCTCTCATCTCTGTCTCTCTTTCAAATAAATAAAATCGATCACTAGAGCAAGCAATGGAAAAAAAGGAGGTAGAAGTTAAAATTTTTCTAGCCCAGCAGGCATCCACTTGGTAACCACTTTTACATCAAAAGTCCAAAAGAATGGCCTTCATCAGATGTTCCTTTAATTTTCCAGGATTTAATATAAGAGTTAATTATCCATTTTAAGTGATTAACAACAACAAAGAAAAAAAAATACTAAGCTCTGTGCTGATGCTTTTAATTGTACTATGGACCATTGTTCATTTGCATTTTTAAGAACTGGAATCATTTTGACATGAAAAAAAAAAGGAAGAAAGGAGGGAGGAGGAGGAGGAGGAGGAGGAGGAAGAGGAGGAGGAGGAGGAGGAGGAGGGGAAAAGTCCTGGAATGAATCTGTTATTCTGCTTGGCAATATTGACCTAGTAACTACATCTACAAATCCTGCAGGAAACTCAATTGTTCATGTCTGTTAAGAAAGGAGAGGACAAAAATAAATACTTCTTAGTATCTCTTCAAAATCTTTTTTCTAACTATGTAAAAGAATTGCTAACAATAAACAGTGGATTTTTGTTGGCTAAACAGCAACTTGGCTAAACCATCAAAGACCTGAATTCACTTGACTTTGAGCACTGGTTTTCTTACCTGATCCATTGAGGGTTTGGATTGGGTATTTCACTGTTCCTTCCAGACATAATCTAAAGGTAATAACTCTGGGCAGCCCTGGTGGCTCAGCGGTTTAGCACTACCTTCAGTCCAGGGCATGATCCTGGAGACCCGGGATCGAGTCCCACATCAGACTCCCTACATGGAGCCTGCTTCTCCCTCTGCCTGTGTCTCTGCCTCTGTCTCTGTGTGTCTCTCGTGAATAAATGAGTGAAATCTTTAAAAAAATAAAGGTAATAACTCCTTTCTCTGTCCCAATCATTTTGGAGACAGGTGTTGGTAAGCAGTTAAACGTAAAAATAGATTTAATTACAAAATGAAAGAAAACAAAAGGTCAGGATAATTCTGCTCTGAAAGGTAAGTTGGTTGTGGCATAATAGTGATGGCAGTGACTTAAAAAGCTACACTAACTGAATTACAGAGTTATTTAATGCTAGTTTGAAGAATGACGTCTTTATATCAATGACATGATTCACTTTTTAAAAAATTGAGCAAAATATGTTTTTCTCCTTAGACTTCACTCTCTGTAACTTAAAAAATAAAGACACCTTTCCAGAGTCACACATGAGTCATACTGATTGTCAAATTATACTAAGCACTCAGAGCACACAGGGAAAGAAGCCAAATGGTTATTTGGAAATATAAGGAAGTTTGAATATCATTACATTCAGTCCTCATTTTTTTGCCTAATGTCAGCAGTAAAAATGTACAAGCTGGACCTGACTTTGCCCAACATCCATATAACGTCACTAATTTTTTTTTAAGGAAATAAAAAACTTTGGCTCCCTTTGCCAGCCACCCCATAATAAAATGTAGAGGAAATAGTTATTAGCCAAGCAGAGAATGAAAGATTTTGCTAATGGTCTAGTTCATTACATCAACTTGAATCACATTACATATCCTGTTAAGAATAGATGATGCTTAAAAATACTGCAAACTAAATGTAGCATCATCATCCATGCTAACTGGAAAATGTGATGGATTGGATTTAATGAAAGGAAAGAAAGGAGCAGCAATGTGTGATGCATACCTCTGAAAGGACTGTCACTGCTCACAAGCCACAGATTCTGTTCCTTTTTAATTAATGAGAAACTCCCATGGACACAGTTCAAGCCGTTTTAAAAGCCTGAAGATGGTAGACATGATTATACTTGCTCTTATGTGTCATACACAGAAATAATTAAAAAGCAGAGAATTTAGTGAAGTGACTTTTTCTTTAGGCAGAAATGCATGGGAATTTTGTTAGAAGGTCACATAGACTTGATGGAATGGGTCCCCCATCTCCACATGTGGAGTAGAGCCTGGAGAAATGTTCATTCATTAATCACTCAGTAATAATTACAGAGCACTTCCACTGGTACAGCTCTGTGCTTTGGGCAGGCAAAAACATCCCTGTTCTGGGTAGCCCAGGTGGCTCAGAGGTTTAGTGCCACCTTCAGCCCAGGGCGTGATCCTGGAGACCCGGGATCAAGTCCCATGTTGGGCTCCCTGCATGGAGCCTGCTTCTCCCTCTGCCTATGTCTCTGCCTCTCTCTCTCTCTCTCTCTGTCTCTCATGAATAAATAAATAAAATCTTAAAAAAAAAAACCACATCCCTGTTCTAATGGATTTCACAACCTATCAACTATTAACAAAACTACACCAACTGGTAAAGAGCAAAGTTTCATATATTTTTTTTTTTTTATGATAGTCACAGAGAGAGAGAGAGAGAGGCAGAGACACAGGCAGAGGGAGAAGCAGGCTCCATGCACCGGTAGCCCGACGTGGGATTCGATCCCGGGTCTCCAGGATCGCGCCCTGGGCCAAAGGCAGGCGCCAAACCGCTGCGCCACCCAGGGATCCCAAGAGCAAAGTTTCAATCAATGCTTTTTTTAATGAAAGGAAAAAATTATCACACTAAATAACTAAATATAATTGCCAGAAGGGCAAGACACCATGGAGTCCACTGTACAAATTTGTGAGAAGAGATACTTGTGTTTTTTGAGGGTGATACATTACTGGCCCAAAATTTCATAGAACACAAGCAATCTCAAAGTTAAAAATCAGTTTGTTAAAGGTGTTAATAACTCAAAAGAATGGATTCTCTATAGAAAAAGCTTTAAAAAGTAGTGAAATACTATAATTATATTCTAATACATTGCTAGAAGTCATAAATCAAATAGTGTTTATTTACCTTAGTAAAGAATAGAAAATTGAGTTTTGAGAGTAATCATTTTAAAAGAAAAATAAAACCTTTGGTTTTTTCCCTCTAAAATTGACTATAAATGGAAAGTAATGAGATTACCTATATTTCAAATTGACAACCACATAGAGCAAATAATTATTTCAAATAACTTTTGAATATAGTTGTTTCTCCAGTTTTAGTGATTTACAAGTCTAAAGGCAAGAAAACATACTCTACATTTTATTAGTGGGCTTATTATTTGTAATAATATTGATACTCTAATATTTAGACTTTTTGGTGCATATTGTACAATGGAGAAACTAATCAGATGTGTTGATACTAGCAACTATGATGTTTACTCCAAGGGAAAGTAAATACAAATATAAAAGAAAAAAAAACAAGAAAAAGAACAGAAAACAAAGTGAGAAAAGAAGACTTATAATATTAATTTTCTCCCATGTATTGTTTTTCACAATTTAAAAATTTTAAAGTTTTAAATTACTGTGAATTAGAAAATATATACATATTTTCCTCTCACCATTCTTTCTACTGAAAAGTTTAGAAACATTGACATAGTAGCAATGAGAAAATTGGGCTCCCTGATTCTCATTTCTGTATACATTTTCTGCCAGATGAAGAGCCCTTGGATTCCAAGTTTTAGTCTGCACAAGGTGAACTTGGGACAATTCCTCACAACAAAAACTAATCAAACAATATCAAAGGACTCAAAGGAACTTTAAAGAGCTTCCATGAATTCACAATAAGAGAGAGGGAGGGAAGGAGAGAGAGAAGCCAAGAAAGAATGGGAAGCAATAAGAAATCCACATCACGTATGAAGTATTCCTGCCAAAATCTAACCAAGCATCTCAACCTGCACTATCCAATACCACACTCCCTAACCACATGTAACTATTTAGATTTAAAGTAATTTAAGTTAAATAAATTTAAATTCTGTTCCCCCAATCATCCTAGGATAACTCCCAGGATCTCTCCCTCCTTGATTGTGTCATGATCATATGACAAAAAAAAATTTTGTAGATGTAATTACAGGCCAACAATCAGTGACCTCAAGAGAGGGAGATTATTCATCTAATCATCAAGGTGAGTGGGACTGCACCTGAGGATCCTGGCAAAGGCAGTGACATTGATAAGGACCTCTGAGAAGGCCCAGGGCAGGGAACCCCCCTCAGCCTGGACAGGCTGAGAGCTAGTACTCCCAAGTGCCTTCCAACCATGAGAACTTGAAGTCAGCCTACAACCAGAATGAGCCTGGAAGGAAATTCTTCCCAAAAGTCATTATATCAGAGTGCAACACTGTGATGCCAGGGCTAGCCTTGACAGACCATGAGCAAGAATCCTGCTAAGCCCCCTGGACTGCCAACTTACAGAACTGTGCTAAGAAAGGCGTGCTGCTCCAGTCTAAGAAGACTGCAGTGATGCAGCTCTGGAAAACTAAGATACAGGATGTTAACAAATGTTGAACTGAAGTGATGTATGGATATTCACCGTATTATTCCCTCAACACTTCTGAATGTTGGAATTATTCAAAATAAAGGTGAGTGAAATTGTATTTTTTCTCTGAGTAAAAATTGGAAAAAATGCAGATTAAATTAGAGGCTGGGACTCTAGGTGGGACTTCTGGGGTCTCACACTAATAGCACTGACCTTAACTTATGATCAGTTTCACTACAAAAGTCCAATTCCTGGTTCTGGATTCACCAATGAAATCTACTTGGGAGCCCTGATAAATCTTTTCATTTATTTTTTCTTACTAATGGAAACAATAGTAGCAGATGGATGCAGAGTGTGTGTCCATATGCGTGTGTGTGTTGGAAAAGATGGAGTTGTGTTAGGAGAAAAACAAAAAAGGTTATTTATTTCCTAAGGTGAATGAGAGAAGGAAGTGACAAATGTCTCCACGGATGTTCTGGAATAAGGGCACATAGATATACTAACAGGGAACTCTGAAAACTTAACAGATGTTGGTCTCATTTTCTCCCACCCTCACCCCAACTTCACACCTACTCCTTAGAAAAAGAAGTTATCCTTAGGTCTATAAAGACTCTGAGACATCCTAAATCTTCCCAGAGAGAAGAGTGGCTGGCAGGCAATGAATGGTAGAAACAAAGCAGGTGCCCAGAAGAGGGAAAGATTTGCCAGAATTAGAAAGGGAAGGTTACTCAGCTTCTCTTCCTAGGAGCCTTGTCCAAACTTGGGAGTCCTGGAGCTTAGGTGTCCTCTCTCCTAGGCAAACACAGTGCCAGTATTCTCTCAAAAGAGTGTTGCAGAAAAGGGGAAGAGATATCCCAGAAAAGTGGTGGGGATACAGCAAACCTTCCCTTTCCAGGCAAGTGATCATGATGGAATTTTCTTGGGATAGCCCCTTGTGAAAACCCCTTCTAGTGGTGTGGAGGCAGGGTAAAGCCTAGAGCACTGTCAAGTCCCGCAGAGACCCCGCTCGATTTCATGGTGAGCAGCCCGTATGGTACACGTGATGTCTGGTACTGAGTTTCAGCTACAAAGCCCGTTAGGCAATAAAGCTGGGGTAAAGAAGAAACATAACCATCTGGTTACCTGAAAATGGCTATAATCTCAATTTTTAAGGAACAAAAATTATTTTCCACTTGTTTTCATTTCCAACTAGTTTGAGGACTGCCCTAGCCTCAGCTCAAGTGCATTTGTCAATGACTTGTGTAAAAAATTAGAAATGGGGAATCATACTATCCTTGCTTAGTTTTCACAGGATGTTAGCATCTAGACTAACTCTTTCCCTTGTGTAAAAAAAAATGCATAATTTTCATATGTGGCACCTAGAAGGGCCCCAAAGCATCCATGAAGATGAGCCTTCAGTAACCTATTGGTCATCGGGGTCACCTTAATGTCCACTAAAGCAAATGTAAAGTTCTATTATAAACCTAATTATTAATACAATGCCTCTTATATTTAACTGTTCTGGCCAGGTTGGCCAAAGAGGATCGGTTCTAAATAATGTATGGTCTCTAAGGGGTCTGTTCGGAAATCATACTTCAGAACAATTTTCTCTACCCTTATATTCTCCCCCCACACTCCCACCCCCAATCTGAAATGGATATTCCTTAATCACCAGCAAAGACAGCATTTTACTGGCATTTTTTTTTACTGTTCTCTTTCCTACTGTTAGTTCCTTGAGGGGAGTGGTTATGTTGCTTTGGTCTTCATATTTCTAGAGTTTAAATCAGAGAGTGGTAGAGTCTTCAGTAAACAAATAATGTTAATGAATTATAACCAAGTTAAAAACACTGGGCCTCTTTAATATACGTAGAATGTTACTGACATCTTTATATGTTTCCTTTTATTATTGGTTTAGGAAGTATGAATATATTACAAGGGATCTTTTTAATGACTTTGGGCTCCCAAACTTTATATTCATGACAGTATCCTAAAGATTCAGCTGCTACAACTTGCACCATAAGTCAACTCAGACTCCCAGGGCTGCTGGACCTTTTTGACCATACACTAGTTTTAGTGTTTGCTGGAGCTGGCACACACCTGCTTGCAGTACTCAATAAATTTTCAGAAGTGGTGTAAGAGAATCTTAAACCATTAATAGCTTGAAATTGGCCATGGCAATTTCTATACTGTAGAAATTGGCCAATTCTACAAATCAGGGCATTTTTTTCTTCAGAGAGCTAGTTTACCAGTACATCACAGTTTCCACAGGGTCACAAAGAAGTGTGTTTATACACTACCCAAGAGAAACTCAAATGCTATCATTTGGAAAGACAATAAAAGTCAATACAAAACAATTAGAGAATAATAACAAAATAAAATGTAACCAAGCCCTAAATTTAATATTATTAGAAGCCAACGTTATAACACAGATAATACTTGATATCAGGGCCCAAAAAGGGAAGTGTCACACAGTCAACCAAAACTATGAGGGAGACATTAGAGGAGATGGGGAGAGAGGGAGAGGGACAGGGAAAGGGAGAGAGTTAAGGATACAGAACATGCTGAGCACAACTGGACAACAGAGTGAGTAGAATTTGGTTATTAAAAGTACTACATCATGGGGTATCTGGCTGGACCAGTCAGTTCAGTGCCCAACTCTTGATCTCAGCTCAGGTCTTAATCTCAGAGCTTGAGCTGGAATCCCCTGTTGGGCTCCACACTCGGTGTAGAGTCTACATAAAAACATATATATATATTGAATTTGGGGACCTGGCTGGCTCAGTCAGAAGACCATGTAACTCTTGATCTCATGGTCATGAGTTTGAGCCCTACATTGGGTGTAGAGATTAATTAAAAAAATAATAAACAAATGTTTTAAAAAGGATGATTTTATTGCCTTAATAGAGCAATACCAGAGTCACAGATGCTTAGCATTTGATATAATTTCATAAATTATATATCCTCTTTATTTCATGTTATCATGCTTATCGTCTATATCCCTCATTTAAAACATCATCTCCAACAAAAGTAAAAAAGAAGTTATTTCCACTCTTTCCACTTACTGCTTGAAGTTCTCATCATAAATACTTCTTTTACAGTTCTCCAAAACTTTTGGGGGTTATTTCCATTCCTCTTAAGTAGCTTTGTGGGGTTATTCCCCATAATTTGCTTCTTAAAAAAGTCATAAACCTTCGTAATTGAGATTTGGGCCAAATCAATGCACCTGACATTTAGCAGAGTACTAACCCTGGCCTTTTCCTGTAATCAGTATAGAAGTCATTAATAACGCTCAACTTTAGGACCAAGGAGAAGTGAAATACCATCCAAGATTAAAAATGGTTCAAAATTCTGACGCTGGGACACTTGGGTGGCCTAGTGGTTGAGCATCTTTCTTTGGCTCAGGGCATGATACTAGGGTTCAGGGATCAACTCCCACATCGGGCCCCCGCTGGGAGCCTGCTTCTCCCTCTGCCTATGTCTCTGCCTCTTTCTCCATGTCTTTCATGAATAAATAAATAAAATATTAAAACAAAAAAATCTGAAGCTACAGATTTGTCCATTCTGCACACTTCATAAAAATGGAATTGTACAATATATGTCTGGCTTTCTTCACTCAGCATAATTTTTTTTTAATCAGTGGATTGTTTCTTTCCTTCCTTCCTACCTTCCTTGCTTCCTTTATTCTTTTTTTTCCAAGTAGCATCCCATTGTATGAATAAATCACATTTTCTTTATTTACCAGTTGTGATGGGTACTTGGGTTGTTTCCACTTTGGGGCTATTATCAATAATGCTAAAATCAACATTAATGTACAATTCTTTGGGTGGACATATATTTTATTTCTCTTGTGGATAGAACAGGAGTGGAATTGCTGAGTCAGAAGATAAGCTTCTGTTTAGCTTTTTCAGAGACTGTCAAACTGTTTCTCAAACTGGCTGAACCATTTTACATTCCCATCAACAAGTATAAAGACTCCCATTTCTCTGCATCATGGCCAACATTTTTTATTGTCTGTCCTTTTGATGACAATCACTGTACTCCATGTGTAGCTGTATCTCATTGTAGTTATGATTTACATTTCTCTGATGGCCACTGATGTTCGGCATCTTTTCATGTGTTTATGCCACGCTTTCAAGTAAAGTGTTCATTTCTGAAAACATTCATGTGACTACTCTCAACTAAACTTTTCTTGTTATTATAAATACCCACCTTAGAAATTCTCCTTATCTTAGGCGTTTTGCCTCAACTAATATGTACAGTCATGATCTTGGTGCCAGCCTGAGTAGATTCTATACAATAAACATCTTGTTTCAGAGATGCCCCTTATTTGAGCAACCCTGCAGAGAGATCTGCAGATGTCTTGTTGGCCTTCCACATCTGCCCTGCTCTTTTCCTCCCCACTCTGTGCTCCGGAGGGTGGCCTCTGTGCCAAGCTACCTGCGACATGGGCAAGAAGAGAGTGGGACTGGGGAATATCTTCCCTCTGCTCCCTCCCTGTGGGCTACAGTTTGGCAGTGGCTCCTGTCTTTCCCTTCTTAAGGACAGTCCTGACAGGCAGGTCCTTTCCTGTGGCTGGATGTTCTTGAAAGCTCCCATTAAGACATCCCTACCTTTGTTCTTTCAGCTCCAGTGGTGGGAAGGGCTTTGTGGTGATTTTCTCCTTATTCTTTTCCATTCCCTGATGACCCCTTAAACTTGCTATCCTCTGGATAGAGCATCATTTATTCTTTTCAAGTACACCCTTCCCTGTGTGTATTCTCCTTCCTGTTGCACCCTGATACATAGGGTAAGAAAAACTCCTTATTTAAATGTAAGACTAGCAACACAGATTCATATAAATAAAAGATAATACTAACAATTATCTTAAAGTAGTTGCGTCAGCCAAATTTGACAGTTACTCATTAGAGTCCAACCCTCTTTAATCTCACGGTATTTTGGGCTTCTCTTAAGGACTTGTCACTCTCTGTCTTGCTTTATAGTCACTCACAATAGAAGACAATTCCACCACTTCCACACTAAGTGGCATAAAAATGGGAAAGCCACACTTTGGTTTCCGTAAAGTCTCTTGCGCAGCTTTCTCCATCCTAAAGGAACCTAAGTACCTTAACAGCCCATGTGCTTTTACAACCAGATGCTCTCTACCTAGATTGGAACTGTGGATTGTTGCCCATCAAACTTCTCTACGAATGAGGAGTGAGGGCAAGAGAGGAGCAGAGCCCCAACCAAAGCCCCTAGAAGGAGCTCCAGGCATAGTCTAAAGGCAGAAGCTCATACCAATTAGATCTCTATAAAGGGAGCCTGCTGACCTGAAACAGATCATTCATACCACTTCTAGAAATATTCAAGCAGGGCTTTTGACAAGGGTTTCCTCTTCTGGTTCAAGGTTGGACTGAATAACCTTTAAAGTCTTCTGCCATTTTAAAATTCTGATTGCATGGTCTTATTCCCGGTTTAATTAGCACTTCTAATGGTGATATCAGAGTGAAATTTGCATTTTCCAACTATACATATTTCCTGATATTCCTCTTCATTTTGAGGAAGATACAAGTTATAAGGTGTTTCTCATTTAAGTTCTCCTTGAAGGGGAAAAGTCACAGTTTGGAGAGGGTAAGTTCTTTTTATCTGTTGGCTAAAGAGAAGGAGGTAATCACAGGTCTACTCTATGGGGGTAGGGAAGGCAGCTGAGGAAGGAAGACAAATGTACTCTGGGCTGAAGCACTTCCAGAAGCCAGTGACCTAGGAGTAGAGCAGCCATACAACTGCTACCTTACCCTTATTCAGTAAGATGTCAGCATCAGAGGAAATATCTGGAAAACTGTGTCCTGTCACAAGAGCTGAATTCTGACCACAGATAATCTAGGGACAAGAGTCCCAACCTACATATATGCCAGAGCAAGAAAACCAAAAATTACCTTCTTTCTCCCCCGAGGTCAGCCACTGTCTTTCCCAAGAACATAGTGCTTTTTTTTTCTACAACCCCCCCCTTGCCTCTTAACTAGCTAAGTTTTGTCATCCTGCTTGCACATTTATTTCACACTTGAAGCATCCCTGGTGTTGCCAATCACCACCTCCAGCCTGCCACATGGAACTGATTAGCACATACACATAGATTCTGGTTTCCACCAAAGGCACCTCCAGAAAGAAATTGCAGGAAGGAAGGAAGGAAGGAAGGAAGGAAGGAAGGAAGGAAGGAAGGAAGGAAAGGAAAGGAAGAGAGAGAGAGAAAGAAAAGAAAGAAAGAAAAGAAAGGAAAGAAAAGAAAGAAAGAAAGAAGAAAGAAAGAAAGAAAGAAAGAAAGAAAGAAAGAAAGAAAGAAGAAAGAAAAGAAAGAAGGGAGGGAAGGAGGGAGAAAGAAAGAAAAGGAGAGAGACAGAGATAAAAAGAAATTGCTCTTCAGCTGATCCAGAGATCATTATAAAAATCAGAAGAGGCAATGAATAATGCAAAGAAAGTCATGCCCTTATCCCTTCCTCCTTCACTCATTTGTATCTCACGCAATAATCCCTTCTATGCCAAAACTGCATAATCCTAATTAATTTCAATCGGTTGTAAGGTAAGACCACCTTTATCATTCATTTTGGTTAACAAACCATAGCCTAGAAGTAGGATTATTTTCTCAGTTTAGGTTGAATACACTTGTTATATGACCTTGGATAAATCACTTACCTTTCCCTGTCTTGCTCTTCTGCCATCTATGAAACATAATGAATTTTCCCTTCTCCATTATTTTATGATTAAGGATAAAAACAGAAAAAGGTTTGATAATGATAGATATAAATGATTAAGAAAACAGTGCCAATACTGGTGGGTAAATCACACAGCTTCAACATGTAATTTCTCTGTAAGGTGCCAGAAAAATACATCTTTAAATCATTTTGAGAGTCACTCCACAAAGCAATAGAATTCTGATTTTTTCCCCTTTTTTGGCAGATTAAAGAAAGATCCCATCTGGATTAAGTGTATACATGTAGGAAATCAACCTAATACCTACACAATATACTATTTCCTCACTCTTCTTTACTTTTTCTCAACTTGCTCATTCAACATATATTTATTGAGAGACTACTATTTTTCCAGTAGCCTGTGAGGCCCAGTCTAAACGTGCTGGGCCTCACAGGCTATCACTATATCTATGTGTCTGATGACAAGATGACTTTGGCTATATGGTGATTTCAAATTTTCTACTGACTTTCTTTCTATTTAGTCAAATGATAATGAATAGGTTCTACTGATAATCAGGGTCAGTATAAGATAGAAACTCCTTATGATATCCCTATGTATATCTTAACTTCTCATGCACTAGATCTCATTACTTTATTCCCAGTGCTCAGCATGTACCTAGCACAAGATAGACTTAGGTATTAGTTGAACTATAAAAAATAATCAGAATGCTAACCGGCAACAGTCCCTTCACTGTATATAACCTGAGGCAGCTCACTTCACCTGATGTCTCCCTCACCTGCAAGATGGTACAGATAGACAGGCTGGTGGTTCCCAACCAGTTGGGTCAAAACTGGAGTTACTGTAAAGACCCAAAAATCCATATATATTCTAAGCCTTATATAAAGACTTAATGCATTATTTGTCACATATGCACATACACACATAATAACAGAATAACAGAACAGTTTCACATATATGTAGATTTTTGTGCCTAAGAAAATGAGTAGTATTTAAAAGCATTATTAAAATAAATCTTTTTTTTTAAAAAAGGAGGAGGTACCTGGGTGGCTTAGTCAGTTAAACATCTGACTCTTGATTTCAGCTCAGGTCATGATCTCAGGGTTGTGATACTGAGCCCTGAAATGGGCTCAGTGGGGAGTCTGCTTGAGGATCCTCTCTCTCCCTCCCCCTGTTGCTATGCCTACTTGCACTCGTACTCTCTCTTTCCCTCAAATAAATAAATAAATCTTTAAAAAAAAATTTAAAAACATTATTGAATTTATTTTTTTAAAGATTTTATTTATTTATTCATGAGACACACAGGAGAGGCAGAGACATAGGCAGAGGGAGAAGCAGGCTCCCCGCTGGGAGCCTAGTGTGGAACTTGATCCCAAAAGCCCAGGATCATGACTGGAGCTGAAGGCAGATGTTCAACCACAGAGCCACCCAGACATCCCAAGGTATTATAAATTCAATAATGCAGGGCACCTGGGTGGCTCACCTGAGCATCTGCCTTTGGCTCTGGTCATGATCCTGGGGTCCTGGGATCGAGTCCCACATCAGGCTCCCTGCAGGGAGCCTGCCTCTCCCTCTGCCTATGTCTCTGCCTCTCCTGTATGTCTCTCATGAATAAATAAAATCTTTTCTTAAAAAAGAGAATTTATAATAGTTTTTGGTCATTATATATATATATATATTTATTTTTTTATATATAATTTGTTAAGATTTTATTTTACCATAATTCATGTTTTTAAGGTTCTCCTAAATGTATTTTATCTTTTAAGATGATTCTTTGTGTGTGTGTGATAAGAACCCTTAACAGGGGCACCTAGGTGGCCTAGCCAGTTAAGTGTCTACCTTCAGCTCGGGTCATGATCTTAGGGTACTGAAATCAAGCCCCTGCATTGGGCTCTCTGCTCAGCAGGGAGTCTGGTTCTCCCTTTTACTCTCCCTCTGTGCTTTCTCTCTCTCTCTCTCTCTCTCTCTCTCTGAAATAAATATATAAAAATCTTTTTTAAAAAATCTTAACATAAGATCTAACCATTTAAGTAAATTTTTGAGTATACAATGAAATTTTATTAACTATGGGCTCTATACTGTCAAATACATCTCTATAGGCCTACTCATCTTGTATAACTGAAACTTTGTGCCCTTGAACTAATACTCTCCCCATTTAAAATTTAAATTCCATTTAAAATGGAATTATTTCGATCTCAGTTTTGCCTGAAGGACCAAGGCCTCCCAAGATTTGGAAAAAAAAAAAAAAAAAAAAAAAAAAAGATGGTCAGAAAAAAAATAATTATGACTGAGGTACTCAGAGTTCAAAACGTTATTATTTGTTGAAGACAAACCATTGGTACATGAGTAAAGACTCTTTCAAGTTGTTCAAAAATACTGAGAACGTCACCAATAGCAAAACCTGTTGAACATTCTAGATTCTTTCAGCCATGCTATGGTGTGCTTTGGTCTTGCTGACTCAGTGTAGCCAGCAACACTGACATGGTCCCTAATGTACCTCACCAAGTATTTCTCATTCTCCACTATCCAGGGAAATAGTAAGAGAATGGAAGGTGGATCCCTGTGATAAATGGAGCCATGTGGTAGCTCTGCCAACGAGCTGTGAGTGGGAAGGATGTGTCACTCCTGCCATGCCTTTTTCATATCTGCTGGTGTGAGACCACTCTCTTCTGCCTACCTCAGCAGCCAACAGTTTCCAGTGGATACAGACAATGCAGGGAGGCAGTACCTCCAGCTGCCTGTGCAGACATGTAACAAGAGTACGGAAGATAACTTTGTTTTATGTCACTGAGAAGCGGAGGTTATTTGTTTTCATATCTTAAGCTATTCTTGCTGACACAAGTGTCTTATTGCCTCTTTACTGATATTTGCTGACCAGGTCACTTATTAAATATGCCTGAACTGCAGGCTGGTGCATATTTTTATTTTGTAAATATCTATGGAATTTGTAAAGATCTTGGAATTCAGGGTAATGTAGATAATATGTTTGCTATTTAAGTGCCACTCAAAATAAACATCAGCTAATAATGAATAGTCATTGGGGGATTTACACAAAATCCACAGATGGATTTTGTTCATGTTGTAGGATAGAAGGTAGATGGGTTTGTCAGGCTGTTGAGAGTTGTAGCAGTGCAGAGAATGATGTCAGAAGAGTTGACAGCCATAGTGAGGGACTGAGCATTCCTAGGAGACCCATCCACTGCCTGCAAGCTGCACACAATTTGGCTCAATCTACTTTAAAATTTAAAATAATCACTAAGTGTTTTCTATGAGTATCGCAACATAACATGCATGATGAGGTGCCTACAATTTGCTAAAGAAGAGAGTTACACAAGTTACACATATAAGATCATATGATTTGACCCCAAAATTTTAAAAATAAATAAATAAATACATAAATACATAAAGTGGTTAGAGTCACAAAGGGCTTACAGGAAAAACACATTAAAGGAAATATTCTGCTCTGTTCCTTCAGTGGAAGTCTTCAACAGATGAGGGGCATGGCCCAGTCTACCACAGTCTGTGGTCCATCAGGCCCTAAATAGCACTTCACCTGCACATCCACATTTTCCCATGTGGCCTTTATCAGTAGTAATGGTGGTAAGTTGATCTCCTTGCCCTCACTCCTCTGTGCCTCTATTTGTCCAGAATCTGGGCAGGGAAGGGAGCACTGCTGTTGGCCCCTCAAATGCAGCAACAGAAAGGTCTAATGGAGAAGACCAGTGTTAGGCTGAGCTTGGAAGGAAACAAGAAACATGTTTTGGAAGTGAGGAGGGTGCAGAATATTCCAGGGTTCAGTACTGCTCGACAAAATCAAGGATGAATATTCTTAGCTGAATATATTTTCAGTTCTCTAAAGTGCTTTCACATACATGATAGAAATGTATAATTTTCCAGATGGTCAGTGTAAGGACTGCATGCCCTCTTCTAGGGACACAAGATTAACAGTGAAGAGCACAGATTGAGGTCCTGCTTTTGTGGGCCACACTCTAACAGAGGAAGACAGAAAAAAATCAGGTGATAAGTATATAAAGCATTTTAGATACTAATAAATCCCATGAATAAAAATAAAGGAGGGTGGGAAGACAGAGAATACTGGGGCTGGCTTTCTTGGACAGGTGGTTAGGGAACTCTGGTCTGCAAGAAAGATATTTGAGCAGAAACAGAAAGAGCCCCTAGGAGACATGGAGAGAGAAGAATCTCAGACACAGGAAAGAGCAACTGTATACACGCTGAGGGAAAACTGATCTGGCTTCCTGGGAGGCCATGATGGCCTGAGAGCAAAAGAAGGGGTGTGGTGCCCAGAACATATGGGATAATAGGCTGGCAGCAGCAGGAGGGACACTGCAAGAAAGGGCCAGTGACAGCCGGGACAGTGCCCAGAGAAAGCGAGATGATTAGAACCTTCTTGAAAATCTTGCTGCTGGGCGTAGGGTGTCTCCAGAAATGCCAGGAAAACTGGCCAGAGCCCATTAAAATATTTCAGGTATAAGATGATTAGAACCTAGCCTTAGGCAGTTACTGCAGATGCCAAAATCTGAAAACTCATCCTAAGATAAAGTTAGCAGATCTTGGCAACATATTAGATGACAAGGGCAAAGAGGAGAGAGAAATGACAGACAAGTCAGGGTCACTGACCTGATTTCACTGTCAGTGATGGCAGAGATGGGACATACGGGCATCTAATAAATGATCATTCCAAAGGGAGAGATAGTGAACAATGACAGTAACTTGCTAAAAAAATGTATTGTCCAAACAGCTAAATTTTTTTCAAGAAAAGATGCAAAAGGGAAAATCAAAATAAAGGTAATAAAAAAATTTATTACATATTCACCAACCTCAAGATAAGCTGCCAAAAGACAAATGTCATGCTTAGTAATGAAAACAAAATAAATACTTTTAACCAGTTAATACTACAATACAACCATTTTAATTATGTATCCCGAACAGTGGAGAAGATTTGCATAGATTAATTTGTTAATAGGAAACAAATTACAGCTTCTTTTGTCTTTTTCAGGGCCCAATGAAAAACCAAGAAATTTGAATACTGTCCAGAAAGCCCTGAGAAGTACATTCTCCAAAATTTATGCTCATTTAAAGAAAAATAATCTAAATGGCCTGTGCTACCTAGTCAATTAAGAACCAAACCCTTTAAAATAAGGTTTAAAATACATATGTTTAAAGTAAAATTCTTTCCCCAGTCTCAGGATGGGATTTCCAGTAGCATTCTATTTTTAAAATATGAAAAACAAACACAGATGAAGACAGTTAATCTCCCAACTGAACACTGCGTTTCAGGTAGTATGACTCTTCAAATCCAATATTTAGGTATTGTCTGGCTTTTAGAAAAGGCCAAATGGATCACAGGCTGAGTCAGAAATCCCTCTTTTGAGTTTTCTCTTCTTTTTTCTAAGCTTCAATTACTTCTTAGTCCTTCCTATATGACTAAATTGAAGTCACCCCTATAGCAATCATTGTTAATCCTTCCAGCAAATCATTCCAAGTGCTATCCATTATGCTAGTATCTATAATATTAGAATTCTCAAATTTACACACATGCACTTGCACATGCGCACACACACACTCTAGACTGATATATAGATGAATAGATGGATGCACAGATGGACAAGTGGACAGACTCCAGCACTGAAGGACATGCAGCCCTGGTCTGAGGTCAGCTGTCAACCACTTCAAGGATTGCCCCCACTGCAGAGAACTGCCTCATGCATAGTCATACCCCTTCCTGGGTGGCTCAAAATCTAATGACACAATCAAGTGAGGGCATAAAGACCTCATTCTCTTGGCCCAACTTGGGACAACTCTGAATGTCATTCTAATTCCGGTTCCCCACGGCGGGGCGGGGGGTGGGGGGGTCTTTGTCACTGGGCCTGCACTGCAGCCTGAATTCTCCCTCTCCTACCTCTTGCCTCCTTCTCTTTCCCTCCAGATGTTGGTCCCAAGAATACTTCTTAATCATTAGTGTTTCATATCCCAATTTCTGACTACAGTCTGCTTCCTGTACATGCATACATGTATACACAAAAACACACATTTGTGTGAGTGTACACACATATTTTAAAAATCTTTACCAAAGATAAGCATGCTATCTATCACTCAGCTGTTAGGACTGGTACTTCCTCCAGGGCAACTTGAATCCCTATAACATTGGCAGTTTTTGAAAGGAGAGAAAAAAAAGGGAAAAAAATGGCACCCAGAAACAAGTGCCACCCTGCTCCTGCTGAACATCCCTTTCTATTGCTTCTACCTGCCTCCAAGACCCCTGCCTAGCACCAGATCCTGAAAAGTCTGATGCTCAATGAGTTAGAGGTGAGGAGTTGAGGGTAGAAAAGCTTTGGAAGTAGGCAAGAGGATTTCTCACACTGCCTTCCCTCTACAACTCAGCGTGTATTCCTTGGTTTGCTCCACATGGTAAACCACCTGCTATAGAAAATGGTTAGGAGCTGGTATGAGAATCATTCCTACAAATACTTAAGTAAAAACTGGTTTCCAGGAAAGGGATGCTTCTCAACCATACAGCTTACGAGTAGATCCATCCGGCAGATCCAGATGGCCATTCTAGAGGCAGAGATGATCCTCTTTGTCTGGGATCAGCTAATATTGGCCGATGGGCCATATCTGGCCTGACACCTGTTTTTATATGGCTCATGAGCTAAAATGTTTTCAATGGTTTAAAAGAATAAAAAACATAGTATTTCATGATATGTGAAATTACACGAAATTCAAATTCCAATATCCATAAATAAAGTTTGAATAAGAACACAGTCATGCTTATTCATTTACATATTTTCTATGGCCATTTTTGCCGTATAATAACAGAGATGAGATGTTGTGACAAATAACATATGGCTCACAAAGAAAAACATATTTACAGTTTGGCCTTTTACAGAAAAAGTTTCCTGTTCCTGAACTATATGACTTAGGAGTCCACGGGCAAAATATCACATACCTGCTTATTGGTGAATGCCCCAGTTTGGGTCTTCACATAGATATACTTGCTACCTTTACACATGTAAGTATCTAGCCTCTCACAAAACACTACCCACCTTCCACAGTAGTACACAGATCCCAAATCAGGCTGTCCTTCTTCACATCTTTTCACATCAAAATATCTGCATTCAGTATGGAGATGGAAATATAACATTTGTCAAATAAATGGGAGTCATTTTAATGTTGAAGATATAAATGAATGGCAGCATCTTCCAACATGGGGAAACATGCCAGCAATGATGATGCCTGTTTTAGTCTAAAGAATATTTTAGATTTGCCTCCCAAAGTAAGGTAGAAAATATTTTCCCTGGCCTTTTCCTTAACATTTCCAAAATTTTAATTCATCCCTGGGAGTCAATGGCTTTGACACGATAGCACTTACTCTTTAAATTCCGAAAATTATGTAGTCAAGGATATCTGAAGATTAGAAATGAGATGTTCAATCCCAAAGGCCACATTAAAGGTCAATTAAATACAAAAACATCTGGGGTTTCTTTAAGCACTGCAAATCATAAATATCAATTTGTTACAAATCTACCCATGAAGCCATCTATCTGTCTCTCAACCCATAATACATTTATCCAGTATTTCTCAAAAGAGCTTTTAGAAGCTTAAGTTTATTCTCATTTTTCAAGGTATATTGAACTTCAGGGAGTCAGAGTTCACAATGGAATGAAAAATAGTTTTTATCTTTTACATTTTTGTGAACTCATAATCTATTTTTATTATGTCAGTTGCTTACCTTAGAAGTTACAATGCTTTCTTGTCTGCTTATTTTAACTTTAAAAACCTTTCATAATTTAATCTCACCTGATTTGTCCAACAGTACATTTTACTACCTACCTGATTCCACACTGTTTCATCTATTGGCCCCACTATACATCAAACCATTAGGTCCTTCCCCTATTTATCATGTGTCTTCATTAACTCTATGTCCTTTGTTCTTTCTCTCCAGAATCTTCTTCTCTTTCTTTCCTTATTGACAAGGACCTACCCATCCTTCTATAGCAATCCAAGTATAGAAACTTTCCAACTTCTCCAAGGATAAATAAACATTACTTCCACTCATCCATTAACTTATTCTTTATTGGAAAAACATACTGGGCATCTACTATACATTCACAAATGGACAAGAAAATGAAATAATTCTGCTTGATTAATAAGAGCATTGAAATATGAACAAAGTGTTATGAGATCAAAAAAGAACAGAGAAGAAAGACACATAAGTCAGATTGGAAGTATACCAGTGTAGAAAACATCATTATGAGGAGCTGATGCTGAGTTAAGTACATGCAGGAATGAGGGATGGAAGCAAAGAAGGTATTCTGGGCCAAGGTACAGGAGGTGAGAAGCCACGAAACCTCTGGAAAAGGTTACGTGAACATGGCAGGAGGAAAACCTTTTCCTAGGGCCGTTATGTCATACTTTTGACAGAGCACTTAGAATTTAATGTTCTCATTAAGTAATATGGACCTGAGATTCCTATTTTAGCTCTTCTTTTTATAACTTGTCAGATGTACAGTATCAATCTGGAAGCATTTGGGTTAGTCATTGTCCTGGAAGTGATTTTGGAAAAACAATGTCCCATCATTTTTGCCTTATCATCTTGTGACGCAAACCATTACTCAGCCTTCAAGATCGACAAAATACCTTTCTTCTAAACAGTCCAAAGAGCTCTGGGTCAGATTCTCAGTCTCTTTACAAAATTCATGTCAGATGTTAAATGATAGACATTACTTTGTTCTTCTTCCAAATGAAGGAGAGTGAGTGACTCATCACCTGAATGGTCTGTGAAATGGGTAAAATGAGTAGCAACAAAAAATTGGGATGTGGAAGATGTATCTGAATTTAAAATAGAGTGTTGTTTTAACGTTAATGCTCAAAAAATTCTGTGAGTTTTATGTATTGGTTCTTTATATGTATCATCAATATACCTAATAAAATAAGAGCTGCTTCATCATGATAATGAATCAATTCAGAATTAAAATGGTGATTAGTTAATTTGACATCTAAACTGTCTTGGAATTATGGAGGAGTAGCATGTCCTGTTGCACAGTTCCAGCTTATTCAATCTTTTAATTTAAATTCAATTTCTTCTCTCCTGATCTTGTCAAACCATCTAGGCCTTGCTGTTTACAGCAGGACTTTTCAAAGTAGAGTCATACTGTTGCCATATTTTGGCTGTTTGAAAGGTCTATGGTAGATGATGGAATATGGAAGGAATAGAGAATAATTATGGTAGATGATGCATTTGGAGTTTGGTTAGACATGAATTAATGACACCCAAACAATCTGTTAAAGTGATTAAGAAACCATCATAAAATATAGCACCCTCTTTCAGGAGGAGTTCCAAAATCAGAACTACATAATTCTGAGATTGTGTCTGTATATACAGGTGTATCAGAATAACTAAAATATAACCTTTGATAGGACTTAGATGTGAAAGGGGCCAGAGCTAACTATGTACCTATAAGTAGTGGTCACAAGACTCCTGAAATCTCTGCCAGTGACACAGGGAGCTCACTGCCCTTACAGAACCAAGATCCTCATTTGGATATGGCAGGCCCATTTTCACTGAATGGTGTTTTTAAACATGATTTAGGGGCAGCCTGGGTGGCTCAGTGCTTTAGCACTGCCTTCAGCCCAGGGCATGATCTTGGAGACCCGGGATCAAGTCCCACATCAGGCTCCCTGCATGGAGCCTGTTCCTCCCTCTGCCTGTGTCTCTGCCTCCCTCTCTCTCTCTCTCTCTCTCTCTCTCTCTCTCTTTCTCTCTCTCTGTGTCTCCCATGGATAAATAAATAAAATAAAATAAAACATGATTTAAAATGTTTACACAAATGACTTGGACGAATAACAGCATTAGTAATAATAACTAACATTGAACATAATGCTTATTTCAATATACACCAGGAAATTTGATAACATCATGTGTACATCATCTCACTGAATCATAACTACTCTACTAAGCAGGTATTATTATTATTCCCATTTTACAGATGAAAAACTGAAATTTAAAGTTGTTTCTCTGCCAAGTTTACACAGCCAGTAAATAGTGGAGTAGTTACTTGAATTAAGAGAATCTGAAGCTGCTTTTAAACCGGTTTCTAGTTCTGATCATTGTTGCCTTTGTTAAGCCTGTCTTACTTTGAGAATGCAGACCTAGAGTTGGTATATTAGAAATGACAGTATTACATTCCAAAAACTTGAAAAAGATGAGTTAGGTTGTCCTGGGATTTACCACTATGAAAACCATATGATCAGAACAGATATGTGCAAAGTCTCCTGACTGCATGGCCAGGGAAGCATAACCACTTGAGGTTTAACATAGCCAATGCAGTGACAAAAGGGCTTAATCAGAGGAAGCCAGGAAAAGAAGGAGCCTGAAGCAAACCTTTCCAGTGACCTTCCAACCCTTCCAGTGGAAAAAGAAGGGTGATTTAGCTCAACCCTTTCCATACTAAGGCTAAATGTGGCTTTGTGGACATAGCAAGGCAACACCCTTCTTTTGAAACACAAGGTCAACAACCAGCTTTCCATTTGTAATTTGGCTTAAGTATTTTGTCTATAAAGAGTATCTGAATTGACTAGAGAACATAAGTTGGCAGCATTCTTGCCAATTTCCACTGCAAATTAATAAACTCTGTTATGCTTTAGGTCCAATTTTAGAAGCTAGGATGATATGTATTTCCATGCTAGGGTTGGGCTGACTCTGGATTGTGCCAATCAAATCAGGTCTCTGAGTCCACCAGGCCAGATCAGCCCCTGGAGCACTGTGGGTTGAATTCAATAAAATCATGCTCAGTGACTGGGAACAGGACAAAGTCAGAGCCTGGTGACTCTAAGAGCTTCCCTTGTGCTTCATATTCAAAATTCCTAAAACCAAATCAGATCAAATTAGAACTTTTATTCCAACACACTACGATAGTTATCTTGAAGGTTAATGATTTTTACCAACTACTTTCCTATACTTTCTTTAGAGTTTTTCTGAGGCTTACCACTCTTTAAATAAAATTTCATTTTTGGTATGGTACAAGTAACATGTGGATTGGCCAGCAGAAAATCAAACACTGGCTCTGCTGGAAATTTAAACATAGTAGCCAATTCTAGTCATAACAATCCTTCCCATGTGCTGACCCGGAGGCCAGGACCAGGGAAAGTCAAAGGATGAAAAGCACAGCAGGAGTTTTAATAACACACTCAGTAGGATCTCCTTACCAGACTGACAAGCTCCAAATCCTCAGTGTAGCCAGACATATCAGATGATACTACCTTTTAAAGAAATATTCCACACCAAATGAATTCATACTACTCTAAACATGTCAAGCACAAATTAATGTGTGGTGCTTTTCATGTTTTGAGAGTATGACTTTCAAGAAATATTTGCCATACTTCTGTGGAACTTTAAGGATGGTGTTTATTTGGTTGAAATAATCTGATAATAATGTATATTTTGTTCTTCTCTGCATTTTATCAGATTAATTCTAATCACTACCTTTTTACATGAGGCAAAAAATATTTATTTTTATAAAGAAAAAACATACAGCAAAGATAACTGAAGTATCCTTGACTGAAAGAATACACTGGCAGAAATACTGAGTAGAACTGCAGAGAAGTAGAGAGAGAGTCAGAAGGAGCATTAGTGCACGGGGTATGGAGCACACATAGTCAAGAAATGAGACTCTTACAAAGTCAAATGATTGGTATGGTTAGTCACTTTAAGATTACCTTGAAATCCCTGGACATAGTGATTATAATTAATATCCAGCTTTAATTTCGGTGAAAATTTTTTGTTGGTGGACCCTACTATGTTGTTCAAGATCATATTCATGTACAAAAATCTATGGATGTTAGTCTGAGAACCTTTCCTCTCTCAGTGTTGGTCCTGGTGTTTTGTTTTCTTTCCACCAGTAACTAACACAGATAATTAGATGCATATTCCTGGGAGGCAACAAAAATTCTTTTGAGCAGAGGTCACAAGCAGAAAGATGCATGAATGCAATCACAAACTACATATAGGCATTTCTCCCGATGTTCCTGTGCCAAATCCTACATGAAATAGTACTTCTGTCATAACTACCCAGGCAGTTATTCTGCTCCATATATCCAGGTTAAGAATGGTAATTCCTTCCAATGGAAAGTAAAACAAGTCATTGATGAAGAGAAGCTTGTAGGCTGGAGTTAGCTAAAACTGAAACAATGTTGTTAGCCAGTACAAAACATATCATTGGTGGTGGCAGTAGTGTTTTATTTCATTATTTTTTTAAAGATTTTTATTTACTTATTCATGTGAGACACACAGAAAGAGGCAGAGACATAGGCAAAGAGAGAAGCAGACTCCCTGTAGGGAGCCTGATGCGGAACTCGATCCCAGGACCCTAGGATCATGCCCTGAGCTGAAGGCAGATGCTCAACCGCTGAGCCACCCAGATGTCCCTATTTCATTATTTTTTTATTATAATTTGTTTCTAGTGGCACTGAAAAAGCAACATTTTGAAATGAAATACTTTATCATGTGCTTGACACTATGAAGAAAGGAAAAACCAAAATCGGTAGCCTTGTAATCATACCACTATATTCAAAGATAAGAAGAGTACAACTAAATGTTTTTAACAAATAGAATAGTTGCATACAAAAAGGGAAAAAAGTGAAGGAAAATCCCTGTGGAAATCATGCACTTTTCTGGGAATCATTCTGCATTGCTTTTTTTTTTTTTAAATTTTTTTTTAAATTTTTATTTATTTATGATAGTCACACACACAGAGAGAGAGAGGCAGAGACACAGGCAGAGGGAGAAGCAGGCTCCATGCACTGGGAGCCCGACGTGGGATTTGATTCCGGGTCTCCAGGATCGTGCCCTGGGCCAAAGGCAGGCGCCAAACCACTGCGCCACCCAGGGATCCCCTTTTTTTTTTCTTTTTTTTTTTTAATCTTCTTTACAGCTATGGCATTTTATCTAAGAAAGAACAAATCCAGAAACCTCTGGATTCTTTTGTCTTTTTCTCTCTCTTGATTCTTTGCAGTAATTAGCAGTATTTCCTATAATACTTTATGCAAAACTCCATTATAACGCTTTTACTATTATAATGATTTCCTTCAGCACCTGGCTCTCCCAGCAGATCATGAGTGCTTGGAGGGCTAGGGCCGTCTTAATCATCTCTTCATATTCAATTCCAGTTCCTAACACTCAGCACATGTTTGCTGACATTTGTTATACAACATAACAGGTTGAAAATTCAGTTGCCTATAGGAGGGCCAAGGATGTAATGTAACTGAATGAAAGCTAGGTGTAAGATGAGCAGTGAGGGGATTGTCACTCTAAGGAGCCCTTGACCGAACTAAACGGGGCAGCTGCTATTTAAATCCAGCAGACGGTTTACAAGGACTTTTCTGAAGAAACTATATATCTGAGAATGTATGTGAACATTTCCACATTTAAAAACATTCTGCAAGCAAAACAAAACACATCTGCTAGGCAGATTCTGCCCATGGTTGCCAATTGGCACATGCTAATATGTACTTGGGATCAATAAATTCTATTATTGAGGAAACCTTTTTTTTCCTCAGGAGTCTGAGTTTAAGGAACTATTCTTAGAGTTGCCAATAAAGTCTTATACAACCTGAACACCACTGAAAAACATCTAACTCAAATGGCCATCACCATAACCATAGTTCTGAGCTATGCTATTCACATGCAATCTCAATGGTCAAATTTCCATTCCATTCAAATATTCAGCATCCTCTGTGTAAAGGGCTTCCTCCTTCTGTGCATGAATCTTCATCACCTGAGGGACTTATTTTGGTAAAGAGCTAGGAGACCTAGTTATTTGTTATAGCAGGAGGTAGGTACTAAATTTGTATATAACTTGATTTGGTGGCACAGAAGTCTATATTTTTAATGAGTGCTCATTCTGGGAATGGAATATGTTGGATGAATAATACATACAGATAGGATTTTCCTACCCTATCAGTTTCCTACTAAATACTCAACAAGTATTTAGTAGTTGTACACTGTGCCAGACTCCATGCCAGGGGTTGAGCACATAATGTTGAAAAAGACAAATCTAGTCCTAACCCCCAAAAACTTGTACCTAAGAAAAGGGATTCTCAAAGTTTGACCCTACCCCCACTTCCAGTCCAGAAGCATCAGCATAAGCTGAGAAATTGTTAGGAATGCAAGTAAATACTTAGGCCCCGTCTTAGAGACACTGAGGGTAGAATCCAGCAATCTGTTTTACTAAGACTTTGTGGTGACTCTGATATAGGTTCATGTCTGAGACGCAACATTCTAGAGGATAGTAAAAAAAAAATAGTAATAAAAAGATAAAAACTAAAAAGGAAAGTTTATTAGTCTCCTAGGGCTGTCATAATGAATTACCCCCACTTGCTGGCTTAAAACAACAAATATTGATTCTCTCACAGTTCCAAAGCCCAGATGCCTGAAATCCATTGGCAGGGCCATGTTCCCTCCAAAGGCTCTAGGGGAAAATATTCCTTTGCCTATTCCTGTTCCTGGTGGCCTCTGACATTCCTCGACTTGCGACAACATAACTCCTTTCTGCCTCCATCTTCACATGGCCTTCTTCCTGGTATGACTTTCTGTGCCTTCTCCTCCACCTGTGAAGATACCAGCCACTGGATTTGGGGCCCAACCTAAATTCAAAATGATTCCATCTCAAGATATGTGACCAATTATATCTGCAAAGTTCCTATTTCCAAATAATATCCTATTCTGAAGTTCTGGGTAGATATAAATTTGTTGGGAGTGGGTGGGCACTACTCAACCCACTACAGAAAGCAAATTTTAACATCATCCATTGGAAGACAGCATAAGGGAAACAAGAAGCCAAAATGGAGAATTTATAGAATAACAATGGGGAATTTGCTTACATATTAAAATGTCACCTATATTGCCACCCAGGATAAATACCACATTATCTAGCCTTCTTTGAGGTCAGGCAGGACCTTGCGACTCAGTTCTAACCAATATGATATAAACAAAAATGTTGCGTGACATCATCCAAGAGCCATCCATAGAAATACAAGTTACATGATTTGACTCCTTTTGTTTTTTCCCTTCCTTGATTCTGCTATTACCCAAATGTTACCGTGGACAGAGAGAACCAGGGCTATACTGTAGGGTGGTATAGTAGTGGGAGCTGGAAGAAGGGTAGGCAATGGAAAAACTCTTGGAACAGAGCCTTGGACCGTATGCTTCAAGATTTTTGTGAGAGAAATAAAATGTATTTGTCAATCTGGGGTTTCCGTTATTTGCAGATAATCAAATGGTAATCAATATAGATTTTTTATCATTATAAGGACTTTATATTTTACCCTAAATGCACTAGCAACCCATGAGAGAGTTTCAGGCATCAATTACAACAGGACTTACTTTACATTTTATGTCCATTACTGTGACGAATGATGGGAAAGAGAGACAGGAGTGCAGTCCATGGGGAAGATGGTGGCCTGCACAAAGACAGTAAGGATGGAGGTGGGATGAAGGGGATACATTAGTGATATGTTTTAGAGATAAAATCCAGTACTTTTTGATGAACTGGATGAAGAGACTGAAGGAAAAGAAAAATAAAATATTGCCTATGACTTGTGGAAAATACAAAAGATGCTTATTTCAATCAAATTCATTGAAGAAATTTCTCTGGGGTACATGAGCCCTTATATAAATAAGCCTTTAGCAGACTACAGTTTCTCCACCAAAACCCAGCTGCACTCAAAGCTGCTTTTCCACTGTTCCCATTGATTATGCAATCACTTCTGTGCTGTCAAGATCCTTACTGGTTTTCTCTTCTGTTTTCTGATTCTGCCAAGTTATTAATTTTTTTTAAAAAAAGGCACAGTGAAAAAAAAAAAGGCACAGTGTATGTGGCAATCTAGAGTCCAAGGTCTTCCCTTGCTGTTTATGCTTTTGTATGAATGAACACACTAACTTTGACAAGGAGAATGTAAAATATAAAGACTAAACTGGTAAAAAAAAAAAAGGTACTATATTCAGATTTGAAATAATGACATTCACTCACAGAAAAAATAGTATCTTAAAATCCAATACTTAACAAGAAGAGGAGGGCAAAGAATAGGATACTGTTATTGGAATTTACACCTTTTCTATAGAAAGTCCCCTCCTCTTGAGTGTGAGCTGAGCCTGCAACCTCCTTCTATGCAACAGAATATGGCAAATGTGATGACATGTCACCTCCATAATAGTGTTATGCTAGATCACAAAGGTCAAGGGATTTTGCAGATTGTAGTTAAAGCCCCTAATGAGTTCATCAAAAGGGAGATTATCCTGTATGGACTTAATGTTTTAAAAGCATCTAAAGGGTGCTTGCTTCAGCAGTACATATACTAAAAGCATCTAAAGGTCAGAGACTTGTAGCAGTAAACATTCACTCTATATTGCTGGTTTGGAAGAAGCAAATAACCAGGAGTTCCACAGCCAAAAGGAAGTGAATGGTGCAAATAACCTGCAGGAGCTTAGAAGCAGATCCCTCCCTAGTCAAACCTTCAGATGAAAATACAGCCTAGATGACATCCTGATTTTAATCTTCTGAGTCGCTGAGCAGAGGAACCACTTAAGCTGTCTCTAGACTCTTGACCTTTTAACCCACAGGCCCTGGAGATAATAAATGGGTGCTGCCTTAAGTCACTAGAAAATTTGTTGTAATTTGTTCTGCAGCTACAGGAAACTATACATATATACACACATAAATGTTTTATATGTTCATAAAGAAATTTATGTACAAAACTATATATATATATATATATATATATATGTGCCTATACTCCTTAACTTTATGCTCTTTAAGAAAATCAAAAGTCTTTTTCATCCAAATATGTGATTGAATATGGCAATGTATGTATGCATGTATATGTGTGCTTCTTTAGGCATTAACTCAGCTATGAATAAATAAGGTAAATTGCTGTAGCAATAAGGAATCTACCCAAATCTCAGTTGGTCTCTTTATGTTATCCCTAATGAAATTCTGCAATGACTGTCAGATAGTTACCTGTGGCTTTCATTTCAGAAAGGCAGATCAGCATGAAGGGAACCACTATGGCAGCTAACTAATACAAACAATAGCCGTATCCTCACATACAGGTTTTCTGGAATTCCCTTGACAGGCCAATTCTTCATCACAGTGTGTCAGGGAGACCATTTATACTTCAGTAACTACTCTCAGGTTTTTCTCTCAATTAATTTCTAAATATTTTGAAATAATGAATAAATTTAATTTTCATTTATATTCCTTTCTCTCTTACCTACCCCTCTTTTATTAATCACATGGATAATGTCTTTCAAAAAAATGTCATTTTATTCTTTTTAAAGATTTTATTTACCTATTCATGAGAGACATAGAGAGAGAGAGAAAGAGAGAGAGGCAGAGACACAGGCAGAGGGAGAAGCAGGCTCCATGCAGGGAGGCTGACATGGGACTCGATCCCGGGTCTCCAGGATGAGGCCCTGGGCCGAAGGCAGGCGCCAAACCGCTGAGCCATCTGGGCTGCCCAAAACTGTCATTTTAAAAGTGAAACTTTAATGAATCAGAATATATATCAGAATATATTATGGAATATTATAATCAGAAATAATTATCTTTTAATATATTTTTATAGGCAACTTTGCAATCAGCCTGAAAAGATGCATTTATTTCTGCATTTATTTTATTTTTAAGCTATTTCTTTATTTATATTAAGTAGGCTCTAGGCCCAATATGGGGCTTGAACTCATGACCTGGAGATCAAAAGTCACATGCTTCATTGGCTGAGCCAGCCAGGTGACCCGACAAACATTTATTTTAAACTTATTATATATGTGAGGCACTGTTGTGGTGTGAGGTATAATATAAAGTTTGTGATTCCTGTTTCAGTTTACTGTACCACTGAGGAAGAGACTGGTTGGTAGAGCAATTCTGCAGAGACAAATGTGGGCCAGTGTGCAAAGCCATCAGAGTGGCTTTGCCTGTGCAGTAGGGAAGGTTTCACTCTTCCATTGTGGCACAGAGAATCACTGAAGTTCTGGGGCAGGCACGGGGGTGGAGGTGGGGCGGTACTTATTTTTCATGTTAGGTAAACCAATATTACTCTTAGCAGGCTTATATTCCTATTTTCTCCTGTAAATCTGATGTCACCCAAGCCTACAAAGAACTCAAGATTAGAAGCAATAATGTCATCTTTTTAGGATAGTGAGAAGTGACAAGTGAGAGGGATAACCTAATTAAGCAAGCCAAGCCTGCTGGGGCCACTGGATGTAGCAGCTATCACTTCTATGAACTTTAATAATCAAGAAAAAAAATGCTGCTTTGTAGCCCACTTTGTAATAATAGCCATGAGTCATTAAAATGAAGTTAAATCACGTTCATTATGTTCTGTTTAATAAAGGAAAGAAACATGTACTATATTTAGAAATGTTTCCATCAAATTAGTTATTTTTAATGCTACCTAAATAGGTGAATGCCTCGAAATTTCATTCATCAAATATGTCATTTTCTCATAATGTTGGAAAAATCCAGTGTTACCATACTAAATGAAGCATCACATTATGTTTGAATAGTTATTAATGGTTTCCAATGTATTTTCTGTTTCATCATAATCCCATAAGTCAAGGTAATTCCCCTTGTGCCAATGACTCATTGAGATGCAGTCACTTAAACTTAGTCATGCCAACGACTCTGTTCTTTAACTCTTATTAATGGTCCTTCATTAACCCATCTATACATTAATTCAGCACATATTTACTGAGCATTGATATCACCCACAGTTCCATGAAATAAAACATACGACAGTTTAAGTATGAATGTAAATCTATAATTATAGGTATGATTGGATTCTAAGATCCTCTGGAGGTTGGTTTTATAGCAATAAGTGAATTCAAGAGGTTTTTAAATTACTTCACAAAATCTATCATGGAGCTACACGTGGGAATACCTTGGGTATTTTGAGAAATAGATTATTTCTATACCTAACCCCCAAGTGACATAAGTAAATGAAATGGGAAGGATTACAGCTTCCTCCAAATATTCATCAGATAATTAGTTAATTTAAGCAACTTTGTAATGTTTTGTTAATCACTCAGTTCAGTAAGTGAAAATAATGCAAAGTTAATGCATCTTAGACAAATGTGTTTTGTTTTTCAATGGATTTCTCTTGATATTGTGTAGATTTTGTGTATGTACTCTTCTTGAAATATCCCACTTAGCAACCCAGTAAAAAGTGCATTTAACTAATAAGTGAAAAATTGTGGAGTAGAAATCTCAGTCAAATTGGTTTCAGATGAGCCTTTAGCAAACTAGAGTTTCTCCACCAGGACTCAGCTGCACTCGAAGCTGCTTTCCCACTGTTACCACTGATTATACAATCACTTCTGTGCTGTCAAGATACTTGCTGGTTTTCTCTTCTGTTTTCTAATTCTGCCAAGTTATTAATTAAAAAAAAAAAGACACAGCTTATCCGGCAATCTAGAGTCCAAAGTCTTTCCTGACATCGTTAATTATGCTTCTGGATGAATGAACACACTGACTTTGACAGGAGAAGACAAAATATAAAGATTAAACTGGTAAAATAAAAAGATGTACTATATTCAGATTTGATTAATGACATTTTCTCACAGAAAAAATAATATATTAAAATCCAATAATTAACAAGAAGAGGAGAGCAAAGAATAGGATCCAGTTACTGAAATTTGTCTTGTTCTGACTAAAAATAAGGTACTACACATAGTTTAATGATATATGGACAGCAAGTTAGACTCACATTAGATAGAATTAGCCAGGTTTTGAACTGACAACCCAAGGACAAAGGAAATCTGGTTGTGTATCTGAACTCAGCCTTGATTTTGATGCCAGTTAATTCACTGGTGACTTTGAAAACTTTTATCATTGTCATCTTCAAACCTTGAGAAATGAGTCATTTGTTTCTGTCAGGTGGATAAGGACAAAATCAGCAGGGAAGGAAATTTTATTTTCAAAGTTCAGAGAGTATGCAAAAAATAGTAGAGATTATTTACCAGTAACTATGCTATTGTTTTTTTTTCCCCAGAAATTCACAATACTCCCTTAAGAACACAAAAGGCAAGCAAATTTAGGAATACATGTAACAGTCAGGACTTCCTTCTGTCAGATTATTGCAATAAAATAGAGCCAAGGAATTTGCTTGGTATAGCTATTTGGTCCTAGAAAGGGAAGCATAAATAGGCCTTGACACTTTTTTCCTTTAGAGATTATTAGAGACCATCTTAGTATCTTAAATACAGTTTCAAAATTATAGTCCTTGTAATATAGTATACATGATGACTATTACTAACTTCATTTTTCAGATTAATAAGCTGAGGCTCAGAGGTCTTATATCCCTTGGCAAAAATCACCATCCTATGGGCAGATCTAGGATTTGAATCACAGTGTTGGCTATACACTTAGGCCTCCAGTGTAGCTCCCTTCTTCAGTGAATTTTAACACTTTCATCACCTGACTCCTCCTTTCCCTTTCTGTACAAAGACGCCTGTCTTACCTAGGTTACAGGGTTGTTATGAATATCAAATATCATAATATATAGAAATGTATTTTAGAAATTTAATTGCCATAAGTGTTTACTTCAAAGCATGCAGGAGGTATGGTTGATTAATCTGAGAGAAAAGTGGCTATTTGGCTACTAACTAAAGAACTTTTATGGTAATTTGAAAATGCACACTTTTTGTCTCCCACCCCACTACTGCTCTTCCACTAGTCAAGCTGGAGAATCCCAGTTTTATAGTAAGACATACTGCTTGAGGCAGTACTGAGCCACAAGGGTCCACATTCTCATCCTTTTAGAACACGCTCAGCCACAACACCTACTCATATTTATCCTGGAGGAAGGATGAGTTAGAAAATACTGCTCATGTTTCTGAGTCAGTTTTAACCTAACACTCATAGTGTACACAGCGTTTGACTCTTTAAGGATGCAAATTTTTCCCAAGTGCATCGACTTCATATGTTCAATAAGAGTCTCAGCACTTACTACCCACCTTGCAGTCTGCCGAAGGAAAAACCAAAGAAAAATAAAAACTTTTAAAAAATATTTTGTCTATCTTTTTTCATGACTGCATTAAGAACTTTCTCAACATTTGTAGTGATCCTAAGAAATTAGTAAGACAGTATCCAAATTTTAGAGAAAAAAAAAAATGGTGAGCTTAGGGCATTATCCCAGGTACCACATTGAGAAAACTGAAAATCTTATATGGAAGCATTTCATTGCTTTAGTTATATTCCACAAAAGCAGTTTCTACATGCTTTAATCAAAGTCAGAAAGCAAGAGGCAGCTTTAGGATAGAAAATCTTTGTTTTGTCTAAATTTACTTTGCAAATTTGCCACCATTTCTTTTATTCCCAATGCCAGGTAAGACACTGATTTGTTCAGATCCACAGAATTAAAATGAGCCATTAATATTGATGAGAATGCAAAGTATTATAGCACACCCAAGGGACACTTTTATTTTAAGATCTCAATTCAATCATCCTCTTTGCCACTGGGCCAAGAGCTTTGTATGAAGTATTTTAATTAGTCCTTAAAACAAAATGATACATGAGGTTATCACTATTTCCCATTTCACACATCAGGAAAACAGCTAGTTGGTGGTAAATCCAAAGCTAGAACATATCACAGTCTTGAACTGTTTTTAAAAAGTAAACAAAAAAGTTATACTAGGATAATTCCTTCCTTCTCCTCCACATCTTTGTGGTCAACAGGAAGAATACTCCAATCAGGGGTACCATCACTGCAAGCAAACTGTAGAGAAAGTAGATGGAGACTAGTTAAGTGTCACAGCAGAGACACTTTGGTCATCACCAGTTTGGTGGGGACTCTAGCTGCGTGTCAGATTTCTCACTCAATGCTCTTTGGGTAGCCTCCCAGACTCCACATGTGTGGAAGACGTCCTCTCCAGAGGGAAGACCAGACTTTGGTCCAAGTTTAATGAGTTTCCATAGATCTCAATGTACTTGCAGTCTGAAAAGGAAAGTGGACACTGCACCAAGGTCAGAATGCTAGCAGAGTATGGTTCGTATGGTAAAAAGGCAGTAGAGAAATGTGAGAATTCAAAGAAAGGAGTATGCCAAGCCACATAGTGGCAGGAATCCATGACAGAGAAGGCAGAGGCACATAAGCTGTCAGTAATTTTAAATGTGGAAAGATCAGATGCCTAAAAAGACTGAATTTTATTTAGTGAGGGGAGTGATAGTTGGGGAGGACACAAAAGAGGGCACTGTGAGGGTGGGAGATAACAGCCATAAACAAACCATTGAAATAAGAA
This sequence comes from Vulpes vulpes, assembly GCF_048418805.1. Taxonomy (NCBI): domain Eukaryota; kingdom Metazoa; phylum Chordata; class Mammalia; order Carnivora; family Canidae; genus Vulpes; species Vulpes vulpes. The sequence continues at coordinate 127,801,795 of NC_132792.1, read as the reverse complement.
TGCATCTGTCCATTTTAGTGACCCATTTAGCTAAGAGGCATAGTGGATACATAAAAACAAATAACATTTAAAGAACAGTGATTCTTTACCAGGAATTATCCTAAATGATTTACATGCAATTATCTTATTTATTCTGTGCTATAAAGTAGGTACTAAGAGTAGAAGGCAAGAACTATCATTATTGCTATTTTACAACTGGACTTTAGACTAACCAGTTAAATGGCCAAGGAACACCAAGCAGCCTGCCCCCAGCTCCCTTTGTTATTCAGCTGTCCTTTGAAGTAAAGATATGGGAGATAAGGCTGTGAAGGGGTCACAGTCTGAAATTAGGAGCCTTTGAATATCATCCTAAAATAAGATATGTGAGCTACAGAAAGCCTTGGAAGGGGGGATCAAACCAGGAGTAGAGCTTTGGAAAAACTAAATCTGCCCAGAAAACTATTTTAAAACTTGGGTTTTTAGTTTACCTGTTTAGAAGCTCATCTCAAGGATGGAGGAAAGAATGATTAGTTATTCCTGAGTCAGTATCTTTCTAATGCTTATTTCACCCTCTGGAGTAGCATTAATCACCTTGAAGAGTCAGATCAACTTTTCTATTTGGCTGAGAGTTCTAAACTTGATAGTAGTGAGTGAGGGTCTAAGATTTGTGCTCAACCAACAGGGCAGGATAGAGAAGACGAGACTTGTATTTTACATGAAGATAGAAAGAAGCTGCACTTCAGGTAGCCAAAACTCCCACATTGTGTAGTCTCCCCATTATATGATATAGTGCACCTTTGATATTATCTACTTTATAATGAAAACAGCCTCAACTCTGGGGGCATGAGGCACTCTCCAGTGAAAAACTCTATGCATCTTTGCCTTTCAGGTTCTAAAATGGTGATAAGTAAAGTTCACATGCCACTAATTCACCAAGCTGAGAACTCTGAGGGCAAGCACAGAGCTAAGTGATTTACACACTCTGACTGACCAGGACAAAGCAGAGTATGGCAATATGGATAAGCACATGCTCTCAAGGGGCTTATGTTCTAATGCAGGGATAAAGATGCCTGTAACAGTCTGTAAAGAGAAAATGAAAGGGGGCGTGAAATAAATAAAATAAAATCCTGTCTTAAAGTAACTAAGTGGAAGCCTACTTCCTAGAGCGGGCCATGGATGGGTTGTCTGAAGAGGCAACAATGTGAACCTGGAGTGATAAAGAATCAGTTTGCAAAGGGCCAGGTGAAGGCATTGGTGCAAGAAGGACAGCAGTTACAATGGCCTTGAGGTAAGAACAATTCCATTTATTCACACCAGATGTTTGGAATCACAGAAATAAATTTTTTATTCATCACCATTTCTATTACTTGTGCGACTGTTATAGATCCTAGTGTAAGATTCATATGCACCCACATGACTATATCTTCAGTGCTCACTGGGTAGAATTCTAAAGGTGCCTACTCCATTGTAGCTCAGCCTAAAAACACATGATAATTACCTTCCACCATGGCACTTCACTGGCTACATTTCTACTGAGCTATAAGCTCTATGAGGGTGGGAACATGCCTGGTATGTTCACTCTTAGAATTTAACAAATGTCTGGTGCTTTGTAGATTCTCAAAAACTTCAGTTGATGAGGTGATTTATCATTAATCAATTAATGTTATGAGTTATGGCAGCATCAAATTTGGGCAAGGAAAGAACTACTACCACTCCCATTTGGCATACTGGAACAAAGCAGCTACAATGAAGCATAGTCTTTTTTTTAAGATTTTATTTATTTATTCATGAAAGACACAGAGGGAGAGGCAGACACACAGGCAGAAGGATAAGCCGACTTCCTGCAGGAAGCCTGATGTGGGACTCAATTCCAGAACCCCAGGATCACACCCTGAGCTGAAGGCAGATGCTCAACTGCTGAGCCACCCAGGCGTCCCCTAAGCATAGTCTTGTAGGCAGGTAAATCCCATTCTAGATGCAAAGGTCTTTCATTATTCATAATATTACCACATATTAAATCTCCACAAACACATGATTCATTACTACACAGATTCAGACGGACATGTGACCCAGAGTTTCCCTCAATGCAGTAATTATCAAAAGAAAGTCTAGTGATTTATAGTCTATCTAAAAAAGCACATTACTCCAATTCCCCACCAAATTCCAGAAAAATATGACATCATAGTCTGTTGACTCACAAGAATTACTTTGCCAAGAGTTCCTTCTTATATGGTGTGTTATTAGTACCATTTAGTTTTTGTGATAGGTTAACTGGCAAATATATATTAAAAATACTCATAGGATGCACTCTGAAAGGCATTATGAAAGACATAAAGGAATATAAGATACACAGATACACTTTCTGACTTTCAGGGGTCCTAAAATCTAGTTGAGGAGATGCCTTTCATTATGTGGGATGTTAAATAATAGTCTAACATTACAATAATAGGGAAATAATAAAATGTTATGAGGTTACATATAATTCACAATCATCCCTCCAACACTGTGGTTCAGATATAAGGTGGATAAGATCTTTAGTAGAATTTTTGGTAAATACAGAAAGTGAAAAAATAAACACAGTAACATAAAGTGTATATACATGTGTTTTGTTCTCCCTTAAAAATTAGCTCCAGAGCATCACCTATAAGAAACCCACTTGGATACCCATTTGTTGTTGCATGGCAACCACAAGGAAGTGCAACGCTGCAAACAGATCTCTAGAGAATAGCTTGGGTATGGTACAATGTTTCCAAGGAGAGAATAAGGTTTCTATCTCTATAATCCCTCTTCTATTATAGTAACACCTCATTTGAGAAGAAGAATGCATTGTAGGTCAGGAGTCAAAGTGCTTGGGGTTGTATCTTCCTGACTCTGCTACCAACTTGATATGTGTCCTTTCCACAATCATTCTGAGGGGGCTGTAGGAGCATAAGGAGTCAGAAGCTTTCTCCCGCTCTGAAGTCAGGCACATCTGCCACTCACTTTTTGTGTAACCCCAGGCATGTCATTCAGCTTTCACAGACTCTATTTATTTCATCTATAAATTGGGAAGAATAGTACCTCTATAGTTGAACTGCATATTACTAAGTGAAAGAAGCCAATCTGAAAAGGTTACATACTGTGTGATTCCAACCACATGACATTCTGGAGGAGGTAAAACTCTGAAGACAATAGAAAGATAAGTGGTTTCCACAGGTTAGTGGGAGAGATGAATAGACAAAGCACAGGGGATTTTTAAGGACAGTGAAATTATTCTATATGACGCTAAGAGAATTGAATGAAATGATGCATATAAATCATTTAGAACACACAACTCCTAGCATATAATAGGTGCTACATCAGTGTTGGTTGGATAGGAATGCTTTCTAAATGACAGCTCACACTTCTAGGTACCAGCACCGAACTACATTTGCTGCTATTCTGACCCTGGTATTACATCCCTGCTCTGAAAATTGACTTTGCATTCCATTCCTGAGCCTTAGTTTGCTAGGCCTTATAAATGAGCTTCTTTGTAACAGAACACCTGGCACATTTAAGTTCCCATAAATGTCTTTTTAAGAAAGGGATGTATAAGTTTATGCATATATGCTCTGGTCTGCATTCATTTGCTCTCATTTTGATAATCCTCTGCTAGCGCTAGGTCCCTGCCATGTGCTTACTGGCCCCTTGAATAAAACTTGAAGCCCAGACTAAGAACTGAGTGTTGTAACCAAGCCCTGCTCTCTAGGAGAGAGCACCCAAAGACCACTTGCCTTTCTGCTTGGACATATAAGTAAACCATGTTACAGCTTCCTAGTCCTTTGACTTCATACGTATGCCTACTACCCTATCAATGACTGCAGTATGATTTGAGTGTGTGCTCTATAGTAGCCAGTTTCTACTACCAGCACCTGCAAAAGGTTTGGCCCAGCCACCTTCATTCCATCTCAGCAGACAGGATTGGACCTTTCTGGTCTGGCCCATTGTTTTGCAAATAACTATGCCCTATAGATACCCAAAGTACAATAAACCATGCTCCATCACAGCTGTGATGACCCTGGAATCCAGTGATCTAAGTTTGTGGAAGACAGGTGAGTCAGGCCTGCAGGAAGTCTATCTACATTTGGTATTGAAGTCTTCTGGCAGGGAAAACCTCTCTCAAGGAAGGACTCAAGCTGGGTCAAGTACAAAGTTAAACTGTAGAGAAAAGGACTGATTCTACAAGTTCAAATCTATCCTCCAGTCCTGTCTTCCCATATATTCCTGTCTGAATTCCATAAAGGAGTGGAAAAGAGGTTATATGTAGAAAAAACATGGAAAAACTTCAGAGAACTACATGCAAATCATATGGAAAAGTGGAACATTAATGTAAGAAGAGCATTCTTTCTATTTCTGTATGACTTGGCAGATGAAGGACAAAGAATTTGACATTTCATAGGCATCTTCAACCCAAGCACAGTTGTGGCATCATTCAAGGAAAAGACAGAAGTACTTAAAAGAAGTGATAATGTTGCCTAGTAGCAGTAGGTGGACAAAGCAAAGAATGATGGGAGTGAAGAAGCTACTCACTGGCATTAGCTCACCTCTGGGGATTATAAGTATGGGTATGGCACCTCATGCAACTCTGCATCAGTCAACAGAGAAAGGAGAAAAGACATAATGGATGTCACCTAGTAGTTGACTGGATAATTTGTATACCCAATGATTATAAATAGCTCTGGCTAATCAGCAAAAGATATATTGATGAAATGTTCTGCTAAGGATCATGACTCCAAAATTATTAAATGAGGTCAACAACCAAGAAAATATAAATTACCTAGCCACTTTGTTGAAGATAACAAAAAATTACATTAATGTATTCATCTATTTATTTAAAAACAATCCCTAAAAACATAACCACATGTCAGGTTGCTATGACAAGCAATAGAGAAACAGATGTTTAAGTTATTCTTGGAAGGAAGTCATAGATATATCAAAAATAATAGAATTTCAGATGGCATGATAGAGACATGATTGAAGAGATATGGAAACCTAGATTAATCTATGAAAAAAAATAGTTCACAGAAATTTGTCTGAGAAAGTAACCTTTAATTTGGATATTCCCAAGTATAATAAAGAGAATGACAATATTGTACTGGTGCATTTTTACAGGAGATTGGGCTCTAAAGTAAGTACATGAGAAAAAAATCTATAAGAGTGAAATTTATCCTTATATATTCCTAAAATCATCCATGAAGTATATATGGATTTGAGTCTACAATCCTGTAGGGTTTTTAACTTTAAAGCCTGATAATCACCAAGTCAATCTAAAGGACAGAATGAGAGAAACTGTGCCTACATAGTCTATGCATGATGATATTTTTTAGAAAGATTTCTGTATTTATTTGAGAAAGAGAGAGAGAGAGAGAGAGGGAGAGAGAAAGCATGCCAGTACCAGTGAGGGGCAGAAGGAGAGAGAGAGAGAGAGAGAGTATCTACAAGCAGACTCTCCACAGAGCATGGAGCCCAAAGCAGGGCTAGATCCCAGGACTCTGAGATAATGACCTGAGCAGAAACCAGGAGTTGGCTGCTTGACTGAGCCACTCAGGTGCACCTACATGTGAAGATAATTTTTAAAGTAACTTCCTAAAGAGGAATTAAAAGACAATTCTATTGTTTCTCCTTGCCTGTAGGATTTACTGTACCCTATTTTATTTTTTTAATAAATTTCCATAGGGATTATTTTTTTAAAGATTTATTTATTTATTCATTCAGAGAGAGAGAGAGAGAGAGAGAGACAGAGGCAGAGGCAGAGGCAGAGGGAGAAGCAGGCTCCGTGTAGGGAGCCTGACATGGGACTCGATCCCAAGTCTCCAGGATCATACCCTGGGCTACAGGCGGTGCTAAACTGCTGCGCCACGGGGGATGCCCACTCTACCCTATTTTAATATGAAATCTCTATTCACTTAAAAACAGAGCTTCAAAATTCAAAAAGCAAAACCTAACAGAATTGAAAGAAGACATTTAAAAATCCACAGTTGTAGTTATAGATTTCAGCAATTCTTTCTTTGTAATCAATATAACAAATAGGAAACTAGAATATAGAACACTTGATCAATTTTACCAACCAACCTGACAAAAGTTTCTAGAACAACAACAGAATGCACATTCTTCCTAAGTACATTTGGGATATTCACCAAGCTGGACCATATTCTGGGCATAAAGCAAAGATTAAGAAATTATAAAAATTAGAGCCATACAAATTTTCTAACCATAATAAAACTAAACTAGAAATCAGTATCAGAAAGATAGCTGGAAACTGCCTCCCATGTTTTGAAATTTAAAAACATGCTTCTAAATGATCATGAACGAGGGCTCCTGGGTGGCTCAGTCAGTTACACGTCTGCTTTTGGCTCAGGTCATGATCCCAGAGTCCTGGAATCAAGCCCCATATCAGGCTCCCTGCTCAGTGAGGAGCCTGCTTCTCCCTCTCCCTCTGCCTACCACTCTGCCTACTTTCTCTTCTTCTCTCTCCCAAATAAATAAATTTTAAAAATCTTAAAAAAAATAAATGACCATGAACCAACAACAAAAGCCACAAGGAAAACTAGAAAATATTTTGAATTGAATTAAAATGAAAATCCAACATATTAACTATTGTGGGATGTATCCAAGACATTGCTAGGAGAAAATTCATAGCATTAAACACTGAAAATAAGAAAAAAATCTAAGTTTCCATCTTAAAAGCTGGGAAAAGAAGAGCAAATTAAACTTAAAGAGAAGGAAGGAAATACAGTTAAGAGGATAAATCAATGGAATCAAACGCAGAAAACCAATAGAGAAAATCAAAGCCTAGTTCTTAAAAAAAAAAAATCAGTAAAATTGACAAACATCTTGTCAGTTTGATGACGAGAAAAAGAGAAACAAACTACCAGTATTGGAGCATGATGATGGAAGGGACCATCACAATAGATCCTATATGTATTGAAAAAACAATAAATAAATGTTGAGAACTAGATATTAAATCACTCCTACCTACTCAAAATACTTATGCTCACCCAAAAACTTGTTCATAAAAGTTTATACAGGATTTACATTCATAATTTCAAAAATCTGGAAACCACACAGACTATCTAGTGAATAAAGAAACAACAGGACATCCACAAAATAGATTATAATTCAGCAATAAATATGGATAGAATACTGATACATGCAACACCATGAATGAACTTCAAATGTTTTATATTAAGTGTAAGAATTCAGATTTAAAAGACTTTATAATGTATGATTCCATCAATAAGACATTCTGGAAAAGGCAAAAATATAGGGACAAAAAAAACAGATAAAAGGTTTTCAGGGACTGGTAGCAGGGAAAAGTACCGACTATAACAGGGACAGGGTAGCATGTGGGAATTTGTTAGGATGATGGAACAGTTCTCTATCTTAATTGTGGTGGTGGTTATATCACTGTACATGTTTGACCAAACTCATGGAACTGTAATGCAAAAAAGTAAATTTTACTATTCAGGAAAAAAATGAATAAAACAATATTTGTGTAAGCACCTTAGTGCTAACAAAAACAGAGACAGACCTTAAGTAATTACACAGAATGTTTTTCACATGTGAATATATTAAATATTGATATAATCAATATGCTTTTTAATACTTGGGTAGGTTTTCAGGAAAAAAAAGGTATTTAACTTTAATAAGCATGAAATATGTACAGGAATGAAAAGTTAACATCAATTATAAGGATATTTTTATAGCAAAGTATCATAACATAGTAGTAATAAAAATATGATTGTCAGCTTTCAATCCATGGAAATTTTATTTAAGGAATTTTATGACCATAGTTTTACTAATTCTTCTCACAAGCTTTACAAATAAACCATGTCTAATAGTATAAATCAGTGACAGGAACAGTAAGAATTACCTTAGTGGCAATCATTAAAAACAGAAAGAAAGTGGTAGAAGTGGTATTGACTGATGTCATAGTTCAGTAACAACACTGCTATGCGATCTTAAGTAGTAAATTAATCCACCCACTAGTTATTTATTTATTTATTTATTTATTTATTTGAAAGATTTTATTTATTTATTCATGAGAGATGCACAGAGAGAGAGAGAAAGAGAGAGACAGAGAGAGACATAGGCAGAGGAAGAAGCAGGGAGCCTGATGCAGGACCTGATCCCAGACCCTGGGATCACAATCTAAGCCAAAGGCAGACTCTCAACTGGTGAATCACCCAGGCATCCTACAGAGATACTTTTAATATTGAGAAATTCATCAGAAATTCAAACTGCCAGCAAAACAAAAACAAAAAACCTACAAAATGCCCTGCTATACAAATTTAATCCTTTTCTGTCTCTTATAGTTAAAAAAACAAAATAGAAATACCGTATTATTCTTAATTTTACATTTCCAACTGAATGAAATAATAGGGCTTTTGTGATAATGCCCTCTATTTTGGTTATTTAGCCAGCTGTCAAAAACATTAATTGAGGCCCACTTTCACCTGCTCAGTATTACGCTAGGAGTTGTGGAGAATATTGCCAAAATCATATAAAAGACATGTTCTCCTGCTCAAGAGGCCCATAGTCCAGTTGAGAAGGCTGAGATAACAAGCATAAAGAATAAGAAATGGTGTGCAATGAAGTAGAAACCAGGTAAGATCAAGGAAATCCGTCTGCAAGTAGTTGTCTCAATCAATGTATTCATAGGTTTAAGTTTATCCTCTTAACAATTTATTTAATTATTGCATTTCAATCAGGATTTTTATTTTGGGATAATCATAGATTCATATGCAGCTGTAAGAAATGATACAGAAAGATGCCATGCATCAGTTTCCCCCACTGGTAACACTTGCAAAACTATAGTGTAATCAGGATATTAACATTGATACAGTCAAGCTACAGAGCATTTCCATCACCACCAAACTCATGTTGCCCTGTTATAGCCATATTCACTTCCCATTTCACCACATGCCCTCCTTAACTCCTGGCAACTACTGATCTATTCTCCATCTCTCTAGTTTTGGCATTTCAAGAATGTTATGTAAATGCAATATATGTCACTTATTCATTGGCTTTTTGTCACCGAGCATAACTCTTTGGAGAGTCATACAGGTTGTAGTCCGTATCAATTATTTGTTTCATTTTATTGTTGAGTAGTATTCCACAGTATGCATGTACCACTCTCTGCTTAATCAATCACACACTGAAGGACATTTGAATTTTTTGCCTTTTGGAGCCCAAATGAATAAAGGTCCTATAACATTTGCATATGGGTTTTTGTGTGAACATACAGTGTCATTTCTCTAAGAAATGCCCAGCAGTGCACTAGTTGCATATTTAGTTTTTTAAAGTGCCAAACTGGGGGCACCTGGGTGGCTCCAGTGGTTGAGCATTTGCCTTTGGCTCAGGTCATGATCCTAGGGTCCTGGGACTGAGTCGCACAACAGGCTTCCCACAGGGAGCCTGCTTCTCCCTCTATGTCTCTGCCTCTCTCTGTGTCTCTCATGAATAAATAAATAAAACCTTGAAAAGGCTTTATATTCCTACAAGCATGACACAAGTTTTTCCATTCCTCCTTGTTCTCACCAGCAACTGGTATTATCACTACTTTTTATTTTACCATTCTGATAGGTGTGCAGTGATACATCATTGCAGTTTTGATTTGTATTTCTCTAGTGGATAATAATGCTGGACATATTTTCATGTGCTTATTTGCCATCTGTATATCTTTGGTAAAATGTCTCTTCATATCTTTGCCAATGTTCTAATTGTACTGTTTCCTTTTTTTTTATGGTTGAATTTTGTAAGTTCTCTCTCTATATATACTAGATACTAGGACTTTGTCTGATATGAAGTTTGCTATTTTTTTCTCCTAGTTTATAGCTTGTCTTTTTACCCTCCTTTTTTTTTTTTTTTTTGTCTTTTTACCTTCTTAAGGGTTACAAAAAAAAAAAAACAGGGCTTTTCACAGAACAAAATTTTTTAAATGCTGAAGTTCAATTTATTCTTTTTTAATTTTATAAATCATGCCTTTGTATCAAGTCTTATTTGCCTTGGCCTAGATACTAAAGCTTTTCTCCTCATTTTAAAAAAGTTTTATACTTTTACATTCTGTATTTAAGATTATGACCCATTTTGAGTTAATATACTTGAGTTTTGTATAAGCTATGAGACTTTGTTGAGACTTATTTTTTTGTCTACGGACATCCAAATGCTCCAGTGTTAATTACTGAAAAGGCTATCTTTTTTCCACTGACTTGTGTTTGAAGGTTTGTCAAAAATCAATTGGTCTTAATTGTATAGATATATTTCCAACTCTCTATTCTATTCCACTGATCTATGTGTGTTTCCCACTGTTCATTCCACACAGTCAAGATAATGTAGCAATATACTCTTAAAATCAGGTAGACTGATTCTCCCATTTTATTCTTCTTTTTCAAATTGCTTTAGCTATTCTAGTTCCTTTGAATTCCATATGAATTTTAGACTAATGTTCTCTATATCTATAAAAATCTTTCTGGAAGTTTTTTTTGGGAACTGTGTTAAATCTGTATGTCAGTTTAGAGGGATTTGATATCTTACTATGTTGAGTCTTTCAACCCATAAAAATATAATTAAAAGTAAGGCATACTGTTATGGGTTGAATTTTGTCCCTCAAAAAGATATGTCAAAATTTTAACTCTGAAACCTGTAAATGTGATCTTTGTAGGAAATAGGGTCTTAGCAGATGTAATCATGAGTTCTAATCCAATGACTGGTCTGGCATCTTCATAAAATAAATTTTTAAAAAATGCATACAAACACACAGAGATGAGAAAGCCATGTGATAAGAGAGGCATAGATTAATGAGTCTACAGGCCAAAAACTGCCAAGGGCTGTCACTAAGGACAAATCTAGGAAGAGAACAAGGAGTAGATTATGCCACAGAAGGAATGAACCTTGTTGACACGCCAATTTCAGACTCTAGCCTCCAGAACTGTGACAGAATAAATTTGTTGTCTTAAGTAAAAAACAAATAAAAAACTGTTTATCTCCATTTATTTAGATTTCTTTCATGGGCATTGTGTAGTTTTTAGTATATATAAGTCCTGTACATTTTGTCATATTTACATCTAAATATTTACTTCTTTAAAATTTTGAATGATTGTAAATTGTATTACCTTTTTAATTTTCATATCCATGTATCTATTATTATGATAGAGAAATAAAATAGGTTTTTGTATGTTTATCTTATATCCTGTTACTTTAATGAACTCACTAATAGGTTTTAGGAATTGTTTTGTAGATTCATTGGGATTTTCCATGCAGACAGTCAGTGCATCTGTGAATAGTTGCAGCTTTGTTTCTTCTCTCATGTTCTGTATGCCTCTATTTTTTTGTTGTTGTTTTGGTTTTTTGGTAAAAGTTTTTATCAGTTGAGAAAATTCCCTGTATTGTTAATTTTATTAGAATTTTTATCATAAATAATTATCAAATTTTTAAAATGCTTTTTTTCTGAATCAATTGATATGATCACATAATATTTTTTCTTCTTTAGCCTGTTACTATGGTGGAATACACTGACTGACTTTCATATATCAAAACAGCTTTGCATTTTTGGAATAAACTCCACTTGATCATAGAGTATAATTTTTTATATATTATTGAATTTTATTTGCTAATATTTTGTTACAGATACCTTCACCTGTACCCATTCAATATACAGGTCTATAGTTTGTTGTTGTAATTGTTGTTGAATTGTCTTTGTCTTTGGGCATCAAGATAATACTAGCTTCATAAAATGAATTAGGAAGTATTGTTTCTTACTCTGTTTTCTGGAAGAGACTATATAGAATTGGTATTACTTCTTTAAATGTTGGGTTGAATTCTCCAATGAAATCAGCTGGGTCTAGAGATTTCTTCTTTGGAAGTTTTTAATTATAAATTTAAGTTCCTTAATTGTTATGGCACCATTCAAATTATCTATTCCATGTTGGGATAGTTGTAGTAGTTTTTGTGACAAATTGGACCAGTTGCTGAATTTGTATATAAAAGTTGCTCCAGTGGTGAGAAGGGATGCTTTATTACCAACCATAACAGTGCTATAAACTCAGGTTCCCAACTTGGCTTTCTCTGTCATTAGGCCGATGAGGGTATTTGTTCACTGCCTCATGAGGTGAAAGTCTAGGTTTTCCCCTTGGCCTCTAGTGACATGAGTAGTAGTATTTGGCTGGGATAGAGAGGTTATTGACTAAAAAATTTCTGTCTTAGAAGGCTGCCCTTTCCTGGTCCTTTGACTAGAGAGAGCAGGACTTCCTTACTGTTTTGGTTTGCCTTGAGTTTTGTTCTGGTTTTGTATTGTTGTCTGTGCCTGTGGACATTTCTGGGATGACAGCTCTTCAGCTTTAAAAGCTCACCACCCTTCTGTGTCTCAGGTCCCAAAGACTCTAGCCAGTTTGCTTATTTTGTTCAGAGTCTGTTCAGAGTCTTCTTATGTATGTTTTATACATAATGTTCACACTTTTAGTTTTACTTAGTAGAATGAATTGGGAAAAGTATGCCTGTTCTACCTCCCAGAAACAGAAGTCATCCAGGGCTTAGTTTTAAATAAATTGACAGAGATGAACTTATGGTGCATTAAACAGCCTGATTAAAGCATAAATTTTTAACTATGAAACAAATCCTTTGCCCCCTGGTGGACAGTCTGCTATGCCTCATGAGAAGAGAGCTCAGGAGAGGAACAGAGAAAGAAAAGAAGAGAAAATGGAAGAGTTTCTGTATGTCACTCCTTATTTTACTCCCACCTTATTCTCAAGACAAGTGTATGACCCCAAAAGACCAAGAGTTCAGGCAAATCCTAAAGCTGAATTCAGCATCAATCTAGCCTCTAGAGATCATTCATCTATGTAGTTATGTATGTATCTATCTATATTTGACATACATTAAGCACTTATTTTTAGGTACTTTCATGCTGAACACAATAGAGAAAATTAAGACACAAAAGCAGAGTCTCTCTCAGAATCCCTTAAAAACTATTATACAAAAAAATACTATAATAATGATGAAGTTCTAATGAATGACATAAAATGGGCCACATTGCTAGAATAGGATTAAATATGTTATTTAAATATGACATAAATGTCTGTACTGGGAACCATACATTTTTCTTTTTCTCTGGCTTCCTTGCTCCTTATAACCAAATCTAACACCCATAAAATTAGACATCAGTTCTTAAGCCAATTCTGACTGAGGCTAGAAGTATATCAATTGAGAATTCATCCTCTTTAAGCCTGTAATGAGACAGTTAATCCAAGAATACTGGCCTCCTAAACTCCCTACAGAACTTCATTCATCCTTTGCTGCACCACAGGATGGTCCTGGATAGCCCTGCGGATCTGAGTCTCAGATTCACTCTACCACCCTCCTGTATCAGCACGAGGGCTTGGTTCCTGCCATGTTTGATCAGGTCTCCTACAATAATATCTTCTGACATCCTGGATCATGAAAAATAGCTAGTGGGGTTTCCAAATACTGTTTCCCTCTAGCAGTTACTGTCAATCATTTCATTACAATGAAGCCAGTGACTTTCAGAAAATGGGCAATCTAACAAACATTCAAAGACAAAGTTTTAGTTCTTCAAAAATGAAGCAGATTTCTGCTACTGGCAATGGAAATCATTTTCTCACCAATTTCCTGTTAAAAATAACTATAAAAGATGAACAAAATATATAAAACTATATGTATGAAGTCATCAGACAATCATCAAGATAAAGAGAAGCTTCAAGGCCAAGAGCCTGAGAGAATGGGGAGCCAAGAGGGGTCTACCCCCAAAGCAGCAGCTGAAAGGCTTAGAGACTGAATGAAATATTTAAAAGTTGTACAGGGAAAGGCAACAAAAACTTGAGTGCAGAGCCTTCCAGGTATGAATAGCTTTGGGTAAAGACAGAGGATAACATGAGGGACCCCAGGGCATTTCAGCCTAGGAGTAAGTGTTAACAGAGAACAGATCAGCCATCATAAGAATTTAAGAAAAGCTTTAGGTCAGCTCAAACCCTTAAAGGATTAAGATGATTGGCATCTCACCAAGCTACTTGGCCAGAAGCAAATCTAACTCCTACCTGGAGAAAGATCATTCATTTAAGTCTCCAAATATCTTAGAAGTTTTCATTTACTGTATATGATACTCAGTAAAAATTAGTCAGCATATTAAAAATATCTAACCAAATAACAAGGAGGGGAAAAACAGACCCTACATAAAGACCCATGAGAAATCTAATTATTGTATTTTTCTGATAGGAAATTCAAAATAACTGATTGAAGAGATAAATAAGTTGATAAAATTCATCAGAGTAAAAAAATGATGAAAATTAAGATATGTAAATCCTAGAATTGAATTAAGGGTTTTACAGATATAAATAACAGGTTATACATAGGGAGAACCGAAGGGAAAAAAATCAGTGTATTGGAAAATGAGTCAGAAGAAAATGTTAAGACCCAAAGAAAAAGAAAAGGAGGAAAAAAAATGATAGAAAATGAAGAGCATGTGGAATTTGTAGGATATGCACAATGAAAAGATGAACATACATGTAATTTAAATTTCAGCAGAAGAATAGAAAGAAAAATAGGCACAGGCAGTATCTTAAAAGATGATTGTTAAGAATTTTCAAAAACTGATCAAATACTGCAAGCTACTAATTTTAAAAGGTGCTGTGAGCTTTAATAAAAACCGATATAAAGAAAACAACACAACTAGGAACATTACAGTAAAATTGCTGAAGACCGAAGTCAAAGAGAAAGTCATAAAATAAGATCTATAATAAAAGTATATAACCTGCAGGGAGGCTAGATCTACCTACTAGTCCTACTATTCTACCTGCTAAAGTATATTATCTACAAGGTGATATGGAAAGTAAGAATGCAGCTGAGAGCTGACTTCTCAACTGAAGCAATGAAGTCAGAAGACAATGGAAAAATATTTTTTTATTTATTTAAATCCAGTTAATTAACATACAGTGTATTTAATTAGTTTCAGAGGTACAGTTCAGTGATTCATCAGTTGCATATTATACCCAGTGCTCATTACAACACATGCCCTCCTTAATGCCCAATCACTCAGTTATACCATCTCCCAACCCATCTCCCATCCAGCAACCCTGTTTGTTTCCTATAGTTAAAGAGTCTCTTATGGTTTGTCTCCCTCTCTGATTTCATCTTATTTTTCCCTCCCTTCCCCTATGGTCTGCTGTTTATTTTTTAAATTCCAACATATGAGTGAAATCATATAATTGTCTTTGATTGACTTATTTTGCTCAGCATAATGCCCTCTAGTTCCATCCACATTGTTGCAAATGTTAAGATTTCATTTTTCCATGGCTGAGTAATATTTCAGTGTGTGTGTATGTGTGTGTGTGTGTGTGTACCACATCTTCTTTATCCATTCATTGACAGATGAATTGATAGACAATGGAAAGATATCTTTAAAGGATTGGGGGCCACTGCGGAAAAGTGCTAGCCTATAATAAAGGTTAGAAACATACTTCAAAAAAAGTATTGGAAATGTATTTCAATAAAGTGACAAAATACAGATATTTTCACACAAATACAAATTCAGTACACAATCAGCAGATGGACACTGAGGAAAATACTACATGTTGTTCTTTGAGAAGAAAAATATTATACCAGCACCCTGATTATGCAAAAAGAAATGACAAGGAATGGAAATGATGAATATGTGAATAAATCCAACTGAATATTGATTATATAAAATAATAATACTTTGTTAACAATAATAATTATGTTATGTCAAGAAATATTGTGGAGTATTAAATACGTAGAAAATGACAATACATGAGAATATAAACTAGAATGTAAGCAAATGGAATTAAACTGTATTGTAGCTCTTTCATTGAGTTGGTAATGGCAAAAAAAGAGTATTTATATTAGACTTCAATAATTCAAGGATGTGTTTTATAAACTAAGGTAACTAATATTATAATGGTAAAAGAATGTGTATCTAACCATCTAATATGGGAGATAAATGGGAAAATAAATAATACCAAATCCACCTAAACGAATACAAGAGAGGAAAAATATAGAACAGAAATAGATAACTAGAAAAAAAACAGTTTTTAACTAAATATATCAATAATAAGATCAAATGTAAATGAACTAAATACTCAATTTTAAAGGTTTCAGGCTGGTTTAAAAAGAAAATAATTATATGCTGCTTACAAGAGACCCACATTAAAAAGCAGAATATACAAAGGGTGAAAGTAAAAATAGGAAATATATAACCATAAAAATACTCATTAACGTAGTTTGATCAGTCTCAAAGTAAACTGTATGCAAAAAGGACCACTAGAGATAAAATGGCTTTTCATAACAGTAAGAGTGAATCTGTAAGGAAGATAAACATTTTAAATTTGTATGCAGTTAATAAACAGCCTTGAAACATGTAAAAGAAAACTGTCAGAAGTAAAAGGAGATATACACAAATTCACAGTATAGTGGGAGATTTCAGTACCTTTATCTCAGTAGCTAATATACCAGACAAACAGGAATAATGAGTAAAGAGATACAAGATAACAAAAATGTAATTACAAATTTGATCTAGTTGACATTCATAGAACATTGCAATCAATAATTATATAATAACATCCTTTCCAAGCATACAATTTACCAAAATGAAGCAAATAATGGGCCATATGTCATTTCAAAGCTTTGAAATTATAGAGCATATTTTCTGACCCTAGTGGAATTAAGCTAGAAATGAGTAAAAATATCACTAGAAGACACCATAGGCTTGGGAAATAGACTATACTTTTTGATAACTCAGAGAAGAAATCACAAAGGGGAGTTAGGAAATAGTTTGAATGAAATAATAGTGAAAGTACTGCATCTCAACACTTAGATATTTTGCACAAACATGCTTACAAAGAAATTTACAACCTTTAAAAATACATTAAAGGCTTAAATCAATGATAAAACAATATCAAGAAATTTTAAAAGGGTATATTCAATGCAAAAAAGTATTAAATGAAACAAAATAAGAGTATAAATTAATAAAACTGAAACAAATATGCAATAGAGGGATGGCAAAAATAGTTTTTGAAAAGACTAATATAATTGACAAACACTTAGCAACATTAATCATGAAAAAATAAAAGGCAAAAATAAATATTATTAACAATGAAAGATGAAACATTATTTCAAATCCTATAGACATGAAAAAGATTAAGAAGGGGCTATATGAATAGCTGTGTGCCAATTTAAGCAAAATGGGCAAATCCCTAGAAAAATATAAGCTAATCAAAATAACCCTCCCAAAACATAAAAATATGAATAAGCATATATCTATGACTTAAATAGTTTCTCTCTCTCTCTCTCTCTCTCTCTCTCTCTCTCTCTCTCTCTCTCCCCCTTCCCCCCCCCCCCCCCGACCTCTCTTCATTCCTTCCTGTCTTTCCAGGTCTTTGCCTCCTTCTCTTCTACTGCAGATGCATTTCCCATAGGTGAGGGAGGGAGAAGAATGGCCATGGCTACAGAGACTTCAGGCTTGTATCTTCTCAGATAGTGAGGCTCCCAAAAATGAGAGAATTTGTCTCTTCTGGCATCAGAATTTAAAACCCCAGGGAAACAGGTGCTAAAACTACATGTATCACATTCCACTCATAGAGTTGGGGTGAGGAGTGAGGTGGGGATAATTGGCAACTTCACAAGAGCCAAACAGAATGACAGATGGTTAGTTCCCAAAAAGAAAACAGGTTATTGTTTCCAGAAGTAAAGAGAAAGAAGGCTGAGAATGAAAACAAGAGCAAGTGTCCACTACATTTCTCTTAATGATTAGCAGTCCTTAAGTATTAACAATATACATACCTATGCTGTTTTTCACTGACATTAGTGTCAAAATTGCATTCTGAACCTCAGTTGAGGAAAAGCACTGCAATCACACTGAACAGGTCAGAATTCACCACCCAGATCTTACTGTGGCAGACACACAGAGGAGACAGAACTAAAATTCAGAACTCTGTGACTTCAAATTCAATTTTCTTTATACTTTGCAGAATCATTTCTTCTTTCTTTTCTTTTCTTTTCTTTTCTTTTCTTTTCTTTTCTTTTCTTTTCTTTTCTTTTCTTTTCTTTTCTTTTCTTTTCTTTTCTTTCTTTTTCAGAATAATTTCCAAAAGTGGTTGTCTATACATCTCTCCCTAGGGAGAATGTAAGTTCTCAGATTTCTGAGAATGTGAATTATTTAGTTTGGTCCCCCCCCCCCTCAATTCAGCAAACACACACACACACACACACACACACACACACACACATCTATGTTTCTCCCATAACAATTTGACTCAGTAAATGCTGAGCAAATGAATGGATACATTATCAGGATACATTCCCAAATACCTACTCAGCCTTAATGATAGATATTAATGATAAAAAAAAAAAGCTGTATCTGGCTCTGGCCCTGTGGAACTCACAGAGAACAACGAAAGTAAAATAACATCAGCTGGCATAATCATTCATCTAGTAGAATACCTCATGCATGAGAAAATATGTTTTAATATGTTTTCTCTTTTCCCTAATAAGAAAACAGGTCTCTACTAGAATAATGACAACTTATTATTTTGCCATAGCACCAAAAATATAAGGAATCTAGAAAAAGGAGGTGTCCATCCAGAAATGTTTTGTTCTAAACACTTACCATGTAATCTTTCTGTCTTTTATCTGTGTATTATTCTCATTCAAACCCAAGCCATGTTTCCATTCTGTAATATCATCCTCTCTCTAGAAGGCATCTACAGTTTTAGCTGTCATAATCATCTACAGGGACCTTAGCGCCTGCTTCTTTTCAAGCTGGTTCTCCAGTTCTCCACTGATTATGTGAACACTGAATGCCCCAAATAATATCCTTTCAACATATTTCTTTCTGCTTAAACCAATCAAAGTATGATTCTGTGGCTTGAAATCAAGAATCCTGTCTGATACAATCTCAATCTTCTGATTGACATATACAGGACAATCACCAAGCCAGTGTGCTAAAAAATCCTACAGCTCTATTTTTTTCTGTTAAAATATAATAAATTCCAAAAAATAACCTTCCCCCTATTCTTAATTCATCCATTTAGGGAAGGTACATTTCTAAATAATGAAGATACAGTAGTAGCAGGATAAAACAAGTGCTAACCCTCAGAGAATTTACAATTCCTTTGATATTTTTGTTGTTGACAACCAAAGGATATAACACATATAGTCCAGATGTGGATGTTAATTGGAAACAGATTTTTAACTTCCTAAAGGGTCAAGCCTAATAGGACTTACTGTTACTCTTTTAAAAGGCAACAATCTCAACACATATCAAATGTAAATATCAAAATGTATATGTATAAATATATGTATGTATGTATGTGTGTATATATATGTTTATATTTATATATATATATGTTTATATTTATATATATGTTTATATTTATATATTTATATTTATATATATATAAATGGAGAAAGCTTGGTAGACCAGAATTCAAGAAAAACTTTGTTTATATGTATATATTTATGTTTATATATATATATATATATATATATATATATATATAAATGGAGAAAGTTTGGTAGACCAGAATTCAAGAAAAACTTTAGAGGGCAATGATTCTGACATGGTAAGAATTTAGATATCTGTGGAGGGAAAGGCATGGAGCCACACATAGTAAAATACTCTTAGAACAACACAAACATGGGAGCTGAAGAATCAGAGTCAACACACAATGAAGAAAATAATTGGTTGTTGTGAAATGGATCCCAGAGGAAAACAAAGTTGGAGAAGAAGAAGGTCAAAGCACTGTGTTTGTCTGCCAAGCTCTAGAATATTGTGGTTTTAGTGTGGTTTGGTTTTTCTGGAATATTCTTTTATCTGATAGGCCATAGGGAGGGATTGGAACGGATGAGATGTGATGAGCAAGTTCTTAAAATACATAAAAATATATAGCACATACTACAAATTTGAGGTGGGTATATTTGAGGTGGGTATAGTACAACCTTAGTGGATCACGGAGAAATTCATCTGGAAAAATTTTAAATTTAAGGTAATGATGGCATTCTTTTCCTTTCTGTGGTGTCTGCCAATTTAGAATAGAAATGTTTAAAAACAAAAGAATCCAATTTAGAGAACTCTCTTTAAAGTCAGATTTATCAACAAAGAGAAGACACTATTGTCTCAATTATCTTTTTGTTGTTTTTTTCTTCTTCATATCCTCTATAAAAAAAGAATGAGTATGTTAATGGAAATGCTAATGGTAGAAAACTCTGGAGTTTTCACTAATGTTTCAAATTGTTTTTTTATAGAGCAACAATTACATGAGCTATAAAAATAGATAATATACTGTATCATTAATGAAATACTCT
Source organism: Vulpes vulpes (assembly GCF_048418805.1). Lineage (NCBI taxonomy): Eukaryota > Metazoa > Chordata > Mammalia > Carnivora > Canidae > Vulpes > Vulpes vulpes. The sequence goes on along the minus strand of NC_132792.1, from coordinate 127,781,467 downwards.
GAGAGCTTTAAGATGCCTTACCCTAAAAATTCTTATTTGAATATCTTGGTATCAGAAATATTGAGTTTAATATAATATCCACATTAATAATATAGACATGTAGGTACACAAAAGTAAAATTATTTAAAATAGATTAATCTCTTTTATCTATGACCATAAAATTCAAGAATCAATAGTGGATTAATTCCAGTCCTCTAAATTCATTTTAGTCATTATTTTTGAAAATTTTTGCTAGTTCAAATGAGAATTATCTAATGAAAAAAAAGTATTATAGAATCTCCTATCTTGAATATTTTTCTGACACTAACTTGGAGAAAACTCCTTAAAAAGCATCACAAGGCCCACCAGTAGAATCTTGATAATTGACAGTCTGGATGGAAAAGTAGGGGAGGTCTCAAGACAGCTGACTTCTCACAGCTTTAAACTGGTTGCTCAATCTGAAAATCTAGACAGTATCTCTCCATTCATGTTCCCATATCTAACTGATTAGCAAATTCAGTTGACTTACCTCCAAAATATACCTGAAAGACATCTATTTCTTCCCATTCTCACTACAATCGCCCTGATTCCACACATCATTACTAGGGAATTAACTCTTAATGCCAGCTTAATTTTCTTCTGCTGCCACTATTACCCAGCAGCCATCTGTTCTCCACATGAGCCAAGAATGAACTTTTAAAAACATAATCAGATGGTTTCACTTATCTTCTAAATATTTCTCAGTGGTTTCTCATACTCTCAGTGTAAATTAGAAATTTCTTACCTTCACTTATAAATCTATGCTTCATGAAACGTCCAACTATCGCCCAATCTTATCCCTCTCATCACCACCTTTTTTATCCTACCATACTCATCCCACTGGCCTTCAGTTCTTCAAATATACTGACCCACCTCCTCCTCAGGACCTTTGGACTGCCTATCACTCTGCTTGGAACTCTCCTCCTTCATCACCTTTACCAGTCAATCTTTAGTTAAATGTCACTACCTTGGAGAGGTTGTGTGACCACCCTATTTAACATAATTTTCTAGTCACGTTACATGGTTCAATCTTAATTGTCTCCATAGAACTCAATGCTATCTCAAATTTTTCTTCCTTCCTTCTTCCCTCCCTTCCCTTCCTTTCCTTCCTACCTTCCTTCCTTGTTGTTATAGACTGAATGTCTGTGCACACCCCATGCCTCCCACTTCCACCTTCATACACTGAAGCTTTAATGCCCAGTGTGATAGTAAGAAAAGGCAAAGTGAAAACAGTGAGAAGGCAGCCATTTTCAAGCCAGGCAGAGGCCTCAGTATGAAATCAACTGGCCAGGACCTTCATCTTAAATCTCTCAGTCTTGAGAAATGTTCTCTGTTTAAGTCATCTGGTATATGGTATTTTAATATGGCAGCCCAAGCTGGCCTGCTCTTCCTTCCTACCTTCCTCACTCCCACCTTCCCTCCCTCCCAACGTTCTTCCTCCCTTCCTCCTCTTTCCTTTCTGCTTTTCCCTTCTAAAGGTTAAGGGACATGCATGTGTGTGCATTTTATTTTTCCACCACTGTTCCAGGAACAGATTGTGCACTTAGAAATTAGAAATGTGTGTATAGTTTACATGTGATGTCATAGAGATGGCTAGAAAATCCGATTGCTCATTCAATGAATATTTATCAAGCACCTATGTATCCAGGCATTGGAATACGAGACAGACAAGGTCACTATCTTTATGCAGCCCAAATCTAGCTAGAGGAGACAGAAAACAAGTAAGAAAATTTTAGGCTGTGACAACTGCTGAGAATCAAATTTTAAAAGTAATAGCAAAAAAGTTATGATGGACTCATTCAGGAGGGTTCATTAGCTGAACCCACCAAATAATCTAGTGAGATGTTCAAGTGTTTTAGAATTTTATATCTTATTCTATATCTCCAACACAAACAGAAGCAGTTAATTGTCCATATCCTATGCTCAATTGGAAGATTCACTGAATTGCTGCCACTGGAAAAAAAATCATGGCTCAATGCTCAAGATCAGAATGCAGACTGATTATTTTAAGGTTTTGAGTAGAACCCCTATTATCTTTGCCTTCTGTTTTTTTTTCTTCTCTAAAATAAAGTAATAATTCTTGCATTTTGCTGAGGACATAATCCTTCTGATTTAGCCCTTACTCCACACCACATATCTCATATCCATGTCTGAGCCAACACTGGCCATTGGAAAGGGATTGCTGTAAAAGGCTTACTGATGTCCACAGACCAGAGGGCATTTGCAGAACCACACAAGGATTCTGATGTTGGAAGATGGACAAAGGGCACTGATTCTGTCTGCCATGCTGTGTGTAGGTGTGTTTCCTGACAGATTGAATTTCCTCCCAACACCTGTCTCAGATTTGCCGCCTCAGTGACAATGAGCACCTCAATGAGCTGGTCTAATTTTAATCCTCAGCCCTTCCCAATTGGCCTGGTCCCTGTGCAGTTTGCTCTGCCATAACAAAGAGGAACACTTCAGATGAAAAGTATACTGTATGTTCCCTACTCCTCCCTAGCCCCATGTCAAAATCAGAAATAAGATCCAGAATATCCTTACAACACTGCAATACTCTTGTTCTTTTCCAATAAGCCTCTGTGATCAGACAAAGGGAGGAAACCCTGAGAGATTAAAAAAAAATAATAATTAACAGAGAGATCTTCAGGAGGGTAAGGGGCCCCTTGGTTGTTTTAACAACATTATCAGGCACTAAAAGAACTTGCTGAAGACATGGAGCCACTGCTGGAAACCTGTGAATACTCAGGCAGGATAGGAGCTCCTCTGTAGATAAAGATGCTACCTTCACCAACACCATGTCTCTGAGTACAGAACCCATTTCTTACAGAATATAGGCTGAATGATAATAAATTCTGGTGGCTTTTTAGTGGTTGAGCATCTATCCCTAAAGAAAACTAATTGTTAAATCAGAGTTAACCTGAAGCAATGTCTCTAGTGGTCCATTGCAGGGCACTGTGTGAGGCAATGTCCAGTCTGACACTTTCAGCAGTGACTTGACAACCTGGGGCACACAGATGACACACTTATCATCTGTGGAGTAACACACAGCCTAGAGGAACACAGCATAAATTGAGTAAGAGCAACTTGATCCAGATAACAGGCCATAGCAGAATTTTAACAGGATAATATTTAGTAAATCCAAAATGTATCTTAAAAACAAAAACAAAAACCCTGTAAAAATTAATGGGGAGAACATGACTGAACATCAGTACAATTAAGACTTAGGAGTTTTAATTGACCATTATTAACAATAATCATGATAGTAACAACAGCTAACATTTATTGAGGGATTACCATGTACTGGGCACTGTTCTAACCATTTAAAATGTATTATTAACTCATTCAATCTGTATAATACCCTTGAAATAAACTGTTGGCATCCTCAGTCTATGGTGAAGAAACTGAGGCACAGGGGCAGCCTGGGCAGCCTATCCGTTTAGCACTGCCTTCAGCCCAGGGCCTGATCCTAGGGACCAGGGATGGAGTCCCACGTCCGGCTCCCTGAAGGGAGCCTGCTTCTCCCTCTGCCTGTGTCTCTGCCTCTCTTTCTCTCTCTCTCTCTCTCTTTCTCTCTCTCTCTCTCTGTGTCTCTCATGAATAAATAAAATCTTTTTAAAAAAGAAACTGAAGCACAAAGACATAAAATAACAAAATTAATCAATAATGTAATGTGATGTCAAACATATTAATGTTATCTTAGGTATTGTTAAAGAATAGTGCCCAGAACAAGAGATTAATGACATTAGACTACACTTACATTACTGTCTTCTATTCTGGGCTATGAGAAAAGTAATGACTTTGAAAGAATCAAAATAAATGGCAAAGACTGGTGAATCTGTACCTAAAGAACACGAAATGGAGAGGAACATGACAGCCGGTGGGGGTCCTCAAACCCAAGGGACTGCCTTAGACTTGGGCTGTGCTGTTCCAAAGGTTGGCCATGGGAACCACAGTAACACATTCTATAGACTATTTATTTTATTTTTTTTTCTATAGACTATTTACTCACAGTTTCCCAGATTACAAAGAATAAGAATGAGATGCAAAAGAGAATAAATATGGGCTCAATAAAAATGTTCCTAGTGAGATTGCTTTGTAAGATGGGAATCACCACTCACTGACAAATGTACAAGCAGTGGACAGCAGATGACATGGGACCAAGTGACTGTCACAGATCTTTACTCTATGATTCTAAAGCAATCAACTGCAGACACTATTTTGGTAACACATCAACATAAGTAAATTCCAGGCTAAAGGTAAATTATGGTAACCAAACTAAAAGTCCTCTGAGAAAGTCTCTACCTGAACTTCTAAGTGTTTCAATTAAATTCAATATTTATTGACTTTTATATGTCTGACTACCCAAAGGCAGGGATCATGCCTTATTTAGAAGCTTAGAGCTTATTTTCCCCTGAATAGAAATAGCTACATCAAAAGAACTATCACCTATTGTTTTGAAACAAGCTACAAATAGATATTTCAAGAGTGCACTGACATAAAGGCAAACTATATCCATATGAATTTGAATTTGGCCACAGAAAGCTTAACTATATTTGCTTTCAATAATTTCTCAACCCATTTTTGCATTTATTTTTAAATTGCTATTCAGTATAATGCATGTTCTGGGCAAATAAATTAATTGAATTAAAGACTGTACTTCTTATTTTCTTGTATAATCTTATTTGACTGATTTTGCCTTTCTGAAGTTCAGATATTTTTTGGTTTTAATTTAGCTTTTTGTTTTTGTTGGTTTGTTGTTTTAGTTCCCTCACTATTGTGATTTTTCTCTAAATTCTGGTTTTGTCATTTTCCTTCCATTTTTGTCATTCTCACACATCCCCATTTTGAATATTGTTCACCTGGCCCATCTCCATTCCTGGGTATGTCATCAAGTGGTTAACAGAATCACTATTTTAAAAAAAAAACAAACCCAAATCACTCTTAGAACATTTTTCTATCAACTTTTCACTTCACTTCCTTCTAAAAAAAATTATGTAACTTTTAGGGAGCATAATAATCCTGTTTAGTTCATACAGATATTTTCCAATATTTCAGTAGACCACACAGGTTAAATAATTTGCCCAAGGTCACACAATTAGAAGTGATGGAGCTAGAATTTAAACTTCCAACCGTGTATATTAAGTCACCAAGCTATCCTTCTCTACCCACCCCATGCTCCACCATGAAATAATAATAGGTGGCATAGTGCAGTATCAAGTAAATAATAGTTTTTAAATTATTTGGGAAGTATGCTATCTCATTCTTGAATTGTAAAGTGTAGCAGTCCCTGAACTTCATAATTAAAGACTCCAACAGTTTAGCTCAATAGCAAGAAACACAAAGCAGTGGGGACCAAACCTATTCATAGGTAGGTCTCCTTTGTACCTGACAAAAGAAGACATCAGAAAAGACTCTGCAGCCAAGGCTTGTCCACTATATGATTGGTATTCATGAAAGTTTGCTGAGTAGAGGCTAGCTTCTTAGCTGATGTACCAGCCCTACTTATACAAAGCAGTCAAATCAATCTTCCATGTGAAATCGTACCTAGAACAGCTTGAACTTTCCAAATGGAAGTATCATTATGTCCTACCAAACTTTAGGGCAGGGATGTCATGTAATGGGGGTATCACAGTGTCATAGAAGGAAATCTGGACCAAGAGTAAAAACAAAAACAAAAACAAAAACAAAACATCATTGTTCTATGTCAGTGCCTCAGTTTCTTAAACCCAGAAAATAAAAATATTGTTTACAGGATTCTAAGAATCCAATATAATTGTGTTAAGTGAAAAGCATTCTGTGTACAGTAACAAGTTATACAAGAAAAAAAAAATCGACATTACTATAAAATTCCTAGAAGGTAAGGTAGGAGAAAATCTAGATGACCTTTGCCCTGACAATGCATCTTAGATACAACATGAAAAGCACAATCCATCAAAAAAAGAATTGATAAACTGGATGTCATTAAAATTAAGGTTTTGTAGTCTGCAAAAATCATTATCAAGAAAATGAGAAGACATTTCCTAGGAAAAAATATTTGCAAAAGATACATGTGATAAAGGATTATTTTCAAAATATACAAAGAACTCTTAGAACTGAACAGCAAGAAAACAATCCAATTAAAAAATAAATGGGGGGGGCATCCCCAGTGGCTCAGTGGTTTAGCGCCGCCTTTGGCCCAGGGCGTGATCCTGGAGACCCGGGATCGGGTCCCACGTAGGGCTCTCTGTGTGGAGCCTGCTTCTCCGTCTGCCTCTCTCTCTCTCTCTCTCTCTCTCTCTCTCTGCGTGTTTCTCATGAACAAATAAATAAAATCTTTAAAAAATAAATAAATAAATAAATAAATAGGCCAAAGACCTGAAGAAACACCTCACCAAAGAGGACATGCAGAAGGTAAATAAACATATGAAAATGTGTGCTCCATTATTTCATCAGGGAAATGCAAAATAAAGCAACAAAATACCACTACACACTTGTTAGAATGACCAAAATCCAGAAAGTTGACAACAAATGCTGATAAGGACATGAAGCAACAGGAACTCTCATTCATTGCTGGTAGGAATACAAATTGATACAACCACTTTGGAAGACAGTCTGGTGGTTTTTTACAAAATTAAACACACTTATAATACAATCCAGCAATTGTGCTCCTTGATACTTGTCCAAAAGAATTGAAAACTTATGTCCATACAAGAACCTGCGCACTGATATGTAGAGTAGCCTTATTTATAATTGCCAAAATACGGAAGCAACCAAGATGTCCTTCAGCAAGTGAGTGAATAAACTGTGGTAGATCCAGATAATGGAATATTATCCAGTGCTAAAAAGAAATGATCTATCAAGTCATGAAAAGACATAGAAGAAACTTAAATGCACATTACTAAGCGAAAGAAGCCAGTCTTAAAAGGCTACATGTGGTATGATTACAATTCCATGACATTCTGGGAAAGACAAAACTATGCAGACAGTAAAAAGATCAGTGGTTGCCAGGGATTAAAAGGAAGAAAGGAAGCAATCTGTATAGCACAGAGAATTTTTAGGCCAGTGAAATTACTCTACATGATATTGTGATGACAGGTGTATATCATGATAAATCTGTCTAAATTCAAAAAATACACACCACCAAAAGTAAACTGTAATGCAAACCATGGTGTCAGTGTGTAGTGTCATCAACCCTAACAAATGTATCACTCTGGTGGGAGATGCTGCTGATAAATGGGGATGGCTGTGCATGTGTACAGGTGGGGGTATATGGTAAAGCTCTATACCTTCTGCTTGATTTCGCTGTAGCTAAAGCTGCTCTAAAAAAATAGTCTCTTATTAAAGCAGTATCATTACTAGTAGTTAACTCGGTCTATAATGATTATGGCTCACCATGATTGCCGTTTCTCTAATATGCCAGGTAACAAATTTGTGCTATGAAAAGGCAGGTGTATACAATTACAGTTTATTAATATTCCAACATCAAGTCTGTAATACTTGCATAATTGTCACTTGGGGTATTCTGTATCACTACTAAGTGTTCATAGCCAAATCCCAGAGAGCACAGATGGCTTCCTACACAGGTGACCCAGTTAGTCACACAGATCTCAACACTTAGAAGGGCCGTGTTTTTGGTTTAATTCTCTGCCATCTCTGTCCTGAAATTCTCATTAGTATTTGAACAAGGACCCTTTCATTTGTATTTTGCACAAGACATTACAAATTTTGTAGCTGATCCTGCCAGTGGGACAAACACTGAATTTGAAGCTACCAGAGGCAGAGGAGTTTGAGGAAAAGGCAGGCTCAGTGATGGAAGCTCCCAATTGTCTGTGCAAGAAGGAGAGCTCAGTTGCACCTGACTGCAGCACTGAATCCAAATTGTAGGGACGTTAGAAATTATTCAGACTCACCCTTTCATTTCATTTGAAGAAATTGAGGCCTCTCTCCAGAGTTGCAGCAACTCATCCAAGTTCCCCAGCTCATCAGTGGTGTGTTGCCTACTTTCTGTCTAATGAATGACCTGCCCTGAAATAAGCAGGTGTAGTTACAGGACTGGCTTTGTGTCCCAGGTGTCCCTCATAATAACACTCTGTGGGTAAGTGTTCTGTGGGTCACAGCTATCATCTAGTTGGTAACTTGCCTTTCTGCAAAGCCCCTAAAACCAGTCACTGAGAAAATGGGCTGATCCTTATATTAATCTGAGTGTTATTGGTTTTTGCTTTCCTATTTATCCTCAAGAACTAATGGCCTGTGGGTGGAAAGCCTGAGAACAACCTTTACACAAATAATACTGTGGGCTCTGTCCTGATGTTGCTTATTCAGAGCATGTTCAGGGTGCTGAGTTATTTATCTATTAAAATGTTTCTGAAGGATGAGTTCTCATTGATAGATAATGTCTTGTTTATCTATGCAGCTTCATTACCAGCCATAAATCTCACCTGCAATGGCTAAGCATTGAAATACCTTTTGCTCCAATCATTACTCTATGTTCATCATATACAAATCTGAATGAATCCCAAATTCAAATCCAGTTATCTGATTCAGGCTGTTGCTAATCATGTAAAATTAAACCACATATTACAGAGGGTGAAAGTTAGCCACAGGAATGGAAATGGGAATATTTTTTATAAAAAGATTTTATTTACTTATTCATGAGAGACAGACAGAGAGAGAGAGAGAGAGAGAGAGGCAGAGACACAGGCAGGCAGAGGGAGAAGCAGGCTCCATGCAGGGAGCCCGATGTGGGACTTGATCCAGGTACTCCAGGATCATGCCCTAGGCCGAAGGCAGGCGCTCAACCACTGAGCCACCCAGGCGTGGCTCATGATACCCTATGAGGTAGATTATATCATTGTAAGTTTACAAATGAGGAAACTAAGGCCCAAAAATTTTAGGTAACTTGTGTAAGTTCATAAAATTAATTACAGAGCTATTTCAGGGTATTTGATTTCAGCACTAGCCTCTCCTTTTCCTCCACCCAAGAAAACTGAGATGGTTTTGCATTTCTCTTCAGTGGATTTCCTCTCAGACTGGATCGTAAACCCCTTCATGGGAATACCTTAACTATGGCTTTCTATTCACAAGTGCCCATGAGTACAATCCTATAACGACTTTTACATCTTCCATATCAGTTACTCTCCAATGCCTGAGCCTCTCATCTCTCATGAGTGAGGAAGATAATTAAATCCCTAATAAGAGCATTCTCCCAAAACTGGCATTATTAAAATCCTTCATCTTTCAGCTCATCTACCTGCAAGAATAGACTGCAATATAATTTACAAATTTATAAGTAAAGTGAAGCTAATGGAAAATAAAATTCATAAAATAACTGAACTTTACTTTTCCAAAGTACTTAGAAGGAAAAGCATCAATATTCACACATATTATAGACATAAGAATATTGAGTAGAATATTAGAGAATTTTACCAATTAAAACTAGTAATGCCCCACATCATTTGAAAACTGGGAACCTCACTGAACTTTACAAAAGAAAAGAAATATTGCCAGTTTATTTCTATAGATTAAAAATACACCTGAGTAGATGATGATTTACCATATTAAATTTTCAAATAGTATTTGTGAATTTACTCTAAATCCAGCTAATTTTCAGAAAAAATACAAACCACTGAGATAGGATCCTGTCAACACCAGCCAATCCGTGATAAGACAGATGAGGCTTTTTTTTTTTTTTTTTTTTTTTTTTTTTATGATAGTCACACACAGAGAGAGAGAGAGAGAGGCAGAGACACAGGCAGAGGGAGAAGCAGGCTCCATGCACCGGGAGCCCGACGTGGGATTCGATCCCAGGTCTCCAGGATCGCACCCTGGGTCAAAGGCAGGCGCTAAACCGCTGCGCCACCCAGGGATCCCAGATGAGGCTTTTCTAGGAGAAAGTCCACTCTGCCAAGGAAGTGTGATGGGTATGTTATTTCTGCTGATAAGTATGGGTTCTTCTTTCCCCAGTAACATATAGTTTCCTGCATGTAACTTCTCCTTTATTATCCTTTATTCTCTCATAGATATTCTCAGCTGTTGGACATGTCCACCCCAAACCTTGCTCTAGCCACATAACCCAGGTCTGAGCAATCAGCATCCTGATCACTGTAATTGACTTAGAAATAAGCTTGAGGCCCAAATAAATTGAGAGATATAATTTTGGGAATCTGAACAAAACAATTGGTAAGATGAAGCTTTCTTTCACTGAGTAAAACATAAACTTGGAACTGGTGGTGGCCATCCTGCCACCTCTTGGAGTCTGCCTGAGAATGAAAATCAATGCTTAGAAATAAAGAAGGGGAGAGTCCTGGCAACTTCATTAACCCAAATCCTGCAACTCTGGGAGATATACGTGAACATTCAGTTACTTGAACCTTCCAGTTGTCCTTAAGACATTTTCAGTTAAGTTGGTGTTACAAACTACTTGCGCCCCCCAAAATTTATAGTTGAAGCTGTAACTCCAGGGTGGCTACATTTGGAAATAAGCCCCTGAGGAAGTAATTAAGGTTAAATGAGATCATGGATTAGGACCCTTATCCAACAGAATTGGTGTCCTTATAAGAAGAGACATCAAAAAGTGCTCTCTCCTCCCCATTCACCTCCATGAGAATGCACCAAGGAGAGGCTAGGTGAAGACACAATGAGAAGGCAGCTGCCTATAAGCCAGGAAGGGAGATCTTATCACACATACATTTGCTGGGACCTTTACCACAGACTTCTAGCCTCCAGGACTGTGAGAAAATACATGTTGTTTAATCCATCCATTCTGCAGTATTTTGTTACGGCAGCCCAAGTAGACTAATATAGTTAGAGTTACTTAAAGCTGTGGGTCCCTACATAATACAGGAAGTAAATGTCCAAAGGCAAAATTTGTATTGCAACCCTGTCATGTCAATTCACTCCACTGACAAAACTTCCCTTCAATTAAAACCCAAATGATTTCAAAGAACCCATACTGGGACTAGCAAGAGACCCCACTGAGACTGAAAATCCACTCTGTGCCAACAAAAGCACTTTCTAAATTTTCCTTTTACCTTTCCAAGTGGCTCACTTGCAAAAATCAAGATTCCAATTAAATTTAAAGGGCTTTTCGAATCTCATGATTGGCACCAATTATTCATTTAACTACATATGTGTTAAGCCTAAGCTAATTACATTCCCCTCACACCAGAGCCATTTCAGAGCAGGCCACTCATGATTATTTCAACTTGACACACAAGAGGGTAATATGGAAAATGGTTATAAAAAATTCTCTACTGCAGGATAAGCACTCAGATGGACTTCAATTGATTTTGCAAGTTCTAAAATTCAAAAGAGCAAAACTAACCACTTAGCTGGTGTATTCTTTTCTATCTTTTGAGACCTTAATAAAAAGATTCACATGAGAATTAAATACTTGGTTAAATAAATAAACACATTCATTTGTTTGTGTATGTGTGTACATGTGTATGTGTATTTTTGAATAACAATCCTCTTTACCCTCAAATTTTGGTATATTCTATTGATGAAGAACACAAATGTGTTTCCTGCAATAGTCTCAAGTATCTGTTTCATGCTCCCTCTCTGCCCCTTCCTCAGGTGAGAACTTTTGTTCTAGGGGAAATGGGATTTAATGGGCCAAGTGACTCCCAGTGAGTTTCACCACAAATAGGAACTTTATCTCACATTATGATCCATAATATATATGCTGAAGTAAGCCCTCAGTAAATGCTAAAACCATTTCTCACCGACTAGGAAGACAAATACGTTCATTCACTTGACATGCCTTCACATATAAGGTAATGCACAATGCTCACTGGAGAAGATTTATAGGTCAAATTAAACAATAAGATCCATCAGGTTCTCCTGGAGTGACAGTTCTCAAACTTGAGCATGCATCAGAATCATTTGGTGGTTAAATCACTGCTCTCCATCCCTCCCCTTCTACCTGGGTCTCTAATTTAGTAGTCTTGTAGTAAGGCCCAGAATTTGAATTTTTAACATGTTTCCTGGGAAATACTAATGGTGTTGAACTGGCAAATCACACTCTGAGAACCACTAACTAGAAGCTAGGGGACAGGAGATATAACTTGCCAGTAGGAAAGCATCAAGTGTTCCCCTTCCTGGGGGAGGCCTTGTAGCAGGCCATCCAGTTGTCAGGAGCTACAAGATTCACATCTGGTAGGTGTGAGAGGCATCTTGGTGTAGCGACCACATGCCTCACATCTTTTTTAAATTACTCCAGGAATCCCAAAAGGGACATGTTGATTACTCAAGTCATCATCTCAAGCCAAAATTATGGCTTCCAGTCAGGCATTTATAGGCCTCCCTGTCCAAGTGCAGTACCAATCAGTACTAATCAGGGGTCAACTTGACGATGTTGCCCAGTAACAAAGTTGACCCAACCATCTTTATATGTTTCCAGAGAAACAGCCAGGAAGATGAGTGAAGGCCAAATCTTCATGCAGAAGGGAAAAGGACTGCTTTGTTCACCTTTGCCCACTGCATACATATCTCTATTCATATTATACTCCTATTTTAAAAACTAAATAAAAATGAAAATTAAATTATGTCCAAAACTTTCTCCATTTTACAGTCCTGGTGTAGCTAAATCACAAGTCACCAGCTGGAATGATCAGGGCAATGAAAGAAGAAGGTGACATGCTTTGTGCATCCTTGATTTTACAGTGACATTCACATGATAATGCACATTTTTTATGTGCTCTATATTATACCACATGAAACCTCTGAATTCCATGCCAAGAATACTTGCTAATCTCTAACCTGATTGGTAAATAAGAAATAAATTTCTACTTCAGAGCTTCTGTCATCTATTTGTTTCCACCTGATTGCTATGGGACCGCTTTATTTTGTCATATATATATATATATATATATATATATATATATATATATATGATTCCTGCCAACAAAAGGAAATATGAAAAGAAACAACTGTTAGCCTAAAGAAGTAATTCTTACTCCCCATCACATTCACCTAGGTATCTTTTTTAAAAGACTGATTAAATTAAAATGTCTGGAGGTAGGATTCAGACATAGAATGTTCTTAAAACTCCCCAGGTATTTCTGCTGTGTAGCCAGGGCTAAGCACCTTTGAAAGTAGAGTATATTCCTGAGAGAAAATTATTTTTGTTTCCTTGCCCTCCCCCCTCTTTTTTTCTTAAGAAGGAAGGGGGGTAAATGCCTCTCAAATTAGGGCCAAAGGAAAGAAAATACTGTAAGAGGGATGTTCTAATTATATGAAGTGGTTACTTTTTTATGAACCCTACTGATTTCTCAGAAGGACCATTCTCATTTTGGGACTGGTGGACTATTCCTGTAGTTAACAGTGTGATTATTAGTATCATTAATACTGTTAATATTCTTTACAAGTATATTAGGGAGTGAGGTTCTAGTAAAAAGAAGAAATTGAGCAAAGTTAAAAAATATATACAAACATAATGTTCTGCACCTCACTGAAAGAAGAAAGAAAAACTCATCCTCTTCTATGAAAAAGCTAACATTTATTTTTCTATTTCTTAAATGAAGAAGCAGCACAGACTGGCTAGATGGTCACCCATTTCCTCTCTTCCTAAGCACATACCTGACCTAGATTCTCCAATGCCCCCCCATCTTTGGTTGTAGTGATGTTACTGAGTTCTAGCCAGTGGAGTATAGACAGATATAACAAACGCTACATCTAGGCCTGATTAATGAAAACTACTCCTGCAAGACTATGATGGTTAATTTTATATGTTGACATGGCTGGGCCACAGTGCCCAGATATGTGGCCAAACATTATTCTAGAGGTTTCTGGGAGGGTGTTTACAAAGAAATTTACATTTAAATTGGTGAAGTCTGAGTGAAGCTGATTACCCTGCATAATATGGGGAGTCCTCATCCAATCAGTTGAAGGCTTGAACACAACAAAAGAGTGGCCTCCTCTGGGTAGGAGAGGACACTGCAGCATCAGCCCTTCTCTGGGTCTCCAGCCTGCCAGGCCACCCTGAAGATTTCAGACTTGATAGCTGTCCTAATTATGGGACCCAACTCCTTAAAATAAATTAATCAATATGTGTGTGTGTGTGTGTGTGTGTGCATGTATGTGCACACCCTATTGGTTCCATTTCTGCAGAGCCCTGACTCATACTATGACTTTTTAGGAAGAACATGAAGAATCAGAGAAGAGTAAAAAGGGTAGAAACCATAGAAACTTGGTTTCTATGTCAGAACTCCTCTTGACAACTGGGAATGTCCAGTGAACATGGGTGAGTGAGAAACCCTCACAGTGCAGATTCGCGAGCTTATGTGTTACAGTTGTTAGCATTACTTACTCTAGTTAACATAGCAGATGTTGAAGTAAAAAGTAAAGTATTTAAGCTCCCTTGATTCTCTAACATTCTACAGCAGCAGTTCTCAAAGTTAGCTGCATATGAAAAAATCTTATAGGTTTAAGAAATGGTGGTGCTTAAAAAAAAAAAAGAAAAAAGAAATGGTGGTGCTTGCTCTTCACTCTCAGAAAGTATATCGTCATTGGTTTCTGAAATACAGCCTTGGGACTAGAATTTCCTAATGTTCCTGAGGTGATTCTGCGATGCAGCTAAGCTGAAGAACCACTGATGTGCAGGATGACAGAGACCAGACTTAAAAGTAATATGGAAGAGAAGCCAAGAGGGTGAGAAACTTGATATAAGTGAAAAGTGTGATGTGCTTGCCCCACATCAAAGTTCTTGAGCTATATTATCATTGTTGTTATTTGTGGTAACAAGAAGATATACCCATATGTCTCAATAAAGCTACCTCATAAAAATTATGATTCCCATGTTTTGGATAAGAGAACCAAAGCTCACCCTGAGAGGCTAGGTAATTTACTCAAGGTCACACACATAAGGGCAGAGCTACATTTTAAAGAGTAATTGGGCTGAACCCATAGTCCTACTCTACTAGGCTACAATACCTCCCATTGACTTAAAGAAAATGTCCAGGTGAAGATAAGCAAGAATCTCACCATGCAATACACCAGATACCTGGAATACTGTATTTTATTTCAAATACCTGGAGTACTGTATTTTATTTCAAATCCCAGTTTAAAGACAATAGTAAATTTGTGTTCAGAGAGGTACAACCAGGTTGCTGGAGAGTCTGCCAGCAGCTCCCACAAGGAATAGGTAAAAGAATATGGAAAACTTTGACTAAGAAAAGACAAAATTAAATTGATAAGAAAAAAAAGTTATTGGAAAAAAGAAAACATGAGAGTGCCTTCAAATACTAGAGAAGTTATCATGTGAAAGATATTATTATGCTTATCACCAGATAAAATAAGCTTTTTGTGCTTATCTCTAGAGAGTTAAATCTGTAGATCATAAGTGTGATGCAACAAAAAAGAAAGTTCTAGTTGATATGAAGAACACTGTCCAGGGGCGCCTGGGTGGCTCAGTCAGCTAAGCATCTGACTCTTGATTTGGGCTCAGGTCATGATCTCAGGGGCATGAAATTAAGCTCTGCATTGGGCTCTACACTCAGCAGGGAGTCTGCTTGAGATTCTCTCTCTCCCTCTCCCTTCACCCACCCCCCTGTTCACACATGTGCTCTCTCTCTCTCTCTCTCTCAAATATATATTTTAAAAAGAACATTTTCCAATCACTAGTGCTGTTCTAAAAAGAACAAGCAATGTTGCTATGAAAATTTAATGAGAAATATGTTTTGTAAAAGCATATAAAATTCTGGATATTTTTGTTTCCACGCATTGAAACATCCAAGTAGATACTGAAATGGCGGTTCTGCACTAGAAAGGAATAAGATAAAAGATAATCAAGGCCCATTCCAATCCTGAAAGTCCATCTTTCTACGTCTTGGGAATCCCAAGAAAAGATGTTTTCTGAAACTCCTTATCTAATGACTAGTAAACAGAGCACACACACTACATTTATAGTCTATGGTTTCCAAAGCCATTTACAAAAACATACAGTCTCTTACTTTCCATCACTAACATTAAAGAAGATTCACAGCAATACTTTGCACAGTTGTAGCATGATGAAGCCCTAACACAAGCCTAACTATGGAACACTCATCACATCTAAATATAATCACCACAGAACAAATTAGTAGATAAAATACTTCCAGAGACAGAATGGAGACCCATGTCTCTCCCCTTTGGAAGGTACCATGACCAATCATTCCATTTAGTTTCTGCATCTGTGCTTTGCCTCATCTTCTCCGGGACAAGCTTTTCAAACAGGCATCACAATTTGGAAGCCTGCACAGTGTGTAGCACAGTGTGTTACACTCTGTGTCAAAGTAGCATAGCGTGCTTTCAACAAAAGTTTTATTTAGAAATGACCTAGACCGTAGAAATATTGTTTGTGGTCCAGCACTCAGATCATAGTGGAGAACTGAGGAAAATGTATGATTTGGGAAAAATACATTTTAGATAGGTTCGTATAATTCAGGGAAAAGTAAAAGAAGGGGGATTAAATTATGGAAATCATTCAAGTAATTCTGCAAAAAAGACACATGCAGTAACTGTCTTAAGGTACACTATACCTGACTTCATTGCTAACATGAGAATTTTAGAAAATCCTCAAATTCTGTGCTCTACTTCCCCCCTCATAAATGGCCAGGACATCTGAGGGCAGGAGAGATTCCTCCCTCATGTTCAGCCTCTCTTACCCCAGCACCTAGAACAGGATGTCTGCTCCACAAAGACTGGCTGGATGAATGAATGAATACATGAGTGAATGAGCAGGCTTTGGATGTGAAATGCTTGATATGCCTTTTAGAGAAATATTTCAGGCCTCTGAGTGACTATGATATTTCCACCAAGCTTCTCTTGGAGCATATGACTTATTTAGCACCTTAAAGTTCATGTTGACAGAGAAGGTGAAAGTACGCACACTTCTTGAAGCTCAGTTATTTCTGACTTGTTAGGTACTGATAACAGCAGTGATAACAGTCCAGCCCAAGCTGGATATAAACAGGAATTGTATGCCAACTCCCTCATTGCAGTTTCCATGTTGTGTCGGCTATGTTTTGCTGCCACTGAGAAAAGAGTGCCATTTAGTGGTGGTTGGAGTTAGGGAAAGTGGGTCCACTGGGCTAAACATTTCAAAACTCCTCCAGAGTACAGTCTTTTGCAATAGCCATCAACACTTGAGTTACAGCCAGGAGAAAGTCTATGGGTGGACAAAAGGGCACGGATTTGTCTACAAGGGCAGCCCAGTGTCTAATTTCAAACGAAGAGTGATGGAACAGAGAGCACCCAAGTCCCTCACAATCCCTAAGACACTCATTAACAAAAGAGGTTGTTAGCCAAATGAAGAGGCTCCCTCAGAAAAGGAAATGAGGGGTACCTGGGGGGCTCAGCAGTTGAGCATCTGCCTTTGGCTCAATCATGATCCTAGGCCCTGGGATTGAGTCCTGCATCAGACTCCATGCAGTGAGCCTACTTTTCCCTCTGCCTATGTCTCTGCTTCTCTCTCTGTGTCTCTCATGAATAAATAAATAAAATCTAAAAAAAAATAAAAAAGGAAAGTGAGAATAAGGAAATCCATCTTATTCTCCAGGTGAGAAACATCAAAAGTTTTGCCAAAATATCAAAGTTTTGCTCCTCCAAAACAGTGAAATAAAAGGCTTCCTACATCACAGTAGGAAGAAGGGCAGGAGAAGCCCTGTGTCCTCATCTCTGAGCACTTGTTCCAGGCATGCTCTGGAAAAGGCAAGTCTCACAGAGTCTGGTGTGTAATGTAATCTATCTCAACCTAAAAGAATGAGTGCATTTCCCACTCTTCATCCATACAGTGAACCCCAGCTGAAAACCTATCAGTGGCCAGGCAGTATAAGAGGCACGGGGCACAGAATAAATTGGTCAGGTTACCATGGAGCTTTACAAAAGTAGAGGTAAGAGATAATCAACAACATATTATTCACTTACCTAAAAATTACTCTGTTACATAGCACTTGTGACCCATGTGATGGAGACCAAAGTGACAGGAATTTATGTAACAGGGAAATGTGACCTGGTCACTTGCATGAGGAGGCAACATCTGAGCTGAATACTGAAAGATAAGCAGGAATTGATCGGAGAAAATCATCATCACACTTGAAAGGAAAAGCAAATAATTATTTTTCAAAATTCTTTACATTAACAATTTATTCTGCATGTAGCTCCTTTTTTTTTTTTACTTTTTTTTATTTCTTTTAATTCTAAGATTTGAAAAGCTTTAGGCAAGTAGGTTTTATGTTCCCAAATGACACCAGAGAAAATTGTCATCATCCTTTCATGTCACTTACATGAACCTTCAAATGCACAAGGATGTGTGTGGCATTTGCTTCCAGAAGGCAGCCCGGGATCTGTGTGTAGCAATGACTATGAACTGACAACATGAAGGTCTGCTCTTCAAGGAATTCCAAGAATGTTAAAATCCACTTTGGTCAGCTGGTGAAACATTTTCTGTGGGGGGATCCAGCATGGTAAAGTAAGAGCCACAGGTAGGGTATTTCATTGTGCATATGTGCAGTGAGAATGAGAGCTGTCAGGGCCACAGGAGCCATCTGCCTGATTCCCCATAACTCAGAAGAAGGCTCACAGACTGTTCCCAGGTCCAACCAATGTGGTCAATGTGGCAGCCAATGGCACCATCCATAGAAAGCCATGAAATCCATCCAGGGTAAATCAAGGTCTGTGTAGAAATGTGTTGATAGAGGGAGAAGGTAAAGTCTACCTAGCAGGTGACTGGTATGGAGCCTCAAAGCCCAGGACAGTTTTATTTGACTACATTATGCAAAAAGCCAGATTTCGGGGTCAATGAAAGACATTTGTCAAATTAAAGGTACAGCCAAACTATTAGCACTTTAACAATCAATAGCGATATGATTAACCAGGTACCCTGAGGGGATCTTGCACTAAGCTCAGAACTCTTTATTATCATTATTTTATTTAATGTGGTGCCAGGTTGTTTTCTGAAGATCTCCCCATGATATCTCCTATCCCACATGCTCTTCCCCCCATCAAGAGGTGAAGTACAATTCACCTCCATTAGAATATATGCTACCTCTTGACTTGCTAGCAGCCAGCAGAATGTGGTGCAGGTGATACTCAGTGCTCTGGGACAGATCAGAAAGGCCATGGGGCCTCTGCCTGGCTCTTCTGAGACATTTACTCTGGAGAGATCACCCATCATGGAAGCAGTCTGCCCATCCTGTAATTGCCACAGAGAAAGTCCCCATACTGATCCTCCAGCTGGTAGTGAGTCCAGGTGAGCCCAGCCTTCCATCCATCCCTGCCAAGATGCCACATATTGAGAATGAAGGAACCATTTTAGAAGTGACCTCCCGCCCTGAGCCATTTGAGTCTTCCCACCTAAGTTCCTAGACATCCCAAAGCAGAAAAACACCCTCTAGTGCCCTGTATAAATTCTTGACTTATAGAAACTATAAGCACAATAAAATTACAGTGTAAATATAATAAATAATATAATAAATATAAATAAAAGCAGTAGGCTTAAAGGGATTTGTTACACAGAAAGAAATTATTGGAATGAATGTTTGTAAGGTCACATATATATATATATATATACATAAAATATATATATATATACATATTTAAAAGTTATTATGGGCATTGAGCCCATTGAACAAAAGAGAAATTAGATCACAGAATCATAAATAGAATTATATAATCACAGCAATCAAATGATAATCTAAAGTTCATTTGAGGACTTTGAAATCCAGAGAAAAAAATGACTTAGATCAAGTTATATTGCTGAAGGCAGTTTCAGGAAAAGAATTTAGATTTCCTAAAGATTCCTGGAATCCAGAGATCTTTCCAAAATATTAGACCAAGTATGATACAATAAAAAGATCACACGTTTTGAAATCAGATCTGAGCTGATTATACCCTTACTTAATGCCTCAGTGTCCTTACATTTAAAATAGGAAGAATACAGAGAAAGATCAACAGTAGAAAAACCACTGATCTGAATAAGGTATGTGGTTTAATAGATTTGTACTGATGTTAATATCCTGGTTTTGATCATTCAGCTATGATTATATAAGATACTGATATTAAAGGAGGATTTGTGAGGGATAAATGGGAACTTTCTGTACTATTTTTTGTAAGTCTAAAATTGTATCTAAATAAAAAGTTAAAAAAAAAAAAAACAACCAATACCTAACAAGTGAGATTTTTTTTTAAGACAGTATTTGGAAAATGTCATGCTCGGTAATTAGAAGGCATTCAAATAAAATTTCCCTTTGCTACCCCATCCCAACCTGCTGATAAAGCCAAAACAGATGGTTCTGATTCCTGGTTCAGGTCTCATTCTTGGAGGCCCTGTCCTCACATACCATAGCTCTAGTCAAGCATACTGCAGCCAGAACATTTCTGAGAAAACTAACTTAGGAAGTAGGCAATGGGAAATGGGAGATTTCCTCCCATAGTAGTAAAATCTCTAAACCTTTTCTCTGACCTTTGATTGCTCAGCAGCCACAAACTCTGTTCCAGCCAAGAATCCTCACACATGCAGCTTCCACATCTACTTGCCCTCATGTGGAGGTTACACATCCTCCATACCATGGTCATCCAATGCCATCTGTCTGTGGCCATGAGCTAGCTAAAAAGCTCTCTGAAACAGCCTTCTAAAGCTAACTGAGCTGCTCTAAATATTTGAAGAGACAGAAATGGGGTTGCACCAAAGATGGTCTAATAAAATATTTAAAGTGCTTTTTTCTAGCCACTTCCGTCTTTCTTCCTCCTCAGGGAAATATGCATCTTATCTGTTTACATCAGAATTGAACCTGACTAGTCTGGGAACCTGGCCATATCAGGAGAGGAGACTGAAAGGAAATTTTCTGGGAAATTATCAGAATCATTTTAAAATATTTTCACCAATGCAAATCTTCAAACCCTGGGAAAATTCATAAAACTTATCTATGAAGATAAAGATACTGAATAAACAGAATAACAATGGGCTTGGCCTCCTACCTCAAACCACAGGGATTAATTGTTCTGAAATATACTGTTGTGGGTCTATGACATGAAATAGATAACCTCCACAATTCAGCTGAATGGCTGCTGCTCAATAGCCAGAATTTCGGTGACAAGATGATCAGCTTTTATCAGTTTACAAAACAAATAACCTCCATCCGTCCATATTTGAAGTTCTTTCTATAGTGTTCTATGGTCTTTCTAATATTAGGCTGATTTTCTACCAAAAGGCCTTGTCTTATCATTTTCGGAAATTTCTACTTGATATGAGTCCATGTAGTGACAAAATACATCTAATTTGGGAGCATAAAAACTCACTTTTCTAGAAAAAATTTCTGGGCATGCCGTATAGACATAAACTATGAACCCATCTTGGACTCTTACAATTCTATACTGAGTGAGCAATGATATTGGCCCCAAGGCCTACACAATGCTTGAGCATTTTCTGAATGACTAAGTAAAACTCAGTGATATTTAATAAAGCCATAGGGCCCAATATGCTTGTTTTATTCTGATTCTTTGAAAATTAGTTGTCCTTAGACAGTGTTTTAAGACAGTGTTTGGAAAATGTCATGCTCGGTAATTGGAAATCTCTTCTGCATCAGAATCATACATAACTAGAATTCACTGTTCTCCAACCATACTAGATAAACTATTTCATTATACAAATATTATTTATTGTTCATCTTCACTTCTTTATATACTGAGAGAAATTATCTCTCTTTTATACCTTTATTTCTTCAATGATTTTATTATTTATGAAGTTAGCTCCCATCTTACTATCTCCCTGAGATGTCAAATTACTCTTAGAAGTAATAGTTCTTGGTCTGTACTACAGTTACCTGTTCAGGCTGCATTATACCTGTTCCCAACTATCTCTCAGAGTTAGTATGAAGCAAGATGTGATTCCACCACTGCAGTTCTAGAAAATCATTAAAAGGAAGACACCTCCTATCTATAAAGATATTATAGTAATAAGTAAACTTTTCATTAGAACTAAAGAGGGTATACTATTAAATAGCCTGTTATGTCTTATGTCCTCAAAAGGGATAAATAAATAGATGCTCTTTTGCTTTGTACAATGCAAGAATACTGGCAGAGTCTTCCCTGTTTGGCCTCAGGGACATTTATGTCATCCTCTTGACCAGTCATACAGCTTATTTTATGAACAAATGACTAAAATAGAGGCCATTTCAGACCTAGTTTCATCAAAAATGACTTGAGAAAGCTCTAATATAAGGAAAAGACACTAGTGCAGAGAATTCAAGGAGTAGTGAATTCTAGATTAGTCACAAGGACATTTGTGTTAATGATCAGAGGTAAAATTTGAAAAGATAAGGGAACAAGAATTTATTTAGCACTAAGTTGCTTCTCTACATCCACTACTATGCCCATCTCAGCCAACAGAAGGGTGCTTTCTGCTTTCTCGAGCACAGCGAGTGACCAGACCCAAAGTGGGAACAGCCAAGGGGCCTGTTTCCATTCTCAGATATGCACAAGGTCTGAACATGTATACATTCAGAAATCTTCTCAGGGCTTCTGATTTGTGTCTTTGATTCAGACCATAGACCGGTTTGATTCAGATCACTGTGTCCTGTTTTGAGAGCACTACTGAAATACAACTTACACACTGTAAAACTTAAACATTTTAATTTCAATGATTTTTAGTAAGTTTACAAAGGTGGGAAACCCTAACCACAATCCATTTTTAGAACATTTCTATAACCCCTAAAAGATTCCTTGTGTCCATTCACAGTGAAGCCTCCTTCCAAACCGCAGCACCAGGAAACATTTTGTCTCTACAGATTTGCCCATTTTGGCCATTTCAGATAAATATCATCTATTAAGTTTGGCTTCTTACACTTAGGATAATGTTTCTGAAGTTCTTACATGATATAATTTTTATCACTAGTTTGCTCCTTTTTATTGCTATAAATATGATAGGATATGCATATACCTCATTCTTTTTAGTCATTCACCATTTAGATTATTTCCATTTTGACTACTTTAAATAGATATGCTTTGAGCATGTGAGTACATATGTTTGTGTTGGACATATTTTTTTTTTAATTTGCTCGGGCAAATACTTAAGTGTCAAATTGCTGAGCTGTATTTCAAGTTAATATTTTACTTTTGGGGGAAAATGACAAACTGTTTTCCACAGTGGTTGAATTATTTGAGATTCCCACTAATAATGCATGAGGGCTTCATCTTCTCCACAGCCTCACCAATGCTGGTAAGTGTCTGTCTTTTTGATGATACCCGTTCTATCCGGGGGGAAAGGTACTCCACTGTAGTTTTAATTTGTAATTCCCTAATGACAAATGATGTTGAGCATCTTTTCATGTGCTTAATGGCCACTCACATGGTAAATGTGGTAAAATATCTATTCAGTTCTTTTCCAAACTTTTTTTTTTGTTTTTTTTTTTAGAGATGGGGGAGAAGGGGCAGAGAAATAGGGAAAGAAAGAATCTTAATCAGGCTCCACATCCAGTGCAGAGCCCAACACAGGGCTCGGTCCCACAACCCTGAGATCACAACCTGAACAGAAATCAAGATGCTTAGCTGACTGAGCCACCCAGGCACCCCTCTTTTTCTACTTTTTAAATGAATTATCCTATTATTGAGTTGTAAGACTTCTCTATATATCTTTAACACATGTCTTTATCAGATAAATGACTTGCAGATATTTCCTCTCAGGCTGTAGCTTGTGTTCTCAGTTCTTAATGGTATATTTTGAAGAATAGAAGTTTTTAATTTTGACAAAATCCAAATAGATTCATTTCTCTTTCATGGACTGTGCTTTTGTCATATCTAGGAACTCACTGCCTCACCTAAAATCATAAGGATTGTCTGCTATGTTCTCTTCTAGAAGTTTTATCACTTTAGCTCTATGTTCAGATCTATGATCCATTTTACAATAATTCTATGCATGATGGAGGTAAGGATCTAAATTTACCATTTTCCATGTGGATATCTCATCGTTTCACTACTATTTGTTAAAAAAAAAGAAAGAAAGAAAGAAAAATAACAAGAAAAGAAAACTATCCTAATGCCTTTAATCATTTTGACACCTTTGTTGAAAACTTTGTTGACCATAACTATAAAGATTTATTTTTGAATCTCTTAATTCTGTTTCATTGATCTGTATGTGTATTCTTAATACAATACCACACTAATTAATACAGGATCAATCATAATAAACTTTGAATTGGGTATTGTAAGTCCTCCAACTCTCTTCTTTCAAAACTGATTTGGATATTCTGAGTCCTTTAACATTCCCATCTAAATTTTAGGATTAGCTCATCAACTTCTGGAAAGATAAAGAAAAAAGAAAGCCTGAGAAGACTTAGCTAGAGATTGTGTTGAATCTACAGGTCAAATGAAGAATGACCATCTTGACTATAATAGATCTTCCAATCCATAAACATATAATTTCTTTTCATTTATTTAGATCTTCTTTAATACCTCTCACCCATATTTTATAGCTTTCGGTGTACACATCTTGCACTTCTTTTGTTACATGTATTCCTAAGTATTTGGGGGCTTTTTGATGCTATTGTGAATGAAATCATGGTTTTATTTTCATTGTTCAATCTTCCGTTGCTAGCACACAGAAACATAATTACATTTGTAAACCACTGTTCTCTATAAAATAAAATCTTACAATCTTTTTACAGAATTCATTTGATGGTATGAAAAGATTTCCATGCCCCAGTCTCTGTCTGCTATTTTAGCATCATTTCCCATCGTCCATGGCTCATGGTGCTCATCTCCTTAGTGCTGAACCTTCAGTAGTATCCTACAGTCCTGTGATGTTCCTTACTTAAATTCAACTTACATCTCAAGTCTAGACTACACATTAGCCTAGAAACCTTTCCTAATTTCTTTCTACCTGTTCTACAACTCCCCTTGAACTGTGAAATACATGTACACATACATACATGTGGAGTTCCTCTTATGTGCTCCCAAAATTCTAAAAATAGAGATGTCATTGTTTTTTCTATATTGCATTTTAATTAGGTACTTAAATGAACATCTTGAGATACTAAGACACCATGTGCAGCAAAATCTGTTAGTTGTTCATCAATATTCACCTTCTTCCAAAGTAATAAAACTCCTAATCTCCACTAGGCATATAGCAAAAAACTGAAGACTGTATCTCCCAGCAATTAAATGTAGCCATGTGACTTCCCTGTGGCCAGGGAGCAGAGGTTTGCGAGGCAGCTTGCAGAGATCTTCTCTAAATAGAGACAAAGTACATTTTTTTTCTCTTTTCTTCCTTTATGTCTTTCTCCTTCTGGCTACCTAAATCATACCTGATAGCTGACGCTGCCCTGGGGCAGCCACCCTGACCATGAGGTGACCTTGGGAACAGAGGACCACACAAGGGAAACAATATGGGAAGAGTCTGGGTGTCCATACACCACCTTGGACTGCCTATTTTCATATTTTCCATTAGAAAAACATACAGTTCTTCCTGATTTAAGCTGTTGTTTCTCTGGGTATCTGTTACCTAGTGCCAAATTCAATGCAAACATATACACCACACCTTACTGGATGTGGTGTGGTGTTGTAGTGCCTACCCACTGTAGATGCTAACACTGGAGGTGATATTTAGTTATGTATTCCAAAGGAGAAGCAAAAGTGGTAGGCGGGAACCTTCATAGGATATCAACTTTGAATTCCATGCTGCACCATATAGTCACCAACTCCATTTCCAGGGTACTAAACTCCTAATTTTTAGGTATATAATATGACCTTCAGAAACTTCTCAGTTTTAGATCTAATTTCTATTCTAATTTACTTATCATGATACTAATAAGCTGGGGTACTGTTTTTTTGGAAGTAGCATAAAATAGCAAATTTATTCAATGATTCCACAGATATTCAAGAGACAGAAGGCCTATAACTGAGTATAATAATAGATCTCACAAAATCAGAATGGTTAGTGGCAGTAGCGTACAAGCCATTAAACAGCTGGATGCCACAGATGAAAAGCTGAGGTTCAGAAAGGTACCATGATTAATTCCAGGCCAAATAAACACTGAATGACAGGGCTGATGTCAGAACTCAGATCCTCTGACTTCCAACTTGGTATTCTTTGAATCAGTTAGGGGTCTTTTGGCTGTGAAGAGCAAACTGGCTAATTTAAGCAAAAAGGGAAATATATTTTTTTTTCTAAACCTGGGAATTTACAAGATCAAAAACTTGGAACAGACAGGAACCAGGCAGTTCCATGAGGTTTCCATGGCAATATCAGCTGCAGAGCTCATGTTGATGTGACCAATGGAATGAATGGATAAACTCCAGCAATGTTTACTGTTCTTTTTTCATTTTGCTTGTGGAAGATATATACATACTTTTTCATATATATCATATATACATATCTTTTTATGCATATCATATATATACACATATATTTTTCCCATTCCTCTGTTCCTTCCTTGCTGACTAATCTGCTTCCCAAGTTAGCGACTACAGTTGCCAGGTATCCATTTTTCCTGTTTCCCTTAACTTGGTGTAGAGAAATAAGATCTAAGAAAAGTCTCTTGAAGGTGCTCTGGGAAATGTTTGTTTTCTGAGAGACAGAGACACAGAGAGAGAAAGAGAGACAGTTTTCTGGTTTCCTGGCTCCCCTTCACTTTCTGTTTTTATGTACTCCTTTGTGCTGGTGTGAATAAGAAAAGTCTGTAGTTTGGGCCCATAAGATGACAAAGTAGAGAATGAAAGCCAACACAATGAGGACAGCTGAAGGAAAAGCTGTAAAATGCTTGAGTCTCCTGTGGTGTTACTGCACCACTCAGGCCTCAACCGCCAACTACCTCCGTGCAGATCTCTAGTTACGTGAGATCACATATTTATTGCTTAGAGCATGATAAGCAGCTCATCTCCTGCTTTCAGCCACAAAGCATCCCAGTTGATATGTCACTCAGGGTTTTAAGTCCATGGACAAAAGGTCTGAGTGGCCAACTTGGGATTCAGTGCCTGCTCATGAGTGGAAATGGGGCAGTGAGAAGGACGATCAGTGGAAGGAGCCTCTAGGATCATCCAGGTTTACCAGTGTGAAGCCAAGCACCAGAGTGTGCCTTCCCACTGAGCTGCTGTGGGGAAGGGGAGAAGGAAGTAGAACCCCCAAAATAAATGTCCCTAATATATGCTTTCTCAATTGTTGACATTATAGAAACATAACTGGATACATGACTATCACAAAGCAAACTGCCTACTTCATGAATGTATACCTTTCAACACTTAGAAACGCATCAATCACTTTGTCTTTTCATCTGAAAACAAGTAAAAAGTGAAATGTACTCAGAAATATGTTACATAATACGAAATTTTGCAATTCAAGGTTTTTATTTTTCCATGGCATGTAGAATTATCCATGAAACAAATTTACAGATATCAAATGACCCAGTTAAATCTCCCACAAATTTTTTTTTCTCTTGTTAATACCTTGTCATTGACCCTAAGTAAGGACTTCTGCATACCCATTACATGTATAGTATAGTGTTTATTTGATTTTAAACTTTGAGCTTTGATTACAGACAAAAAAGACCTCATATCTTATTAAATTGTGCATGGTATCTGCCACTAAACCACAAGCTAAGTCAAACTTGGGCAGAGCATAATTCAAATAGACAGAATATGAACTAACACTAAGTAAATTCAAGTGGAAGTTCCTAGCATTATTATCATGCCCAAGTTACATTCACTAAAGAAGCAATATGATTATTGTTTGAATTTGAGGCTGACATTGGTTAAAACTTGAACATAGGGCCAAGCAGAAAACCTACAGGAAGAAAATTCAAGAACTGAACATAATTCTAGGGTCTAAAAAAAATACATCTTATTTTCAATGTATATAAATTTCAGGAGCAAAATCTATGCCCTGTTAATGCTACAAAGAAAAACCCTCCTTTCTTCCCAAAAGTTCTGCTTTGTTCTTTTTAGTGCATTATGTAGTATTTTCTGTGGAGAGCAGGCCAAGAAAAATGTACATCAAACACTTGATAATGTTCTTTTAAGAAAGTGATTTAAGTGCACAGACAAGTGCTGGTCAAAGTTGATGGTATAAATCAGAAAGGAAAGAACAGAAAATATGGGAGGAAAGTTAGCCAATAATCCAATTATTAAGGAAGTACAACAAAATTGAAACCTAGAGATCTTTGCCACATTCTTAACACAATGGCATTACTTCTGGACCATAGAATTCTTAATCACAGGTCAGAATATTTAATTTAAAACTAATTTACATACAGAGAGTATAACTTAGGAAAACTATAAAATGTAGAGTGTCTCTCAAATTATAATAAAAATGACACTAGTCAGGCAACTGTCGCCCAGTTCTGCCTAACTGAAGGCTTTGTGCACATGACCATGGATCAGCACATTTCAAACTCTACCCACAGTGATGGTGTTTCCTTAGGAACCCCCACCAGAATCTCTATTTCAGAATCTCTATGATTAGAAGTCTATTTTTTATTCTTACATTTGTCTAATATAAAACACAAAAACTAAGATTCCACCAATCCTTCTCCAGAGGAATGAATACACAAAAGATAAACTGAGAAAACTTCACTGAGAGACTCCAAATCCTTAAATGTTAAGAAATGCTCTCTTCCGTATTGGATAGAGGTTCTGACAGGAGAAGCAAGGGTGACAGGACCAGTTAACCAGAGAAGCTCCACCTGTATCGTGCATATCGTTTCTAAACTTTCTCTGAGGAAAGGATAATACAAGGTAAAGCCCCTAGACATAATGTTCAAGAATAATTTGGGCCAGGAAAGATGTTAACACACATTTTTACTCTGTTCTAGAATTCCTCTGGGAAAGGGAGGTTTTTCTTGGGCTCCTCAGAGATTTCCAAATAGCTTGAGCAAGACTAGATATATCATGGGTTTTGCAGATATCCTGAAATCAATAGTCTTTCTGTGTGAGCCTGAAATTCCATCTGCCAAGATAGTTAGTTTCTGGGACTAAGCCTGGGAGCTGAAGGATAATTCCCTTCTCCTGTTCTTCATAACAGTCCCTTCCCACCAAAGGCCCATGTGCACTTGGAGAAGACAAGACTGCAGTACAGAAAAGGCTGTAACAGAAATGAAGTTCCGGGTGCTGTGGGGGCAGGAGAGGAAGCTACATGGGGCCAGCCAGCCTGTGTGCATGCATGTGTGTGTATGTGCATATCTCTTTCAATGTCTGGGGAGAAGAAGGAAGAAAAGGATGATTGCAACTTCTACCTGAAGATATTACAATTCATACAGGTACATTTTTGTAAATATCTCATGACTTTGCTTTCAATATGCCATTTAGGACGAGCTACTTTGGGGCCAGTGACTTTGCATCAAAACAGGCCCGAAGGACAGCTTTATTACCTATATAGTTGCCTCAAGAATTTTAATAAATACCATTTTCCCTCATGGCACCACTGCTAACCCTCTCTTAGCCCATTGCACTAAATCGATTAAACAATCCAGGAAGAAGCAATACCAGAAAATAAAATTTAAAATTTTATGAAATATATGAATGTCTAGAAATATTAAAAGTGGAAAGATAAGATAATGAAGAACTAAAGAGTCTGATAAGTTTTTGAAATTTGTTATAAAACATTTTTTAATCTGTTTTCCAGATTTAATTGGCAGCTAACTCCCCAAATAGCTCTTGGATCTCTCTCACTCTTAATCCTATGGTCACCATATTGATTCCATGTTATTTACCTCTCTTGTTCCAATCCTGATGGCAACACCTGCTGGTTGGTCTCCTTGCTTCTACTGTGGATGTGGACCCTACCCAGGTTGTCCTCCAACCCAGCAGGTAGAATAATCTTTGTAAATTATAAATGTGATGGCATCCCTCCTACTAAAACCCTTTAATGACTTCTCCCAACAGCCTGTAGGATAAGGTACATACATTTTACTCTTTTTTATGGCTCTCCATAACCTGACTCTTCTCTTGTTACTTGATCGTCTTGTTGCTTATGCTCCAGACATATGAACTATCTGTTAAATTTCACGCATCCCATGGTTTTCTGTGGCTCCATCACTTTTACTGGACACTCTTCTTGCCAAGGACTATCTGCCCCTGTACTTAGTCTAGATTGGTAGTTCTCAAGGAATATCAGCATTATCAACAAGGGAAACTTGTAAAAATTTCAAAATATCTGCCTTCACTCAGGACTTCTGACTCGGAGTTTGGGATGTGGGACCAGCAATCTATAAATAGGTATTATATATCTATAACTCCACCTGGTGTGCTTGTATCTAAGAAGATAGGAAGTATATAACAGCAAAAAGAACTAGCATGTCACCAATTACTACACTGTCTGCACTTTGGCATCCACGTGGCTGAATTGAAAACCATCGGGTCACTTGTTCAAGTTAAAAGAGAAGTGGTTAAGGAGAGTAAATGGATAATGAGAGGGGCCCTGGGACTTGAGGAGTCAGATAAACATTATAGAAACAGTGACTCAGTGCCTCATGAGTCCTAGAAGGTCAAACTGTCCACTCTCATCATTTCACAGAGAATGAACATGAGGCCCCAAAAGGTGAGTGGCTTATGAGGGTCAGACAGATGGTCAGAGAAAAACTAAAACAAATGTGTTGTAGGAAGAAGAGACTACATGGCAAAACAGTTGAGTCATCTAATGGCCCTGACACAGTCCACCCAGGCAGAATGAGAAGCATGACATGTCCTGCTCAAAATAATTCAGTGATCTTGCAGTTTTGATGGTAGAAGTGATACTCAGTTATGCTGACATGATTCTAACCAGCACCAGACTCAAGTCATAGATAAGTGTGATGTGTTCTGTAATCATGAACACAAATACTATACATATAAATGTATGTATGTGGACATTACTTGTAAGAAATGAGGGCCTATCAGAGTCAATTCATTGCTGCTTCTAAGGCTACAGTAACCATGTAAAAGAAAAGATCTCAGAGAAACATGGGTTGATCAAATGTGTTTTATTTATACACACACATATATATATATATAATTTGTATGTATACATATATAAATAAATACATTGTGTATATAAAGTGGATATATAAATACTCAGGAGTATAGTGAGTATATATAAATAAATATACTGAATATATATAAACAGTGTCTATGAATATGTACACTGAGATGTAGATAAATACATGTAAGAACGTACATGAATATTTATAAGTATAAATAAGGGCATAATATATATAACCATATATTGTATGTATTTAGGAATGATACATATGTAATTATATATTATACATGTTATATTTTAAGTTCCTCTGTGTGTATGTGTATATATATAAAGACAGAGTCAGGAATTATAGATATAATTAGGAGTATATATATAGCTATGAGATTAAAATGATAATATTAAACATTAAATTATAATGCTTTAATAGCATTACAATTTAAAATTATAACATAAAAAATAGATAAATGCTATTATTTGGGGGCAAATATCAGCATCCACAAATCAGTGCCCCACTCCCTGAGCCATTTCTTGCTGATGTTAAGCATTTTCCTGAGGACTCACACTGGCCTCTTGGGCTTCAAAAAAACCTGACATCAAAGTGTCTTTAGGTTCCTTCTGACAGATGTCATCATTTTTTCATCTTTATTACAGGTAGCCCATTTACCGTCCATAGGAGGTCAGGGCTAATTAAGAGGATAGCCTCAGCTCGCCCTCCCAGAACTCTTAATCAGCTAGAATGATCTGTTTGCTTCCTTCCAGATCCTCTGCAGGAAGATTCCCTGCTTGTCTCCGGTGAGGGAGGTAGTGGGAGAATTACAGCCTCAAGAGAGTCTTAATTGTGCAACAGAGGAGAAATTTTCCTTTCACCTGGTAATACAATAAAGGGAACAGTCCTTCTCTGACACCTTGCCCCATGCCTAGTCTTCTGACTTCAAATAAGAGTTGCTTTGGGGCATCTGGGTGACTCAGTGGTTGAACGTCTGCCTTCAGCTCAGGTCATGATCCCAGAGTCCTGGGATGAAGTCCCTCATCAGGTTCCCCACAGGGAGCCTGCTTTTCCCTCTGCCTTTGTCTCTGCCTCTCTCTATGTTTCTAATGAATAAATAAAAATCCTTTAAAAAATAAGAATTGCTTTATTTTTCTATAAACACTATTAGCAATGCTTACTCACCAAATAAATTTGGCTCAATTTTTCTTAAACATAAACTTTTTGAAGCTGTTTTCTATTCTCACCTCAACATTCCATGGGCTAAACATCGCAGAGCAAAGACAGCACATATCCTTTCAAGGTGGGGCTGCTTTGATCTTCACCCCTCTGCTCCTGGGAGTGCTTGGCAATCTCATGGAATAGCAACCAGACCTGTTCCACACTTAAAAAAATACCTCTGGGAGTTTGGTGATCTTGAAGAACTATCTTCACCTTTCAGGTGTGCATGAGCCATATATTATCCCTACACTCCCAACTTTACTACTAATGACTCAGACACTGGAACTAATACATATGTTCATGTATATTAATAGATCTCTACTACCCATGTTTCTATGAAGCCTATTCTTTCACAGGGTTGTCACCTGAGAAACAGCAACCTAGGGTGAATCTAGTCTATTTTGTTTCCTTAGAAGTGTCAATACATTTGCTTTTTGAAATTTCTTTCCTAAACATTTGTAATACCTTTTCCTGATCTTTTCTTCTCCTGTCTTTTGCTTACTCCTCTCCCACTCCTACTCCCCAACCCAATCTTGATTTCTCTCTTTATCCTAGAGAAGACTATTTCATCAGAAACCTATATATAGTATTTGAACTAAAGATAATAGAGTTAATAAGTATCATTGAATTATGTCACACATTCCGTTAAACATAGCTCCATCTTGACGATCTCTTTATCTTCCTACCAGGGAGTCACCAAGAATCAAGAATCCTTCCCTCATCATGTAAGACTTCAGAGGACATGGAAAGGAGTCTAAATGTTACTCTAAATACAGTAGGAAACCATAGTTCAGTTTTAGCAAGAAAGTGATATGATATGGTTTTCACTTTAAAAAGAATGGCCTGGCTTCTAAGAAGTACAAGCATGGAAGCAGAGAAAGCAGTTAGAGGCTCTGTATAAAACTTCAAGGTCACTTGTTGAGGAGGAGGGAAATAGATAAGTTTGGGATACATTTTGTGTGGTGTCAACAAGGCCATAGCTAATAGCTTGGAAGGAAGAGACAATGAGGGCCATGAGAAAATAGGATGAATCAAAGCAGATACCTACATTTCCACTTAAGCAACCAAAGTAAAAAGGTTGCCTTTAATGAGATAAGTACAGAGGAATAGGAGAAGTCTGGGAAAGGAAAGGAAATCAAGAGTTCTGTTATCAGCCACATTATGCTCCAGATGCCTACTAAACAAGCAAATAAAAATGAGATGAAAATAGTCATCTCTTTTTAGTGGAAAGGCAAGAATCTGAAAGTATCATGACACTGGAGCATCCAGTAGAGAGATTGTCTATTACAAGAAGTAAACACTTGATTTTGCCTTGGAGGCAGCACATCTCATTACTCAGAGAACTTTTTTTTCTCTCAGAAGGACCATGATATATGCAAATACACAGCAGAAATTTTTCTGGATGCAAAGGTGCTAAAAGCCAAAAATAATAGAGCAGACTGACGTAAAAGAGCTCCTTTGTGGTGGGCAGTGTAGAATATCCGCAGATTTTTTTTCAGAGAAAAATTCCTTTCCCAAGTATGGATTTAGACTGGCCTGAAAAATTATATACTGTTTTCTTTAAAAATGTGTGCATGTCTTTGGTGATAGGGCATGGACAAAGATTGGGTGGGCTATCTCAGAAGAGATCAGAAATTAATATCCCTGAATTAGCAAGAAGTATATGTAGGCCACAGAATACACTTCAAAGTTAGACATGACCATAAAAAAGAATGAAACCTGGCTTGATTAAATTTACCTTTATTTTTACACTTGTGTATTTCCAGACAATAACTTAGACATAGAGAAATATATACTGGTACTTCACCATTGTGGTTTAGTATGACTATATGCTTTTAACACTGGGGCCAGCCCATGTCCCTGTAGGGGTCAAAGATGAAATTTCTTCTGCAGGAAATAAGTATTTTTGCTGCCCATTTTCCAATGAGGAGATTCATTCTTGTACCAATACAAGATTTAGGAAGGCATGTCTTTAACTAGAAGGAATGAAGATAAGAACAAATATTGCTTGGAGACTTGGAGGATCTATGGCTCTGGATGACAAGTGAGCAATAACTGCATAGGAGCAGTCCTTTCAAGGTTGGTAATAGGCTAGAATCTGAGGCATCTGTGCATGTCAGCTTTAATGATGGCCACATCTATAGCCATTATAAATTGCTCTCTTGGTTGTTTCTTTCTGTTATTCCTAAATGTACTGTAAATTTTGTAAAATTAAATGCCCATACTTGGAGAAAGCATCACAGGAGAGAGCATCAGCAGCCCAAAGAAAGCCTTTCCAGAAAATGAGACCATAGAAGAATGCAAGCTGTAGCCCCTAGGCACCATTGAGATGGCAGCTAACTGAGGCACAGGGCAGCAACCAGAGGAATTGATTTAATAGTAACCATCCTCTCAGG
Organism: Vulpes vulpes; assembly: GCF_048418805.1. NCBI lineage: Eukaryota > Metazoa > Chordata > Mammalia > Carnivora > Canidae > Vulpes > Vulpes vulpes. Next base: position 127,746,945 of record NC_132792.1, on the reverse strand, counting down.
ATGATCAGGATGTTGGAGCTATTGTACATCTGGTCTTTAAAAGAGAATGTGTCCTCATTTTGTCTAGAAAATGAGATATCTCTTGAACTTTTGACTATATCCTTTTCTAGGTTGTAGGCTCTTTCAAACCAAGAATATACCAGGTAAGAAAGACTTGATAATTATTTCTGAATGAAAGGCTAAAGATATCTTTAATTAAACCATTTAATTCAAACAGCTCAATTTGTTTTAAAGCATCACCAAGTCATACTTCTTGAATTGTATGACCAAGAATTCCATTGTTATGAATGTTATGAAATAACTGCTTTTAAATGAGCTTGAAGTTATAATAGCAGGAAGACAGGGATTTTCTGTGCATAAATCATTTAGATGAAAGAGATAGCCACATGCTACTGTTCTTTACTAATAGTACAAGAGACAGCTAGACAAAGAGGTCCAGAGGCTAAGTTCCTGTAATAAATTTCTTAATATAATGCAATCATGTAAGTGATGTGTGTGTCACTATCAGAAACAAGAACTAAAATGGACTTAGCTAGTGTAATCTGGGAACTAACAGAGTTTTTTTTTTTCCAACTGAAAAACAAAAAATCAAAAAACAAAATAGGAATAGTGGTGCTAAATCTCTGCTCTTAAATGACAGTTTAATAAGAAAAACAATGCTAAAATGTTTTTCCTTGGGTTAAAATTTAAAGAATTAGTGTCTTGTATCAATAGATTTGTTTTATGCTTCAATATATAGGCTTTATAGATAAATTATCCATGTATATTGAAATGAATGTGTATTTCTCATGAATTGGATTATTATTGTATGAATGCCAATACAGTCAAGTTGATGAATGGTGTTGATCTAGTCTTCTATCTCTTCTCTGATTTTCCATCTATTTGTGTTGTCAATTACTGAGAAAGCGAAGTCCAAATATGTTTCTCTGTTTCTGACAATATTTATTTTGTTTATATTAAAGCTACATTATTAAGTGCATAAACATTTAGAATTGTTATTAGCTATGGTAATATTCCTGGTCTTAAAGTCTACTTTGATATTTACATAACCAACCAAGCTTTTTATGGTTAGTGTTTGCAAGGATATACATTTTTCCATTCATTTTCAATTGATGTGTGTCTCTCTATATAAAATATTTATTTATAGACACCATATGGATCCTGAGGGTTTTTTTTTAATCTTCAGACAATCTTTGCTTTTTAGATAAGGTGTTTAGTCCATTTACATTTAATGTAAATAATGATGTGGTTGTGTTTCAGTCTCCAATCTTGCTGTTTTGTTTTGTTTTTTTAATATTTGTTCCCCTAACCTTTGTTGCTTTATCCTTCATTTCTGTCTCATTTCCTGTATTCTTTTGGGTTAAATATTATTTTTAAAAGTTTTTGTTTTTCTAGCTTTATTGAGATATGATTTACATATAACATTGTATAAGTTTAAGGTACACAGCATGATGATTTGACACACCTATATATTGCAAAATGACTACCATATTAGGCTTAATTAACATTTCTTGTCACCTTAAATAATTAGCCTGCTCTTAAGTTGTAAGAACACTTACCATGTATTCTCTTACCAACTTTCAAATATATAATAAAGTATTGTTAACTATAATCACAATGCTGTAAATTAGATCCTCAGAATTTATTCACCTTGTAACAGAAAGTTTGAACACTTTGACTAAAATCTCCCAATAAGTAAGTATATGTATGTATATATACCACAATTTCTTTACTCATTCATCTGTAGATGGATACATATTATTTCCATATCTTAACTATTGTAAATAATGCAGCAATGAGCATAACAGTGCAGATATCTCTTTGAGATCCTGATTTCTTTCCCTTTGGATATATATCCAGAAGTCAGATTGCTCAATCATATGACAGCTCTATCTTTAATTTTTTGAGAAATGTCAAAATGTCTTTTCCATAATGATCATCTCAATTTATATTCTAACCAATAGGGGATAAGGGTTTCTTTTTCTTCACATCCTCATCATCATTTCTTATGTCTTATCTTTTTGATAACAGCCATTCTAAAATGTGTGAGGAAATATCTCATTGTTGTTTTCATTTACATTTTCCTCATGAGTAATGATGTTGAGCATCTCCTTCATGTACTTGGCCATTTATATATCTTCTTTGAAAAAATGTCTATTCGGTTCCTCTGCCCTTTGTTTTAATTGGGTTGCTTATTGTTTTACTCTTGAGCTATAGGAGTCCCTCCTCATATAGTTTGGATTTTACCTATTAGCAGATATACAGTTTGCAAATATTTTCTCTCCTTCAGTTTGTTGCATTTTTATTTCCTGGATGTTTCCCTTTGCTATGCAGAAGCTGTTTAGTTTGCTGTAGTTTCACTGTTTATTTTTTGGTTCAGTTGCTTGTGATTTGGGTGTTATATCCCAAAACTTACTCCAAGATAAATGTCAAGGATCTTTATCCCAATTTTCTTCTAGGATTTTTATGATATGAGGTCTTACATTTAAGTATTTAATCCATATTGAATTAATTTAGGTGAGTGGTACAAGCTAAGGACCTAGTTTCCTTTTTTATATGTGAAAATCCAGTTTTTTCAACATCATTTATTGGAGAGACTCTCTTTTCCCCATTGAGTATTCTTGGATTTATCAAATATTAGTTAACTATTTATGCATGAATTTATTTCTGGGCTCTCAATTATGTTCTTTTGATATATATGTATATGATATATGATATATATATCAAAATATATATATCAAAGAATATTATGTTCTTTATATATATATTTCAAAGAATATTTATATATTTATATATTTTTTTCTTTTTTTTGCCAGTAACACTTTATTACTAACAGATTGGTAATATAGTTTGAAGTCAGGTAGTGTAATGTGTCCAACTTTGATCTCTTGCCCAAGATTGCTTTAGCTGTTTGGGGTCTTGTAGTTCACAGAAAATTTAAAGTTCTTTTTTTTATTTTTGTAAAATATGCCATTGGAATCTTGATAGATATTTTGATATATTGATCTTGATATATTGAGTCTATAGATAAGTTTGAACAGTGTGGACATTTTACAACATTAGTTTTTTTTGATCCATGAGCAAGGGACAGCTTTCTATTTGCTTCTGGGTTTTTTTTTTTTTTCATTTTTAAAAATCAATATCTTATGTTTTCAGTTTACATATCTTCCATTTTCTTGATTACATTTACCCCTAAGTATTTTATTTTTTTGAAGCTATTATAAATGAGATTGTTTTTTCATTTATTTTTCAGACATTTCATTGTTAGTATATGGAAACAAATTCTTTTTTATGTTGATTGTGTGTCTTTCCACTTTACTGAATTTGTTTACTACTTCTAACAATTTTTGGTGGAATCTTCAAGGTTTTCTATATCAAAGATGATATCTGCAAATAGAGACTATTTTCCCTCATCCTTTCTTATTCAGATGCCTTTTTTTTTTTCTTGCCTAGTTGCTCTGATGAGACTAAGCATCCTTGTCTTGTTGCTAATCTTAGAGGAAAAGCTGTCAATTTTTCACCATTAAGTACAAAGTTAGCTGAGTTAGCTCTATTGTGTTTAGGTATGTTTCTTTTATATCCCATTTGTTGATTGTTTTTAATAATGAAAAGATGTTGTACTTTGTCAAATGCTTTTTCTGTATTTTTTAACATTATCAGATAGTTTTTATCTTTCATTTTATTGAAGTAGTGAATCATATATATTTATTTGTGTTTGTTGAGCTATTCATGCATCCCAGGGATAAAATGCCACTTTATCATGGTGTACCATCCTTTTAATATGCTGACAAACTCAGTTTGCTAATATTTTGTTGAAAGTTTTTGCATAGATATTCATCAGTGACATTGGCCTATAGTTTTCTTTTCTTATAGTATTCTTATTTTGCTTTGGTATCACAGTAATGCTGGCCTCATAAAACGAGTTTGGGAATGCTTTTTCCTCTTCAAATTTTGCAAGTGTTTGAAAAGGATTGGTATTAATTCCTCTTTAAACGTTTAGTAGAATTCATCAGTGAAGCCATTTGGTCCTGGGTTTTTCTTTGTTGAGAGGTTTTTGATTACTGATTCAAACTCCTTACTCATTACTAGTTTGTTCAGATTTTCTCTTTCTTTCTTTCTCAGTCCTGGTAGGTTGTATGTTTCTAGTAATTTATCCATTTCTTACAGGTTTTGCCAGCTGGTATACACTGCCCATAGTACTCTTGTAACAAAGCTCTTTTGGGTGGGGGGAATTTGTGTAGTATTAGTTACAATGTCTCCCTTTCATTCCTTATTTTCTTTAGGTCTTTCCTTTTTTTCTTCTTAGTTTAGCTAAAGGCGTGTCAGTTTTGTTTATCTTTTCAGCAAACTAGCTCTTAGTTTTTATTTTTAAAAATAAAATATTAAAAATATTAAAAATAAAATGTTTTAGTTTTGGACCATTATTTTCTGGTCCCTTTCATTTAGTTCTGCTCTGATATATTTTCTTTTGTTCCAAATTTCGGCTTAGTTTGTTCTACTGTTTTTGGTTACTTAAAGTACAAAGGTAGGTTGTTTAAGCTTTTTTCTTTTCTTAACAACTTTGACCCTTCAGCAACACAGGTTTCAATTGCACAAGTCCACTTATATGCACTTTTTTTCAATATATACATTACAATGCTGTAAATTTATTTTCTCTTATGATTTTCTTAAGAACATTTTCTTTTCTCTAGCTTACTTTATTATAAGAATACAGAAATAGTATATATTATATTTTAAAATGTGGTAATCAATTATTGATGTTATTGGTAAGACTTCTAGTCAACCGTAGGCTACTAGTAGTTAAGTTTTTTGGGAGTCAAAAGTTATATGCGGATATTTGAGTGTAGGTGGGTGTCAGTGCCCCTAACTCCCAAGTAGTTCAAGGATCAACTGCTGAGCCTTTTATCAAGATAAACTTCTCTTTTAGAATTGCTTTTGCTGAGTCTCTTAAGTTTTGGTGGTTGTGTTTCCATTTTCATTTGAGTTTTTTAAAGATTTTATTCATTTAACAGAGAGAGTGAGTGAGAGAGAGAGCTCAAGCAGTGGAAACAGGAGAAGCAGGCTCCCCACTGAGCAGGGAGCCTATCATGGGGCTCGATCCCAGGATCCTGGGATCAGGATCTGAGCCAAAGGCAGATACTTAACCAACTGAGCCATCCAGGCACCCCTGTAAGATTTTTTTTAAGTTTCCCATTTGATTTATCATTTTAAAAAATTTTTAAAGATTTTATTTATTTATTCATGAGAGACACAGAGAGGCAGAGACACAGGTAGAGGGAGAAGCGGGCTCCTCGCAGGGAGCCTGATGCAGGACTCGATCCTGGGACCTGGGATCATCCCCTTAGCTGAAGGCAGATGCTCAACTGCTAAGCCACCCAGGTGCCCTCCATTTGATTTATCTTTCACTCATGGTTGTTGCTACTTAATTTCCACATATTTGTAAATGTCCATTATTCCTCTTGTTATTGATTCCTAGTTTCATACCATTGTAGTTGAAAAAGATCATTGGTATTTCAATCTTCTTAAATTTGTTAAGAATTGTTTTGTAACCTAGCATATGATCTATCCTAGAGAATACTCCAGGTACACTTGGGGAGAATGTTTATTTTATAGCTGCTGTTGAACGAAATGTTCTGTATATGTCATTTAGGTCCATTTGGTCTAATGTATAGTTCAAGTTCATTCAATGTTTCCTTAAAATTTTCTGTCTAGAGGATCAATTCATTGTTAAAAGTGGGATACCGAAGTCCCCAACTATTATAGTGTTAATCAATTTCTAAGTTCTGTTAATTGTTTAATATATTTAGACACTCCATGTTGGATACATATATATTTATGATTATTATATTCTTTTGATGAGTTGAACCCATTATCATTATATGATGATCTTTGTCTCTACTGTAGCTTTTGAGTTAAAGTCTATTTTGTCTAATAGGCAGCCATGATCAATTTTGGCTTCCACTTGCATACAGTATTTTTTACCACCCCGTCACTTTCAGCCTATGTGAGTCTGAAGTGAGTCTCTTATAGGCCATGTAGAGTTGGGTATTTTTTTTTATCCATTCAGCCACTCTATTATGCCATTTTGATTGAAGATTAATCCATTTATTTTTAATCATTGATAGGTAAGGATTTGCTAATGTTATCTTATTGTTTCCAGACTGTTTTGCAATTCTCTTATTCATCTCTTGCTGCCTTCCTTAGTGAATTGTTGATTTTTGTTTGTAGTATTATGCTTTGATTCCCTTCTTTTTGTCTTGTTTCTACTGTACTTGTTTCTTGATTACTGTGAGGCTTACATATAACACCTTATATAATAGTCTGGTTTTCTTTAAGTTTAAGTTTTTTTAAATTGGCAATCCCTACACCCAATGTAGGGCTTAAGTAATACTCCCTGATGAAGAATCACATGCTCTTTCAACAGAGTCAGCCAAGTGCCCTGCTGGTAGACTATTTTTATACCAATACCTTTGATCTCATACACAAACTCCACTTTCTACCCCATTTTATGTGTCTTATGTCATACTTTGTCTCTTTTTTTTTTTAATTAATTTTTATTGGTGTTGGGGAAAATTAACAAGGCAGGAAACAACAAATGTTGGAGAGGATGCGGAGAAAAGGGAACCCTCTTACACTGTTGGTGGGAATGTGAACTGGTGCAGCCACTCTGGAAAACTGTGTGGAGGTTCCTCAAAGAGTTAAAAATAGACCTGCCCTACGACCCAGCAATTGCACTGTTGGGGATTTACCCCAAAGATTCAGATGCAACGAAACGTCGGGACACCTGCACCCCGATGTTTCTGTCTCTTTTTATATTGTGTATTCACTAATAATTATTGTAGCTATAATTATTTTTAATACCTTTGTTCTTCAACTTTTATATGAGGATCAAATGATTTATATATCAACAAACTACGGTATAGAGAGACTATATACCTTCCTTTACTAATGTGCTGTATATTTTCCTGCTTTCAAGTTAGCAATTAGAATCTTTTCGTTTCAGTTTGAAGAACTTCTTTCAACATTTGTTATAAGGCAAGTATACTGGTAATGAACTCCCTCAGCTCTTGTCTGTGAAAGTTTTTATTCTCTTAATTTGTGAAGGACAACTTTTCTGGATAAAGTGTTCTTGGTTGGCAGTTTTTTCTTTCAGCACTTTGAGTATGTCACCATACTCTGTCCTGAGTTGTAAAGGCTTCTGCTGAGAAACTCACTGATAAACTTATCAGGGGGTTCCCTTATATGCGACAATCTTCTCTTGCTGTTTTTAAGATTAGCTTTCTTATATTTTTGACAGTTTAAGATTTTATTTATTTATTAATTCATGAGAAACACACACAGAGAGAGAGAGAGAGAGAGAGGTAGAGACACAAGCAGAGGGAGAAGCAGGCTCCATGCAGGGAGCCCAATGTGGGACTCGATCCCGGGTCTCCAGGACCGGGCCCTGGGCTGAAGGTTGTGCTAAACCACTGAGCCACCCAGGCTGCCCATTGACAGTTTTATTATTATAATGTGTATTGAACAAGATCTCTTTGAATTAATTTCTTTGGGGACCTATGAGCTTCATTAACTTGGATGTCCAAATTTTTCCCCAAATTTGGGAAATTTTCACTCAATACTTCTTTAAATAAGCTTTCTGCCACCTTCTAACTCTCTTCTCCTTGAACCCAATAATTCACAGATTGTTTCTCTCGATATTATCTCATAGTTAACATAGGCTTCCTTCAATCTTTTTTTCTTCCCTACTGAATAATTCCATAGGTCCTATTGTCTACTTCACAGATTCTTTCTTCTGCCCAGCTCATTCAGCTACTGATGCTACCTATGGTATTTTTCATTTCATTCATTGTATTCTTCAGCTCCAGAATTTCTGTTTGATCCTTTTTATCACTTCTAGATCTTTCTTAAATTTCTTATGCATTGTTTCCCTGCTTCCACTGAATTCTCTTTCCATGTTTTCTTGTAGCTCACTGTCTACCTTGAAGTAACTATTTTGAATTCTGTAATTGGGTAAATAACAGATCTCCTGTTACTGCAAAACTACTGTGTTCATTTGATAGCATTATGTTCCTTGATTTCAGGTGCTTTGAAGTCTTGCATTGTTGTATTCACATTTGAGAGTAGCAGTCAATTTCACCAGTTTTTACTGATTGATTTCAGTAGACAAATATTTTCTATTAGCCCTGCTAGGTGTGCTGAGGTTTCCTCAGACCTTCTATTGATTCACCTGCTCCACGTTTCTTGCTCTATCTTGTGGCAGAATTCTAAGCTTTTATACCTTTTTTTTTCATCCTGCCAAATGAGTTCAAGTGCTGACATCCTCCCTTTTGTATTCCCAGAAGTGATGCCAAATGCTCAAGTTTGTGGTCTCTCCCAGGCCGGCTTTCTGCACTTGCTCACTAGCCATCTGCAAAATCTTGCTCCTGCTGTCATTGAGAGTGCATACACGAACCAGGTATAGAACAGAGAATGTCTGGATGAGATGCAAGGAGCACTGGCAGTGCTGTAGGCCTAATGGAGTGACCTGCAGGCAAAGCATTCCCAGTGGTTCATGGGCAGGCTTCCCAGTGGAGTCTATGCCAGGGTCCACAGGGTACATGTTCCTCTGATACACTGTGTCCCAAGCCCTAGCTGCCACTCACTGCCTCCCAGTCATGAAGCTTACGAATCAGTCCTCTGGATGAGACAAGAGAGAAAAAGATCTTTCTCCCAACATCCGTCACAACTGGGGAGGCCAGGTGCTCACTCACATAGTGTCACTTTCCCCCATAGGAGAAATCATGGGCCAACATGGTCTTCCTTGGCACTGAGCTGAGGGAGGGTGACAGAAGTGAAAGTCAAACCATTCTTCTTATCCTCTCAGATGCATCCAGTGGTAGGCTGAAACTTCTCCACTAGACTCCTGGACTTCCACCAACTCTGTCTTATCAATGGATGGCCATCTAAATCCTTGTTGACTCATCTGGCCAAGAGAAGCTGGAGTGAGTTCACAGGCAACTTAAGAGTCTACAACCAGGACTCAGGCCTGTGTGCCTGTCATCCAAAGCACTGGTGGGAAAGACTCCTCCCATGTCTCATGGCATGTGGTACTAGTGACAGAACTAAAGCCAATAGGGGCTATAGCAACATCTTCATAGTTGTTCTCATGTCTATAGCTAGGACAATGGTTAAGTCACCTGCATGGTTGAGGTCTATCTTCTCAACATGGCTCTCTTCATTCATGGACTCTAACAGAGTTTCAGAACTCTTTATATTCCACAGCTTTTACAAAGACAATTTTATTCACAAGTGGATGCCAAATTGTTGTTGGGGAGGGTAGCAGGGCACAAGTCAAGGACATCTTGTTTGGCCATTTTGCTGATCCCACCTCTACTGTATTTAAGCTAAATGTCTTTGCATTTTTTAGTTGCTCTAAGAATAAAGGTATATATCCTTAACTTGTCACAATCTACCTTTAATTAATATCATGCTAAGTCATGAATATTGTAAAAATCTTTTAAGCACTGTAATATTATTTACATAGCTTGTTATCATATATTTTAATGTTATATGTTTTAATTTCATGTGTAATATTAATCTCAAAATCTGTGCTACTTTTTGCTTTAAATAGTCTATTGGCTTTTAAAGAACTTAATAAAAGAAATAAAAATAATCTCTGATATTTATTGACATATCTGCTAAAAGTTATTTCAAGACAATTTCTTTGTAGATTAGAAACTACTAGTTGGTCATCTCTGATCTCTGAGTTCAGAAAAGAAATTTTTGTAAAAAACACAATTTTCAGAAATTCTGGCAACCCTATTGAACTTATTTATGGTAATTCATAAAAGGGTAGGGGATTCTGGGTGGCTCAGTCATTTGGCACCTGCCTTCGGCCCAGTGTGTGATCCTGGAGACCCGGGATCGGGTCCGCATCAGGCTCCCTGTATGCAGCTTGCTTTTCCCTCTGCCTGTGTCTCTGCCTTTCTCTATGTCTCTCATGAATAAATAAATAAAATCTTAAAAAAAAAAAAGAAAAAAAATATTGTACAAGAGTACCTGTAGATACTTGAAACCATTTTCAATGTTCAAAAGCTAATTAAACATATTAAAATTAGCTCCATTTCCTTAATGAAATAACATGCAAAATGTGATAGCATTTTATTAAAATAATACTTTGGATTTTATAAAAATAATATTTTATATTATTTAAATATTATGTAATATTTGCTGGGAAAATATCAAACAACATAAAAAAGTTGAAAAAAGAAAATCAAAGTCATAGAAATCACACTTCCCAGTGACAACCACATGAACTTCTAAGTAACTAACTGTATTCAAGACATCTTTTCATATAAGCACACATGATGTAGCCCATATGCTTTACTTCAGCAATTTAGGGAATGAAATAACTTTACATTTCCTTTAATTTTTAATTTAGGTATTAATTCTGAATATTTGCATCTTTCTCTTCCTTCCTAAAAGGCTGTCTTCTCTCTCTAGATTCTTTCTGTTTTTAATATTTAATTAAAAACTCACTGAAGGGAGGCTAAGTCCATGGGGCAGATGCAGACATAACCACAGGGAGTACCTTGGGCTGTGCCAAACATTCTGTCATGACTTAAAGCCACCATCTCATCATTGTCACTTGTCGAGGAGCATCTTCTCACCTTTTCCTAGACCCATCCCTCTCTCCTCCTTTTTGAAAGACTTTATTTATTTATTCACGAGAGACATAGAGAGAGGCAGAGACATAGGCAGGGGGAGAAGCAGGTTCCATGCAGGAGCCAATGAGGGACTCAATTCTGGAACTCCAGGATCACGTCCTAAGCCAAAGGCAGACACTCAACCGCTGAGCCACGCAGGCATCCCCCATCTCTCTCTCCTAAGCCTCCCACCCCACCTCAATCAGAGGAAGTTTTCTTTTATCTATCAAAAACTCTAATTTCCTATCTCAGAACATTTAATATTAACATTTAGTTCAGAAGAAACTTCACCTGGTTATACAACACACACACACACACACACACACACACAGAGATAAATGTGTGGATGGATGGATATATGCATGGAAGGATAGATGGATACATGCATAAATGCATGGTTGCTTGGTTGAAAGTAGGAGAAATATGTCAATCATCATTTTCTGTGGCTACATATTCCACATTATGCATATTCCTAATTTATTTAAGTAATCTTCAATTAATGGACAGTTAACTAATCCTCAGTTGTTTCTAAAATTTTTACTAATATAAACCACAGCACTGTAAATGTATGTTAAAAGATAAGCAATTATTTTCTAAGTGTGAGATTGCTAGGTCCAAAAGAATATCATTGGGATGTCCATACATATTTAGTAGGCTGTCCTCTGAAAAGGTTCTATGAATATATATCATCAGAAGTACCTGAGGTTGCCTGTTTTGCTTTATACTCAGTTTGTTGAGATTTTCTACTTTTTGAAAACCTGGTGGATGAAAAAAATATTAACATGCTTTTATTTGCATCTTTATTTATGAACTTAAATAAACTAATTTATTGCCCATTTGCATTTTTGTTGTTCTTGTTTACTACCTACTGATAAACTACCCACATTTTTCTACCATGGCATTCTTTTATTTTTATTATTGAGTTTTAAGAATTCTTTCTTTTAGGGATATTAAAATTGGCCTATAACAAGGAAACCATTTTACCCTATTTTTAATTGGATAGTGTTGAGTTGTAAGAGTTTACGAGTTCTTTATATAACATAGGTACAAACACTTTGTTGGACATCTATTTTGAAAAGATTTTTCTCTCAGTCCATAGTTTGTCTTTTCATGTTCTTCACAAGACTTCACAGAGAGCAAACATTTTCAACTTTCATGAAGTTTAACTTATTGGCTTTTTTTTTTAAAGTTTGTGCTTTTTGTGTTGCATGTAATAAAATGCTGTCAAATCAGAGGACTCTAAAATTTTCTTCTAGTGGTTTTAGATTTTGATTTTTCAGTATATGATTCATTTTGAGTCAATTTTTTTACATGGTATAATGTAAGAATCAAGTTCATTTTTATTGGTTAGGACTGCCTAATTGTTACAGCACAATTTGTTGAAAAGATTATCCTTTCCTCACTGAATTGCCCTAATATTGCCCTAATATTTTCATAAAAATTTTTTTGCCATGAGTGTTGTCTATTTCTAGACCCCTATTCTGTTCTATTGATCTGTCTATACCAACACACCGTTTTGTCTACTTTGTAAGTCCTGAAATCAGTAGTGTAAATTCTTCAACCTTGACCCCCCTTTCTCAGTAGTTTTTACACTCCTGAGCCTTTTGCATTTTCATGTATATTTTAGAATCAATATGTCATTGTCTATCTAAAAAACTTCCTGAGATTTTGATTGAGAATATATTAAATCTATGATCTTCTGGAGAAAATTAACTACTTATAATCTTGTGCTTTCTTTTTTTTTTTTTATTGACAGCCAGTGTTATGTTAGTTTCAGGTGAACAACATAGTGATTCAACATTTCTATACATTCATTACTTAGTGCTTACCACAGTAAGTATAGTTACCATCTGTCACTATGCAAAGTTATTACAATATTATTGACTATATTCCCTACATTGTACTTTTCCTCTTTGTGACTTATTTATAACTGGAAGTTTGTACCTTTTAATCCCCTCTTTCTACTTTGCCCATCCCCACACTCACTTCCCCACTAGCAACCACCAGTTTGTTTTCTGTGTTTAAGAGTCTGTTTTTTGTTTTTTAGATTCCAAATATAAGTGAAATTATATGGTATTTGTCTTTCATATCATATTTGTGTCTGTCACTTAGGATAAGGTCCTCTAGGTCCATCCATGTTGTCACAAATAGAAAGATCTCATCATTTTTATGGCTGAGTAATATTCCACTGTATAATAATATTATATCTTCTGAGCATATCCCTATCTTATGACACATATATTCTTCCTAGGAATATATCTTAGAAGCTCTTGGACAACACACCTAGATCCTAGTTCTACTGCTTGTGACAGAAAAATACTAGAATTTTTTCTTCATCTGCAAAGAGGATAAATAAATGGTGGTGTATTGGTACATAAATAAATTATGGGATATTATATGGCAGTTAACAATGAATTTATTCTTAAACATAATGGTTAATTTTTTTAAAAAACATTCCATACAGTATGATTCTATTAATATTACACAAAGAGATCTGTAAAGCTGGTGACATATTGTTTAAGAATGCAAACATATGTAGTAAAATTATAAAGAAATGCTAGTGAATGATAAATACAAATTTTAGGATATGGGTAACTTATTAGCGTTAAGGGGAAAGTGATGAGATTGGGAAGGCTTCAAAGATTTTTTTTCTTAATAGTGAGTGCAGGGTCCCTGGGTGGCGCAGCGGTTTGGCGCCTGCCTTTGGCCCAGGGCGCGATCCTGGAGACCCAGGATCGAATCCCAGGTCGGGCTCCCGGTGCATGGAGCCTGCTTCTCCCTCTGCCTATGTCTCTGCCTCTCTCTCTCTCTATGTGACTATCATAAATAAATTAAAAATTAAAAAAAATAGTGAGTGCATAGGTGTTGTTTAAAGTGTTATCCTATACAGTATACATATATTTTATACTATGCTTTTCTATTTAATATTTAATTAAAAATTCATTTTTAAAGGAAAGAGTAATTGTTTTAGAAGGGAAATAAGGGTAAACTAAAATAACACTAGTGAAAGAGGACAAAAGCATGGTTTTAGTCCATTCAGGCTGCTGCAACAGAATACCATAAACTGTATGGCTTATGAGCAATGGAAATTTCCTTCTCAGAGTTCTGCAGGCTGAAAAGACCAAGATTAAGGTACCAACATTTTCATTGTCTGGTGAGGTCTGCTTCCTGGTTCACAGATGGCTGTTTCCATGCTCCTCACATGGAAGAAGGGGCAAGAAAGTTCTCTGGGATCTCTTATATACAGGCACTGATCCCATATGTGAGGGCTCCAACCTCATGATCTAATCACCCCCAACACCATCATCATCACACTTTGGAGGTTAGGATTCAGCATACAAGTCTGGGAGGAAAACAAATATTCAGTCCACAGCAAACACTTGAGTTCTTTTCCTTTTAAAATCATGTAACTGATTCTTTATTTATACCTTTCTACATTTGACCTATAAACTGTACAGTAATGTCCTAAATAATAGCTGGTGTCACCAATGTAAACATTTTAATATTGTAGTTTTTTTTGACACCTACCTCCTACAAAGTAACTAAAACACTTTAAAATGTGAGGGGAAAACATGTTGTTTGGAGAAATGCACCACTAAGCACATCTACATAACACACTATAAGTAAGAGATAAACAGCAGACTGATGTCAGTCTCCAGGTTTCCTCTCAGTCTGAGACAGGTGAGAACTGAAAGCCAGAATGGCTTGAAGAATGTTCTGGGTCTGGCTTGGATCTCCATGTTGTGGGGCTTTGTTCTATACAGTCTGATGTGGAGCTGACACATTCTTTGCTTCTTGATGTCTCCCTGGTGGCTGTAGATCTCTATGATGTGAGCACCCTTTGGGGCATTCTGATGATAGAAGGGAGGGTTTAAACCTCTTTCGATAAGAATAATCACCTCCTACTTGAAATGGACATGAAAATGCATCCTTAAGTGCGTAAGAGGCAAAGATGAAAAAACACCATTCCTTTTGACATTCCAGCAAATAGTACCTGGCATTAGAATTACTTGAGGACTTCATTCCCACCATTGTGCCAGTTGTACACATGGGCCACAGCACATGTTTCTTTCCCCCCTACAATTCTGATTTATGGGGCATGAAGTTGAGAATAATGTGCAGCATGTGGATGTTGATAAGCTCCCCCAGGATCCCTGATTCTGTATCCCTTTCTCTTCTTTGGTACAAAACTAATGATTTAGAGGCTACAAGTAGAAAAGGCACCTCTTCTTTCCATCAAAGAGGTAGAAAAGGAGCCGTCTCAGATAGACCTAAGAAATCACAATTCCGGGAACAAGGAAGACAATGTCCCACTTGGTTAAGAAATGAGAAGCACAGTACACCGAGGCCTTTGGTTTTGATGGTTGATGGGTACTGGTAAGAAATGAGTGCTACAGCTGTGCTGTAAAGGATAAGAAGAACATGGAGAAGCTCAAGGAGATTATAAGATCATTTTATAATAATGTAATCCAAAGAGGGGGAGAGACTTTTTTGAGATGTATCTTAGCCCATTCAGGTATTATAACAGAATACCATAGACTGGGAGGCTTCAATAACAGAAGTTTATTTCTCACAATCCTGGAGGCTGGGAAGCCCAAGTTCAAGGATCCAACATAGTTGGACTCTAGTGAGGGCCTTCTTCCTAGTTTGCAGATGATAGCCTTACTACTGTTCCCTTACATGGTAGAGAGACAGAAATTGCTCTAGACTGCTCATCTCCTCATAAGGGCACCAATTCCATCTTGAGACATACTCTTGCCTTTACCCAAGCCCAATTACTTCCCAAAGGTTCTACATCCAAATACTGACTTCCATTGCAATGGGGATTAGGACTTCAACACATGATTTTGGAATACAAACTTTCAGTCCATAGGAAGCTGGGCTTTGAGAAGCTGGGCTTTGGGTTATTTTATAATTCCCATGAATTAGTTACAAGATGCCAACAATTCTCAGAATAATACTGACTAACCTCAGAATATTCTCAGAATAATAACTGAATAAATTGCAAACCAATAATGATATACTAAAAATTATACTGTCTGGCATTTTACCCAGAAAGTGCTAAAAACCAACATTTCTGATATTCTCCAAGAAATACTCCATGTTTTCCTAAAACTGATCCTAAAACTCATCAACTCTATGCAGAAACACCCACAACACAGCATCACAGAATTCAGGATAGGTAGATCATGCTATCCAATTATCTCATCTTCATTCCTTTAAAGAGAAAGAGAAAGGGGAAGAAAGTAGGCTTCAAGAAGAATGGAAGATGAACTAGCTTGCTGAAGTTCTCATTCTTCTAAATAAATAAACAATACCTTCCTCTGATCTTGTTGACATAATTGTCAGCAACTACTGTTTTTCAATTCATCCAATTGATACATGTGAAAAACAACAAGCAGAGTAGCACTGGTAAAAATATATGCACTTTGAGTTGCTCTTGCAAATGAAAATATACCTCTATTGTTTCACTCCTGAAACTAGGTTTTGTAACGACTGGCATTAATCACCACCTAAAAACCTTCCACTATGTCATCAATAGATGCATTTAGTAATACCTAAGACTGTATACAGTGTTGTTCAAATGGAACCAAACAGAATTCCTGGAACTGTCCATTGTAGAAAACACTAATATGAAAGGCATTCTAAGGGCAGATAGAAAAATGAGTGGGCATTGAATTTGAGGGAGCTAAGATGATAATTATCTCTACATTTAAACTGCGTGAGGGAGCTCAAGAAAAACTGCCAACAGCATTTAGGGGCACCATTGTCCACAAATGTAAACAAATAGGGTTCCATCCCTAAGGGATTTGTGATGTGCTTCCTTCTTTAGATGGATGTGAAGAGGAGTGGGCTCTGAATTTTGGTTTGACTAGAGGAAGATGTTCCTTATCTTTCCGCACTTCACTAAAACTCTCAAGTGAGAGTTCATGATGTAAATATGCACAGTGGAACAGGACATGAGTAATTCCATTAGTGAAAGAAAACAAATTCTGACTGGTACTCCAAAATATTTTTATTACAATAATCTATATTTATTGAAATTTTAAGATGTTAGAGGTTGAGAAAAGAAGACTAAGTCCCTGAACAATTATAGACACTAAAAAGAGGATATTAGGAACAATAATACAAGTAGAGAAAAAACAAACAAAAAAACAAAACAAAAAAAATAATACAAGTAGATATGAATGAGGTAGTTTAAAGATCTCTGATGACCTTTACCTATTAGGAACCCCTGTTCTGGAATCCTACAGCCTCCCAAAACCAAAAAAAAAAAAAAAAAAAAAAAATCATTGCAGTAAGCCTAGGCCATCAAACCATGTGGTTTCTGTAAGATGATTTAGTCAATTAGAGTGTCAAAATTTTAAAATATATGCATCTCTAGAGTGGTTGTGGATGTTTGTAAAAATTTACATTAATCCTTCACAGAGATAGAAATTACTAAAAATGCTTTTATATTCTGAACAAAATGTTTGTCCAACACCTGGTGTGGTTTCAAAAAGCCTTGCTGCATAGAGAACTATCAAAGAACTGGTACCTACTGAACACATAACAGTCAATCATTAAGGAGGAGGATCCATTGTAATTATGAGGTATTCTTGTTGACCACTTACTTACAATCAGCATTATTCTCTCAAATGACTGTCTTAGTTTGGGCTGCTATACCAAAAATACCATAGACTGGGTGGCCTAACCAACATAGATTTATTTCTCATGTTTATGAAGACTGAAAGTCCAAGCTCAAGATGTTGTTATATTTGGAATCTAGTGAGGGCATGCTTCATGGTCTACAGATGGATGTCTTATTGCTGTATCTTTACATGACAGAGAGCAAGAGCCATCTCTCTGGTCTCTGGTCTTAAAGGGCACTAATCCCAACCATGGAGGCCACACACTCATGAGTTAATTTGCAGGCCCCAAGAGTCCCATCTTCAAATACCATCACATTGGAGGTTAGGATTTCAACAGGTGAATTTTGGACAGATACAAACATTCAATCTATAACAAGAAGATTCTCAAACTTCTTCAATAGATCGAAATCCCAACTGCATTTAAACTGTTATTAGAATAATATATGTGCACATTACTGTTCTAAGACTACTATCTCCTGATTAAAATTTTGGAACACTTTCCAAAGACATTAAACAACCAATCAAGATTGTGCCAGAACGCACGAATCTATGAGGTAAAAGTCTGCAATTCTTGAGGCTTCCTTGTACAGTCTTAGGCAATATGAGGAAGGCACAAGTTCCTATCTTCAAAAGGCTTCTAATCTAATTGAAGAGAAAACAACACACTTCCCTTTGAGGAATTTAATTCTGTCCAAGCGGAAGTAAAACATCAATTTTTTAAAGATTTTATTTTTAAGCAAATAAAATGTGGGTCCCCATTGTGGGGCTTGAAGTCAGAACCCTAGGACCAAAAGTCGCATGCTCTACCAACTAAGCCAGGCACCCCTCAATTTTTAATTCAGTAGGCTAACAATTAGGCTACTACCCCAACCCTCCTCCTCCTTTTGCTTCCCACCCCTCATTCTCTTACCAGCTTTTGGCACACAAAGGAGAAAAAAGTAAAGCTATGCTCTTGGCTTACAGATAAGGAAGCAGAGGCACAGGGAATTAAAATGCCTTGCCAAATTTTATGCGGAAAGTGTTTACTAGAATTAGAATTACCTTTTATTCTATTAGACTAATCATTAAATAAGTAGGAAGAACCTATTACCTTTACTGTTACTGAAAATGAACAATCCATAACATCATGTAGGTAGAAGACCTTAAATAGTATATTTTTAAATTTTAAAAAAAGATTTATTTATTTTTATCTTAGAGAGAAGAAGAGAAAACGGACTGGCAGAGGGCCAGGGAGAGAACCTCAAGCAGACTCTCTACAAGCAGACTCTCAGTCTCTACTGAGACTCTCTACTGAGACTCTCTATTGAGGCCTGACTCAGGCCTCAATCTCACAAACCTGAGTTCATGACCTGAGCTAAAATCAAGGGTTGGATGCTCAACCAAATGAGCCACCCAGGCACCTCCTTAAATAGTATATTTAAAGACATAGAGCCCAACCTTCTAAAATTTAGATCACCTGAAAATCTCAGGTACAATTTTTTTTAAGTTTATTAACTATCAAATGAAACTATCTCTGACAATTCTAATATATATGGTTAGCAAGAGGTTTATTCCTTTTTTTTTCATTTTATCCCATTCATTTTGATTTATGGAAACTGGAAAGACTTCCTTTTCTTGAAGAAGTGAAATTAATTGGAGAACATCTGTAATCCCAATGAATCCCATTTCCCTTGTGAAAATGAGGGTAAAGCTTTAGACACAAAAACAGATAAAGCAGACTGACAGCGAATATGGGTGGCAGAGAAATGAGAAATCTACTCTAGACTAGGTTCTTGTGTGTTTCAGACATTAGAAGCAATAGAAGAATTTTAGTGGTAGAATTTAGTTCACTGAATTTCATAACTTATAATGTTTAGAGCTTATGGTGACCTTTTCCAAGGCAATTAATTTACTTAAATGTTTAGTGAGAGCTACAGCAGGTTGTTTCAGTAGTCAAGCATGCATGCCATGTCTTTTAAGGAACAGAATTAAGTAGATAAAATGAGGAAATCATAAATTGCAACACTCTTTCCCAGGTAGCCAGGTTCTTCTTAATCTATGTCTATGTGAGCAAAGACCAAGGTCACACATGTCAGACCACTTACAGTTCTAACAAGGAACAGACAACCCTTTGGAAGTTCTAATTGAACTGACTTTGGCTAGAAACTCTGTGAACATCACTGAAGCCTGAATTTTAACAAGTAAAAACTCAGGAGGTGGGGAGGACTACTCAAATGATCTGCAGGAGGCAAGACACAAGGAAAGTCTCCTGCATCAATAGAACTATGCCTAGCAACATGGTAATTCACATTTCCCTAGTGCTATCCAATAGGACCTCAAAAAAAAAAATTAGTCTAAATCTATAGCATCATTTTTTTATTTCTACATCTAAATAGATGATGATTTTCCAAGTCTGTAGGCAATGCCAGTCACAATGGGGGACCATGTTACACAGTAGGAAAATTATATACAGAAAGAGCTATGAAATCCAATTCCTTTTTTTTTTTTTTTTTTTGGTTTCTGGTCCACATAATCAAGGCCACCTATCCCTTCTTTATTCACTTCCACTCCTCTCAGTTTCTAACATCAGTTTTAAGACCTACTGCTATTTTTCTCATGTTTTTTTTTTAATTTTTATTTATTTATGATAGAGAGAGAGAGAGAGAGAGAGAGAGAGAGAGAGACAGGCAGAGACATAGGCAGAGGGAGAAGCAGGCTCCATGCACCGGGAGCCCAAAGTGGGATTCGATCCCGGGTCTCCAGGATCACGCCCTGGGCCAAAGGCAGGCGCCAAACCGCTGCACCACCCAGGGATCCCTTTTTCATGTTTTAAAAAGTTGAAAATAGTGAAATAGTGAAATATTGAAAATAGCACTTCAGATATTCTGCTTAATCCCATCTGACAAATATTTATTGAGCAGCAAATCTATGGCAGACATCGTATTAGACAAGTATGAATTAGGCATGGCCCTATTTTCAAGGAGCTTACCAGTCAATGGGCCTGCAAAAAGTGATGTATAAAAGTATGATAAATACAAGGACTAAGAAGAAACCACAAAGATTAGGAACAAATTATATACCACTAGCATACTAAATCTAATAGCAACAAGAGTCATTTCTGATACCAATGAATGAAAGCATCCAAGAAAAAGCAAGCAGGACACTGGGTCCTTGTGGGAACCCCATCTGTCTTCACCATTGCTCCTCCTTACCTAGCACCCCAGCCTCTACTGATACCACTCAGCTGGTACAGTTTAAAATTGTAAAATATTAGCACTGGAAAGGACCTTAGAGCTCCTCTAGTTTTATTCCCTCATTTTAGGATGAAGTCTAGAGGTTAAAATTTTGGTTCCTAATCCCACAACCTGTTGAACACCAGAGACCAGAATGAATGCAAGTCATCTGGCAGTTCTGTGCTCTTCCAGCTACAAAACACTGTCTCCCATTCATACGCAATTTTCCCTGTACTCACCGGAACTCTCACTCCTTGGTCCTTGAAAAGCCCCACTTTCACCATGAGTTCTTCCAACCACTGTGGCTTTTCTGGTCTCACTCTTCCTTGAGCTCCTACTATTCCCACAAGCCAAGCCACACGGCTGATTTATTGAACATTCTATTGTTTCCTATAGGAAACTCCCAAGACTGAGTGACTAGAAAGTATGGACTGGTTACTTGGCACTGCTGCTCTGCTCCTGGCTTCTGTTGGGCACAAACAAGGCAACTCTAAATACTTCCTCAATGGTTGAGTCATCATTTAATGGAATCTAACCATTTTTGTCCACTTTATGTTGGATATATCAACAACCTGCTATTACCTGAAAAGGCCACATCTCTCTTCAAAGTAGCACTCTTGCTTTATCACAGGGCAGCCAGTCTAAGCAGTTGTGTCAAAATTCAAAAGATATTCAACTCAGGTTTAGAAAGGCAAAAAAGTAGAGTGTATTATAGTTTATTAGATGGCAGAGATTTGTGGGGTTTGCTCCATATGTGAACTTGCATAAACCACTTAACCCCTCTGAATCTTGGGCTCCTCATCTCTAACATGGAGATAAAAATGCCTACCTTGTAAGTAGATAATATTGTGAAAATTAAAGACAATTGTGAAGTTCAACCACAAAACATTCTGATTCCCATTTTGTCCATCCCAATGCTTCTTGTCCCTACAACGAAATCCATCCCATTTTTCATTCTACTAATTTCTTGTATAATTACTAATTACTATACTAATTTCTTGTATAGGTCTAGCAAATATCTAAGCAGTTGACTAAAATCAGCTTAAGATGGGATTCCTTCCTAAGATATATATGTTTCAACAGAAGACTTTTAAAGCAAGAAATCAAAAATGCTATTTTCCCTGATTCCTTATAGTGTGTTGTGTGCAGGTAAATTAGGGTAATTTTATGATTGAAACAAAAATAATAAATTTGAACTGCATATATACTATGTGGATAAGCCAAAGAAAATAACTTATTTTCAAAGCATAGGTAGAAAGGGGATTTTTTTGAGTGAAATAAAATCATGTGTCAACATTAGGGCACACTTTATATATCCTCAAAGTCTGAATTTCAGACCCCCAAACATAAGGTTGGAGCACTCTCCCCCACCCCATTCCCCATTTTCTCTTGCAATGTTTGGTAACTCACACTGTGCCTGGCAAGGGAAAGGGAAGGAGACATCTCTGAATGGGTCCCAAGTACTACAAAGAGAGTGTAGGAGATATGTGTGTGCCTATAACTAATGTCCCATTGTTAGAATTCTTAAAATATTTAGGGTCACTTTTTGGCTGGTAGGAACCTAAGCATTCTATGGCTCCTGGATAAAATTGCCAAGTGTCTCACTGTCAGTGAAGTAAATGAATATTTTATCTTAATAACATCATACACAAGGCAGTAATACCTTTCAACAAATGGCTGCCAGAAGTTCACGGACACTATCAATAATCTCAATAACTCTCATGAGAGAGGTTGTTTTACCTGTTCTTAATGAACAGCCCTGTGGGAATAGAGATTCCTATGTGAGCTTTAAAGCAAAATAGCACTAAGCAAAACAGAAACTAAGTTTAATCTCTGAATCATTACTTCAAAATCATGACCAGTTTTTACATTTTACTATTGTTGTTTAGAGATTTGTAGGCTAGTTATTCCTAAATGATACTTCCTCAAGTTTATATTTCTTAATTTTACAGAGATGCTGCACTTCTTCCAGAGATTTATGCACTATCTGCTATTCACATTTCATAAAGAAATCCAATATATCACAATATTTATCTCATTTATTTAAAAGGCCAACATCTTGGGGTGCCTGGGTGGTATAGTCAGTTGAGCACCCAACTCTGGGCTTTGCACTCAGCATGGAGTCTGCTCGAGATTCTCCCATTCTTTCTGCCCCTCCCACTGGTGTTTGCATACTTGCAAGCGCTCTTTCTCTAAGATAAAATAAATGTCTTTAAAATAAAATACCAACATCTCATAATGAGCACATTTTTTTGCAGCTCCTCCAATCGACTTCTAGTCAAAAGCCCTTGTCTAGGAAACCTGTAATGGAACACAGTAAACATAGGAATATTTGCATTGGAATGGTTCTAGACAAGATGGGTAGAGCGGAGTGGGTAAAACCAATAGAGCTGGTCCCTGGAATTCTTCTTTCTTATTTTATACAAGCACAAACTAGAGCATTACTGTCCATCTGTCAGTGTCTTTCAAATATACAACAGACAGAGGAGCCTTCACTAATCTGAACAGGTGGGTTGTATACTCCTTAACCCAGGAGGCAGCTTCTGGAAGCAGGTTGGACTAGTATGGAAACCACTCAGTCTACTCATTATTGAGCAGACATTTATAAGAAACCTGGTAGGGGATCCCTGGGTGGCTCAGCGGTTTAGCACCTGCCTTTGGCCCAGGGCATGATCCTGGAGTCCCGGGATCGAGTCCGACGTCGGGCTCCCGGCATGGAGCCTGCTTCTCCCTCCTCCTGTGTCTCTGCCTCTCTCTCTCTCTCTCTCTCTCTCTCTCTCTCTCTTTCTCTCTGTGTGTGTGTGTCTATCATAAACAAACAAATAAATAAATCCTTAAAAAAAAAAAACCTGGTATGTGCCCAGATAGTGAGGATGCATCAGAGAATAAGAATCCATGATGCCTGCCCCATAGAACTTACACTTCCCCAATTGTTGCAAATCTTGATGCTACAAATGCTAGAACCTAGAAAAGGGAAACAGGCTTTCATGATCTAATATCCACAGAAAATGCTGCCATAACAAGTCAAAGATCCCAGAACTTCATGTCAGGGATTCAAATAAATGCTGCCTCCATGGTTTTAAGGGGGGGGGGGGGGGGGACAAGAAATCACTGTCCTTTCTAAACTAAAATAAATAATGGATAATCTTAAAGTTGCTTATTAGTAGCCACAATATAACACCCTGAATTTGGAGAGATCTTAAGAGTTTATCTAATATATAGCATTATTTACTTAGCTCTTAATATCTTGCTTTGAGTATTTTTAAATTTCTATAAATTTTACTATAGACAAATAGTTTCTCACAAGAACATGTCTTTAGAAAAATATGGCATTGATTCTATTTATTGATGGAAAATCCTTAAAACTTTATAGTCACTTTTTGAGAATATACTTTCTGGTCATAACTATGTGACGTTGATCAGGGCATGTCATAGCTTTGGTTCCCTCAGCTATGAAATGAAGTTATCCAGGCAGATATCTGGAGGTTTCCACCAAGCTATTTTTATTTTCTAACACTAAGGAGATCAGTCCAGTGAATGTGCATTCACTTTCGCCCATGATGTTCCAGGAGAGGGAAAGGTTAATGCAGTGAAGGGGGCAGGAGATAAAGGACAGAGGTATTAAGGCCCAGTATTATATGTGTCTTGATAGCTGGGTAAAACCAAGAGGGCCTCTAAAGGACTAATCACAAATTCCCCTCCCAATTGTGCTTCTATGGATAAGGACACCTAGCTAAACAGCCCTCCTTTCCAGGAATGGGCACAGTTCCTGCTTATCCCTGAGTAGTGGGCTTCAGCTCCCTACCAGCCCACAGAATTATTCAAAGAAGCCAATCACATACCCCCCTAGGAACCAGTTACCCCAACTTGTTGTTACTTCAAATACTGCTTCCCATACCCTCTTCTTGTTCACTTTGTTCCCAGGTGCAGCTACGTGTGACTCTGCATTGTAGTGTTCTCCCCTGGGCCATGAGTGTATGTGCTTAAAACACTGTCTTGATCTCATCCTCCAGTACTGGGTGCCATGTGTTTGGCCAGCTTATAACTCTGGGATAGGAATTTCTCCCTCACCAACAAGGCAAAGAGAAGGGAATTTTAAAAATTTAAAAAGAGCTGTTCACGTGCAAAGTTAAAACATACAGCTGATTCTGAGTATCCAGAAGGTGGTGTAGTACAGGGCATCCAGGAAGGCATCAGACACCAGAAAGATGCAGAGAAGATTTTTGATAGGCAAGGAGACAACAGCCATGAGAGGTGTAGCCAGAGGCAGTCCTATAAGATCAACATCTATCCTCACAATGCAGAATTAGGGTGAGAGGGCAAAGCTTGGGGGACAAGGCTCCAAGAGGGCTGAACAAGCAAAAGGATGAACTCGGACTAGATTCAATTCAAGGACTGAGGCACAGAGAACCACATATAAATGAGTCAATGGTACACATGAGATAGGCATTTAGTTCCAGGAAAAACTAGAACTTTGATTACTGATTGCATCATGAGGTAAAATAGCAGCACCCACATCACCTCGATCCCAAGTTATCTGAGTAATACACTAGAGCAAATTACATCCACCTCCCTCTTTCTCCTCGCTGCCTTTCAATGTACAAGACAGCCTGGTTTCCAGGAGCTGGATTAGAGCTGTTCTGCACAAGGATCTTGTGGAGAACTTGAGGAAAATCATGAGCCATGAAACAATCCAAAATTCTCACTTGAGATCTGAGAGCCTCAGAACCATACACCATTCTTCTGCCCTATCTCACTGTAACCATGTCAGTGTTCTGAGGATTAACACCAAATTCTTAAGACTGTTATTCACCTATTTAAAAACTATTTTGCAGCTTTTATGCATAGCTCTGGTTTCATGCCAGGTTTCCATGATTTTAGATAATTGGAAGCACCTTATTAAATCTGTTAGCTAAACCCCTAAGACTAGGGAGTTGGGTATTGTCAAGATCACACACTGACTCCATTATTATCTAATTTTTGAAAGTGGCTTTTATCAGATTAGCTTTGCTCCATAATTGGCTAAATCTCTCCATTCCTTTTTCTTGAACTTAAAAATTCTATCCAGTTCTTAGTCACTGCTGAACACCCCTTCATTTCTTTAGCTTTCTCATCCAGAGACATGCTTATTTTCCTTGCATGTTATCTGCCTTCAATATACGTATTAAGGGTTTCTTATGATCTTATGTGTTCTTCCACATTTTGTGATACTAAGGTTCATATTTAAAACTTCAGTCACTTATTCAACTAATACTTATTTGTGGCACATCTAACATTCTCTAAGCGTTGAATAGAGATTTCAGAGTCATAACAAGAGGCACAGTTTTATTTTCAGTAATATAAGCATGGCCTTGGGATAGAAAATGTGACAACAAAACAAGTTCTCTTTTTCCTTCCTTTCCCTAAAACCTCCTCAGATATTGGATCTGGGATTGTATTTACGAGAAGAGCCTTATAATCCAGACTCTTCCTCTCTATATGTGTCACAATCAAGTCAGTCAGGTCTGAGCCAGCCTAAGTTAAAACCTGGGCTCTACTAATCCAACAAATCAGGAAATCATTGTTTCATTTTTCTTTCCCTGGAGACCTCTGCCTTCATCTTCAGGCTAGCCTGCATGCTCACTAATCCCCTAGAAAGTGGTTCTGCACCTGTCCTCAGACATTCACCGAGGCTGGTACCTTGCTTCCAGGATCCCAAGTCCATCTCTCTGTTCCTTTTCTTTTCCAGCGTCTACTTGAAAACAAGGATAGAAAGTAGATTTGGGGGTTTCTGTCTGTCTTCAAATTTCTTAACTCCTTCCTTGCCTAATTAAGGGTCTGACTGGCCAGATTCCTAGGTAGATCACTGTGACTAAGTCATGCTACTGTTCTTCAGGACTCAAAGGGATTGGTCCATGAGCTTCTAGAGATCAGTGCTGCTAAGAAGCTCAATACCACTTCTACTCCCAGTCCTTTGTTTGGACCTATTTTTCTTTAAAAATCTGCAATGATTTGGCTGGATGAT
The DNA here is from genome assembly GCF_048418805.1 of Vulpes vulpes. Lineage (NCBI taxonomy): Eukaryota > Metazoa > Chordata > Mammalia > Carnivora > Canidae > Vulpes > Vulpes vulpes. The sequence continues at coordinate 127,720,412 of NC_132792.1, read as the reverse complement.
TCTGTTTCAATTTTTGGTGTTGGCTACTTGGCAGGTGTTTCTTTCTGGAGACTCCTATTCCTTGGTTTGGGGAATTATTCTAACATCACTATTTCACTCCTTTCCCCCCTTGTTATTTATATTCTCTACAGGACTTCCCATAGTCCTAGTGAGCCCCAGTTTTTGTTTTCTCTCCAATTGTCAATTTCTTTGCCTCTTATTTTTCTTTCTAGGAAAGCTCTTCAACTTTTTTATTTGACTCTTCTAATTTTTTTTTAGTGCCACATATTTTTAATTTCAAAATGTTCTTTCTGTTCTATGATTCCTTTTTTAGCATAGAATACACTGTTTTGTTATCTCTGAGGATATTATTAGAGTTTTTGAAGAGTTCCTTTTTCTATACTTTGTTTCCTGTGTTTATACTTTTTAGAATTTAAATTTCAGTTTATTTAGGTGTGTGTCTTTCCCTTTAGAGATTGTTCTAAAATGTCGGATTCTGAAATACTTCTAAAATTCTTTCTTGCCACTCATATTTAAAACTAATATGTTGGGCAGCCCAGGTGGCTCAGTGGCTTAGCCCCACCTTGAGTCCCAGGTGTGATCCTGGAGACCCGGGATTGAGCCCCACGTCAGGCTCTCTGCATGGAGCCTGCTTCTCCCTCGGCCTGTGTCTGCCTCTGTGTGTGTGTGTCTCTCTCATGAATAAATAAATAAAACTTAAAAAAAACTAATATGTTAATAAACTGAGTGGACCTTTGTGGATATTGGTGATCTTGCCAGCTGTCAGTCCTCAATGTTGAACAATTTGGCAATGAGAGGCATTTTTACCAGCATGCCCTGAAAGCCCCTGTATGAAGACCTCTTCTTATCTCTTGCATAGAGAATCATCCATGCTCCTGCCTTCTATTTGGCATTTAGGAGCAGAGTGGGAAGGGGAGCTGGGGCTCTCACTGTTCAACATGCAGACTCCAGTTTAATTCTCTGAATCAGCACTCTTCCTCTCCTCACCTTACCGGGGGGCTTCCCTTACCAGGGGGCTTCTCATCCTTAATTCTGGTGACACTTGGGCTAGAGAGTTCTGTGCTGCAAAGGCTGTCCTATATATTATAGGACATTTAGAAGACCCCTGGTCTGTAACAATTAGATGCCAGAAGCATCCTCAAGTTGTGACAACTAAAAATGTCTCCAGATATTGACAGATATCCCCTGGAAAGGTGGGGAGAATAGTCCCTGCTTGAGAATGATGGCCACGGTGTGCCTTGGTTCCCTGAGGCCAGAATTTCTCCAGTTTAGGGTTCTGGGCTTCTACAGAAGAAAGGGTAGGGGTGGCTACAGGAGAGAAAGTGGAGGTCTAAACACTGCATGTACAGATTTTCCTGTGATTTTGCCTCATCCTCTCTGTGATATCCAGAGCCTCTAATTGTGTGCTTTTCTGGAAATCTGTGGAGTGTTGCTTGATGACATCTGCAAGCATAAGTTACAGCTTTCTTTCCCCAGTCTCCACTCCTCCAACCTCTTTACATATTCTAAAAATGCAATGGGCACCTCTACCCACTCCCGACTCCTCCATTCTTCACTACTGACCTATCTTTATGTCTTTTACTGGCATTTACACAGACTTATAGAAGGGAGCTAAGATGAACCATGTGTTCAATGGTCCGTGTTCAATTAGAAACCTGTATTTTACACATTTGATTGTTTGTTTAAATAAATATACAAGAAATTGATTACACAGTTATTTTAGAGATTTTAATTATATGGAGTAACACTGACCATCCCTGCCACTTTCTTCCCTAACTCAAATCAACCATCTCATGTTTCCAGAGTTTTAATAGTCTAAGGAAAATGGAATAGTTGACAGAACCCTGGGTCTCTTTTATAAAAATCTGTTTTGTAACTAGCCTAAAAGCCTTAGCTGAACATGGTAGGAGGACTGTGGAGGTGACACTGTAACACAATGCTGCATTTTGTGGAAACGTGGGTAGACACCTTCTGGTGGACATATACAACAATGTCTGAGGATGCCAGCAAGTAAAAATAAATCTGAAAGAGGACTGGGTTCAATCACACATTCCATTCCGGGGAGAGCTCAAGCAAGGCCTCCTGCCCAATTAACTGTTTGTGTCATAATAGATTCCAGTAGGTGGTAAGAGTGGTGATATGTTCATCACCTAATTTTCCACAGCTTTTTCAAAGAATAATTGCCAAAATGTGCATTTAGCTTGTATGTCCACAAGCTTCTGGTCAGATTTAGATAGCAAGGAAAACGGAAGAAAAAATATCAAGTCAGAAAAATTGAGAATGAAAGAGAAAGCCTGAAGCAGAAAGAAAATGAAAAAGAAAGAAAGGTGATTCCAATGATGAGAAGGAGATCTGCTACTCTTTGAACCATAAATATATGTCCTCGATCTTGATGCACCATAGGTATCCCAAATTAGACCAGTCAGGTTTTCAAAACTTAATCTGTAGATTTTCCAGTGGAATTTTACAATACTGCCTAAACAATACAACAGCAAAGCCTGCAGTGTACATCATCACCCTTGCCACTTAGGGCTGTGGACTCAAAATTGGTTGGCAAACTTAGGGCATTATGAAGCTGAATAAAATATAGCTCGTTCTTTCTGAATGTCATTACCTCTGGCAGTGCATTTGTCAGCAAGTGAAATGAGCTGGATAGCACACAGGAGCAGATATGTTTTTTTAAAATAAACTCAGAAGGATGCCTGTGTGGCTCAGTGGTTGAGCATCTGCCTTCAGCTCAGGTCATGATCCTGGAGTCCTAGTATGGAGTCCCATATCAGGCTCCCGGCAGGGAGGCTGCTTCTCCCTCTGCCTATATCTCTGCCTCTCTCTCTGTGTCTCTCATGAGTGAATAAATAAATAAATAAAATCTTAAAAATAAATATAAAATAAAATAAGCTCATAAACCTTAAATATTATGAAATCTTAGTTAATTCATCTCACTTCCTTCAGAACTGGCTTAAGCCTCACCTACTCTGGGAGGCTTACGGTGCCAGCCCTACCTGACTCCACGGTCTCCACTGGAATGTCGCCTCTGCTTCCTTGACAATTCCCTAATTTTACAGTCTCCTAGCTTTACAGGGGTGTTCCCTCTCCCATGGGGCCAATTCCCACTGAGCTTCTCCACTTTGGTGGGCAGGTAATAGTGGGGCGAAGGACAGTTTATGGTGCAAGCAAGCCCATATCCTTGGTCTAAAGCACTGTATTTTAAATTAGACAAATGGAACCAAAAAAAATGCATTCCCTCCATCCATCTCTGGGTGCAGAAATACCCCTCTCTTGATCTTGGGGGTTATTTTGTTGTTCACATTATAAGTCCTATAAGGATAGAACTTCAACCTAAACCTACTTGAACTTCTTTTTTAATGGACAAAATTTAAGCCATAATCCCATGGTTTACAAGAAAACTGAAGCAATGTTTTCCATTCTGATGCCCCAGAAAGTGTACTGATAACTCAGAACTAAGTATCTGTCTTAAAAAAAAAAAATGAAAATAAAAAAATAAAGGGATCAATTAGAGCTCTGGTCAGTCTGCTTTATTTTTCTCAGTGAGGTTACTGCCCTACACCATGAAAAATACAGAAGACCTTACATTCAGAATGACTACAAAGTAACATTCATACAAATAAAACTCCCTGCCCAGTCATGTACCGTCCCTTTTGACTTCTGCTTGGCTCCTACTTTAAATGTCATTGCAGTGGCTAAAACATTCATCATCTCCCTTCTGACCTATGTGAAAAGAGAAACTGTGTATTTTCCATTGGTAAGAATTAACCTAGCTAAAATATCTCTTTTATAATGTGAATTTAAAAGTCCAAAATTGTAAACATATTTCATAACCTTTAAAAGTATTATAATCCTCACCCAGATGACCTCAATGCTTCCAGATATACTTGACTAGACAGACCACTAGAGAATCTTTCCTAAATTAACATTTTTGTGTCTCAAAAGGGGGAATAAAAGGAATCAGATATGAAAAGCTGTCCAAGTATCCCCTTAATTCAACCTACTGCCATCAAATGCATTGTCTCTCTGATGTCTTCCCATTGTGATATTTGCCCAACACTTCTTGCAACAACCTACTCAAAGTCACATACAATCTCACTCCTTCTGACCTTCACAAATTATTTCCTACATCTTCCCCCTCACTGGCTTTCTGCTGTCCACAAACACCCCAGGATTATTATTGAGTTAAGGCTTTTGCACTTGTTTCACCTTTGAAGGCTCTTAATCATATTTTACTGTGGCTTATGATTTCTGCTCAAATTATGCTAACCTCATATGGGTATTCCTTGAACATCCAATCTGAAAAACAGTCCTTGACCTCATCTATACCCAGTCTTTCTCTAGCTCTTTTTCTAAAGTTGAGGTCTTTAATCAGCTTTGAAAAATTCTCAGCCATTCTTTCTTCAAATATTTCTTTTCTCTCTCCTCTTCTTTTCTCCTTCCATAGGGTCTAATTACCTTTTATTAGATCATTTGATATTTCTCCAGGTTCCAAGTAGCCTGTTTTATTTTCTTCATTCTATTTTTTCATTGTGTTATCATTTGAGTCATTTGTTCACCTGTTTACTTAGTCAAGTTTACCGATCCTTTCCTCTGCTGTGAATGTTTGCGATACTTTAACATATATATCATAGGGTTTTTAAAAGTTTTTCTGATAACTGCATCATCTAGTCCATTCCTTGGAATTTTATTGACTATTTCCTTTCTGGTTTCTTTGCATACTTCATGAATTTTTGTTGTGGTTCAGACATGGTAGTATATTAGATAATATAAATTATTATGTATTAGATTATTAGATTAGATATACTAGATAATAGATAAATATATCTAATATAGTAGATATATATCATATACTAGATAATATTAGAATATTCTCTAATAGATATTAGGTAATTTTTAGATAATATATATTATCTAATATATCATATATATTAATAAATATTAGATTATTAAATAATAATGTATTAGACATTAAATATTTACTAGATAATAATATTAGAAACTAAAGTAAATAATAGTAATTCCCAGAAAGAATGCATTCCTTATTCCATCAAGGCTGAGTTAGGTTAACCTATAGTTGAGATGATTCTAAGCATAGTTTAGCTTTAGTTAGATTAAGTTATCTGCTGGTCTCAAAATTTTAAAAACATGATCAAGATCTTCTCTTTAGGAAGATTGGATCATTGGCAAGTCTCTGGAAATATTGCTCAGCTATATCATCTAGACGCCAAATTGTCGAGCTCTAAAAAAGTCTCAATTTACTTTTCAGCCCATTTTATGTTTTGTTTGTTTGTTTTTGTCTTGTTTTGGGTGGTTTGTTTTTGGTCTCTAGAGAGTTTTCTTCTTCCTCCAATCCCACCCCTGGCTTTCAGTATTCCTCAAGATAACTCAGCACGCTGTCTGATCCCTAGCCTCTGGAAGGCCTACAGAGTACATTCTATGAAGCCTCTCACTCTCAGCTTTCCTGCTCCCTTTCCCAGCCTTTGGGAGACTGCTGTAGTATATTTGATGAAGTCCTAAAATGCTTAAGAGAGATCTGTCTCATCTCTCTGCCCTACCACTAGCGTTCAGTACTCCTCTGCCTTGTATTTAAGAAAAGCTTCTCATACTTTAGGGGTAAATTAGTTCAGCAAACCTATTCTGATTCCATAATTTGGCATCAAACTTCTTCTGTACATTTAGTGAAGACCCCTAGAAAAGAGCTGGCAGATGGATGCAGAAATGCTGCACCTGAAGCTCTCTGAGATTCTAATCCTTCATGGCAATTCACACACAATTGTCAAATGCTGAGGTGGTTTCTCTTTATCCTTTCATCTGTGAGAAAACTTTCCTCTCCTACTGACCCATCAGGAACAAAAGTAACTGTGGGTCTCTTCTCTAACAGAAATGGCTTATTACTTTCTGCAATGTAGTTAATTTTGGTTTTGGGGTTTTTTTGTTTGTTTGTTTTGCATATTGAGCTCTGATGGGTTTGAAAGACTATAATACTGTAGAGTATCTGGCTTGACATCAAGACTAGAGTGAGAATGATAGTCTTTCATAATTTCCTACATCCATCGGAAGTGGAGACATCACATGTCTTGTTCCTCTCTGTATTTTCAGCATCTAGACTGGTGCTGATACTTGATAGCCAGCCACTCAATCAAATTCTTGTTGAATGTGTAAAAAGAGAAAGGTGGTATTAATGAGACAGTAAATTGGTTGTATTAACTGAACAAAGATTAATTAAACTAAACTTAACCTGAATTGTTTGAGGATGTGAAGACTACACAAATAACAGAACTGCTTAAACATTTTTAGTAATGTTGCCATTCTAAGGCAACTTCATACTTGAAAGTAATGTTGTTTATTATGATTTTGTAACATGGATAGCTATGAAGATTTTGCAGATGAAGAAACATTAATAAATCTATGCAGATATGATTATAACATTAACTGAGAAGGGAAACACAAACTATAATGTATTTAAAAGGAAAATACAGAAACTAGGTTAGAAAAAAAGGTTTTAATGGAAGGTTTGAACTGGTTTATTACTCATGACTTTTCCAAGTTTAAAATGAATACAATTATATTATTAGTAAAAACTCATTACTGCCCATGGAAATGCCCTGAGGGTACATTCAGTATTTCCTCCCAATCTCATGATTGACTATGGAAAATTGCAAGCCTACATTCCTCCTAGCTCATATTAAGCTTAACTAACTGCATCATCCCCCTTCAGATTATAGCACAACCAGAGCACTGAGAAAATATTTCCTTATACAGGATGGATTGACTATTCAAATTAACTTTGGCAGAGTAGACATGCTCCTATATTATCTAGATAGCTACTTTGTTTTACTGGCAGAAATGAGAAGCAAGGGTCAGAACAGTCAGTGTGCTATGAGTGTACTCATGGCATCTAATATCATAGGCAATCAAGGGCTGGCTCAGCAGAACAATTTTTAGACCTCCCCACTACACCAACTGAATATAGCTAGCTCACCTCCATTCAGCTCTAGTTGGGGGGAATAGAGTGGGTTATTAGGACCACACATTAATAGCCACAGTCCAGCAATAATGATAAGGACTGATAAGACATTTCTCAGTACCTACTAATTCAGATAATGAGCCAAGAAGGCTGTCTATTTTTTCAGTCTCAGGAAAGGTAGTATTTAGTAGGAACACTTTGTGCAATGAGTCACTTGCATCTGTAAAAATACATGTGATAACACACCCTTAACAAAACACTTGTTTAGATATTCTTAAACATGGTCACCTTGGGAGTATGCTGGCTTCCTGTTTGTGTCCTATGGTAGTTTAAGATATTGACTTGATTCTTTAAAACCCTCTGTGGTAGGAAACGTTGCCAACCTTGAGAGAATCTCTCTCCCTTGTAGCAATTAAAATCAGCGGTAGATCTTTGGTAATGGCCCCAGATGGAAACACAGAGTTAAGAGCAGGCAAGGTATTTATCCATAAAAGCATGTCAGGGAACTCCTTCCACTGATATCACAGAGCTCTAGTTGACAACAGGGAGAGAATGAAGCATGCACACTTCTTACCAGCCACAGCTCAAGCACCGCCATTTCTCATGGCATTTCAGCTGCTACTTTTCACTCAGTTCTGCCACTTGTATGTACCTCTTGCAAAGAGTTACAGTAGGAAATGAAACCAAATTAGTAAAATAAAGACCTATTTGTTTAGTAGAAGTACCCATATTTCAAATGGAGACTTAGTCATTTGAAATTTTTAATGAATCTATGTAGGTGCTCTTTACAGGCCTGCATGTAATCATGATCAAAATGTGCCACACTAATGACTGAAAAACAGTGATGTGGTTGTGTATGAGATACTAGGGGGATCCAATTAGATTTATCACCTTGGGAATACAGGGATTAGTGAGATTCCAAAAAATCTTGGAAATGACTGAAATAAGTGACTTTAAGGTTGGTTCAGAATGAATCTAAGTGCAGAAGAATCTGGGGATCTCAAAAATACTCTGTAAACAGTTTAGCCTAAACACAATTAACTTGGGGCAACTCCTGCCATTAGTACATTTAGTTCTTGATAAGGCCTGAAAAGTCAATATGATTCTTTACACAGGCACAGATACACCTTTCTGCCCAAGAAGGAAAAATACAGTTCTTAAAGAAGAGTAAGAAATGGCTTGGAAGTGCTAATTTTATTTCCAATTCTCAATTCCCCGTTTTATTTGGCTAAACAGGAATAATGCTGACAATGTGGTAAGATTTGCACACTCAAGCAACAATATGAATCTTCTTAAGCAATCTCTTTTGTCACTTCATTTTAGCTTAGTGAATGTCCAGACAATCAGTGTTTATTGAGCATCTTCTCTCATAAAAGTAGTCTGAAGAAAAGCAAAAGAATTATAATGGTCTCTTTCTCCCAAGGGACTCATAATTTGCTACTTGGCCTATGAATATTTGCATCTTAAAATGGAAGGCAGAGAAGAGAAGAGTGACGCTAACAGTGAATTTTCAGGCTCTAATGCAGACAATATTTTGAATAAACAAGTATATTTCTTTTCTTTTCAGTTCTTTATCTTAATTATTATGTGCATACAGTACAAAAAGAGAGTAAAAGAGGGGAAAGGTATTCTTCTTACTGCTGCCTCCTGACAATCTCTACTACCGGTTTTAAAAAATATATCCTAAAATATACATACGAAGTAGCAATACATCGTTTTTTTCCCTTGAAATATATCTTGGAAACCTCTATATTATGACAATTCATAGAGTTGCTGTATTCCTCTAACTGCCATATAATCTCCCCTTGTATAAATATACTATAACATTATAATCTATTTAAATAGTTCCCTATTGATAGAAATTTAGGTTGTTTTTATTCTCTTGCTATTAAAAACAATTTGGGGGAGCAATGTTCCAATTTCTTCTATTTCTGCTCTAAATAATTTTGTGGGAAGATGTAAGGCTGGGCCCAGCTTCTTCATTTTGTTATGCCCAAATAGTTTTTTTTCAATTCTGAAGTCATTTAATTTACTAGGTTATAGATCTATTTTATCTATTACATGCACTTGAATTCTGGGTTCAAGACTTCTTTTGGTTATGGAAATTTTTCTTGAGTTGCATCTTCAGATTTTTTTTCAATTTCATTATTTGATTCTCTTCTTCAGGAAAAGTAAATATCTATATGTTGATCCACTTTGCATTTTTATCATTTTTTCAAATCATTTTAACCCCTTGCTTATATCATCTTCATTATGATTGCTTTAGTTGATGTTGTCACACTCATCTGTAGCCATATTTATTAAACCACTTTTTGAGGTATGACTGGCACACAAAAGCTGTACATATTTAATGTATACAAATTGTTAGTTTAGAGATAAATACACAGTCATGAATCCATCACCAAATCTTTGCCATGATATATCCAACACTTGTAAATGTTTCCTATTTCCCTCTTTATTACTTTTTTATCATAGAAATACTTAAGATCACCATCTTAACAAAATTTTAAGTATACAACACAGTATTGATAACTATGGCCACTGTGCTATATAGTAGATCTCTAGGACTTATTCATCTTATAAAACCAAAACTTTGTACTCTTTGATGAACACTCCCCCATTTCTCTTACCACATTTTCAATAATCTCTAAATTCCTTCATGCTGCAATCAAACATGACTTCATACTTAATGATTTTATTTTTTTGTTTCACTTATTTCCTGGGCTTGATCAGCTCATGTTTCACTTTCTCCTACTGCCTCACCACATCCTCCATGGCCTCTTATATACATGATCTAGGTTTTTATTTTCTGGAAGTTACTGTTTTCTTTAAAAAAAAAAAATTTAAATACAAACACCATTCTGTTCAGGGAATAATTTTAGGTGTACATTCTCCATCTGCCATTTGTTTTTGCTTCATCTAGTCTTTTCTGCACTACTTTTGTACAAAACCTGTTCCTGGTTCTTCTCCTTATCTCTTTCATCTGCCCCTATAACTTATCATGTGTCTCTGAACATAAATTTTTCTCGGAACAGATACCGGCAGGTTGTTGGACAGGTTCTCTGGGACACAGGGCTGGGTGAGGGTACTTCCAGCAGCTGCAGACTACTCACAAGCACAGACGCTCCCTCACTACCCCAGCTCACAACTGTGGCACATCTGTATGATTTCTTATTTGCCCACAGCCAGCAATCCTTCCCCCACCACACCACGCACCTCAGTACTGCTATTCTCAACAGTAAATGGTTGTTTTGCCCCTCAGGTTGTGTTTTGTCTATAAACTGTCATTGTGAGCATCCTGACTCAGTGTCTCTGCACACTTCTTCCTGACTCCTTGACTTGCCCACCCTTCCTCATACATTGTAGCATGGGGTGCCAGATGACTTCTAGTTCCACTGAAAATGGATCTTGTTTGCTGTTTCCAATCTCCTTATTTTCTGAGGAAAAAACAAGAGCAGCACTCTCTTTACTCCACCACAAAAGGAACATCTACCCACAACCTTCACCTGGGGGCCTTCACCAACATGCATGCCTTCTTCATGGTGGGATGCAACAATTAGTGTCTGCTCTCAGTGGTTCATTCATCAATGAAAACCATGGGAAATCATGGCAATGTGGAAGGCAGCAAGACCACCAAACTTCCCTATAATATGACTGAGCACAGAAATACACAGGAGTACATGAAAAAGAATTAGGACAAAGATGTTACTTCCTTCAGTATCCAAGAAAGCTCAGCGAGCTCCATTTAGAACTGAAAGGAAGAGCAGAGCCCAGTTCTGGTGAAAAGTGGGTTGTGGTTCCTATTGATTTTCTTACATTTCTATGTTTGTTCTTTAAGGGAAGGTAATGCTAAATGCATATGTGTAGACACACCCTGTGCTGGAGTTACAGGGAAAAATGGTATTTATCAAAGGTAATAACTGAACACTTAGTGCTAATTTACTCATTTACTGAGTAAATGCTGATTTATAGAGCACGTAGCTATGTAGCATGCACTTAAGTCTTATGTATTTTTGGTATTACAACTTTATTTTGAGATAATTGTCGACTGGCATGAAGTTTTAAGAACTAACACACAGAGACCCTGTGAATCTTATTCCATTAGTCAATCTCTCCTAAAGATAGTGCCTTGCAAAAGTATAGTGCAATATCACAATCAGGATATTGATACTGGTACAAAGCACAGAGTCTTTCCATTCCTACAAAGATCTTTCATGCTGCCCTTCCTTCTAGAGTCATACACACTTCTCTATGCTCCATCTACTTCATCACTCTGGGCAATCCATAATCAGTTATCCATTTCCATAATTTTGTCATTTGGGGAATATTATTTTGGGAATATAAATGGGATTATGCCATATGTAAACTTTCAGCAGCGGCTTTCTTCACTCAGCATAACTTTCTAAAGATTCATCCAGACTATTGCAGGTATGCATGTCCCCCTTTTATTGATGAGTAGTATTTTATGGTATGATATATCACAGTTCAATCATTCACCTGTTAAAGGACATTGAGGTTGTTTCCAGTTTGGTTGAATTATGTCCCCAATTCATATGTTGTGGTGCTAACCCCCAGTACCTCAGAATGTGATCTTTTTTGGAAATAGGATTGCTGCAGATATAGTCAGTTAAGATGAAGTCATACTGAAGTAGGGTGTACCCCTGATCCAATATGACGTCTGTCTGTAAAAAGGAGGAAATTTGTACACTAGCACAAACACAGGAAGAACTCTATGTAAACATGAAAGCAGAGATCAGGGTGATGCATTAGCAAGCCAAAGAACACCCACAACTGCCAGCAAACCACCAGAAGCTAGAACAGAAATATGGAACAGATTCTCCTTACAGCTCAGAAGGAAACCCTGCTGACACCTTGATTTAAGACTTCTAGCTTCCAGAAGTGTGAGACAATAATTATCTGTTGGTTAAGCCACCCAGTTTTTGGTACTTTGTTATGACAGCTCCAGCAAATAAATACAAGGCTATTACCAATAAGCCTGCTGCAACCACTTGTGTACAAGTTTTTCTGTGAATATAAGCCATAAATTCCCTGGGATAAATGCTCAGGATTGCAAATGCTGGAAAATGAAATGGTAGTTTCAGGTTTAAAAGAAACTTCCAAACTGTTTTCCAGAATGCCAACACCACTTTACATTCCCAGGAGTCATGTATGAGTGATTCAATTTTTCTGTACTTACACCAGTATTGGCTGTTGCTGTTCTTTATTTCAGTCATTCTGATACCTGCATAGTTATCCTTTTTTCCTTAAGATTTTATTTAAATTCAATTTAGTTAACATATAGTGTGTTATGAGCTTCAGGGATAGAATTTAGTGATTCATCATTTGCATATAACACCCAGCGCTCATTACATCAGGTGCCCTCCTTAATATCCATCACCCAGTTACCCTGCTCCCCTCACCCCTACCCCTCCAGCAACCCTCAGTTTGTTCCCAACAGTTAGAATTCTTTTATGGTTTGCCTCCCTCCCTGTTTTTACCTTATTTTATTTTTCCTTCTTCCTCCCTATGTTCATCAGTTTTTTCCTCTAAATTCCACATAGGAGTGAAATCATATGGTATTTGTCTTTCTCTGACTTATTTTGCTTAGGATAATACACTCTGGTTCCATGCATGTTGTTGCAAATAGCAAGATCTCATTCTTTTTGATGGCTAAGTAATATTCCATGTGGTATGTGTGTGATTGTGGGTATGTGTGTGTGTGTGCCATTTTATAATTAGATTGTTTGGTTTTTTTTACAGATGAGTCTTGATAACTCTTTTATATTTTAAGTACTAGTCCATTCTCAAATAAATGGTTTGCAAATATCCTTTCCTGTTCTATAGCTTGTCTTTTCAAACTCTAAACAAGGTATTTCATTTTTTAAAAGATTTCATTTATTTATTGATGAGAGATACAGAGAAAGGCATACGCAGAGGGAAAGGAGGCTCCCTGTGGGGAGCCTGATGTGGGCCTCAATCCCAGGACCCCAGGATCACAGCCTGAGTCAAAGGCAGATGCTCAACCACTGAGCCACCAGCTGCCCCTGAACAAGGTATTTCAGACAACAAAATTAAATTTTGATGAAGTCCATTTTATTAATGTTTGGTTTTAGGGATTATGCTTTTGATATCAAATACTGAAACTCTTTCCTTAATTCTATATCCTAAAGGTTTTCTATGTTTTTCCTAAAAGCTTTATAGTTTTACACTTTATAAGTAAGTTCATGATGTACTTTAATTTTTATGTAAGATGTGAGACTTATGTGAGGTATGAGATGAAGATCCACTTTTCCTCATGACTGTCCAATTGCCTCAGCACATTTGTTAAAAATGCTCTTTCCTCCATTAAATTTTTGGGCACCTCTGTCAAAACTCTGTTGGTCATATTTCTGTGGGTCTATTTCTGGTTACTCTATTCTGTTTCATTGATCTATGTATGTGCCAATACTACACAATCTTGATTACTTGTTATATAATGTCTTGAAATTGATAAGACTGTTTCTTCCAACATTATTCTTTTCTGAAATTGTTTTAGCTATTCTAGTTCCTTGGCCTTTCATTATGAATTTTAGAGTATTCTTGTTTATATCTTCAAAAAATCTTTCTGAGATTCTGACAGGAATTATATTGAACCTTTGTATCAATTTGGGAGGAACTGACATCATTACTATTTTGAGTCTTTTAATCCATTAACATGGTATGTCTCTCCATTTATTTAAATCTTTTTATGAGTTTTATCAGCATAGAATAGTGATTCAACATTTAATTTTTGTATAAGTTTTGTTTAGATTTACACGCAATATTTTATTTTTATCTTTAGCAATTATAAATGGGATCATAATGGGATATTTTTAATTTTCTTTTCTTGAGTTATGTTTCTAAATTCACTGCCAAACTCTGTCTTTGTCTTGTGTATTAGGCTATTTATTTTTCATGTAATTGTTAATATGTCAGGGCTTAAGTTTGCCTCTGTTACTTTTATTTTATATTACCTCTGTTTTTTGTATCTTGGTTTTCTTTTTCTTATCTTCCTATGGATTATTTGAACATTTTATAGAATTTTATTTTGATATATTTATAGCCTTTTTAAGCCAATTTCTTTGCATAACTTTTTTTATTTGTTACTTCAGGTTTTACATTATAGATGATTTATCACAACCTATCAGTGTCATTATTTTACCAGTTTGAGTGATTTAGAAATCTTAACTCCCTTTATGTCCCCTTAACCTGTCCTTTTTATAATATAATTGGCTTAAATATGTCCTTTGCAAACATTTAGAGCCACATCAGACAGTGTTGTACTATTTGCTTCAACCGTCAAGCATACTGTAGAAAACACAAGAGAAGGAAAAGCAACAGTTATTTACCACTTTTACTTACCATATACTCTGTTCCTTCCTTATGTTCCAAGGTTTCCTCTTTTATCATTATTTTCTGTTTAGAAAACTTCCATTAGCCATTCTTTTAAGGTAGTTTTGATGACAACAAATTTTGTTTTCCTTCATCTTGAAGGTTGCTTTGATTTCCCCATCACTCCTGAAAGATATTTTTGCTGGGTATAGGGTTCTGGATTGACAATTATTTTTTTTTCAGCCCTTAAAAAATAATATCATTTCCTTCTAGTTTCCAATGAATGTTTCTGTGAGAAATATAATTTTTTCTTCCATAGGTAAAATATTATATTTCTCTGGTAGCTTTTAGGATTTTTTTTCTTTTTTATTTTCAGAAGGTTAATTATGGTGTTTTTGCATGACTTTGGATTTATTTTGTGTGGAGTTCATTCAGCTTCTTGAATCTATAGGTGTATATCTTTTGCCAAATTTGGAAAGTTTTTGGCTAATATTGCTTTGATCACCTTTTCAGTCCACTCTCTTTGTCATCTCACAAATATTACACCTTTTGTCATAATCCCACAGACCCCAAATCTGTTCATTTTGTCTAGTTTCCCTGCTTTTCAGATTAACTAATTTCTATTGTTTTATCTTCCCGTCATTGATTCTTTCTTCTCCCTCCTCCCATTCTGCTGTTGAGCCCATCTCAACTGAGCTTTTTCTTTTAGTTACTACATTTTTCAGTTTTTAATTTGTCATGCAATTCTTTTCCATATCTTCTATTTCTTTGTTGAGAATTTTTACTTCTTTGCTGAAGGTTTTTTTCCCATTTGTTTCAAGTGTGTTCATATTGCTCACTGAAGTATTCTTATCATGGCTGCTTAGAAATCTTTGTCAGATAATTCTAACATTCTCTAGCATTTTCATGATGGTGTCTATCTATGGCTTTTTTCATTCGGTTTGAGATCTTCCTGAACTTCAGAATGATTTTCATCATACTGCACAGAACACTGAAATCTAGATATTTTTGTCACATTAGGAGACTCTTATTTAAGTATTGTGTTTTAGTTGGCTTTTTCTGACACTGTTCTGGCAAGGAAAGAGGAAGGATGCCACCTCTCTACTGCCAGGTGGAGGCAACAGTGCAGTTTTGCAGCCTGGCCTCCATTAATACCTAGGGTTGGGGGAAACTCCTCATTACTCTTCAGCGGGGTGGTATTTCCAGCTCCTCCCATGGTGCCCACAGACAGCACAGTGGGGGTGCTCTTGCTCCCCCTGGGAAAAGGGGAAAGTCCTGAGTCCCCACTAGGTCTCCTTTAACACCACCCAAGGGGGGCTTTGTTTTTGTCCAGACTCCATACCTGGTCTCCACTGACAGTGGGGTGGTGGAGGGAAGTCCCAACTCTCTGCTTGTTCTTCTCTGACACTACCTTGCTGAGGGTGTTGGTCACCTCAGTATAGTCTTGTGAGGACAGCAGTCTAGCCTCCCCACTTAAGCCTTTGCTGGCATGATTTGGGTGAGGCTACATTTTTTTTCTATGGTGTTTGGCTGGAGCAGAGCAACTATTACCCAAAAGTATTTGCCTTTCTGGGTTATCCTTTTTCTTCCTTTGACTAATGAGATCAGGTTTTTGTTGGGCTTTTTCTTTTTTTCCTTGTCTGTACTCATTGGCACATCTGGGTCACTGGCTTCTTCCTATACCATGTCTGGGGTGTGTGACAAAGAGAAAACTTAGAGAACTCATTAGCCATATCATTCCTCATGCCCCAAAGTCACTAGCCAGCCTGACTGCTCTCCTCCCTTCATGATCTCCTTATGTTTGTTTACATATAGAGTCCAAGGTTTTTAACTGTACTTAGAAGATCTAAGAGGGAAAAGTACTTCATCATCCTCAAAACAAAAGTCTGCCCTAGGTATTCTACATGTTACCTCCACAATAACCCTCTGAAATAAAATTATTATCATCTTCATTTTACACATGAGAAAACTGAGTCACATAAAGGGTAAGTATCCTAAGATCATACAGCTAAAAGTGACAGAGCCAAATCTCAAACTCAAGAAGCTTGAATCCATAGTCAGTGCCTTCAAACAATATCTTAAAACTCCTCTCAAGTACTAACTGCTCATGAGAAGGCCCCTTACTGGTCTTGGCTGGCCTCTTCCTGCTGGGCTGGATTCCCTGATTATATCCTCCAATCACTGGGAGGCCCTCTGCAGAACACAGTCCTCCAGGTTACATGCCCCAGGCTTTCCCCACCCCTCACCCATAAATATACACCAAACCTAAGAGGTTCAGGTTTCTTACAAAATAAGTTATCGGTCACATCCCTTATTTCTGAAGGTCTACCATGAGCATTAATAACAACCTGAAAACAACTGAAAGTGTAATCATAATCCTTTTGTTTATTGATCACATAAAGGTAATTTCTTTTCTCTTTTTCAGGTCACTTCTATTCTCTCTGTCTTCATCTCCATCATCCCCATTCCCTCTAATACAACCTCACTAATTGTATCACCTTTTCCCATACCAAAGACATAGTTGCACTGAGGAAGAAAGAGCCTTAGTGATCACTGCACAGGTGAAAAGGTAACTAAGTGAGTGGGACAGTTTCCTACTGTTTCTTCATGGTCAAACTAAGACTGAAACACATGGCCTCCATGTAGTCCACTTTCTACCATAGCACACTGGCCCACTTCCTCAGCTCCAGTAAAGGAGTGTGAAGTGCTTTCCTATTATTTCATACACGAGCCACTTCCTTTCCTTCTACAACCTAATCCAGAAACACTATCAGGAAGAATTCCCACTGTCTCCAAAAAACAGAGGGGGGCGGTGGATGATGGTGTTATTCCATCAGCAAGTCTGAATGCATAGACAGTCTGCTTGTTCAATAACAGACTAATTATCCTCACCAGGAATCAGTCTGATTCAACATCTGAGCTTCTTCTCCTTTTCTCCATCTGGTCCAAACTGGGATCTTCCTATCAGGTATTTGCAGTATCCTGAATAAGAGGCAGCCCCCTGCAGCTTTGCTGCTGCCGGCCTGACTTACTGTAATTTTCCAGAAGTCTCGAGTTATGTCACATTGCTCAAGAAAGGCAGTATCACTAAAGATGCTTCACAGTCCCATAAACTACCATTTGCAGCCTTCTTCTGCTTCATGATCTACACCACCCACCACAATCAACAAAGGGCATCTAGATATTAGTGCTGAGTACCTGCAGATTCCAACGTCTGAACGCACTTTTGTGACAGGCTGCATGATATAAATTTCTGTATGTCATGATGAAATAACCAGGCATTAATGCTCAAGTTAAAGCTACAGTATTTTTAAAAAGCCACTGAACACTGAAACATGTGGCTATTGCAAAATTAATATAAACTGATCAATGCTGAGGAAAGTTGCAATGTGTCCAGGGGACACAAAAGGACTACTATCTGCCTCTTAACATAAAGAATTATGGTAAAGGTAGAACCCTACTCTCAGAGCATAAAGGTTATGTGACAGTGAGGTCACCAGTACAGTGTATGACATATAAGTTCCTGGATCTACTTTTCCCAAGAGGTGTTTTGCCTCATAAAATGACCCAAGGCAAAGGAATATTTTTCCAATTATTGTTACTTATATGGATCCCTACTGCAAACACATCTGTTATGTGACAGATGGACCCCTCATGCAATGCCAGGGGTCAAATGCCTTCCCTGTTCTAAGGGAAATAACCACCAGGCTTAGACATCTGTGGTGGCCACATTTCCTGAATAAAAAAAATCAAGATATATGACAGAGGTCAAATCATTTGAAAGAGGAATTCCTCTAGAAAATCAAGGCACAGGGCAGCCCAGGTGGCTCAGCAGTTTAGCGCCACCTTCAGCCCAGGGCCTGATCCTGGAGACCCGGGATTGAGCCCCACGTTGGGCTCCCTGCATGGAGCCTGCTTTTCCCTCTGCCTGTGTCTCTGCCTCTCTTTCTCTCTGTCTCTCATGAATAAATAAATAAAATCTTTTAAAAAATCCAAATGTTAAAAAAAAAGAAAATCAAGGCACCAATTTTAGATCAATTAATATTTTATTTGATGTAGAAACTTGTGAGAAAACTGAGGTAGGAAAGGTAAAACAAGTTGCCTGAGATCCCATGCCTAGAAATTAGAAGATTGAGAATTGGATTCCAGGTTTGTCCTGCTCCAAAGCTCCTGTTCTTTCTCATGTATCTAGTTCAGGCTCCTTCATCGCTGAGCAGATGAGCAGACCAGCATGTTTTTATTCTCCCTCTGACAAGGATTTCTGGAGGACACAAGCATTATAAAGTGCTCAGTGCATTCTCACCATGACTTCATCTGAATCTGCTGTCAATGTGCTGAAGTATTTGGGGGCCAGTGATGCAAAGGAAGGGGGTCTTCCTTCTGATCACCTCAGATAAGAAGCTGTATTGCTGAAGATGCCAAGGTTATCTGTCAGCAAGTAAAAGTAAAATAGTCCAAATGTCTACATCCATTTTCAAACTGAGGGTTCCTAAAAAAATCCTCTAAAGGAATATATTCATTTCTGGGAAGTCCTAAAAATCATCTTCTTTGAGCCCTTCCCAAAGCATCTGGTCAAGAAATTGAGTACTTTCACGATAGAATTCTAGAACTTATGTTCTATATTTAATTAGAGGTTCTGGCCCCAGGAACCACTCCATCCCCATCCTCCAGCTATTCATCAGGAAATAAGCCTTTCTGGAGTACAAGAACCACTACTATGAGGATGCCTCCCAGTGACCACATCCTTCTGATAGTAGATGCCAGCCAAAAGCAAAGCAACCTGACTGCTTAGTGACTGTATAAATCCATTCAGCTTCTGCAAATGCCCAGACCATTTTTAGTTGCTGTTGTTTTGGCTGTACAAGGTTCAATACACAAAATAGGCTATGACACCAATACTTCCCATCCATGAGGGGTCCTGATCTCAGAGCAGCCCCCATGCCCAGAAAAATGTAAGTCACCTTTCCCATAAGATGCTTAGCACACACGGCCCTCATGGTCTGACTCCTGCCTCTCTATCAAGCCTCACCTCCCAACTCTACTTCTCCAGTCAATTCAAACTAATTGTAGGGTCCTAAACACATCACCCTGTCCTTAACTTTGCATTTTCCTTGGCATAAAAGTTTCCCTCTTTCTGCCTGATGGACATTGTCCACCTAGCAAATGCCCACTTAGTCCAATTGCACAGTCCCTGGGAAACATGCCCTGATCCACAAGCTCAACATAGTTGTCCTCCCACTGTGTTCCTTCTACCAATGGGAGTTCAGTAACAACTAATGAATTGACCAACCCTTCCCCACAACTAGATTCTATGTAACTTGAGGAAGTTTTCTTGTTTAGTTATATAGTTCCAGATTCCAGAACACAGTAGTTGCTAAACAAGTGCTTAATGAATGGAGCACCTGACTCACACTCACTGACTGAAAAATATTTATGGAGTAACCACAAAGCATATTTAGAAAGCACTAGGGTTCCTGAGCACTGATTCTAAGTTGTGAAAGCTTTCATCACCTTACTCTCTCAGGTGCCTTATAGATCAAACAGACTGAAACAACCTGCCTGGGGGGAATAGGGCATGGAAAGGAAGAGGACAGAGTAGGCCATGACTGCCTACTGCTACCTCAGTGGGAAGAGGATCCATGAAGGTAAGGTAGGGCAAAGGGATGCTCTCCACCATACTGCCCCGTATACTCACATTGAAAGAGGAAGAAGGTCTTTATGCCATCACTTATTCTAGCTTAGCAGAAATTTTCTGTTGTAGAACTCCTTATCACACTAGGGACAATACCATTCATATCTATGCAAAGGCTAAAGCAACACAGTATTTTTTACCTCAGTATTTTTATATTCTAGCTAGTTGCATTATGTGTGCAAATCTCTCTTTAAACCTGAATGCCAGATTAGAAAGTAGGTTCATACATACAGGTGCAAATGAGAAATTTGCATTTTAGAGATTGCATATGTAATAACATCTCACCTAGAACTGCTATAGGCAAGAAGATCAAGAGGAAAAATAGCAACAGCTGATGCCAAATGTGTGATTCAGATGATTCAAAAATTAAACGGCATTCCGAAGAACGTGTGCAAATCTCCTTCAGACATGGCCCAGTACCCAACAGACTGAATGAATTTTTAAGATATATGACAAAAGCTTACCAAAATATAGCACTGTCTTAGAAAATTAGCATGGTTTCGTGAGATCCAAATATCTCTCTCATCATCCCACTATTTCAGGGCTCAAAATAAAAATTGTTTGTTTCATTTTTATTTATGCTAAATAGAAAGGGAATTTTGGCCTGTTCTCATCCCAACTTAGGTTGCTTGATTGATTAAAAAGGCGAAGCGGGGATCCCTGGGTGGCGCAGCGGTCTAGCGCCTGCCTTTGGCCCAGGGCGCGATCCTGGAGACCCGGGATCGAGTCCCACGTCGGGCTCCCGGTGCATGGAGCCTGCTTCTCCCTCTGCCTGTGTCTCTGCCTCTCTCTCTCACTGTGTGCCTATCATAAATAACTAAAAAATTTTTTTAAAAAAGGCGAAGGGACTCTCCTAGAATAATAAATACTCTATCTACAATTGCATATTAATTGAACCCTTCAGCATAAATTTGTAAAAAGGAAGTGGTGTGGGAGGGTGGCAAAGAGTCCTTACAATTGGCTTGATCTTGTTTTGGATATCACCTTTTTCACTTTCCAGCTTTATTAAGCTGGATAAAAATCACATAAACTTCCGAAAGTTCAGTTTTCTCAACTGCCAATGGGGATGACAGTAGACAACTTATGGATTGGCTAGATGGATTATACACTAGTCACTTACAAACATCTGCATATGTGATCTCTACTTGTTAATGTGACATTAGAACTTCAAAGAATGGGCAGCCAGGGTGGCTCAGTGGTTTAGTGCTGCCTTCAGCCCAGGACATGATCCTGGAGACTCGGGATCGAGTCCCACATCAGGCTCCCTGCATGGAGCCTGCTTCTCCCTCTGCCTATGTCCCTGACTCTCTCTCTGTGTCCCTTGTGAATAAATAAATACATTTTTAGATTTTTTTAAAAAAACAAAGATGTGCACACATGTATTCAATTAAACAAAATATAATGGCAGCATAAAACGGCACAAATAAAGTATCCTGCATATAATCTACTGCAGAGTGAACACTTCGGTTTTGTTTCCAACCACCCCACCTCCTTATCAGATTCCTAGTGAGAAAAGGCAAGGTAACCATGGCACATCCACATTCTTAAGGAACTTAAACTGGTAAAAGAGATAAAATGTACACAAGTTATGCCAAATGGGATATACACTTTAACAGCAGAATAATCCAAATGCTATGAGAATACAAGAGAGGAAGCTGATGTGCCACATTCCCCTGAATGTGAGCCTCAGCTCCATGAATAGGTCATTTTAAATGGGCCCCACTGAATTGGAAGGGATCTTCTTGAGGTGTTATTTACAGTCCTTGATTAAGCCTCACACTGAAATATAAATGGTAACACAGAAAGAAATTGAAGCTAAGACAGATGGCCCTCTGGTAAAGAATGTTGGAGGAATTTCCACTGGTCACCAACTTGTGCAGCTGAACTGAGGATCACCTTGAGCAAAATATAGTTTACTGCCTAAAATAGGGCACTACTGACAACCTAAGGGAAGGTCCATCATGCTTTACTCTTCTCCTTCTGAACCAGAGCATTCCCAATATTTCAACCAAAGCACTAGGAGCTCTCCATCTGTATTGCAACCACCAAAAGAAATTGTGTCCTGGCTTCTAGTTTAACCATTCTATTCATTCTACAGCTTCTTACAGAAACTAATTTCCCCCATAACGTCAAAAAAAAAGGGAGGATGTCCAGAGGGTCATTTGAAAATAAACTATGCCTTGGAAAGGGGTGTGATCCTAAGAAGCAAAATGCTATATGATGTCTTGTGTAGTAATTTAGAGAAGAACCTAGACAGCAAGAGGACACTGGGGCTGTGGATTTTCATGTGATTTGTCACAGCATCACAACCCCAGACTAGGTGTCTAAGACAACACTACTGGCACTAAAGCAAAGAGTGGGTAGATCCATGAACAAGCCATCTACCTTGCTATAGCCAAATACTTAATCTATATAAAATTCCCCTCACCCCAAAGAAAATAAGGAGGCAAAAAAGAGAGGGGAGAAAGGAATAAGGGAAATAAACCATGTGTAAAAAAAACAAAACAAACAAAAAAAACAGTAGAAAAGTCAGTAGAAAACTATACCTCTTTAAAATTATTTACTACAGCAATGCCTGGGTGACTAAGTGGTTGAGCTTCTGCCTTTGGCTCAGGTTGTGATCCCAGGGTCCTGGGATTGAGTCCTGCATCAGGCTCACCATGGGGAGCCTGATTCTCTCTCCACTATGTCTCTGCCTCTTTCTCTGTATGTCTCTCATGAATAAATAAATAAATCTTTAAAATAATAAAATTATTTACTACAAAAGACAGAAGATTTTGAATAGATTACAGTATATGATCAATATGATACAATATTTTGCAGACATTTAGACATATGTTCTGGACATTTAATGCAACAGAAAATGCCTACAATGTAATATTAAGTGAAAAGAGCTAATGAAAACTTGCATTTACATTGTTTACCAATATCACAAACTCTGCATACGTGGTACATATATATATCAATTAAAATAAATTTGAATGATATAATAGTTTACATTATATCACATCTGAGTGATCTGATTATGCAAGAATTTTAGTTCCTTCCTAAGATTTTCCTATTGTCTTCCAAAGTTTCTGTGAGATCATTACTTTCATGACTTAAAATATGTCATGTGTTAAGAAAATTAGAGAAATTTAAAAAAATAAAGAGATCAGAGGTTCAGAGAAAGTCTTCAAAGCAAAGGTAAAATGTCAACAAGGATAAGTCCATAATCAAATACAACCCACGTCCTGAGAGTGGCCAGAGGACTGGGTGTGTGAGCACCAAGAGTTGTGGAGAGGCAGGAAACAAGAACAGACAGCAAAGGCCTTGAACATCATACTCGAGTATAGAGATTTTCTTTTGTCCACAGCACATATTTTGAGTATTAGGAAAGGCTGAGCCAAAGCTAAGTTTTGGATATTACTCCAGCAAGTAGCATTCTGAATAAATTAGAGGTGGGGAGCTATTCTAATATCCCAAGTGTTAGGAAGTAACTGGAATGAGTGGTCTCCATGGCATCCTTTCGGGATGTAATAGATCTGAGCATCAGTAGAAGACTCGACCAATGTTTCAATACAGATGGCCTGGGATAGAGGAGGACTGAAGATGGCTTCAAAGTCTCAGTTCCGAGTGGCTAGTTAGAGATCCATATTATTCATGAAAATTGAGGAAGAAGTAAAAGTTCACTTTGAACATGTTGAGTTTAAAGTGCCCACAGAATATCTGGAGAAAATTCTAACTGGGAATTAGAAATGTGAATTTGCAACTTGAGGGAGAAGCCTGGGCTGATGATATGGATTCGGGAATCATCAGTGTGGACATGAGAAGTGGTCAGATAACAGAGGGAGGTGAAGAACAGAAGGAGAGCAAGAATAGAGAAGGGACACAGAGGAGTTAGAACAGAGGACAGATGGGAGGAACACACTTCGGAAGAGAAGAAAAGCAGGCACTTGACAGAGCCAAAAGAAATACCACAGAAGAATGGATTGAGGATGCCATCCAGAGAGTCAGCCTCCATGGTAAATGTTGTACAAAGTTCAAAGAGGCTGAGCACTAGGTAACGGCTGTTGGAAATGGTGAGTAGGAGGTCAAGTAACAAACATTTTTGAGTGAAAAATAAAAGCTAAAATCATCTAGTCTTATATAATTAAAATAGACATGTCTTTCCAGAAACACACACTTGGAGGGGTGCCTAGGTGGCTCAGTCATTTAATCGTCTGCCTTCAGCTGCAGTCATGGTCTCGAGGTCCTGGGATTGAGCTCCACATGGGTCTCTCTAATCAGAGGGGAAGGGCACTGCTTCTCCTTCCTTTGCCCCTCCCTGCCATTTGTGCTTGCACCCTCTCTCTCTCTCTCAAATAAATAAAATCTTTTTAAAAAATAATACTAAAATAAATAAAATAAAACAAAATCACACTTGAGGCCCCATACCTTAGGCATCACATCATTCCGCTTCCTCTAAATGCACTGGCGCTCTTCATCTCTGGAGTGCTATCACAGTTGGGAGGCCGCAACCAGTACCACCTTAACTAACAGAACAGCTGCTGGAGCTCAGTTCTGCCCTTTACCAACGACATCCCAGCCCATGGCCTGCATGGAGATGAAGTCGTTCTTCCAGACATCGCTGTGTGGTACTCAGCCTGACTGCAGGTGTCTGTGAACACTTCCTGATTTAGGGTATTTTCTGTAATTACTGGAATGATGAAATCTGTCATGCGGCTAGGTAGCAGGCGGGAGAGCGCAATTCATTCCTAGCTTCCTGGACTAAAAATATATATTTATCAAATCTAATTAGATTTGTCTTAATTAGTTGTTTTTAGGTCACAGTTTTAGCAATTTGTTCATCAAACTGACTCTTTTCCTTAATATTAAAGAGGAAATTTTCATTTAAATATCCCTGCAAAAGCAAACTGACTGGGTCTTGCTTATGCCCAGGACCAGCTTGGGATAAGGACAAAAATCAGCTATTTGATCTATTCTCTTTTTCACATAAATTGATTTTTCTTTTATCTGTTTCTATATGCTGAAGTAGACATACTTTTTAAAACAATTTTATAGGTTCTTCTTTTAATAAAGATTTTATTTATTTATTCATGAGAGACACAGAGAGGCAGAGACATAGGCAGAGAGAGAAGCAGGCTCCCTGTGGGGAGCCCAATGTGGGACTCAATCCCTGGACACCCTGAACCGAAGGCAGACGCTCAACCGATAAGACACCCAGGCGTCCCTACAGATAACCCTTGAACAATGCAGGGGTTAGGGGTATCAGATCCTACAGAGTCAAAAATCCTCATTTAACTTTTGACTCCACCAAAATTTAATTACTAATAGCCCACTGTTGCCTGGAAGCCATATGTACTGTTAATGTATATTTTGTATGCTATATGTATTCTATACTGTATTCTTATAATAAAGTAAGCTAAAGAAAACAACATAGTTAAGAAAATCATCAAGAATAAAAAATACACTTACAGTACTATGCTGTATTTATTTTTTTAAATCCACGTATAAGTTGACCCATGCAGTTAAAACCCACATTGTTCAAGGATCAACTTCATTTAAAATTGTTTGAATCCACGCCATCTATTTATTGTTAATAATAGTACTAAAACAACAAACAAAACCTACTCGAAAAGCAGTCCAGGGTAACTGAGTGTTGAAGATCCAATGTATTGTGTTTTTTACAATTACTAGAGACATTCAGTCGAAAAATACCACTAATGCAGTATAGAACTCTCATAATTCTCAACTGTCTGAATGTGGCCTTGTGCCATGCAAGATTTCCAGCCCTCAATGCACAGAATGATGGACTGGACCACCATTAAACAGAGATGTGGAAAAGGATTTCCAAGTGTCAACTGGATGTTTAGATTAGAACTCTGTTTCCCAAACTTACATATATCCCACCTTTACAATTTCTGCTATAATGGTGACCCTCTTGTGCTATATTTATTTAATTTTTCTTTATATCATTTTTGGCTGAGCCTTTTTCAAAGTAATAGCACAACTGACCTTACAGTATAAAACAAGTAAACACGTCCAAACAAAATGAGTTTATCAAACCACTGACATGCTCATACCTCTGAGAGTTCTGAATCTTAAACATTGACTCTTGTACTTGAAAATTTCACAGCATGTTATTCCTTTCTTATCATTCAAGTAGCCTATATGCCCATATCTCAATGAGTCCTTTTTTTAGTGAAGCTCAATCTCAATGTGAAATCCTTATGGAAAGGAAACCCAATTACAAATGACAGGATAATCTGCTATAGCCAGAGAGCCTTTCAAGGCACAAGTCATATGATAGAATCTGGAGCCCATTCATTCAACAAATTCACCAGTTACGTTTTGGTATGAAGGGCAATAAAATATTTTTTAAAAAGAAAGAAAGAAAAGAAAAGAGCAAGCAGTGAACAAGTAGATATGGTTCCTGCCCAACAGGTCTGAGAATAAGACATAAAACCAGGCAGGAGGGGCCCAAGATGATTAGAGATGGCATAGGAGAAATTAGAAAATGTGAAACCCTGGAACAATGGTTTCTAACTCGAGATAAAAAGCTAATATTAAAGAGGAAACTACCAACATATCAGAAAACTACAACCAAAGTTCTTTATTTAATTCCTTGTGAGGTTGTATCATTTTAAAATGAAATATGACTGTTATATAATTTCTATTTTTCTTCAAGTCCCTAGCCCTCTAGGAATCCATCCAAAATTCAAATGTTAAAACAGCAAAATCTGCCTGCATATATCTGCTACCCTTCTTCAGGTCAGTACCAAATGAGACCCTAGCCACTGGACACCTTCCAGACTGCTTTCAGTGGAGGATGAGTGTGCGTGTGGGGGTCAGGCTTGAGGAAAGCCTACAGATGGCCTTGGCTACTGACAAAGAGTAGAAGTGGGATGCCTTGTTTCAGACTACTGATCTTCTTTCTGCTAAACCCACACTCCTTCAGTCTTCCCCATCTCTCCCTGTAGGAACTATGCATTTCCAGTGCTTGGGCCAAAAGACCCTCGGTCATCCCTGATTTGTTGCCTTCTTTCACATCCCACATCCAATCTGTCACCATGTTCTATTAGATCTACCTTCCAAATATACCCCTAATCCTTCTCCTTCTCACCACCTCCGTGGCCACCACTCTGATCCAAACCACCACCTACTCCTGCAGGGATTGTTGCAATCACCTTTTAACTGGTTTCCCTGTTTCCAATTATATCCCTTACCAACTAGTTTCCAGAGTACAGCCAGAGTAAATTCATCCATATGTAAATCAGATCGTGTCATTCCTCTCCTCAAAACTCCAGGTGATTTCCATATCCCTCCCAGTAAAAGCCAAAGTGTCCTTGAGGTAGCCCATATGTTCCATATTTGACTTTACCCTCTTTTCCTCTCCTATTGGCCCTTCCACTCCAGCCCCTCTGGGCTACTTGTTGACCTCTGACCGTCCTGTGCATCCTTCCTCCTCCTAAGCTTTTCCCTCTTGCTGCTTTCTGTTTGGACACTCTTCCCCTGATAGTGCCTTCTCACTTCCTTTACATCTTTACTCAAAAGTTAGCTTCTCAGCAAAGTTCTTCCCTGGCCATCTTATTTAAAACTTCAATTTGTCCACCAACACTCCACATCTTTCCTCTATTTGTCTCTACAACACACATCACCAACAAACATGCTGTATATTGTGCTTATTTCTCTTATTCATTTGTCTTAGCCCTTTAAAATGTGAACTCCATGTGATTTTTGTGTCTTCAGTTGATTGGTGCATCCCCAGAATCTAGAGCAGTGTCTGGCCCACAGAATGTGCTCAATGGATGCCTTTGGAATGAATTTGTAGGAAGGATGGAAGGACAGATAAATTATGAAAGTGAATCCTCAGAAAGATAACAGCACCATCTTAGAACCTGATTAAGGTGATTGGATTAAATTCAAAGAGAATACAGGAATGCTCTACCAATATAGGGAGGAGATGTGAATTGTTATAATCAGGTATAGGAATATATAATCAAATCAGTTTTCTTTTTATCTAGATGAATGTGGCTTTGATTACTCAGCACCACTGAGAGAAAAATCAATAATAAATTTTGTGATTCTAAAAACCTCATTTTGGAATTTTAGTAATTTCTTAGCAAATAAGAATGACTTTGTCACTAGGAGAATTGCTGCCAGGTAAAAATCCAACAATGTAATTGGCCAATACTAGCAAGAACTATGTGATAAAGCATGAGCTGCTGTGAAGTCTATAAAGGGAACATTGCTGAATTCTTAACATGAAAACAATTCTAGTACTAAACCATAGATGTATTTTAGTTTCATAAATCCTCAAGTCCCTAATTAATCAAAGCTTTAATACTTAGTTGATTTAAGGAGTTACAGCATTTTAAAAGTGTCTAATCCCAAGAGGTAAGTGTACAAGGTAATGGGAATTCTCTCTAATGAATAGCATCTAAGAAAGCAAAATCAAACTACCTTGAAATGGCACTTACATTCATTTGAAAGTGTCCAATGAAATGGTGAAGGAACAACTCTAATATGTTGTAAAATTTAATTACTACTAGACCTAAATCTAACACTGAAGTGGGGTGTGCTATCACTATAAAAGAAAAAGTAATATATTAATACATTTTGAAAAAGATTCAATCAGAAAACTACCAAAATTATTAAAAGGAACTTGAGCAGCACAGAAAATTTTCAAGCCAAGTCTCATTTAATTCCCATTGGATTCACTACCAGTACATCAATTCACTCCCCTTAAAGGAGAAGCTGAGTAAAGACAAACCAATGGGATATAGAAAAAGAATCACAAAATAACCCAAAATTACTCAAATCCAGATGATAAAGAAAAAAACCTAACCTCCTGATTACTAGAGAAGATCAACACAAAATGGATGATCACAAAAGAATTACTACAAACAAGGAGAAGAGCAGCATCCCAAGCCAATGTGAAGCAGCCTGCGTGCAGACCTTGATGATGAAGCTTGCATTGTTTGAAGTTGAAATAAGGGCAGTCAGTCCCAGTAGGGTTTGCCTGATTGACACCTACTTGTTCTTTGGTTCCAGTTTAAATGTTACTACTTCAAGGAGACCTTCATTCTCTTACTCGTACAACTACACGTGTTTCCAAACATTCCCTGATGGCACCATCTACTGCTCCATCATAGTACCCAGCTACAGTTGTCTGCGCTCTCACTTACTATTAAAGAGATGCTTAGCATAAGTAAAAACCAAGACTCAAATTTAGAGAAAATTCTAGAGCTTCAGAGAGTGGACCACAAGTACTTTACAAAGATGCCTCCCCAAATAAAGTTTATTCCTTTCTATGTATGTCAAACACTAAGCAAAAACTTGGGTGGTACCAGCCACAGGAAAGCCATGTTATTTGGCAACAGCAATATCAAAAAAGGTGAACCTGGGATCCCTGGGTGGCGCAGCGGTTTGGCGCCTGCCTTTGGCCCGGGGCGCGATCCTGGAGACCCGGGATCGAATCCCACGTCGGGCTCCCGGTGCATGGAGCCTGCTTCTCCCTCTGCCTATGTCTCTGCTTCTCTCTCTCACTGTGTGCCTATCATAAATAAATAAAATTTAAAAAAAAATTTAAAAAAAAAAAAGGTGAACCTCTTTCGAGTCTCCATAATTCTCATCATCCAATCTTCCAAGGAGAATTACACAATCATGGAGAAAGAGTTTAATGTTCATTGTTTTGATTCTTTCCACAATATTTTGGTGACCTTATGATAATCTTCTAAAGAAGAAATGCAAAAACAAATGTAATGAGGTCAATGAGCTTCACCCAAGTTTGGGGGCATATTTACCATCACATAATCCAGCAGACAAAGAATAAGAAGCTTCAAAACTACATGTGCAAAGGAGTTCAGAGCTGGTACAGTGATCTCTGCAGGCATAATGAACACTTCTTACCCTGTTTTAATTTTAATTCTATTGTGGACAAGCTTAAATAGAGGATCATATGTGCAAAGAGAAAGAAAAACTAACAAACCTGAGCTAATGCAGTCCTGAAGACTCTTGAGCTTCCCTGACACACACAGATTTGTTACTAGTCTCTATATTCTCAGGAAAGTCTGTTTCAATTATTCTGTCCAGTTACCACATGACCTTGTCATGAGTGTCACTTAGATAATAGGTGAATACATTAAGCTCAATAAATACTATCACTGTTTCTAGAATGCAAAGAACTTATAAGCAAAGAAATGTTTGAAAGTGAGCTACAAAAAAGCCAACTCTAAAGACTTTTTTGGCAAATCTCTTTTCTGAGAGCTCTGTATATAAATTCCATCATCAGCTTCGGCTGCTATGGCAACTGGAATATTTCGGAAATGATTTGCAGCGAGTATCACTACATACCCAGCATCTTTTGCAGGAAACAGAAAAGACTATGAGATCTAATCCACTCTAAATTTCAAAATACAGCTTCAATTTTCATTCCTGAAACCTATTTATGCTCCTATTTGCAAATCAACAGCTAACAACCTAGTACACTGACCAGCACAATGGAGGAGCCTTTTATTTTTTTTATTTTTTTAAGATTTTATTTATTTATTCATGATAGAGAGAGAGAAAGAGGCAGAGACACAGGCAGATGGAGAAGCAGGCTCCATGCAGGGAGCCCGATGTAGGACTCGATCCCGGGTCTCCAGGATCAAGCCCTGGACTAAAGACGGCGCTAAACCACTGAGCCACCTGGGCTGCCCTGGAGGAGCCTTTTATTCTTTAACTAGTCACATGAAGGCATCTCAGTTTTATTGAGCCTTTCTCTTTTTCTGTTTTAATAGACTCCTTTTTTTTTTAATTTTTCTTTTATTTATTTATGATAGGCACACAGTGAGAGAGAGAGAGAGAGAGAGACAGAGACATAGGCAGAGGGAGAAGCAGGCTCCATGCACCGGGAGCCCGACGTGGGATTCGATCTCGAGTCTCCAGGATCGTGCCCTGGGCCAAAGGCAGGTGCCAAACCGCTGCGCCACCCAGGGATCCCTAGACTCCTTTTTTTATAGCAGTTTTAAGTTCACAGAAAAACTGAGCTGAAAATACAGACTTCCCAAATCCCTTCCCCCACAAAAACACACATATACACACAGCCTGCCCCATTATCAACATCCCTCACCAAGGTGGTACATTTGTTGCCACTGGTGAACCTATGCTGATATATCAGTATCACCCAAAGTCCACTGTTTATGTAAGGGGTTCACTCTTGATACTATACATTCTATGGGTCCTGAAAAATGTATAGTGACCTGTATATACCATTACAGTAGCATATAGAGTGATTTCACTGTCCTTAGAATCCTCTGTGCTCTACCTATTGATCCTTCCATCCCTGCTAACTCCTGGCAATCATGATCTTTTTACTGTCTCCATACTTTTGCCTGTTCCAGAATGCCCTATAGTTGGAATCGTACACCTTTTTCAGATTGTCTCCTTTCACTTAGTAGTGTGCATTTAAGATTCTTTCATGTCTTTTCATAACTTGATAGCTCATTTCTTTCTAGTAGTAAAAAATATTGTCTAGATATACCACAGTTTATTTGTTCACTCACCTACGGAAGGACATACGGTTGCCTCCAAGTTTTTCAATTATGAATAAAGCTGCTACAAATATCTGTGCACAGGTTTCTGTGGGGACAGAAGTTTTCAATGTATTTGAGTAAATAACAAGGAAAATAGCTGCTGTATTGTATGGTAAGAGTATGTTTAGTTTTGTGAGAAACCACCAAATTATCTTCTAAAGTGACTTTACCATTTTGCATTCCCACCAGCAATGACTGAGAGTTTCTATTGCTCCACATCCTTGCCAGCATTTCGTGTTGTCAGTATTTTGGATTTTGGTCATTTTAATAGGTATGTAGTGTTAACCTATTGTTGTTTTAAATTCCATTTACCTGAAGACATGATTTTGAACGTCTTTTCATATGTTTATTTTCCTAAGCCTTTCTTTTTAGTCATTTCATATGCCAAAGCCTTAATGTCCCATTGAATGCTGTGCAAGATAATGAAGAGAAGCCCTTCAGTGATCGGTTGGCTATGATTTAAGCAAAGAAACCATGGTTTCTCACATTCTACACTGGAGCACCCATCTTCCTAGATCACTAAAAATAGCTAATTTTGTTTGCTGGAGCAAAGAAAGCTGTGCAGAAGTAAAAAAATAATGCAAACACTGGGAAATTTGAATACAGCTTTTGGATCCATGCATCCTAACTACACATATAAAAAATAATCAAACAAGCTCTCAATCTCTCTACTTAAGCCATGACATACAGGGACTTCATTTAAAATTATCAGTGTTTGCCTGGATGTCCAAAAAGTGAGATTTTGTTCTTCCTTGGAATTCTCAAATAGTGATCCCCTGAACACCTAGGGATGATGAGCAGGAGGTGTGAAGGCTAACTTTTCCAAATGGACTTTAGAAAAAGAAAGATGTTAAGCTATCTAAGTATATACTACAGGATAATGAGGAAATCTGAGGTGAGGGGCATTCTGATTTAAGTAAATATACTAGAATCCAAAAGAGCCAATATCCTAACTAAAAACTGTAAGCTCCTTAAAATAATGGCCAAGATATATTGGAACTAATCGAATTATCATTCTTTTTTCCTCTTAAAGCTTATTGATTTTGTTTTTAAGATATTTAGGATATTATAGATACTTAAAATATTATAGTCTCTTAAAAGGTTTCTACCTCTGCATTTTTTGTATAAACATAATTACATTGACCTTTTGAAGAAAATTTAACACAATTTGCACTACTTTAATCAATACCGAAAAGTGTTTCCAGCAGGTCAGTCTTCGAAAAACATACTTTAAATGTTATAGTCAGTGTGGGTGATACATGAGAAGTGTGAAGGGAAGAAAAATTCAGTGATATTCATGGATGTCACCTCCATCCATTCATTCATTAAATAAAAAATTATTTTGAGTAACCACTACATTTCAGGCACTGTTCTAACTACTTAAATGTGTGAAGTTCACATTGATTTAACTCTGTAATATGGTATGTTAAAAGGTGGTGAGTGCTACAAATCAGGAGGGCTGAGCTGGGGCTGCAGGCAGAACAGAGCACGACATGGAGTCCCTGTTAGGAAGGTGGCACCTGGGATGCCTGGGTGGCTCAGCGGTTGAGTGTGTCTGCCTTTGGCTCAGGGTGTGATCCCGGGGTCTGGAATCAAGTCCCACATCGGGTTCCCTGCAAGGAGCCTGCGTCTCCCTCTGTCTTTGTCTCTGCCTCTCTCTGTGTCTCTCATGAATAAATAAATAAAATCTTTAAAAAAATAAAAAGGAAAGTGACATCTAAACAAAGTCTTGAAGGAAGTGAGTGAGCTCTGTGGTCCTCTAGGGTAAAGTATTCTGGGCTGAGACAGTGTCCAGTACAAAGGCCCCATGGAGCAAGCAGGTCCAGCACACTGAGGGACCAGCAAGGAGGCCAGCGTGAGTGGAACAGAGTGACAGGAGAGAGTCAGGTACAGGCCTTTTCAGTCATAGGCAGGACTTTGGCTTCTACTTAGATAGAAAGCCCCTGGAGAGTTTTCAGTTAGAAGAAACAATTTACTTTTTAAAATCGTTTCTATTTTAGAAAATTTAAAACATATGGGCAGTAGAGAAAAATGTGTAAGAAACCCCAGAGTATCTAAGACTTCGTCTGAAATATTGTTTCATTTATACTCCCTACCCCACCCCCACCCCAGATCATTTTAAAGAAAACCTCAGACGACATCTTGTTATATCAACCACAAGCATTTCAGTAGGAATCTCCAAAATACAGGCACCCTTTTTTTTTTTTTTTCCCAACACCACTGTGATATAATTATCACCCTCAGTGTGAGCTGTAGCAGCTCATATTGGCCTGGCCTGCAACCACCAGTGTGCACAACTTGTTCCACTCAGGATCCCTGGCTTCACATTGGTAACTTGAAATTTGGCTATGGGGGGAGTATTACTCCAGGGAAATCCAAAAACACTCAAATCAGAGCTTCTATTCCTGGAGATCCAACTGTTAAATATTTATTACTTCACCTCTCTGATTCAGGCTTAAAAAGTTAAACAGTGCTTGTTGATAGCAGTATGTCCACTCCGTGGGGTCACAATTCCTTAGTAAGCTTATAACTTCTTTAGCTTGTATATTTGAAAAGGGATCAAAATAAGATCTACATTTAGTTCATTATCTATTAAGCCCCTTTTAATCTGTAAGGTCTCCCACGTCTCGCTTTTCTTTCTTGCATGGCTTTGTCATTACTCGGCAACAATTAAGAACCTGGGCTGTTCGTCCTGCAGTGTTCTCCACAGTCTGGATTTTGCTGACTACATGCAGGTGGTTTCACTTAACATATTCCTCTGCTTCCTATAAGTTGGCAGTAAGAACAAGTGGCTTGCTCCGATTCAGGGTCCACATTTTTGGACAAAACTTCATAGGTAGAGAAGAGTACTCACATTGGAACAACAGTAATGCAGGTTATTTTACTTTGTGGTGCTAACAGTCTACTAATGATTATTTCAAGATGATAACACTTTGTATTCTATCACTTTTCCTTCACTTATTACTTGGAATAGTTTTATAAGAGAAATTTGCATTCATGAACCATTTGGTGAATTTACATTTTAATGGGATCACTGACTACTATGCATAGAAAAGACTAGAGACAAGTGTGGAAACAGATAAGTTAAGTGTGAGCCACTGTCATGGCTAAGACTCAGGTGTAACCCTGTAAGTGCGAGAAGCTTCAGATTCTAGATCTGTCTTGAAGTGCAGCCAACGACAGCTCTCACTGGATTGGAGTTGTGGTTTTTGCTACTTGCACATGGTCCAGGAAGTACCTGATGGTTGAAATGTGTAACACAGCTAAGATAGGAATTGAGTTCTGAGTATAAATGCCAAGCACTCAGCCAGAGGGTGAAGTAGGGGAGAAGTGGAGTGCGTAGAAGGAAGAACTGACCATACACATTTCCTATCTTAATCAAGTTTCCTATCTATCACTAAATATGCAGTTAGTTTAAAAATATAGATATTTATTTCTGAAAGATGGTAGCAAACATTACTAATAGTTATGGTGCTGGTTTGAAAATAAAACGTGAAGAAGGCTGAGAAAATGATGTATTTGCAAACATATGAGGTTTGAGGAGGTCCTGGGAATGCAGTGTCAAAGATTTACATACTTAACTGCACATCATTACCAGCACTCTTTATTATTTATTACCTATATTTAGGTATGTCATGAATTAAAATACAATGACTAATTGTAGTAATTAGTCTGTTGTAATGCTCTTGATTTATATATTTTTAAAAAGTGTTCCATTATCTAACAACCAAATTTTATAGTAAACCTCATCTGGTGTGTTCTTTAAAGATTTTAAATGTTCAGACCTGTATTGTACCACTCATACACAGAAATTGCCTAATTTCTCTGGGGATAGTTCATGTTTTCTCCGGTAGTTTCTCTTAGGATTTTTTAACTATGTTCTCTAATTTCCTTTTCTAAGTTTTAATGATATAATTTACAAAAGTATATATATTTTTGTAAGCATTTCCATTCCCACTGACTAGTTTTCTCAAACTTATTAATTAAAAAATAACATAACTGGAAAAACAGGTATTCATATAAAACTGGTGCTCAACCCCACATTGTTTTCAAGCTCATGTTTCTAGATCAATTTCCATCTCAATGACCATCATGGTCCCAACAGGCTCTAACATGGCCCCCAATGGGTGTGCCAGGATGTTACAGGGCTTGTGCTGAGAACCTATGGGAGACATGTTCTACAAAGCATTTATAAAAGGAATAAAATAATCTTATAACTGGACGAGTTCCAAAATTCTTCTGACAAACATCACTCTCTTTACCTTACCCTCTTTTTTATAGAAGAAAAAAGATGTAGAGAGGTAAAGTGACTTCATCTCAAGTGAGGTCATTGTAACTATGCAGGGGAAATGAGGTTGGAAATGGTTTATGGGTCTTAAAGCACGGAACTCAGATCAGAACAAAGGTAGATTAATACATTTCCTGATTAACTAGAAGAGAACATCATATTCTCTCTCTCTCTCTCTCTCTCTCTCTCTTTCTGTGTGTGTGTGTCTCACACAAAAACGCGCGCACGCACACATACACACACACACATCTGGGAACCCAGTTTGGAAGAGAAGAGATTAACTGGCAAAATAGATGTCATATGACTGGTTGTCACAGTGTTTCCTTTCCTAGCACACTAACAACAAGATAATGAGATGGTTTGTAAAGGAGAAAGGCTGCAAAAATGAAATCAAAGCCCTTGGCAGGCAGATGGGTATTTGTTCACCTGTTGGATGTATTTTGCTTAAATAGATTTTTATTGAAAGATTCTATTGTGTTTCCCATGATTTAGGAATTATTTTTTCAGCTTTGTTGTAAGAGTGACCAGAGAAAATGCTCTTGTTCCTGTCCAATCTCTATTTGCAATTTACTGGTTGAGTCATTTTTAGAGAGGGTCCTGAGAATATCCAAAATACCATGAGTGGTACCTGAAAGCATATGCTTTCCACTCTATCCTAATGAATTTAAAAGTGGTTAAAGGCAAACTTCCTAAATTCATTGACCCATTAATAATGCCACACTGAAGAAAATTCTAATGGAAATTCTGTGTAACCAAGTGCCAAAGGAAATAAATAACAAATGCATATTATATAAAAATAAACATCAGATTGTTTTGAGTGCATCAATTATCCTGGTACTTCCCATTGAGCAAAGGCAGTGAATAGGCCTTTCAAATACATTCCTATTAACTCACCAAAGGATTTCGACAAACCGCTAGAAGAGCTTTAGTTACTCATGCAAACCATTACAAGACATAGGTGTCCTTTAGTAAAATTAAAATCTAGATAAGAGGAAGATAACAAGAGGGTGCTAGTCATTGATCACGCTTTTGCTAGGCTCTATTCTGAGTTATATCAAGACATGAATGTTTCTGTGCTGGAACAGAAATCCCACAGGAGCAGAAGCCTTGTTTGCTTTGTGTCTCTGCGGTATCTCCCAGCACCTGCAGTGTCTGACACACGTAGGTGTTCAGTCAATATTCTTGAATGAAAGACTGAATGAATGGAATGTCTTCCCAGAGGAGCAGCCAGTCTAAAGCTCTACAGCACTCAGCAGGTGCCCTTGACAGAAGTCACATCTTCCCTTGGCCTCAGGGTACAGATACAGGAAGCAATAAGGAAATGTGCTCAATGAGTATTTCAGCTGCATGCTGATACTCAGCTCTTCACCTCACCCCAAAAACTGATTTCACTGTTAAAATTCAATGCTTAAAACACACATGTGGATGCACATATCCTTACCTAGGGGAAATAAGGGATAACTTTGGACACAATGATCTTTATTCTTTGTCAAGGACTGTTTCAGGCAATGATGCCACTTAGAAGCAGTGCCCCACAGGCAGTTGCTAGGGAGATGAGGAGAACGGTGTAGGGAGGCACTAAGTGCTTTCTTTAGCCTGCAGCCCAGGGCACAGTGACCAGAATGGAGAAACAAGGCCAGCCCGGCCTCCCAATCAAATCCCTTATAGTCCATCAAGGATCAAAGTAGCTGTGATCGCATTTTGGTATTTAAAACAGAAAAGTTTAGCTAAAATATTAGCAAAAAACTCAGCTACATTCTCATATTTCAGTTTTAATTTGTCATTTGCTAAAAAGGGGGGGGGGACAAAGCCGCCTTATATTTTTACAAAGATGTGAATTAGCACCTGAAGAAAGTATTCCACTTTAGACATTTGCCCTGAGAGAAGACAGCGACAAGCCAGAGAGAGCAAATTGTCTTTTATCAGCTGGTCCATTTCCTAGAGACACCCAAAAAGGCTCATGCTCAGCTGTGTAAGTACTTTTGGGAGCTTGGGCAAAACAGCTGCAAAGTATTTTCTAAAGTTTCTATCATAGCCTAAATGTAAGTCTCCTTAGCCTAGTAGTTGCACCATGACTCTGGGCTGCTTTGCACGGAATGCTTTTCAGGCCTGTTCATTGCTCCACACCACAAAAATAGCACATAGAATATGTGCAGGTCCTCTGAGCTTAATGCATATGGAAAATAGCACAGGAGAGACATGGGAATTTATTAAGGGAAAGCTAGCTAATACAGATTTTTAAACTAAAAATGTTTAGAATTATGTAAATTGCATGACTGGCCCTTATAATGTCTGGTGTCCTTTGTCCTCCCACTCTCCATCATCCTCTCTACACTGAGGACCACCATCGCCTGTGTCTGAGTGGCATTAATCAGTAAATATCTGAGCAAACCAGCTCAAAATCTGCCCCTTTTGTTTCTTTTGCTTATGTCACAATAACCTCTCCTGTAACATTCAAGGTATGCAGGCAGTCAACAGAAAATTACAATAAACAACCCAAGGAATAGCAATCATTCAATCACCTTGGTCATATTGTAAGCTGCTGTAAAGAAAGTCCACTATCAAAAGAATTATTTCAGTGTCATGGCATCTGGTATTAAAATTGCAGGCATCTGACATTTGCCACTGGATACAGAGGATTTAGACAATACACTCATCTTTTAGAGAATCACTAGAATGCTGTATGTGGTACAGTCAGTATAACACCAAAGATCTGAGGAACATTATGTTATCATGTTATACTTTACAGTGCATTTTCCTATAAAGGAGTTGTGGAAAGGGATACAGATTGTGGCATTTGCTTCCTTGGCATAGGAGACAAGGCAAAATGCAAATGTTAGAATCAATCTCATATTACAACATTGCACTTCACGTGGGATTTGAAATAGCACAGATTCACAGATCGCCCCGGCTGCCTCAGTGTAACTATTCACCACTCAGAGCTCACATTCTTATTAACTCAGTTTAAAAGAATCCATTTGTCATTCTGGCATAAGTATCCTTAAGAACTCTAGTGAGTTGGGTTGTAACATCATGGTCAATTCTACTCCAAAAACCATGACAGCATTCCAGAACAAGGAAAAAGATGCATCCAGCCCCAAAACACCATCGAAGTTGTCCTGTCAGTAATTCCATTACAAGTTAATAAGGCATATGTACAAGGAAGACAGCATGTTTGCTTCTTCCTGATGTCTAAAAGTTAGACCTTTTCTTTTTTATACAAAGAATTAATATTAATTTTAAGAAGAACAAGAAACCAATGCTTCTCCACATAAAACGTCAAGAACCTCCTGGTAGCAAACCCATCTTCTCCTTTAGTCAAGTCAACCATCTCCCACTACATGTATTTATCTCAGGATAAATAATGTATCTCAGGAAATTATGTATCATTTATTTCAGGAAATAATGTAAATTAAGACCCAGATGAAGAAGCAGTGTGTGTGTGTGTGTGTGTGTGTGTGTGTGTGTGTTGAGACAAATACAACAGGATGATAGGACTATGTCCTTTTTACCAATATATCACCCATATAGTCAAGAGGGTTACCAAATCCAGGACAAAGTCATGTCATCATGAAATTCCCAGGGGGCCAGTGACTGCCCATGAAGGGGAGCTTATAGCAATTGGTGAGTACAGCATCCTCCTTGAGCCTCTCAACCCTTCCCCCGCCTGATTCAGAAATGCTCTTGCCTATTTGGTCTACTGTTAGCTGCAATTTTAAAATCCTTCTGTTTAATATTCTTGTGTTGCTTTTAAAATTCACTGCTCAAAGGTGTTCATTGGCCACCAGAAATATTTTTCTCACAGATGGATATGGGATGCATATTTGCAAGACAGTGATCAAAGAAATGAGCCAGCATCCTCTCATCATGGTCCTATGGAGTTGGTGGTGCAGAAGAACTGCGGTTGAGACAGAGGATTGGGTTTGACCATCACTCTAGAATGTACTGATTTTTGACCCTTGACAAGCACTCTCTCCTAAGTTTTGATTCTTCACTTATAAAAGATGTCCCTCAAAGAACCATTAAGAAAACAAACACTGACATGACAAACATGGACACTACATGTGGCAGAGCATAACACAACCATACGGTACCCTTATTACAGGCAGTCTTCTAGTCCCTTTTGAAGATAACTAGTTCTGCTAAAACACAGAGCTTAGTTATTCCTAAAACTCATGCATAATGCAAAATTGTACAATAAAAGATCACAGAGCTTATGGGGGTAAATATAGGTAAGGGCACAACACTTATAAATAATAGTGAAAGGGAATATAAAGGAAGGGAGAAGAAATGTTGGGAAATATCAGGAAGGGAGACAGAACATAAAGACTCCTAACTCGGGGAAACGAACTAGGGGTGGTGGAAGGGGGGAGGAGGGCGGGTGTTGGAGGGGAATGGGTGACGGGCACTGAGGTGGACGCTTGACGGGATGAGCACTGGGTGTTTTTCTGTATGTTGGTAAATTGAACACCAATAAAAATTAATTAAAAAAAAAAAACTGCCTCTGTGACACACAAAAAAAAACAAAGATATAAACCTAATAAAAATGGTAGCACAGGCTTTTACATGTTTATTGGTTAATAGTATATACCATACACTGTACTATTGATGTATTTTCAAGATAATACATAGTCTCCATCTTGAAAAAGATCTAATGTTGACTAGCTAATGCAAGTGGGCATGGGGCATAGCAAGGTTACAACTTGTGAGCTACTGCAAAGTGGAGGAAAGAGAGTCATCTGAAACCAGGAATTTTTAACACCAGATGGATGTGGATGTGGCTCATCACGTAGGCCTGAACTGTGAGGCAATTGGTAGAGGTTTGAAAAGTATGTTTTATGAATTTCTATATGGCTCAGTTCAGCTGGGTATGGTTTTCTTAATCCACTCACAAATGAAATCATGTGTAACTAATGTGAATCCTGCAGCTTATGCAAACTGCTTCCTAACATGTCAATTGTGTTGGAATTAAGTTGCAATTTCAAATAAGTGCTATAGCAGAACTGAATTTATTGTGGAATGTGTACCCAAAATGGAAAATAGAACCCCAAAATAGTTAACAGAAAACCATCTGATTCTCTCTGCTCCTGATGCTTAAGAGAAGAACACACAGCAGCCACTGCTGAGCACTGCTCTGAGCCTCTCTCCTCTATCAGCAAATAGATGAACATTTGATATTTTGAAAAGTTAAAGGTTTCAAAAGTGAACTTCACTTTGACCAGGACTGCCTTAAAATATTAACTTGGAGCCTCACAATGGAGGTTTGACTACAAAATTAAGATCACTAGATTACTAACCGCAGGAAGCTCTTTCTTTCACCAGCCACTCAATAAATTTTTATTCCTGATCCTTATTTATTCAGTAACTATTTATTGAGCACCTACTATATGACAGGCACTATTCCTGGCATTGGGGATGCACCAGTGAACAAAATGAAGACACCTGACTTCATGGAGCTTACATTCTAGTGAAAGAAAGAGACCAGGGATGATAGCATAATGCAGAAATTACATCTAATGTTAGGGGGTAATAAATGCCACAAACAAGAGTAGAGGACAGAGTAATGGAACTAAGAAGATCAGGGAAGGAACAGTTAGAGTATTATTACATGGGGGTCAAGGAATCTTCACTGAAAAGCAGACAATAAACACCAAAATCATATATAATATAGTATCAGGTCATGATCGAGGCTAGAAAGAATAAAGTAGGGTGAAAACAGAGTAACGCAGGGAGTGGGGAGCCGGTTATCTTAAAGAGAGGGCTCAGGAAGGTTGGTATTTGAGCTGAGAGGAATCACAGTTCTCATGAATATGTGGAGAAAAGAGAATTTCCGACAGAAAAACAGCAGGTGCAAATCACTTGAGGAAAATGAACTTGGTGCATTCTAACCCCATCCAGACACCATTACTGATGCAGCAAAGAGCCAGGGGAGAGCCTTGTAGGAGATTTGGTGAGAGAGGCAGGCAGAGCAATGGCTGGGCCCAGGAACCCACAGGCTTTGAGACTCAGGCAAGGACCTACAATACCCTGAGGGTTTGGAGTACACCATGGCATAAGCTAATTGAAATGTTTAATAGATCATTTTGGTTGTACAACAGAGAATAGATGGTAGGTAGCAACAGTCTGGGCAAGAGATGATAGTGATAGCTGTGGAATGGCTTAATGTGCATGGAGTCATGATGTATTTTAACAGTAGAAACAGGGGAACTTGCTGATGGATTGAACACAGGGTGAGAAAAAGGACAGAATCAAGAATAACTCTGAGGTTTCAATTTAAACGGTGGAATGAATGGTGGTACCATTGTTTGAGATGCAGATGATGGCAAGCACAGGGGTTGGAGCTGGGAGTGGAGAGGCGCTAGAAATCAAGATCAATTTAGCAGTAGCCAAAATTCAACCTCAGAGAAGCCTCACACTGATTTATTTTAAATTTCATAGTGATCAATCTCAAAGTCAATTACTTTGTTTCATTTATCAGGGGAATTTTAACGATTTAACTTTACATACATTTTTTAACTAGTTAAAGTGGC
This sequence comes from Vulpes vulpes, assembly GCF_048418805.1. Classification (NCBI taxonomy): domain Eukaryota; kingdom Metazoa; phylum Chordata; class Mammalia; order Carnivora; family Canidae; genus Vulpes; species Vulpes vulpes. The sequence continues at coordinate 127,678,015 of NC_132792.1, read as the reverse complement.
CTTAAGTTTTGCATTTCCTCTCTTGTTAACTGTTTGATGTCTGAAAATAGTTACGCCTTACTGCTTTAAAATTTCAGAATAGGAGAAAAAAATTTTCCAAAACTTAACTGCTAAAAAAAAATGTGTCAGTAACCAATGAGTTGCTTTTTCATGGTACCAAAGATCTGAATGTATTCTTTAACAGGATCTCTATTTGGTAATTCAGCTAAAATACATCTTCAACAATACCAACAATTCCTACCTTATTAACCTCCCTGTTCCTGAGCTGAGGACCATCACACACAACCGGGTGACCAGAAAAGACCCTGATAAAAGAAGCAAACTATTTAAGACCACCATCCCACAAGGGATAAACTCTCCTGTGACCAGTGGTCATAAAGAACTCCAATTCTAAATTTCTTGCTGGCCTTAGACAAAATATAGAAGTGGATAAAATTCATCTTTGAGGTCTGACTCCCCATTCTGAACTTCTTCACTATCCACAATATCCCTGCCTCTCTAATCAATGAAGCAATATAACAAATTGAAGCATACTATGGTGTAAATGACTAATAAATAATATGTCACTTCTCTCAAGAATGTTAACATCTTAGACAGGAATGTTAAGCCCCCCCCCCCAAAAAAAAAAAGAGTTCTATTCTTCTATAATAAGAAGGAGAAAGGGCTTTTCCACAACATCATAAGCATCCCCAAACGCAGAAAGTTAAGGGAAAGGTAGTTTTGCTGTTGGCCTCTAGTTTGGCAAATGGTTAATAATTGGCCCTCCAAAAAGGTATGTGTATATAAACATGAAAATGTATGTTCAATAAATATGTATTATAAAGTATACTGTATGCTGATATTAAGAATGTGTACTATATAATTTACCAAGAATAAAATAGATAATACCTCTTTATTGTAAATTTAAAACAATTATTTGATACTCCCAGGATGCTTATACCAGGTTCCACCTAATTCATATACCCATAGCCAACTACCCATGACTGCAATCCAAACAGGAGTTGACAAATAGAGTTGTATTCCAATCCATATATCTTTTCCCAATAAAGTTACTGTCATAATTTTGTATGTGGCATGAATGCTGGTTGCTATTTTTATTTATATTAATAAGTAAGACAAAAGTAAAACAATAAAGATGAATGTCCAAATCTTATTTCTTTATCAACGATGTGAGCAACCATCTTTTGCTGACTCAGGCAGCAGTTTTCAAATACCTAGAAAACACCCCCCCCCCTTTATTTTGGCTACTTACAATGCATCAGCTACAGACACAATGCACTTATAAGTTTATATCTGCATTGCTAATGTTTCCTCCATCACTTTCTGAAGTCTAGACTTCAGATAAAATAAAAATAAAATAATCAAGCAAGTGTTGATTTGTACTATTTGTTGATTTCTGTGGTGCAAATGCTCCCAATGTGGCTGATTTCAAGCTTCTAATGTATGATATGGAACCCAAAGTTAAGAAAGGAGGAGAAGTTTATTTACAAGATTTAAATAACCATTGGAGCATACGTAATAACAAAATATGGGAAAACAATTAGGGATTGGTGAGTTTTGAGTATTTTATTACCTCCTTTTAATACAACTTACTGAATTATATTAACGACATACAGACTTCCTGAGAACTTAACAATGGGCTACTATGAAAGAACACCAGTCTGGAACACCACTAGTAACAACTCGTTAGAATGATCTGGAGCCTAATGTAGGGAAAAGACATACCACTTACTTTCTACATTTGTCTTTTCTGGGGTATCTCACTGTGCCCAAGGACAGCTATCAACTCTTCTGCTGAATCAAACCTAAATCTTGAGCCAGGCTTCTCACCCAGAAACTCGCCATGCTTAGGACCATATGCCCACCTACCTAGAATTCTGATAACAGGTTTGGGAAGGAGAGACCATCAGTGGCTATCCACATGCCCCAGTATGTACTCTTTAGAAAATTTCATCAAACAAACATCTCGGTTGTTGACATTATAAATGTATCTCCTTGGATTATCAAGGTTTCAGTCTTCTGCTTCTTGGCCACTCATCAGTTGCTGTTGTTGGATATATTTTTAGTTTCTGAACATATCTCACAAGGACAATAATATCATCACCTCCTTTGCCAAAGCAAAAGATAACATTTGGCAGTAAACACTGATTCATATGTCACCCCAGTTCTTCTGAGATTCATTTTCAAGGCCTTGTCTTCCTTATAGAAACTATATCCTTTCTTGGGCATTCCACATGATAACCATCTCCTGCCATTTTCCTTGATGCCACAGGGGAACCACTTCACCTTCTCAATGGAGAGTTGGAGCACGTTTATTCCTTATGTAGTACATTTGTCTACATCTTACAGACATACCCCCTGCCACAGTGGAGTTTATAGCCAAAGCATAAACATTCTGATAGAAAAGGGCAAATAAAGACATATATATGGACAGCAGGTTGACATTAGTAAGTCCAAACTGGAATCCAAACATCAAACACTTAGGGAAGACCCACAGTTTTCATAATAAAATTTAACAATAAAATTATACAAATCTACAGTATTTCACATTAAAAATTAGACTTGGCTCGAATATATCCAGTGGATGTCCTAAAGGACTCTCCTCTTTGAAAAGTCAGTTTCTATATTGGTGCATTTTAAAGTATCCTCCAATATATTTGTGCACTTGCCAGCATTTATTTAAGTGCTTCTATCATGAAGACTTTCAGTATGGGAGAGTTATTTTATAAACAGAAATAATTAACATTTATATTCTTTTTTAATAATAATAAAGAAATAACAATTTGGTTATTCAATTCTCTGCTTCATTTATAAAAAGTCACATAGGCTTAACCCTTTAAAAATGCACGGCATTTCCCTATTTTTAAAACACAGAAGGTAGAAACAGATGATCAAATGAAGGGCACTGATCCATAAATTACTCCTCAAGTAAGACATCCGGGTCATCTGTGATTTTTCAAATGGTTCATTTGATTGCTAAAATGATTAAGTGAACAACTAGAGCAACAACAAGAAATCAATGTAGACAAAGGAGCACCCACAGGCACTTCTTATCTCCTAGAGATTGTGGTCTGGGTCCCTATGGTAGCTTTAACTTGGTTGACTGATAATATTTAATATGAAAACCTGGTAGGTTGTCAATAAATATTAACTTTCTTCTCCCTTTCTAAAACAAAAGCCATGTAATGATGATTTATTACTTGACTTTGATTTTTCCCATGTTCTAAATCCATAAAATGCAGATATGAAGTCCTGATACAAAAGAAAAAACATATAGGAACACATCAAAGTATTATTGTTAATAGTGTCTGCTAAATGTTGACATTTTTAAAATCTGTAAGAAAATACACCATAAAATTAATGGCAGTAGTGTCCCCGAATGGAAGAATTGGTGGTTTTTTTTTCTGTATTGTCCAAGATTTCAAAATGATTATGTATTACCAGTGAATTAGAGAAAGTTTTATTTTTTTATTTTTTATTCATAAAAATCACTTTATTAATTCAGCAAGTAGTTGTGAGTATTTGTTAGTTTATATAAGTTTTATTTTTTAGATTTTTCTTTATTTGAGAGAGAGAGAGAGAGAGAGAGAAAGAGAGCACATGCATGGCGGGTGGTGAGAGAGCACACGGGAGAGAATTTTAAGAAGGTTCTACATTCAGAGTGGAGCCTGAGGCAGGGCTTGATCTCATGACCTGAGCTGAAATCAAGAGTCAAGATGCTTAACCAACTGATCCACTCAGATGTCCCAGAAAGTTTTATTTTTAATAGAATAAATGAAAAGAGAGAGAACATAATCCTATCTCATTTCACTTGCTATGTATCTTTAAGAAAGTATTTTATAATTTAATTTCTGCATAAAAAGTTTTAAACGAAAAAAAAAAAACAAAAACAAAAACAAAAGTTTTAAACGTCAAAAAGAAGCTGATTACTCTCCTAGTCTTTTCCCAACCATGCTGAACTATTTGTAGTTTACTGAAGCACTGTGCTGACTCCAACTTTGTGCCCTTTTGGATGCTGTTCCTTAAATCTTAAGGAACATAACCTTCTCTATGTTCTTCAAGTATTTAACTCCTAGTTTTCTTTCAAAGCTCAATATCACTTTCTCCAGGAAAACTTTTTGGGCTCCCCAGTTCAATATAAAGATTCATCATTTCTGTTTAATGGACAGAGTCTTCTATGCATTCAAGAGTAAGCACCTACCCATTGTAATAACTGCAGAAAGTGTGTTATTCCCAAGGGATTTAGCATAGAGCCTGTTGAATAAAGAGATGAATGAATCGCAATCAACTTTGATATTTCCATAATTTAAGCAAATGATTGGCCTTTGTTCTCTCACTTAAGTGATTGGCTCTTTGACTAGAGTAGTTAAACCAACTAGGTGTTTTAACACCTTAAAAAGCTATTTATGTATAGTGATTTGTGCTAATTAAATTCATTAATTTAATTAATAGTGCTTCTTTGGTAAACATTAATTGATGACACAGCAGGTTCCAGGTTCTGTGTTAAGCACTGGAATATAGGAGGGATAGACAGTGCCTCTTCCTCAGCAAACTTACACTAGTGGAGATAGAAGTGGACATACAGTTATAGTAGAGGGGTACTGAGGCATGCACTTTCTATAGCAGCAGCAAAAAGGAATGGTGTGTGGTTTGGGGACAAGCCTTCTCTGTTCCAACAATGTATTAAATTAAAATGCAGCTGTGTTTACAATACAAAGCAAAATAGAGATTGGACTGGACAATACCTGAGTATTATAATCAGTGTGAACACCCAATGTTCTGGAAGTTGAACAAAGGAAATGGCAAACCCCATAGCTATTAGGATGGGCTCACAATAGACAATTGGAAGACATGCTGATACTCACCGCAAGAAATCTTTTCTGGAAAAAGGAATTTTATGAAGATTTTATAAATATTTAAACCTTATATTAATTTATTAGGGGGTGGGGATGGCTAAATTTCTCCTTAAATTGTTCCACCACACGAGAAATTCTTTTGGATGAAACTGTTGCAGAATTTTAGAGTTCACATTTGCCATCTCCACTTTAAACATTATTGTCCTTCCTGTCTCCCAAACAAATGAAGTTGTCTTGATATCAAAAACCTAAGCACGAGTGATCTTTTTGTTTCTACAGCTTGTAAGTAATTCAGAGTGCCCAACTGGATTTGAACTCAATCTCCCTTGCACCTCAGCCAGCTACTATACCTCCATATCATTCCACACATACAAAGCTGGGTGAATGAACACATCAGATTTACTTTCAAAAGACATAATGAAAAACATTCATCTGAATTCAGAATCACAAGCCAGATTTTTAACTACTTCTATTCAGACTCTTTCAAAGTTTTCTTCCTAAGATTGTTACTTTATACCACAGAATACTGTCATTGATACATAACAACACAATGATAGGAGGTTGTGGTTACTTCAGTTCTGAAAATTACCACATATATCCTATACTTACTACCAACCATAAAGAACAAATCATACCTAGAACTAATAGCCATAATCCTAAACAATTTTCCATAGTATATTCTGTACACAGTAGCCAGATTAGACCTCTCAAAACATTTTAAGCTCAAAAATGTGTCCCTGATTAAAATTGTATAATTCTGGCTCATTATTAGTGGAATAAAGTCTAAGCCTTGGCTCTAGAATTCAAGCTCTTCACAAGCTGACACTAGTCCACCTCCTTCACTAATTATCCATATCCCAGCAAAATTAATACTCCCTCACTAAAAGACCCTGTGTTGCTCCTCTTGCACCTCCACATATGCTCTCTCCCTATTCTTTCCACAGCACCAGCCTTCCTCTCAATTCACCTATTCAAACCCAACTCATCCAAAGCCCTCCTCTATGGAGCTTGCCAGATTTTTCCATCTGAGGGTAGTGTCGCTGTCCTCCACACTCTTACCTTTCTGGTTTATGTCGCTCTTCCCACCTCTGTCATGTATTACTCATTTTTACAGACTTCCACATAAGTTAGCACACGGTGGGTGTATAATCACAGAACTACAAGCAAGTAAAAGTATCACTTAAAATGATTATTCAGAAGACATTCCAGAATTATTTCATTCCTCTGCATGATCACACATATCCACTACCATTATTTGATAGGCTCAGATGTTGTAAGATATTGGGGGCTATGTTCCCCATAACTGACATCATTAGTGAAAACAGATACAGCCTATCTGTCATTTATTTATTGCTCATAGAAAGAAAGATCCTGAAAAAAAAACCTGATATTTTAATATCCTACATGTATAAATTCAACTGAAACAGGAATATACTATTATTTGCTTCCCTGAATTTAATTATCAGCTGCATGAATTGACCTTTATGTGTGAACTGAGAGCCTTGATGCTAAGCAACTCCGCACACATTCTTTAAGTTCCAACCTCAGAAGATTTTAAAGCCTTCTTGGTATTAAGTGATAAATACCAACATAATTACTATTGAAGAGGCTTCTTTTCAAAATCCTGTTAGATGGTACCATAGTGAAGTGTCAGCTCTGTGTGGTCATACTGTCAATAGCCTTACTTTCTCCTAGCAAAATATTCTATAAAATTCAAGCTAAAGATATTATAATTCATGAATTCCCACATGAGAGGGAAATAAAAATAGAATCACAGATATTGCTCAGACCTTGAATTTTTATGTTGCAGCCCTGGAATATTCTGAAGGACAGAAATCAATTTGGTAGGGTTGGGAAATAAAATGATTTCTAAATTCTTCTGACAGAAACAGATATATAAATTTATCAAGGTAGAAAACAAAAACCAAGGGATTTTTATTATTTGATCATTTAAATATCATATTTATTTTCTTATGCTACATAGTCTCCAAAAAGTGGTATTTTCACTCACAAATAAAACAAGAGATTTTTTAAAAAGTGAAGCACCTGATTCTGTGATAACAGAATTTCTTGATAATATTCTCCTGTAGCTATATTAAGTGCCAAGGAATAGACCAAGTTCTGGCTAATATACAATTTTTTAAACAATAGTAGATGTGGTGACAATTTCTTTCATTTAAATAGTGATGCACTTGCAAGGCACATCACATACCTCCTCTAAACCAAAGAGGTACCTGTCTAAGCCTGTGTCACCTAGCATCTTGCTGAAGGGGTGGGCCTGTGGGAGCAGGCTTAATGCCGTCTTCTCCTTCCCCCCTAGGTCCAGGTACTGGGGAAAAAAAGTGAGCCCTCACTCAAGAACAGCCAATGCACAGACTAGGCTGTAACAAACCTATGCCCAAGTATTTAAAGATAAACAAGGCAATCATATTCCAAACTCAAAAATTCGGAGTTAGAAAATCAGGAGAGTGAGCCAGTGTAATTTAATGTTATAAGGAAGTACAAAAGGTAAAGTACAGAATGAAGGCCAATCAGTAGGAAAAAGGGCAAATGAAGAAGTCAGAGAAGCCTTTACCAATCAGGAACAGGCCTGAGAGCTGTCTGAGGTCCTGATACTCTAAGAGTCTGATTCCAGGCAACCCACTGGGTTACAACTTTCCTCAAATATACCTCAAACTCCAATAAAACAGTCATAATTGCCTAAATAATTTAGAAAGATTCTGGAACTTCATAATAAAAGAATTTAACCTATTCTTGATAGACTCCTATAGCAAAGTGACAGGAAAACAGTGCAATTTTTTAAAGCCCAAGCTGCCTGAGCCCACAGCCCTGCTCTGTCATTTACTACCTGTGTGGCCCTAGACAAGCTATTCAATTTCTCCAAGCCTCTTAGATCTCATGGGTAAAATGGGTACAATCACAGTGCCCCAAAGGGTTATTATGAGCAATAGGTGACATGGTGAACCATAGTGGTCAGCACAGATAGCCTTTAGTGTTGTTGGATGATGAACACAATTGTGATGATGATACTGATAATGAGTTTCTTTTTGTGCACTGGTATAAGGTCTCAACAGAGAAATAAATGAGCTTTAAATTTAACTCTCTAGCCACTTATCACCAGCCTGTTCACTTAAAATAGTTAAATATTATAGTTAATATTTTAAACACTGGATGCATTCCCTTGGAAACAATTTGGAATGGAAAAGAATAGATATGGAAGCAGAAACCCAGAACTGTTTTTCCCTTATAACCTAGATTATGGTTGCTTTTCTATCACAACCCACTGGTTCTAGATCTCATATATAAGTCATGCCCTCTTCCTCCATTTTCTCTGCAAACAGTATAACTCATGCTCTCAATATCTTCCTGGGGATTTTATGAGGGCCTCCTGCCTTCTCATATGTGCATCCTTTTCACTGCTTCAGAAGATCCTCCTAATTCATGGTCATTTCCAACTAAAACCTCTTCCATAGAGCACCACTATATGCCTAATAAAAGCTAAACTGTGTTATAATGATCACTACAACCCTTCATAATCTGTGATCTCAGCTCCTGGAATCATTCCGTTCTGTTACCCACCAACTTTCCATAGCCCTCTCTAATATGTTCATTCTCTCTGGCTATTACTCCCTGCCTAGAGGCCACTTCTGACCTATAAGTCTAGGTGAAAATCTGACCTATTTTGTAAACCTCAGCTCATTGTTTTTTTTCTTCATGAAATATATCTAATTCCTATTAAGAGTTAATATTTTATATGGTCAAAGGCTAATGTGTATTTATATTATAACACATCACATTCTACTAGAAAGCTATAATTGTATTTTTTTAAAAAAAGCTATCACTACATTTCAAATGAAGAAGAATGAAAAAAAGGGATCATAAATTTTGTCAACAAGGTAACTGGCTTCAGAAAAATATTGGTAAACATGTTTGAAATTTCCACATCATATATTATTAATATTCACATGTCTCCATCAACAACCTCATTCTAAGGAGTTTAAAAGGATTCTAGGAACTAGGATAAAACAATCATTTATACAACAAAGATTGTCTCTTTGTTGTAGCCACAACAATGTGACTAACTCTCCTAACACCTATAGCATCTCTACTCACTACAATGTCAAGCCTTCCTGGTGCCCTTGAGCACAACAGGTAAGGCTAGAGGTCAGGAACTATCAGGCCTTTTAAAATAATTCTTAGTGAGCTATTACTGTGATCCAAACTAGCAGAGGATTCAGGTACATATCAGTTACACAGACTCATACAATACCGATAGACATTTTTCCCAAAAAAAAGATATTCAGGTGGCCTGCAGGTGCACAAAGGATATGCGGGTGCATATCATCTCCAGATATCAAGGAGGTGATTAGGCCTATGGTAAGGTGTCACCTCACACCTGTTGGAGCAGCTTTCATTAGGGGGATGGGAGATGGCAAGACCTGGCGGGGTGTGGGGCAGGCCTTGTGCACTGTTGGTGGGAATGCGGGTTGTGCACTCACCACAGAGAACTGTATGGAGAATTAGGGACGTAGCTGCCATGTGGTCAAGTGGCTCAATTCTGGATGAAAGAGAATCACTATACCAAAAGGATATCCGCACCTCCATGTTCACTGCAGTGTTTGTTGTTTATATTGCTCAGGATATGGAGGCAACCTGAGTGTCCATCAGCAGATGGATAGGTAGAAAGTATGCAGTTACATAGGTGGAGGCATACTGCTTAGTTACAGAGGAAGGAAAGTCCTGCCATTTGTAATGACATGGATGGATTTTGAGGGCATTGTTTCAAGTGAAGTGGGTCAGCCAGGGAAAGACAAATACTGTATCATCTCACTTATTCCACTTGCGTGGAATCTTAAAAAAAAAAAAAAAAACACTCATAGAAACAGAGATTAGATTTATGGTTGCCAGCGCAGAAGGCAGGGGAAGGGGGACTGGGAAAAGGTGATAAAGGAACAAACCTGTAGTCACAAGATAAATAAGTTCTAGGGATATGATATAGATGAAGACTACAGCTAACAATACTATAGTGTATATTTGAAAGTTGCTAAGGGAACATATCTTAAAAGTCCTCATCACAAGGAAAAGGAAAAAAATTATAACTGTGTGAGGTTATGGATGTTAGCTCAACTAACTGTGGTAATTATTTCACAATATACATATATCAAATCATTGTGTTGTACGCCTTACCCATACACGATATTATATGTAAATTATATCTCAAATGGAAAAAATTTTTAAAAATACAATAATTATGACTTTGCTGATTAGAGTCTACAATATGACTCTCTAAGTTACTCGCACGAAATTACTTAACTACAGAATTGCAAAATAACCAAAGGACAGTAAAAAGAGTATTTATGTTGATAATGTGAGAGTTGGAAGTAGGAGAAAATTAAAGAATCTGAACAGCTTCAAGGCATCTTTCATGTATGCACAACATACTGCCAGACACAGGTGCACACGCTTGAACCTGTTCCCAAATAAATCTTGTTTGACATTCACTTCATTACTATCAGAAAGTAACAACATATGCCTGTTGGCAAGAGGTTCTCACTCCATTTGGGTCACTGGCAACCTTTATATAGAGACCATTTGGCAGACTCCAAGGCATCATGCATGGATTTCAGATCTGATATTTGTTGTGCATGTGTCTCAAGTTACAGGACAACATTCTGCTCACAAGCCATTATCATGTGTTTAAGTCAGCATCAAGTATTCACACACACACACACACACACACACACACACACACGGAGGGTGGCATATCTGTAAACTGATTAGGGGGAAATGTAATTTTTCTTACTTCTCCAGGCAAACAGAATGACTTGTAACAACTGCTACTTTTTATTCTTTCCTTATTATGTCCCAGGTACCCTCTACTCTACAGGCTACACTGTTGAATACACTAAAATACAGAGTAACAAGGATCCACTGATGAAACAGAATAATCCTTTTGCCACCTTCTCCAGGAAAGGTCAGCTTCCCCAGGGGCTAGAGGTTCCTCAGGAAAATCCTAAAACAGTTCAAAGCACTGGCAACTTCAGTTTCCCCCTCAGGATTCATACCCAGAAGCACTGGGAGCCTCATCTCCAGTTTCACCACTAATTGGAAAAGCCTCAGGGAAAGAAGAAATCCCCCTACAATGCTTCTTCTGGGACTCCAGCTGTGTTACCACATCAAGTCCCAAGTAAGGAACAATGAAATCCCCCTCAGCCGGGACCCTCTACATAAGCCAGACTGTCTTCTGGGCATCTCTGGCTTCTTCTTCATTTGCACATCAGCTTATTAAATGTACAGACTCCTCCAGCCATCACCTTCCTTTCTGTATCAGAGAGTTTCTCCAGGTGTCTGTTGGAAGAGGTCATCAAGAGGATATGACTACAGGTTGACCCATGAGCTGGCTCCTGGCAACCAAAGGCTCCTCACCTCTCCTTGGTTCTTGGAATGTACATTTTATCCTCTGTTCCCACAGTGGGAGCCATTTTCAAGGGCATAGCCTGGAGATAGCAATGAGGCACTGAGACCATCACTGTAGGGTATTTGTGACTGAACCTCATTAAGACCGCTATATAAACTTTAAAATTCTACCGGGCAGATGCAGGAATTGACTCAACTGTGGCTACCCTATCAAGGCTTATACTGTAAGTTCCCTAGCTTACTATACCTGCCATCTGCCACTTGGAGTGGCTGCCTCCTCCTTCCCTGCTCTCTGTGCACCAGGGCAAGTTCAGATTTCAGCCAGGGACCCCTGAGGGCACAAACCAACAGCAATAATTTGCCCACAAAATCTCTACCAAATTTTGTTCTTATTTATTGCTTGTGCTTTGAAAATGTATTTGAAGTTTATCTAAGTTGTTTATATCATGTTTCATTTTTAAAATATATATAAGGTTAACTAACTACAAAGATACACTAAATTTCAATGACTAGAAAATCCCAGAGAAATAAAAATAACAGAAAAGGTAAGATCAGGTCTTATATACAGTCAGAAAATTATAATGCCTATTTGTCATCTCATACACCTCTGTTCAAGGAAGGCCTCTGAACATCCCAGTGTATGTGGCAGTGGGGAGGGAGGCAATGCAATTGATCATAGAACGTACAGTGTCATAAATAAACTTTATAAGATTTCATCTGCTTGGTGTGGGTATTTTCATATTACAATAGTGAAGGAGATGAACAAAATATCCTGAAAAACAAAACCATATTTGCATGGAATTCTTTGTTAAATAATACAGAACAGGCAAGAAGAAAACCCTGTAGCATAAGTTTTCATAACTGAACCATGTAGGTGGACATCAGTTATTATATGAATCCGTCATGTGAGTCACTGTTATAATGACAGAACTAGCAGCATCAAGAGCTAGGCCCCCACAGCACGTCTGTCAGTGAGACTGTGCCATTCGTGGTCAATGTGATGAGAATGGGAAGGAATGCTGTGCTGATCATAGAATCGATAGTGCAAAGAAAAGACAGGCCATTACTTGAGCAGAAGGCAGAAGTATTCAAGGATAAATTGGCTTAGATGTGTTTAGATTTTGTGGCCATATCTTTATAGGTATTTTTAAAGCTCTTATTATTGAAATTCCTACAGGAAGAAAATAACTGTAATTAGAGATCTGAAACTCTTAAATATCATTTTCCCAACGAAATCATTATTCTTGTAACTAAGGTTTTGACATAAAAAGGTTTCTCAAGGTACAACTATCACATTATAGCACAGACTGTAAAGCTAAGTAATCAGATTTTTCAAAGCATAAATAAGGGCGTATGGCTTGAAAAATGTTCGAATTTGAAGGTTTACTTATATAAAAGATTATAATCTGAATACATACTAAATTAATTTGATTTTCTATTTAATGACTTGATTCCTTTTTAAAAATTTATAAAGTCAGCACTGCCACAGAAAAGTCTGGAATGTATATTTGGCCAATGGTGGATCCACTTTCAAGCAGTTAAAAAGAGCCCACCCTAGTCTTTCACAAAAATCTATCCCTATTAATGTCTTTCATATGTGGTGGGTGGCTGTGCTCAGAGCCTTGGCTCTGCCACTAGCTAGCAACCTTGGACAAATCACTTCGCTTCTAGAAAGCTTCATCTCTTCATGTGTAAAATAAAAGTGTTCACTACTTGGTCCATCATATCCTTAAAATTTTCTGACTCTGTAGGCTTTTGAAAAGACTAGCAGTCACTCACCAATTCTAAGCCAGGTTGCAGATGTTTAACTACCAGAAACCACAGGCCCTGGCAGGTTTAAATCAAGTTCTTGTACCAGGGTGAGTTCCTACAGCCATCTTCTAATGGCTACACTTTAATTTTTAACACAGATCAGGTTAGCCTGACTGAATTTCAAACTTTTGCCTGCTCTCACCTCTAATTTTCATATGCACCAGATCCAACTTGTATCACGATTACCTGTTGTCCACATGCTTGCTCATCTCCTAGGCTGGACTACTTTCTAGGATGCTTGCTTTAATACTTTATGCTGCCTTCTTGTAGCATTCAGTTTTTTAAATCTTGGGTCTTTATAGCAACATTTCAGAAAAGGCTATCTTACCTCTTGTTAACTATTCCAAAATAAATCTGTAGTTGGGTGATTTATTTTGTGGAAATATCCTGGAAACAAAGATGATGCTTAGGCAACTGATCTACCAGGAATATAAAGATTTTTTTTTTCTTCCTCCAGAGCACCTATACAGACTCATATCTAAAAATCATCAGTAAATGTGAAGTTGAAGTCATTACCATTTACCTTCATAAACAATACTTTCATTTTCCTTATGGACAACATAAAGGTTGAAGAGAATCATTTTTGTTAAGTACTTGATATGTTTCCATTTAATAAAAAGCGTATCCATAGAATTCACTAGCAACCAGTCTATCCTTCCTCATTGGCCAACTTATGGTACTGTCATTTATCCCCTAATTTCTCAGGGGTTTGACGGCAACCTTCCTTCCTTCAAAACCTTCCATACCCAAGGTCCACTAGTTAGTTACAAATGTAATCAACTGAGATCAAGGAATTACAGAATAATTTCCAAATTTACCTTGACAGTATCCAAAGACAATATCATTAGAAAAGAAAATAAAGTATGTTTAAGAGGGAGGAAAAGCATTCTGTCGATGAAAATGAAAAGGTGTGCAACATGCACTCCATTGCAAAGGGGTATTTAAACACTTAAATGTGTTTCAGTGCTGCTTGGAGGTCTTTACAGACAGAATGCCCATCATCAATGATGAAAGATTTGTCTCCTCTCAGCATTGTGCCATACAAAATAGTTCACAGGAGACTTAATGGTTGTGATAATGCAATGCAGAGCTAATCTTCCACACAGGGCTTGGTGATGTCAGCATACCATATGTTCCCTTTGATATTGTTCCATAATGAGCATGAGGTAGCTAAAAATCATCAATAACTATGCAAGGAGCAGGTTCCCTTGGGTCCTTAATTGTGGACCATGTGGTAGTCCTTGGAACTAGATAAAAGGAAGATGTTCCTGAGCTCTAGGAACTGGAGTGAGATCTTGCAACACATTTGACAAAGTTGAAGATGAAATGTAGATAGAAAAGATACACAAAATTTTGTGTTTCAAAATTAGATTTTACAGCTGTACACCAGAAAACACTGGTTAATAAGTCAATTAAAAGGTGGTACCAAGTTTCTAACTAAAGTGAGGCCTCACAGCTCTGTCTTCCGATGTGATGAGTTTCAAGTGGCACATGTTACACACCTGAGAGTAAAAGGAAATGTACCATATAATCTAGCACATTAAAAAACCCAAAACTATAGAAAACTGAATGGCATCTAATAAACCATAATTAAACAGATTTAAACATAAGGCCAGGGTTTGGGTTTAAATAATCAAATCACCAAAGTAGAACTTGAAGAGGGTCCAGTTATATAGCAGCTTCTCTGAAAAGAGACTCCAGAATCTTCCTTTAATTGCAAGCTCAAGATGATCTAAATGGAAAGGGAGTTGATCAAATGAAAAGCTGTTGAAAACATTCATGTAAAAGAGAATTATAATATCCAGAAAAAGGTGGCAGACATTCCACTGTACTCTCTACTAGTCAAGCCACTAGTTGAATCTTCTTATGGAAACTATATTTCACTCCAGAATCTAGAGGCAAATTCTTCCACAATACAGAGCAAAATTAAACCTTGTTTCTCTTGGCACACAACAAATGCTTTCATTAATCCATCACTTCATCTCTACTTAGTTTGGCTTTTCCATGATTCCTATATTAAATGTGTTCTTCTTTAGAGGATTTTCCTTCTGTTTTTTCTAAACTATTTCCTATAGCAGATATCAAAAAACAACTAAAGAGACACTTTTTTTAAAAGATTTTATTTATTTATTTATTTATTTATTTATTTATTTATTTATGAGAGTGAGAGAGAAAGAGGCAGAGAGGGAGAACACAAGTGGAGAGAGGGGCAGAAGGACAGAGAGAAGTAGACTCCCCACTGAGTAGGGAGTACGATGTGGGGCTCGATCCCAGGACCCTGAGATCATGATCTGAGCCGAAGAAAGATGTTCAACCGACTGTGCCAACCAGGTGCCCTACAACTAAAGAGACATTTAAAATATACATATTATTTCGTTGCCAACTTCAGGTCCTCTCTATCAAAAATGAGAGAATCTTAGTTGGCTAAATGTCCAGGTCTTGATTTCAGCTCAGGTCATGATCTCAGGATCATAAGATGAAGCCCTGCATCTAGCCCTACATGGAGCCCTGCATCAGGCTCTGAGCACAGTGGAGAGTCTGTTTAAGGTTGTCTCTCTGCCTCTGTCCTTTCCCCCAACTCATGCACTAATAAATAAATAAATCTTTAAAAGAAATGAGAGTCTAATCCAAGAAGGAAGGAATTATATTCAGCCAAACAGCCACTTACCCACTGTGCTTCTGTTTATTGGCCTGAAAATCATCATTAAGTTTGCAGAATCTCTTAACTTCCTTTTGACAGAGGAAACTATGCTAATGAAACTTCACTGATGACCTATTGGATGTACTGCATTATAACATAACGGTTGAGAGAATGAACTTGAAAAAAAAATCTGGATTTGAATCCTGGCTCTGCAACACACAGCTTGGTCTTAGCATGTTCCTTAAGTTCTCAAATCTGTAACTAAATTATATAGCATATATAAAGTGCTTAGCACAATGCCTCACACATGGTAAAGAAAACTACAGCTTAGCTATTATATCGTTATTGATATTCTTATTAGTGTCATTATTATTACTATTACTTATTCCCTTTATGTACTAAGAGACTAAGTTTTAGACGTAGGACCTAGCAATCATTTCTGCTACTTTATTTCTGCATTTTTTTAAACTATTCTCACCTAATCCACAGTCTAACAGGAGAGAAGTGAATAAACAACTACTTACAGGCAATTCTACTGGCCAGCTGGGAGTGTGACCAGCAATGTTTTACAAAGCAGCAAAATGAACAATACAGCTTATACCCAGGTATCCCAAGTTAAGAAGTTAGAAGGTAATTATTCATTCAATCACACACAGCAAAAAGATTTATGGCAATACAGAGATGAAAAATGATCAGTGTCAAAGAAAAACATCAATAAAATGCTAGCAGGAGTTCAGCAGATGAAGGAGAATTGTGTTGGCTCAATTGTAATGGACTGAAGTGCAATCTAGTTTCGAAAATCGTTCTGGGGTTACTTTCATGCTGAGTCTCCCTCCCACCTGCGGCACTCAGCCTCTACTCCAGTCCTAATGTGTCTGTGGGATTGACTTTTAAACATTTATTCCAAAAAGTACAAGGTGGTTTTAAAAGGTAATCATATGAGACACAGTCATGAAAACTATAAGCACAGGGCTGGAATTAAGGGAGGCATCAGCATGTTGGAGCTTGTCCACAGATCAACAAGTAGGAAAATGGATCTGCAAATCACATCATGTGCAACAGAGCTAAATGAGATAGAAACATTAATCCTGAAAAAAGAGAAGGCTTAGGAAGCCAGGACTGTTATTTTCATATAGCAAAGTGCTCTTGTGTGAAAGAGGGTTTGGGTATGCTATGTTAATCCAGATATGTAAATGAGAACCACGGGAAAGACTGTATATTAATGTAAGGAACTAATCTATCATGGTGTGCGGTGTCTAACAATGGCTTCCTCCAGAGGAAGTGGACTCCTTTCTACTGATGGAGGTCACCCAGAGGGGAGCTGGGGAGGGAGGAGCGAGTTAAGACAACTTTCATGGTCCCTTCACACTCTGTTTATGTCTCAAGACAGTGAAACAGCTTCCTTTTAGAGAAAACTTAACTAATTGGGCAGTCAATATCAAAACTTGATAGTAGTGTACCTCTCCTATTTGCATATCTGTAAGCAACTGAGAAACAGAAACTTATTGAAGGCTTAACCTTCCTTGGAGAGTTAGCTGGAATGTCAATAAAATAAAGCCTCTGAACCCTCCCCACAAATTGACATGTACAGGGCCAAGGGAAAAAAAATAAAATTTCAACTTCTGAACCAAATAGTAGAGTACCTGACATTACAGGAAGGCAGTAGGTAGCCCATTTTCCTACCAGCTTTTGTTTTTATGGCCTCCTGCCAGGGACAGAGAATTTCATTCCAAAATGGTGAGTGGTGATGGCTGGGAGCATGCCCTGTGTCTGCCTCAGTTCATTCCCCAGATAACAAACACAAGGTTTTATTTTGCTTTGAAGGATCTTCCATAGAGGGAACTCAGTAACTATAGTTTAGAAAGAATCTCCAAAGCAAGTCAACAAACAGGTAGATCCAGATACTCCGCAAAGGCATCAATTGCTACAGTACTCATTTGCGTCCCTCAGGTCTCTGCCATTTCCATCTCAGGGCCTGCTAAACTCCTGGTTTTGACAGAAAAACACTGAGCTGGTGAGATGAGGTTACTAAGATGAGCATAACTTCCCAAAGTCTGTGTCTTCATAGGTGAAAATTTGCCACAGGTAATCTAGTCATAACTGGATGTGTCTCATCTGGATCCTTCCAATTCTTACTTGGAGTCCATTACAACAGATATATTCAAAATTACATCTAGGGGACTGAAGGACAAGAAAACACCTAGAATAGGAGAATGGGAACTACCTTGTTAATTAAAAAACGTGAGTTCATGTCCCCACATCTGTAATCTTGGCTAAGTCTGAGACTGAGGTTTCTCATCTGCCCTATACACTGAGGATAACTCCCACAGGATACCAGTGAGGGCTTCAAAGAAATGATATCTGTAAAAGCACTTTGTAAAGTTTTTTTAAAAAAGATTTTATTTATTCATGAGAGACACACAGAGACAGAGAGAGGCAGAGACACAGGCAGAGGGAGAAGCAGACTTCCTGCAGGGAGCCCGATGTGGGAGTCGATCCTGTGACTCCAGGATCTCGCCCTGAGCCAAAGGCAGGTGCTCAACTGCTGAGCCACCCAGGCGTCCCACTTTGTAAAGTTTGAAGTGTACTTAAATATTAGGCTACGGCAATCTTTCACTATGCCTAATAATCAAGATTTGACTCTTCAAATCTTTATAATTTAGCAATGATTTAAGTAATACTCTATATTTTCTTAATTTTGTGTAAGAATATTAAAACTAGCTGCACAGGTGGTAGGATATATTAACAAGAGTATTAAAAGGCCACTTGGGGTTTTGGATTTCCTTATTAGTGCAAAACTGTTCTTTTTATTTTGTATCTTAGCTTTCTTATGTTTACAAAAAGTAGTCCTTGATATTTCTCTGCTTTGATAAGTTTCTGTGAAAGTTTGACATAAATGGCAATTATAATACTATGTTCTCATGAACACTGTTTGGCTCTGCAATGTTTAAGCAAAACAAAAGCCAAAACCACAAAGGAACTTGCTCAGAAATCTATTGGTGGAGTAAGTCAGTGACGTACATCATATATATAATTCATATATTTTGGAAAGTTTTTTAATCCCTTCAAAAAAAATGGTAAACCAGAGATGAAATGTTTATCTTGAGTAATTAGATGACAGATGAGAAAAATAAAAGTTCTTCTGAATTCTCAGCTTCTAGACTGACTTTATGAAGACAGCAGTGAACTGAAGAGTTAAAAATTCTTCCCCTTTCCTTTGCTTTCTCAGGGATGGGGTAACTGGGCAATTGGCCCTAAGAAGGACACTTGATGGGATGAGCACTGGGTGTTATACTATATGTTGGCAAATTGAATTGAAAATAAATAAATAAATAAATAAATAAATAAATAAATAAATAAATGTAAGTAATTAAAGTTTCCATTAATTGCAAGGGCAGTGGTTGAGACAACAGGATTCATCCTCAGTCATGAGCTTGGCTGGGTCACAAAGATCATTCTAGACCATGCCTGTAAGGCTTTAAAAATATCCATGACACTCGTACCATGCACATGCTTATGGCCACTGAACTGGTGTCCCTCTCAGGAGAGGAAACCTCTGGCATTAGAGTCAAAAGCTCTTTTGTATATAATAGGGCAGTTGGTAGGGAGGAGCAAACTGAGCATTCCCCCCAAACAGCAGAACTCATTCAACTGACACAACTTTCCTTCCATGATGTAGATTTTTTAAAGTAACATAAGAAAGTCCACGGATTTCTGTTTCCTTTGAACACTATGACCATTCTGTACTTTTACAAAACAGGAAATTGCAATAAAAAGGGACATATCTTGTCAAAAGGCCCTACCAGTAGTTCCAGTTATAAAATCACTTCAAGAATCATCAGCTGAGTTACACAAAGACTCTTTAACATAGGCAGATACAAAAGAAAGCAAACATTTCCACAAGCATTATTAAATTATGGCATATTAGGAGTCATTAACAATCAGCAGGCAGGGGCATTTTGTTCTGCCAGTCTAATGCTCCAAACAATCAAAAATGATATCCATGGGGCAATTAATTTCCTTCACATTGATTATTCCAATCTCCAAACTAATAAGCAGGGCTAAATGAAATAAAATTAAACAGTGCATTGAGAAACTAAAGACTGAGCCCACTCGTAAGGGGCAGGGGGCAGGGGTTGGGGGTTATAACCTTGGGAGATGAACTATGTCTCTCAAGTTACTGGGAGAGAGTGAGAAGTTATTCTGGCACCCTGACCCAGATCTTCAAAACTCAGCACTGGGCAGCCCGGGGTGGGGGGAGGGGGCGAGCTCAGCAGTTTAGTTTAGTGCCACCTTCAGCCCAGGGCATGATCCTGGAGACCTGGGATGGAGTCCCACGTTGGGCTCCCTGCATGGAGCCTGCCTCTGCCTATGTCTCTGCCTCTCTCTCTCTCTCTGTCTCTCATGAATAAATAAAATCTTTAAAAAAAAAAACTCAGCACTGCTTGGAAATCATCTTTACATCAACTATCCCCTCCTACATGCACAGAATACATGCATGTTGCACAAACCGGGGAATTACTGTCTAAGCCAACCAGCCACTGACGACAAGAAGAGACCAGGGACCGGATTAGTCCAATGTACTTTCTACTCTGCAGGGGCTTAGTCGGCTGCTTAATGCTCCTGTAATTGGAGCAAATGTCATTGCTATTAATTCAACAAGTTACATAGCAAACTGCAAAACTGTCACTTTTGTCTTGGTTTACAGATCTACTTACTAACAAAATGTTAGTAAGCAAACGTATTGATTCTGTTATAAAAATTTTAACCACAATTCTAACCCTTCCTTCCTTCATACCATCCTTAATCTGTCAAACACTTATTAAATATCCACTAAATATGTAAAGTGATGTGTTAGTTTCTGTAGGGACACAAAGTGAAACCAGACCCAGATCCTGGTCTTAAGGAGCTCAAAAGATTAAACACACACACACACACACAATGATGCGCTGGTAAATGTTTACCAATAATTAAGAAGGGAAAAAAGAGGTTGAAGGAGCTCTGATTTATAGCATTTACTCTGATTTATAGCATTTCCCATGCTATAAATACTCCTACCATGGTTAATTTCAATCTGCCAACATGCCATCACTGAATGCAGCCTTGGGGAGAGATGGACATGCAAGCTTGAAGCTGACTCCAGTGCACCACTACTATAGATTTATATTTATATTTGTGTAAATTTATACACACATGCATATATATAAAAGAACTAACCAAATATCTTACAACTGTTATCTTAAAGCAATGGGATTATGGTTGATCTTATTTCTTCTTTACATGTTTTTTTAACATCCAATATTTTTTATAGAGTATTTTTTTTAACTTTTAACTTTTTGGCCCATTTTAATTGAGCAATAATTGACATGTGCCACTGTGTATGTTTTAGGTATTCAGTATAACGATGTTACTTACATAATTGATGACCACAATTACTTTAGTTAACATCCATCATCTCACATAGACACAAAAAATAAAGGAAAAAGAATATTTTTTAGATCAGTATTAGCACCAATCTCCTCATTCCAGACCATTTTTTCTAGGCAGTAGTCCTGGCATTGCTAAAATTATCCAAGGAGCAGAAATACCAAAACATCTCAAAGGCACATCAGATTAGATTTAGAGCAACGTGTCTTGGCAAAACTAACAAAGGTACTTTACAGAGTGTCTAACTTAGAGCCTTGAAAGACTTCCCTCCGCCCTGAGCTCTCCTGATCCTCACCCTATAAAATACTTCCACAGAGCATTCTCAGTGATTTTAAGCATTCAGTCATCAATGTATACATATGGAAGAAGGAGAGGGAAGTGGGTACACGAGGAGGAGAAGGATCTCTAAATAAAGTGCAGGGATCCCGGCAAGAACCTGATTGCTTCTGCCAACCCCCTAGACAGCCTTCAATGATAAGCCACCTGTTTAGTTTTATGGTGAATTCGCAACAGTGTCTGCAGCTGCAATCCATGGCTCCTCCTTCAGCTTTCTTAATATACAGATGGATTTTGCTTTGGAACCAAACAACTTTGCCTTATCCCAAAAACCCTTCTCTTTTTCCTTTTTCACTTGTGAGTATATAAACCATTAAGCCTACAATCTTAAAAACCATTGATATTTATTACTATTTTTAATATAAAGAGCTGAAAGTTTTGTGGAGTAAAACAAAACCTTAGAAACAAAAAATGCCTTATTACTGCATAATGTTTGAGCGTTTGCAAAGTACTTCCACGTGTCTTATCATATATCATTGTCACAATAACCCTCTGAAGTGGCTGTTCATCGCACCTCTGTATGATGGGAAAGAAGCTCAGGGAGTTTACAAGATTCCTTCAAGTGCCCACAGCCACAGGAGGCCAGTCCACTGCCTTCAACACATGGGCTTCAGGTTCCATATTCCAATCCAATAGGGAATCGTCCCATATAGATTTGATTTCAAATCCTGACATCATCATTTTCCATCCCTGTGGCCTTAGGCAGAGTCCTCACCTTCTCTGGGCCTCATTAACATAATTGGAGAAAAAAAAAACATAATTGGAGAATGGGAGAACAATACCCATTTCATGGAGCTGTTATGAAAATCAACAAAACCAAACTCAGCTTATGGTGGGTTCTTAAGACATTCACCTTCCCTTTTCAAACTTGCCCTGGCCCGCTGTTCATTTCCTCTGCCTCCTTCCCTTGTACCACCCTATTTCAAACACATGCATTTTGCTTCTCGCCCTGACTGGGAAGGCCTCCCCAGTTCACTAGTCCTTTGACGTATGGTGTGCTTTACACACAGTGTATTTCTGTAACAAAAATTAGTCCACACACAATTGGTAAATCAGGGAAATGTGTCAGTCTATATAGAAGTCCCACTGGCTCATGCGCAATTTTTCTCAGCACATTATATTCTGTGCTCTCACGACACAGCAGCCGAACCTGAAGCTCACACACACGGGTGGGTGCAGCAGGCCGTGAGAGAGTGCGGCATTGCCCATGTGGCCTGCCCTGCCTCTTGGCTCAACCCAGCTACACACTAGCTTTCAAAAGGGTTTACTGCACATCTCTCTCAGATATTTGTTCAAAGCAAAGACTAGAGAAGGAGCCAGACCATTTTGTGCAAAGCCTTTCACTGCTCCTCTACTTGCAAATTCTGATGCTAATGTCACTCCGTCCTTGTTTTTAGAATTTGGCAGACCCAATACTTCTTTATACACTCCTCCACCAAGCTACCTCCTCCTTTAAAGGTAAAGTCTTGAATCAATGTGTGATTCCTTTATTTAAAGGGAAGTAAGTATGCTATTACAGTTGTGCTGTTATTTTTAATAAGATCACTACTGTTCTGGCTAATGTTTAATTATAACAGTAAATGTTTTGAACGGTTAAAATGTTTAGAGTGATCTATTCCAATTCTATTTTCCTTAAAATGGCAGTTATTTATAGTGTGTGACTTTGCAGAATGTGGATTTTTCTTTTTAAAGAATGTATTGTCCTACAGCAGAAATGCCCATATTTTGCTTCATTGAGTGGTTATTCTTTATGTACTCAAGTACCATGAATTGATGGACTAAATGGTACAAATAAAGTGTTCTCATTGCACTTACCTAACTCTTTGCTAAAATCTAACTCAGCACCTCATTCCTATGGTTAAGAATGAGCAATTTCTATCAAGCTGCTACCAAAGTAGGCATACTGGTTTTCATAAAAATGCTCAACAAAATGCTTCTAAGTATAAAACAAGGTTAAAATGGAGTGTTCAAATAAATCTATACAGTACTGGCCTATCTCTGCAACTTTAAGTAGCTTTAATTATTCCATTTCTAATTAGCCAAATTTCCAAGTAAGCAAAGATACTCCAAGAAAAGCACCTTCAGCTATAGGATATGCTGTATGAATAACCATGTTCTAGGGTAAAGAAATAAGTTCCAGGGCATCCGGGTGGCTCAGTCGGTGGAGTGTCTGCCTTGGGCTCAAGTCATGATCCTGGGGTCCTGGGAGCATCTGGCTCTCTGCTCAGCAGGGGAGTCTTGTTTCTCCCTCTCCCTTTGCCCCTCGCTCCTGCCCTTCCTCTCATGTTCTCTCTCCCTCACTCGCTCTCTCAAATAAATAAAATATTAAAAAAAAAGAAATTAGTTTAAATATTTTTAAACATTTTCCTCTTACCCTTACCATATTTAATTTGCAGTGAAATAAATAATATGGTTTTCATTTGCATTTGTTTTTTGACATGGGCAAATAAACTTCCCAGGGCTCAGTTTCCTTAAAGGAAAACAGAAATTTTTAAAAACTGAATAACTCGGGATCCCTGGGTGGCACAGCAGTTTGGCGCCTGCCTTTGGCCCAGGGCGCGATCCTGGAGACCCGGGATCGAATCCCACGTCGGGCTCCCGGTGCATGGAGCCTGCTTCTCCCTCTGCCTGTGTCTCTGCCTCTCTCCCTCTCTCTCTCTCTCTCTCTCTCTCTGTGACTATCATAAATAAATAAATTTAAAAAATAAATAAATAAATAAAAACTGAATAACTCCACTGTCAATTTTATGAAGGGGGTGTGTGTGTGTGTGTATGAAATTACTTGTGAATCGGTTGATCCTCCAATCTTGACACTGTAAAGGGCTCTGATAAAGAACATATTACCGTCATCACTGATTCTTTATCCCCTGACACTTCTAGTAAATTGCTCTGCACATAATAGTTGCTCAATAAGCATTTGCTAAATTAAAATGAACCACATGCATAATTAATCCAAAGTCCAAATTTCTCAATTAAGTTGTTTAAAAGAAACTAGATTTATTCCTAGACAGCAAATAGATTGTTTTTAAAATAAAAACATGAAACTTATATTTCAAATAAAACTTGAGCCCTATTACCATCTTACAGGTGCAAAATAAAAGGCACTGGATTTAGTTGTTGAATTAGTTAGAATTTGGGTTTGTTGCAAGTGACAGAAAACTATAATATCTTGAAGCTAAGAGCAGTAATGAAAAAATTCTGTACAGTATTATAATGATAGACACATGTCATGACGTATTTGTACAAACTTACAGAATGTGCAACACCAAGAGAGAATACTACAGTAAATTTTGGACTCTGGATGACTACAATGTGTCAGTGCAGGCTCATCCTTGTTAAAAAAAAAGAAAAAAAAAAAAAAACCAATGTACCACTCTGGTGAATAATGTTGATAATGGGGGACTCTACATAGGGACGAGAGTAACTGGGAAATCTCTATACTTTGCTCTCCCTTTTGTTGTAAACCAAACAGTGACTTAAAAAAAAAAAAAATCTTGGAGCACCTGGGTGGCTCAGTAGTTGAGCGTCTGTCTTCGGCTCAGGTCATGATCCCCAGGGTCTTGGGATCAAGTCCCGCACTGGGTTCCCCACAGGGAGCCAGCTTCTCCCTCTGCCTATGTTTCTGCTCTCTCTGTGTGTCTCTCATGAATAAATAAGTAAAATCTTTTTAGAAAATAAAATCTTAAAAACAACAGAAGATATAAGTTAATTTTTCTCCAACAGAAAAATGCACATAGGCAAGTCAGATCAGTATGCTGAATCTACAGTGATCAGGGACCCAGATTCACTCCCTTTTGTTGTTCTACTGTTCATATCTGTCACCTTCTATTTCATGGCCAGGATGACTAGATGCCAAACAGTGAAAATGAGAAAAGGGAAAAAGAAACATATATCCTTCTTTTTAAAGGGCACTTCTCAGATACTATGCATACCTCTTCCATTTACCTTTCATTGGCCATAAGGCATCACATGGCCATGCCTAGCAGGCCTTGGAAGGCTAGAATGCAATCATTACTCCTACTCTACATGTGCCTACATGTAAATGCAGAGTGCTATTAGTGCTATTACTACAGAAATGTCAAGGACAGAGAGGTTTACCACAGTTTTATAAAGTGACAATAAGCTTTGAGTCAACAAATATGGTACAGATAAATTACTTCACTTCTAATAAGTTTTCAGAGTAAGAATATCACTGGAGTTTTAAGGCTTTATGTAATACAATGCTAGTTAGTGAGGAGAGTCAGAACCCACCTCTTACAGAAAAACTGCTTTGTTTTCAAGCCATTAAAACTCCCAGCCCTAATGACCTGTGCTGAGACTTCATTAAAACTAAAAGAAATATTCTGAAAATAAATAAATAACTACATAGGGCCAAGATTTAAGATGGAAAGAGAGATTCATTTGGAATTATCTTTTCTAGTTATAACCATGAAAACATCTGTCTCACTAACATTATTCAAACTTAATGCACTGGGAATAAAAGTATGGAGAGACTATATAAAAGCCAAAGAAAAACAATGAATTATCGTAATTTTGAGAGGGTCTGGGATATTTTTTTAAAGCAGTTACAAAATTCTCTAAGAGATGTAAGACTTCCCGTCCCATCGCAACACCCCCAAATGCAGTTATTTCAGACTCAAAACAAATAAAACTGAATTTATTTTTAAATGTGCTATTATTTTCTTAATTAGTTAACATCACTACCATCACCCAAAAGAGTCAGTTATAGAGGTTTCACTCTTAACTAAAAACCTGGAAACTAAGAATAGAAGGACTTTAAAGATCTCCCCATTATTAAAAAGTTAGCTCAGGGGCACCTGGGTGGCTCAGTCGGTTAAGTGTGTCTGCCTTTGGCTCAGGTAGTGGTCGTGGGTTTGAGTCCTGCATCCCTTAGCAGGGAGCCTGCTTCTCCCTTTCCCTCTGCCTGATGCTCCCACTGCTTGTGTTCTCTGTCAAATAAATACAATCTTTAAAAAAAAAAAAAGCTAGTTCAGAACTCAAAAAACAAATGAACAAACAAACAAACAGAATTTTGGTTAGACAGAAATCTAAATGGTCACATAATTCATAGGTCAAAACTACTCCTGAGAACAATCTAATTTGAATTTGAAAGCTCACAGATTCTCCAAAGAAGATATGAATATGTCCAATAAGTACATAAAACAATGCCCAGTTATCATGGAAATGTAAATCAAAACCACAATGAGATACTACTTCGTACCTATTAGGATCACTATTATCAAAAATAACAAGTGCTAAAAAAAAAATAACAAGTGTTGATGAGGATATGGAGAACTTATAACCTTTATGTACTGCAAAATGTAAAATTTTGCAGCCACTATAGAAAACGGTACAGTGGTCCCTCAAAAAAATTAAAAATACAATTACCATATGATCCAGAAATTCTAATTCTGAACTTCAAAGCTGGGACTCAGGTAGACATTTGTACACCAACGTTCATTGCAGCATTATTCACAATAGCCAGAGGTAGAAGTAACCCAAGTGCCCACTGACAGATGATGGATAAACAAAATGTGATACATATCCATATAAAAAAAAATATTTTTCAGGCTCAAAAAGAAAGAAAATTCTGACACCTACCATAGCATGGATGAACACTAATGATACTATACCAGTGAAATAAGCCAGACATAAAAGGACAAATATGCTGTGATTCCATAGATGTGAGGTCTCAAGGACAGTCACATCCATAAAGCAGCATAGTGGTTGCCAGGGCTGAGAGAGAAGAAGAGGAAATTGGTGTTTAATAGGTATAGGTTTCATTTCTGCAAGATGAGAAGAGTTCTAGAGATGGAGGATGACAATGTTACACAATAAGGTAAACATAATGTCTCTGAATTGTACACTTAAAATGGTTTAAATGGTAAATTATGTTATGTATATTTTATTCCAATAAAAAGAAAAAAGTGATAGATTCATTTGAGCAAATATCTTAAAAATTTTAAAAACCTCATGGAATAGGATGTGTCATCATACAAAGGACTCAAGATGAATAAAAGAATAATCATCATTTCATTTACCTTTATCTTCCTTAAAAGTATGCTATACATATATGAAGGTATTTAGATCTTAAAAGATACATTTTCTGAAATTTGCCTCCAAATAATCACCTGAGGGATAGCATACGTGGGGAAGTATAAATGAAACAAGATTTACCCACGGTTAATGTCTGCTACACTATGTCATGGGCACATGAAGATCCTTTCTATTATTTTTTCTACTGCTATATCTGTTTCAATTGTACCATAACTGAACATTTTAGGTAATTTTTACTGTACATTTACCATATGAAATGATTTTTAACAAAATTATTAAGAGTCACTGAAGAACGGCAAATTCTAAAATATATGTAAGAAAGACAATTTTCAAAGGGACGTGCTCCCTAGATATTACTACATCCATTCATAGGGAAACCCAGTTCATTTTCTTTAGGCTTTTACAAGTAATAGTTAAAATATTTTGAATTTTTTCCTACTCATCCAGGCTTTATATGTGCTATTTAAATAATCCCCATAATAACCTATTATTATCCCCATTTTACAGACGAGGAAGCTGAGACTCAAAAAAGCAAAATAATCTGATTCAATCTTCCAAGTATTATGTCAGTTTTAACCCAGGAATCTAACTGCAAAGCCTTAAGCTTAACAAGCACCTTTCTCTATTTACAAGACTCTCTTTCCCCTTTCTTGTTGGCTAAGGATGGCCTCATCAATCCTGAGTTGCCAGAACCGGAGATGCCTGATTAAGAAACTACGGAAGGATCTGATTCCTTAGTTTTCTAAGGAATAAGATCGACACCTTTGTCTCAGTTGTCTCAGTAAAGCCCTAAGGATTTTCAACACTAGCTTAGCTCTATTCAGTTCATTTACTGAGTACTCACTAAGTGTCAGTCTATATGACCTTGGGCACTGTGCTAGGCACTCAGAACTGCAACAAGAAGATACAGATCAACCTAATAGTTATTTTAGAAACCAGATGACCTGAAAATAAATAAATTTCCATATCACCCACTTCTTCCCCTTTTATGTCATTAATCACCCTATGATGAGCTGCTTGACATCTGTCTTTGCCACAGTGATATAAGCTCAGTGAGGGATCAGACACAGTCTGCCTTGTCTATAGATAGCTCTGTCTGCAGTGCTTATCACGGTGCTGAGACATAGCCAAGGCTCAGTGCACGTGTAGTGAGAGGAAGTAAAATCTGAGTGCCATGACTTTTCACTAATAAAGTTGGAAGCAACATGGTGAAGAGGCAAGAGTAGGGTTTTTGGACCAAGCTTTCATTCATTTGTTCATTCGCTCATTTGTGCATTTGTGCAATCAGTATTTGGGACATCTACTATGTGCCATTTTTGTAGGTGCTGGGCACATGGGCTGAAAGACAGACATCTCAGTCTCTATGAAGCACACCAGCTCTGCCACTAATCCCTGAGCAATCCTGGGCACTCACCCAGTCTGCATTAGTCAGTCTCGGCTGTCTTATTAGAAAAACAGGATACTAATAACCAACATGCAATATCATTTTAAAGAAAATGGATAATATATGTAAGGAAGTAGATACAGGCTAAGCACTCAATAAATGCAACTATTTTAATTAACAATAAATCAAAAGCTGAAACAAAATACTAAGCATAAGGCAAAGCAGGTGACCTATGGCATTAAATTCCAAAGGAAATGCACCTAGAAAAGTTCAGTGACAGAAATGTTGGTAATAATGTGTTATTTCTATGTGGTACTTATTTTTCTTCAAAATGTTTGGGATATGTCATCTTAAAGAGGGGTGAAAAATCTCCCTAGATTTATGTACAAGAGGAAAGGTATCTACTGAATTAGTTTGCCTGACATTCCAAAGCTCTGTGTGGCCAAGAAGGTCATGTAGATTTTTATTGTTTTTGACATCTTCCAGCAATGACCAAACCGGGGAAAACATGTCAATTGAGCTTCTAAATGACCTACAGCCATAGAGACACTTGGCAAGCTGGGGAGGACTTATCAGGAAGCCTCCTGCAAAGTTCATTCTTTCAAGGAGTCTTGGTAATTTCCACAATTCTCAAAAAGAGTCCACAAGTATTGTCAATTATTCTCAGTCAGGCATTTTCACTTTATTTCATTTCATCTTCTCAAAGATTCTGTGAAGTAGTCTCTGTCAATTCTATGACAGAAATAAAACTCAGAGAAGGTAAGAAATGTGCCCACGCTGGCACAGCTTGTGAGGGACAGTAGAGGAATCCACATCCAGCCTTTTGGACTAGAAGACTCTGCACACCACTGCCACTTCCCCACAGGCTATCCACCCTCTTTGAACTTTCTGAGACATAAGAAAGAGATGTGAGCTTAAAAGGAATAAAATAAATAAATAAAAGGTGGAGGACACCTGGATGGCTCAGCAGTTGAACGTCTGTCTGCCTTTGGCTCGGGGCCTGATCCAGAGTCCTGGAATCAAGTCCCACATTGGGCTCCCCTCAGAGAGCCTGCTTCTCCCTCTGCCTCTGTCTCTGCTTCTCTCTGTGTGTCTTTCATGAATAAAGAAAGACCTTTAAAAAAGGATTCCCTATACCCCCATTTTAAATTCTCAACAAGGATTCCAAGCACTTTAAATCTCTTTTATCTGGAAGCTTCTGGTTTTTTTCTGTCTTGTTAGGAACTAGAATGGCTGTGATGCGTCTCAAAGGTGCAACAACATGGAGATCAGCTGAAATGTCTCTGACGTCAGCAAATCAACCAAGCACCTGCAAGAGCCCTTCCTGGATGGTATCCACAGGTTTCAGTCCTACAACCGCATCATCTCACCTTAGGAGAGCCACCCTCTCCAGACACCGAAAGTTTCTGCAGGATGAGAAAATAAACTAGATAAGCAGCTGATGTCATTTATCATAATATCTACCATCTCTTTAAGAGGCCATCATCTTCCTTCAAAACTTCACTTCTATTTTGTCCTCTTAAAAAAGCATTTGGGGAGCCCTACTTTTTTGCAAGCACTGTGTGTGCCAAGTGTCAGACTCAGTATAGCATATTCTTTTATCTCTTCTCTTGGGTTTGATGCTATTTCCATGAAAGTCTTCACTTCTTATACTCTGTCAAATACAACCATCATTAGCCACAAGGGGTTATTTAAATCTAAATTAAAACTAAGTGTAACTTAAAATGCAGGTCCCAGGTAGCCACATTTCAAGTGTCTGACTGCCCCCTGTGGCTGGTGGTGACCATATCAGACAGTCCATGTAAAGACATTTCCATCATGGCAGGAAGTTCTATTGGACAGTGCTGCCACAGAGCATCATGTTCTATGTCTTCATCTGCCTAGAATTTTAGCTACAATAAAACCAATAACAGAGCTATTCCCAGAGTGGGGCAGACCAAGCTCCTGACCTTATCATTCCTGGGGTTCCAAAAGCTAGAGTATAGTGGAAGGGAAAAGGAATCTAATAATCTATGTCTTGTGAGTGGTCAGGCATCCTGTGGTAGGTAACCCAAGGATGCCACAGAGTAACCAGGGTGCTGATTCCTTACTGACACTGAAGTACAAACACAAGGACTTACTGTATTTGTTGAGAGAGAGAGAACATGAAGAACAGAGGTTCAGGGCAGCCCGGGTGGCTCAGCGGTTTAGCGCCGCCTTCAGCCCAGGGCCCGATCCTGGAGACCCGGGATCGAGTCCCACGTCGGGCTCCCTGCATGGAGCCTTCTTCTCCCTCTGCCTGTGTCTCTGCTTCTCTCTCTGTCTCTCATGAATAAATAAATAAATAAATAAATTAAATAAATAAATAAATAAATAAATAAATAAATAAATAAATAACAAAGGTTCAGAACAACGCGTAGTGCTTTCTCTGGTGCCAGTCATTTTAGAACTGTCTCTCCTGTCACAGGTTATGTGGAGTCTGCTCATGGATCTGTAAGACCTGAACATTGAGAGCTTCTTGGTGTCCAGAGACAGAGAGAGAGAGAAAACGTGAAGAACAGAGGTTCAGAAGCGATGTGTTGTGCTTTCTCTGGCACCAGTCATTTTAGAATTGTCTCTCCTATCCCAAGATATGTGGAGTCAGCTCATGGGTCTGTGAGACCTGAACATTGAAAGCTTCTTGGTGTACCCAGTGGCTCCATGGATGGCATTATGCTATGGCTATTGTTCAGATTATCATGAAAAAAAGAGAAAGACGGACCATCAAGAGGCTCATGAGGATTCAAAGAAGGCAAAAAAAGATCATTGGCCAGAAAGCTAAGCTCTACCATAAACAGTGCCATACTGAGAATATATCTACGAAAAGACTATCAAGATGCATGAAAAGAGACACACCAAACAAAAGAATGATGGAAAGACTCCACAAGGGGCAGTACCTGCATATCTACTGGACAGGGAGGGACAGTACCCAGCTAAATACTTTCCAATATGATTAAAGAAAAACAAAAAGAGAAAGTGGGAATATGGGAAGTTCCTTTGCCCAAAGGAAGAAACTGAAGTATTAAAATTTATTCAAACAGAAAAGAGAAAGAAGAAAGCATGGAGAGGATTGTTACTAAAGCCTGCTGTGTTGGAGATGGCTTTACTCAAAAACCACCTAAATATAAAAGATTCATTAGGACAATGAGCTTATGTGTCAAAAAGATCCATGTAACACATCCTGAACTAAGAGCCACCTTTTGGGGCGCCTGGGTGGCTCAGTGTTGAGCATCTGCCAAGTCACGATCTGGGGTCCTGGGATCAAGTTCTACATCAGGCTCCCTGTGGAAAGCCTGCTTCTCCCTCTACCTATGTCTCTCCCTTTCTCTGTGTATCACTCATGAATAAACAAAATCTTTAAAAAAAAAAAAAAAAAAAGGAAATCCACCATTTGCCTGCCAGTGTTTGGTGTAAAAAAGGATCCCTCATCTCCATAATATACAACTTTAGGTGTTATTACCGAAGGTATTGTCCTTGAGGTGAATATAAGTGAGTTGGGCCTTGTGACATAAGGAGGCAAGGTTATTTGGGGGAAAATATGGCAGGTTACCAACAATCCTGAAAATGATGGATGCATGACTGTAGTTTTGCTGCTTTGACAGCAGCTTACAAAACAGAACTCCTTATAATTACCTCAGACTACACACCAATCAGGAAAGCCACCATTACTGTGGTGGTTCTGAATACCACCAAACAGCCTTACATATCTGCAGTCATCAAGAGAACTATTTATCCTACTGTTAAAAAAAAAAAAATTAAAATAAGGGCGCCTGGGTGGCATAGTTGGTTAAGTGTCAGCCTGTTGGTTTCAGCTCAGGTCATGATCTCAGGGTCCTGGGATGGAGCCCGCAGACAGCTCTATGCTCAGCACACAGTCTGCTTGAGATTCTTTCTCTCTGCCCCTTTCTCCACTCACCAGCACATGCTCTCTCTCTCTAAAATAAATAAATAAATATTTTAAAAGAAACATTAAAATAACCCAGTTTCGCAAATAATAATAATAATGTTAAAAGAAAAAGCCATCGAAAGACAAAGTCCCAAGTTCAAGCTGTATGACTGCAGACAAATTATCTAATCCTAAATTTCATCATCTGCAAAATGAAAAAGTAGACAAATTCAAAGTTCCTTTTCACTTCTGAAATTCCTAGATTCAAAGGCTTTATTTAGTTTATATAATATCCAAAGAACTGCACAGACTTCAGAGATACATAAGATATCAAAAAACTTATTAAAAAGTAGAAGCTGGCAAAAAAAAAAAAAAAGGAGAGACTAGCTACTAAATAATATTAGAAAGGACATTATAAGTGTCATGAAAATGGTACTACCAAAGCATCCTACAGAATCTGCCTCTCTAACTATCAAGGAAATAACATGAAATATTATGAAAATGTTCACCTTTTTCCCTTCAAAAAACTTAACAACCTAGTGGTTCACGTCACACATAAGATGTTTAATAATTTTAACTAAATAAACAGGAATCATAATTACTATTACTGTTGTTCTAGTATTTATTGAGAATCTAATATATGTTAGGGTATCTACAAGACAGTTCCTGAGATAATTCATTTTACCATTTAACAGCTCTATGAAAGGAGCATTTTTGGTTTACATTACTTTATAGATAAGGAAACTGAGGTGAAAGGAATTAGTTGCTAACCCACAACCATACAGGTAAACATCGGCAGAGGCAAGATTTAAAACCAAGACCACCCAACTGTACTTCACATGCTTCTTCTGCTTCAGCACACTGGCTCCTAAGAAAACATTTACTTGCTAATCACCAGAAAGGACATAAAATGAGAAGGCTCCTACACTTATTCCTAAGAACCCAGCTAATGGCACAAAGCTGCCATTTCCCTCCATATTTTTCAGAAGACAGAACAGCAACTTATTTCTCTGGATGAGTTCCTCAGACAAAATATTTCAGCCTAGACCAGGTGGCAATTTTAATGGAATTGGAACCAAGTTCATGAATGTCTATTAGAGTTCCAATGTCCTGAGACCTTTGTTAATTGAATTAGACACAAAACAAGGGGAATTGAAAAGAGGGTAAGTTAAATTTTCATATAGCCTTGGGCAAATGGCAGAAAGAAGTGGGCCTTTTTTTCCCTAAGGAACCGAGTACCCACTTTATCATTTACAATTATTTTATAATTAGATTGGTATTTTGTAAAACAGAAGTCCCTGTCACCCTGACCTTCTAATGCCTCCTTTTCACTGCTATGAAAGGGGGAGCGAGAGCCAAGTATCTGTGTTACTTATTCTTCACAATTCTATTTTTCAAGGAGACTTAATATTTATTATGTCACTAAACTATCCAAATCCAAAATATTTCCATATTCTCCACAGTGATCACATTCCATCACCCACACCACCTAAAAATACCCTGCTTTCCATCACTCAGTAGAACCACAAAGGCTATTAGGAGGCAGTAAAATCCCTAGATAGCTTCTCTTTCCTACATTTTCACTCTCTTCTGATCAATTAGGTTCGTGGAGGCTGGAGGTGGGAAATAAAGGAAATAAAATTTAGGCCACAAATCCTTATCTTAATCCCACAAATAGCACTGGCAAGCAACAACTGGTGAGGGAAAAGCTCAACTGTGGAAGGCTTTCCTGCTCTGAACGCAGGTTAATTATTATCCAAAATCCATCATTGAATTATTACTCATAAAATGTCTACTTCTCAGCAAAAACATCACAGATGATAGTCCTATTCTATCTCAGGGCAACTGTCAGTATTTATGTAACTGAGAGGAAAATCGGTCGGCTTTTGATTCAGACAGATTAAATTCGTATTTATAGTAGATAATATCCCTTAGTCCAGAAAGGTACTTTCAAATAATCTAATACATAGAAGACCTTCCATTTTGGAATTTTTCAGCAATGGCAAGACATATCTCCTGGTCTCTGCCTCCCATTGAAACCCCTAATTTAGAAATCTGAGGGCTTAAAGGCTTCTGTGATGATCTACTTGCAAACATCCCTCACTTTTCTCATGGGCCTTTCTCTTATCAGTTATAAATATTCTTCACCAGCACCCTAAACCTAGAAAGACCAAGATAAGAAAGGTTCAAAAGTGCCAATGGTTATTTTTTATAATGGAGTTCAAGGCCACTGTCCATAGCCTGTCCTTGACACCCTCAAGGTTAACCAGATTGGAAAATCCTAAAGAGACAAAAGCACCGAGTTAATGCAAAAAATGTCAGCCAACTCCACCCCTAAGACTAAGAACGGAAGGGGCTTGATTCCTTCCAAAGTAGCAGTAAGTCCCTCTCCTTTCTTATGCGTATGTGTACTCTCATGGAACAGATGGACTTCACAAATAGCTTTCAAAGGCAAGGTCTAGATAAAGTCAATCAGCATAGGCGATTGTCCTACTAGGGTGACATCTCCCATGGCACCTTTTTGCAGGAAAGGCCAGTAGGCCCCTCTTGCTCTTCAAGAACAGAGCAGTTGGTCGCCAAGGACTAACCTTTTGCCACACCACATACACAGCAACATATTGAACCCCATGGCACATATGTGACCAAGTTTAAAAGCATCCTTCCAAGAGCCTGTGCATAACAGGTACCCAAACAAGGCTGGAATCTGCTATCTTCTCCAAAAGGCATCATTTTCTCTTTTACAACTAAACTAAGCATGATCACAAGGAAAACTTACCTTCACTCTGAGGTCTGTTTTGAAAAGAAGAAATTAAAAGAAGCAACTGGAAAGACTGTGAGTACATGGAAGATGAAGAGAAGAGATGAACACAGGACAAAGGAGAGGGTGGGCAGAGACAAGGACGTGAGGTGAGGGCACAGGTGTGGTGGACATGCAGATTAGCTATCTCCAAAAACATGTTCCTCCCACTAAGGCAGCAAACAAGGAAAACATTTTTGATTTTTTTCTTCTGGCACCTGGAGCATAAATGATTGCTGCAGTAATATCAGAAATTATTGGTCATTTTGAGCATTCTTGCTAGTGAGAAGCCAGCATTCCAGCCAATTTGAGAAACTGGCCCCAAGGTGCCCTAGATATTTTGTTTTTCAAATGCAGGAATGTCAGCTGCTGGACAAAAAGTGATGTATACTGTCTAGTGGGCAGCATGCTGGCCAGACACCAAATTTGGAATGTGTCTCCCTGTACTTTTGGTTCCAGCTCAGCCATCCTCTACAGCCAGTGCCACACCCTGGAACAAGGACTCTGCCCAGAACACAGCAAGAATGCAAGCAGTATTTGGGCCTCATTAACCCAAAACAAAACTGAGTTCTAAGTCTTCACCTCTACAAATGTTTCTAGAAGCTAGCCTAAAGCCAAGGCAAGTTAGAGATAGGTGGGTCTCTTCTTAAAGAAGTTGATTACTTCTAATTCCATTCTAGTTAAGGCTTATCTGAAGGGAGCCTAAGAAAGCCCCAAAATTAAATGTGGCTGGGCTGCATATAATGAGCTTTTAAATAAGGTGTTCTCAAATACATAAAGTGGCATAACCACTCTAACTTTAATCACATCCTTATTTAAAAAAAAAAAAAAAACACAGCATGATGAGTTGAAAAATTGATAAGGCATATATTTTGTCCATATGGATTTTTAACTTGTACCTACGACATCAAATGAAGCCTACAGAGACCCTTCACTTTTAAAATTCTTTTAGTGAAGTATAATTAACTTACAATGTTATATTAGTTTCAGGTGTACAACATACAGATACAATTCTATATTGGAATTGTGCTCACCACAGTAAGTGTCATCACCATTTATCACCATACAATATTATTACAATATTATTGACTATATTCCCTATGCCATACTCTTCATCTCTATTTTATAACTGGGAGTTTGTATCTCTTAATCCCATTTATCTAGTTCACCCATCTTTCCACCTGAGATCCCTCACATGAAGCCAAGAAGCTTCATGTGAAATATGGATATCCCAGACTTACCTGCAGGTGCCAACCTTGACCGTGAGGCAGCATTACTATTGACCACAGCCTGCACCACAGTGGCACTCACTCTGCTTGGAGCATGATCATTTTACACACTGTACATTTTCCCCCTAACATCACTACAGAATTCTCCATGGAAAAGAGACCTTTGAAATTTTTCTATCATTTGGAGAAATCCTATAATCTGTATGAGGATAATCATACTAGGGAGAGGGACACTTGACAAACACAAGAAAGGCATGCATCTCAGCTCTTTCTGTGCATTCCACTTTGCTAACCATTCACTACTTCCTCTCTCTCACAGGAACATTACTATGCGTCATTCATAACCTATCCAGACAAAATGGAAACAGCACATGCATATCTTAGGTGCGTGTAAATCACCAGAATCCTTACAGTAAACAGGAGATGGCCTGTGGGGGAGGGGGAATGGTGAGAACACTATGAATGTTTCCAGCCTAGAGCCTACTTCCAAGAACCACACTGCAATAGTGTAGCAGAAGTAGAAAACTGGCATGAATTGATAAGACAGCAATTAATCCACTCTCTCCACTGTTACTGAGCAATGCGCTGTTGGTACCGAAGTTCTTTTCTAAACATGATTGACTCCATGATTGATAAGCATTTGTAATGGAGTGCTTCTTCCTTTAAGCAGCTGGAGCAGATGAAATATCCTAGCAACATATAGTAGTCTACACCACTCTCCAACTATTTTGCTGTTCTTCATATTAATATTTGGCCTCTACTGAAAATACATTAAATGTAAAGCCCATTGAACACAGAAGACACAAGAAATGGGTAAAATGGTCAAATGAAACCATGAGGTCGGATTGTATGTCTCCACACAGACAGACGTGTGTCTCATTACATGAATTATCTAGTATTTATACATGATTATTTGTATCAAAAACACAAAATACATAAGCATACGGAATAAAAGGAATAGACAGGCAATCCATAGTTATGAATTGGGAGTATGAATTACTGAATGGAGTTATTTTTTCTACTAACGATTTATCAGAGAAATAATTTCTAAAAATAAATTGTGTCAATTTAAACAAAGAGCTAATAAAAAGATGACAGAATAAGTAGCACAAGCAATTCCAAGCTTAACCAACAAAATTATGTTTAAAAAATGAGGTATTATATTCTCATCCTGAAGCAATACTGTCAACTTATAAGTAGCACTAGCAGCAATCTGGTGCCTTACAACACCTTATAGAATAAATTCAAAATTAGCAATTAGCTCAGGTATACTATATAACCTAATAACTATTTCTAAAACCCCTAGCCTCATTTTTTTCATTTATTCTCATAATAATTGACTAAATGAGACACGCGGATACATGTCACACTGTTCATTTCTTTTTTTTTTTTTACACTGTTCATTTCTGATCAAGATAAGCATTAGGTGTCCAATCAACGTAGCCTTAATCTTCTGTAAGGAATCAGAAAAATATAGTATGACTGAATAAAAGCAGCTAACTATTGTAATTTTACATCCAAAAGTCCAGCTCTCCACAGGCACACACCTAT
This sequence comes from Vulpes vulpes, assembly GCF_048418805.1. Lineage (NCBI taxonomy): Eukaryota > Metazoa > Chordata > Mammalia > Carnivora > Canidae > Vulpes > Vulpes vulpes. Next base: position 127,639,604 of record NC_132792.1, on the reverse strand, counting down.
AAGATAGAATTTACAACTGCCACCTCTTGCATATTAAAATAGTAAAAGCATACCAAACAATAAAAACATTAAAACTTATTTAAAAAACACATAACTGCCCTCCAAATAGCTCTTCTCAGAACAAACTCTATACAGAATGGGCAAATATCCAGTTATTTCAATTGATGTAGGAATACGATAGTAACAATTTAGGCACAAGTGGATTATGCTCTTAATTTATCCAATTCAGATGCTTTAGATCTAAAATAGGCAACTAATCTCCAATTTTTATTTCCTATCATACTGTTTTGTCCCAGGCACATAAAACTGCATTCACAGGTATACAGTTACAGGTATACTAGTCACAGGTATACTAGTACTGTCTGTAAGGCTAGAGAAAAAAATTGCTAACATTGTGTCAGGATGTTCATGAACCTTCACAGTAAAGCAATAACAATATTCCCTCAAACACATATTCGTCACCACCTCTAAGTGATTTTGGCCCACATAGCAGGAGAGTTTAGATTTAGTACACAAGGTAGCATATAGCTTTACAATTGTATTCATGAAAGAACATATACAAACTTATCCTGGACTCCTCAATGAGCTCATACTAATAATTAAACCTTTAACAATTTTCTTGATTCCAAGGTATGATTTCCTTTTTGTCACTGCTAACATTTACATAGAAATCTTGCCCAATAAGTAGTACAGATAATACGCCAAAAAAAATAATAATCCCAGCATAAAATGCAATAGAAACGACTGGTACAGAAGTTAAAGAATATCGCTTCCTTTATCTTAGTAACATGGTTGGTTGTGACCAGAATGAAGTTACCTAAGCAACCACTCTAAAGCACACACAATATTCAAATGCATCTTTATTATGGTGGCTCAGTGTCTAGAAGTTTGTTGCTGATAGCATGTATAAAACTGTCAGATGAGTTTCTGGGGGGAAAAAAAAACTGAGTATAAAAGTTTATTTAATGGTCATATGCCACTAGGACTTAAATACCCATAAACAAAATCATAAAAATAAAATAACCCAAAGTAAAAAATAACTTAGGCTAAGACAAAAAAAAAAAAGAAAAATGAGAGTTGTTTAGTCACAAGTAAAATCTTTAAACCAACCATAGATTCACAGGCACATCCCCTCTTGTTGCAGAACAGCAAAGTGGTCTTTTCATTTCTAAAATGTTACACATTTACATATTCCTTACAACACAAATGCGGGGGGGGGGGGTATATGAAAAAGCTTCTAAAAACTATTAGGGATGCATAAAATCACACATTTAACAAAATATGTGGGATGCCCAAAGTTGCTGATACTGCTGATCGCAGGTTAATCTGTGTGAAATCATCAGGGAAAGAAGAGGGCAGAGTAAGGCTGGCCTCGTGTACTTCACCGTGTCTCTACACAGTAGGGAATACCAGATTATCTTCAAGTATAGTGTGCTATACTTGTGCTGTATTTGGTAATTTGGGAAATCTATGAGGCCACAAAGTGGACACATACACTAGACGGGGTTGGGGAGGGGGGCGGCGGGCAACAAAACCCAAGAAGCCAAAAGTTTCCCTCTCTCCAAGAAAGTGAAGAAATTCTTACCTTTCTGTACACCAGCATGTTGGGCGATTCATCTGCCACCCCGTTGCTGGTCTGCCCGTAATTATTCCCCTGGGCCATGTCACCCCACACTTGGTGCGCTCTCAGATACTGGGATTAGTGGTCTGCGCTGCAAAGGGTTAGGGAGACTTCAGTGAAATGCAAATGGCAGTGCTCAAGCGGGGTGACTTGAAACCTCTTCCGAATCCACAGCACCCACCCCACATGGAGCATACTTACATGTCGGGGCTAGCTGGAGCAAGTGGCACAGAAATAGTTTTTGTTTGTTTGGTTTTTTGTTTTTTGTTTTTTTTTTTTAATCTGAATTTACACCTACAGTATAGTACCCTCGGGAAGTTGTAAGAAATGACAATCTTTTAGTTAGAATAGTCGTTTGGCAATGGTTTTAACTGACTTTGATCTTCTGGACACTCATTTGAAAAAGTGTCTGATGCTCACCTAAAAAAAAAAAAAAAAAAGAAAAGAAAAAGGAAAAAGAAAAAAGCCCACGGTCACCGTGTCTGCGCTACAGAGTTCTCTTGCTTCCCAACACTTGCATCTCGACCTGATGGTGTCTTCCCGAAAGGGCAGGAAGGCGGCGCAGCCTGTGGCCGCACGCGGGCTCCCAGGTATCCGGCCGGTCCCCGCCGGCAGCGAGCGCCTCGGGCAGCCCCCCCCCCCCCCGCGGCACTTCGCCTGCGCTCCCCGGGGCTCCCGGCCCACGTCCACCTGCCGGCGCTGCCCGCCCCCGGGCCCCGCTCTGCGCTCCACTTGGGGAGTCAGGACGGATCCCCGCCGGGAGGACCAGGCTCGTCCCGGCCACGGCAGCGGTGGGAGTCCAGCCCTCGGGCCGTCACCGGGGTCGCCGTGGGGAGCAGCAGCCCGCCCGCGGGAGCCTCAGGGCCGGCGGCCCCAGACGAGAAAGCCTGGGAGCGAGCCCAGCCCCCGCGCCCGCTCTGCCCGCACAAACGGCAGCAGGTTCAGCACCGCGGACCGGCGAGCGCGGCGCCCGCAGCCCGCAGCCCGCAGCCCGCAGCCCGCAGCCCGGCCGGGGCGCGGGGCGGGGGCGCCACGGGAGGGTGGGTGCGGGGCGCGGGGCGCGGGGCGCGGGGCGCGGGGCGGGGGGCGCGGGGCGGCGCTGCCTCCCCCCTCCCGCCGCCGCGATTTACCTCCTCGGCCAAGGTCACGGCCCCGCGGCGTCGGCCCTCCGGGGCGGGCTGGGAGCGGGCGCTGTCAGCGGGCGGCGAGCGGAGCAGCGAGAGGGGGCAGCCTCATCACACTCGGCGGATGCGGAACCGCGCCGCCCCGGGGAGACCGCCGCCGCCGCCACCGCCGCCGCCGTGCACGGGCGGCCCCGGCAGCCGCCGCTCGCGCCCGCTCCCCCCGCGCCCGCCGCCCGGCCCGCCAGCTCCCTCCGCCGCTCTGCTCCGGGCGCGGGGACCCGCCGGGCGCGCGCGGGAGCCGAGACGCCGGCCCGTGCGCGCGCCTGGGAGGCGGGAGGCGGGAGGCGGGAGGCGGGGCGGGAGGCGGGGCGGGAGGAGGGGCGGTCACGTGGGCCCGCGGCCGGAGGTGCGGGCTCGCAGGCGCGGGGCTGTGCGCGTCCGCCCCGCCGCGCGCCCGGGCGCCCGGGCCCCTGGGGGCACACGCGGCGGGGCCGCCGGAGTCGGCGCGGCGGGCGGCCTGGGGCCCTGCGCGGGGCGGGGCGGCGGGCGGCGGCCGGAAGGGCAGGGCGGGCGGGCGGATGGAGGGCTGGAGGCTCGGAGGGATGCAGGGATGCAGGGAGCCCCGCGCGGCCCGAGCCTCATCACGTGCCTGCTGGCTCCGCTGACAGTGCGAGGGCAGCAGATGACTGACGGTCGCTGCGCTCAGCGACGGGAAGACGGAGACCCCTGGGAGTCCCGGGAGGGACGGGAATGGCCGGGACCAGTGGCGCCCCCCAGCCTGTTGCCTGTGGCGTCCACAGCTTCCTCCTAAGTTGAGGAAACGGGCCGCGCTGCGCAGGCAGGCTGCGGGCTGGAGCCGGAGACCTCAGCACCCTGAAACCCAAGGGCGTCCCCAGGGCGCGCCGCGTGCCGGAGGGCGGCGCTGCGGGGACCCACCTGCGGGGACCCACCTGCGGGGACCCACCTGGGGGACCCACCGGGGAGGCCTGGGGCGCCGACCCCGCGGAATTACTCTTCAAGTCGATGTCGCTGATTCCTCTGTAAGGATCAGAACGACGTGAAGGAAAAAGTCGCTGTTGTCCCAATTATGGTAAAGAAACTTGGGTCTCTGGCTTTCTGGGGCAGATTTGGGAAGCTATAAATATCTGAAAATCTCTTTCCTCAGCTGTGCCAGGTGTGGAGGAGAGACAGAAGATAAGCAAGGCAGCCCCTTCTGAACCCCTACACCTAAACAGAACAGAAGCTACCCCTGGCAGGGACAGCTGTTCGGACGGAGCACACCCAGCGCCAGCGCCGCACGGTCCAATGCATTTTCCCCCAGGTCCACCCAGGAAGGAAGGTTTCACCTAAGGAACGGAGTTGTCTAACGTGTCCTCTGTTCTGAATACTACAGGGCAAAGGATACCATCCCAAATTGCTTTACACACACCCTAGTCTGACCCATGCCCCACTCCCCCCGCCCCCCCACCACCACCACCAGTTCCCAAAATCTCTACAATGTGTGCTCTGGAAAGTATGCTGTTTTTCATAAATATTCCCATTTAAAAAAATTCTTCTCTACTCTTTCCTTAATATTCATGCTGCAGCCAGGACCTACCTCTTCCCCTTTGCTCAGTCTACTTCTGGGAAGTTGACATGAATGGAATTAATAAATTTGGGAGGAATACTGGGCATGCTAACTCATCCTGACCATTTTTCCTCTTAAGGGGAAACTGCCTGAAGGAAGCAGGTTTTCTCCTTTGCATCACTAGAAAAGGTTCTAACCCCCCATGCTCAGCACTGATGGATCTTTCTCACGAATGAGCAAACTAACAGAATAGAGAGGCAACTGTATATATTTTATACTGGGGTGTAAAATACACCCCAGCTGCATGGGACCCCATCCATCTATCCATCATATAGATGTGATATGTGTATGTATATCTACATATGTATAATCTTGCATAAGGTATCTATATGTAGATGCAGCCATGTATAAAATCTCCCTTGACACACTTTCCACTTATTCTTGCTCTAGTTTTTGGCTTTCTTTGGCACCAAGAACTTCCTCTCCTCTTATTTTGTCTTGAGCTCATTCTATTCTGGCAACAATCTCCATGTTACTAAACCAATAGTGAATTCTCAATTATCATATCAAACGACTTTTTAGCAAAAGTTAATGTTCATCTCTTTCATATTCTCAAAAACCTTCTACATTTGGCTGCCAGGACACCAATGTCTATTATTTCTCCTCTGCATTACTGGTTGCTATCTCTCAGTTACTCTTTAGCTTTCTCATCCCTAAATTTTGGAGTGTCTCGGAGCTCAGTCTTTGGGCCTCTTCTCCTCAACTTACACGTACTCCCTAAGTAAGCTAAATCATACTCCTACCTTTAAATGCTACCTAAATACTAATAACTTTCAAATGTATACTCTAGTGTAGGTCTGTGCTCTGAAATCCAGTCAGACACCTACCTAATTAACATCTCTACTTGGATATCTCATTGGTGTCTGAGTCACCTTCATAACAAAAAGGATAATATCAGTTTAAGATTTTATTTTTATTTATTTGAAAGAGAGCAAGAGCGAAAAAGAGAGAGCAGGAGCAAGGGGAAGGGCAGAGGGAGAAGCAGACTCACGCTGAGCAGGGGGCTGATGAAGGGCAGGTCCCAGGACCTTGGGACCATGACCTGAGCCGAAGGCAGATGCTTAACCAGCTGAGCCACCCAGGCTCCCCGGATATTGTCTGTTTAGCTCATTGTCATGTATCCCAAGCATAGTAAGGTTTCTAGCCCACAGTAGATGCATGTTAACTAAATGAATCAATGTACCTAATGGCAATAATCTGACACATAATTTTTATATTTGGTAATACATAGTTTACATTATTATTTCATTTAACCCCCTAAAATCCTGGTTGTAATTGTTATCTCTTTTACATCAATACACCAATAAGGGAGGGGAAGTTGAGAGGTTAAGTAAACTTCCCCCATTCCACTCACACAACCCCTAAGTGGCTGTGATGGTTTGTACTGTGTCAACTTAATTAGCTGGAACTACATTTCCCAGGATCCACTTCCCTGTATTAAAGTGAGGAGAGGAATTTGTGCAAGACTGAGAAAGCAGAGTGAGACGGTACCTATTCCTCTCTGAAGGTCTTTGCAGTTTGTGTGTTGGCACGTGCCGATCCCAGAAGTCTCTAGCATGTCTTTGTTCTCCCTCACTTCATGTTCAGATTTTCTGAATTCTTTACCCTCCTGAAGGCAGCACCACACACTTCACAAAAACCTGAATGTGGACCTGCAGAGGCAGTAGCTTCACAAAGACCACAGCTTGCCATCGACTTTTCTGCCAGCTCCCCTGTATGGTCCCCCTCCATGCCTGGCCATGACTGGCTCCTCAGTTTCCCCAGTAAGCCCATCCACTTCCCTAAGACCCTGGGGAGGTGGGGCGGTTAATAGAGTCTTTTCTCAGATCTTTCAGTTCCTTCTTCTGGAAAATAACTTCCCCAGCTTCCCTCACAGTTATGTAGGGTCTTGTTCCAATAATACACCTCATACTCCATTGTACTCATAGTGCTTCTACTCCTCTGACTGAATGGCTGGCAGAGATCAAATCCAAGTCTTCCAGTCCTTTTCACTATTCCACGAGAAATCCAAGTTAGAGATACAAAAACCTTAAAGCCAATGTCACATGAAAGTGAAAAACTGAACAACAAAAGTATCGAAGGCGTTGACATTCCAACCAGGCTCTTAAAGGACTAATAGGAGATCTACATGGAAGATGACAAGGAGAGGAGTTTCTAGTAAGGCCCAAAGACCAATTCTGAAGCCCATTAAGACAATTACCATCATAAGACAACCATTTCTTGAAGTCCTACTATCTTTAAACACATTCAGATATTCTTACCATTTCTGACAAAATTTACCCCACAAGCAACTGAAGTTCAAGTTAGGAAACTTGACCTGGATTGTATGCCTTCTGAATATCAGAGTCTACACTCAAACACACTGCTGTGTGACTCCAAAGTCCTACTGAAAAACATGGGGTGTAAAATGCTTCTAGCAACAGAATGAATTTTTTAAAATCTAAGGATCTCCCATGAAGATTCTAGTCATTCTCTTTATTATCTGTCTCATCTCTCCTCTCACCTGTCTTTCCTCCACAGCCCTAATGCAAACCTTTCTTTCCGGGCATTAATGATTCAAGGCAGTTTATGGCTACTTATGGTTGCAAGGCAAATATGGAGGAAGATTCGAGGAATAGCATAGTTCACCATTTCTTCCTTTGTTATGGTTAAGCTTTATTTGACAGCTCATCGTTTGTTTATTGAGCATTGGGACCAAAATTATGTTCATCACCTTAATGTTCCTAGGACTCACATTTTTCCCATATATAACCTGAGGGAATTAGACTAGATCATCTCTCAAAACCCAATTGGATCTTAGAACATAAGATTTAAATATGTTCTCCTTTGTACTTTCCTCCTACATAATGTCCCTTTATGTTATAAACAGCAAACAGCATGGATATTGTGGGATGTTTTGCTGTTTCTTTTCTTTCCAAAACCATGTAAATAGGTGGTCCTCAGCTATCATCATTCAAAAGCCTTTTTTTACCATTTTCCTTATGGATCTTATGTTTTGTGATATTTCTGTCAAACAAACTAAATTGTAGAATGTAATAATGCATCTATTTTTCTATGCCACATAGAACTTCTGAGTACTAGACAAAAGCCTTTTTACTTCACTAGGTAAATATAATTCCACCCCAAATAATGATATTTAAGGATTTTGTTGTTATTGTTTTGTTTGTTTTTAGCTTCAGCAATCTTATCTTGGAAAAAAAGTAGAATTTGACTTATATTTTTGAAATATTGGACAGAGTTGTAGTAGTTTGCTAAGACTGTTGTAACAAAGTATCACAAACCAAGAGGCTTAAACAGAAATATATTGTCTCATGGTTCTAGAGACTAGAAGTCCAAAACCAAGGTGCAGGCAGAGTTGGTTTCTTCTGAGGACTCTGAAGGAAAGATTTGTTCCAGGCCACTCTCCTTGGCTTGTACATGGCTGCCTCTTCCTGTGTCTCTTCACATTGCCTTCTGTGTTTTTCTGTGTCCAAATTTCTCCTTTGTATAAGAACACCAGTCACATTGGATTTGGGCCCACTCTGCTGACCTCATTGTAACCTCATTACCTCTCTGAAGACCTCATCTCCAGACAAGGTCACACCATGAGGTATAGGGGGTTAGAACTCCAAAGTTATCTTTTCTGAGGGTGACACAATATAACCCATAACAACAGCATTTATTTTTGCAAATATTTATGGAGCTCTAGGATTTATGAAGTGTGAATTACCTCCTTCCTCCTTCCACTAAACAGACACTTTTTCATGTTGTGCATGAAAACGTCTTCTCATATATCTTATATAACATGTACATATGGAATAATATAAATATAATAGGTGACTTTTGCCCTCAAGAAGTTTCCAGTCTAGTTCAGAGGATAAAATTTCTCTTTCTCAGTTTACACACAGCCCAATCCACAAATCCATTTAGCTCTACCTGCAAACTATGTCCAGAATTCTCACCACCTCCTCTGCTCCCACCCTGGTTTAAGCCAAGATTAATCTCTCCTGGGTGAAGATAATGACTCAACTGCTCTCTCTGCTCCCATCCTTTCCCATTTACATCTATTCCCAACATAGTAGCCAGTGATCACTTTAAAATGAAGTCATGGGGATCCCTGGGTGGCGCAGCGGTTTAGCGCCTGCCTTTGGCTCAGGGCGCGATCCTGGAGACCCGGGATCGAATCCCATGTCGGGCTCCCAGTGCATGAAGGCTGCTTCTCCCTTTGCCTATGTCTCTGCCTCTCTCTCTCTCTCTCTCTCTCTCTCTCTCTCTCTCTCTGTGTGTGTGTGTGTGTGTGTGTGTGTGTGACTATCGTAAATAAATAAAAATTTAAAAAAATAAAATAAAATGAAGTCATGTCACTTCTCCATGTAAAATCCTCCAATGACACGGGATGCCACTCAAAGTATCTTCAAAAAGCTTGTGAGGCTCTCATGATCTGACATGATGTTACCTCTTCTGACCTCAATGTATGCTACTCTCCTTACTCATTCTATTTCAGTCACAGTGCCCTCTTTGATTGTTTAAGTATTCCAGGCATGAAACTGCCACAGTATATTTTCACTGGCTATTCCTCCTGCCTGGAATGCTCTTCCCTCAGATATTCCTCCCTTTTTTTCTTCAAATATTTACTCAAATGGCACCCTGTCCGTGAAGCCTATTCTACATGCCTTAATTAAGATTATGTGATCTCCTGGGCACCTGGGTGTTTCAAGCAGTTAAGCATCCAACTCTGGGTTTCAGCTCAGGTCATGATTTTAGGGTCGTGAGATCAAGCCCCAAGTCCATGCTCAGCATGGATCTGCTTAAGATTCTCTCTCTCTCTCTCTTTCTCTTTCTCTCTCTCCCTCTCTCTCTCACTCCCTTTGCCCCCCAACTCACACTTTCTCTCTCTCTTAAAAAAAAAGTCTATGTACTCTCCTTGACTCCCCTTTCTCATTACACTGTTTTATTTGCTTTCCAAAGCATCTATCACCTTTTAGCATACTGTAATATTTTATTGATTGTGTTTGTGTCTGTCTACCCCTGAAAGAAATTAAGTTCTGTGAGGTCATGGATTTTTTCCTCTCCCATTCACTGCTGTATTCTCAGGGTCTAGAACAGGATATGGCAAATAGTTGGCACCCAATAATTATTTGCTGATTTATTGTGGATAAATCCATGAACATGATTCTGTTGAAAGACTGGATGGACAGAAGAATCCAGTTAACAGCTTTGAATGAAAGTGAATAAGCATCAGATTTCACTGTGGATCGAAATGATCCACCTTTCAAACCTGTTTCCTGTGTGTTAGAAGGGGGAGAACTATTCCTTTCCCCACCACACACCCACTTCACAGAAGAATGGTTAAGAATTAATTAAATGGTAATGTGGAAAAGGCATTTTGAATTTCTAGGAGAAAGCATTTTATTAATTTGAGGTTTTTATTACATGAAAGAATTGTAAGTGACACAGGAGCATGCAGAAAGAGGAGAACAATGTTGAAGGGATTACACTGTTCACAATATGGCACTGGCGTTTTAAGAGATAATTGATTTGAGACTGATATAAGCAGAGTGAAAAAAGAAAAGTGGTTTGAGAAATCTTACCCCAAGGACAGGTTTTTTAAAAATGCCTTCTTCGCTGTAGTCAATTATTTATAGCACAATACCCTCATTAATGAATTGCTCTCCACTTTTACCATGCTTTTGTCCATTTTATGACCATTTTCCTGCTAATTAGAGCTTCCATAGCAATGTCAGAGGGCTAAAGAAGAAGAGTACAAACCAAAATGTGTCCTTATCAGGAGATGATACCTCTCTCCTTTCTGTTGAAATGTTTAAACTCTGATCTAGATTACTTCTAGAATGACACCATTTTTAAATGTTATATATTTTTCAGTTGATTGGAAAATTAGCTGAGCATGTACTATGAGTGGGACACCATGTACTAATTGGAAAGAAACACGATACATGTTGAGTTTGTTACTGCACTTTCATTTTTGGAATGGTGGACTAGAAGTAGAAACAGCATCAGGACATCTGAGTTTTAGCCCCGACTCCACTACTTAAAAGCTAAATCGCATTGGGCAAGTTACTTGACCATCCCAAGCTCCAGTTTCCTTAATTACAAAACTATCATTTGCTTTCTCTTACTCTACTGTGAAAATCTTTTTATTCCAGGGCAAATGAAGTATTTGGAAAGACAGCCTGGTAGTGATCATATTGACCACATCAGAAGAAGCAGTCGCCTTGAAATAGACCATCACTTCTGCTGCTTTGACACCAGGGGTGGCTATAGTTACAGTAATTGAAAACAGTCCACCCAACAGGCAGTGTATGGTATCTAGAATGTAATGAAAACCAAGTGACAGGATCAGAATGCACAAGAGATCAAAGTTAGTACCTCTGCAGGATGGCTAAGCATGGCAAGAACAGGCCACATCTGGAGCTTTCAGCAGGCAGCAGGGCTGGTGTTGGGATGCCTGGGAGCAGAGCATCTCCAGCCAGATGGGGGCCACTATGGTCATGACCCCAGAAGGTGGGAAAACACAGAGCAACTCATTTCCTATGTGGTTTCTAACCACTTATCTGGGAACAGTCTTCAAATTGGAAATTATAGAAGACATGATTAGAATAATAAGTAATAAAAGTGGGAGGGATAATCCTCATATAATAAACATAGAAACCAGACTTCGATGAAGTGAACTTTCTTTCTCAAGGTTTACACAGCTCAGCAGAGTTAGAGCCAGAACTTAAATCCAGTCTTACATTCCAAATCTTATGCTTCTCACATTATGTGATGTTGCCTCTAAGAGGCAACCAGGACTCTGGGAAAGGAGGAAGGGTACTTGATTGTTGTAAAAAGTTTGCCTCCAGAGTCAGAGCAGTTCCAGTCATTTGCCCTTGGGGAATTTGGAAGTGAAATTCTCAGGAACTTCTAAAGTGTGGTAGAGAAGAGATAACAGCAAAATAGAACCCACTTGCCTGAAATAAGGGAGAAAATGGATATCTAAATCAAATTGGTACACAGACCCTATCCCTAGGAAAGTTCTATCATAGAATTCAATAAATGTTTATTAAGTCCCCATAATACCAGGCACTATGTTAGTCTCTGGTAATGAACAGACCTTCCCAAGACAGAGTCCAGTAGAAGGGACAAATGGGTCACTCACTGTAGTGTGATATGTTCAGTGCATGTGCATACAAAGTGTTAAGAAAGCACACAGATGAGAGTCAAGGACATTTTATCAGTCTCTAAAACTGATGGGAATCTTCCAGATGGACAAAGAGGAGAAATAGCACAGAAGCACTTCAAGTGGGTGAAAGAACATGTGCTAAATTATAGAAACATGAGTAAGGAGGAATGTTTGATGAACAGCAGATTGTTCACTATGGCTGGTTTCAAAGAGAGGGAATGCCTTTGATAGAGACTAAGTTGGTATATAAATTGGAGACAGATTGTGAAGAACCTACAGCTCATGCTGGGAAGATTGAGCTTTAAGCAATCAAAAAGTAGATGAGTTTTGAAAACTTTAAGAGAAAAGTGGTGATCACAAAGAGTCAATGAGGGCCCGCCAAGCACATGTCACACAGATTAGCTTCATGTCCTCTGTAAGTATGGTCTCCTGATTGGTGAATTTGGGCTATATGACAAAAATATATGGCATGCAACAGTTCTTCTGTGATAACATTGTAAATGTGATGGTAAAATCAGAGTTTAAATAACAGTTTGTTGGACTCATAACAGACTAAATAAGATCAGCAACAAGAGCACTGATTAACTGACCAAGACACACCCAGAAGGAGAACTTTGTGGGAAAGATTGAGAATTCTGACCTTAGAATTTCTCTCTTCTGACTGGGCATATGTATAGTCACTCTATGACAGGTATAAATAACTCACTTATCAGGTTTGTAAGTGGCACAAAGCTATGAGGAGTAGCTAATGCACTGGATAATGGCAGTGGGACCCAAAGAGATCAAGGCAGACTAGAATGATGGGCTGAACCACATAAAAGGGAAAATTGCATGGAGAAATAGTAAGCCTCATATCCAGATGGAAGAGAGCTGGATTAGCACTAAATACAGGATGGACAAGACGTGACTGAACATCATTTCAAATGAAAAAGGCACAAGGTTTTTGTTTGTTTTGGTTGTACTTGAAAGCAAACTCAACATTGTTCAAAAATAGCTCGCATCTGCCCCCCAAGAAGCTACTCTAATGACTGGAAGAAAGAGACATTTTATTGGTGAAAAAAGGGACTTGAATGATTTGGGATAATTATCTGAAAACATTAAAGGACCTTCAGGTGGAGAAAGAATCAAACAATCTTTCAAGCCCCAGAGGACAAACTTCAATCTAATGGGTAGAAGTCTCAGGCTGATAGATTTCATTTCAACAGCAGGAAATACTTTCTAACAGTAAAGTTGTTTGGCCTTAAGAAGGAGGTCAGTCTCATATCCTTGGAGGCATCTGAGGGCACCTGGTTGACTCCAGTCTGCAAGAGCTAGTTGCTACACTGAGAATGCTGGTCTAGGCGACCTCCCTGTGGTCTGACTACAAGATGAGATGGCATAGAAGGAAGTGATTTGAAAACTGAACACTGCCATTTCCTTGGGAGGATGTAAAGTGATTTTGATCTAAACTGAGACAAGAATGACATGAGATCTTTAAAATGATTGCTGAGTGATGCCAATACACAGTCTTTCTTTGAGTTCATTTTCGGCTTCAGTGGTGTCAGGGAAGACCTCACGTGAGAAAGGATACTTACTTAGCTGTGAACATTGGGTAGATGGAAAGGGGACATAGTGGCTGCTGTTCAAGTATGACCATGACGGAGGCTGCATACGCAGGAACACTTACTACCTATCTTCATTTGGTTGGTCCGCACCACATGGTTGTTTTAAATGCACCTGCCAGTCAGATGCTTAGAGGTCCTCAGGAGATGCTGATTTTATCCTGCTCAGAGCAAGAGGGCACCTGATCACCTGAAGCCAAGCCTCACTTGTAATTCCCTGATTCTCCATCATTTCTTTTAAATATTGCCTGGAACTTCCAGCTAGCCAAGCATTAGCATTACTGAATTTCTATAAATCTACCTTGTGTTAAGAAGAAATAGTGAAAGAAAATAAAAAGAAGGAATGGAAAGCCTTACTTAAATTACAAAATACACTTCTATAATTGATTTTTAAAAATACATTCAGGAACTTGACCCTAAGTTAGTTTGCTATGTCCAACTTTGGACATCATAAGAAGGCAAGTCTGATGAGAAGAATAACACTGTAATTCAAAGACTGTAAAGCAACCTAAGGTAAAGAGCTTGGCACCTGAATTAAGATTCTCTGCATGCTGTGTAGTTTTCTCTCATACTACCTTAGCCGCCTTCTCTTCAGCTTTCAATCTACTTGGCACAGGGTGGTGTTCTACAATCTCCTTAAATATTAGACCCTTTTATTTCTTATCATGGGTTATTCCATGGGTAATTGTTCAAGGTATGAAAATCCATATTACTTACCTTTGATTAATAGAGCTCATTAACTAGATACCTGGAAAACAAAGCTGGTTTTTTTTTTCAAGATTCCCAGGGTAACCAGTGGGCCCCTGAGCAGCAGGCCAAGCCCCTGGGTCCATCTCTTTCAGTCCCCTCAGATTTCTAAACACATGTCACTGAGCCTCCCAAATACCTCAACTCTTAAATCTAACATCTATCTATTTCCTGATTGGCAAAAAAGTTTTGAGTTTTGTTTTTGTTCAGATGTCTGAGCTCTGCATGTTGAGAAAGAGGTGACCACTTGAGGGAGCAGCAGAAGGAATGCTAGAATGGGCAACCCTGCCCCTGGCAAGGGCTGTGGCACTCCAGGCCTGCAGACTGATCTGGTCTAAGGAGCTTCTTCTCTTTTCAGACCCATAGGTGAGTTTACATTCAAGTCACCCATGTAAACTAAACACCCAAACCTCCATCCCAAAGAAGCATAAGTTGGACTCAAAGACAGCTGACACAATTCTTACCTGACCAAGGGCAGAACAGTCTTGCTAGGAGTCCCTTAGGAGAGGACCCAAAGTTCTCAACTCAACCACTGCAGGTGGAGGGAAGCTGAGCAGCCACCAAAAGAACTCCTGAATATTCCCCAATATCTGCCCCAGATATAGCAGTATTTTTCCAACTCACTCAATCCTTTATTCATTAAGCATCTACCCTATGCCTGAGAAGTTTCTGAATGAATGCCAGAGCCCAAGTTGTTGCAGAATTCTTTAGACCCAAAACAGGAACCAGAGAGCCACTCAAGTGCCGCACAGGGCATCTCTTCCTGGCTCACCTTTGCTGCCCTGGCTACTTCCTCTGTCCTATGCTGAACTCATCCAGTTCAATGGTTTTAAATGCTGATATGCTGATGACACTCCAATTTACACAGCCAGTCTTGATTTCTCCTACCTCAGAGCTCTAAACACATTTCCAACTACTTACTTGACATCTTCACTGCAACACTTAATTCCTATTAAAGAGGTTCAAGAAAGAACTAGTTTCCCAACCTACATCCCCAGTTTTTCTTTTCCCAGAATTCCCCATATGAGTAAGTAGGGCATTCTTTTCCCAGCTACACACACACACACACACAAAAATCTAAAAATGATTCAATTCAGTCATAATCCTTCTTCTTTCTGCACTTACAAGTTCTGTCAATATAGATCAAAATAAATATCATGTCAAGATAATTCAATTTTCCCACTTTGTCTGCCACTTCCTCATTTAAGACATTAGTATCTCCTACATAAACTACTTAAGTAGCCTCCTGACTGGCTGTTTTATCAGCATTCTCCAGATAAAACCAGAGTGGTATATTTAAAATATGTAATATATCATGATGATGTTCAGCAGCTTAAATCTTTCAATAGCTTCTCAATTCCCTTAGAATAAACTCTAAACCTCTCCCTCTAATTTACAAGTCATCTGACCCCTCATAACCTCTCCAAGTTCATCTTAACATTTATTCCCTTCAGCTCAAAACTCAAGAGGTTATCATCTCTATATCTTTTTATTGCATATTTTAACATCCCTTATTCTTTTTTTTAAGATGTATCTCTTTATTTTTGAGAGAGGAGAGAGTGCATGCATGCCAGTATGAACAGGAGAAGGGGCAGAAGGAGGAGAGAGAATCTTCAAGCTGACTCCCTACTTAATGTGGAGCCCCACCTGGAGCTTATCCCAGGACCCTGAAATCATGACCTGAGCCAAAATCAAGAGCCACCACTTAACCAATTGAACTTCTCTTATACTTGAAAGGCTTAAATATGATAAAAGTTAAAAGCATCCATTTTCTTAAGCATTATTTTTCATCACTATCACTCTGATTAGTAAAGCAAAAATTTGGAAACACTTTTCCACTAACTGGAGAATTCTTTAGACCAAGGATAATAGTGGCAGCTTCACACCAACACATTTGTGGGATTTGGCAGAGAACAGAGAAACCGGTTTGAAAGATGATTTTTGTCCTGCAGCAGATTTCCTAATCTATTTTCCTAATTCTTTAAGCTTATGAATAATTTATTGAACAGTCTGAATCTGCTAGAAACAATTTTTTTAAACCTCTACTCTGCCTTCAACTGTTCTATGACAAATCTCCCATTTTTTCCCCTTAGTGAAATCGCAGGCAGACCCAAAGCCTTGGTTTAAAACTTTGTAATCACATTGAATTTAACACTCACTTCCTCCTAGCCCACACTGATTTAGACCTGAGGGACCAGGAGTGATGGGATTGGGCTTCTCTTGTATACCCCTCCTCTCCTTGCTCAGAGTCACTCTTCCTCCTAGTGTGCTAGGAATCAACATCGCTACAGTCCTCTCATAAGCAACGGTTGCTGGTTCTTTGTGGCTGTCTGTGTAGTGAGTGCTCAGATGGTGGCTTTTCTGTGGGGCCCATGGTGTGAGTCTTGTGCAAGGCCCTTTTCTGTGGGGCCCATGGTGTGAGTCTTGTGCAAGGTCTCTGACCCGTCGAGTTCCCTGACGTAGGAAATTCATTCTTGCTTGAATTACTCCCATAAGGTCCCACCTTGGTGGTCTATTCCAGAACTGCCCAGTAGTAAGGTTCCCTTACCTGTGGCCATCCCTTTTGAGTGACATGTTTACAAGAATGCTCAGTCCTGGCTACTTTTGTCTTGTCTACTGACTGCTCTATGAGAAATCCGCATATCCTTATCTCACTCTTCAAATTCTGAGAATTCAAACTGCTGCTGCTTCTCCACTTTCCACCTGCCACTTCTCTCCAATTCTCTTTTCCCCCTGTTCCCATAGGCATGGAAGCAGGCCACCATTTACTCTGCAACCATGCACCTGGAAGTAAGATGTTACTTCCATCCATTATTTGGTGTTGGGGGTGGAAAATCCCCAGAACTTCCCAAATAGTTCAATATTCTTTCTTTTTATTACTGGTGTATAATTGGAACACAATATCCTATTAGTTTCAGATGTGCATGATAGCCATTCAATATTTTTACACATTATGAAATGATCCCCATGAGAAACCTAGTTATCATCTATCAGCACACAAAGTCATCACGATGTTATTGACTATGTGCTCTACGCTGTACACCACATCCCCATGACTTATTTATTTTATAGTTGAAAGTTTATACCTCTTAGTCCCCTTCACCTATTTTAACCACCACTACAACCCATTCCCTTCTGGTAACCAACAGTTTGTTTCCTATGTTTACAGGTTTGTTTTTGTTTTGTTTTGTTTATTCATGTTTTATTTTTTAGATTCCATATATAAGTGAGATTGTGTGGTATTTGTTTTACTCCGTCTATGTCATTTAGCATAATACCATCCAGGTCCATCCATGTTAGCACAAATGCAAGATCTCATTCTTTTTTTATGGCTGATTAATATTCCATTGCATATATATACCACATCTTCTTTATCCACTCATTAGTGGATGGACACTTGGGCTGCTTCCATATCTTGGCTATTATAAACATTACTGAAATGAACACAGGAATGTACATATCTCTTCAAACTGGTGTTTTTGTTTTCTTTGCAAAATACCCAAAAGCGGTGTTGCTCAGCCATATGGTATTTCTATTTTTAATCTTTTGAGGAACATCTATACAGTTTTCCATAGTGATTGCATCAATTTAAATTCCTGCCAACAGTGTATGAGGGTTCATTTTTCTCTATATATTCACCAACACCTGTTATTTTTTGTCTTTTTGATAATAGCCAATCTGACATGTGTGAGGTGATATCTCATTATCATTTTGATTTGCATTTCCTTAATGATCAGTGATGTTTAGCATCCTTTAACATGAAAAGATGCTTTTCACAGTCCGTGGGCTGTCTTCTTTGGAAAAATGTTGAATAGACATTTTTCTTTTATCTACTCTATAATGTCTTTTGTATTTTTGATATTTAGTTGTATATGTTCTTCACATATCTTGGATATTAACTCTTTATTGGATGTATAATTTGCAAATACCTTCTCCTATTTACTAGGTCGCCTTTTTGATTTGTTGATGATTTCCTTCACTTCGCAAAAGCTTTTTAGATAGATTTAGTCCTATTTGTTTGTTTTAGCTTTTGTTGCCATTGCCTGAGGCTGCTCTCAGAAAATATTGCTAAAACCAATGTCAAAGAGCTATTGATGTTTTCTTCTAGGGTTTTAATGGTTTCAGATCTTACACTCAAATCTTTAATCCATTTTGAAGTAATTTTCTATATAATGTAAAATAGTGGTCTAGTTTCATCCTACTGCATATAGCTTATCAGTTTTCCCAACACCATTTATTAAAAAGGCTGCCTTTTCCCCCATTGTATATTCTTACCACCCTTGTCATAGATTAATTGATCATATATATGTGGCTTTATTTATGGAATCTCCATTTTATTCCATTTATGTATGTGTCTGTTTTCATGCCAGTATGGTACTGTTTTGGCTACCATAGTTTTGTAGTATCGTTTGAAATCAGAGCTTGTGATGCTTGCAGCCTGTTCTCCTTTCTCAGAACTGCATTGGCTATCTGAAATCTTTTGTGGTTCCATACAAGTTTTAGGATTCTTTATTTTAGTTATGGGAAAGATGTCATTGGTATTTTGATAGGGATTGTGTGGAATCTTTGATTGCTTTGGGTAGTATGGACATTTTAGCAATATTAATCCTTCCAATCCATGAGCATGTATTTTTTTCATTTATTTCTGTCATCTTTAATTTCTTTCATCATTGTCTTATAGTTTCCAGACTACAGGTCTTTCACCTCCTGGTTAAATTTATTCCTAGGTATTTTATTCTTGTTTATGCAATTATAAATGGGATTGTTTTCTTAACTGCTTTTTCAATGGCTCATTCGTAGTGCATAAAAATGTAACAAACTTCTCAGTGTTATTTTTGTATCATGTCACTTTACTAATTTCATTTACTAGTTCTAATAGTGTTTTGGTGGGGACTTTATGGTTTTCCATATATAATATTATGTCATCTGCAAATTCTGACAATTTTAATTCTTCTTTTCCAATTTGGATGTCTTTTATTTCTTTTTCATGCCTAATTGCTCTGGCTAGAACTTCTGTACTATTGAATAAAAGTCGTGAGAGTGGGCATCCTTGTCTTGTTCCTGATCTTAGCGGAAAAGCTTTCAGCTTTTCACTGTTGACTATGATTGTTAGTTGTGGGCTTATCATATAAGGTGTTTATTGTATTGAGATACGTTCCTTCTGTATCCACTTTGTTGAGAGTTTTCACCATAAAGTGATGTTGAATTTTGTCAAATGCTTTTTCTGCATCTGTTGAATTGATCCTCAATATAATTTTTTATCCATCATTTTGTTAATGTAGTGCTTCATGTTGATTGATTTGCAGATGTTGAATCATCCTTGCATCCCTGGAATAAATTCCACTTGATCATGGTATATGATCCTTTTAAGGTATTGTTAAATCCAATTTAATAATATTTCGTTAAGAATATTTATATCTATGTTCTTCCTGGTTGTTGCCTACTAATTGTATTTTTTTGTGATGCCTTTGTCTGGTTTGGGTAACAAGATAATGCTGGCCTCATAGAATGGGTTTGGCAGCATTCCTTCCTATTCAATCTTTTAGAATAATTTGAGGATAGATACTAACTCTTCTTTAAATGCTTGGTAAAATTCACCTATGGAGCCATCTGGTCTTGAGCTTTTGTTTTTTGGGCAGTTTTTAAATTAATGATTCAATTTCATTACTTATAATCAGCCTATTCAGATTTTGTATTTCTTTATGATTCAGCCTGGGAATTTATTCATTGCTTCTAGAAGTAGAAATAAATAAAAAACATCCAAATTTGAGTCCATTTTGCCTGATATGAGTATTGCCATTTCTGTTTTCATTTCCATTCACATGGAATATCATTTTACATCCCTTCACTTTCAGTCTGTGTATGTCTTTAGATCTGATGTGAGTCTTTAGTGGACAGGATATAGATGGGTCTTGTGTTTTTAAATCTGCTCGTCCACCCTATGTCTTTGATTGGAGCATTTAGTCCATTTACATTTTAAAAATTATTGATAGGTATGTGCTTATTGCCTTTTTGTTGATTGTTTTCTGATTGTTTTTGTAGCTCTTCTCTGTTCCTTTTTTTCTTTTGGTCTCTTTCCTTATGGTTTAATGGTTCTCTTTAGTGCTATGTTTGGGTTCCTTGCTCTTTATTTTTGTGTATCTAGTGTAGGTTTGTGGTTACTAGGACAATAATATGTATTGAGATAGATAGATAGATGGTAGATCTAACAGTCTATTTTAAACTGATAGTTGCTTAAGATTGAATGCATTCTAAAAACACTATATTTTTACTTGCCCCTCCATGTTTTTTCATGCCATATTTTACATTTTTTTTATATCATGTACCCCTTGTTTTAGTTATAGTCTATTTTGCTATTTTTATCTTTTAATCTTCATATGAGCTTTTCAGGCTGTTGATCCACTGCCTTCACTATATATTATCTTTACCAGTAAGATGTATTTGTTTCATATACTTTCATATTTCTAGTTATGGCCTTTTCTTTTCTACTTAAATAAAACCCTTTAACATTTCTTGTATGGTTGGCTTAGTGGTGAAGAGCTCCTTTAATTTTTGCTTGCCTGGAAAACTCTATCTTTCCTTTAATTCTGAATGATAATCTTGCCAGGTAGAGTGTTCTCGGTTATAGGTTTTTCCTCTTCAGCACTTTAAATATGTATTGGCAGTCCCTCTTGGCCCTGAAAGTTTCTGCTGAAAAGTCAAGCAGTAGTCTTATGGGATTTCTTTTGTATGTAACTATTTGTTTTTCCCTTTGAGATTATCTCTTTAACTTTTGCAATTTTAATTTTTTTAAAGATTTTATTTATTCATTTGAGACAGTGTGAGAGAGAGAGAGCATGCAAGGGGAGGGGGGCAGAGGGAGAAGGAGGACAGCCTCCCCAGTGAGCAGGGAGCCTGACTTGGGGCTGGATCCCAGGACCCTGAGATCATGACCTGAGCTGAAGGCAGATGCTTAACCAACTGAGCCACCCAAGCACCCTGCCATTTTAATTGTATATCTTGGTGTGGATCTCTTCGGGTTCATCTTGTTTGCAACTCTATGTTTCTTGGACCTGGATGTCTCTTTCCCTTGCCAGCTGAAGGAAGTTTTCAGCCACTATTTCTTCAAATAAGTTTTTTTGCCCTTTTCTCTGTCTTCTCCTTCAGGGACCCCTATATAATGACTGTTGTTATTCCTGATGTTTTTCTAGAGGTCTCTTAAACTAACCTCATTTTTTAAAATTCTTTTTTCTTTTTCCTATTCTGAGTGGGTAATTTCCACCAATCTGTTTTCCAGATTGTCAATCCATTCTTCTGCATCATAGTGTATTTTTCAATGTAATTATTGTATTCACCACCTCTGATTCTTTCTTATAATTTCTACTTCTTTGTTAAGGTTCTCACTGTGTTCCTTCATTCTTCTCTCCCAAGTTCAGTGAGCATCTTTATTACTATTACTTTGAACTCTTTATCAGGTAAATTACTTATCTCTGATTCATCAGGGTTTTTTTTCCCCCTGTGGCTTTATCTTGTTCTGTTATTTGGAATATATTCCTCTGTCTTCTTATTTTGCTTGTTTCTATGTTCGCTTCTATGAATTGGGTAGCATATCTACATCTCCTGGTCTGGAAATGGTGACCTTGTGTAGAAGTATCTCCTGTGTATACTGCATGTGCTTGGTGATTTTGACAGACAAGCTGGAGCTGAGGGACATGTAATGGATGGGTAGGTCCCAGGGCACACAGTGCTATGGTCTGCCTAGTGAGTAGGCTGAAGCTGGTGCAGGCACAATCTGGGGTGGGGAGTAGGGAGTGTCCCAAAGCACACTGAACCAGTCTGCTTTGGCAGGATGGTTGGAACTGGTACAGTCTGGGATTCCTAGAGCATACCTAGGATAGTTGGAGCTGGAGCAGGTGCAGGCTAGAGAGTCTGGGACACTCTGTGCCAGAGCAGTCCTAGCAAGATAGCTGGAACTGGAGTGGACAGGTGATAGGGTGAGCCACACCAGGGCCACCATGGCAGGATGGCTGGAATAGGACTGGCACAGATGGGGGTGGGATAGGTCATACCACACTGTAGTCATGTTGGAGGCATAACTAAATCTAGTGTGGGCCAGGGGCCGAGGCATGCAAGGGTGCCCTAGCAGGCTAGCTACATTTCCTGGACTCTGTTCCCAATCACACTATTAAGGTGGAGGGGGAGCATAAATAGTGATGGTTGGCACCTGAGACCCTGGAGAGAGAGTTCCAGCAGTACCTCATCTGCTTGTGCCCAATGCTATAGGGTTAATAAATAGATTTTCTTCACTTATAGGCTAATTGCCTTTTAAGCCACTTTTTTTTCCTGCTGTGCCCTAAGATTGGGTTAGTCTGTGCATGGGCCCCTCAGTGATATTTCTCCCTACTATAGTTTGCTGCATTGGCAGTGAGGTTCCATCATTAGTGTATCTCTGTCCTACCCTTTCTCTCTGTGGTTCTTCCATTATTTGATGTGCAGAACTGGCTAAATCAGCCCTCAGTTCTTCCTTTAGGAGGAACTGCTCTATATGTAGGTGTATATTTTGTGTGACTACAAAAGGAAGGAAGTTCAGGGTCTTCCTACCATCTTGGACTGTGCTCAATTATCTCCCTTTATACAAGCTGTTTCAGGGAATAGAAAAAGAGGAAAAGTCAGCCAATGTGTAAATCTAGTGTAACCTAATATGAAAATTGAACAAGGACAGGACAAAAAGGGCACAAGATAAACCAATCTCATTTGTGGTCCAAGACTCAGGAAAAAGATAAAATAATAATTTATTAAATGTAGTATATATTAAGCACATCATGTCTATATACTATATCATAATCTAGGGGTTAGCTCAAGAAATCAAGGCTAATTCAACATCCTAAAATCTTTTAATATAACACACCAATAAATATATGCAAGAAGAAAAAATGTGTAATCATCTTAATAGATGTGTATATTATCCAGGAGAGGCAGGCTGTGCTGATAAGACAAGCCCCAAATTCTCAATCGCTTAAAATAAGAAGGGTTTATTTCTTATCAAGAAAAGTCCAGATTAGGGACACCTGGGTGGCTCAATGGTTAAGCTTCGGCCTTTGGCTCAGGTCATGATCCTGGGGGTCCCGGGATCGAGTCCCACATCAGGCTCCCCACAGGGAGCCTGCTTCTCCCACAGCCTATGTCTCTGCCTTTTCTCTCTGTGTCTCTCATGAATAAACAAAATAAAAATCTTTTAAAAAGAAAAAGAGAAAAAAGTCCAGGTTAGTAAATTAAATGTTATACATAAATGTTACATATATAATATATATGCATATATATATTATATATAACTTTACTGATAATGCATCATAGACTGAATATAGAAAAATTATAAGCCATCCACTATTTTACAGCCTTGAAGTAATTGTGGTGTCATGGAAAGAGCATTGGACCATGAGTTGGGAGACCTGAGTTGTATAACACTGGGCAAGTTATTTAATCTCCCTGGGGCTCAATTTTCCCTTCTGCAGAAATGGGTGGATTAGACTGGATCACCTGTAAACTTCCTTCCAACTCTGACAAGCTCTAATGTGTCAGCCTCAGCACCAGCAATGGAGCTGACATGATGGAGCCATCAGTTTTCCAGCACATTTAGATTTTTTAATTCTTTTCGACTTTAGTCTAAGCTACTTCTATATTCATTTTTCTGGCCATGCTTACAGAGCAGCAGAAAGCATAGACTTCCCACAAGTAAATATTTTAGTCTTGGATCCATTTGTAAAGAGTGATGTGGCCCAGAAATGCCATCCATAAGTGATCCTCAGTGAAGCTGACTTATAACAGGGGCTTCTGTCATGCATAGCATTTTCTGGTAAAATGCTCATTTCTGGTGAACTTGGCTAGGAGTGTGAGAAATAGTCCCTGTCCTAGAAAAGGTAAAGGAAAAACATTTTCTAAAACCTTATGGAAAAATGCCACATTGGAACAAAACAGAAATGTAATCATTTGGAACAGGAGGGACCTGGGAGTCTCTTAGCCAGAAAGCAAAGTCCGCTTCCTTTGTGTGCTGAGTGCAGGCCCTCCATACAGCCTCCACAAGAGTGGGTTAGCGAGCAAGAAAGAGGAAGTTCAGGCTGTCGGGTCAGACCGGGGCGCAAATCCCTCTTCTGCCACGTTAGAACCCTCAATCTCTTTATCTGAAATAAGTGGAGATAACAAATCGTACTTCATAAAATTGCTGAGGGGTCAATATGGTACTGACCTACTTAGCACGGCAGCTGGTACATATGAGGAACTATATAGAGGTTAGTTCCTTTCTTTCCTCAATTATTTGATAAAATAGCCTTAGCCAACCTGAAGAAAATCTTATCTTCTAAAACAACTAAATTGGAAAGGCCTAGAGAACATGGTTAACTAGAAATGGCAAATGTCAATGCTGTCTATTAGTACTAGTGCCATGAAAAGTTTTCCAAATTTGCCAGTGTTTCTGAGCAATGTAAAGATAATTTGCAGCCACACTTATAAAGATCTTTGAGCTCCTTAGGAGAAAGATTAAACACAGGCAAAATTCCATTTTTCAGTGCCATGCTCTGAATGCTTCAATGCCATGCTCAACCACATTCAAACTCTATAATGCATTTTTATTTTTTTTTCTAGCCATGTCCCCATGAAAGCCCTAGGATGGTATTTAGAAAAGATGTATCTGTCAATACAAATAATGATGAGATCCAAAATGGTACAAGTTAGAATAAAGAGGTGAGAGAGACTGGACAGATGGTGAACATTAGCTCCTCCCCAGAACAGATCTGAGAAGAGACAAGAGCAGGCTCTTAGAGAAAACTTACATAAAACGTATGGTCATCTTACCTTGCTCATGAGTTAAATTTAATTATGTTATCATGCCATTGCCTTATTCATTTCTCTAATGCATTTTCAAGGACAGTCAGATCCCTTTAGTGATCTAGAATTGATTAATGCCCATTGGCATTGAGAACCAATTTGGAGTGAATGAAAATGCACCTTTTTAGCATTTCATGGGGATAGAATAAGAAGTCTTTATATTTGAAACAAAGGCTCTTGAAGACCTGAACTTATGATCTCCTTCATAGAATAGTTGAGAGAACAGCAAAATTGCTGCCAAATGACTATGATCATTATGAGGGATGATGTTCCTCTGTTCTTCCATCATTGTGTGTCTCTAGCTGATGCTTGGTTATCTGGCCTTGACACTTCTGGGAGTTATTTGTTTCTCTAACCAAGATGTAGCTATATACCTAAGGTTTTTTCCTTCCATGGAGAATGACTGGAGTAAATGTAAGACCTATAGATTATAGTTAGAAAACTAGAAAGAGGGGATCCCTGGGTGGCGCAGCGGTTTGGCGCCTGCCTTTGGCCCAGGGCGCGATCCTGGAGACCCGGGATCGAATCCCACATCAGGCTCCCGGTGCATGGAGCCTGCTTCTCCCTCTGCCTGTGTCTCTGCCTCTCTTTCTCTCTGTATGACTATCATAAATAAATAAAATTAAAAAAAAAAAAAAAGAAAGAAAGAAAACTAGAAAGATGTGGGAAGCCTGGGTGGCTCAGTGATTTAGCACCACCTTCAGCCCAGGGCGTGATCCTGGAGACCCGAGATCGAGTCCCACTTCAGGCTCCCTGCACAGAGTCTGCTTCTCCCTCTGCTTGTCTCTGCCCCTCTCTCTCCTTCTCTTTCTCTTTCTCTTTCTCTTTCTCTTTCTCTTTGTCTCTCATGAATAAAAAAATCAAAAAAGAAAACTGGAAAATGAAAGACAAGCATGAAAAATTACAAGCCCATAGGTAAGGGAAGAAGAATAGAGAAATAATATACAAAAAATTAAAGAGAAATTCCTTCAAAACAGAGAGAGGGCAAGAATTCTACAAATTCCCTCCATGGAGAACAGATAAATAAAACATATGAAAAAAACTGATAGAAGAATATACAATAAAAATAAATTGACTTGCCCTATGAAATGACTTTCTTCTACATATGAGATGTTTGACAATTTTAATGAAAGTTATTTTGGAACATTTTTCAATCTGTGGACATTATAATAAATACATTTTCTCTTCTTTAAAAGGAGAAAGAACCACCTTTTTCTTGTTAATTGAAATGTGGGTCTGGTTGTTTTAATCAGAACTATCCTGTACCACAATACCAGTATGCCTGCCTAATTCTTTTAAGGGAACAGAGAATGGCATATATAACTGAGTGGCAGTCATTAAGGAAGGCATGATGATGAGCACTGGATGTTATACTGTATGTTGGCAAATTGAATTTAAATAATTTTTTTAAAAAAAGAAAAAATAGATTCCTTAAGCTTCATGAAAATTTATAACTTTTGTGCTTCAATGGGCACCATCAAGAAACTGAAAGGACTATCCACAGAATGGAAGAAAATATTTTGATATTATATGTCTGATAAGGAGCTGCTATCCCTAATATATAAACAGAAGTTACAATTCTACAACAATAAAATAAATAATCCAGTTAAAAAGTGGGCAAACTCTGGAAAACAGTATGGAGGTTCCTCAATAAGTTAAAAATAGAGCTACCCTAAGATCCAGCAATTGCACTACTAGGAATTTACCCCAAAGATACAAATGTAATGATCTGATGGGCACCTGCACCCCAATGTTTATAGCAGCAAGGTCCACAATAGCCTAACTGTAGAAAGAGCCCAAGTGTCCATCAACAGATGAATAGATAAAGAAGATGTGGGATAGATAGACAGATAGATAGATAGATAGATATTATATATATATATATATATATATATATATATATATATATATATATATACTCAGCCATCCAAAAGGACAAATACTTACCATTATTATTTACATTGACATGGATGGAACTGGAGAGTATTATGCTGAGCAAAATAAGTCAATCAGAGAATGAAAATTATCATATGGTTTCCCTGACATGCAGAAAATAGGAAATGGTGCAGAAGATCATAGGGGAAAGGAGACAAAACTGAATGGGAAGAAATCAGAGAGGGAGACAAACCATGAGAGACTCTTAACTATAGGAAACAAACTGAGGGTTGCTGGAAGGGAGGTGGGGGGGATGGGGTAACTGGGTGGTGGGCATTAAGGAGGGCACATGATATAATGAGCACTGGGTGTTATACACAACTGATGAATTACTGAACTCTACATCTGAAACTAAGAATGCATTATATGTTGGCTAGTTGAATTTAGATTTTTTTTAAAGTGGACAAAAGAGGGGTGCCTGGCTGGTTCAGTTGTAGATCACATGACTCTTGATCTCAGGGTTATAAGTTCAAATGCCACATTGGATGTAGAGCCTACTTAAAAAAATAGATTTTTGCTAAAGAAGATATACCAAGGGCCAATAAGTACATGGAAAGATGCTCAACATCATTAGCATTTGGGAAATGCAAATCAAAATCACAAGGAGTTATAACATCACACCCACTAGGATGCTGAAATTAAAAAGACCGCTAATAAGAAGTGCTAGTATAGATGAGGGGAATGGGAACATTCATACATTGCTAAGAGATTGTCAAATTGTGCTTTCACTTTGGAAAACAGTTTGGCAGTTCTTTGTATTACTAAACACAGAATTAGCACATGGCCTAACAATTGCACACATAGGTATTTACTCAAGAAAGTGAAAGAATATGTCTATATAAAAACTTGGACACAAATGTACATATCAACATTTTTCATAATAGCAAAAATGTAGAAACAACCTAAATGTCCATCATCTGATGAATAGATGAACAAATGTGATGTATTTGTATAATGGAAAATTATTCAGTATCAAAAAGGAATGAAGTACTGATACACACTACAGCAAGGCTCAATGGACAAACCTTGAGAATAGTATGCTAAGTATAAAACCCAGCCGCAATGATCTGATTCCATTTCTAGGAAACATCCAAAACAGGCAAATCCATGGAGACAAAATGTAGATTAGTGGTTGCCAACGCCTAGAAATGGGGGAATGAGAAACAACTAATATATATACAGGGTTTCTTTTAGATGATGAAATGTTCTAAAATTACATGGTGCTGATGTTGGCACAACTCTGTGAATATGCTAAAGCCCACTGAATTATATACTTTAAAGAGGTGAATCTATGGTAAATGAATTATATCTCAAAATAGCTGTTGTTAAAACAAAACAAAACAACAACAAAACCACTGAGTTTCCACCAGATTGAAAAAGATTCAAAAGCTTGGTGACAATGAGTTGGCAGACATGTGTTGAAACAGGTCCTTTCACATATTGCTGGTAGAGATGCATGTAAACATAGTGTCTATAAAAGGGAAATTTGCAGTGTTTACCGAAATTAAATAGCTGTCTTTGGGCCCAACAATCCAACTCCACAGAATTTATTTTGCATAAAGAACTTGCACATACTGCAAAATGATGTATTATGAGCTTACCCATTGTAGTAATGTTTGTAATAACAAAATGCTGTAAATAATAAAAAAAAATGTCCATCAATAGAGAACTGATTAAAGTATGGATGTCCATCAAATGTAATACTGTGCAGATATTAAAAAAGGGAAAAGAGCTGTTTATGGACTGATACCTCAAATCTGTCCAAGATATATTAAATAAAAATACAGTGTATATAATGCAAGCTTATATTAGGTTAATAATCAGCATCATCAATCACTAAATATTTGCTCCTACCACCCTGTGTGAGGAATCTGCTTCCCTACTCCATTGACTCTGGACTGGATCATGTGACTTCCTTTAACCAATGGCATATGGATGGAAATAAGAGTGACATTTGTAAGCGACGGATTTAGAGGCATTGTATATTTTTGCTGGGCTCTCTGGAGCTTCTGCCATCTGCCATGAGAAGAAGTACAAATAGCTACTGCAGCCTGGGCTCAGGGCCCAGAATGAGACATGTGGAACAGACCTGGCTCAAATGCAGACAAGTCCAACTAGTACCAGCAAAGCTACTTGAAGTCACAGCTGACCCATATATCCATTAGCAAAAATTCCTTGGTATAAGCTATTGATTTTGGAGTTATTATCACAGTGAAAGCTGCTATCAAAAAAAATAAATGAATAAGTATGTGTGAAGTTTATTTCCCTGTATATACA
Source organism: Vulpes vulpes (assembly GCF_048418805.1). Taxonomy (NCBI): domain Eukaryota; kingdom Metazoa; phylum Chordata; class Mammalia; order Carnivora; family Canidae; genus Vulpes; species Vulpes vulpes. The sequence continues at coordinate 127,610,653 of NC_132792.1, read as the reverse complement.
TAAAATATATTTGCAAGGCTACACGAGAATCTAATAACACAGGTTGACCATGGGGACCTGAATCAGGTGGCTGAGTGATAGGGTGGCATGGAGGATTTCCACAACATAGTTCAAATATTTTTAAATTTTAACTAAGGGAGTGAATAATACTTCAGAACATTACATTAAAAATTAGTCATTTTCAGGCATTCTTCTGAATAAAATAGATTTTATCAAATTGTGTCACCCAGAGCGTAAAGGACAAATTATTCTAAGAAGCTAACAACAGATAAAGAAAAAACAAGTGGCTCGTGTAAGAGATGGAGATTTATCTAGCTGCCCAAGATCTAGAACCACAGTCCATGGGAGGTGGTTGAGAGCTTCTGAGATAGCTCTTTCTTTTGTTTTCAATCTCTCCACCAACTACAAACCAGCTGTGTATTTTTTGATAAGCCATTTAACTGCTTTGGGCCTAGTACTTGCATTTGTTAAATGAGTAGGAGTTTTATAAGACCTCTGACAGTAATCAGCCAGTTTCTTTTTTTAATTACATAGATGGATGACTAAATGATTGAGAGGAAATCACCACAAAATTCGTATTAAATATCATATATAGAGCTAAGTTAACCTGTAAACACTTAAAAATAGTTTTCTTGTTTAGTTGTAGGAGAATAATTTCACCAACCAACTTTCACAAGATGGGAATATTAAGATATTTTCCTTAGAGTAGGAATGAGTTTGTGCCATATTTTTTCTTCAAATTTATGATTTCAAAAATCTTAACAAATTACCATGAAATTATCACTATAACATTGAAATTATGTATTTGATACACCATGTAACAGCTGATAATGAATTCTATATATGCATATTGTTTCTAAGTAACTTAGCTTTAGACATTTAGCAATAAAAAGGTGAAAATCTACAAACAGTCCTCAATCATGCTGATTTTTTCTACACTCTGCCACAGCTCTCTTATTTAGTAATAGATTCCAATAACTCAAAAGCTCCAAATTCTTTTTTTCAAGGCAATAGTATCACAATTAGACATTAACCTCAAGCGAAGTACCGTTTCAGTCCCTTAGGACTACACTTTATCCTTATAAAGAAAACCAGGCAAGAATGTTTTTATTGGTTAGGTAGTAAGGGAATGGAAGAAAAACAAGAGACAATAAATACACTTCTTCTATCTCGGGGAAATGAGATTGCTTGCCATGCAAGGCAACAAACTAGACCCATCCCCATCCCTGTGTGCAAACAAACACAACCTTTAAACCAATGAACAGAATTAATTTTACATACACTTAGAGAAATTTGAAAGACTACAGAGTACTAGAAAAGCCATCATTTCAGACTTTTTCCTTTGCATTTCTTGCCATAAATTGTCTTTATAAGATAAATACCTTTACAAGGAGTTGCATATGGAAAACCAGGAAACTTCAGTGAGCTTTGTAAGAGAAGGCTTCTTCAGTTTGATTTGTGGCCCCTCTCCAAAATAATGTTCAATTGCTACAGTTAAAAATCATAAAGAATTCACTAAGATAAGGTCATTAGAATTTAGGTATGACCCATTACTCATTATCTTATGGTACCTGTCCTAGATCTAGTCTAATATAGTTCTATAAATATCAAACAACAATTATTACTATATTTCAAAAGTATATCATAATTCTAGCAAAAATAATGGGGGTATATACATTCTACAGTCTAATGTTATTCATTTAGTGTGATAGACTTTTAAATTATTTCTAATTTCATACCATATTTTACCTTCTTCATTTCATCTTCACTCATGACAGTTTTCCCTGAACACAGAATCTGAGATCACTTTCTTTCCTTTTTAAACCAACTATTTCAACATTCATACTCTGTTAAGATATCTTCCTATATTCTAAGTAATCTGCACACCAAATGTGGGGCTAGAACTTATGACCAGGAGACCAAGAATCAGATGCTCTACTATTGAGCCAGTCAGGCACCTGAGATATCTTCTTACACTCTAAATTCTTAGGAAAAAGCAGAGACATTCTTAGAGACACCCATATCATCCCTTTCCCCTTCAATTAAAGCTAACTCTGATTTCTGTTACTAAGCAGGACAGATCAACTTACAGCAGACCTATAATCCCTATGAGAATGACTAGAAAAAATTTTAGAAATTAAGTATTTGTTTAACAGTTTACTACAGTTGTTGAAGAATAAAGGATCAAAGCAGCCAAGATTCTGGAGAGCAAAAACTGTAGAAATGTAAGCTAGTGTTTAGTAGCCAGTCTAATTGAGGGCCCCTATCAATTTTACTTATGAGCCAAAGGCAGATAATTTAAGATTTTCCCTGGCAGGGGGCCACAGCTGGAAGACAGAAACCAGAAGACACTATGTAAGTCTTAACAACTGGAGAGACAACATTGGAATTTTGAGGAGGTGGTGTTTCAGAGTAGGGAACAGCAGAAACTGAATCTTGTGAAGAGCCACTTTTCCTCTATGAATTGCCTGTTTCTGAGGTTGAGTATCTTAGGAGGTTGTACCCTGAGCAGACATCCCCTGAGATTCAGAGAAATGCTTTTTATAGTCTCACTGGAATATTGGTACAGGAATTAGAGTTCAGGATTTGCTAGAGGGAAGGCCCCATTGAACATATCAGGCTCCCAGAAGAAAGCCCTGAAAATCTACATCCTAGGATTTGACATGACCCAGAGGTAGAGTCTCTTCACAAATAAAACATAGCTTTGATTCAGCACACTCCCAGAATGGGGAAAAGTTGCAAGCCCTCCTCTCTAAGTCCAGCAGAAAAAAAAAGGCAAAGCCTTTCTGGAAAAATAGGAACTGGGACTTCTAAAATTGTTTTTATGTACAAAGTCTATCTTTTTATTTAAAAAACTTTACTAGGCATGCCAAGACACATGACAAATTATTGTAAGCTAGAAGGCAGAACAAAACAATAAACAGACCCGAAGGCAATAAAGATAGTAAGTTGAAAATTAAGAATTTCAAGGTAGCAGTGATTAGTATCTTCAAAAATATAGAGGCAAAGGTGGAGAAAATAAATAAAAAGATGGAGACCTTCATCATAAGGTTGTAACTTATTTAAAAATGTAAATTCTTTAATAGAAAAACATAACTAAAATTGAAAACCAAATGTGTATCTTAGCAGCAGTTTTAACACAGCAGAAGATAGGATTAGTGAACTAGAAGACATGTTAACAGAAAATAATCAAACAGAAGCATTGAGATTAAAAAATGAAGAGGAAATATAGAAAACAGTGGTGGATGTTTTGAGCTACAGTGAAAAGTTATAATATGCAGATAAAAGGGGAGTAGAAACAATATTAAGGGGGAAAAAAGTATGAGAATTTTCCAGAATGAATCAAAGACATTAACCCACGGATCAACTACCAGCCTAGACTTCTGCAGCCATCAAAATTAGCCTTCAAAAGTGAAAAAGAAATAAACTTTCTCAGAGAAACAATAATTGATGAAATTTCTCACAAGTAGTCCTGTCTTACAAGAAATGTGGAAAGTTCTTCAGGGAGAAGGAAAGTGCTATAGAGAAATCACTGCAAGCCACAAACTAAATAACTCAACTAAGATGTAAGCACTTAATACATCTAATGGAAAAGCATTTCCTGGGAAGCCCAGGGTGGCTCAGTGATTTAGCACTGCCTTCAGCCCAGGGCCTGATCCTGGAGACCGGGGATCAAGTCCCACATCAGGCTCCCTGCATAGAGCCTGCTTCCCCCTCTGCCTATGTCTCTGCCTCTCTCTCTCTCTTTCTCTCTCTCTCAGGAATAAATAAATAAAATCTTTAAAGAAAAGAAAAGCAGTTCCTTACCAAAGATAAAGGAAAAGACTTTACGTCAACAAAGGAAACACTTTACTTAAAAATGACAACTGAGGAGTACCTGGGTGGCTCAGTCAGTTAAGCTTCTGATTTGATTTCTGCTCAGGTAATGATCTCAACGTTCTGAGTTCAAGTTCCACATTGGGCTCTGCACTGAGCATAGAGTCTGCTTAAGATTCTCTCTCTTCTTCTCTCTCTGCCCATCCCCTCCCTCTCTCCCTCTCTAGAAATAATAAAATAAAATAGAATAGAATTCTAAGGAGAGACAACGGAACTCAGAAGATAACGGAATGATAATTTTAAGGTGGAGATCCCTGGGTGGCGCAGTGGTTTAGTGCCTGCCTTTGGCCCAGGGCGCGATCCTGGAGTCCCGGGATCAAATCCCACGTCGGGCTCCCGGTGCATGGAGCCTGCTTCTCCCTCTGCCTATGTCTCTGCCTCTCTCTCTCTCTCTCTCTCTCTCTCTCTGTGTGTGTGTGTGTGTGACTATCATAAATAGTAAAATTTTTTTAAAAATTTAAGGTGTTATCAGAAGATAACTGCCAACTTAGAATCCTATAATCAGTGAAAATATCCATTAAATATTTTTAAAAAGACATTTACACCACCACCACCACCACACACAAACTAAAACTAAAGACTTTGTTGCCAGGAAAGATGGAATGAAAAAAGAAATGAAGAGCACTAGAAATGGCAAACATGCTTGTAAAAAATAAGTAATATTGTCTTAAAATATTGTTTTTAAAAAACAATATTTTGCCAGATTTAAAATACATATAGAATCAAAATGCATTACAAGAGAAACAAAATATTAACAGGGAGTTGAGTGGAATTAAAATGTTCTAAAGTTCTAACATGGTTGGGTAAATAGTAAAATTAATAATTTTTATTGGATTGTAATAAGCCAAGGGTGCATATTGCAATGTTACCACTAAAAGAATAGTGAAAGAATGAATATATATCATTTTAATTGTAAAGTAAATGGAATAAGAAAAGTATTGTATGAAGATACCAGTGTTTTAAATTAATTAATAATTAATAAAAGAGACAAGAGAGGGGTAAAAAAAAAAAGATGAAATATGACAAATAGGAAAAAATAGTATAAAAGTAAAAATAGGGCACCTGGGTGATGCAGTTGGTTGAACACGGGACTCTTGATGTCAGCTCAGGCTGTTATATCGAGCCCCAATGGGGTCTGTACTCAGTGTGAAGTCTGCTTGAGATTCTCTCCCCCTCTCTCTCTGCCCCTTCTCTTTTCCTCTCTCTCTAATAAATAAATAATAAATCTTTTTCAAAAAATGATAAATCTATATCCATCAATAATAGCAAAAACACACATGGACTGCATACTAAGATTATAAGATTATGGTTGTCTAACTGGATTAAAAAGAGAGTAGCTTAACTATATGCTACTTACAAGAAACACACCTTAAATATAAAAACACAAAAGGATGAAAATAAAGGGGTGGAAAAATATATACTAGCAACCAGATAAGAGGTGGTAGGGCTATATTAAATCCAAAAATGTACACATTAAGCAAAAGTCATTACTCAAGAGAAATAGACATTTAATAATAAATAATAAAAATAATATTAAATAATAAATACATAAGAATTATTTTGTACATATTGTTAGAAACTCTGCAATCAAAAAGAGTGAAATGAATGTTTAAAGTTTTGAAAGAAAATACTCTCACTAATCTAGGATTTTCTATGCAGCAAAATTATTCTTCAAATGTGAAAGAGAAGTAAAGACTTCCTCATACAAACAATAATTGAGGGAGTTTATTACCAATAAATATGACATGTTAGAAAAGTTGAAAGAAGTTCTTTAGAGAAAAGAAAGATGATACAGGTCAGAAACTCAAATTTACATAAAGGAGTGCTAGAGAAGGAGTAAATAAAGGCTAAATAAATCTTTTATTTTCTTATTCATTAAGTTCATTCAAGAAATAATAGCAATGATAATGATTATAGAAATAGAAAAATTCAAAAAAAAAAAAAAGAAATAGAAAAATTCATTGTTATAGTTGAAGACTTCAACAACTCTCTATGAGTAATGAACCAATACAGCAAGCAAAAAAATAAAGATATCACTGGACCAAACAGTACCATCAATCAATTGGATCTGACTGACATTTATAGAATATTTTACCCAATAGCAGTAGAATATACATTCTTCTCAAGCTCACATGAAACATTCACAAACATAGACCACATCCTAAACCATAGTACACACTTTAAATTTGAAAAAATAGAAACCATACAAAGTATGCTTTCAGGCTACAATGGGGAAAAAATGGAAATCAATGACTGAAAGAAAGCTAAGAAATATAAACATATTTGGAAATTAAACAAAATCCTTCTTATTTTTATTTTTAGAAAGGGGAGAGGGATGGGAAGAAAGGGGTAGGGAGAGAAAGAATCTTAAGCAGACTCCACACTCAAAATGGAGCTATACTTCACAACTCTGAGATAATGACCTGAGCCAAAATCCAGTCAGACACTTAACTGATGAAGCCACATGTGTGCCCCTAAATAACACATGGACAAAGAATAAGTTTCAAGAGAAAGTAAAAAGTCATTTAAATCAAAATGAATATAACTTATCAAAATTTGTGGAATGTAGCAAAAGGAATGTATAACATTGCATACATACATTAGAATAGATCTAGAGTGCCTGGCTGGCTGGGGCAGAAGACAGAGGACTCTTGATCTAAGAGTTGTAAGTTTGAGACCCACATTGGGTATAGAGGTTACTTAATATTTTTTATCTAAAAAAAGAGTAGATGTAAAATCACTTATTTAGAGCTTCTATTACATGAAACAAGAAAAAACCAAAATAAGAAAAGATATAATGAAAATCAGAGCAGAAATCAGTAAAATCAAAAAAGGAAACTAATAGAGAAAATCAACAAAACCAAAAACTGGTTCTTTGACAAGATCAATAAAAATTGATAAACTTCTAGCCAGGATAATCAAGAAAACAGAAGAGAAATAAATTACTAATATCAGAAACAAAAAAGGGGTCATTGGTACTACTAGTATTGACATTAAAAGGAAAAAATACAAATATTATGAACAAGTCCATACCCAGAAATTTAATAACTTCAAAAGAAATGGACCAATCCCATGAAAGACACAATCTACCCAAACTCACACAAGAACAAATAGAAAATCTGAATAGGCTTCTATCTACTAATGAAATTGAATAAACAGTAACCCTGCAAAACAAAGCACCAGGCCCAGATGGTTTCACTGATGAATTCCACTATTCAAAGAAGAAATTATACCAATTCTCTACAATCACTTTCAAAAAAAGTTGAAAGAGGGAACATTTTTTTCACTCATTCTATGTGGCCAGCATTACCCTATTACCAAAAGCAGATAAAAGCATTACAAGAAAGGAAGATTAAAATAAATTTATAAATCCTCACCAAATTGGGAGATTTTATTTTTTTTACAGATTTTATTTATTTATTTAAGAGAGAAAGAGAGCATGAGTGGGAGGCAGAGGCAGAGGGAGAGAGAAGCAGATTCCCTGCTGAGCAGGGAGTCCATGCAGATCTCAAACCCAGGACCCCAAGATCATGAACTGAGTCAAAGACAGGCACTTAACCAACTGAGCCACCCAGCCCCCCCCCAAATTGGGGGATTTTAACATACCTTCCTTAGCTAGTACTAAGAGATAATGGAAATAGATACAAAATGTGAACCTTATATACTTTACATATAGATAAGAATATGTCAAGAATTACAGAATGCACATGAACATTTACCAAAACTTTTCCTATGCTCTATCAGAAAGCAAGTGTCAATACAGTTCGGAGAACTGAAATAATTGAGAGTACATTCTTTAGTTGTAGTGCAATTATGCTAAAAAAAAATCAACAAAAAGAAAACCATAAAATTTCTAAATGTTAAGAATATTAACCAATATGCTTCCAAATAACACATAATTTAAAAATAAATTTAAATGAATATTAGAAAATATTTTGAATTTAATTTCAATGGAAATAAATCATGCCAAAACATGGAATAAAGCAAAGCAGTGCTTAGGAAAAAAGAATGTATAGATTTAAATGTATATGTTATTAAAGAAGAGAGGCATAAAATAAATAATCTAGCATTTTATCACAATAACTAGAAAAATTAAAAATTAGAGAAAGTAAGTAATAAATATAAAAACCAAAGTCAATTAAATGAACTCAAATGTTCAACAGAAAAAAATTTTAAATCAGTCTACAAAGCAAAAATATATTACAATAATATTGAATTTATCCCAGAAATGTAAGAGTGTTTTAACATTTAAAAACCAATCAAGATAATTCACTACATTAGAAGAAGGAAGAAATCATTTTGATAATTTTTTAAATGATAAAAATGCAAAATCCACTAATAATAATGACAATAATAAGGAAAACTAGCAAACTGGGATAAAAAGGAGAACTTTCTTAACCTAGACAAAGACATCTACAAAAAATCAACAGCAAGCATACTTAATTATGAAATATTGAAATCTTTTCCCTGAAGATCAGGAATGAGACAAAGATGTTAGCATTGTAAGAAAGGTTCAAGTCAAAGCAATACGGCAACAAAAGGAAATAAAAGGCAATATGCCCTGGAAAAGAAGGATCATGACTCATTATGAACAGACAACATGATTTTACATGTAAAAAACAAAAGAATCTGCAAACTACTAAAATTAATAAATACACTTAGTAAAATGTAACTGACACATATGTCTACTTAGCTCCTGAGAGTTAAATGCTGCATCTGGTCTTTGACTTTCCAGAGCCCCATCATACTCATTGATAAAAGGGAGTCCAGTTCCATGCCAGCATGTCCCAGTGTCAACCCTGACCTACAGAAGAGAATGCCATCAAGCTTCTCAAAGATTTCATTCCCTCCTTTACTTTGCAAATGCATTGGCCTTGGTGGAATGACCATAATCTGATTACATTGCCAAGTGATGGGTTAGGATTTTACATATAAATCCACCCTCACTACTCTGTATCCCTGAGCCTTCTGACCCCTTCCTTCATCTTAAACCAAGGAGATTTTGGCATTCCTATTTCATTTGTTCTAGATCACTGTCACACCCTGGATCATTCCAACAAAATATAAGAACCAGCTTCAGGCAGGTATCCTAACCCAAATAGTGTCCGCCCTAACAATTTTCATGGGGTATATATCCCATATTTGGCATACATTACTTTCCAGGACAGAATATTAAATTTTAAGTCCTGAGTAAGTACGCTCTATGTCAATAAATTCTTCCCTATTCATAAATATTCTCCCAATTCCTACTAGTACATATTAGTCATGTGCTACATTTCTCTGACATGTTTTCTTCCCTGCTCAGGCTGTGCTGAAATCTGACCCTCTTTATTGGCTTCAGCCAATGAGGAGTCTAGAGGGTGGAATTTGGGACCTTAACATTATATTGTAAATTGCCTCACTCAGATGAAACAGTTCCCAGGTAAGGAAAATTTACTCTTCTATGGCAAAGGAAAGAAGTCCACTTTGCCTGCCAGAAGGGCTTGGGGGAGTTTACAGATAGAAGATGCTCAGGTTAATCCACCCAAACGTCTCCATCCTAGGTCTCAGGGTCTACTGTTCCCTTATGATAGCCCTGACTTTGACACAGGAAACTTGGTGAGTTATAAAATCAGCCTCCTTTGCAATTAAGCCACACTTGGAATCAGATCCCAGACCTGATATTTTAGCAGAGCATGGCCTAAGGCTGGAGATGATAGTATTCCCCTTAAAAGCTGCCACAAAAAGAAAAATCCCTAACATTTACAGTGCTTCTTAAATTAGCAATTATCTGGGCTTATTGTTTATGTTTTTGTGAGATCTTCAGTGCTTTCAAAAATACTTACCCTTATTACAAGCCTCATAATTATTCTTGTTATTATACCATCTGGGATAGCATCTACTGATCTGGTCTCTTCCCCTTCCTTCTGCACCTTCTCCCAATTAAATGTATACGAAAGCTTTAGTATTTGTTATGTTCTAGCTGCTAGAGAGGTTGTAGCATCACAAAAGGCCTCAGACCGGTGGGAAAACCATTGTCAAAAACCCTTGGGCAGCCTGGGTGGCTCAGCGGTTTAGCCTGCCTTCAGCCCAGGGCGTGATCCTGGAATCGGGCTCCCTGTGTGGAGCCTGCTTCTCCCTCTGCCTGTGTCTCTGCGTCTCTCTTTCTCTCTCTCTCAATCTCTCTCTCTCTCTCTCTCTGTCTCCCATGAATAAAGAAATAAAATCTTAAAAAAAAAAAAAAACCAACCCTTGCTGAGTGTCTTATTCCCAGAGCCACTCCTTGTACCAATTGCTATAACCCAAGCCTCCCAGAAAACAGAGCCAAAGGCTAAGTTTACAAACTAATGCTTTGAAATTGTAGAATGCACAATTCAGGAAATTAAGAATGAAGGTAAAAGAAAATGAGGAAAAACAAAAACAAAGTGGTACATGGAAAAGTTGCTACAGCCTCTAAGAAAGCACTGTTCTTTTGCTCATTCATATTGGATGTCTCAAGCATATTGGAACTATTTTTTTTTTTTGTGGACTATTTCTCCTATCATAGGGAAGAAGAAAGAACATCTGCTGGTTCCCTCCATCTTTTGCCTCTTATTAGTCAAATCTTATTACATGGAACAATTATTCCCCTGTATCTCCAGGTTATGAGAAGTTGTTGGGGAGGCCAGTCTCCCAGGGTAACATTTCATCTGAGTCCAGAAGTGGTGGAAGGAGCCAGCAGCTCTGGATCCCTTCAGGCCAGGTTTGGAGACCAGAGTTATAGTGGCTTCCGCTGTGCTGGGGACAATGGAGGCTGCCAGAGGCTGGTCCCTTTTGGGGTGACTGAGACTCTCAGCAGTGTTGACAGTCAAAATGGCAACAGTCTAGGTGTTCTCCAGTAAGCAAGTGGCCACGTGTTTGAGAAACAGGAGAGGGCACGCAAATCTGGGAGACGTAAAAATTGATACTAATATACAAACCATTTAGACAACTGTCTACTGAACATCTCCACAGGTGTGGAGGTACAATTGACATGTCCCAAACTGAACTCATTATCTATGCTCAAGCTATCTCTTCTCCTCCTGTGCTCCCAGCCAAGGAGAATACCACCATTTACTCACTTGCCAAGACACATAACTAGGTGTCATCTCTCCCAACAATCTCTACTGCAAATCAACTCACATACCTAACTTCTACCTCCTGAATATTGCAAGCCACTCTCTGTACAGTATTACTCCTACCTTCATTCAAGTGTGTATTGTTTCTTACCTGGAAAATTACAAGTTTCTTAATTAGTTTCACTGTCTTCATTCTTGCTTCCAGGTAAGAAAGAAAAGATTGGAAAGATTTTTCTAAATCAGACTATGGGGAAGGGGTGAAAGTAGGGTAGGAATTAAGAGCCCAATCTTGCAACTACTTTCAGTGGTACCCGTTTTATTGACTACTACTTGACCTATGGCTGTTGATACTTTTTTGTCCTGTCCTACTAGTGCCAGACTGACATATGGAAATTAAGCTCTAGTATCTGGACTACGGCAGAGGTGAGCATAAATGTGCAAAACGTCTCAGGGTAAACAGATCCAGAACCTAGGCTTGAAAATCTGACTGCTCTTGGGAACCTCTCAAAGACAATCTCTGAATAAAGTGGCTGAGTCTTGCCAGAAAAGCATGTTATAACCTCAGGAAATGGCTATCAGGATAGAAAGCTGAGATGCAGACCAGGAAGTCAGATGAACCCTAGGGTAGAGCAAAATTGTGGCAACTTGTTGTCCAGTTAGAACATCTTAAGGAAAAGCATGATGAGATGCTGGGAAGGGGAGCTGAGGTAAAGAGGCATCTACGAATCATAGCATCAGGGCTGCACCTACTCTAGTGGAGACTGTGTGCCACTACTGAGATCCCCCTAGCCCTTGAGGGTAGCAGCTCTCAGGAAACCTGCTTAATCTAAAGAAAGCCACCTACTCAAGGTAACCACCTTCCCTGGAAACAATCCATAGCCAATGTCTGGTCCATGAGGAAGGCTTTAAACGCCTAATGCTTTGCCTTGGGCAGGACAACTCAGAAGGATCATCCCAGCTCCAGGACCCTATAGGATCAGCTGAGGTTTCTGTTACAACTGCACAGCAGGCCAACTTCCCACTCAACCCAATTTTGTTTCTTTCCCTCCCCACAGGTGTGATCCCAAGAGGAGCCAAATAAAACTCTTGCATGCAAATTACCCCTCACAATATCCCAGAAAAGAAAGTTTTTAACAATCATTTTGTAGATGAGAAAATTGAACCTCTCTAGAGACATACAGCTGGTCAGTGGCAAAGTCCTGGTATTAAACCCAAACATGTGCAGCCCACAAAGCCTTTGGTTCATTCACTCCCATCTCTGCCTTCAGTGGGTCACCAGTAAGAAAATGGAGATTAAACATTTTCAAGATAGGTAAATAGGATGCTGTTGCATGGGTAAGACTCCCCTTTCTGGTCTCCTGGCTTGCCCTGTTGTTGTGGCTACTGTTTTTTTTTCTTGTTATCTCATTCAACATTTGGTTGTTAAATGTTTGTTTCCTTTTATTAGCCCATTGTATGCTCAGGAACATATTCTAGTTTCCTTGTTGTGTTTGTCTAACTCTATCTATACTTGAGCCATCTGTTCCCCTCGAAGTGAGTGAAATTCTCCCCACCCCCCTGAGATATCCCTACTTTTTACTTTATAAAGGAAGTCAGACTAGGTGATTCATTGCCACCATCCTCATCTTTATCCTCCTCCTCCTTCTAATCATCATCAACATTAAAACACCAAGAGAAAGCCTTAAGGAGCAACATGATGGCCATTTCCATACGTGTGAAATTATGGCAAATGATAGCAGCAGCAGATTCAATGTGTTTGGATTTAGAACTATGATCACAGTGAAGCAATGAAACACTGCAGTTAACCAAACAAAATATTTTTCTAGTTTTATTGAGAAATAATTGACATATATCACTGTATACACTCAAGATGCAGAGCATGATTTGTATATATTGTAAAATGATTACTATAGGTTCAGCTAACATCTGTCTTCTCATACAGATACAATAAAAAGAAGAGAAAGAAGAAAAGGATAAAGAAATTTTTTTTTCCCTTGCGATGAGAACTCTTAGGATTTACTCTCTTAACTTTCCTGTATACCATAATCATCATGCTGTACATTATGTCCTCACTGCTTATTTATCTTATAACTGGAAGTTTGTATTTTTTTGACCATCTTCCTCCAGTTTCCTGTTTCCTCATCACCCACCTCTTGGGAACCACAAGTCTTATCTCTCATTCTATGAGTTGGTCATGAGGTGTTTTTTTTTTTTTTATTCCACATATAAGTGAGATCATACAGTATTTGTCTGTCTCTGACTTATTTCATTTAGTATAATCCCTCAAGGGTCCGTCCATGTTGTCACAAATAGTAAGATTTCCCCTTTTCGTGGCTGAATAGTATTCCATTGTGTGTATCCCAGCTTCTTTATCCAGACATCAGTCCATGAACACTTAGGTTATTTCTGCAACATGGCTATTACAAATAATGCTTCTTTGAACATGAAGATGCAGGTATCTTTTCAAAACACTGTTGTAGTTTTGGATATATTTCCAGAAGTAGGATCGCTAGATCATATGGTAGTTCTGTTTTTAATTTTTGGAGAATTCTGTATACTGATCCCACCAACAGTCTGCAAGAGTTCCCTTTACTCCACAACCTTGCCAGTATTTGTTATCACTTTTCTTTTTTCTTTTCTTTTCTTTTCTTTTCTTTTCTTTTCTTTTTTTTTCTTTTCTTTCTTTTCTTTTCCTTTTCTTTTCCTTTTCTTTTCCTTTCTTTTCTTTCTTTCTTTCTTTCTTTCTTTCTTTCTTTCTTTCATTCTTTCTCTTTTTCTTTCTTTTTCCTTCTTTTTCTCTTAGGGGGAGGGGAAAGGAAGAGGGAGAGAGAGAGAATGTTGCAGGGCTCAATCTCACAACCATGAACCAAAATCAAGAGTCAAATGTTTAATTGACGAGTCACTCAGGTGCCCCCCTCTTGTCTTTTTGATGATGGCCATTCTAACAGCATGAAGTGATATCTCATTATGGTTTTAGTTTTCATTTCCCTGATAGTGATATCAATCATCTTTTCATGTACCTATTGGTCTTTCATTGATCTTCTTTGGACAAATATCTAGTCAGGTCCTTTGCCCATTTTTAAATTGGGTTATTTTAAAATTTTACAAATTGATTTATTTTGCTATTGAATTGTATGAGCTCTGTATGTATTTTAGATATTAACTTTTTATCAGATATATGGCTTGAAAATGTTTTTCCCTTTCCATACATTGTTTTTTAACTTTGTTGATGGTTTCTTTTGCTGTGCAGAAGCTTTTCAGTCTGGTGCAGTCCCACTTGTTGATTTTTTATTTTGTTGCTTGTGCTTTGTGTGTCATATTCAAAACATTACCAGGATTCATGTAAAGGAGTTTATTCCTGTTTTCTTCTAGGAGTTTCATGGTTTCAGATCTTACATTTAAGTCTTTAATCCATTTTGAGTTAATTTATGTGAATGGTATAAAACAGAGTTCAGTTTTATTCCTTTACATGTAAATATCCAATTTTCCCGGCACCATTAATTGAAAAGATAATCTTTTCTTCATTGACTATTTTTAGGTCCCTTGTCAAATATCAGTTGAATATATATGCTTGGATTTATTTCTGGGTCTCAATTCTTTTATTTTTCTTGGTTCTCAATTCTGTTCCATTGGTGTATTTGTCTGTTTTTATAAGTATCATAAGTGTTTTGGTAATTGTAGCTTTTGTAGTATTGCTTGAAATCAGGAAGAGTGATACCTCCTTTTTTGTTCTTTTGTGGTGCCATTTCAATTTCAGGAGAATTTATCTACTTCTATAAAAAGTGCCATTGGAAACTTGACAGGGATTTCATTGATTCTATAGATGGTCTTTGATAGTATAGACGTTTTAACAATATTAATTCTTTCAGTCCATGAGCAAGGGATATCTTTCCATTTATTTGTGTCTTCTTTGATTTATTTTATCACTGTCTCGTAGTTTCAAGGGAATTTTTATCTCCTTGGTTAAATTTATCAAAGGTTTAATGGTTTCCAATGCTTCTGTAAATGGGGTTGATTTCTTTATTTCTTTTTCAGAAATTTTATTGTTAGTTTATAGAAACACTACTGATTTTTATAGGTTAATTTTGTATCCTACAACTTTACTGAAGTTGTTGATTAGATCTAACAGCTTTTTGGTTGAGTCCTTAAGCTTTTATGCATAGAACATCATGTCATCTGCATATAGAGACAATTTTATTTCTTCATTTTTTAATTCAAACTGCCTTTTATTTTTTTTCTTTTCTGGTTGCTGTGGCTAGGACTTCCAGTACCATGTTGAATAAGAGTGGTGAGAATGGATATCTTATTGATCTTAGCAGGATAGCTTTCATCTTTTACCACCAATTATGATGTTAGCTGTGGGATCGTCACATAAGGCCTTTATTGCATTGAGATATGCTCCTTCTATGGCTAATTTGTTAAGAGTTTTATCATATGTGGATGTGGAATTTTTTCAAATGCCTTTTCTGTGTCTATTGAGATGATCATATATCTATCCCGCATTTCATTAATGAGGGATGATTGATTAATTTCATTCTATTAATGCAGTGTATCACTTTGATTGATATGCATATGTTAAATCATCCTTGCATCCTAGGGATAAATTCCACTTGATCATGGTGAATGATCTTTTAAATGTGTGGCTGAGTTCAGGTTGCTAATATTTTATTGAGAATTTTTTCATCTATATTTTTCAGGGACATTGGCCTGTAGTTTTCTTTTCTAATAGTGTCTTTTTCTGGCTTTGGTATCAGGATAATTCTGGCCTCATAAAATGAGTCAAACAGGATTTTTGAACCAAAAAGATCTGACTTGACTTTCATTTCAGCACATACTAGCTACATAATCTTGAGCAAGTTGCTAAACTCCTATGTGCAATCTTTTCATTTGTAATAGAGCTTATAATATTAATTATTTTGTGTATGTCTGTGGATTTGTTGATATATATATAAAGGGCTTAGCCCCGTGCTGTAAATATAGCAAATGTACTGCCAAAGTTACCTACTGATGTGTGGAAGTTAAAGGTGAATAAGTTAGAGTTGTCCATTAAAAAAATGTATATTATATGATATTTAGAGCAGTCAACAAAGAAATAAGCTGAGCTCTGGCAGAAGACAACTCTAAAAATGTCTTGGAAGAGTGATTTTTTATTTTGAAGATTTTTGTTTCATTTTGGAGTTTAAAAATAAATGATTAAGTTGGCCTCTGAACACACAACTGGTTGCTCAACTCCATGGGCTGCATAAACATATTGTATGCTTTCAGAATGTTTGTTCACTATGGGATAAAAAGGAAAAACAATACATCAACTCACTCTCCAGTGATCAAAATGTTACCCAAAAGATGATCACTCCCAGCATTTTTAGATTTTATATGTATAGACACATTGTGGTATCAAGAGAAAAATCATGGGTCTAGATGTGTATACAAAATGTATAAAGAATTCTGAGAAATAAGTAAGTAAGCAAACATCAAACAATCCTATAGAAAATTGAATAAGATGTTTGAACAAGTACTTCATAAAAAGGGATATATAAATGACCAGTAAACATTTAAGAAAGTATTCATAATCAGTAGTCATCATGGAAATGGAAATCAAAAGCATAAAGAGATATGACTACACAACCACCAGAAATACCAAAATTTGGGGCACCTGAATGGCTCAATTCATGATCCCAGATTCCTGGGATCAAGCCCCACATGGGACTCCCTCCTCAGCAGGGAGCCTACTTCTCCCTCTCCTCCATATCTCTGTCTCTGACTGTCTCTGTCTCTCTCTCTCTCTCAAATAAGTAAATAAAATCCTAAAAAAAAATCAAAATTTAAAAGACTTAAAAAAAATTTAAAAGACTTAGAAAAACCATGTTTGTGGGATATAGAGGAACTGAAACTCTTCTATACTGCTGGTGGGAATATCCTCTGCCCGTGTCTCTGCCTCTCTCTCAGTGTCTCTCATGAATAAATAAATAAAATCCTTTTAAAAATCATTTTGTACTATTTGTTGGGTTGTGACTTGGATTTACACGAAAATCCCTTTGGAAAACAACTTGGTTATATATTCTAAAGTTGAACATTAACCTACTCTTGTAGCCAAGAATTCCACTTCTACGTATTTACCCAAGAGAAATGTAATGTTAATTCACCAAAAACCCATGCAACAATAAGCCTAAAAGAGGGTTTCTTGACCTTATACTATTAACATAATGGATTGCATAATTCTTTGTTGTGGGAAGCTTCTCTGTGCTTTGCAGGATAGTTAGCAGCATCTCTGGACTCTAGTCACTGAATTCCAGTAGCAACCCCGCCCACCCCATCATAAAAACCAAAAATGTTCCCAGACATTGCCAATGTCCCCTGGAAAGCAAAACACCCCCAGTTGAAAACCATTTCCCTAAAATGTAAATAATCTAAATACCTATCAACAGTAGTATGGATAAATAATGGAGCATATTAATTCTTTACAATATTACATATCAGTAAAAATAACTTAATGACATAGGCTAATATCACAAAAAAATGGGGGACCAAAGTACCTAGACACAGTAGGGCTCGTCCTATAACATTCTTTCTATATAAACTTCAAACACAAATAAAACAAACCTATGATTATAGAAATCAGGATACTGATGAACTTTTTAGGGAATAATAGCCTGAAAGAGGTACACGGCAGGCTTTTAGGATGATGGTGATGTTTTTTTATCTCACTGGTGTTATATTCAATATACCAAATGCAGAAGTTTTAGAGCTATATAGATTTATGAGTTGTGCACTTTCTGTATATACATCTCAACATAAAAATATATCCTCAAAACAGATTTTGTATTAGGTTTTTTTTATCAGGAGATTTTTCTTTAAAAACACATTTAGTCTGATACATAGCCCCCAATGGAAAACCTACAGGCACCTTTTTGTATTAAAATATAAATTAGTTTTTCCACTCTCCAAAATAGCATCTTCCCTCTTTTGCTGAATATGGCCTCAATCTTAGATCCCTTTGCTCTGTTCCTGATCACCAAACAACCTAAATGAACCATTACAGGGATTTAGAACATCATGGCATTCTATTAAACTGGCCCCACCTATACTTTTCTTTTCTAAAGAGTACTACACCATATGTATTTCTCAAATTAAAAAGTGGGTTTTTTTGAGAATTTTCCACACTTTCAGGTAAGTAGTAGCTATCTAGGTTGGCAGCTAATACACTATAACCAATAAATTCTACCTCAGTTAAGTATGGCAATGGATGAATTGCATTTGATTTCCTGGGACTTCACATAAATCTATTTACTTAGGACATAATCCTCACATTTTGGTGCACCTATATGTATTATTTACAGATGCTGTGTGATTTCAGACCCATTGAAAGCCTTGTCTTCTCAAAAATATATTCTACACACAGGATCATTCTTGAAAGTTATGGTAGTTTAAGCTATAATTTTGAATTCTGAAAGCCCTTTGTAAAGTGAATACTTTATATTTTTCATTGAAACTTAAAAAATTTTTTTTGAAATATTATAAAGGGAAAACCTTTATTTTTTTTTACTTTTATTTTACATTTTTAAATTTAAATTCAATTTGCCAACATATACTATAACACCCGGTGCTCATGCCATCTAGTGCCCTCCTCATTGCCCATCCCTCAGTTACTCCATCCCCCCACCCACCTCTCCTTCCACAACCCTTTGTTCCCTAGAGTTAGGAATCTCTCATAGTTTGTCTCCCTCTTTAATTTTTCCCACTCAGTTCCCCTCCTTTCACTTATAATCCTTTTCACTATTTCTTATATTCCACATATGAGTGAAACTATATGATGATTGTCCTCTCCGATTGACTTATTTCTCTCTGCATAATACCCTCCAGTTCCATCCACATTGAAGCAAATGGTGGGTATTCCTCTCTTCTGATGGCTAAGTGATATTCCATTGTGTGTGTGTATATATACTTACCTTATTTTCTTACTTTTCTTTATTTTTTTTATTTTTATTATTTTTATTATTTTTATTTCTTATTTTTATTTTTATTATTTATTATTTTATTATTTTTTTTATTTCTTATTTTTCTTTATTTTTATTTTCTTACTTCTTTTTTCTCAATTGGTTCAATATTTGGGTGGGAAGAAACACACTGTGTATAACATCTGTTGTACAATACCTATTGTGTTGAGCCAAAAATCTGAGAACCCAACCAAAATAATGTGGTGAGTCTTTAGTTGAAGCCAGGGCATGGGAATTCAGGTGTTGACTTCAATTAGCACAGCTTTGACCCTGGCAACATACAGAGGCTATCCTGGGCTGTGTAGGCCTTTCCTACAACTGCACATTCATTTAGCCTTTAGCTGTCATTACCAGGGTCTGTGGCTTTAGGCCCGAGGCACAGCCATATGGGATTTCTCATCTTGCTTGTTCACATCAACTTTGCCCACAGTGAGCTGCTGTTTCTATAGAGACCAAGCTGCATGCACCAGAACTTCGGAAAACAGTGTAAAAGCCTCAGCAAAGAGACAGTGTGAGGAGGGGTGCTGGTATCAGCAGGCTGACCTTGAAAAACGGCTTAATTTTTCTAAGCAGTTATAGCTGAAGTAAGGATTCAACTTCATCTTCATCTACAGCCCTTTACACATTGTTGGGCAGAAAAAAAATCATTGTTGCTTTCAAACCTGAAGGCACCTACATTCCACCCTAAAGTAGTCATGATAAGCCGAGAAGGAAATGCTAGATCCACTGCTGCCCAGATTCCACCCCGCTTTCAGGGTTAAGGAGCAAACTGTAAATAGGCAGCCTTGAATGTATGTAGTCTGTCCAAAGGCTGAAAGGGTTTTAAAAACACTGCAAGGGAACTGAATGAGCTTTCAAGGAGGGGCAGCCTGAGCATTTTGGTTGCCTGGGCTAAGAGGTGCCTACATGTTTTAGAGAAACAAGCATAAAATAAAAAGCAACAAGCTAAAGTGTTAAAACATAGCCACGCAATTCTGAAAAGAAGACAATGGGCAGAGCTGTGTCCCACTCCTGCAGAAAAAGGTGGCCCAGGAAATCTACTTAGAGCCTGGAATATTAGGGCAACACAGCAGAAAATTCAGTCCTTATTAGGCTCCTAAGCTTCCAAACATCCACAGCAGCTGCTGAGTGACTGTCCAACTAAGACAGGGTGGGAGGAGTAAAACCCCTTCCACGGGAAGTGGGTTTCAGGGGATCCAACAATTCTTGAGGCAGCCCTGTGACACTTTAGAGACAGTGGTGGCCACAGGGCACTCCAGTTAACCTGGAGTGTCACTCAGGTTAACATTCCAACCAGAACGAGGGGCTTCCAAAAAAGTGTGTGGAATATGCTGGCTAGTAAATAACAGTGCCTGAGATAAGACCAGGTCACTTGGTGGTCACCCTGGCAAATTGCTCAACTTTGCATAAATGTAAATACCTCAAATGCTACTCTCTCTGAAAGAAAAAAACTGGGATGCATCCCAGGGCTTCTGGCCCCAACCTCAGTGTATATACATTGTGTCAATATTAACCTCTTGCTGGGTAATTTCTCCCAAGTGAGTCTATTTTTAATTTTTTTTTATTTTACTTATTTATTTGAGACAGCGCATGAGTGAGGAGAGGGGAGGGGAGGAGCAGAGGGAGAGGGACAAGCAGATTCCATGCTGAGTGTGGAGCCCCATGTGGGGCTGGATCCCAGGACACTGAGATCATGACCTGAGCTGAAATCAAGAGTTGGATGTTTAACCAGCTGAGTCACTCAGGTACTTGTCTCCCAGGTGAGTTTAAATTCACACCTTTTGGATTCTAATCACCCGATACCTATAAAAATGTCTAAATCCAAAATTATTTCCTCCATATACCTTTCTTCTCTTTGAAACCACTGAGATTTTGCCACTGATCTTCGGTCATATTGAGAATGAGGTTGTCAGAAAACAACTCTGCCTGGATTAACTATTCTCGAAGCTGGGAATTAGTTTGTTTCTAAATTTTCAAACTGTGAAGCAGAGTGATGGACTTTTGAAGAATTGGGATGTGGCTGCCAGCAGGAACCATTCCTTCTTCTCCGTGCTCTATCAGAAAGTGAAAGATATCCCTCTGGCATGTCATCTCTGCTTCTGATTGAATGAGGAAGTCTCTGAGGCTCCGGCCAGGATGCCACATTACAGGCAGGACTTTGAGGGCCGGAGGAGAATAAGAGGACACAAGAAAACCACATACCAGCACTCCTAAGCAATTTTCCTGAAATTACCCATCTTCCCTGCCCTCTGCCTGAAGATGCCTAGCTTCAAGGAAACCTGAGGAACATAGTCTTTTAACTGAGCACAGTGACACCCCAAATAAAATTGGGTTCTGCTATTGAGGAATATGGGAGAATGAATGTTGGGTAAGCAGCCAGCAATCCCTGCCAGGGCGCCCTTAGCAGAAGTCACCGAGGGAGACTTCAGGAGATCTTTTGCTTTCTTGACAAAATAGAAAAGTTGCAGCCTGCATATCCCTTTGCCCTTACTTCTTCTAGCCTTGAATATGCATTGAGGACAAGAAGTAGAGTGCCCATCTTGCACACGGGGTGATAAGCAGGGGATGCAAGGCAAAGGCAAGTGAATCACAGGGTTTGTGGCCTTGTCATAGTCAAGTCATTGAACCAACACAAATAGCTGCTTCCATAGTTTTAGCATGTCAACAATTCCTGACTGTTAAGTCATGAGGAGTCACATTTTCCACTGCCCCAGACAAACATATACATAACTAATAAAAATTAGCTGCCTTTCTCCATGTTTGTGTGTGTGGGCATGCACTTATGCACATATGTCTGTGTATATGTGTGTGTGCATGTGCTGTGTGTGCATCAGGAAAATGTTGTGGAAAGAGTTACAGCTCTGTCTTATCCTTTCTTCACAAAAATGACAGGCAGTTTATGAGATTCCTTCAATATAAAAGTTTTCCCAAGGATCAAAAGGATTCCTAGAATTCATCTACTCCATTATTCTGTCTATATTGCCTACATTTTCTAAAGAAAATATCCTCTTCAGTTTTCCATCATCTCAAAACCATATAAATGAGCAGAGGGTTTTTCTCAATATTTCATTGACATCTTGCTGAATCATGTTTCTCCTTTGTCCTCAGTGAATAAAGTGAACAGACATCCCACCTCCCTTGAGTAAAAGCTGATCCCTCCTCGGTGACCACAATAAGTGCCTCTTCAGCCTTCTCTTTTGGCAAAAGTAATGCACTTCCCAGAAACTCAGGCCCAGAAGGACAAATACTTCACCTTTGTCATCTTCTGGCACTCCTCTGGACCACTTTCATGGCCTTCATATCTTACTTCCGTAACTTGTCTGATGCCGGGAAGAAATAAGAAAAGAAAGCCTGATGGTGTCCAGGATTGGGGGAGGACCATCTCCAGTTCTCTTAATGATTTTAGTCATAATCGAAGATATTCCTCACCCTTTAACATTTCTGACAAGGCTGGATGCGTCTTATTTGTCTTAGGGAGTGTTGAGTATATGTTGAAGTCATCTGGAAAAAAAAAATTTTTAGAAAATGCCCTTTTAGAAAATACCCTGGCCCCACTCTCAGAAATTCTGATTTAATAGGCCAGAACAGAGTCTCAGCATTGGTATTTCATTAGCGCTCCAAAGGTGAACCTAAAGCACAGAATAGGTTTGCTAACCAGTGAGCCATTTCCTCTGGGTATTCTTTACATTTCATCATCTCCTGCTCCCAGTTTGTTCTTACTCCATGAATCTTTTCACACCTCTGAAGAGCTTATTCTTCATGGCTGTATGTTGTCTGTACATACACACATTAAATTCTTCCCACTTGGAAGGAAACAAACAACAGCAAACAAATATGCAAATAGTCTTCTGCCCTGAAAATTCCTCTAGTTATCATCCTGCTTTTTTCCTTACTAGGTTTACTTTTGAAAAAAGCAATCTAAACCCACAATTTCTTCATCTTCCATTCATCTTCCATTCATCCTTCAACCCTTCTGGATTTTTAAACTTACTTCCTTACTTATGCCCCAAACTATTATAGTCCTCAAGGGACCAAATCTAAAAACTACTTCTCATTTGATTTTACTTCACTTTTCTGCAACAGTTGGCACTATTATCTCCCTTTCTCCATAGATTCTCTCTGCCCAATCAGTACATTCAAAATGGTAGTGTAACCCAGACATCATCCTCGTCTCCCTTTAAAATTTCTAAACACTCTCTCCGAGTAATCCTAACTTCTTCCTGTCTTCAATTCCCTAGTTGATGTGCTATAAATAGATCTATAGATCTTAGTTTCCGTTTCCTGGGTTCCAGATCCATGCATCCAGTTGCTTTCTGGCATGTATCACACTTGCTATGTCCAAAATGAAATTAATTCTTTCTCCTCATGCCATCCATCCATCCTCTGCTCCTGTTTTCCCTTGTCTTTATTAATGGCACCACTAATCATCGGGTCATCAGAAACCAAAGACCAAGAATCAGCTCAGCCTTCACTTGTGAACTTCTAATATTTTCACAAAATTTCATTAATGCTACTTCTACAATATCTCTTGAAATTTCCCTCCATTTCTCATGCCTTAGTCCAAACCCTCAACTCAAATGCAATGTATATAATGGTCTCCAATTAGTCTGCATCCTCCTATCTCAGCTTCCTCTAATCCATTTCCATACCAATGCTAGAATTACTTTTGTAAAATGGAAATTTGATGACATTAATCTCCTAATTAAAACACTTCAAATGTCCCTAATCTCTTATGATCTATAATCCATTCATTCAGGCCTTTTTGTGATTGGGTTTCTTTCTATCCATTCTCAACTTCTCCTGGGCAAACTGAACTTCTTGGCATTCCTGAAACAAGTCATATCCCCATGTCCTACCACATGTTAGTATTCCATTGCTAGGAATGTCACCAACAACCATCTATCTGATAAACTCCTCCCCATCTTTTAAGGATGGTGGTGTCTATGCAGGCTTTCTTATCACCATTGTGGCCCCATCCCCCAGCATACCATCCGGAACATGATAGGTGCTCAGTGAGTATTTGCCATATGCAACTTCCCCTGCCCATTCATCCTCACTGCAGACAGAGTTAGATCTAGCAGCTATGGTCACAGCCACACTCACATACAGCTATAATAGCATTCATCACATTAGATTGTAATGATTTGCTTATTTGTCTGAATCACCTAATGAACTATGAGCTCTTTGAAAGAAGGGAATGTGTTATGTTTGCTTCAGCAATCCTATCACTCAGCAGTGTCTGAAATATAACCAACATTGCGAATTTTTCATTAATAAAAAAATTAATTTTTCTCTGGGGACAGGAGAAGGGAGAAGAATATGGGAAAAAATAATTTTCATTAATTTATTCACAGGAGGGGTGAAACAGATAAATTAAATTGAGAACTTTCAAAACATGAATGTACAGCTTTCAAAAAGAAAACAGACACTAAAACATTAAACTGTATTTGTATAGTTTCATATATATTTGCCATTTCCATGCAGAACTTGGAAATGAAACCAATGTAAAGGAGACCACACAACAAATGATAAAAGACTGCATTTAGAGATGGCTTTATTTACATGCCTAGTTTAAGCTGCATAGACAAATCTTCCTCTTGGCTTTTTAGTTATATGAGTCAACAAATTCTTTTTGTTTAAGCTAGATTGAGTGAGATTATTTTGTCAGTTGTCCTCAAGTGTCCTACTGATAGGCAAGTTAAAGGCTATGGGATTTAATTAGAAAGAAGCACAGTATGTTCCAGCTTACTATCTTTTAAATTCAACATAAATCAGCTGAGCCATTTAGAAGCTGATCAATTAATTGAAGTGGGATATATGATACTTTGAGGTTTTCATTTTATTTTCCTAAAAGTAATACAGACCAAAATTTAATGCAGTGATTTCGTTAAATGATGGTACTTTCACTTTCATAACTGTGATGAAATTTAAGAATTAAACATTTCCAATAATTGGAAAGATATAGGCCATTGCAAAACAGTAGTTAGCTAATTATCTAGGCCAGAAGTGTAAAATGTGTATGTCTATAAAGGCCAGGGAGATAAAATAAAAGAATAAAGTGTGCCTGGTATCAAATAATAATAGTAGAGAGTAGCCAACTCGAAATCAGATAGCCTATTAGTGTCATCTGGAAATAAAAGGCCACCATTGCCCAATATTTCCATTTGTTTTTCAAAAGAAGAAAACTTGGATTTAGGTGAAAATCTCCTGATTTTTAAATGTTGATAATGAGACACTAAAAAAAGTGTTGAGAAGCAGACCACAGTGCTCCCAGATCATATTGCTGAAAACATATGTCTAGACTCATGTTAGTGTCTCTGCCTCCTAGGTGTGAATGGTAAGATACTCAGGGTCTGAGCTGACCTAGCTTCCTAGTAGTCCAAAATCCAAAGTGAGTCTCTGCTTCCCACTTCTTCCTCAGAATCATCCAACCTCCAAAAGAAGACCTTCTCAACAACCCTTTCCCCAGATATCCCTGAGGTTTCTCCACAGTAAAATCATCCTTGCTATAACAGGCCTGGGAGCCAAGTCTGGCCTATAAACCACTATAGCCTTTTGATCTCTGTTGATGCTAGTAACAAGGAAGGCAAAAGGGATGTAGCAGGGTAAATGAACCTCCCCCTTCGTAGTTGCTTTATATCATGTATTGCTTTCTTTATCAGTAGATTAAAGGAAGTAGAGAATTACAATATCTAGTGCATGCTATTTAAATATTGTGATAATTTATATTCATCTTAGGAGGGAGGACTTTATTCTGATTAATTTGAACAAATCTGTTATCAGTGCTTTCAACTTTAGCCATTCCAAATCGAGATCCACTTGGAGCTTGGAAGGCTGCTGTGTCTTAGAGGGAATTTTCTTTTATAATTTCTTACAATGCAAGAATGGAAATCAGGAAAGATCAGAGACCAGTAAAATGATTTAGATGTTTATAAGGTAACCAAGATGTAATGGTTTTTCCTGACTGCAAGGCATTTTTTATCTTCATTAGAGAAGGAGACTATTCCTAACATCATATCTCAGACAATTAGGGGATGGGAGATATAGATAGATATAGATATAGATATAGATATAGATATAGATGGCAAATGGGCATCTTCCCAGGCTGTGAGAGCCAAACTGAATTAACTGAGGATGATTTGGGGGGCCTGAATGGTAGCACCCCCTGCCTTCCTAACCCAGCTTACTTCAGATTAACCAGATGCTCAAAAAGTGGCATGCCCAGACAACTCCCCTAGCATAAAACCTAAACCTAGACTGTTAGCCACCTGAATGACTATTCTCATGCTTGTCCCCCCCCCCCAAAAAAAATCCAGAAGAGCAGAAGACTCATGATATGACCAACTGCACATCAACCCCAACATGACTCCCTAAGGCATGTCTCCCTAATAATCAATCATCCAAAGATTTCATCCAGCTCTGAGCTCCAACCTGTACTAAGTGAAGCTTACTAGAATGTACCTGAGCCAAGGCAGAGCATACCTTGCTGGGCACAAGTCTTTGTCTGCCATGAGCATCTTTTATCTAGATAAGAGATTACTATTGCCCCCTCCTTGGCCACATCTGTCTTTCTGGTCTCTGGCACAGTCACATTCTTCTGCCTCCTCCCTTGTTCGGGGATCATCACCTCTACCATCTGAACTTCACATTTGTCTTCTGTGTTACCCCACTACCAATGGGGTAACTAAGACTAAGAATGTCTGACCTTCCTCTCTTTTCCATGACCTGAGTTCTCCTGGCAGCCAAGCACTGCTTATTAAAATGTGGCTATGTATGTGTATTTACACAAAAACTCAACTTCAGGAGATTAAACCATAAGGGATTTCTTTTCCTACCATAATAAGGGATTAAAAGTCAGTCCAGAGCTGGTGCAATTGCTCAAGGAAGTCATGTGGGGAACCAGGTTCCTTCTACTAGCCTTAGCATGTGGCCTCTGTTTTAATGATCTCAAGATGACTCCTCCTCTTCTAGACATCAAGTCTTAATTTGAGATAAAAAAGAGAAGGGCGAGGGTGAAATAACAAATGCAAAATGAGTCTATCTTTTTTTTTTATCAGGTAAACAAAAGCTCCAGAGACCTAGCCATTAGATTTCATCTTGCATCTCATTGGTCAGACTGGGTTACATGGCCATTTCTAGCTACAAGGAGTTCTGGGTTGGTGATGTGTACATGAGAGGTAATTGGCAAGTGGGTTTGTTTGCCAAAACAAACAAAGTTAGAGTTCCTTTATTAAGTAAGAAGGGAGAATGGCTATTAGGGAGACATGCTTAGCATTGCTCCCCAAAGACAACAACCCAAAAGCCTAATTTATTTGCTTCATTCAACTCTTCAGAGTTTCTGGGATTCCATCAGATCTAAATGGGAATTTATGCAGTCTAGTGACCCGAAAACTGAAAGACAACCTATCTTTCCCCAGGATACTCATTATTTAATGGTAAAAAGAAAAAAAGACCAGTTTAAGAGCAATATTAGGAAAAGAACAATGGAAAGCCTACAGTAGAGACCATTCTAGGGTAAATACCAAACATTGCTGAGCAGAAGACTCAAAGAATATGTGCTCTATCATTAGGGTACCTTCCTGGGTTACCCAATCCACCATCTTCATGTTCTGCTCCCTGGGAGATCCTTTCTTGACTATGGTCATTGAAGACTATATACTAAGTGGGCATCATGGAGAATGACTTTCTTTTGGAGGTGCAGATTTCTTGGCCCCACTTCTATTGGTTTGAATTTGAGGTATAAGAAGGGACTTAGAAGATTTAATAAGTATAGCCCTTTATTAGGCTTTTGGCAATATATTTCCCTCAAAAATTTACACTTCCAACATTCCTGGCCAGTTAATTGCATGTGTGAATAACCACAGGACAATATCGCATCTAGGCACAGTACTTAGCCTAAAGGTTTCTTTCCCTTACCTACTGGTCTCTAAGCTTTTCTCAGTCCTCTGTTCTATAGCTTAATGGACAATGCCTTGAATTCATTTAAAATAATAGGCATTATTATTAGGGGGATATCAAATGTAATATGATCTCAGTTAATTGACATTTGTTTGAAGAAGTCTTAAGAGACTATATACATAAAAATTTTAAGATACCAAGTCTTTGCTTCACTGCCACTCTCCTTGCTTGTCCAATTTGGTAAAAATACATTTATTTTTAAAATTCTGCATGTATCCAAAATATAGGACTCTCAGTCAATTTTGAATGATAAAGAATACCTCTCAGGTGGGGATCCCTGGGTAGCTCAGCGGTTTGGCGCCTGCCTTTGGCCCAGGGCACGATCTTGGAGTCTTGGAGTCCGGGATCGAGTCCTGCATCGGGCTCCTGGCATGGGGCCTGCATCTCTCTCTGCCTGTGTCTCTGCCTCTCTCTCTCTCTCTCTCTCTGTCTATCATGAATAAATAAAATCTTAAAAAAAAAAATAGCTCTCAGGGCACCTGGATGGTGCAATCTATTAAGTGCCTAACTCTTGGTTTTCACTTGGGTAGTGATTTCTGGATGGTGAGATCAAGCCCCACGTTGAGCTCTGTTCTCAGTGTGGAGTCTGCTTGGGTTTCTTTCTCCTTCATCCCTACCTCTCCTCAAATAAATAAATAAATAAATAAATAAATAAATAAATAAATCTTAAAACAGAAAAAAAGAATACCTCTCTTGTCTGTCTCTGATGATAGACTGGCTAACTTTAGTCTGAATATCAGGGTAGGGGTAGGGAATCTATAACCACATAACAAGGCTCTGGATTTATCTTACTAATTATTTTAATAGCAAAGATGTCATGGCATATCATCTGTATCCCAAAGAACACTAGATGACCACCTGAACAAATATGTTGCTACCACCTAGTAAGGGTCACCAGATTTATTGCCTAAAGTGAATCCCCACTATCCAAAGCCCCAGTTAGTCAATTCCATATTTTAGAATATTACTGGCAGCATTGCCTCCCAGCTAAAATATCCTGTCAAGTAGAATGGATTCAGCTGCAGCTACGGAAAAAAACTGCAGAAACACAGTCGCCTGTGTTTCTGTGTTTTCACGGAAAGGAGCTCTGGAGACAGATTTGCCAATAGTAATAAGTAGGATTTCTTACACTCTGGCCTTGCCAATTTCTTTGAAGTGCAGCTGAGGTACATGATCTAATTTATTTTTCATAGTAATCCTCTGCAATGGGTAGTATGTTAGCATCTTCATTTTATAGATGAGTAAATTGAGGCTCAGAGTCTAGGTGACCTGCTCAGTTTCACCAATTTTCTAAGTAGCAGAGCAGGGATTTGAATCCAGAATGGAATGTTGCAAAAGCCAGTGTCTTTTATCATTGAATCATTTAAATCATTTAATCTGTGTTTGGGTAAAACTGCATCATTGAAGGCCAAAAGAACTCTATTGCGAGTCAGCTGCCACATGATAGCACTGATACAGTGGTTACGTGATGGAAACCAAGTGAGTCCTTCATGTGCACAGAACAAAGCCATCTCTCCAGCACTGAGCCACAGCCACATGAAAGCACCACCACCAAACACACAGTATTTTTTATCTGAATAGACTGCTCGGGATACAAACATCCGAAAGTAATGAGTCAGGCTCTTCCAAACATATGCTTCATTCTTAAGCCAAACAAATTGCCATAGTAAGAGAATGGCTTCAGGGCATAGTACCTGGGCACCTGAGCAAGACGCCCACCTGAGGAGGTCAACAGGACTAAGCTAAGTGTTTTCACATTCTTCTTACCCTTGGGGGCTGCCCAGCTATGCCCTTGTGGAGCCTGGAAATCTAGTTTTCTCAAACTGTGACTCCTGCTTCCTTTGGAAATAGACTGCATTTTCTTGGTTTGAATTGTTAAGCTTCTCCCCTACAATACCTTTTAATCAAAAGGTGGTGGATGGCACACATGGGATAAATTTCATTGATGTACTGTGGACATTTCACAGCCTCCCAGGACCTGGGCATCCTGGCAGTGGTATTAATAGTATGTGGGAAGGACATTTGGCCGTGAGCCACACTGGTCACAGGTAGCCTGGAACTCAGTGTCCTGAGGAGCTGGATATAAGGGGCAGTGGCCTCCAAATCCCTGGGGGCAACCCACAGCTCTTTCAGGAGAAATCAAGGCAGAGTTCTTTTGTTCAAAATGCAGTACAAGCATGAAAAAAGGAGAGGAATATTCCCATCTGGACACTGCCAATCAATTAATTCAGGATGTTCTGCTCAGGCTGCGTGAAGAATGCAGGGTGGTGTCGGCCAGCACACACTCACTTCCCTGTCCTTGAACCTCTCTTACCTACTGCAGTAACTGATTTCCCCAAATGTAGTCCTGGTAAGTGATTGGATCATATCTTGGGTTTCTGTCTCTTCTGTAGGTGATAAACCTAAGACAGGTCATGATCTGTGAGTGACTGTGTGTGGTTTTCCTCCATGACCTCTAATGTAGCCATGGCTGCTTTGCCATTTGATTTACTAGATACCCAGAAATCGGATATATTGAAAAGAGGAAAAGACTCATAATAATCTTTCACCTTTGAAGTGATTTTTATGTATTACAACTCTAGATTCCAGAGTGGGCTAGAATTAATAATGGAGGGATTTTCATGAAAAACGTAATTATCTTAAGCAGAGTTTTTATGGGTAGAGAGTAAGTGGCCATATCAATAGATAGATATGATAAAAATGACAGATATAATAGAATTTAGACAGTATTGTATATTAGCAATAT
Organism: Vulpes vulpes; assembly: GCF_048418805.1. Lineage (NCBI taxonomy): Eukaryota > Metazoa > Chordata > Mammalia > Carnivora > Canidae > Vulpes > Vulpes vulpes. The sequence continues at coordinate 127,580,003 of NC_132792.1, read as the reverse complement.
TTACTAAAAGTATGTTTTTATGTACGTACATACATATGCAAACATAAACACAATCACAGGGAACCGAAAAGGCATTTTAAAAATATAATATCATCTAAAAGCTGTCCCTCTGGTAAGAGGGAAATGGAAAAGTACAGCTCATTTTTCTTCTCCTTGGTGTACCCTTGAGGAAATGACAATGAATTTCTCCCCCTGCCACCGCCCTGTGGTGTAATGAACTGCCTTCAGTCTCTGCGACACAGATTTTTATCTTTGTGAAATCCTGCATTCCAATAATGTTATCTTTTCACTTCACAGAGCTAATAGGAGTTATTACTGCAGCCCAATACAACTATATCTCTGTGTAATACTTGTATCCCTAAAGAGTACCATGTCAATTGTGAATGTTTAATGAATTGGATATTTTTAAATGTATAAAAGGACCTTGCCTCTTAAGGTAATCAATTATGAATCTTTTGGTAAAATATATAATCAATAATTGACTTATTATTGTTTAAATGTATATCCGTATATACTGGGTTAATTTATAAATCTTTCCAATGTAAAAGGATTCCTACAAGTCTGAATCCCAATAGTGATTTTATGATCAAAATGAGCAGAGGAAGTCACTAAGAGTGTAAGGTGACTCTGGGCTATAATGTGACTAGCAAGGATTTCTAGCATTTTATCTGACCTATTCCCTAATGCCAGGGCAGGTAGGGGAGTTATTCAATGCCCCAGTCAGCATCAAATGGCCCCACTTTCGGCCATGCAGAATTCAAGTTTTAGAGAATACTTTTAACAATGGCTCTATAATAAAATTCCCACTAGAGTGACAGCTGCTAGATTTTGAATTCCTTGATCTCAGAGGATATGCCTGCCCATGTTCATACTTCATTTCTCAGCCTGGTGCTTTGAATTTAAAGGGTGCTTTATATACATATTTTTAACTTATTTTAATATATAAACATGATTCATGTTTTAGACAAGTAGGAAAGGACTATCAGAGTACCACATGTGGCCCTTCGAGAGAATACCTCTCCTTCCACATCCTAAATTCTTACTTGAGGAGACAGAGCTAGTACAAATAGAAAGGATAATATTTTCACATTTCTTAAAAATGTTATTTATTCATTCATGACAGAGAGAGAGAGAGAGAGAGGCAGAGACACAGGCAGAGGGAAGCAGGCTCCATGCAGGGAGCCCGTTGTGGGACTTGATCCTAGGTCTCCAGGATCACGCCCTGGGCTGAAGGTGGTGCTAAACCGCTGAGCCACCTGGGCTGCCCATGTTTTCACATTTATTTGAAATAATCTGAATATTTGGAATTTGAATATCTTGTCTTGACTTCAAGTGAAACTAGAAAGGCCAAGAGAAGGAATACAGTACATAGAAGAGAATCAATCAACAGACAGTAAGAATTTCATGTAACTACTGGCATATGCTAAAAAAATATTTTTAAAAATCTGAATTGGGCCCAAAGTGGTTTTTCTTTTGTCATTTACACTGTAATTTAAACTTTTATATGTTACTGAAGGTGGGATCTTTTAGGGCAAATTCAATTTCTTAAACTGAAATCTTTCCACAAAATGGAGATAAGAATGTTGCACATCAAAGAAAACAAACTTGGAAATAAGGCTGAGGTAACAAGCTGAGATGCCTAAGTCAGAGGCACACTCTCCTCCTCTAAATGCTGCTCTGCCCTGTGTCTTCTACATCCCATGTCTACAGTGACTCTAGACTTCACACAACAGCCAGCTCTTCTCAGTGGTGCATCTGAAGATAATGAAATTTTGCCAAGATTTTGATCTGGTTAGGTCAGACCTAACCTTAATCTGCATGAGATATCATGAATGCACAATGAATAATGTATAATCAATAATTGACTTATTATTGTTTAAATCTATATCTGTATATGCTGGGTTAATTTATAAATCTTTTCAATGTAAAAGGAAATTTAAACATCTAATGTTTAAACTAGACTAAGATAGTCTATTCTCAACATAGCACTCTTTTGAACTTAATGATTCTTTTGCTCAAACACCCTCAATGGCTCCCTTCTGCAGAAAAGGAAATGGTAAAACCTTTCTGGTGGCCTTCACTGTGCCTCTCTGCATCTGTATCCTGCCCTTCTCTCCCTCTCCACACTGTTTGCTGTGCTCGAGTCCCACCAGTATCCTTAGGTAGTCTTCTACCAACCAATTGGTCTTTTGGAATCTTGTTCAAATGTCATCTTCTCAATGACCACCCCATTTAAAATGTAACCATCCCAAACCACAGCCTGTGCCAATCCTCCTTATCTTGCTCTATTTCTTTTCTCCAGTTTATTTACACTTTTGAGTACTTTACACCTTTTTTATTATTATGTTTATTGCTTATTTTCTGTCCTGCACCCCTTAGATATGAGTGATACAAGAGCAGGGACTTTTGTCATTTTAAAAAATTGATATACCCAAGTGCTTAGAACAGTGTCTGACATATAGGTAGAAATTATTCAATAAATATTTATTGATAAATGAAGGGAGGAATATGTTCAGCATTGATTGTCATTTATTAAGAGGTATCATAAAAATAATATGAAACTCAAATTTTATTATATATAATTCTCTAGGCTTTGGGTCATATGTCCTTAAATAGATGTTCCACTGAGATGCAGAGGAAAGAAACTGTGGTGATCACAGTTCAAATCACAGTTCTACCCCTTCCTACTTTTTCCATAGTGAAGAGTTTTGGGGTATTTTGTTTTACTGGGCATGGAGTAGAACATGGGGCTTGAACTCATTACCCTGAGATCAAGACCTGAGCAGAGATCAAGAGTTGGATGCTTACCTGACTGAGCCACCCTGGTGCTCCTCCATAGGGAAAAGTTAAGTAAATTTCTTTAGACTCTAGTTATCGCTTGGTGAAATGGCAGTGATGAGCAAGTAGCACAGTTCCTGGTGCAATGGGCACATGATAAATATGAATCTTAGTTTTTTCTTCCTCTAATCCCTCAGCAATTCTCACAAGGTAGGATGCAAAAAGGAAAGTCAAAAGCACTTGCAGAGATCCATAGTGAGTCCCCAAACCTCTCTACACAGGAAATTGTGGAGAAGATTGAAAGGAGGTGAAGAGGCAGGTATAAAACCTCTTCAAACCCTCATTCACTGGAAGGCCTGGCCAATGGGGGTACTGAGAATGAGGACAGACAAGAGGAGCATACCTTAGCCATGACTGTGGTGGAGGAAGTTTTAGGCTGAGCATGAACAAGATGGTGGTGGAAAATGCTGGCCACTCAGAGCCATGAACCTGACCAAACATATTCAAAGCAAAAACAGCCTGAACCCAGAGTCAGAAACCAAAAGCTAAGTAAAAGAAAGTGGAAAAGGGGTCAAGAATAAGAAGGTTGAAAGTGGCTAGAGGGAAATGGATTCAGTGAAAGTCATTGCAAGTGGTCATGTCCTACAGCTGCATTGAGAGGGCCAAATGGATAAGGTGCTTCTGGAAGGGTGTGGCCCAGGTCTGTTAGAAAGTCCTACACATAATGACAGCCTAGGGAATTTTTTTCTTCACTGGCACTGTTCTGATGTTTCTAAAAAAGACTTTCAGCCTGGAGAAATTAGAAAAAGAGGCAGGACAGGGAATATTAATTTTCTTCCTCAAATCAGAGAGAATATTACTTGATACTCTGAAGTTAGAAAGGAAATTAAAGTGAAAATATGTTTTTAAAAATACAGTAAATTTTAATCCTTGCTCAAGGACATAATGAACAATTAACAGCAAGTCAGTGAATGAATATTTATTGAGTAAATGCCCCCAAGATATATAGCCATGCTTTACACCTCTCATGCAAACACCACTTCCAGGTCTAAGTTCCACATTAGGAGTGATTTTGATTGAGAAATCCTCTCAATAAATCAGTGCAACATGGGGATTGTTACTGTTTTTTTTTAATCTTAGATATGAATATGATATTGTTTATATTTAATAAATAGCTAACCTGTTAAGTTTTATAAAATTCATTAACAAAATAATGAACTCACTGCTACTAGTGGTAGTAAAACCAGGTACCTGTCAGAGAGCTGAACAATGAGCTCACAAAGCACCAACATCCTCTCCTGAGGCTACTGGGTCTAGAGCTGGCTCTCACTCAGCAGGGTCAGAAACTTGACTTTATGGAATCATCTGGTGATGATTGATTTCCACTAAAGAAATTCACAAAACAGGCAAATTCAGATTTTCAAATTTACAAAGAATTTTTTTTGGACATCAGCCACATAAATTTAATAGCAAACAATTTAGAATCCTTTTGGATTTAAGAAGAATCTTAATGACTATTGCAGTAAATAATCTACAATGAATGTTCTGTGAAACATTAGTTCCTCAGGATGCTAATAATTTTCCTGAGGGGAAAAAAATTCAGGGTCAAATAAGTTTAGGAAATTCTAAGATAAACAATGTTAAACATGTTTCTTTATCAAAGAACTTCCCAGTCTTTCATATCTAAAATTCTATTTGAATCACAAAGAGAATCTCAAATAGTATGAAGTTCCCATATATTCTCTTAACCTTCCCCCTGCCTTGGTTTCTCCTATTATTAACACCATGCATTTGTGATGTACATTCGTTAAAATTGATGAACCAGTAACAACACATTATTCTTAGCTGAAGTCTATAGTTTGCCTTCAGTTTCACTCTTTGGGTTGTACATACTGAGTTTTCACAAATGTATAATAACCTCTATCCACCATTGCAGCATCATATAGAAGAGTTTCACTGCCCTAAAAATCTCCTGTGCTCTACCCATTCATCTCTCCTTCCCTCTCCTCAAACCTCTGGCAACTACTGATCTTTTTACTCCACAACTTTACTTCCACAGTTTTGCCTTTTCCAGAATATCACACAGTTGGAATCATTACAAGATGTTCTTTTTCAGGTTGGCTTCTTTTACTTAGTAATATGTGTTTAAGGTTCATTTAGGTCTCTCATGGTTTCACAGCCCATTTCCTTTTATTACTGAATAATAATAGTCCATTGTATGAGTGCACCATGGTTTGTTTATCTTTCATCTCTTGAAGGACATCTTGATTGCTTCCAAGTTTTGGGAACTACGAATAAGGCTGCTATAAACATTCTGTGCAGGTTTTTATATGGACATAAGTTTTTAATTCATTTGCATAAATACCTAGGGGAGCAATTGTTGGATCATATTTTTGTAAGAAACTGTCAAACTGTCTTCCAATGTGGCTGTTCCATTTTGCATTCTCACCAGCAATAAATGGGCCGTTGCTCTACCAGTATTTGTCAATGTGTAGTGGTATATTTTTGTTGTTGAATTTGCAATTTCCTAATGGCAGATGATGTAGAATAAGCATAAAGATAAAATAAGCATCATTTCATATGCTTATTTGCCATCTCTATATCTTATTTGGTGAGATATCCAGATATTTTGCTTATTTTTTAATTGGTTTGGTTTTTTTTCTTATTGTTGAATTTTAAGAGTTATTTGTATATTTTGGATACTTATCCATTATCACATGTGTTCTGCAAATGTTTTCTTCCAGTCTGTGCCTTGTTTCATTCTCTGAATGCTTTTTTGTTGTTGTTTTTGTTTTTTGTTTTTTGTTTTGTTTTGTTTTGTTTTTTTTGCAGGGCAGAAGTTTTTAATCTGAATGAAATCCAACTTATAATGTTTTTTAAGTGGACTGTGCTTTTGGTGTTTTTTTATTTTTTTTTTTATTTTTTAATTTTTTTATTTTTTTTGCTTTTGGTGTTTTATCTAAGTCATTGCCAAACCCAAGGTCACTTAGATTTTCTCCTATGTATTCTTCAGGATTTTATCATTTTGTGTTTTAAATTGAAGTCTATGATCCATTTTGAGTTAATTTTTGTGAAAGATATAATAAGGTCTGGGTCTAGATTCTTCTTTTCCTTTTTTTTAAATGCAGGTATCTAGTTATTTTAACAGATTGAGCACTATTCTGTTCTAGAACTTTCATTTTGAAGAAGACATTTGGGAAAATGCTGACCTACTCTGCTTTCATTGCACATATGAAGAAATTGAAACCCAGAGAAGTGAATTATTTTTTCAAGGTCATACAACTCATACTAGATAAATTAAGACTAAACACTGGGCTACCCAGGTGGTTCAGTCATTTGGGCTTCTAACTCCTTTTGGCGGGGGGGGGGTGCTTCTAACTCTTGATTTCAGCTCAAGTCATGATCTCAGAGTCATAAGATGGAGCCTCCCATTAGACTCTATGCTCAGCATGGAGTCTGCTTGCTCTCTTTCCTTCTGCTCCTAACCCTGCTCATGCATTCTCTCTCTCTGTCTCAAATAAATAAATAAATAAATAAATAAATAAATAAATCGTGAAGGAAAAAAAGGTTAAACACTGACTTACAACATAGAATTTCAATTTCCAATGGCATGTATCTTTCCACTGACCAACGTACTTGTATCTGTTACCTTATTCCTTTTAAGTTGAAAAGTTTTCTCATACAGATTAAATAATCAGATGGTTGTTTGGTGAAACAGATCAAGCATTTCATCTAGGTGGTGGTGTAATTTTGATTTTTTTTCCTATTTTACTTCTATGTCTCCTATGGCATAAATTATTATATCTCTCAAAGATGTCTTTCCTTAGTCACTATGTACATATATACATATATACAAAATTAAATTAAACATAAAAATTGTGTAAATGTAAAAAAACATATATATATACATATACAGCAGATATAGATGATAGATAGATAGATAGATGATAGACATCAGAGATGGTGTCTTTTTCCTTAGTCACTATATATATATATATTTTTTAATTTTCTTTGTCCTTGATTATACATACCACAATACTTAGGTTTTGATATTACTTGAGGTATAACATTAATAGGTATATAATTTATCTTATGTTAGTCACTGTTACTGCTGATAAACTCAACATTCAGTTCAATGCATTTTTACTGAGCTCTTGGAGTCTTGGTGCTCTTTTACTGGATCCTAAGAAGGGCAGAGATTTCAGAAACACCTGAGGGTTTTTTGTTTGTTTTGCTTTGTTTTGTTTTGTTGATAAAGGTTTCAGAGATTCTCTCACATTTCTACTGAGCTTTTGTAAGATTTCAAAATCTTGTCTCTTATGTTTAGATACTATTACAGAGAGTTAATTTGTTTCATTTAATGTTGACTTTTCTGACATTTCTTTTTTTTTTTTTTTTTTTTTTAATTTTTATTTATTTATGATAGTCCCAGAGAGAGAAAGAGAGGCAGAGACACAGGCAGAGAGAGAAGCAGGCTCCATGCACCGGGAGCCCGACGTGGGAATCGATCCCGAGTCTCCAGGATCGCGCCCTGGGCCAAAGGCAGGCGCCAAACCGCTGCGCCACCCAGGGATCCCTTTTCTGACATTTCTAAAAGTTAAGACTACTCCAGCCTGATGATCCCTAGGACTGTCAAGAGAAAGAAATTAACTTCCTTTGGCTCTAACCATTGCCCCCAAATATGTATTCCAATAAGGTTTGTGGATATAGTATCTCCAATTTCCAACTAAGGGTGAGTCTATTTTTATAAGCAACAGATAATGCAAAGTATTGTAAAACTATACTTCCTCTCCTCTGTTCCTTTTCAGATGTTCAAATAGGTCATGCTAGAATTATGATTGGCCACTTTAATTGAGTGCATTACCCTTGGATGGAAGGAAATCACCCATGTATCTCTAGATAAAGTAAATCAGTTTTACAGAGTAAGACTTTGCTGCCACTCAGAGCATAGCATTGAATTACTGTCTCTGCTGGACATCACCTGAGGAGGCTAATTACTTTTTCTAAAACCCGATTCTCATAGCAGATTGCAAAGTATTTTACTTTAG